>NC_133975.1:102529011-103769011 GCF_047716275.1 Strix uralensis | reverse complement strand
AATTTGTTCTGAACAGCTTATATCTTTCAGTCTTACCCTGTAAATATAAGCATGGTAACACGGCTTCCAGAGGACAGGGGTTTTTTCATTGAAAACTTAGGGATGGAGTGTGAGGGCCCAGATTCAGACAGCCCTAGGCCTCAGTTTTCAGGAGACAGTTGGTTACTGGGAAACATGACTTGGGTGTCAATCAAGCTATATGAATCTGTTTCAAAGTTTCCAATTACCACATTTAGGGTTTGGTTTTTGTTTTGTTTTGTTTTGGGGGGGGGTGTTGGTTTGTTTTTTGTTTTTTTTAAGAACATTAAGTCATTTTGTTCACCTTTTCTAGTTTGTGAGTATATAAACTTCTGAATTTTAGCATAAGGAAAGAAAACCAAATTTCCACTTCATAGCCAAAACTTAAAATGACATCAGCCATGGAAATACAAGAGATTACAGAAACTCAGATGTACTTAAAATTTCCAAATTAAAACTTCTCTGCATCTTCTTTGTTTTGACCTCTGGCCAGTTTCTCCCCTATATTACTTCAGCTTTCTATGTATCCCCATATCCTCTTTTCTTACTTTCTTATTTTTCATTTTTGTGCACAGACAACTTTAGAATGAGGTCCTAGCACTTTTTTTTTTTTTTTTTTTGTAAAGCTACACACATGAGTAACTTTAATGGAGTAGTTATATTCATACTTTATTTTTTAAAATTAAGTATTTTAAAGCTAAAACATAGGATCTGGTACAAGATTCCTTCCTACCATGTGCAGAAGCTTGAATGATAATAAACCAAAGAGGAACGTAGACAATTCTGTTGATTTGACCAATGCTGAGAGACAAAGGGAGGATTAATCTACTCAGGCCTTCTGCCTGACATTTTGGGTATCTCTGACATCCCTCAAAGAAAGGAATGGGCTGAAGCAGTCAGTCCAGCACTAGATTCACCACTCATTTTTATCCCTAGTCTGTACACCAGTCAGGAGAAAAAAAAATACTTGAACGTGTTTTCTGTATCATGAGATTTCCAAGCAGGATGCAGAAGTGTTACAATATCCTTTAAAACAGAATCAGGTCAAGATTTGAGGAACATCAGTGTTGGCAGAAAAGAACAGGCAACAGCTCAGAGGCACCACTGAAATGTATTACAGAATGCCATCATTTGTTTCTAGAGATAACTGTCCCTTATGGCCAATGCGTGTGTTTGCCTGCTGCCTAAACCACAGAAGTCCTATACGCATATCCCCAATCCTTACTGTAGCGTTCAGTAGGATACCTGAACAGAAAAGTAGTAAGTGTCTGGCTGACTTGCATGTATGAGTCCCATCTCATCATAAAATTCAGGGTTGGCCTCTGCCGGGGAGACTCCTTCTAGCAAAACTGATAGTAATCTCATGTAGCTAGAAGAACTCTTGAAGCCATTTCCAGGGCATCGGACCATTATATAAAGTAACCTGCATATCCAGTCTCTCTTTGCTTTGTTTTGGTTTGTTTGGGTTTTTTGTTTGTGTTTGGGGTTTTTTTCCCCCTCATTGCACTAGTATTCTAAAGCACAGACTGCAGCAATTATCCATATTGATTATGCTACTTGGGTCTGACATTTTGCTGCATTTCATAAGCACATGAAGTATGAACAGCTTTGAAAAAACACCTTCCCTGAGGTTAAGATTATTACATTAGTCCATCTATTTAGTAGTTCGCTCATATCTACCTTAACATACAAAGTTCTATCACTTTTTTTTTTCCTTAAACTTTTCTGAAATTTAGTATTTTTTACATACAGATCATCAGGGACCTCTGTCTAGGAGATAAGATACAGAAGATACTTGGACAGTTAATTCTTACATAGGAACCTAAATTCATGTTGATTAAATAGGAAGCTTAGCACCTGCTTACAAGTTAAGCAGTTGAATAGTTTTGTAAGTCTTGTCCTGGATTCTTCACAACTAAAAACATCTGCAGCTGAGAAAGACTGTGAGGTGAAGCCCAAGGTCACAGAGCAGGTCAGTATCAGAAGCGATGTCTTGAATTCCCAACCCTTGGTCCATCCCCTGCTGAAATGGTGAATGTCCTCAATACTGCAACAAATGTCAAATCCTTTCTGAATCTTTCTGCATTTTTGATATCAAGGATGTAGAGGGCAATGAAATTCAATAATTAATCATGCAGCATAGGGAGGGAGGTTGAGTACATTACTGTATTCTTAAATTGTCAACTTTTAATTTTACTGCATATCCACTTGCATCTCCCATTATAAGCACAGTAAATAGGAGCATTCAGTGTGTATCTGTTAGTATTCTGTATGTCATTCATTTCTCATCTTATTTCCCTTGAAACTTACCCAATCTCTTCAGCCTCTCCAGGTTAAACACAAATAATTTTTGTTGCTTCAGACTGGCTCTATTCTTGCTATATCTTTCTCACAGTGATCAGAACTGAACACATTATTCAAGTGTTGTCATACCATCAATCTATATACCACAATATATTTGTTGCAATGCTCGCACTATAGTATCATTAGATGCATCTTCAATACTATTTTCTACCCCATCCCTCAATATAACTTAACATTTTGTTTGCTTTTATGTTTATAGTGTTGCACGCTAAAGCAAAGATTTTCACTGAGCTGCCCACAGTGACATCCAGGCATATTTCCTCTAGGTTATAGTTAATTTAGAACCCAGCAATGTGTATGAGTAGTTCAAATTGTTTTTTCCAATGTGCACTACATTTCATCTGTCAGCAATGAATCATTTGCCATTATGCTGCCTGTTAGCTCAGTGAGGTGCCTCAGAAGTCCCTCACAGTTTCTCCTAATCTCTACAAAACTAAGAAGTGAGCTTCTTCCACAGCTTATTCACTTTTTAAAAGGCTCATAAATTTATTACATTTTCCTAAAAAAAATTTCTAATGGGGGATGTTTTCAGAAACTTTTGAGTCAGAAATATCATGCCATTTTTTCCCCTCAGTCTAATTAATAGTAACAAATTTCTAATAGATTAGAAAAGCACTGTTTTCAAGCATAGCAGTCATCCTTATTGCTTCTATACATTTAAGTTCTAAGCAATTCTTTTTATTTTCAAATAAAACATGAATGTTTTATTTGAAAATGGACAAAAAATGGTTTTAAATTCACTTTAGTCATATTGTGACTGGGATAAGTGAAGTATTTTTTTAAATGCTTGGACCCTCATTTTGCCATTGTTTTGACAGAGAATAGAATCAGTAGCAGAACCAGACCCACAGGGCTAAACTCTATCTTCAGTCCATAATTTAAGAGGTCTGTACAGGCTGTAGATTTCATTCCCTGATATCAGAATGAGGGAGGAAAAAAAACCTGGCTGCTGATGCTATAAGACCTGCTCTCACAGGTTTAAAGTCCACGTCCTCAGGATCTCCTAGGACAGCATGATACAGGGAGGTCTTATGTAGAGCTCTGCAGAACACAGGGGCAAATATTTTTCCTACTTCATGTCAGTACTAAAGTTTTTCAAACCCCTCTGATGAGGGGATAAGATTTGTCCAGTTTAGCAGGTTTATCTCTATTTTTTTTTTTTTTATTTTTAAAAGAAAATAAAGTAATTTGCCTCCAACACCTTTATGTGAGCTTCATGCTGTCATTTTGATGTTTCCGTTTCAGGAACAAAAACTAAACACGTGAAATTCATAAATAATATCTTGACACATGTATTCTATTCATTATAACAATTGAATTTACAGAGGTAGGGAATATGCTCCTGAGAATAAGCTTCCTGAAGTTTGACTTGGGCTGAAGCCAAAACATTTCAGGTTTAGTACTCAGGAGTATTATTTAGAAGATAAATTGCTTGATATCAGATTTTGGAAAAGGTAGAATTAGCATCAAGCCTTGTTGCACAGCAATTCATTGGAGGGAACGTACACCACATTACTTGCTCATATCCACAATAATAATAATAAAAAAAAAAAAAAAAAAAAAACAACAAACCTGTGGCTAAGGGAATTTAACTTTAATAAAATGTTTGGAAAATGCTGTTTGGGAGTATTCCATGAAAGGACAAGTGAGAAATACCCTCCACTATTTTTAGGTTAGCATACTACTGTGCTGCTTCAAAAAGATTTTGAGCACTATACAGTCTTATAAATCTCTCACCATTAAAACTATTTATTCCTATGAATGGGAGACCCTGATTATTGATATTGAACTGAGTGACAAGAACAGTTCTTGAACCACTGTGTGGCAATTCCTCACAACATACATTCTCACAGAAAGATTATACTCAATTAAGACTGTGTTTACAAAGAAACAACAGCAGCAGCAACATGGAAATATGAGCTACTTATTCTCCCTTCGCTTACTTGGAGTCTAAGTTTTTGCAGATGCTGAACCTATGCCTGTAGCACTACACGTGTAGAAATGCGCATGCACACCATTCACACATGCACATCTGAATGGCAAGTGACTCACAAGTATCAAAAATTCTCCCGCCTGTTTTGCAAGTGCAACTTCCATTATGGGTACGTAAATATGATTTTTGTGCAACATTGTAAGCAACCATATGAACTGGTGGTTTTTTGCAGATAAGTGAATGGTGATATTATTCCTTGAAGCTACACTATTGCATGCGTACCTATTTTTTAATATTGGGTTGAGCCAAATATATTGCATTATGCTACTTCATCCACATTTAGAGTACAACATGTTTTAAATTACTTTTAAAAACAAACAACTAACAGGAGGTGAGTCAAAAATTAATGAAAATAACCCCGGAGTTGCACAGGAAACCACAGACGTCATTCAGCAGTCAAAAAGGATGATGTTGAGGTTAAGGAATAAATGTTCTCAGGAACTGGTGCTCAAGTATACAAACTCCACATTGTCTATTGCTGACTAGAACCTATTTGGGAAGATATCTTTTTTTGATATACACCTCTTTGTGAACAATGAGTGAAAACATAAGGCAAGTTAAATGTATTAATGGAGAGAAAACAGCTGGTGGCACTCAAAGCCTCAGAGAATAACGCAGTAGAACTTTTATTTTTTAAGAAGCATTTCAACTTGCTTAGAAGGGGAGAAGAATAAAAAAGCTTCCCAGCAGTGCTACTTGTTTATTTTATTTTGGATTCCCAGTTATCAGATTCTTATAAGCCTATTTAGGCTTGTTTTAAGAGAACTCAAAACAGTTTGATTTTTTTTGTTGTTGTTTGGTTGTTTTTTGGTTGTGCAGGGTTTTTCTGTGGGTTTGGGTGTTGGGTTGTTTTTTTTTTTAAATACTGCTACTGGACAGTGATACTGCATCAGTAAGTATGTCTTGAGTTCCTACATTACAATGATATGATTACATTTTAGAAATGCAGCAAGTTTTACACACCTTAAATTCTCCAAATAAAGGTGACAGTAACGGTAAAACCCTAACACTGTAAGATCACTGAAAAATGTACAAAATAGGTATCACTTAAACAGATATTATTTCATAACATAGTAATTAGTCTGACACCAGTGATTCACAACCACTCTTATGGTTCTTTGTATTATATAGACACCGTTATAATGTATCTTTCTCTTTCCAGATTCTGGTGATATAAGAAATCTAAGCTGGTAACAGCCAGAATGAATACATGAAGGACCATTAGAAGAATTAGATTATTTATATAATTAAGTACTGTTAAAATGTATATATAGAACAATATTTTCTCTTACTGATTTCATTGTAAACAATTTCATAAATAAGTGAAATCCAGACAATACATTTATCATTACGGGGTTTAGCATTGCTTGGTAAACTGTATTATGTTGAAAGCTAATTTTTACTTCAGTCACGATGCCAAAATTGCTACAGTCACATTTATGTTTTGGGAAGAAGAATGGCAGAGGAATACTCCATTAAGAGACATTCATTTCATAACAGAAGTCCATGGATATCCTATTTCCTACCACAAAATTTTGGAAAAATGAATGCTTATCCAGCAGTTCATGAGCTTCTTGATTTCAAAGCCAGTAAAGGCTATTAAAGTAATCTAGCTAACAGCACAATAGACTTCTTGGTGCAAGCATAAATGCCCATTATATCTTCAATTCGTCTTTGCTTTCAGTAATCCTCTGGTAAATCACACTCAAAAATAAATAAATTAATCTTCAAAACACTGATATTTCCTGAACCACTATTAGTTAGTAATCAGGAATACAGAATGTATTCTCCTCTCTGTTTTGATTTTTTCTCTTTAAGCAAAGGATTGGGTTTTGCTTAGTTCTGCAACAGCTTTAAAACATCTTAGTTCAAGAAACAGTCCCTTTTCTTTGAATGTACAAATCATTCAATATGTTTTTTCCTTTGAAAATTCAAATGTTAGTGAAAAAATAATTGTACCATATTAGCCAGTGATAAAGTCAAAGAAAAATGTGTTTCCACTTAAAAGTAGCATGAATAGTCTTCTGAAGAATTTGCTACATTTCTCCTCTTCCATAACAACATAAACTTTATCAGATACATTTAGGAACAGAACTCCCGTGTCTTCTCAGTGAGGAATTATTCTGGCTGCATACATACTATACATGCTATTGAAAACGTTTAATAATAGAAGACCATGCACTTTCATGTAATTCATAATTAGAAGATGACTACAACTGCATTATTTAAAATCAAGCCTTTGTTATCAGCACCAGTTTTAGACAGAAGCTGAGAATCATTTGTGAGCTGTGGCAGACCCAGACTGTTCAAAGCAATTGCTGTTCAGCATGAAAGCTGCAATGGAGGTCACAGAACAGGTCAGGAGGAAAGATAGTGTATCGATTTCACACCAGGAATAGAGGCGAAGCGAGGGCCCACTGTTGCTGCATGTGATGTATTTCACTTCAGTTTAAGGCACATTTCATTCCAATTCAAGAGGGGGTGGGGAGCAAAGGGCGAGGGGATTTCACACTGAATCATGATGAATTCTGGACTCGTGTATTCCAGTAAATATCTCCTTCCTGACATTAAGTATTTCTATAGCAGAGTGAATACAATGGAAATTAGACTGCAACCAGATAGCTGAAGAGGACTCTGAAAAAAAAAAAAAAAAAAAAAACACAACCAAAAAACAACCAAACCACAAACCACATGTCTATTGCCTCCCAGCTTAGTACATACAAATGCTACCTCAAACCCAGAAAACTGTTATAGATAAAGTCTACTAATAAAACTGTACCCTGTTCCAATATTCATGCTGCTGAAAGACAACTGTATACAATATTCTAATCTTTTATTAAAACAACGTTAAGCCACATAAACCTAAGCCAAAAGTCTTCAAAAACTAAAGGACAGAAAGTCTGTTCACACAAACCTCCCAGCTACGCACAGGCACAAAGGCATTCTCAGTGCAAAGAAAATGCAACTCCTGACAAAATATTTTAAATGCATTGGTATAGTAAATATACAAAAAGATGGTGCACAAGTGTATTTTGGTTCATTTCATTTTCAAACTGATATTCCAAATAACCCTGACTACTCCAGCAAAGGATATTAGCTACTATGCCTAACTGTTTTGTAGAACAGCGTTGATGATTACTCATATTTTGTTATCTAGTAGTAGTGGCCAGCTTCTGCCTCCCCTTTTTTTTAATTAAAAAAAAAAATTAAAAAATTCGGTTCTGATGAGTAAGTTACATTAAGTGAAACTAGAGGGATATTTCTCAAGTTAGGGATAACAGGCTAGCCTTGTTCAATATTTTTTTTTCCAACACCAGGAAACTGAATTTCCAGTACTTTTGCCCAGTATGTTGTAAAAGTGTCAACTCTCAAACTGTTAAGATCACATACAGGGTAATAGTAAAATGGTAAGATCTGTAAGGATAAAGTGTTCCTTCCCACCCCTGATGTTACTTTGCATAATTTGTTTTCTGAAAAAAATGCAGTTCTTTTGAAATGTTCTGACTCTGCTATTCTGCTGGTGACAATATTTTACAACTTTTCTAGATCTTTATACTGGCTCCATAATACTAGCAAAATAGCCAGACACTGACACATTTCAGAACAAAAGAGGACTGTATTTGAGACTGCACAGAGATTTCCTATTAAATTATTTATATTAGTTCACTTCCACGTCATTATTTCTTTTCAACTGTTCTAAGGCATCAGTGTCAACTTCTTGAACCCTCTCATGAAAGCTTTGCTGTCATCAGGGTCTATTTCAGCATCCTTAATTCTGCATAAGGAATCAGTTACCCAGCAAGTTTCCAATCACAAAGGGCCAGATGCTCCTCTCTGCTACATGCTGGAGCTGGGCAGACGGGCCCCTCACTAAGACAGAGAAGGGCAAAAGGTGGCTGTGCAGAGTGTGTGTGTGTACTACTGGCCTGCCACAAAACAGCTGAGACTGCTGTGCATGAAGGAAAAAAAAAAAAAAATTTCAAACAGTGGCTACGGTTAACAAACTGAAATGATGGCAGAGATCAGCTACTCCATGCAGAATGATCCACAAGGAAATGTCATTAACTTGCACTGCAAAATTCCATCATAGTTACCGCTTCTCAATAATTCTTCAACTTCCATAATGCTGTGCTATAAATGTATAGAAATCTTACACAGCCTTCAGTGAGGTTTCAATGGATTAGCACCTGCTGGCTGTAGACAAAGTCAAAACCCACTAATACTTTTTGATCTACAGACTCCTGCTGACACCATGCATCATATGATTCTTATCTCCTCTGATGTGTGAAGTATAGTAAACTGCCTGTGATGGCTTCTCTCAGGAACATCCAAAAGCATGGTGGTGCTTGGAATTGTTTCCTAAAGACCACGAACTGTAGACTAGCTGTACACTCAGATCCATGAGCAGAGGCCAAGAGGACAGACATTTCTCTAGCCTCATGGTGCTAGTATCCAGAGCTACCTCTTCCCATTAAGAAGGGACAGTGCGAGACTCAAGACATTTTTATCTCCCATGCTACTGGATTCCCAGATAGTACTGGAAGCCAAAATAAAGCCATTTTTCCAGTTACAGTTGGACAGAGGGTTGCTATTTTTTAATAGACAAGGACCTTAGCAAGAGAATAAATCATTAAGACAACAGTAGACTAAGCTATTTTAAAATTCAGTTTTGAAAACAGAGCCTGCAAGCCACCCATATGGAACAGACTGTAAATCCCAAATAGTTAAACAAAACCAAAACACAGTAATTCAACACAGTCCACAGTTATTGCCTGTCATACACCAGCCCTCATTTCAATTCCAAGTCTAACTGGAAGTTCAGTGACCTCAGTGGCATGGGTCCCCACTGTTTTATACACTCCCACACCCCCCTCAAACACCAGCACAGCACCTATGCTTATCTGGACACACCAGCTGGCCTAGAGGGAAAGCGTACAGCTGCAGGACTTGCTTTCATTAGAGTTAAAGTTGAGCCCAAGGCTTGCTCACACAACAGAAAGGTTCATGCCATCCACTGCTGTGGATATTCCTCAGGCAGGAAAGGACACGCCAGGTGATGCAGCGCAGCAGTGGGAATTCCTCAGAAACACAACAGCAACAGCTGTACCAGCTGCTACCGCACACTCCACAGCTGGGGAAATGTGTGGCAGGAGCAGCAATAGTACCATAAGCTGGAATGGTTACTGTGGCTATGGGGTAGAGAGGCAGGAAGCTGTTGCAATCCCCAAAATTTCTAAATCTTAGATTTCTCAGTATTGGGACAGAGTTCTACCATTCCCTCAAAGTCCTCCATCACCCCATTAACTGATGTGACATGTGCCATCAAAAAAAAAAAAAAAAGCTGATTAAAGATTTAAAGAAATTTGAAATCTGACTATAGTTTTCTCTTTGAGAGTGCGAGGGATGGGAATGAGAAAGAAAAAAGATAGGCAAAAGGGCTTGGGTTAAGTTCAATTAGCAGTAAAGCATGCTCTGGAAAGGTGTGTGCATAAAATACAGGCCTCAGGGAATAATGGTAGTAAATAGACAAATTAAACTTCAAGAGTCTTTCTAACCTCTCATATATATAATTTTTTTTTAATATTTACTGAGTGTAAGAGGATCAGCCTTAGACCCTTGCAATGAAAATGATAAATGGTCATATTGCTTGTGTGTTAATTAATACTAACCCCTCTCTGGATAATGAAAAAAAAAATAATGCAAAGGAAAAAAAAAAAAACAAAAACCAAACAACAAGAAAAAAACCTCAAGCCTTTTCAGACACAATATACATGCTTTTAAGCAAAGCAAGCCTGGCAGGTGGGTGTGTTCCAAGTAAACTGCACTGCTGTTTACTTTCTATACGGAAACAACCACCTGAAAAAATGAAACTCAATCAAGTGCAAAACATTAAATTGCATCTTCTACTTGTAAGATGCTTTTACCAAAACATTCAGCCACTTCAAGCAACAATCCCATCCAAACTACAAAATTTGGAGTAAATGGTGTGAACAGAAACTTTCAGTTCTACACTACACATTTTCACAGACTGACCTAAAACACAGTGAGCTTCTGCACAGTCGACTTAATCCCTAGAGGAGAAGTAAACTTGCTAGCAGCATACCTTTACAACACTGACTGTTAAATCCACACCACTTGTGACTTGCTTGGGTTTTGCATGGTGGGTTTTTTTGGTTTCTTGTTTTTAAAACAAGGATATCAAAATCCAACAGATCTCAATTATACAAAAATAAAAGTGTCACAGTTCTTTTGAGAATGAAACAATTCCCCCCCACCCCCCCACCCCCCCTCGCCACAACAAAACACAAAAGGAGCAAATATACCCCCTTGAAAGCATAAATACCAAATACATTTGGGAAATGTCCACAGATGTTTCTTTCATATGAACCATCTTCCCAAGTGATAAAATCTCCAAAGGTAACACTTTTAAACCTCACAAATGTTATTCTTCTTAAGAGGGGCAAAAATCAGTTTTGGTTATTTTTAATTATTTTTTTCAGCTTTATTGAGGTCTGTTTTTTTCCACTCCCTTCCTAACTAGTATTGCATATTAAATCATAACAAGATTGTTGGAAAGTCAGCACTGAACTGAAGATATTAAAAACACAGCACCCTCCCCACCCCGATTCACATGTAAGCAACTCAAGTCCTGAAAAGAACTGTGTGGCCTGACAGTTTGTACTTTCTGTGGAGGATTACTAAGGATTATATGTAATTAGCCATAATTGCACATTATTTTTCTCAGTTTAAAAAAGGAGGACAACTGATAGGGATTCTTTCTGGTTTCTAGTAACATTTTGTCTCCTGAATCTTAACAATAATTTCTAATTTTGCACTAAAACAAATATGAAAAAACTTCCAGAATTTCCACTGAGTGCAAGTAGCAGGACTCGGTTCAGAACTAATATCAGAACAACTGATCACAAAGACAATGCTGCAATTGCTGTCTGCTTGCTTAATAATGACTTAAAACGAACTGGTGTTCTGTTAGAGCAAAACAGTCATGAACTTGATGTTTCAGAAAAAGGACTGTAAGATAATGAATATTTTTAGTATTATCATTTATTGAAGGCATAGAGGGTACTATTATTCCTTCCAATTCTGAGGGAATGAACACTTTAGTATTGTGTAATTCAAGGATGAGAAGGTTTAGAACAATGGGTTTGAAAAGACATTTTCGGTCTTCTAGTTTTAGAAGAGTCATTTAAAAACAAAATGCCTATTTGGATGCCTCAGCACAAGAAAAAAAAAAGCAAAGAAAAATCTGAAATGCAAGCAACATACTGTTTATGTAATATTAAAGAAAACAATGCTGGTTTAAAGAAAAAAAGCAACGTATCTTTCACATTTTATGTCGTAAGTAGGTTTAAGTACTGCCTATTACTTGTCAAGAATTCAATAGCAAATAGAAACTTTCCAGGCTGACGTGCTGGGGCAGAGGAAGGTCATTCTTTAAAGCATTTGCTCCCTTGAGAGGAAAACCTGGAAGGATGCTGTTTGAGCAATTTATACCAGGCACAGCAAGTCATTAGATGCCTGTGCTGCAAGTCTGCCATGATCCTGATTCCACAGCCACATGTGGTTACCATGGTGGGAACCAGTTCTAAAAGCCTGTAAGCCAAAGGAGTGCAGAGGCGTGTATTTTCTTCTCAATGCGCTGAGCGCTTGTAGGCACTGTAAATCTTACATGGAATAGCAAGAAAGCAGAAAAGAAAAGGAGCATTAGGCAGATGAACATCACACATTATTATTCAAGGAAGTAAATTTTCAGTTTTGGAGGGGGAAACATGGTTGTGGAAGTTAAAAAAAAAAATAATCAATTTACAAGTAGGAAAACATTCTTTCTTAAAGAGAATTTTTTTTCCTGATTCAGTTTGACTTCAAAACAAAAACCAAACAGTAAGTATCAGAGCATCTGTGAGTAAATACTATACTGCTCATTTTCTCTTTAAAGATTTTGCTACAGTGAAGAGATTCCTATTTTAAATAGCCAAAATAATACAATTCCTGAACTGTACTTTGTAAAGACTTAAAAAAGTAATGATTTTCTGAAAATCCAGCCATCCAGGAGGAACACATGTGCTTGCAAATAACTACGTTTTCTAGGAGAAGGTTACAAATGGATGCAACAGATGTCTAGCTTTCAGATACATAGCAAGCAATACACGATACAGATTTGCTTATACAAAACATGACCTTATTCCACTTATATGGGCACAATTTCAAGTCTAATAGAGACCTACATGTCTAAAGAGGAACGGAAAGGAGTCTATTAAGCGCATACTCCTGGTATGCATGTCACATGTAGCACTATCTAATGCTTACTTTTATTTTCATTGTAGATTAGAAATGACACAAAAAAACAGAGATGTTTTAACCAACAAGAACTGCATACAGGCTAGTCCCACACCTCCTTCTCTCAGTGCTTCAATAATCTAAGGTGACATGCATTCCTCTACTTGCTGTCCCCAAGGATAACCCTGTCTTGGATGTCTCAGCCCAGCCAGACGACTTCTCATTTTAGCATGGACTGCTTCACTGGCCTGTTCAGAGTCCTTCCTATAGCTCCGAGCCACACAAAAGGAAAGCTTTTTTGCCAATTTTATCTTCCCCACACTTGCTGGATACAGTTTGGTATGTGTAGGTTTAGCCTGTGTCCGAATAAGAGAAAGCTCAGGAATAGAATTACGTGTGTGTATATATACGTATAATTATTAACTCTCAAACTTCATTACGGACTATTTACATCTATGTACAAGCACAATGTAAGTGACTTACTATTTTACAGCCTTCTCAAAAAACTCTCCTGTAACATCTGAATTTGTCCCTTTAGCTTAGGGAGCTATGTGAACATATTTAATATACTCAGAGGACATCCTGCATTTCTTGTAAATTTGCATATCCCAAGTCTCACATATTTTTAACACTGGGAAATACATCAAACTAAAACTCTATAAAAAAAAAATCCCTTAAAAAGACAAAATTAAGCCATCAGACTCATTGATGCAAGCAGGAGTAGAAAAATCAAGCAAGGACATCACCATCACCTGTACACTATCCAATTAGCTTTGGCAATAGGCTGTATTAGGCAAGAGATGTGCTACTGTATTTTAAAAGAGGGTACAAAGGCATTCCCCAATCTCACTACTTCTTGATTTTCCTGAACATTTAGCCAAACAGCAAAGCATTTCTGTATACTACATTTACTTATCTCCATCCTAAAATTCCAAATAGGAAAGAAAACATACCATCCCTGGAAATCATCATTTTCATTTATATTAAACATCTGCTCTATGTGTAACTATATATGCTTTTCATGATAGGAAAGCATGAATGCTTTTGTCCACATAAAGATTATCCAATTACCTCTCTGACATCTAAAGGTCTCAAAATAAACCATATATGTGACCAGTTTAAACCCTAGGACACACACAAAGAAGAGCAAAGTGCCCTGACAAAAAAATGAGATTCTAACAGATATACAAGCATTAAGATACTGTTATTAAATTTTCTGTCAGAAAATTGCCTTTTAAAAAGCCACTGCATTGCTATAGTCATATTCTTGGTCTATATGCATGGTCAAAGTTCCACTGAAGCCAGCAGCACAATATGTGCATTAAATGAGGACCCACAAAGTCATTTTGTTAAAAGATAAAATTTACAGCACAGTCCTAGCAACACATAATTCAAAACTTCTTACTTCAAAAAACCCGGGAGCCCAGCATCACGTAATGAAGTTATCACAACTTCCTCACAGGTCAGAGTATATGTTTCACTTTTCTTTTTTCCTAAGCACACCCACGGCCAGAAAACAGTGTCTCTACCATGTTTGTTAACGAGGCGTCTACACATGGAGGAGCAGTATGTATGCATGCACATGCATTGCACCTTTAAAGCATTATTATAAGGCTTCCTTTCCAGTATTATTAGCAGCTGCTTGCATATCTGTAACTTCTTGTCCAGAGTGACAGCTGTATTTTCGCCTGTTTTGACATTGAGTCTGATCTGGGTGAATAGCTCATATCCATTAAAGTGCTATTACAACACTGAATGACTGCCAGAATACTTCCTGATCAATTTTAAAAGCCAGCTAGCTGTCATCATCTAATCGCAACAGCGGAAAACAAATCTTTGGGGAATAAAACAAGATTTTAAAACATTTTTAAAAAGCAGGGTATTAAGTCTAAAACCTCCAAACTATTTAAATAAAAATCACAAGCTGCAGCAGTATCTAGGTAAAAATCTCTGCACTTTGAAAACCCATATACTTGTTACTGACAAGCATTCTAACATAGTCTCTAAATCTACCATTTCAACCATCTCTGGAGTTTGAACTCTTTCCGTTACATAACTTAATAAAGCAGCACTGAAAGCAATCACCACAGAGTGTGATTGTGCTCACCATTAAATTTAATTCTATAAAATTCAAGACTGAATTCAGCCATCTTTCTGTCTTAGGTTGAATGGCTGAAACCCAATGTGGAGGTTCAACTCCTTACTTCTGAATAGCTTCACACTATGCATATGTTTAAGCTGCAGTACAATCACCATTTCGGACTTGCATTTATCAAGCATACTTGAATGGCTATATAACTCATAAAGACAGTTAATACTACTTGAAGAGAAGGCACAGTTGGCACAAGGTTGGCACAGCTTTAAGAGGGCCTACAGCAATGCTGTATTTGTAACACAGCACATTACAAGAACCAAAAAATGGGTTGTAAGAAATGACATGTTCTATATGAAAGATGTCTAGTAAGTCAACTATGCAATGCCCACATGCACACACAGTGACTAGTCAATGTCTAGATGACTTTTTCATTTCTCCCCACTGCACTGTTTTCTCACCAAAACACTGTGCAGCTTTCTGCTTTGCTGTGTGGTCAAGTCTGTTTTGATCAGTGAAACAAAAAACACCAACCACCTGAATGACATATTGCTGCATCAAAATGTATTCATGAAACTAGCTCAAAGAAACGGACCCACCATCTACTCCACAAATGCCCATAATTTGATTCAAAAAATTACACTGTGCACTTCTCAGTGGAAACACACCATGAATTAAGAGTTCCTCCTATATCTCTAACCTGGAGCTGAAACCATATCAAACAAGGGCAAAAAAAAAAAAAAAAAAAAAAACACAAAACAAACCCACCACAAAAAACCCCCAAAATCCTCAAAACAAACCCACAACAAAAAAAAAAACAAACAAACAAGCCACAAAACAAAACACCACCACAAGAACCAAAACCCAAGCTGGACTCAGCATATTCTTATACCAGGTAAGGCTGTCAACATGCAGACTTGTGTCAAAATAACTAACAAAGTCCACTCTTTCAGTTCTAGTTCCCATATGAATGGACTCTATGCTTATGAAGTTACAGAACTTAATTAGAAAGTCAGTTGCATTACTGTCTGCCAAAAATAATGCCATTTGACAGCTTACAATACGATAATCATTAAGAAATCTTGAAAGCATTATCTTAGCCACAGTGTTCATGACATGAAACCTCTCTGTATGTAAAATGAGAAACCAGATGATTAGAAAGGGTTCTGCAAACACAGGTACAATATGTTTTATAGAAGAGTGATAATTTAGATCTGAAAATAAAGGCTGAAGAAGTTTGTGTAGAATGTACGTCATAAGACTGAACTGGATTTGCAGCATGTCAAAAAATGCAAACTGCAAATGAAGGAACATTAACAGTGACTGCTGGATTTAAGGCACAACAAATTCCTTTTCAGAGAAGTCACAGTGACAACATCCTCACAATTTAATAAAAGGAATCCCCCCACCTCAGGCTTTGGTTCATCCCAAACCAAGAGGACAGAACATAAGTAAAGAATTTTGAATTCATTAAAAATATAAATACACCAAGTTGTTCAGATGTAGACTTTTTAAAACAAACAAACAACTTTGTTTTGTATATTGTAAACATTTAGTTGTACAACTGATTTGTGTCTATGCCTTAGGTCTAGGAGAAGGTGTTCTGATATGAAGTACTAACTAGCATCATGTCAGCTTCATTAGAATATATGACTATATTTTCCTGTTGTGGTTTATACATTTTGTAGAGAGGACACTCATACTACCAAGTAGGTCCTCTGACTTTTATGAAGCTACTAATAACCTAAATCTGGAGAATAACATTTTTCTATGACAAGTGGCTAAGAACATTTCTGTTACTGTTAAAAAAATAATTAAATATTAATGTATTATATATTATTAATAGTTCTATAACTAGCTTATATAGTTTATACCATTTATAGGTCTCTTTTTATTAATAAACCTACACTGCTAAAGTTTAGCTTAGGAGGATGTTTATTAACTGTTGATAATTCTGGATAATAGCACCAGTGATAAGCAGTGGCTTCATTAATAACTACAGTGGGAAAGGACTACTGGGAATCTGCATGTTTGCAAAAGGATTCTGAACAGCCAATATGTACAGATTGCTACAAAATACTGTACATGGAAATATACATTGCCTTGCAATGACATCAACAATGCTGCCTATTAAAAAAACATTATACCATTTCCATAATTTAAGCGTTCTCAAGATCTTATTCTGTTAACTGCAAAAATTTCTGTGACTACCTTCTTACTGTGCCAAAATGTCAATGTGATCGTACACTAGAAAGAGTAATCATAAAAACTGACTGAGGCTAAAGAAAACTCATTCCCTTGTCTCACAGCAGTCAAACCACTACCAACCAGGATGGTACAACTATGTAATAGAAATATGATCTGGGACTCGGCGTGAACTAGCTAAGTCTGCTAGTTAGGAGTTATCTATTTACTATTTAGGAAGGAAGGGCATGGACCACATCACAACAAACATCCCAGTCCAAAACTGGCAGGTTCTCCAAAATGGATTGGCATGGTGCCGCTATGTTTAATCTCAGCAGGAACACACAACAGGAGGAACATTACAAAAGACCAGAACAGGAAGGAGGGACAACAGGAGTTGTCCTGCTCTTCTCTGATATTTGCAGAGGAAGCAGGTTACCAATTAAAAGTCACCTAAGACTCATTGTGAATGACTGAAAAAAACCAAAAACAACCAACCAAAAAAACTAAGATGACAAACCTCCCCCTCCACACGTGTCATCCAGCACATAGGAATGTAGGGAGACATTTGACTCATAATGCTAAAGCCTATCATGATACTACTTGATACAAGTATTGAGTTACTATTAAACTAATTTTAGAGGTACTATAAAGAGCACAAGAGTCATATATTTACTACCATCTGCCAGAAGTGATTACAGAATTAAAGGTACAAAACAGTTATTGGAAAACCCATCTAAAGGACCAGTTTAGCAATTGCACTGTTAGGAAAGCTTCATGATGTAATGTCCATCTTGCTCTCACAGGTATTGATTATGCGCATGTAACATATTATAGAATACAGATAGTATACTATTAATGATGACAGTAGAGAGGACTTTATTTACATAGTGTTACAGAAGATGCTTGTTACATCAAAACCTCAAGCCAAAAGAAAGAAGCAGAGAAATATACGCAATTCTGCAATAGTTCCGCTAACAGTTATTGCAAATATCATGCCAAGCTTCATACCAATTTTTTTTTTTTCCTTAAAAAAAATGAGCTTGTCACACTGTTCATGAGGGAGATAACTGAGCCTTGGACTGCAAGTAAATCCACCAACACTAAAACCTCTCCCAGATGTGCAGCTGCTTTCTGCAGCACAGAGATATTTCTTAGCCTTTAAGCAATATGAAAATGAACTACCAACTGAAAAGAATAGTTGTCATATGATAATTTACTGGGCTGGGGAATAAAAAGTCAGTGGCAATTCAAGGGACCGCACATCCTAGCAGGGATCTTTCATGCTTTGACTTTCCAGCTCACAATCCGGTTGTTCTGGAACAGTGACCTATGTGTCACCTATACAGAATCTGTGCCTGGGGGTCTTCATCGTGGGAGGTGCACAGCACAAAGACATGGCCCCCATTTCCTTCCCCAACCTCCCTGTTGCTCACTCTTAAGTATTTAGGATCTATGTCCTCATGTTACCTACTTTTAGGACAGCTCTGACTTCCTAGTTTGGAAAAGTCCACCTCTCCCTGCAGTGCTCTTCCCTTACTCATTTCCCTCCTCACCCACTCCGCCCACACAGCATTGCTTCAGCTAAAGGCTTTCGACTGGGAAGACAGAGACAGCACAGCTGACGGAGCCAGGCACAACAGACCACCCAACTGCCATCGCAAATATTACAGGAATCACAGCAGCACCACATAGCTTTAGTACTGTTTGGTATCATGTATTTTAGAATCACACTTTTACGGTGATAGTAGTGACTGCAGTAACTCTCCCCTGTCATTACACAGGAAAAATCTCCACCATCACTGTTTCACTAACAAGGACAATGTAAAAGCTCGACATACAACTGTACTTCACATTTATGAGTGTCATTCACAAGAGACTTGACTTCTCGTACACTACAGAAAAAAATCTCAAGAGAGGACCAGAGGTAAGTTGGATAGAAAGCATAACATTATTAAGATTGACTTCAAGTCTGTTTTCTCCTTCTGTACAGAACTTGAAGTATTTTTTCTATTCTTCCAGTGATTTTTCCAGCAAGAAATGGAGATTTGCCATTGTACCAAAATGGGCCAACATCATTATCCCTGTGAATCCTCTCATTAAAAATGCCTCAACTCACCTGTCACTCCAAATGCATATAAATTGATCAGATCTCACAGAGCATTGTTCTAATAAATTAGGAAAGAGGATACTATTGTAAATAGCTGGCAACACTAACATCCCCAGCAGCAGAAGGCAGAAAAATAATTTCACTAGCAATCTGAAAAAGTACAGCTAACTTAAAAACAAGACTAAAATACAATACATAAGGGGAGGTGGGTGTGGGTGGGCATGGAGATGAGCTCTTTCTACTGAAAGAAAGAGATACGATCCAAAAGTGATGTCAGAGGCCATCTTTGAATTCAAGAGCAATGCTAACATTGTGTCTCAGCTCCCCAAACGTGGTTCTGACCTCTGAAAGTTCACAACTGAAATGACTACCAAGGGCAGATCTTTCTCTGAAACTTCCAGATTACTTCTTGTCAGTGATGGTCCATAGGTTTTGCTAGAGATCAGGTCACAGCAGGCCTGGTGGCCATGCTGGAAGCTGGCAGTCCAGCAGCGGAGAGTGCTCCAACACTGGCGCTCCTGCGGACTTCTGGTCAAACCTGACACAGAACAGATAGGAAGATATGTGGAAAAAGCTAAATAAGTGTTTGGGTTTATATGTGCATACATGAGCTGATTTCTGTAGCTGTAAAACCATTTTCTTTTGATTGATCTGGTTTTGTTAAAACTGACAACTGAGGGTCAGATTTGTACCCAAAATTTTCTATATTGGACAGCTGTAAGGCATTGTTATGTGAACTACAATCACTCAATATGCTGCTCTGTGACTTACCTCATGAATATCGTTAGCTATGGTTATATGGGTGTACCATTTCAATAGTACTGCAATTATGGGAGCACCCTACGTGTGGACTTGACATTTACCAAGATAATTCAGTTGCTGGGAACAAACCTATGAGGAAGAGGGATTATGGCTCAGTTAGCAACTTTCAGCACCAGTACCTTATCTATTCCGTATATGTTTTTCCCATTAAACTATATATTACAAATACATTTCAAATGTTATTTAAGTTTCAGAGACAAGCAGGTTAAAAAAAAAAAATCTCATATTTGTTAAACTTTTTGCATTCCCTGAAAAATCCCACTACACAGAATAAAGCACAACTCACAGCATATTATTTATTTACACATGAATTAAAGTTGCATGTTACCATGGAACAAAACAGGGAGACAGTCTAGGCTCTCTCCTTACTGAAGGGAAGTTTTGAAGGATTTCCAGTTACTGAGAGAAAAAGAGTCTGTAAATGAAAGCCAACATTTCTAAATCTATATAGGTGGAGTTAACAACCTCCCTTTCTACATCCACTCTAATGAGAATTTGTGTGCCTGATCTGTCTCCATTACTGTTCACACCCCTCATGCTGGCCATCCAGTCTTTACATCAAGTATTTAATTTCCCCACTGCTCTGAGCATTTAAGGTATTTGCATGGGTACTTCAAAAAGCCTATAAAGCAACATATGTGTTAGCAATTCAGGCCTCACAATTCCACTAACAATCACCTTTGAAAAAAAAAAAAAATTTCAATAACAGTTAACTCCTACTTCAGCACCAAAAAAGTCTAAATGTCTCTGTGGACTTCACCTGTTTAGGGAAGGGGGGACGGGAAAGGAAGGACAGACAAAAAAAAAAAAACCCTGCACAAAACACCTGTGCATGAAAGCTGTCCCTTACATAGTTCACATAATGCTTCTGATACCTTCAAGCACATAACATGCAAAATGGTTTAACATCTCTTCTAAAAATCTAGTGGCAAATTACCACTGAATCTATTTCAGAGCTCCTTTTACAGAGTCAGGTGTGGGTGAGCTTGTTGTTTCAACATGCCAAAGTTGCCAGCAGAGAGGATTACTGAGAGTGTATCAAGAGAGTATGGAGTGGGTGTTGACTCTTAAAAACAAGAGCTGTAACACTTCAAAAGCGCATCATGAAGCAATGGGACTGCAAAAAGTCCCTGCCCTCACAGCTCTCTGAACCTTAATACCCGAACATAACAGCTTAGCAAAGCAAGCATTGATGACAATCGGCACTGCACTTGAAACTCCCTGTTCTAAGCAATCAAAACCGGGTGTGCAAATCCTTTGCAAAGTACCCAAAATAATCCATTTGACAGTTTACCTTTAGCTACCATGCCCTATAATTTCTGAGGTAGAAACGGTTGAATTCATTACAAGTTACAGTAATGAAGAAAGAAATAACAAAGAATTAAGAAAAAGACAAAGAAACAGAAAACCCTTGTACCAAGTCTTGCCAAGCATCAAAGGTGCATCCCTGCTGTAAATAAGATTTTGTATTTACTGCACTATAGTTTTGCAATAACCAGTTTACTTTGAGAAAAAAAAAATCTATCTCTTGGGTGCATAGAAGGCAAGATTTTCTTAATTGCTTCCAAACTATTACATGTTTTAGTAACTGACATTCACTGTTAGTATTGAAAAAAGCATAGTGAAGTAATAAAATATGTTAACTCTATGCATTCATAGTTCAGACTGGATTGTTTTCTATACCTTGTTTGTATCCTCTTAACTAATTCTTTAACCACACCAAAACATGCATCAGTTGCTTCTGAACGATCTTCTACAAACCTGAACTAAAAATGGAGCTAGACCAATGCTTACACAAGAAATGCAGCTTATTACATTTGTTGCACTCCAAATAAATATTGATTTCAATCTCAGAATGCTAAGAAAGGGCTTGCATCAATTACACAGTACATCACAGTCATGATGCAAGTTACCTAATTCCACTGATGCACACAGCAAATCAATCATTCACATCCACACACCTTGGTGAGCCAGAGCCACCACTACTTACCTTTATCTGAACTTTTAAATACTGCATTCATTTTGGAGTGGCATTATAAAGGAAAAGGTTTACAATGAAAAAAATGTCAGCTAATCTGCCAAAAAACCTGTAGTAATTATAATTACCTCTATTCATGTCATGTGTGTTTTAATACATACACAAATGAGTAAAAGAGCCCTTAATGACAACAACATTATGAGGGGAGGTTTCCCTTTTGCATTATCTATTTATTCAACACAAAATTATTAGGCTATTGTGATAAAGCAGCTAGAGTACAATGACTTTCCTTTAATCACTAATTAAAATGCTGATTGCCTGTTGAGTGAGACGTGCAGTTATGGTCAAACACCAAGTCCTATTGTGTGATAACAGCTTGGGCTGGCCTTACAACTGGGTGGGGTTGAATCACTGCTAAGTAAACAAACCCTCTATGGCTAGAAAACACAATCGCTTCAGCTCAATAAAATCCTTAAGTAACTTTTAATTTTACAGCTTTAGACAAGCTAATATTGCAGAGCACAAAAGTTCAGAGATAAAGAGACCTACCAGGTGCTGGAATAAACAAGCAATTACACAGATTATAGAAGAGCAGTACTGGGTCTGTATGAATTAATTTATTCTGCGTACAAGCTGAGGTGGAAATTAATTTCATGGGGCCAAATTCAAAGGACCACTGGGACATTATTGGCTTCATCTATTCAACTTCTTAAGTATACTCAAATTACACCTCTGCAATCCCACTGATAGCAACCCAGTGCCGTCAGTGGGGTTTCACAGACATAGTCAGGAGAACCTGCACACTCATCCTTCCCTTACATACTTGATTTGTTGCAAAATAAATTCAGTAAAATAAGACCTATTTGTCTACAGTCCTGTATTCAGTGTTATCACTTAAACTGATACTAAAAAAAAAATATGTAAAATGCCACTGCTTGCATTGGACACGATTTAACATACGATGTTATGCTCAATGCTAAACAAGAAAAAAAAACTGTGCATACACACACAAGGTGTAGGACATGACAAAACCTGCAATATGGTACTTGTCTTAGAAAAAGGACAAAATTATTTTTCAAAAAGAGGGTAAATTATTTCTAATTAAAACCAAAATAACCTAACAGCTCATTCTAGTATTATGATTTTAGTTACATTAACTACCACTGTAGATCCCCAAGTAGCACTGCAGCATTTGGCACTTTCCAAAATAGGGGGAAAAAAAAAAAAACATGTTTCTTCTAACCATGGCTCGCTGCTATTCTAAGAAATCAATTTAACCTATAAAGTTAACATGGCATAGAGGAAACAAACACACATCATTTTTCATCAGTAAATTCATTCCTTTAAAAGGCCAAGTCTTGTTGGTTACTAATTTAAGAGAGCTCCATCACATAAATAAGTAAGAACAAATTTGCTTTCTTCCAGTTCAACAGGTTTATTCTCTTAACAGAACAAATATTAATGTGCTTTTTAATGGACTAACCTTTATCACATTCCAAATAATCCCATAAAGTTCAGTGTGTTTTGGTTGTTTGGGTTTGTTTTTTTTAATACACAGTATAAATGATCTGGGCATATTATTGTTATAGTAATACGTGTACACTCACCTATTACTCATAACTTGCAGTTACAATTACAGAAACTTCCAATTAATGGGTTTTTAAATTACTTTTAGATGTGCACAATGCCACATGAGGGCAGAAAGAATGATTTTTAGTCTACAGCTGCAAACATTGTGTCTTCCACATCTTTTTACTGGTCTCTTTTCTGCCAGTTGCTATATATATATACACACACACACACTGTCAAATCAACTTCTTCACAAGAATTACAGTATTTAAACAAAAAACCTTGATCACAACTCCACTTGCTGCCTCATTTCTCCACCTCACCTGTAAGAACACCTATTTCACATCTAAGTCAACATCTTCTGCAAGTAAAAACAGTATCTCTCACCCTTTTACCATTTTCAGTGCTTTTCTAGAATTCATCTGTAGAAGACAGAAATTGAAAATAATTCCTTTATGTTTCTTTCAACTGTAGAAATGTGTTCGGGGGTTTTTTTCTTCCCTTTTGCTTGAATGTAACTGAAACCAAAATGGTTGTTTTGTTTATATGCAGCTGCTATTTATATAATAATTTATCTCACAAAAAGAGGAACCAAAAGTCCATGTTCTGTTCAGTGTTTGGGAGTCTCATACAAGGGGCACAGGTGCAGGAAGCTCTCCTTCCCTACTGATGCTGTACAGAGAGGCCAGCGAACATGCTACATCTTGCAGACTGTCAGTATTAGACATACAGAAGTGAATGTGTCAGACTATCTCCCACACCCTATGACTATTATTGCCAATTGCAACTATCACTGATGGCACTATGCTTCACTTCATTCTTTCCTCTCCAAATAGATACAACTACAGCTCTTCTTTTACGCTGTTGCGTTGCGAGACCAGTGTCAGGAAGCTACAACTGTTTTAACAGCCAGAATCCAGTCCACAGTGAGTAAAACCCATCAGTTACCCAAGGCAAAGGCTGACCTAGTGCTCTGCTCTCACTGCCTCTGCCAAGCCACACCTCCTATATCAGTGAGTATTCTGTGTACTTAAAGATATTGAAAGGACAGCATCAAAATCAGCTGTAGGGCAACTCGTCAAAATACTGTTGTTTCTACCAAAAGTTAAAAAAAGTTTTGTTTCTAGATTTCTGTAGACCATTTGGTGATCAAGCCACTGAGGTATTTTACAAAAGGCACCACTGAAGTAAAGGAATCACAATAATTTTGAAAGAGACGAGGCAAATTCTGATGATAGCTATCGGTAGAAGTTCTTCAGAATAATGGATAAAATAGCTCAGGCCCTAATCTTTCATGAAGACAAACATCATTCCACAAATCCCTGCCTATGTTTCTCAGGCTTTGCAGAGATAGAGGGAGTTGCAGAGGGTATCCGAGTGCAGGACTAGAGGCACAGGTCTAAGGTTTGTTTTTTTTTACTTCATAAGCATTCAACAGAATTACAAAACTTGGGACTTACTCTACAATCTTCCCCTAAGCTTATAGCTCAAGTTCTTTTAACCCTTCCACTTAACACATTCAAATAACTTCCAGAGGTATCAGTTTCACAACCACTGAACAAATACAGATTGGATGCAATGACCCATCTTTCTAGACAGCACTGCTTCAGCTTTCTTTTGATCACTATTACCCAGCTGTCATCAGAAGGCTGTCTCTCACTGCCTATAATAGGTGGCTTGGCAAATACAAAAATTTTATTTTTAGAGGCATATTGAGCACTCCACTTGCCAAAACCCACACCTTTCTTACATAAAGAAGGAAGAGACTTTGCTTTATCCACCAACAGCTATGCCCTGATCAGCGCTCTCAGTGGTTCAAAACTGAACTTGCAAACAAATCTACCCACATTTTTATAAACTTGCTACATCTGCAGTCCATGATTTCCATCTAGCTTTGGCATATGCAGGCATCCAATTTTTAACCTCAAAAATCCTGGTATCCTATTCAGTACCATACCCAGATGTCCTAAAAAGAGGCAAAGAGGGATAACAAGAGAAAAATGCTGCTGAGGTATGCTATTCACCTACCCAGTCTGTCCCAGGCACTCTCCAGCAATGCAAAGCTGAAGATTGATTAACACTGTCACAGCAGTCAGCTTAAGAGATACAAAGAATAGGCAAATACATATGGACTCTCCATTGATATACAGGAACATCATGCTATAGTTGCAGAGGACCACTTAAGATGATCTAATTATGGCTGGAAAACTTGTATCCACTTAACTGAAAACATGAAGGAACAATGAGAAACACTAAAATGAGGTTAAAGAATGAACATACACATCATTGTGAAAATCTTTCTAAACCCAGTCTCACTGGCTAGATGGCACTAGCTTTTGACTTTTATAAACACAACCAAGCAGACTACTAGAAAATAAACCGTGGAGATTCACTGTATATAAGCAGAAAAATTGGATGATCCAACTGGTCTTTTCCACATTTGAATTCCACGATTTAGTAGTCCTGAGCTTTTTTTAATTTTTCCAAAGCCTCACACAGTAGTAAACCAGAGAACCAATTTATATCTGTCAGCAAGTATTTGTAATTCAATTACAAAGATCTTTATAAATATTCACTTTCTCCCAAATCAAAAGAGTTCTGGTTTTATCCACTCTAAATAATCTGAGCACAACACTTCATAAAACAAATATATCCCAATAGAAAGTATATCATAAGACAAATATGTTAGAACCAAATAGAAAGGATCAGCAGATGTTCAGATGCAAGAGCAGCCTTTAGGATGTACCACCTGTACATGTACCATCATGTACCACCATCACAGAGAACATGGGAAACACAGAAGAACCCTCTAGCATCATCTCCCAAGTCATGATGTGCCATAATTTGAAGAGAAGTCTTACAGATTTTTACTTTGTGCAAAATAAGCTTAAAGCCCAGACCCATGCCAAAACAAACCCTTTTAATACACATTCAGTTTACACTTATATGCTACACTGATGCCACAATATATACATAGAGAGAACGTGATTACTGTATAAGCATTACAATGCTAATATAAAGATTGCATACTTGTGAAGTATTATGAACAGAGTTAGTGTTTATGACTAGGTTACATGTCAGTACATAACAATGCTAACTTTATTAGCTGTTGAACAAAGTCTAGATATGCACACCAGTATATTTTCTTTTTATGAAAGGAATGTTTTTAATCAATAAAATAAGTACCATCTCAAACTGGCTCATTACATGGACTGGAAAGAATGTCTAAAACAATTCAAGAAACTGTTGCCATTACTTGTACCGAAAAGAGATTTTGTTTGACCTTCCAAAGTGTCTGAACATGCTCATAAGTGACTGAGAAAAAAAAGGATGTTGTAGTTTTCTTTCATTTCCCTGTCCTAGCTCAAGAACACACGTGGATCACTTTACCTGTCCCATTTAAAGACAGTTATATCCCTCTCATTAGGATTTTCTTGATCAAAGAACCTGAAATTCTTTCACTTTTGCCTTTCAGACCAAGGTTCTAGATCTCACATACCTACTCAAGACTCCTGTTTTACATCTCAGAATGGCAATTCAATATTTGGTTTTGTATTAACATGCGACACTAGCCTCCCATTCAGCTTGCTATCAACTGCCATGGCTACAAGATGCTTTTTCTCCTAGATCATCTTCTCACCAAGTATTTAAAATATTTGCATCATAGAAGTTTAGCACTTCCCTTTAGTGAATTGTACATATTTTATTTCCTCAATTTATCAATATAATTTTGAACTCTATCCTTTGATTTGAAGTGCTCACAGACCTTTCCTGCTGCAAGTAGCTCTAGGTAACAATTGCAAACTCAGTAAGTACTTCCTATTCCTTCATCCAAGGCATCAATGAAGACAAATGTTATCAGACTGCAGTCAGGTCCTGAAGGTATCCCACCAACGCCCTCTACATTGAAACTGTACTCACACTGCTTACTTTAAGACATGAGTTTGGTACCTATGTTAAGATTCCAGGCTTTTCATCTGATTATGATTTTTCTCTCAATCATCATCCCCACCCCCTTCATGGTAATTTCATCTTAATCATGTTTATCACAGAACAACTGAAGAAAGAATGTCAAAACCAAGATAATTACTAAAAGCTAGAAATTTACTAAATTGTATGTTAAAATCATGATGTATGACACACCTTGTTTCTCTACTACCTATAAGGTGTGTTTATCCTATTACTGAAAAAGTCAGGTAGGTTTGACACTACATTCCTGAAGAAGTCATATTGACTGTTACATGTGTGTCTTATCTTCCAGATGTTTATGAGCAACATGTATTTTTCCAGTAACTGAAGTTTGCTGACTGGTGTATTGTTGCCTGGGTCAATAAGGTTTAAAGAGAAGCACGGCTGAGCGAGGAGACAGTATTCACAGAGACTTCCCTCAGGAAACCAGTTAAATGCCTAAATGAGAATTTATTACATGGAAGGGTGCTGCCAGAGGAGCCCCTGCCTCCACTAGGAGCCTTGATTCATCTCTAGTCGCTATTTGAGGCGTAGAGTCCTAACTTAGGCATCCAGCACGTGTGCTGAAGTACGCAGTGTGAGCACAGCTCTATGCCTGCTAGCATGCTAGGAATCTCACTAGTTCTCCAAGAATTTTCATAGATGATGCTGTCAGCTATGTGAGCAGCCTGGCTGATTCTCAATTACTCTTGGATAAATATCATTATTAAAAAAACAAAAAAACCAACCACCACACCACAACCCTACTTACATAGGTATTCTTTATTCCTTTATTTTTATATAAACACCCAAGTTTCTCACACTTTGCCGTGGATGTTCATAATAAGACTAAGCAGCAAGAAGTTAACAAATTATTCTGAGAATGCCAAGGCACTTATTGGTCTCTTACCTACTCATTAAACAATGGGCAAGCCCTTTTCTCATCCTTCCTTTCTCAGTGTTTTGTCTCTTATTAGTCAAATTTCACTTTGTGCCCAAATCTTTCAATTTTATCTCCACTTGCCCATACCATTCTTTTATACTCATCCATAACAATTTGCCCAGTTTCAGCTTTTAGCAACATCCCTTAAGGTTTAGGTCATTGAAGAGCTCATGTTTTGTTAAACCAGAGTTGTGTTAAACTTTCCTTCTTTGTACTAGTAAAGTTAGTGTTTCAGTCCTTGTGAACGTTTCTCTAAAAAACTATCAACTGTCTTCACGTCACTTCACCATGTACCTGCTTCCTACAGAAGACTACCTATCATTTCTCCGAGTTTCCTAAAGTTCACTTTCTTGAAGTCCACTGCCTTTAATCATTACATCTGCTGAAAGCCACACAAACTCCTATTTGAAAGCTAGAAAGATGACAGGAAAATTAATCAAAAAAACCCTGAAAACTAGCCAAATGGTAGCTATGGAAATGCTAGAGATGGAAAATAAGGCCAAATTGGAAGAGTGACTTGAAAAGCTATACATTGCATACAGCCTCAATACTGTGGTCCTGGATCGCAGTAGTGGATTTTTGGACCTCTCAATTACATGGCTTTATGCAAATGAAGTTAATTTGACTATAAGAGAGGTCCTATTTCCTTGGCACTAAGCATAAGTAATTACCATTAGTGTCAGTGGAAGTTATATGCACATGTTGAGAGGGGATAAAGCAGTTTTATAAACGTTTACTTGGAAGGAAGGAAGAACAGAAGAGGGACTAATATGCAGAAGTCCTTGGGAAGGCAACGTATTTGGGAAAGTGCTCAGAATAGATTATACTTATCCATAGCATACTTCTTCACAAGCAGCCACTTATTTTTTCATACATTTCTGTTTCCAAGCTGCAGAAACTGAAAAGTGTTCACTTTAGTGGTTTACCAGCTTCACTTCCATGATATTCACATGTTTTTGTGGGTTTTTTTTCTACCAGTGCCCTGGCAAACTGGTTTCCTGACAGAATTGTGTAAGGAAACAGGGAATTGCGTTGCCTACTGCAGAGTTTGTAACCACTAGCATTTGGGATACAACTTCTAAAATTAGGTATCAATTCAATCAGGGAATAAAAACCATCATGAACTCAACTGAAAGAGTTTATGTTTCACATCCAAATTAATCTCCCAAACAGCAACTCCCAAATCAGTAAGAAATAAATTTACTTAAATTGTGACTGAAACTTTTGAATAGCTAATGTTTGGAAAAACGTTTACCGAAAATTCATAATCAGAAAAATCCGTTATGAATGAGTATTTGTTATCTATTGCCCATTAGCTGGTTCATAATAATACATTGTATCGTTATGTCAGTTGCACACTAGATTAGATGGAGCACATTGCTGTGCAAACTTTGGAAACACCTAAAATAAAAGTTTGGCAATGGTTTCCATCTATTAATATTCCAAATGTTAACAAATTATAAGACCAGTCAACTTTAACAGAACAGCATTGATGGTGAGATAGGCAGAGAGAATATAGCAAAGCCTGGTAGGATACCATTAATGCAAGTAATAACTGAAACGAAAAGCCTCCCACAGCTGTGGTTGTACCAGTAGTCCAGGAAGCAACAGATTTTTGCATCATCTTTATCAGTGGGAAGCTGGCCAGATCTGCTTATCAGTGGATGGAAGGCAGAGCCATGCCCTGCCAGTTTCCAGGCCCCTCCATCTCTGTGTTCCCGTTTAGTTTCAACTTACAGCAAGCTCTGCATCGGGCACACCTCTTCAGTGTGCCAGAGGGCTCTAGCAGAACCCCACAACTTGGAAAGGTCTAAAATCAGTTTAGAACTCTAAGTGCTATTGCTGCTTGTACTGTACTTAAATAAAAATAATTTTATTAAGATTTGAGTAAAGAATTAAATGTAAACGGAAAGAACGTCAGGTCTTTTCAGCAAAATGGAAAATCCTTTCTTTAAAGCCAGGACACTGTTAAGGTGTGTGTGTGTAAGGCTAGTCAGTTTGCTTGTTCGTATTAGAAATTAAGTATTTGAAGATACATACTTTTTTTAGGGAAGAAACAACATTCCTATGTGTCAGAAGAAAGTAAATCTTTAAAGTGTTTGTTACATTGCAAATGCCAATTTGGACTACACAGACAGAAAACATAGATCTCTGGGAACCAGATTAAAGGCCAAGGCCACAGGTTTATTGAAATACAGTAACTCACACTACAGTATTATCTGACAGCCAATAGTCCTTGTAGTAGTAAATAATGAGAGCCCAAGGCAAAACATCATATACACTGGACCCCAAAGAAATGCAGTCCAGCCCTAACTCCCAAAGTCTACCAATATGGATGAGACTTGAACTCTCTTGTTTTGAGGTACTAAAGATGTGGTAATACAACTTTCCCCTGTAGTAACTCTTCCTTTTCTGTCTTCTTACTGCACATAACCCCAAAAATTGGTGAAAGAAGTCTTCTCAAAACCAAAAAAAAAAAAAAGACTACCAGAAAAATGAAGAGTATTTGACTGTTCCCAACCAAATCTAGCCAGTCAGTGAGCATACTGGCATCTTTTCAAAGGTATTCAAGTAACTCTGTAACATCAGATAAGGTATAAATTACTTATTACTCAATTCAATTAATGTATAGTGTGCATAATTTGTCACTAGAACCACCTATAAGTTTATACATGCACTAACATACCTTGCTGAAGAAAATAGCTTTGATACTTGCTAATTTCTGACCTAATGCATCTGTATATCTTGAGACAGTTCCACAAAATTACTTTAGTAATATTGTACAAGGTCAATATTACACTCCTGTACTTCAAGGGTTTTTAATGTGAATGAAAAAAAGAACTCATTCCCCCCATCAACTTGTTCCCTTCCCAGCTCAATATTTAAAATCAAGTCCATCAATGCTGTTTCCTTACCTCCCAAGAGCATCACTCTGGAAGGAAAAGGTAGCATTTTAGCATTTCTTCGAAAACATACCTCTTACTCTTAAATTTTTATTAGTTTTTTAACTGAATAAGAAGCAGAACAAAAGGAAATTACAAAAAAAAAAAAAAAAGTGTTATGTCCTCAGGCAACAATACTGGGAAGACCTGATCTTGCTTGTAATTCATATTATCTTGAACAAGATATTAATAAAATTTTGCTATATATCATGGGTTTTATTTGTACATAGATAGGTGAACTGAGTGAAGCTTCAGCCCAAGCATACAAAAAAGGACAGACAAACTTGAAATCCACAAGTAGGAGGAACAGTCACTAAGCTCTTCTCAAAATATGCAAGTACAGGGTTCACTGCAACTGGTACATTCTCCAGTTGCACTGGGACCTTCCCACAGCCTCATGTCTTACAGGCTCCTACTACATACCATTGTCTCCTAAAATATATAAGCAAATAAAAGGCTGGTCATTCTCAGTCACACATTGGTAACAGACAAGTAGCTTTTTTTCCTCTACCTGAAAAATAAAGGCTCATGTCTATATACATGTGTTCTCAGTCCCACAGAAAACTTGCATTGCTCCTGCTCTTCTTCAGGAAGATCTACAACATCTACACCACCTACTGCAATGTTATTAGCATTTGAGAAACAAATTACCCTAAGTTCTCTGAAAGTGGTCATCTGATCAGCTGATATAACAAGGTCATAGGGCTCAGAAGGAAAGCACGGGAGAAAAAACATTTTGCTATCTCTACTTAAAAAGTCTCCTTCTCATTAACCCTTGCACCAAGTCCCAAAGGCTACATGAAAAGCAACAGGTTACATTTGATTTCAATTGTTTCTCCCTGCTGGGTAAGTGCTACATGTAAATCCATTAAGTCTTTGGAGTCTGAAACCTCTAACTGAATGCTCGGCCAAAAAAGGTGATAGAACAAAGTGCCTACTAATCAACTCAAATCATCCAGGAAGTGAGGCTTTGCTAATGAATTATGGTAATTAACTCTAGGGATTGGTCACTGTGCTGGCAGACTACTGCTTGCTCTGAGCAATAGGAGCAGATTAAAACACACTTGTTCATATGCCTAACTCCCCTGTTCCTACAGGTTTTGGAGCAGCATCTCACCTCCCTGGAACCAGAAACTCTGAGGTAGCATCAGTGGCTAGAAGGGCCCTGGCAGTCAAGTTCAACACCTGACCAACAGTCTGTCTAGGATAGCATGAGAAATGCACTCATCAACTCCTGTCATCTAACTAAAATATATCATTCAGCTGGAGAGGTTAGCATCATTTTTATATTCCATTATATTTATTTGACTCTAGCTAATTGCTGGAAGTCCCAAGTTAACAAATGAGAAAAGGGCACAGGCTCATCCTACAGCTGAGATCACCATCAATACTGGCAATGCAAAGAGCTAAAGGAATATTATGATCTAAACATAGAGTTGGCAAATATGCAGTGGCACCTCAGCCGCATAGGACCTTTAAATAATCCAAGTAGTATATACTTAATTTTCTCTGCCCAATTCTTGCCAGGCAATAAGGCAAACTGCCATCTAACTAGTTTAAATGAACAACAAAATAACTTAAAAAAATCTGAGAACAAGTTAAAAAAATACCTAAATAGTCAGAAAACAGTAAAACCATTGTTCAAGTCCTAATTTCAGGATGCTTCAGGAAAAAGAAAAAAGCACTCCCAGCCAATGAACGCTTGCCTCAGATTATGAGGAGAGTATGGTGTTTTCTGTGCATGACATGCAAGCCACCTGGTAAATACGCTATTTATACTGCAGTGACCCAAGAAGCTGGGTCCTTTGTGGAAGAAGAATGATGCAAGAAGTCTTAACATCACTTACATATCTGTGTGTACACTCTAGAGAAGAAATGGTGCTGGAGATCCCAATGAGTACTGAAGGTGAACCACACACACACTGAAATCTAGGTTTCCAGCCTCTTTTCAAGGAGAGGGGAGGTGATTTTTAACTCTGAAGCCCCTCTTCATTTTGCCACCACTGTGGGCCTTGACTGAGGCAGCACAAATCCTGCCCCTCCACTTGGGGCCCAGCTCTACCAGCAGCTCCAGATTGACTCCAAGAACTTTAGCTACACGCCAGGCACAGGGCAAAGCTACCCTTGCAGCTGTATCATCTACAGCTGAAACTGTGCTGCAGACAGTTGATCAACTCCAAGCTGGAGAACTCCAACTTTCCAGGATGTCAGCTCACCTCTGCTCAAAAAAATATTCCAAAAATGCTCAAACTCATTTGTCTGGATTTGTGCATGGCGCTTGAGTACCCATGCTTTTACCTTCCCTCCTGGTGGCTCTCCAACTCTTAACATAACATAGCAGGTAGCTTCTTCACCACTGTAAGCTGAAAGCACGGCTGTCACTGGCAGACCTCATTCAGACTCAAGCATGTGTACAGACCCTTCCATAAACTGCTGCCACCTTCTTAAGGCTAGCTGCTACAGGGTCATAAAGGTCACCAAGACCAGACCGATCACCAGGATCAATTTTCCCTTCACAGAAATGCAAGCAAGAAGAAAGGAGGTAGTGAGAAACCCAGTGCAGGTGTGCAGTCCCCACAGTCTTAGCATCAGCAGCACCTTTGGGGTCATAGCAGTTAATTCCCATGCAGGTAGGGATACTTGGTTTTGGCGAAGATGCTGTGCCTTTAAAACAGACAGCACAGTGTAATGGAAAATTTCTGTTCCAGTATTTTGCTGTTCCTGGTAAGGGGAATAACCCTTCAATCTTTTTGCAACTGCTATGAGGCTTACACAGAGGAAATCCTACTTGGATTTCTTTAAAACCAGAATAACCTGCCAAAATATTCAAGGGAAAGAGCTCATGATAGTGTTATATTCTTTTTCTGAAAGCTTAATTTAGACAACTACCAGCAGATCCCTTCATGGACACAGCAAAATCTTAAACTCTATTTGACTGTGCTTGCCTAAGGCATTAAGTTCAATCCACCATGTCGCACCTCAGTAACTCGACACAGACTAGGAAATTCTTACAGTCAGCTTCCCCAAGGGATTTGTTAAGTTTCACATACATTTAGTTGTGCAGTTGGCCTGTTCAAATTGATAAACTTGTTGCTCAGTGCTTTCTGCTGCAGATTTTGTCACTAGGAAAAATAAGTATTGGAGTAGGGGAAGGAAGGTTACTATGTTTCAGTAATAACCTTTTTTTTAAAAAAATACATAATTACACATGCATTACCGTCCTATCTCTTCTTGAGAGGCATTTATTTTGCAGAAGAGACAGGCAGATACTCTGGTGATGGGCACATTAAAAACACCACTGATAGACAAGATGAATCTCATTAACATGTGAAAAAAATGAATAGAGCAGACAAATATAAAAATACTATTCAATCCTATCAAACATAAAGGAATAATTCACCACATGAATATCCTGTGCATCCGAACAATACACATATATAATATGCAGGTTACTAATAAAGACTTCAGTCTGGAAAAGCACTTAAACATTCTTATTTTTTAGTAGGCGAGCAGTGCATTGAGTCAATGGAATTATTCACAAGATTAGAGTTAAAGCATATGTCTAAGTATTTTGTTCATTGAAGGCTAATATGACCTACATGTAACTACTAGATTACTTTTACAATGCTATACTATAAACATCAGTATGACATGTTATTACAGAGTAAAAGCAACTTTCCCCCTCCCTCAACTGATGCTTACAGGTATAAGAATTACTAACCTATGGTATAGGGCACAAAGCAAGCCAGTTCAACCCAGTATCTGCAACAACTTTAATCAGCACTGGCAGAAGATGAACAAAGCAGAAACGCAGCAGGAAAAGGAGGCTGAAGAAATAAGAAGCAAGAGCAGCCTCCTTTCCAGAAGGGTAACTTTACGGACCTGCAGAAAGCCTACAGAGCTGGCAAAGAAAACCAGGCATGGTCACAGCATCAAAGAGAAGCAAGATATGATGTGTCTTTTCATCAGTCTTTAGCACACACAAATTAAAACTTTCTCTGTATCCTGCAGAGCTCCTCAATTACTTGTCATTTAGTCCTCAGTGTGTAGCACAGATAGCACGTTAGCGCACCAGACTCCTCTTTCAGCTATAGAGTCATGTATTTTGATGACAACCCAAAAAGAAGCAATTACTTTCTCCATCTTTCCTCAGATGCCTTTGTTATAAAATACAAAAGCCTTATTATCAATCCCTGCACCTAAACTGCACAAGGATTTCCAGTGATGAGATGAATTTACAAAGATGATGCATTGCAATACCAAGGACAGAACCACGTAAACAGCTTCATAGTTCTGCAGTGATTAGTGGTCTGCAGTTTGTGTGATACTCTAACAGTTACCAGCTTACAAACACTATGTGGCTGTGCTTGTGGCCTATCAGAAGGCTGAAGATTTACAACTTCAGAACTGGGAATCACTGTTTTCTCTAAAGAAATTTGCAATGTCATCATAAGCTTTTCTCTTTTTTTTTTTTTAAATATAACGTTAAAAATACCAAGTTCGTTCTGCAGTACGTAAACTTAATTTCTTTAACAGCTAAAATAATGCCAACAGAAATATATACACATATATTTTCAAAATGAGGATAAAGATCACCCAAGTTATAAAGACTTAATATAGCTAGGAGAAATATATATATATATATATATTAGAGGTAATTCAGGACACAGACCCTAAAGTGTCAAGTGTTTAAGAAAAAAAACCCAAGATAGTAGGTACATATAGTTTCATGACAAGTTCTGAAGGAGAGATTACTTAAGGACCGGGACATGCAGATTGATATTTAAGTGTAATAGTTTATTTTCAGAGGCAGTTACAATACCTTTGCCAATACACAAAATCACATCAGTACCAACTAGAATCAGGCCCATCTTAAAAAAAAAACAAAAAACACAAAACACAAAAACCCCAACCAAAATAACCTCCCCCCCAAAAAACACAACAAAAAAAAAAAAAAAACAATCACAAAACACCCCACTGCTGATTTGGGGCCAGTGTTCCCTGTTTTTCTACCTCCTGAGGAAAGTGTCTTAGTAAGCAGACAAGGTTATAGAAGCTTGCATTCTGATCACCAGCACTGCACCTGACCTGTGAAGAAGCAGGACTTCAGCTGACAGTGATTAGAACTTCACAGGCAATGAACAGCTGAAGTTAGGGCAGCTACACTATCTTCACATTTGAACATAATGATTGTCAGCTTGTGAAAGAGAATCTATACTAAAGGGAAACTTCCTCTTGCTGACACATAGAAGAGCCAAACAACAGCCCATCTACGGTAAGTTATCTTTTGTAACTACATTACAGTATGTTCTGTAACAAAGGTTTTATACCTACTCAATTACATGTTCATTTTTCATTGGGGAAAAATAAAGAAACCCATACAACTTTTTTCATTACATCTTGCTGTATTTCAAGATGCAAAGCTGTTTTATAGTTATAAAGGACTGATAAAAGGAACAAACTTCTAAACATCTTGTTGGAATTATTTACTTGTCCTAATTTCACATTAGAGAAGGATTTACTTTATTCTGGCTAAAAGAGTAAATGTATTGATAATAGCTGTGCCACCTAATATGAAACTTCAAAAAAATATATAAGATGTTATTTGCAAGGAATTTTTTTTAATGTTTTCTTTCTATGGACACAATGTTCAGCTTCTCTTTCAAATATTTGGGTTGACTTATCAAGTAATTTAACTGACAATAATAACTTAGTTAAACATACAGTACACTTGGTAGACAAAGGGGATCTTCCTCAAAAAATTTAATAGTTGTTTATGCAATCCATTTCATAAAGAGTTCTCTGAAGATGGACACGAGCCATCCTTCTGCAGGCAGAATTTCCACCAATATGCACACAATGATTGAACAACCATCTAAAATGTACTTCACACACTTGGAAGATAAACTGTGGGAGCTTTCATTTAAAGAATAATACATCACCTAGTTAATCTACTCAATCAAGCTATCTATAATTCTCATTTCAAGCCACCTGTAGTTTATTGCTGATCTGAAGGTTTCTGTAATGCCTTAATAAGTAGGAGTGGTTTCTCCTGTCTGAGAATGTCACAGTTCTCAGACAACAGTCTGTTTACTATCTTTAGTTATGGTCAGTTCTTCAGCAATTCTTCACCTCTTTCAGAATTAGACAAGCATAAAAGAGAAAAATAGCATCTATACTACTTCTAGAGAGCTATGATCAAGCACAAGCCTTGATAACCAGGATTTTGAGTAAAGGTAAAATTCATTTTATCATAGTGAAATCCTGAATCACTGGTAGCCAATGAAAAACATGTTACTTAGTCAATATAAGAATGAAATAATTCCTACTGTATATGCAGTTATTATTAGTCATAGTACCTACTTTTATGAAACCTTTATTAGCTAGTAATTGGACTTATCACACTGCAATTACAGACTGCATCTTGTAGCATTTATTTGCAGAATAGGGGCCTTATGCTGCAAAATTCCTCTTGCTAAGGAACATAACTTTTATCAAGTAGCACACACTGCTTAACTTTCAAATAGGCGTTTTTGGCATCTTAATATTATCCAACTTCTGAAGGCAGAAATACACTTCTTGATAATCACAATCACCAGGAGACAAACCAGACAGTGAATTCTCATCCCCTCTTAATGTATTTAGTAGTCTTTACTCCATACATCTTAGCTCTAATGTCAAATTAAAAACTCCTGCACATGCAGGAATTCTGTAGCAGAGAATTTCTGAGGAAGAAATTACAGTGTAATAAAACAGTACCATTGTATTTTACAACAATTTATACAGTCAAAGCAAAGCTCTACCCAAGTAATGTCTGTAGCATCTGTATTAGACAACAGGGCAAAATTCCACAGCAGAGGAAGCAGAGAGAAATGAAGCAAAATGACTTACCTAAGATCATTAGAAACAAGTAGTAGCAGACTGAAGAGCAGAAACCAGAAACATCAGACACCTTAATCCTGAATGCATTTTTTTGACCAACTATCTCTCTAGAATACACCCTAATAGCTCAAAGTCCCCTCTGGGAGCCAGCAGTTTAGAGCCAAATCTACTGGTAGAATTCAGATGCTTTGCAACACATGCTCTGTATACAATGGCCCTAATAATGACTTAATTGGGTAATCTTGCCTTCACTAGTTAACAGCTGATCCTACTGCACCACATAGCCAAGGTAGAGCTGGTATGCTATTGTCTTCTCTCCTGCTTGTTGCACAAGAAAAACAGGGCCAGATTTAGCCACTTCCTTTGCCACGCTGATATTTGATGCACTTTCTGACCCCTGCAGCTGTTTCCAATCTGACTGAAATTAGACCACACAGCAAATTCTTCAGTGAAGTACAGGGTTACTGAACCAGCAGAGAAGCAAAAGAGCAAAAGGAAACTAAAGCCATTTTTATGCACTGGCCCCATCCTCTACACAATTGAGCTATAACCCATAAATTATGTTTACAGTTAAACCATGAATTGATGCTGACTTCTTCCTGTACTTAGTTTTTGCCCACCTGTAAAATGGGAATAGTAGTAGTGGACTGTCTCCATCAGGAAAATAAAAATGGGGTTTAATTTATTACCATTATTAGCGTCACACTACAGTTCAGGTAGCATGATGTTACATATAAGAATATATGTATACATATAAATCTACACAGCATAAAGTGGTCTGAAATCTCCTGATCTCCTTCCCACGTATTTTAGGATGAACTAAGAAAATACATAAATGAAATACCAGAATAAAAGTAGGTGTCATGCAGGAATTACCAAATTTTCTTCCTTTTTTTCTTTTTTTAAAGTGTGCAGAGCAGGTGCAGCAAGTATCATTTCCCTCCTGCTGCTTGGCCCACCTGCTGTCTGCCTGATGGTGCTATCCTCACTACTTTAGTATTTACTTCCAGAATGCAAAGTTAAAACTAACAATATAATTTTTTTTCTTCCTTTTTTCACCTCAAGGATATTCTAGGTATCTTCTCAAATAACTCTGTGACTGTATCAAATACAACTTCATTATTCATACAGATTATGGTAAAAAGAAAACAGACAGCAAAACTCTTCTATCCAAAATACTCTGTTGTGCAGATGTGACTTGCTGCAGAGAGTCCATACAGAGGACAGTATGCCCCCCTCCTCTGTATTGCTTCTCATGCATTGTGATGCTTCTCATGCTGCAAGATGCAAAAATGGGTGGTGTCTCATTTGGTGTGAGACATTGTATGGATTCATTGAATAGGTAGCCAGGGTAGAAGGGCTGACAACTGCAGCGACAAAAATCTCATGAGATGCATAATAAAAATAATAAAATAGTAATAATAACAATAAATTTCAAGGTATAAATCTTGGTTCTGAGCCTATAAGGTTTTCAGAGTCTCGTTAAAGATACACAAGCACAGGATGCTAGGGAATTTCAAGTAAAATATCAAATCTTATTAACTCATAATATGATTGATGAGAGTTGGCAATATTGTAGCAATCCTTATCATGCAATTCTTTCTCCTGTGTTCCTCCCTTCTTCTTTCACAAGCTTTATAAAAACACACACACTCTTCCCACAAATGTTTACTCTATAGAACTGGGCAAACCTACATGGAAACTTGCATTTCTGAAAAAAATCTGTAATTCTCTGGTTCCCTTCAGTGCTGCAGCTCTGCTGTTAATCAGGTTGTTGGACACCTGGGTTCAGCTCCCCCAGCTCACCAGGGCTCCTACTCTGAGGGTGCTCGGTGAGAAAGGTCCAGAGCGCACAGCTTACTCCCAGGAGGGGATGCAAGTGCCTCCCTGCAGCCTACTGCTCTGGCAGCCTTGCTTGCTCTCCTTTGAGCTAATGCTGCCACTTTGGGGATGTGTTCTCATTTTTCTGCTTAGATTACAGACTCTAGAGTGGTTTTAGTTTATTAAATAGAAATCTAAATTTAAGGGTACTCATATAACCAACACTAAAACTTAGATGACACCTGCAGCATACGGCCAGTACCCCCATAACACAGCTGCAATGTAAGAAAGTCTCACTTATGACAGGGACTGGCAGCTCTCCCAGCTTCCAGTCTTCCATGTCTCCAGTGAAGGATATGGCTGACATCTGTATTTGTGAAATTCCTGCCACCACACGTTCTCAAGGCCAGGGTTCGGACCTCTCTTCTGCCCGACAAATTCACATAGATTTTCACAGCAATGCACCAACGGTTTGATATGAAAGCATTTAGAATCTGACCATGTAAACTTCAGTTTTCCCTCTCACCTATGAACTGAAGTGCACCTTAAGCCTCTTTTTCTCCACAACAAGAAAAGTGATCCATTGATCTGTAATGTGTAATTATTCACTAACACTACAAGCAGTAATTAAATTAACATTTTCATGATTCTGGACAATGAGGCCCCTACGTTTATAACTGATACAATTCCTAATTCAAAAAAAATACTAGCATCATGACTGTTTATTACGTATACTTTGTTTGTTTAGAAGGTATTTGTTTAAGCTTTACCTTTTTCTTTTATTTTTAACACTCTTCCCATTCTTTCTTTGACTATCCCAAGTGCCAGTGAAAATTATATCATGCCAAAGAATAATGTAAAGGCTAACATCCAAGCAATAATGTATTTGTTATTGCTTAAGACAAATAAACACTTTTATAAATGCATGAGTTGTGAGAATAATTAGCTTTTGTTATTAATACTATATGAAAAATAAATTGAAGTCAGAAAAGTAAAAAGTAACACTTCACGATGAAAAAACCCTGAGACATTTTACAAAAAGCAAATATATTTCTACAGCTTTTTTCTATCTATAGTAATGTCTTAACTCTTCTCTATGTATGTATTTTTATATCCTGATTCCAAATGTTTCAGTCTTTACCTGTGGCTACGTACATTCTACCACATGACAAAACAGCAATTCTCTTTATTTTACTGTGCTGTTACATGCAGCATAATTTTATTAATTTAAGTAAAACATTTCTACAAAGTCCAATAAATCAATGTTTCTTAAAGATAAAAGTTTTCAAAAACATGATCTGCTCTGTTTTCTCCCTTAACTGGCCTTCTGTTCAGCATTCATTTTAAATGTAATGTTATTTCAGTCAACCAATACTTTTAAGCATGCTGAATAGTGTGGAACATTCCTTTATTCTGATGTCATGCAGAAAGCATTTTTCTCAGAAGACATCTTTTGTAGTTGTAACCAAAAGGCAAAAGAAACTGGAGATCTCAAAGGGCGGGGGAGTGTGGGGAGGGAACGGCTTAAACTCCTCAATCCTGTCACTTCTAAAACTGTGTCAAAACCACACATACTTTTGGCAGTGACCTCTTAAAATAGTCCCTTATAAGCAAGTACTTCTTTGCCATTTCCAAGGTATTATACTTATTTTTACAGGTTTTGACTAAAAATTCCTTGCATTATTGTACTGTATCACAGGGAAGTTCGCTATAGTTTCATGAAAGACGTTTTCATTTCTGACTGGCATCTTCTCAATAGCAGGGGGCCCAGGCACACCGCTCTCTTCCAGGCAAACCTTTCTGCTCTTAAACAGTACAGCATTCATAACTTACTTTCAGCACTGCAGGGCAGCTACACAGAAAAGCTTCTCCAACTTAATAGGTTACATCACAGAGAAGTTCACTATTTGGCCAAGGTGTAAAACATAAATGCACCCCTCACTCACTTCTGCACCTTACAAAAATTAAATCTTATCTACCCCAAAGACCTGCACATTACCAAATGTTGTATATTGTAGTGTGGTTATTATGTATCATCACTCCCAGTTAAACACAGGAAAGGGAAAGATCAACTAAAGAAAGGAAACATGAAAAATTCTCAACAGAATAAATACATATACTGGCAATAACTTTCGTTTCTGCAAATACTCTGAATTCTCACTGTGAAACTGCTTTACGCAGAATGTGAATCTATCTCTACTACCTAGGCTATCTCACTGGTGCGGATATTGCTTAGAAGTATCATCAACATGATTCAGGAACAAGAACTCTTACAAGAAGCAAATCTTGGGAGTTATCCCAAGATAACTGATGAAATTACAATTAATAAAATTTTTATATCATAATACGCTAGACTACTAGAGCATTCCACCAAGCTCCCATATTTTCTCTACATGAAATTACATTATGTTACACCAAAATAATTTTGAAAATATTGGAAAGTTTTAAAAAAATACTGGAAGTATATTTTAGATCATTCCACCCATAAAAAAAACAGAATAAACACATCTAAATTTAACTTCTTCTCTTCCAATGGCATTAAATATTCTGAGACTAGCCCTGACGAACTTCAAGACATTGAACTTTAGAACTGTGCCGTCCTTCTGTACAGAGGATCTATAATTAGCCAAAGACTTGTTCTTGCCATTTTGGGTGTCAGAAAATTTTAACTCTGGGAAAGACAAAAAAAGAGGATTGCTATATTTGCAAGAGGAAAATAAACCACTTTGCAAGTACTTTTAAAAATGCTATTTGTTTTAAAGATGGCTACGTACTCAGAATGCTAAACCCAGCCTTAACAAAGACATCACTGGAGCAGAGACAGTGTCAAATGTTATCAGTATAGAAATATACACTACATATGCACAGATATATGTACATAGCCTGTTTGAACTGTGAAGTTCCAACTGTTGTCACAATCACAAGTAACAACACATAATGTAAATAAACTTCTGTGTTCTGTAAATATAGACATAGAGACACTTTCAGGTTGAGCATGTTATTGGATGTTACTATTGGACTGAGATGTTGGTCGTTTGTATGTATATATACATAAAATAATACACAGAGAATAAGGATGTCACCTTACCACCCATAATAAACACATGCACATTTTTTTTTCCTGCATACCTACTAATTAGAACACTGGCTGCAACATATTCTGCCAAAAACATACCATTCTTCAAGTACACAAATTCCATGTACTTCTCAAAAAACTGCTATGTTTACTTGGGAGGGGGTTTGTTGTTGTTGTTTTGTTTTAGTTTTTTCTTGGTTTTGTTTTTTGCTTATTTAGGCCCCTAGATTCCACATACTATAGTCAATATTAAAAATCCTGCAGGTTAAACAGAAATGTTTACTCTGAAGAAACTACAAGCAACAACAATAGATGGAAATGCTTAGAATGATGAGAACTGGGACAGTAAACAGGCACTGTGAACCTTTATTCTTTCCACAGAAATTAAAACAGGAGAAGCCCGGTTTCTATTATTTTTTCTGTAGAAATACCTCTGGAGCAAATTCTGCCAGAAGGTAGGACTTGGCACACCTTTGGCTTGTCACGTGTAATTTGGAACTGAGATCCAAGTTTTGTGCTGTGGAAAGAAGGGAAACCTGCTCCCAACAGATATTTAACAGTATATCAAGGTATATCTATTACTTTAATCCACTTCTCCAAATGCACTAATGACAGGAAAAGATGCAACTGCTACCACCACTTAAAAGGAAAAATATTAACATATTTCTTTAAACATGGAACCATCTTATTACATTCTCTAAGAGTCATCATAATTGCTTTAATGGGAAAAAATGTTTTTCTAGTTTTCATTTTTCTTTTACAGAGTCAACACAGCTATGGAAGAGTACACTGCATTCTGTTCTGGCTCGTGCATCAGCAGAATTGGTAGCTAAGTTCCAGCTGTGGAGTCCTCATTGTTGGCGATCCATGAACCAGAAAGAACATAGCTAGACTTTCAAATTCCAGGTTGAGCTTGTGGCACTGGCAGTCAAGAAAAGCACCTTTCACTTACCCCTTCTCCCCTTTGACTCTACAAAATAAATTAAATTATCCTAAGAAAAACAATCAGCTGCTTTATGATAATAGATTTTTGAAGAAAAGTCTTTGCTTTAAGAAAGCAACAACAACAACATGCATTGAATGCACAATGTTAGCCTCTTGTCCACCACAACTACTGTGCCATATGCTTATTAAAGAGCATTAAAGTATGAAAGAGAAAAAACGTGGGACTGCTTTTGAAGGAAATCATGTTCAGTCCAAAACCAAGGGGCTTAAATGTGAAAATAATGTAAGATTATCAGCTGCAGGCATGAGTGCTGAACAGATGAAAGCTAAACAGGGCAGTGTTTCTGCATGCTTCTTAACCATTGTTTTTGAGTTGCTGTAGAGGAAAAAAACCCAAACAAAATAAAACAAACAAAAAAAATAGGCTGTTCTGTCTTCTAGTTATTCAGCCTTCTTAAAATTATTTCCCTTAAAAAATTAAATACACTGTGTAATACAGACATTTGATACTAGAAGGGAGTACACAGTACCATGAAAGTTAAGCAATACTATTATGTACTTATATGTTTTGGTAAGATATACTATATATAATTTTAAGTGTTACAACTCACTAGAATGCACTAGCATTATACACAAAAGATAGCAAGTGTGACAAACAGTGACATGTAACTTATGACAAATACTGCAGAACAGCTTTCATGCTCAGTGGGAAGACAATGTTGAAAACGAAGTTTACCTCCCACACCCGTTAAAAAAAAAAAAAAAAAGGCATAAATTATGAACTATGTATTTTTGTGTCATGAAGTCTCTGGCATAAACTCAATAATATCAGTCATTCCCAGCCTTAATGCTATGTAGCCACTTAAATGACAGCAGTTACACTTGACAGTGCAAGTTTTCCTTTATATTCTTCTACAACTAGTCACCCCTACAGTTTATCATTCTTCATATTTATAACATATCCACCAAAAGCAAAAATTCAATATCACTTTTAATATTTTGAAAGAGATGCAGCTTCATAAACGATAGGAACCTTGGGGCATTTCAAATTGAATGCATTTTTTAAAATCACTTTAAATTTCAACTATGGACTGTACCTAGGCCTGCTAGCCTAAAGGTAATGCTCTGTATTACCATGCCACAGATCTGGGTTAAATTTCCAGCCTCCCTATAACTTCCCAAGCTGGTACAACCTGGGGTGAGACTAGTACCTCTTGTTATCGTGCAGACACCACTTCAGTCGATTAAGGAGCAGCACTGATAGGCTCGGAAGAGAATCCCATCCTCCTCACCAAGGAGGCTGTGTCTTTGAGCATAGCGAGAGGTTAAAAACAGGGTTGAAATGGAGTATATCCTCAGGGCTCCATCAGGGACATGAAAGACAACCCAAAAAAGTATGTTATATTACAACAAAGACATCAAATAATTTTAGTGGAATAGCTGTCTTCTACCTCTACAAGTTTCCTGGGCACTTCCAGATGAATACGGTATCTTTTTCCCCTTCCATCACAAGATTTTTGTGTATTGCTCCTACACGCTATGAAACAGCTGCTACATTTCAATCTAGATGGCTGAATTACAATGGTGGATTAAGTTATTCCCACGCAATGGATCAATTATCCGAACCTTCTGTACCCAGTGAAAAACAGAAACTACTTGTAAGAGGGCATGGGCAGAAAGCAGCTGGGTTCAAGTGTTGCTACTTAGTCCTCACACCTCCAGTCCTGAAACTTCACACGATCTTGTGCACTGAGCAATGAAAGGACGTTCAAAATTTAATACACATTTAGGAATGAAGGGTTCTGTTTCACTATTCCCAGATACTATGGAAATATTCAAATTATTCTTGTTACAATGATAAATAATCTCTGTGTGTAAATGTGTGGTATTTATGTGGAGACTCAAAGCCACTCCAGATTCAGGAAAGAATTTCATATATTTCTTGTCTGTTTTCTGAAGAGAAGCAAAGAAATCCTAAGTTTGACCTGCTTGTTGTAAAGCATTCGGGGATCCTTTAGAAAGAAAGGTATCATCACACTATATGCTATTGTAAAGGCAATATTGTTGCACTAGGCTCACGGTACAAGCTTTGTATCTGATGACTTTAAAGCTTCATAGTGTGACCACTTGGCTTGAAATCTGATTTTCTCCATTAATGCAGTTATATACAAAAGAAAAATGACTTTCAGATTAAGGTAAGAGGCTACATAGCGGTAGTGGGAATAAAACCAGCATCTGTGGTCTTGTGCAAATCAGTATTAGTTCAAGACTGGACATTGATAAATAAAAGACTGAAAGGCTGCATACTTGCTGGAATATAGAAAAACCCAAAAAGGCCAGTGCTAAAATTTGAAAGATATATACTGCTAAAAATTAAATTGAAATACATTTTCTAAATACCTTCCGCAACATAAGTGGCCTGTATCTTTTTTCAAGACAGAGTATCAGTTTATTTCAAATTTAGAGATATTGGCCTTGATTCAAATTCATGGCAGTTATAGAAACCAATGTTCCATGGCTTGATTCAGGTGGCAAGCATTAAATCTTTTTCCTGCTGTCATGCAACAACAACTTTAATACAAATTAGCACTGCCAAACTCAGTTTCCTGAGCTCAGAAGTCCTTGATGCTACTCCCTGAATTTTATTCATACTTTCACACGGATTGTGCTCTGCTGAAATTGTTGTAGCTGACAAGAAACAAAAAACTACAATTTAATGACACTGGATTCAGTATTATAATTCATGACATTGTAGAAAATTTAACGTGCAGCTCTTCATTATTTTTTTAACTGAGGTAAAGCTCAATCAAATCCACACAATGTTTGTTGGGGTTTTTTTAACCTGTAAATTTGGTTTCTGTGAGTCAGATCTTCCCTTCAGACCAATTGTTTATGCTGAACCCAATCCTGCCAGTGAATAATAACACATTTTTCAAGCTACTGATTCAACTTTTACAACAGCCTTCTTGGAGTTCAAGACAAAACCATCCAAGCCTCAGAAAATACAAAACAAGAAACCAAAAGCAAGAGTTTTTTCCAGTTTTCCTACTCACCAGGAATATACAATTAACTAAACTTGACACTCCAGACAACTCAGAATGAGATCCAGAGGGTAGATCTGAGTCAGAGAAAGCATATTTCCACTTAAGAAAGAACCCTCTGTTTCTCCGATCAGCCACTCCAGACTGATGGGCCCTTAATTACCGAGTTCCACAAAAAGGGTGGAAAATGCCAATGAGTACCTAAGCCTCCTGGGTTTCCATGGCCATGCTCAAAAACCCCTGGCAAAAATTTGCATTTCAAGGAACGCCCAGTTCCAATTCTTAGCAGTAAACCAAAATCCAAAACCACTTCCTAGCAAAATTTCTGCCAAACCAGTCAACTCCCTGTAACTTTAAAATGAAAAACTTATTCTATCTGAATTTAGACCTCAATTTAGAGCTAGTCATTCATAAGTTTGTTTTCCTTTTTCATTATTATTTTACCAATCGTTTATAATCCAGGAGTACCCAAAGGCTAATCAGGCTCTAGGTTTTAGTGTGCTGGCAGTAACGAGGCATATAACGGTCAGTCCTGGTCAGGGGCTTACTATGTGTGAAGACATAGGAAGCAAAACAAACTAAAATAACATCCCTTTTCCTCCCCAAAATCCAACAGTGATGAGGACAATCTTAGTTCTATGACTAACAGGATTTTCACTTATCATCTAAATTTAACCTTTTATTCTTTAATAACTGCAGCCTTGCTATTTTCTAAGTGATCCCCTTTTAGAATTAATTTTTTTTAACTTCTTCATAAGAAAGTAAATAATCAATCAATTTCTCAGTTACCTTTTTATCTGCCTACCTGTAACTACCCCAGACCAACTGCCTTGCAAGTGCACATAAAGAAACACCAAAGTCAGCATAGGGTGACATCACTGAGGCTCTGAAGGCATGACATAGACGTTCTGGCTGGCCCTTCCTACTCCTCATCCTCCTAGGGAATGCTGGTGCTTTTCTTAAGAAAAAGGGAAACTATATTTATGAACCTCCTTAGACCAACATAGGTAGGACGAGTCTTTCTGAAAGTTTCAACAAATCTGTCTTACTCTTCAAAAGCAAAGAGATCAAAACCAGGGATTAACATGTTCCAGATAATATGAGTGAAGCTCACCTTATGAAAACACTTGAATTAAAATATCATTTCCTTTATGGTTCAAATATATATGTGTGTGTGTGTGTGTGTGTGTGTGTGTGTGTAATATATATTGTTTACATATCAAGAAAAAGGAGGGATTAAACGGATTTTCTCCAACACAGTTTTGGTAAATAGCAATCCAAAGAGTTCAAAGAAAAACCTCAACACCCCAGAGTCTTCTGGAACTACCAAATTTTACACCACTATCAAATAATAGCATCTGTAATAACTGATGTTAACAATGAAATATCTTTACTCAGGATTTGTAGCTATTTGGCCAACAGTGCTAAAGTAAAGAGAATTTTGTGAAAACTCTGCTCTTAGATAAAGGCCATACAGGTAGAAAATAGGCTTTTCAAAGAGCACCACAGGTGTTTACAAAAAATAACCAAGAAAAGTAAGGAAAGCAATGGGTAAAAGTTCAAGGCATACTGTGCATTGATACAATTCTCTCTGTATCCTACTACAGACCAAACATTTATCAGATGTCAGGAATAGAAATCCCATGTTTTTTAAGGTTCACATACTTATATGCAAATGCATATAACAGACTTCCAGTATCTACCTACAATTTGGAATTACAGAAATGGCAGTGTTACCTAGCTTTCATTGAAACCAAAGAACAGTCTCTTATTGATTTCACCCGTGATAGGTCCCAAGTGATGAAAAAAATCAGATGTCCTAAATATAAGTGGCCAGCTTCTAAGAGGACCTGAGCACCTTATTGGCACTGACTTATTCTGGTGACTAGTATCAAGAGACTACATAAAATTTTGGCTCTAGTACCTACACTAAGTGAAGGTTTTTGCATCTAAGGCATAAAACCATGTGTACAAATGGAGAGAAAATAATAGAAAAAGCAGAAGAGGAAAGTTGGAATGACTTTTGATGGGATTTCCTAGCTGCACTGCACATAGCTGAATACTCAGCTTATGTAAACTGACAACACAGCACTGGAGCCAGTGGAGTGACAGTACTTGACACTAACTAATAATCTGGCTCTATCTACTGATGTCAAGACAAAAATAAGCACAAGCTTCCCCACCAAAGTGATTAAAATATAAAAGTGACCCTAATGAATACGATGGTGTTTGGGGAATTCCTGTATCTTCTGTGCAAATCAAAAGAGATGATGAAGGGACAGAGAGGGTAACGGCAGAGCAATAATGCCTCATGTAACCTCACTGTTAAGAGATTCATAATGAAAATCTTCTCTAGCTGTGTGCATAGTGCCCGTGGCAATATGCGCCTTTGCACTCCACAGAAATAGGGAAAACTGACAGGGGACTGTGAGCCCAGGATACAGCACTGAAATAAGTACTTAAACCTGTGAAGTATGCTGGACACCCTTTGAGAAATTCACCTAAATTAATGATAGTATTATGGGACGGGCCAAACACAAATAACTAGAGATCAGCTGGATACTTAAGGATTAGAAAAATACAACTTTCTTTCTTCATGAAAAATAAAAATTTGTCTTAAAAACCCCAAAACTCTTTGGTCAACGTGAGTTCATAATTTTTCAAAATCTATCCGAAGTCACGTGACACCTGAAGGCAATGTATAACATGCAACCTGGACAGATCATGTTTCGGAAATACCTACAAAAATACTTGCTAGTCTATCTGATACTCCTCTTTTTTACAGTTTTTCTTATGCCTATGATGTGAAAAGTATCTTGCTGCTCTAACCTTCAGAAAATATTCTCCATTTCTGTGAAATAATGACCTATTTCACAGGCACTACCTAGTAAGCACAGTGACTACCCTGATAATTTATCAGACAAAAATCAAAGTAAAATGTATTGATTTTATTACTCTTCAAGCCTAGTTAATAATATTAAACACATCAGAGCTACCACTGAAGGAAAGTTTTTGAGAAATTTAGACTAAGTGTATGATCCAAAATCACGTGAAATCACTGAGAGTCTTTTTCCATTGATCAACTTCTGTGAGCTTTGAAACAGACCTGAATTGGTCAGTAATGATGCTCCAAAACTCATTACAAAGTAAAATTCAATTAGGAATGTACAAATATGCAATTATTGTACCTCTATCATGACAAAGGAAAAGCCACCTCTTCAGTAATCTTTAGTACAGCTTCACAAAGCTCTATTAATACTACACTGCTTGTCAGGGATTCTTTCTCCCTTTTTTGGTACGCATTAATCTGAAGTATTTAAAGCAATCATGGCATGGCCTGAACACAACAGGGGAATGTCCTCCACGACAAATGCCAGGTGCTCCTGCCAGCAGCGCGATTCCCTGACCCTAGGAGCTGGCAGAACAGAACGTCTCAATCGGCTCGGAGGACAGCCAGCTTTGTGGGGAGGTGTTCACTAACTTCCTTAGCCACAAGCAAAAATAAACTTGTGCCATGCACCTAAAGTAATAGAAAGAAAAGGCTTGATGGTGATGTAAAAATTCTAAAATAAAGCCTTCTGCCTGCATGCTTCTGAATGGTGAGGATAAAACAGATCACCATTACAAGACAAAGGTATACAAATGCCTTAAATTAAGGAAAATATTTAACACCAAGTTATACCCCGGGCCTGTTTTTTCTACATTTTGTAGCACTGCATTCATTTCATATTTTGTCTAGTTTTGCTTATTTAAATTTTAAATAAATATTAAATGGATGCTCTATTCTTTGGATAACTTTATGTTCTGGCATACCATATGTTGCCACTGAGCACTCATTCATTAAATATACGAATGATCCTGAAAATCTTTAATTGGGTAGGATCCCTGTACTTAGGTATTAAATCAGAAGTAGAAATATAAGGATTTGAAAGTCTGGCCCATGCATTCTACAACAGGAACAGAATGTGTTTGATCATTTTTGCAGCATCAGCATACACTTAGCAGAGCACCAGTGCACGCTGAACGTTATTTTGTTTAAAAACACATAATAGAGAACTGGTTTTACCTGAAGTATCTGCATATTGCATATATTGTTATTAGCCTTTAAATGTTCACATATGAAATCTTGACACCCTTCGCTATCTACTACTCGGGATCAGTTTTTTATATCTTCAAAGAATTTACCTGTTTCTTTCAAAAGTATCCCTTTCTGACAAAAAGAAAGAGCCCAATCCAACTTCTACTGAAAACTGTATGAGGTTCTGTGTTACCAACTTTTTCTTCTATGAAAAACACAACCCAAATGACATTTTATTGCTAGTGGGCAACAGTTAAAAAAATAGTAGTGATTGGGAAACCAAAGTCCCATTTTTCAAAACAGGCCCTTAAGCACCTATACACCTTTGTGCTTTTCAGTGATATTAAAGTTTGTGTAAATAAATCATATCGATCTGAAAATGAAACTTAAGGTCCTGAACCACTTTGGCTATTTTGAAAATATTACCCTGAAACTTCAAATAATTATTCAATAAAGAACATTGTTTATTTGTTTGCTTTAAAATAGCATTTCTCTTAACTTAGCAATTTTAATATCATTTACTAGGACTTACCGAAGATTTTCACTTAAACAAATCTGCAAACCCAAGTTTCAATTTCTTGGGCAACTTTAGCATTTTCTTTGTTTATACTAGCAAGTGAAATTGAAAGCAATACATTATCCAGCCTTAAGGGCTTGCTTCTCTTTCTCCTTTCAATTAATCTTGTCTCCAAGGAGTCCAGCATTAAAATAAAATAAAATATCAATACTATTCTTTTAAAATTTCTATGTGTTTAATTATAAGCAGCAATTAATCAATTTTTTTCAATTTCACTTCTTCTTGGGGGCATCTCACTGATAAACTGAAAATCAACACCAGTGTGTTAATCAAATAATCACAAAACTTTGAGGCAAAAAAAGTGTTCACCCCATCAAGACTGTAACCTAAAGCTAAGTAAATCCCATCTTTTTCTTAAATTATTGGTAGAACTAATTTATTTTTCCTAGAAAACATTTTCAGAATATATATTAAAGTTCAATAGTAGAGGGCTAATTTCTGTTTTCAATTACACTCAGCAACTTCATTAACACCAGTGGAATTGTTTGGATGTAACTAATGGGAAAAATTACTCACAGTTTACACCTTTTTGTCTGAGTACTTTCTATCAGAGAAAAGAGAGCTCATGACTAATCCACACTGATATTCCCAGTACGATCCTAAAGCCTGGAAAATGCAAATTTCAAACATTTTGACGTTGTTGTTACTATTGAATCCACTTTAAATGGAAGAACACTAGATATTGCTACTCTCTTCAACATTTTAATATCAGTGGATCATATCAAATCATTCTGGATAGGCTTGGATTTTGATCTATGTGCAAGATTAGTTAAGAGTCACACAGATTTTCCCTCAAACCCCTTGGTTTCTAAGAATTCTCAGTATGTCTGACAGGCTGGCCATCCTACACCAATTATTTTTGTGAATATATAGAAACTCCTCTGATACTGTGAGTATTTTACCTCATTTACATTAGAACTGCCATTAGATTTTTTTAGGTACTATTACAGATAAGAAATTAAAATTCCAGGAGTTAATTTCAAGTTCTAGGATAATTGTTATAATATTAACCTTTTTTTTTGTTTAATCTATTTAATTATTTCCACCCTTTTAATCAGTTCAGATAAATTAACTGACTTAACTGCAGCAATCTATTTATTTCTGCACAAGCAAAATGCTGCCCATCTACAAACATCCTGAAGTTTCTTCTTCTAATCTTTAAACTAGTATTTTCTACTGAAAGATTTAAAAAGCTTTAGTATATTTCTGCTGCACAGCTAAATTCTCAAAAAACATATTGGGCTGATTTATATTAATTTACCAATATAAAACACATCTGACAAATTATTTTACATCATACAGTAGTAAATTCATCACTACAGCACTAATGAACACCCTTCCGATATGAAAAGTGTAAATACTGACAACTCCATTACAGCACATTCTGCCACACACCACTTCCCCACCCACAGAGTCACATCCTCTAAAAGAAGCTTTGTGCTTCCAGGGAAGGGAATTATTTGCAATGGACCTACTACTACTTTCCTTTGTTGTTGTTAATAGCTAGGTCTCTTACACAAGCACTGTGTTTACATATGTATCTTTTGTATGTATAATATATGTATTTATTTATCCACCTTAACTTACATAGTTTTAACCAGAAAACCTGATTATGTGAAAACACATATCTGAGTTGCAAGTTTTTTTGGAAATTAAAAACTTCGCACTAAACACAAAACAATTGACAGGATTTATTTACATATGTTATAGCCATATTTTCCTACATGTAGAACTTCAGTCTGCTTCATAAATTTCATCACTTTTACTTTGTAAAGAGGCAGCCACTGAACTATTTTTTATAGATTCTCTTTGATCAAGAGTAAGAATTTTATCTTTTTATCATTACCTTTCTAGATCAGTGCTACACAAGTGGTATTACTTTACCAAAAGTTAACTCTATGTTATTTCAGCACTACACTTTCTTGATTAATTGTTTCGCTATCTCTGTGCATGAATAATGATCCATAGTTCAATAAGACCTCAAATAAATAAAATCAATTAACACCTTACTGTGTCAGCAAAGCAGCTGATGACACGTTCTTAAAAATTCTGATGTGGAGAAGTGTACAGTGACAATTACTTGTTTTACTGAATCACACCATAGAGGTAAAAACTCAGTTCTAAGCATTCAGAATTCTGTGGTTTTAAAGCTGATGGCCCTATGCAAAAATGGGATTTTCTCTTCATTAAACACTCAAATTTCATCTCTCAGAATCCATTACTTGATACTAACAAGGAGTTTGCTAGAAAAAAAAATTTTAAGAGCTCTCCAGGGGCAATACATTTCAAGTTTGACATAATTTCAAACACTGTTAAAAACATATCTGTCAATATTTGATCTTAAAACAATCTCACTAAGAGAGGTATCTCAGGTATTATTACAAAGCACATTTTTTAATATCTTATTAGCACTTTATTAGGTGGCTTGTGCAGCGACATTTTAATGACGAATCTACTGTTTCTTGCAGAAAGTTTCCAGCAGCTTGATAGCTTCCACATATTTTAAATACTATAAAGCAGGTTCAGTGTTCTCTAAATCCATACCAAGATTTTTTTAAACACCTATTCTATTGTCAAAGAAGGCCTCAGTTTAATGAGCCCTGTGCCATTGCCTGCAGCTACCATCTCATAGTTTCCAATAGGAAGTGTAAGGATCAACAACTCCGAGCATGTCCACTTATTATTATTATTACTGTTGTTGTTGTTGTGATTGTTATTATTATTAGATTAAGCCTACCTCCCCTGTCCAATGTTTCCAAGTTTATCAGTGAAAGAAGAATACCTGATCCTATTGAGGTCAATGGGAATAGTGTCATTGACTTCACCATCACTAGTATTTAACTAAGGAAATCAATCAAAAATACCTGTTCAGACTAGGTATCTACACAGATGAAACTACATTACTGTTTTAGTTCACTCTGTTGTGAAATAACATTCCAAATTAAATAAAACTAGCTCTATAGCACATGCTGCCCTGCACAATACACTTCTGTTTACAAACAAGGAGCTGGGCCTGTAATGCCCGCCTGTAAGAGAGTTCAGGTTTCTCCCTCCAATTTAAAAGTCATGAAAAGCATGAAATCATAAAAAGCATGAAAGCATACCAATTCTCTTTTCTTTTTAAAGGTGCTTATTACAGCTTTTGATTATAGTATATTTTACCTTCCAAAGTGAAAAGTGTCATATATAAACCACCAACTGCTGGACATCAATGAGTGTTCAAGGCTTGGTCTCCTGTTCACACTCCGTCCTGCTTCTGCTTCCTAGAGTAACTCCTGGTCAGCCACCCTCACCTTCTTCTATGCAACTGCTTTGATGGAGAAACAGGCAGTACTTTACAAATCCTGGTTTCCATTTTTTTACAAATGAATACTCTTGTGATAAAGCATAGTAAATCTGATCTTGCCTTCTGCCTTCACCTTCATTAATAAGAGAGCATACAGTATCCAACATTTGGACAACGATCAAGTTCACCAAATCATTCAGCTTACTTACCTACAACCTTATCCTTGTCCATGTCTGGGGTTCCTTAAGAACAGGGAGAGCAATACGTAGAGACCACAGTGGTCACTTAATGTGCCCCATCTTGTCCCATAAAGAGATAGGCACACAGCCTCTGAGCTTTGACCTGAAGCACATGTGCACTCTCAGTGAGTGGCCAGATACGCCTTCATCATGATACACTGGATACGTTTTGCTCATGGGATCAAGAGGAGAAGTGAGGAGAAGTGCTCACACCATATGCAGCCCCGAATAATTCTACCCAGAGGCTAAAAAGCTTTCCAGACAAAATGCTGCCCCTACTGAGTAACATTCCTTTTTTCCTTTCTGCAGATCAAAAGACCTTCCCTTTCTACCCTCAATCCAGCCATCAGGTTACAGGAATAAATTTTCAGTACCTCTGATCTGGTCCTTCCAGAAAAAGCTGTGCAGCTCTGTACAACTCTCTAATACTCCATAATACTTTTACTTAGAAGAAGGTAGCCCTTCACCTCAGGGATTCCATTTGGGATCCTCTGCTCCACAAATGAAGAAGTCCAGTGTCTTAGTAAACACTGTCTCTTTTTCATGAAGACATTGCCTTATTCACCAAGGTCAGCTTTCCCTGAGAATTTCTTTCTTTTCAGCCCTCTGCCCTCCCACACAAAAGCTTCAACTGTAAGGACAGAAACAAGCACCAGGCATGCAGGCGTTATAACATGTTTTATGCTGAACAGTGAAATCATATGACGGCAGAGTAAAACTTCACCTAATTATATGAGTAGTGGTCTTTCGTGTTCTGCAGTCAGTGTAATCCTTTATGATCCACTTCAAGAACAAAATGCTTCCCTTATAAATAATATTTGAAACTCTATGCTGCCCATTTGAGCAGTATTTCTGCAGCAGCTTGCTGCTCCCACAGAACAAGGATTTCTTTTCCTGTAATAATACTATTTCCAGGTCAATAATCATCATCAACATGAGCTGCAACACTGGTTAGAAAATCAGTCTTTAAAGCGCTGGATGTTCACGGGAGCTCTTTGTTAGTGTCTGGAAGCAGTTGTTAAAAATTATTCATCCAGTTCACTTTATTTTGTGCATTTCTATACTGCCAATGTGGATGTAAAACATTCCTGCACCATGAAGGGGAAGTTTAATATTTAATCCTATTTTTTTCATTCTTGAAGCATCACTTATCTCTTAGAGATGCATCAGACATAGCTAACCCAAATGTCACTAGCTGCAACTTCCATGAGTTTTTAAAAGTTATTTGCAGTTTTCTCATGCACCCATTTCTTACGGAAATAAAACTTTTCTTCCTACTGCTAACTGTCCATTTCCAGCATCTCCTTCATCAAGATCCAGTGTCAGTGGACCACTGAGAAATTCTCATGTCAAATTACCAATCGCCTGCAATATAGAACTGACTTCCTTGGTTTCTTCCAGAATACCCATGGATATACATGTAGTAACTATAAAAAAAACCTCAAGTGGCAGGAGAGCTATTGATGCTCAAGGCACAGCTTATGAGCAATTTAAAAAATAAAACAAAAAAAAAAAGCGGATGCTTATTTCAGCCTCAACCACTGATGCTAATGAATGTCTGTAGCATGCTTCCATTTCTGATTAATCTGGTCCACAATGTTAAGTATAAGAGGTACAAACAGAATTCCACAGTTCCCAGAATACATTTGCATCCTTTTGGATATTGGATATAAAACAAGAATCCTGATTAGTAACTTCCTGGGATTTTTCCCTCTAGAAAATAACTGATGCTCACTGCTATGGACTGCTACAGCCATAACATTTATATCTATTATGGCCCCAAACATTTTATAATAATCTGATTCAATCTTTCTGTCCTAGATGTTGATTCCCACTGTTTCATTGCAGGTGAATTTCTATCCCTTAAACTCAAAATACTCAATAGCACAATATTTAGTATCACATTTAACAAACATCACCATCTGCTGTGGTGTATTCTTTAATCAGTTTCTTCAGCCATCCAAAATCACTGATGTTACTGACCTACCCTTAGCATTTTTGTTGCAAAGTTCTCATTCAAATTTATTATATTCCACTGATGAACTCCACAAAATTAGTGCTTCCTGTTGGAAGGCTCTACAATTTTAGAGCTGGTCTACTCCACAAGAAACCTCAGATCTTAGGACTGTGGTGGACCTTATCAGTGTGCAGCCTTGCAGCAAACAAGGCCAACTGCATACTGAGCTATATTAACTAGACTGTACGCAGCAGGTGCCCCTCTCTTTCCAACACTTGCAAGATTGCATCAGAAGTACCGAGTCCACTCTGGGGTTCTCCAGTACAGGAAACACAGGGACATACTGGAGGCAAGCCACTGCAGAAAGCCACCAAGACACATAGAGGACTGCATTACATAATGCACCAGGAGAGGCTGAAAGAATGGGGCTTGTTCAGACATAAGAACAGCAGCTGAAAGAGACCTCTCATCTAGTGGAACATTACAAAGAAGATGGAGCCAGACCCTTTGCAGAGGTGTGCAGTTGTGGGACAAGAGGCAAAGACAAAAGCTGAAATGCAGGAAACCCCAATTAAATATTAGGAAAACCTTTTTTGTCATGAGGTCAAACACTACATGCTGGTCAGAGACACTGTGGAATCTCCATTCATGGAGATACTCAAAACCTAACTGGACACAGTCCTGGACAATCTGCTCTAAGTGACCCTGATTCAGCAGGGGCGGTTGGACTAGCTCATGTCCAGAGGTCCCTGCTAACCTCAGCTATTCTGTGATTTGAAGCAAGTCATAGCCTAAGCCTCTCATGACATCATACTGTAAACCCAGGCCCTCTTCAAGACTGATACACATTCAAACCTGAAAATTAACCAGGTTGTTTCCTCCTCTTCCAAATATGATGTGAAACAAATCAAGCTTCCTTTCGCTCTGCTTCCAAAACATTCCTTTAGGCTTCTAAGCTGTATTTAGCTCATTCAGAAGTCTACTCTACACAGTGATATTAGTACATTGTTTTTCTAGAATACCAGCAGCATTTTCCCTCTCAAGGACCTAGGGAAATGGGGGCATTTCAGTTTCAATTTCCCCTCCTGTAACTCTCCAAATCTCTCCTCCTGATTCAAGACCTGATTATCAGATCTCCATACAATCAGGTATGGATACCAGCCTTCTGATGTACAACATTCCACAACCAATTTCTTTTTCCCCTCCCCTTCCTTAAACAAATCAGCATGAGAGGAATTATTTCAAGCTAGAGGAACTTATGACGAGTTACCTGTATACCTGCTGCCACCTCAATAAATCTGAAGCCTTTGTAATAGCACCAAGTCTACACTGATACAACAGCAAAATGTGACTTCAAATACTTGTGTATATAATTAATTACATTCACACACACCATAACTATCTCTGCTAATATGCAAACTTACATATTTATTAAAACAGTTATTATGAATCAGTTCTTTCTCCAAAAATGACATAAATATGGGAATTATATGGGGACTGATATTACATACCTTTGACAAAAGTTATCAAGATAAATTTCGACTATATGTCCTTTAAACTAATGTCCATATCACTGCTAGTTGGTTTTGTTTACTGTTATCATGTATAAAAGAGATTGCATCCCAGTTTAAAAGTATAATACATACTGAAGTTCACACATGTTCATTGCAATGTTCAAGTCATCACCGCAATTAATTTTATGCCATTGGGGTTTCACCAAGCAAAAAAATATTTAGCATTTAATTTTGCTGAATTCAGCCTGTTTAATATGCACTTTGCTTGATGGTAAAAAAATCAAACTTCAAATATGAGTGCAAAATTAACTACTACGTTACAGAAAACCTTTTCCAACAAATGAAAAATAAACAGCAATTAAAATTACGAGCTCTTCAAAGCAGGAACTCCTTTTTTTATTTTTTTCCAAGGCATCATATGGGATGACACCTTGTCCATTAAGTCCCAATAAGGTCTTTCTTAGTCATATCAACATGAGACAAAAATACATTATGGAGCAGTGTAATTAAGCTGTGACACATCTCATATCCATTCATGAAATGTGCTGAAAATTATCCTAGCCAAAACTACTTAGCTGAGGCCGTTCTCTCCAACAGTTTTCTAGGAGAGAATCACCAAAGAGACTTGCTACAGCTTCCAGAAACATCCTACGCAACAATGTAAGAACAGGTGTACTGGGTCAGACTAGTTTCCTGTACCCCATCTCCAACAATACCCAAAAGCAGTTGCAAGGAACACCATAACAACAGTGACAACATATATGATATGCACCCACAGTCTCCAGTCATTTTCAGTGTAGGCACTTCCTCAGATAGATATTTAGTAACATTCAGTGGATTTCTCAGCCATTAACTTGTCCCATCTCCTCTGAATTTCATAAAATCTTTTCACACCCCAACACACTTAAAAGACATCACTTCCTCTTACAGGCATTCAGCATTCCAGATCAACCAAGCACAAAGTAAAAAAAATATTGGTAATATAGGATTTTATTTTATTTTAATTGACAACAATATTCAGATTAACAGCTCTAGCTGTAGTACTAACACATGCACTAGGTGACAAAGGGCAAAGTCCCTGTCCCTAGCCCCCAAAGTCTTACAGTGCAAGTATCAGATAAGATATAGGAAACTATTTAGAAACAATAAGGCAACAGCAGCTAGCATCACAAGAAGTGATATCTTGTTACAAGTAGCTCAATGGTGTCATGCTTTTGTAGGCACTTCAGGTACGGAACATCTTGGGAAGAGAGATGAACTCCAAAGGTGAGGTTACAAAGGGGTACTAGTCCAAGCATAAGGTATCAAACAAATGCATGCTTGCAAATACAGTAAATGGGCAACAGGGCTGGTGTTATAACTTGAAGGAAAACCTTGACAAAGAGAAATGGTAAGATACAGCTGGGTGAAGGAAGACTTGAAACTGAGGGCAAGTTACTAATATTTCATGCACCAGAGAAGGGAGGCCAGTGGGGATATAAAAAGACATGGTCAGACTGACAGTCTGTCACTCTGAAAATGATCTCTGTAAGAGGATTCCTGACAGATATGACTGGAGAAAGAATAATCCTCAATGGTAGTGAGGATGAGCATTTAACTGAAGAGTAGGCAGGAAAACACCTACAGAAGGGATGTTAGGCAGAAAAAGCCCGCAAGACTTAGATGTAGTCTGCAAAGAACTTAAGAAAAAACAAAACAGTTATACTAGGTCAGTAAAAAAAATATAGCACAGAAAGAGTGTTCCTTTCCATGATATTCCACGCCAGCATCCAGCAATCAGCTGTGTAAAAACTTCCTGAAGTTGAGTTGCATCATCACCATCACATTTAATAGCTCCTCAGAGACATAATAGAGTAATGCCTGATCCATTTTTGAACCTGTTAATATTCTGACCTCTAAAACATCCTTTGGCAAGGAATTCCACTATTCAATTGCATGTTATGGGGGGGGGGGGGGGGGGGGGAGGAGAAATGGAGTACACAAAAACGCCCTAAAAACAACAAAAACAAATAAACCCTTCTGTTAAAATGTTTTAAAACTTTCTTGAGAATTTCACAGGATGTTTGCTTGTTCTCATTATATTAGAGTTCATGAATAATTGTTCCCTGATTGCCTGCCTGAGGCCTCACATGATGTTACAGCCGATTCCCCTCAGTCATCTCTTTTCCAAGATGAAGTATTTTACTTTATTTGACTTTTACTGTGACAAGACTCCTTCCGTATATCTCAACAGACTTCATGCCCTTATCTCAAACTACAGTATCATTTTGAAATTATGATAACAAAAGTACAGACAATACATAGATTGCACACACTGTGGATTTATGGATTGGCATAATTATATCAATGTTCACATTTTCTGTTTGTTTTTCTATTTCTTTCCTACTAATATGAAAGACTCTATTTGCCTTTTTAATTGCTAAGATATGAGGGAGAGATCTGTATCAGTGAGACTGCCAAATTACAGACCTGCCCTAACAGACAATATGGCAGTGTTTTCCCAAAAAGTAGATGGAAGGTTTGGAAAGAACCCTAGGAGATCTGTTTTGACTAAGGGAGTCTAAGCTGGGCAATAAAGGAGGAGATGACAGAGAAGCAAGACTACATTTTCACTGAGATGATACAAATACCATGAGCCTATGAATCATCTGCAAAGAGATGATACTTAAATTGTGTTTCCACATAAGATTATGCAAAGATGAAGAGCAGAATACAGGAAAAAAAGGGGGCGGCTGAGAGACAACACGTTGCAGAACTCCCCCACAAAGCTGGATAGTAAATGAGAAAGATCTTCCAAAGGATGCACTGAAAAAGTGATCTAAGTACCCAAAACCAGCAGAATGTGGACATTTGCCAGGAAGTCACAGGGCAAAAATAACAGGGACATGGTCAACTGTTTTCACAGATGACTGACAGGTTGAAAGGATCAAAGCGCAAGATTTAAAGTGCAATTCATATAAAGATTTAGAAGTCTGCATCTTGCATGGAGAGACAGTCTCAGAAGCAACCCAATGGGATCACCCCGCTTAGTCGCATACACCTGTGCTCTGCCTTTTACCATGCCCTTAGCACTACTGCCCATCCCTGCCATGCACTCTGCATTTGTACTTGCTCCTCTTACAGTAGCACAGGGCTACAGTATGATGCTAAGAAGCTGCCTTACTCATGTGATTGCAATGTCAAGGGCTTTTTGTATAGCAACTGAATGTGCCTTATACAGCCTTCAGAGCAGAAGTTAATACTGACTGAGGGAGTATGAATTCCAACTGGAATGGAGTATTACACAACTTTATGAGACACAGCTCCTCACTCTACCAGGAACTGGGCTACAAGTGGAAGGGTGGCCCCCCTGCTACAGATCTGCATCTCCTTTTCTTCATCCATTCCAGATCAGTTAACCAGGTTAGCTGCTTCTGCTAAGCTTTCTCTCACCATGGAAGGAAACTACTGAAAAATTTAATTAATACAGTTTCCCACCCTGAATTGTCTTCAAAGAATCTGTCCATGAAGTAGGACAGTCTAGATCAAAATCACTGTTCAAAAATTATTTTGGATCCTCCCATTCCTCTCTATTTTGCACTCACATCTCCCATGAAAACTGTTTTGTAGATGTGCTAAAGATCGCACAACAGCCAAAATGAGTAAGAAACTCTATAAACTGATTTGTTTTCCAACAATTACACATGCATATATATACATACTCACACATGCCTCTATATATCAGTGACTTCTGAAAATACAAATGGAAATGACATTGTAATCTTCCAAGCATTCTGCTTTCTCATTGCACACAGAAAAAAAAAAGAGCATTCTTAACTAATATATTTAGTTACTAAAATTTTCTGTCCCTTAGAAAATAGATAAATTAATTATAATAAGCCCCCACTTGGACAATTTTGTGTATAGCATTCGTATCAGCTATCTGTTAAAAAAAAAGGCAAAATCAACACATACATTTTCTTAAATAAAGGACTTGCATAAAACAAAGTCAGGCACTCGGTTCCTCTTTCATTCCATATGATACACAGCTGCGTCAATTCCATCAGGAAACAGGCAACAGGAAATTCTTAACATTCTGAAGAGAAATCTAAAGATGTGTCTCATCACCCTTCCTCCTAAAAGTGCTTTTCAATTGTCTAAAAGACGTTTACACCAGTTCTAAAATTATTAATTACTTTACTTAGCTTTTAAGCAGCTATAGGCCTCATTAAGTAACTAACAAGGAGTCAAAAATAGATTTTTTGTGAGTTGCCTTCACTTTTTAATTTCCTCTATCCCAAAATATATTTATAAATCAATAAAGAAAGCTTGACACCTATGGACAAAATCAAAGCCAAGTACCCTAGCTGTTGGAAAATGTTCCTTCATAATGTGCTGCTCCTGTGTTGTTTGTGTTTCTAACTATAGCTCTTGCATATATAATTCCATTATACTTTTATAAATCACCGTTTTGAAAAATGCTTTTGAACCATTAATATATTTTCCTGGTTAAAATTCTTTGAGATGTTCTTAACAAGAGTCTTAGATAATGAATTTGGGCAAACTCTGGAACAGTCTTTACAGTATTATCATTCTCATTAATTTTCAGAACTACCCACTGTGTTGAGATGATTGTCATGGGCCTAAGACTTCAATTTGGCTAAATATTTTTGCATATATTTCAACATATAAGTAACTAACAGATGTTTAAAATGTTAAGTTCACATTCTAGAAATAGTTAAATGTTTACTGTAATATCATAATTTGTTTTTGCACTCATTTTTATTTTGCTGCTTCTATCTTTAAACACTCGGTTAGAGTCCCGGTTGGCTGTAGACAAAATGCTTTAAAACGACTTCACAAGAAAACAAAACATACTCGATTTAGTAAATACAGCTGTGCTTTTAAAGAAAGAATAAAAATCCCACTTAACGGTACCACAAATGAAAAACAAAGAAAAGAAAAGAAAACACTTAATGCTAGAAATGTTACTTTTACCTAAGGTCCAGACTTTATGTAAACCATTTTAAATTGTTTGCATAATAAAAGCTTTTAAATTCATATTTCATGTTCGCTTTAGAAACCTAATACATTCTGCTGTCTTACATCATTACTAGAAGGCTATATTAGATTTTAAAAAAATTACTTTAAAAATGTTAATACACAGTATATACGGTATCTTACTTTAGTCCAGATTATTCTTTTTTCTTTGCTTTTTTTTGTTATCTTTGAAGACTGCTTCTGTTTCCATTGTTTCATCCTTAACCATTCACATATCAGAGCAATAAGTATTTCATTACTGGTTTATCTGTCCAGAGGCTTGAGAAGCAGTAACAATTAACCCTCCCTTCACAGTGATTGATACAGGCTTTGCTTTCAATTTGTTCCACTACACAGATCATGAAATTCTGAATGCGATCATCCTTATTGACCTACACTTTCAAACACACGGCTACAATGAGATGAAAGTAATTATTAAAAGGAACACAGGACTACTCAATGCTGAAACAAAGTCTTGAAAAATCTTTTAGATGACCTTCTCATAAAACTAGCATTATTTGATGTGAAATAAAATGATGGTTTCACTTCATAATCTGGAAATATTAAAATTAAATCTGATCAAGGTACAATATCATTATATCATATAAGCCCAGCTCTAATGTGGTATCAGTTCATATCTGACCCAATAAACATTGACTTCAACCAGAGTGATCATAGTAGGATCAGGCCCTATATATTTTAAAAGTTCCTCCGTCAGCTTTACTTTACATCAGCCATGTTTGAAATATTGTGTTAAAACTGACAAGATTGTAATTACTATTCTACTATAGTCTGTTTAAAAAAGACACAGTGTTTCTTTTTAAGATCCTGGACTTCTTGAGGCACCTAATGTAAATAAGTACACACGAAATTCAGACTGCTAAGGAAAAATGAGAAACTCAAGTCAGATTTCCATCATCGGCTGAGATGAACCAAGACTTATATATACCACTGTTGGAGACTTACTGCAGTGGAAAACAAGTATTTTTCATAAACCCTTGAAAAGTAACACCACCAAAATATTAATTTCTTGTAATTGATACCTTTTTGAAAAAAATGCAAAAGGTTTGTTAGGTGAACAGTAATGACAGAACTATTTAAAATATGGGTTCCAGTCAAAGAAAATCAGGATAGAAAACTGTGCAGAAGGACATTCTTACAGGCCTGAGGCTCTAATCACAAAACAGAGTGATGGAGATGAACCAATACTGCATGGATTAGCAATGAATTATTTTGAACTATAATCATGTGCCAGCACAAAGGGGAGGTAAAAACTAGCCATTACTCACAAGCTGATCTGCAGATAAAAAGAAAAAAAAGTAAAAAGGGGAAAAAATTTATATGCTAAACTGAATCGGGAGAATAATGAAAATCTAAAATGTTGTTACACTTCAAGTAACATTCTATTTAATGTCTTTCGTGTACTGTATAATATCGAGTATTTACACAATACAATCTGTAAGATACTGGGGCTAAAGCAGGGTTAAATCAGACAACTCTTCTGTAAATTAGTACTGGATAATAATATGTGCTGAAAAATATCCTAATAGAAGAGTTAGTTTTAAAATAACATACATGGGCACTAATTTCTCCCACTGTAAAATTGCAGGAAATACATATATATACATGCATAGATAGAGATATATGCAAATGTGTATATGCACATGCACACTTATGTATACATGTGCATATATAATGAGGGATTTAATTTCCATTAGTCCATCTGAAAGCAAAGCACCACCATCTTAAGATTCAATGTTAGTTTTCCCACTCGGGAGAAAAAAAAATGTTAGAACTAATTTTGTGAGAAAAGAAAAATCAAAACTGCTATCCACAAAGATTCCTGAGATTCTTATGAACAGACTGTTTAAATGAAGAGCACTTTAATCAGTAGAGGAATCCTCACGTTTCTAATGTCTTGCTGTGCATTCTGCAGGTTATAGTAGCAGCTGGTAGAGGTCATATATCTTTTGTGAGCATCCCAAAAAGGCTCACTGCCAGACTGTTAAATTATGAATAAGCAATGAACAAAAGAATGCAGATACGGTGGTGACAAGATAATCCAAGCAAATTTATCTATGACAAATTTCACAGGATTAACAAATTACATTTACACAGAACAATAAAAATGTGCAAAAAAAAAGGATGAGCCTACTTTTCCCTCACAGCATTAGAGGAAAAAAAATCGCCATTCCAATGCATGTATTTACATTTAACTTTATCTAAAGTAAGACATTTATAGCTTGCTGAAGACAATCAACTAGCATTATTTCCTTTTAAGCAAATACATATACTGTGTTAATCTAACATACAACATATGCCTACACTTTCCAGTATACATGTATACAAGTCACTGGAAAATCTTTTAAAGTTTTCCTCACAATTAGTAAAAAGCAGAATAAATATAGAATAATTCTAATTTTGCTTTTCAGGTGGAATATTCTGCCATTCTCTGTCAGTTAAAAGACACTTTTTCCCTTAATCATTTTGGGGTTTGTTCCTATTTGATCAAACAAATATTGTAATATATGATAATTGCCACAAGAAAAATATAAGTAATGAATAGGACTTAAATACTTTTTGCAGTAGTATCACAAAACCATTAATAATCAATTTTTTAAAAAGTCATCACTCTGAAAGGATTTCTAAATCCAGAATCTAAATACTGGGTGTTCCTAAAGATGCACGTTCAGTATGTCAAATAATTTTGAGGGGAAGAAGAGGGAATTTGCAGTGTTTGCTACATCCTGTGGTCCCCTATTCTGGTCTTGAGAAGTGATACAAAAACAGAATTCGAAAAACTGCCCTCAAAAAGCATGGAATAACAGTTTCCAAATCGCAATTCTGTAGAGAAGCATTTTTCTTCCTGTTAACAAAGGAATAACAGGAAAGACATCAACTCTTAGTTTCAAAATTTAAGTGTAAGTAGGGTGACTGATAAAAGGAACAGCATATATGTTTGAAAGATCTGGAATTTGCTGCATCTTTTCTATCATGCTTCTCATCTCAAGTCTGTATTTTCTGTCGCCTCCATTTATTTCTTGTTGTTTGTTGATCCGAAACAGTTGTTTAATAAAAATAAATCTCGAATAAAAATGGGCCTTCTGAAATCATATATTTCATTTACGTATCAAATATATGTTCTCATTACAGAGCACTGACTACAAACAGGAAACCTCACTATTAAAGTGAACATCCAATTAATTAAGATACTTTAGTAAACTACTTGGATCCTTCAAACACTGCTACTTGAGTACCATTTATCTAGCTCATTCAGCCGTTGAAAAAAATTACTGTACTTTTGATTTTCCACAAGAAATGCAAGTTTTGTTGTAAAACTGAACAGCAACTCAGAAAGAATGAACAAATAAATTAGCCCAAAGCATTTGTTTCTCTTTTTATGTTCACCTTCTATTTGTTACTTACTGAGAGAAAACAGTTTTGTTTTTTTACAGTGCAGTTTTTTTGAGAACCTCCTGTCCATACTGTTAGTAATTTATGCAAAGGTGAAGCAAACATGCCAATCCTACATCTAACTACAGTCAGACAAATAAAATCAGCTACTTTTTTTTGCAGCTGTGAAGGTTGAAGGATACGTACCACTGGCAACTATTCTCTTTTTTTAAGACTTTTTTTCTGTTTTAATCCCACTGCCAGCACTGTACAGATTCAGTCACTTAGTTCTTTCTATTGACCTCAACCTTGACCTGTGAAGACTGCCCACTTACATTTTTTTTCCCACTAAGTAACAAATTCGGCCTCCCATCATCTCTTAAGAAAAAACAGCTTTCTAACAAGCGTTCTTCTAAAATTTGGTACGTTATACTTTTGCTAAATGAATTACAGCCTTGGCAGGACGATTCTGGGCCACCTAACTCCTATAAGCCTAGGCTGTGAGTAAACTGATCATAATGTGAATTTGCACATGACTTTCAAACATGACGCATAAGCAAGAGGAAAAAAAAATCCCCCCAACATAAATATAACAGTTCTGTACCTAAATTCGAGCAAAACTATAACCCTTTAAGATTTAATCCAAAATTATTTTCAAAGACTATTCATTACTCAATAAAATTCAGTTTAAAACAATGTAATGTGTAATGAAGCCTGTCCTAAATTCCTGTTGGGGACAAAATTCCCAGGCAAGTATTTTAAAAGGGGCTTATAGGATTTAGGTGCCCATATTTCACTGAAATGCAGTGTGTGTTGGATGCCTAAATCCAATAGGCTCTTCAGAAAATCCAAGCCCCAGGGACATTATTGTAGATTACATACACACATATTATTCAGAGTATATCCTGTAAATTCACTATATACATATGTAAACCTAACATGCCTGCAGGTAATGGAACAGTACTTTTCCACTTAAATTATTTAACGTAAGTGTTGAACTTCTATTATATATCAAGCTAACAGCTAATTTTAAATTGCAATCAAGCCATTCTCTGAAAGCACTTTATTTCAGAGGAGGTTTTGCCTGTAAAAGAAATGTAAATCCCTCTAACGAAGGCAGTCTAATCTTTGAATACACAGTCAAAATGGGGGCTGGAATTTCATTCCCAGTGCTAACATTGACATCTTCTGCCACTTCTGCTAGTTCTCAAAAATCTTTTGTGCATAACTATCTCATCAGTAAAACGTGTAGAACAGTGTTTACAGGCCTTTTGAAGCACACTAAGCTATATAAAGAAACATATCTACAGAAATACTCAGTATTAATATTAAAGTCTTCTTCAGACATTGTATGACATCAGTGAGAAGTTCCCTAGAACAGACAAATGACAAGATATGGCCAAAGAGTGAAAGTCCAAAATGCAACATATAAGAAAGGCTAGGAAAATATTCTGTAACAAATCTTCAAAACTCTGCTTTCGGTAATCTCTTTCAAATTCTTGCTTACATATCACTTGTTCTTTAATGTGCCTGACTCTCGCCTGCATGCAGAGCGCTGGGTAAGGGCTGGCATAACTCTCAGTATCTAGCTGCAGCAGGCTGAGACCAGAATCTCCTTGAGGACTGCTACATTTTTACTTGAGAATCTCAAGACTTCCGTGTTTTATAATAATACACAGATGCAAAGTTCACTCCTCCTCCCACTAAGTACGATAAAGTTTGTCACTGTGATCTCACTGAGAACAAATTCACATCTATTGAATTATATGGTAAAAGTACTATTATCCTTGCTTGTGATTCTCTGTAGTATACTTTAATTATACGCATAATTTCATTTGGGACTTTTCTAAAGATTAAGGTAAAACTCAAACCCAATACTCTCCCAAAGACAGGGTCCAGTCCTGCCAAGTTACAGACACAAATACTGTCCTACCGTTAACATACCTTCTCTGTCCTGTGTAATATGCTACTATAGCATACAAAATTAATGAATATTTTTACTACTCGAAGTCCTGTTCAAATCAATGGCACAACAGTCCTATTCATTTGACTAGGACTTTGTGTATTGCAAAACTACTGCTCGAGCTAGTCACAGAACAATGCTCTAGTCATATAAGACATGGCAGCAACCATTATATTCTTACTATAGCACATCTTCTTATGCAGAAAAATGCAGTATTATTACAAATTATCCTTATTATGCAAAGTCCTATTAAACAAAAAGTCACGCACCTCATTCGCACTAATGGGACTTTGTATGTTAAAGATAACACGCAGTAGCCTTATAAATATTACATAGAAAGAAATTGCCTCTTCTGAAAAAATGCAATTATTATGAAATGAATTTTCAAAATATTTCCTCTCATGGCCATAAATCTTTAGCAACTTCTTTAAAAAAAAAAAAAATAGACCAAACATTAAGCATAAACAAACAAACCAACCAACCAAAGAAACAGATGACTGGGGCGCAAATGCAAAGTCTTGGCTATGTACCTTAAAAATATCTTATGTTTAAAATATAAAACCAAATTTCCAGGCTGACATCCTGCAGGACAAGTTCGCTTGATTCATTTTGAAACAATGTGACTAATGCTGAAATCTCATCTCACATAAGGTGCTTTTACACCTGCAAGAGCCTCTAGTGACAACAACACAAAATGAATCTGATGGACTGACTGAATATAAGGTTTATTCACATGAGATGAGATTTCAGGAAACGGTCTCATAACACTAAATTCAAAAAACCCAATTACTTAATTGATATCAAATGAAATTCTGCCATGTTTGTAAAACAATTTCATCTTACTGACCTCAATGGGAGCAGAATCAATCCCAAAATGTTAATAAAATGGTAACAGTTAGTTTTCATGGTCCGTATCAGCTATTCAAAATTCTTATCTTAAAAAGATTTAGCAATAAAGAGGGTATTGTTATAAAGATCATTTTATGAAACAAACATTTATTTAAACATTGTACTTTTTAGGAAGGATGCTGCTGAAACTTATGCCTAGAATGTCAATTTTCAACAACTGTTTTACATCACTCTCGCAGTAAAATTCCCATCTGGGCTGGCAACTTGTGTGCCAAGTTTCAAACAAATGTGATTTGAAACTGCCAATATATTAGACTCCGAAATTCAAGTAAGACACTAATAAAAGGAGATGGATATTGACAATATATCCTGATATGCCCTTAAAAATACCTATGGTTCTGGGTGCTGTATTAATCTGTTAACAAAACTCTCTAATTATTTATAACTTATAGCATTAGAATATAATGCCATTAAATTGGTACAAAACAAGCTAACTGGATATAAGTTGTAAGAAAAAAATCAGTTGTGCTGTGAAGAATGTAGAAACAGTGCTGCAGACAAAACCCTGTTATTCAGAATCCCATTAGTTACTGAAAATATGTAATATAACTTTTGTTGATCAATACTCTCGTGTAAGCTCTAAATAATGTATGATTCCAGTGGAGAAAAATGCAGCAAATCAAATATGGTGGGAGAATGTTTCAAATTATGAAGAGTAGTATGACTGCTAATCCATAAATCAGAAATCGGAAAGATTGTTGTAATGTGGGAGGGCTCTATTTAATAAAGGTCATTATAACTCCTGGCTCTAGAGCTATAAGATCTAATATCCTCTCTGGTAGCTTTATGATATGCCCATGCATTACTGTTCTTGTTGACAGTCTGTTGCCTTGGAAATATTTCATTATTTCAGTTTTTCCATTTGTAGACCCTTGGCCTTGTGATATGAAGGCCACCCTATTTCATATTTTCGATTATCATTTAAGCAATCTTCTGGAGCTATTTATATAAAAGCAAGTGTTAGACAATGCATATCATCATTTATCACTGCTATGTTTAAGCTCATGCTCTAGAAAGAAATGCCAAAATAAAGGGTTTTTTTCTCTTTCACTTTAAACCAATAGCACTGTGATATTATGATATGCTTTACAAATCAATGCTGGCATATTATATGCATGACACTTCTGTGTATTTAATTTTCTTGGTTATATATCCACACAACTGAACAGTCCTAAACTGCTATTGTAACTGTAGAATTTGCTAACACTCATAGTTTAAAAGAAAACCTAACAAATACAAGTGTGTTACTTTTCAAACATTCTTTAAAAAACCTAAACAGGTGGAAAAAGTTTCAAAACAATTCAAGTGCTTGGTTGCATCAGAAGCTACTACTTTTTACATTTGTTTTGTAATCACTAACCTCTGGCTTGAAAAAATATAACACAAGCTACCTAAAAGCTGTTGAAGTGAAGACTAAACACAGAATGTACACAAAGTTCACTTACAAGATTCTTAATCTTGAGAACTAGTTTACTGAAGTAGTAACTAAGAAGAGACTACAAAACCCCTTAAGTAACTGATACGTGCCTGTATTTCAAAAAACTTGGCTCAGAAAGCTGAAAGGATGCGTACAAAGACAGCTTAAATAAACAGTTACATGCAAGACTTCAGGAGCACATTACATAACTTTTAATAAAATGTACATAAGTGCCTGCTTATTGAAGCATTGATCGACATTCTCCAAAACTTTTTTTTGAAGAACAAACAGATCGCAGTTATTTCTGTTACAAAAATTGTCATCAACTTCTACATGTGATATTTGTACCTAAAACTGTTCAGAGCATTGTAAAGAGTGATGATAAAGTGAACCCTAAGGGCAAAAACCAACTGCTTGGACACTAGGGCAAGTTTGTGGCTATTAGTGTTCTAGAAATTTAGACTACTTTTTTCCCCTGAAATGATTACTCCTCCCACTCCCTACAGGGAAAAACTACTCCGATCCAACCTTTAAAATGACAGCATCAGAGCTGAACAAGAAGATGCTATTAAAGGGCATTAAATTAAATACAGTATATCCTCCTACAACTTCAATCAGAATTTCAGACCAAGTGTTATTTAGTTCAGCTCTCAAGTGGAGCAGAATAACAAATCGCGCACTTTGATTTACCTTCTCCGAATGCCAAATGGAGACAGGTGATAAAGAAAGCACTCATGCACAGGCTATGAAGTTTCCCCTAGAAATTAATTCTATCTTCAAGATTCCTATCTCAGAGAAATTCCCAAAATGGCACACAAATATGCTTCTGCTGGAGAGATTACTGAAGCTATCCTGGCAAATACACTTAGCACTAATACAGTACCATTCTCAGAAAGAAGACAGCCGAATTGTGTGTTGGGGGGGGGGGGGACAGGACTTATTGATACAAATTGTTTTTCCAACAAAGAACTCTGCAGGAGAAAAGCCTGCTGCTAGAAGTGTTATTAACACAGTAGAAACGCCTTTGCAGGCACTGAAATGGAGATTTAAAAAATATTTATAGTTGAAGATGAAAATCTGTAAGTTAAGTCATTGACTTCTGAGGATGCACTGTTTTCCCATTATACGTATCTCCAAATTCTGCTACATATCAATATAGCCTTGTCAAAGTGCAACAGTTAATACTAATGCATCTAACACAGCCGCAGTAACACTTCAGCGGCGAATATGAAATGTAGGGTTTTCTGATACCGGGCAGTCTGCTTCCTTAGGAAAAATGGCATAGCTATTTAGATAAAATCTGTGGGTTTTGGAAGTTGTACCAGAAATGCTGATCATACTAAAAAATATGTTTGAAATTAAGATTAAAATGAGCCCGATTCCCTAGACTTTATTTTTGTTTAAATATTTTTCAGACTTACTTGTGCTGTGAAATATAAACTGAGTAACACATGACCTAGCTACTTTGAAAAGCTGTCTAAATGTTAAATTCCGTTTTTACAGCTAACCAGGAACCTTCCTCACCCCTTACCCTCAAGTTCACTTGTAACTCTGAAGTGACGGGGGGTGCCCACCCCAAACCCTCTGGCTGCTCTCCTTCTGGGCATACATCTCATCGCAGTGCAGCAATGGAGCTTTGAATACTTTTGTAAGAATCACAAAGTAACATCACATGAACTTGTACTCTTGTTTCCTACCAGTCACTTCTAGAAAGATTCACTTTACTAGAACAAATCCGCTACGGGCAATTCGTGTCACCAGCAGAGCAGATTAATTGCGAGGAGCACTCTCCCCCGACGAAAGTATACGGGGCAGGCGGCGGGCCGAGAAGCAAACGGGGGGAGTGCAACCCCCCCACGCCCCCCCCCCGCCCGCCCCCGCCTCCCGCCGCGGGCCCCGCGCACCGCCGCACCGCCTCCCCGCCCGCCCGCGCACCGGCTCCGCTCGGCCCGCCCCGGGGGGCGCCGGCACCCGCGGCCCGCCCGGCGGCGGCAGCGGCGGAGCAGGGGGGGGGCCGGGCCGGGCCGGGCAGCCCCGCGGGCGCAGCCGGCGGCGCGGCCCCCCCGCTCCGGCCTAGCCGCACTTGAACCGCACCGGCGGGGCCGGCCCCTCCGCCCGGCAAGCCGGGCCTGGCGCGGCGCCCCGCCGCCCCCGGAGCCGCCGAGGGCCGCCCGGGGGGGGCCTCCCGCCTCCGCGCGCGCACACACACACACACACACACACGCCCGCTCGCCAACGCGCCCCGCCAAGCACCGGCTCCGGGAAGCCGCGGCGGTGCGGCTGCCGGAGCGGGGCTGCTGCTGCGCGGCTCGCCCTGTGTGTGTGTGTGTGTGTGTGTCTGTGTCTGTGTCTGTGTGTGCGTGTGTGTGTGTGTGTGCGCGTGCGGCTGGCGGTACGCACGAGGAGGAACTCCCGGTGCCCGGCTGTGCGAGCAGCGGGTGCCGGCGGCAGGTCCCCCCACCCCGGCATGGCAGCCAGCCCCGGCCCCCGGCGGCGGCGGCACGGCACGGCCCGGCGCTGCTGCGGCTGCTGCTGCTGCAGGTTCAATAAAGAGAAAGTGTTACCGTTCTCGCCTGGAAGGATCCTGCTGAAAGCTTGGCTTGGTGGGCGCCATCTTCCTGGGATTTTTTTTTTTTTTTCTCCTCTCTCCCTTACTTTTCCCCCTCCTGATGTTGGTGTGTGTTGTGTGTCTAGCAGCAGCAGCGGCGGCAGCAATGGCCCTGCTTAGCCAGACAGGCTAAGGAAAAGTACTGAGGCCAAAGCATCGCGGGCTCCCACTCCTCCGCGCAGTCCTGGTGCAGGTTGCTCGCTCGCTCGCTTGCTTGCTAGCGCTGCTGCAGCCGCTGCCGCCGTCCATAAGCCGAGGAGCGGAGGGAGCCGGGGCCCCGCCGGCCCCAGAGACATGCCCAGCGCAGGCAGCGGCGGCGGCCGGCGGCGGCGGCGGCGGCGGCGGCGGCGGCGGGGGGAGCGAGCCGCGGCGCAGCCCCGGCGGGCAGCCCGGCCGCTGGCATCGCCCGGCAGGTGCGGCACACACACACACACGCACACACACACGCACGCACACCCAGCGCACACCCACACTCGCACCCCCTCGCCCGCGGACCGGGCTACGCGGGGCGCCAGGCCATGGGACTAGCGGGGCGGGGGCGGGGGAGGGAAGGAGGGGAGTCAGGGATCTCCGGGCTTGACCGCTGTGAAAGTATTTCTGGGCATTTTCCAGCTGCTTCCCCAGCTCCGCTCCCACTCTGCGTGCAGGGGACACAGCCTCCGCCGCCGGCGCAACAACGCCACTCAGTTGCAGTTTCGCACACTTTCCTCCTCGGAGCCTGGGCTCCAGCGGGGAAGAGGGGCTGAGGGAGGGAGGCGGGCGGACAGGCAACTCTGCGGGGGCGCACCGCGCCCGGGCGGCGTGTCCCCCGTGGGCTCCCACGGCGGAGGACGGGCCCGGGCCGGGGGGAGGCGAGCGCCCGGCGGCCCGCAGGGCCGGACGCGGGGCTGCCTGGGGCCCGCCCGCGGGGACGCGGGGGCACCCCCCGGTCCCCTCCGAGAATGTGGCCGCACGTCCTGAGAGCACCCGCTAGGTGCGGGCGGAATGAAGGGCGTAATGCTGGAAACGCTAACGAGAGTGATGGCCCGCTCGGCGGGGAGAGGGTGTAGCACTTCACGCTGGTTTATTGGAGATTATGAAACTAATCACGAAATAAAGGAGCGGGGAAAAGAAACCGCTACCTTAATTGTTCCTTCCAGGACGTCGGGAAAACCCGAGCGCTGAGAGCTTTTAAAGGAGAAATCACTCCTTCGCTAAAAGCTTTCCATCTCCAAGGTAACTTTGTGGCAGCTCTGCTGCTGCCTTGGAAGTGCAGCTCCTGGGCCTGATCCCGCTCCCAGGGAAAAGCTAGCGGGCTTCCTTGGGGAAAGGAGCAAGCCCCGAAAGTGGCGGGGATTTATTCACGAGAAACGTTTCCGCGACAACTCCAAAAGTTGGGGGGGGGGAATGGGGGGTGAGCGCGCGTGAGCCGCAGGGGACCGCCGATGGGGAAGAAGTTAGCGAAGCACCTGGAAGTTTGGCTGCGGGGCGTCGGCCTCGCACCGAGGCCGGAGTGTTTCTTCCCGCAGGAGGCAACCGCACCGACGTAACTTTGCGCGGAGCGGCCCGGACCGCCCGCGGAGCCCCGGGGACGGGACAGGACAGGACGGGACGGGACGGGATGGGATGGATGGCGGGGTGGGGGAGGGATGGGATGGAGGGGGGAGCCGCTGCCCTCCCCGCGCTGCGCACGTGCGGCCTCCGCGCGGCCGTTGCGCACGTGCGCAGCCGCCGCAGGCGGGATGGCGGCCGCCTGGCCCCGGGTCCCGCCACCCCACGGCGGCGGCACCCCGGGGCTAGCCGCGCTGCCGGGGCGGCGGGAGGCGGCCGGGGGTGCAGGTGGAGATGAAGAACTGGAGAGAGGGGGGTCTAGAAAGTACCACATGCCGTTCCCTGCCGGCAAATCTCTCTCCTCGCCTCCAAAAAGGGGGGAAAAGAAAAAAAAAAAAAAAAAAAAGTTAACAGGTGTCACCTCGGCTTTTGCAATAGCATAAGAAGCTGTCGGTGTCTGCTATATTTTAAGAGTTTCCAGAGAGCACGAAGAAAAATCGTTCTACGTAAAGCACGCTGTTTTGTCGATAATATATAGCCAAAATTTGGAAGAAGTGCAAAAATGTTTCCCCTTGTTAGGTTAGTGTGCGAGACATCCAGACTGGTCTGGATTCCTGTTAGTCAAAGTACTTGGATGTCTGCTAAGCACTATTTGGATTAGAGGTGTTAGTTTGTCAGAGAAGTATTGCTTTTTTAACTTCTTCCTGATTACAGACTGACATAATCAAACCATTAAACGCGAAGTACGAAAAAAATGGCATGCTGCCTTGTCTATATATTTCTGTTTAACTTAAAGTCTCCAGAGGTCTCTTTCATTTGTCTAAAAGCCAATCTGACATTTCTGACCCTTGACTTCCCCACTTCACAGACTAAACTATTGTGATTGCTGCCTGTACTTCCTCGTTAAAGTGTCCGTCAGTTTCCATTGTAATTTAAATATTTTATAAGTGACAAAAATCATACAGAAACCATGAAAGGAAATAAACTTTAATCCGTTCTTTATATCTCTCACATTCAAGCTTGCTTTTTTTTTTTAATATATGAAAAATTGGTGTGTTTGCTTGAGCAAAACAAGACTCGTACTTAGTTTCAAATGTTTCTCAGCTAAGAAATTGCTTAGGCATCATCAGGGATTATTTCAGGAGTATCAGCTTCCTATTAATTTTTCATTTAATAAAACCTACAAAAGTTACCACCAAACGTTGTCTATCATGGGCATCAAATGGAAAATACATCATGTGTTTTCCAAAACTATAGGAAGCAACTCAAAGTTGCTGAACAACAAAACAGGCAATGGTCGATTATCTAAATCTGGCTCCTAAGCCAGTTAAGTTTGAAATATTACACTGAAACTTCCTGTGATTTTTTTTTTTCTTTTACATCATAGAGATATTTAGTTTGGATATTTGAGATTATACCACATTTTTCTCAGTATTTAATTTAATGAAATAGTGGAAAGCAAGATACTTGGGACAGTGCCATTTTTATTGCATTTAGAGAAATGTAAACGTTTTGCTCCGATTTCTGCCTACATTTATCTGTTGTCATCTACTTTTTTTTGAGGATTCAGCTTCGGTTGTAAGCTTCTGATAGCGAAAACTAACAGATTCAAACTTCACGTTTTGCCTCGTAGAAACACAAAGACGTGTCAGGTAATTAATTAAGCTTCACGTTAGTATCAGCACATATCGATGAATTGTTAGGGGAAATGGGGAAGGTCTTTAAACTTCATTATGACTTACTGCCAACTTTCTACGCTTGCTTCCTAAAGGCGCTCTCTGTGAATTTCCTGCATTTGCATTAGAATGCATTTAAGATGAAAAAATAACAGTGCTGAGTATACTTAGGGTTTCGTGCTATATTTCCCTGTGGTAACAGGTGACATGATAATACTGTTAAAACTACTATGTGGAATTGCAAGTGTGCAACCCCAAGTGAAAATTGTTCTTTTTCTTGGTTGAAAGCAAATTATCAATCAGCATACCATGATCAATTATCCCCCTGGCTGCCACACACTGGGATTTGCACAAGGCATTGACATTGAGAAATTCCTCTTTAGAAAGGATGAGCGGACGGGATCCCAAACTTTGCAGCAGCCAAGCTAAGCTGCCGGGGTCTCACTTTTTTTTTTTTCTTTTTTTTTTTTTTTTTTCCTATTGTTGCTTTCCAGCTCATCCAAGACAAAACTAGGAGAATGTGTTTACTTCTCAGTGCATTTTAAAAGATGCTGTATTTAAAAAAAGAAAAAAAAAAAAAAAGAAAAAACCCTCCCCTCCAACCAAGCCCTCCCCCGACAAACAACAAGGAGAGATTAAAAAAAAAAAAAAAAAAAAAGAAAACAAAGAAACACAAAGCACAAAGAAAAAGCAAGTGAGGGAGCCTCGAGAAGAGCCGCACAGCCCTCTCCCACTCGGTGCTCACCGTTGTTGGTAGGAGGTGATGCCCTGGACGTTTTGCGGGTTGCCGTTGGCCGCGGCGCCGGCTCGCCCCATGCCCGGCGCCGCCGGCACCCCCCCGGCCGCCCCGCCGGCCGCCGCCGCCGTCACCTGCACGCTGAAATCCGGGAAGATCCTGATCATCCCCGCGGCTCAGCACCCGGCTAGTCTCGGCGAAGAGGTGCAGCAGCAGCGACTCTCCCTCCGGCGGCTGCAGCAGCAGAGCCAGGCACGCTGCAATCCCATTAGTGAGTGGCGGCCGCTGGGAGTGAGGAAGGGCTCTTTGATGTGAGCTGCTGGGCTGCGATGGAGAGGAGTTTGGGGGGGCTGGGGGTAAGGGGGGGGGGGGATTTTACCGAACTGCAAACATGCAACGCGTGATGATTGGGGGGGGGGGGGGGCGGGGGGGGGGGGGGGGGGGGGGAGGGTGGAATAGCAAAGCTACAAAAAAAAAAGAAAAAAAAAAAGGTATGTCTAATACCACTGGAGCTGTAGAAGAGAAAAATCCAAGCTGAGGAGGGACAGGGAGGAGAGAGGGGGGCGCAATTACTTTAGCGGTGCAGTGAAAATGATGAGCAGCAAATGTTGCCTTTTTTCCCTCCTCCTTCTCGTCCCTCCACCCCCCACCCTCCACCCAAAATGCAAGTCTTAGAGGATTTCTCTGTCTCAATGAAGTAATAATAAAGGCGGCTGACCACAGTCTGGGCTAGCGCCAACTGTGCGGGGGGGAGGGGGAGGAATATCCCTGCTCCCAGAGTCCTGAGGAGAAGAGGAAGAGTGGAGGATTGTTGCAGCACAAGTTCTTGCTCTTGGTAACTTGCTTTTGCTCCCCCCCCCCCCGCCTTTTCTTTCTTTCTATGAAGGGACGGTTTTCACAAGCGAGGAAATGCGCCGCTTTTGTGCAATGGCAGAGTTTCTTCCCTATTATAGGGAGCTGACTCTCCTCCCCTCCTAGTGTGCAGCAATGTTATTGCTAGTCAAACTTGTAAGGTGTGCGGTGCGTGTGCACGCACGGATCCCTACTGCTGCTTCAACATATCAATTACACCGCCGAGAGCTGCGGAGCGGCCCCTCGCCAGGCTCCCCTCCGGCGGCGGGCGCGGCGGGCGGCTCGGCCCGGGCCCCCGCGGGACGCGCGGCCGCAGCCCCCGACTCCTTTGTGCCGCCCCGGGCTGCGCGCAGCCCCCCCGCCTTGCGCGCCGGGCGGCCTGCCCTCCGCCCCCCCCCCGCGCCGAGGGCTCAAACCGGGCCGCGGCGGTGCGCGGCCCCGCCGGAGCCGGGGCCACCCGCCGCCGAGGGCGGACGCCGGGAGCGAAGCGCGGAAAGTTGGGCGGGGAGCGCGGGTCGGCGGCGGGACGCGTCCCCCCCTACCCCCGAAGCCCCCGGCGGCTCCCCCGGCGTGCTGCGGGCGGCAGTGGGAGGGGGCACAGGCACAGGAGCCCGCCTGGCCACGGGGGCTGCGCCCCGCGTCCCCCCCTCCCGCAACTGCAGCGGGAGGCGAGGGGCTAGGAGCCCGTCCCGGAGGGCGGGAGGGGAGAAGAGCGGCGTGCCGAGTCAGGGGCAGCAGGGGAACCGGAGAAGAAGAGACCCCCTCCCATAGCAGGGTCCCACCGGATGTCCCCGCGGATGACTCCGAACCGCGGACCTGTAGCTCCAAGCTGCCGGTGGCCGGAGCTGGGGGTGCCGTGCGTGCGGGGAGAGCGGGGCCGCGGGCAACCCCGCGAGCGAAGCTGGCGGAGGAGGCAGCGCGGCGGGGCGGTGCACCTTGCACGGAGGGGAGGGCAGCGGTACTGTGCACTCGCTTCTGAGGAAACCGAGGCTCATACCCAGAGGAGTTGCGTGGGACAGAACACAGGTTGCACTCCACAATCCGCGTGGTGGTGGAAAAGCTACGGCAGCATCTCTGAAGGGGGCAGATGTCCCAGGCTGCCCCGTGGCTCAAAGGCGTTGTAACCTTTGCTTCCGTAAATCAAAGCTGTCACCTGGGCCACTCTCCCCTTTTCCCATGCAGCTGTGTGCCTCGTGGAATCATAGCTTGGCTCCTAATCTAACAATATCCTCTTATCTTGACTTTTCTTTCCATTGCTGTTTCAAACCAAATTAAGACACACCAACTTTATGTTAAAACAGAGACTGCATTCAAATCCTTTGTATTAAATAGCATCTGTGTTTGCATTCCGTTTTAATACAAAATGCTTTGGATTGCAGCTAATACCAGGAGATATGAAACTGGTTAGTCCCCACATGTTGCACATAAAAAGAATTCATAATGAGCATCTGTGGGATGTGGAATGGATCCCATGAGTTAGCTGAAGACCTCATAACGTAAGAGCTGAGAAGCCTAAGTGAATTATGACTCTCTTTCCTCGCAAGTAGGATTAATTTTCTATCCCACTTATATTCATTATCTATCCTGTTTATACTATAGGGACATCAATTGTTTGAGTGTTAAATATGAAGACTTTACAGAAACGTGTAGGTTAGCTTGTGAAGAAGAGGGGGGATGTTATTGCTAAGAAAAATGTTATTCAAACTCCATGTTTAAAGAGCAAGATTAGATAAAGCTGCTCACTTTTTTAAATGACTGCGAATTCTGCGCCTTTCTCTTACAACATATTTAAAATGTAAGGTTTACAAAGTACCCTCCATCTGCCTGTGGCCCTCCCAGTGATGTCAATAGGAATTTTGCATGCAGATGAAGGCCCGTATATGGCCTTTAGAGAGCAGGTCAATAAATGGCTGGAGGAATAATTAAAGACTTCTGAGCTGCTCCTTTCCTTTTTCTTACAATATAGTACAAGACTGGCATGAATATAGGCCGGGCTACCACTCTAATTGGCTATGGAATAACACTGAAAGGAATTTAAATGTGAGCAGTAGCCATTTTCCAAATGATCACTCCATTACAGTAGTTTTGTCTGTCAATGTATGGCCAGGCAGTAGAGTGGATGTAATCATGTCGAAGTCCCCATCCATTGATTGTCACTCTGCTCTACAGTGGCAACTCTAAGCAGATTTTCATGTTTCAAAGGGACAGCCAGGACAGAGAGCCTGCCTTTAGCCAAGCTCGCTTCAGCTTAGTCCCGAAAGTCACCACTTTTCATCTGCGTAGGCAGAACCACCATCTCTTGATATTTAATAAGATCTTTTATGACTATTGATTAATATCTTAATTTAAGTGTTAATGTAACTGAAAAGTCAGTCTTGATAACTTTGCTTGCGCAAGTAGTCCCACTGAATGCGTGGAGCTACCGGCAAATAGGTTTGTGTTTTAAGACGAGCGAAATTCAAAGGTAGGTTTGTGAATGTCTACAGAATACAGAAGCATTTTCTTTCTCATAGCCCTTAAAAGATATCAAATTTTTAAAAAAATCTCATATCTGAAGAAAGTCCATTTTGATTGTTTGTATCTTTTTTTTTTTTTCCCAGCAAATTAATCACGATGGTAAAATCCATTAAGAATTTCTGAGACTTATTTTATACACCAATGAAAATATCCATCATAAAGCTTGTACTCTATGCAATATTAAGTAGAGTGGACTCAGTTCACCACATATTTCACCAGTGCTACAACATACCACAGTGGATTTAAATTAATTTGGTGCAGTATGCTAGTGTAAATGAGATGAGAATCAAGCCCAATATTTTTAATTTAGTTTATTCCTCATTTTGCTCAAATTATTGACAGGTTCTGGTGTCTAAGTGACATAGTTTTTGTCTCAATACAATATACTATTGTAAGACATTCTGCAAGTTGCTTTAGTATCGATTAAGCTAAGAAATATTCTAAAAGAGTACTGCTGTTTCTAACAATGTACTGTAGACCTTCCTCTCAGGCAAAAACATAGTGAAGATAAAAATTAAAACCACATGACAGTGTGTAATATAATAACATTTAATATTTATGCTTTACATATACCTCTCTATCACAATTATATATTATATCTTTATTCACATTGTCAGTGTACTACTGTTCCTTTCTTTCACAGGTGAAAAAATATCTCTTCTCTGGAAATTCATTTCCATTTACTTAAAGTTAAATGGTTTGACTTTGAATTTTCATTATCTGCTGTTGGAAGGAGCCTGTGACAGGTATGAGAGAGAATGCTACAAAGCTTCATTGTATCATCTAATTTTTGCTTCACTTTAGTCAGATATCATTTAGGTAGAGAGTAAAATACCATACGTAGAACAGGATAAGATAGAACAAAACAGAACAGAAATAAAATAAAATGAAAATAGGATATATAATGAATTACAGTAGAAAAATGCCTTTATCTTGAAGTGATTTTTTTTTTTTTTAGTTATACTGATTCCTCACTAGTGAGAAAATTGAACTAATTTTATATAAAAGGAATATGTCATAACAGGATATGGCATTTATCTTCCTGAGATAGGGGTGACCTCATCATTCACAAGTGCCGTAGCTATGAATGAGTAATCAGCCTCCCCACCCATTAAGTGTAGATAAAGTCCACATCTTCTGCCTAAGTATTAAATATTCGATTTATTATTTTACAACTCACCATCTCTACAAGTGCCCACTGACTGTTGCTTCGGTTGCTGCTACCAATATGTATCGTCACTGTGAAGTAAAAGAAGCTTCTCAAAAGGCACCCTGCATAATAGTGAATGGAAGATGAGAAGGGAAATGAAAATAGCAGGGGAGAAGAAAACAGGGAAGATGGACCTGCAGGAAAAAAATTATGGGCAGAAGTGGGATAAGGAAACACTTTAACTGACCTATACTTTTGTTGCCTGTAATATTCCAAGAGCTTTAAAACATACATGCAGTGAAAATATTTTTCATATTAATACCTCATATATATCACCTACCTCCTATCCCAAAATATATTGCTAAAGTTATTTCCAAAGAAATTTATATATGTATAATGCGAGAGATATATATAGTTAGGAAAGAATTCCTTTTTACTATTTATCAACAGTGCACATTAGAGAAGAGCTTCAGTTAAAAAAATACAGTTTCTTTCTAGAACTGTATAAGATAAGTTAATTTTCTCCTTCAAATGATGTCACGTGTTGCATTTTGTTTTCATTCCTTTGTAAAAGCAATGAGTGCAGTTTAGAGAAAATATTTGGAGTTTAATTTTAAATCAAAAAGAACTGGCTGTTCATCTGTTTAGAAGAAAAACCTCTAAATAGAACATGAAGTCAGGAAAAAGACCCTCAGAACTTAAATAGGAAGTACTCAAATATTTTCCGTCTTCACAATTCCTTGACATGTACTCAGGGCTGGAAGAGCAGATGAGGGAAATGTCTTTTCTGAAAGGTTGCGCTGGGAATGAAGGGCAAGATTAAGGTAGCCCCCTCCCCCCTGTATTCAAAAGAAAAGCAAGCAGAGAGTAAGACAGAAGGAAAGTGCCTGGGGAAAGTAGCATCACTATCGAAATCATAAAAGATGTATAAGGACATCAGTGGAAGAACTAGAAAAACTATTAGAAGAATGCCCTACAGGGCTATCCCAATGGCTCAGCGATTAGCACACTGCGCTGCCACTGGGAAAATGCAGCTAAGGTTTGAGGCTAATCTTAGGATCTCACTCATTGGTACTGGCAGCTGAGAGCCTTATGAGGATGGCGAGTCCACAGCCGAGAAAGACCGATACGTTGCTCACACGCCCAAAGGTACGTACCTAGGCTCTGTTTTGACCACTGAAGCTGTCTTGGGATGGAGCATCGGGTTTTCTCTATCAGCAGTTAGCCTAATTTGCTCTCCGTGTGAATAACAAAGGGCAAAGGACAGCTAATTTTCCAAGGCTGGAACATCAGTATTAAAGTCAATTTTTCTTCTGTGGAATACTTCGCTCAGGCCCTAGATGTTATTGAATGAGTTATCTCTTAGCACCAGAGGTTTCCTGCAGTTTTGATCCCCCACAAATTTTCTAGCAGCTCCAGCAAAAGAGCAAGGGGCAGCCAGCTAGTTTTTTGAGACTCTACCTGCTTCTGCAGAGAGCGTGTAATCTGTGATGTTCCTCCAGGCAGTTTTAGCACCTGTGTATCCATTTCCCTTTGTCTTCAAGATCAGTGTTATGCCTCCAAAGTAGAGTAATCTGCTACTTTGTGGGCATCAAATTGGGGTCATGGACACCACAACTAAATTGTTCTGCTTCCACCTCCACAAAAACCTGATTCATACCACACAGCCTGATAAGAAGCTTAATTCAAGAAAGTGGAAAAACAAATCATGTAGATGCTTTTTATCTCCAGGGCTTCTAAGAGATACCAGCATATTATCCTGTGTTCTCACCACATTCAGATTTTTGGTCCTGCTCGTCCATAAGACAAGTGAAACTTATAAAGGACACAGTGCTAGTCAACACACTTTTCCCTTTAATTCATTTATTTATTTATTTACTTTTATTGTTACCTGCTGTCAGTGTTCCTAAACCAAAATTATTTGCAGGAGCAGCTGTTGGTCTGTCCTGGAAAGACAATATCAATCAGCAGCTCAAGGTTGTTGACGGTGCTTAGAGAAGGATTTTTATCCTTTCCCTCACTAAATAGTCATTCCCTTCTAAATCAGAAGAAACAGAAACTAAACATGCTCTCTTTCTCCTAATTCTTTTTTCATGAATGGATCCAAGTTAATTATACATACAGCAAAAAAGCATCGACCTTTCACTCTTTCAGACAAGTCTAGTACAGTCCAACATAGCCTTTCTTCTTTGGTAGCTACCATCAGTGCTCTGATGAGTCACGCGGCACTGAACATGAAACAAGAATACTCACAAGACTACCCATGCCTGTGTTTCCTCCCTTAGCATCTAAGTTGGAAGTCCCAATCAGCACCAAAACCAACAGTGTGAAAGTGAGAGCTGGGGTCTCTCAGCACCAGAGGTTGTAAGCATCCAGGGCAGTTTAAAGCTGTGCAAGGTCCTTAAAGCCATGCTTCTCCACAGTTGGGAGTTAGGTTTTTTTCTGCTTTATAACAGCAGCATTATTTTTCCACTCACTGAAGAAGACAATCCATCATGTTCCTATGTAGCATGGTCCCAGGTGGGCAGCCGTGTAAATCTGGGGCTCTGCTAACAGCTTCTGAAACTTCAAGCATACATGAGTCAAATAAATACTTTGATCTTTGGTCCTAGTGTTTTTCCAAAAATAATCAAAACTTGTAAGGAAATATATGTCAAACAATTAAATGCAAGCTATCCTGTCTGAAAATGCATCCTTGTCCAGGCACAGGAATCTCTAACAAACTGCCATTCTTATTTACAACTATTTATTATTCTGCAGTTCCAGTTCTCACTGCTAAGAAGCTGATTGTCTGAATTCCTTCCTTCCTTTTTTTCTTAATCAAGAAATTCAGGTATTCAGCATACTCATAGGAGGCCTTCAAAGTTTAAACACATCTCAAATCTTACTCTTTCAAACTTCTCTTGGGTTAAAAAACAAACCAACCTTTCTAGTATTTATACATGGCCTATCTGGAACCTTAAAGAGATAGCTTTATTCACTTCAAAGTTAGACCTCCATCCACATTACCTGCACTTCCATCATTGCTATCCATACTATAACCACTGAAAAGAACTAACGAATGTGACGTGCAGCACTCAACCAAGGGTCCCTACCTTTCAGTCTTCAGAATTCCTTGCTCAGGGAGTTTAATTTTGACAAAACCAGAAAATAATCTGAGATGGTTTTAGTCCGCTGCTAGACCTTTATATTAATGTTAATTTTCACAGATAGGGTAGCCCACGGACTGGCCATAACTTGCACCAGATTTGGAACATGTTGAACTCTAAGAGTGAATTTCTTTTTTGGTCTTTGGTTGTAAGTCTTCTCACCACTTCAAAGTGTATTTTCATTATCAGAAAGTGGTCTGGACTGTAGTTTCTGTCTAAATAAAGTTGAATACTTCATTCACTGGAAGTTACTCAAAAAGGCTACCTAACATTCTTCTCTTCTGATTGATCACATTATCTCATTTTTATACACTAGTAGAAAACATAGAGAATGTCTTGGTGACTTTTGAGACTCACTATTAGGTATCGGTAACATATTGGATGGAGAACTTCTGGACTCTTTGAAGGAAACCCATAATACAATTGCCTGGTCATCAATATCTTAGCTTTCAATATTATGGAATTTAGCCATTATTCTCTTGATTACACACTTGAGGCAACATACATTTGGCTATAAAGTATTTATGGTTTGGGTAGATATGAATATCTATATGAAGAAAATTATAATTTCTCTTAGTTCAAAATTCACTAAAGAGGCTTTATCATACCATTCTTATTTTCATCCCAAGATGGATACTCATTTGTCTTTAATAACTTGACAACCAGTAATGACTGCATTTGCTTTATTTGTACACACTTTAAAAAAAATAATAATTGTTGATTCTTTTACTAGTTCCTTGATAGGACTGGTTGGTGAAAATTACTACTTGCTAAGGGTGTCACCTTTTTCTTCTCCATACAGAATGCAGAAGCAAAAGCAAGGGAACTCCTCTAGCCAAACTACAGTTTCTTTTGAGATGGGCCCTTTATTCTGGAGAAAACCTCCTATGGATTTCCAAGCATATTCATTTAATATAGATTTGGCCTTTTCAGTCTGGAACAAGAAGAAATATCAGAATTCATATAAGTAGATGTTATAACAACAGCAACAGCATCTGCACAATGACTTTATTTTTAGTTACAACTTCTAATAATCACTACTTATCTCCCCAGCTTCTCAATTTCTGCAACAATTTTCTGGAAAAATGTTTTTGTTTCACACTGTAACATCAGGGCAGGTCTCATCATTAAAAAATAAGAGCAAAAATTACTTCCTTTCACTTGACTAGATCAATATTTCTTCCTAAAATAATTAAACCATATGCAGATAAAGACTATCGTACAGGTACAAGTAATTTTGAATCTTTTGGGGGATATCCAGATCATATAGCAGTAATTCTTCCAATATTCAAACGCAATCACTGAATTCATTAAAAAGTTATAATTTTGTCTTGAAGAATATTAACATTCCACGCTATTTTCTATGCCATCAATTCAATAACAGCTTTCTGTGTATCCAGTCTCTCACTATATGCCAACAAAGTACAGCAACTAGATTTATCTAGAATATACTATAATCTATTACTCTTTCTGAAGCTGAACTTTTGATTTTAATCAGTTCTACTTAACTATTGTCAGCTTACGGAGAAGTACAAGGGGTGAAGATCTGCATAATAAAGAAGATATTATATGCAAAAAAATCTTGAATTAATAAAATGACTAAAGCTGATATATCAGACACCTGAAATAGAAAAAAAACAAGGTTAAGATTTTTCTTGAACTCATTGTACGTCTTACACTTTTGGTGTAATGGTATACATTAATAATACTTCAAAGTTTGCATATCTGAAGATAGGAAGAAGAAATACTCAGTTTAAATAGCAATAGTATTCTTCGATTTCAGAATATTCTTATTATGGGTCCTTGCTATTTCTACTAACATTACTCTTTTGCATTTGCTTCTTAAGCAAAGAAGAGTCCATGAGTGGGAATAATGCAAAAATAATTTTACTTTTGAGAGACTGTAAGCTCTTTGAACCTATTGTTATAACAGATGATGCTTGACATTGCAAATCAGTCTGTCTTCCTTTTACTTATAAGTCCTGGTATCTGTAATAGACTGTGTACATACATTCATATGGTGCTGTTTGGTTAGTAGAACACACATGGCTGGAGTTAAATTATTTAATTTATAGAGTTTAAATATATGTTATCTTCACTGTTAGTTAGGAAGATCTTTAAAAACTGAAAGAATATCCCTTAACATATTTTTTCGGGGAAAGCAAGCATTTAGGGAGAAAAAAAGCAAAGAAACAAACATACCATATATATGAAAAACATGCTAACTTAAATGCACCTTTATAATTACCAAACAATACTTCTTCAGGTATGGACTGCATTTTGATATTGGTTCATTTTATCATACACACATTATTCCATAATCTTAAAAAATAACTCAGTTTTGCAAGCAGATGCGTAATGATTTATTATTAGGTTCGGTTGTGATGCTGCAGGAAGATAAAATTACTACTAATCTTTCAAAAGGGGTCCAGGGTTGAATCTATCATATAGAGAAACTAGAATTTGACTCTCCTGTTAACTTTGCTTAGAGTCAGGGTGGGGGTGGGCAGCAGGCAAACAGTATCTTTGAATGTTAAGCCAATGGTTTTCATACATGCATATTCAGAAGTCTAGTCAACCCAAAATGGAGACCACTGTTTGAAATGCAGTCCTTGTCCAGAAAGCAAAACTGAGGATTTCCCAAGGCTTCATGCTGTGAGAAAAGGAGCTATGGAGCAGAAGATGAGTCAATGCCTTTTTCTACCCCTAAGTACTGAAGTTAATGTGAGTGTGAATCTATATTTCTTTGTTCAGAATTACTGTAAACGTTCTCTCGTGGAGAAATTGCTCAGTCTAAAGATAATTATAGTTACATAGTCATTCAGGTGAATTAGTTCAGGGAAATGCAGAAGCCTCACCTTAACACTAATGGACACAAGAGGTATGCAGTGACTAACTCTAAACGCTGGCTGTTCTGAAGTGTCCTAGCCTGGATACCAGCAGATGTGTACGCCCTGCTCACAGCTAATTATTTCTGCAGAGTGACAGTATGATGGTGATTAAAAATATATATTAATATATATGGTATATTAGACCTATAAATATATCTTGCCTGATTTATTTGGTCTGAGCTCATCTATAAATTGTCTGGCTTCTGAAGGAAAATGGTAAAATTGTCTTGCATGTAGAGGGATAGATTTCAAGTTAAATCAGTGGTTACAACAAAAAAAATCCAAATGAATGACAAATTCTGAAGAGCTCAAACAAGGCAAATTGTAATACACATGACCTCTGATATTTACGTATGTCTTGAACAGATACCAAACCTGAGATCTGGATGGATGGATGGATGGATGGAAGAAAAAAAAAAAAGGTTCGGATTATGCTTTCCCTCTGGGAAACCAAAAAGAATAAGAAGAGCATTCTAGTACAGCGTAGTGGTTAGAACTGTAACACACCTTATTCAATCATGAATTTGAGTAATAATTGAGTTGTAGTCTATTTCAAACAAGCAAGTAAAAGCAAGCATGCTCATCTTCCCCCAATTATCTCCACTACCATTTTGATTTTTTGGAAGAATTCTGTAGTTTCATAAAAAAATAAACCAAACAAAACCAACCAACAAAAAAACCCACAAAAAAAAATCCAAACAAAAAAATCCCAACCCCACATCACACAAAACAAAGCATCACAAAAAAAAAAAAAAAAAAAGCGTAAGTATTTTGAGTATATCATATTGTACTTTTCATATTACTTGTATGAAGGACAAGGAGGAGTGCTGACCCATTTGTTTTTGAAAATGTCATTCTGGGATTTTCATGTTCGTCGTCCCCCCCCCCCCCCCCAATGTTTATAAAAGTGTACTGGCAAAAAAGCCTGCAAGATGCTTCTTTCTTTTGTATGAGGTAGTAGTATTCAGTACGGCTTAGCTGGAGTCAATAAACTACACCCACAAGAAACAAGTTTTCACTGAAGTATATTGAGGTTTGCTTTTGTCTTTATGAAGTGTTTGAACATTCATTTGGTCTTGAAAGTATTATAGTGGAATCAGTGGTCTGATACTATTAAGAATAAGAACAAAAGTGAATTGAGAATAATTTTTAATAGTGTTTCATTGAAATCAATGGGCCAACATTATAAGAAGTGAGTCTCATTGAAGTGTTGGAGGTTAATTTCTTATTTCAAGCCACTGAAGTCAAAGGGAACAAGCTACAGAAAGTTAACCCCACACAGTGCAAATGCAGTCTCAGTCTCATCTTGTAGAAGAAAAAAAATATGCTATTAAGTACAAGATTTCTGTATCATCACTTTTATACAATGTATTAAAAAAAACCCCAACAGAGCAGTATCACAGAAGCTGGTGGAGTGACTGTAAACGGGTGTTGCAGCCAGACTTTTAGGACGCTTGTACAATAGCATTTAACGGCACAGCTCACATAATACTACAGCATGTTTTCAAGAGAGAAATGTTAGGCAAGGTGTCACATATCCTACACATTTTGAACAGTGCCTCAAGCTCTTGCTTTTTCTAGATAGCCGTGAGAATCAGGTTGAAGGAGGCTGATGTCTCATGCAAAGGGTAGCAATTGTGAAAAACAGGTTCACTGCCCATCTTTGCCAAAACGAAAGAAATTAGTCTTCTGCTGTTAGAGCAAGAATACATTCACTTTAGTGAACATTTACAGAGTTTGCAACATTTGACTAATGGAGAATAAATTTAGCTACTTATCATCAGGAAAAGGACTTATCAACGTTTTTTTAAACTTATTGACTATTAACTTCTGAAAGGTTTAGAGGAACTCATGTAAAACCAGCAGATGCACGACTAGATCCTACTATGTTTTGTACGAGTTCAGAGTGAGAGACTTCCTTCACTTTACAATTTCATAGATGCTGTCATTCCCCAAACGCTTACCACTGTATAATCACGTTACAGTAGAAAACAATGTCAATGGACAAATATTATACACAAACATGAATTAGCTGTGTGGAGATATATAAATAGTTCAAAGTGATTACATATTCTATAGTTGATGTGCAGTTTTGGTTTTTGTTTTTTTTTTTTTTTTCTTCATAGCTCTAAAATGTTCTCTGTGCTCTAGATCTATTTCCCATTGAATAAAAATGATACTGTAAACATTTTTGATTTTAAAGTACAAGTACAGCAATTCCAAGTGTCATGGAATGCTTAATTCTTTATATTCACGAGTGTCTTTGCAGCTCAGAATAATTCTGTAATTGTGGAACCCCTGGAGTGAAAGTATTACTTAATGTCCCATCAACACTGGGGCAAAGGACATAAGCAACTTAGGTAGTGTATATAGGGTAACAAAAGATAAACAAAACACGTGCAGCCCAGTCAATATAGGACTTAAAAAAATCTAAGTCAGCTGATGTAGATTTGTTTAAGTAGTTTCAAACCTGTCATCCGAAACTGCAGGTGGGCAATGATGAGAACAAAACAGCAAAACACAATGTCCTGTCTCCTTCAAGTGTAATGGATGATTTTGTTCATTCATTCCTTAGCTGCAGGAAGCAAATCAGGTATCACAAAACAGAAGACATTTATATAAAGTCGCACCAGCATATAACGTGCTTTTCAGGTCAGCTTGGAAATGTTGGCTCCTGACCAACTATACTAGCACAATGCTCTGTTACACTGCTCACACTGATACTCAGTCTTCTCCTGCCAACTCTCAGCAAAGGTTGTACAGAATTTTTTCTACCCTTATGTGGCCTTCTGATGCAGCTTCATAGAAACAGAAAGTTGCAAGGAAGTGTCATTCTTTCCACTTATTTATCTTACAAATGCACTTAGATCCTTGTAGTCATAAAATTGGTCATGCAGATCTTTCTCAAAGTCTTCAAAAATGAAAAAAAAAGAACTGTGTTGTATATCTGGAGATATTCTCAAAAAGCTCTCTTCATAGAGTGACATGGAGGTACTGAAAAATATAGTAAACAAAAAGGATCTTGAGAGAGCATCACAGTAAATGCTTGTGCAGGTCACTGAAAACTGGCTTACTGGTTTTGGCTGAGACAAGCTCTGTGTGTTAGCAGCTATGCTTGCCTTCTTCCTTGGACAGCACAAAGGGAGGACAATTCACAGTCCCAATAGTTTCTGAAGGACTAATATTACTGAAGAAAGAATGAAAATTGCATTTTGACAGTTTATTACCTTTTAAAAAAATAATTGAAGTAAGAAGGTTAGATGCTGGGATCAGTCAAATCAATGTGACTTGAAATGGCTGAGATGATAAACCTTAAAAAGCAAAATTTTTTATGGCAACTTTACCACACTGTTCATTGTAGAAGGGCATATATATAATTATGTATGCACGGTAGAACCCCTGTAAAGTAATAACTTTTAATGAACTAGCCCTGTTAAAATAATACATTTCTGGGCACCAAACCAAATATGTACAGGAATACAGGGCAAACCTTCTGAATGGTAAAGCAGGAAACTAAAGAGAAAATAAAGAAAACTAACAAAAAGAATATTCAGTAGGAAATTGAAGTGATAAGCCTGCTTATATTAATAGTTGTACCTGTTTCCATGAAATCAAAATAAATTTGATAAGACAACCTTTTAAAATTGCTATATGCTGAAGAAATATTTATTAAAAATATAAGATTTTTCCCTAAGAAGGTTACTTCTAATTTAATCTCTTGTGCCGATTTCAGGAGAATGATACCAGGAATGCATTTGTTCCTTTTAGAGTATTTGTTTCATGGTAGAGATGTGTTTTGCTTTATTAGGGCAGTACTGCACAGTTTGATAGAGATCCAGTCTCTGATCAGCAAACGTTTTTCTACTTAAAAAGCCTGACCTCGTGCAGAGCTTAGATCCAGGTCCTCAAATAGTTTTAAGTGCCCAGCTTTTTTTGAAAATAAACCAGTGATACTACCTAAGATCCAGATCTTCGGACATACTTGGTTTTCTGAATTTCAGTGAGTGCCGAGGTCATCAAGTCTCAGGGGGCAGCCAGCATATTGATGCTTCAGACATATGCTGTCATTCTCACATGACATTCAACTTTTCCCCCCAGACTTGGGAGCCAAAGCTGGCGATGATATTCAGATGAGAATGATAGGACCAGGGCATATGAATGTTTGCTTAGCTTTACATCACTAATTGACTCATCAGGGAGGAACGGAACTTCCAAGGACTGTGTCAAACATTCATTTTTGCTTCCCTGAGCATCAGATCATGAATGTAGATCCTCAGCAATGTGATTAGCTTGTTAAGACTTTCGTTAAGATTATATTTTCCAGCATCTCCTGTTCTTACATCATATCAATTTATTGCTAAAATTCATTCTCTTTTTAAAAGGGAAGGAGACCAGGGCTCTAGGAGCTGAGGAAGTGACCCACCTCTTGACCAAACTTCCTCTAAGTGGCAAAAATGCCTCAAAACTGAAGATTGCTCAAAAAAGACAGAAAATCAATCAAATTTAGAGAATTGATATCAAGGTGTGAGAAATAAAGAGCAGTCACACAAATACTACAGAATATAACAACATCATAGTGAAGTAATTTTCTAAATCATATTTTGAAGGTTAAGTATTTCTCCCCTTAACAACACTTCAATAATGGTTTCAGTGTCATTTTTGTTCCTCATGTATTCATCATTTCACTTTTCACATACTCTTGCATTTAAAAAAAAAAAAAAACCAACCAGAAATTGTTGAAAACACGTTACTGGGAAGTTCTAATAGATTATACAAGAAGAGTAAGAATTAGTGTTACAAGGATAATAATGTTCCATATCGTTAGTTTATTTTACATCTCTTTGTGGTTCAATTCAAACCCAGGACTACCTCTGTATCCTGATGCTAACTGTGATACAGCCTTCTGCCATGGTGATTTGTTTTGAAGTCGCCTAAATTAAGAGTCAGGTGGCAGTGCTTTGGATCTACTTTTCTGTGGATGAAATATAGCAGATTAAGTGATTCTGAGCTGCTAACCTCAGCTTCTATCCTTCTAGCCTTTTCAGAGCTCTTGTGACTCATTGCCATTCTCCTGAAGTCACAGAGAAAGGACAGACGGTTTTAATTACGATCACAAAAAAAGTCTATCAGGCATATGGAGATAACAGTCCAGAATTTTTACGAGACCTTGGAGAAGCTGGTTTGCTGGAATTTGAAACCCTGGAAGTTGACTTATTTTAGCTTGGTAGAAAAATTTCCTGAGTCTCTGATTTTTTGCCAGGAGAATCTGAAAATAAGATTATTAAGCTATGACCTTTGCTTAGAAATGGATGAAAGAGGAAAAGTACAGATAACAATAACTGAAAAATAGAACACAGTTCTAAGAAGTAATTACAAATTGTTTTGAACTTGATTTTAAAGCCCTTCCTCATGAGACTTGCTTGAAGTCTTACCATGTTAGGTTGAAGTCAGTGAAATTTTACTGTGCCAGAAGGACTGGATCCTTGATGAAAACATTATAGTGGCTATAAAGGATTTGCAGAGTAGCATAGCATTTAATTATTTGAAGATTTAAAAAAAAATTAATATTTGGGGTAAAATGGGAGGGTGAGAGGGCAAATGTTTCCTGATATCTTGTTGTTGAGTGATCAAAACATTTTTTAAAAATAAATTTGATAAAACTCTTTTGATTACTAATAGGAATGCTAATAGCCAAAACATCATTATCCCTCCCCAAAAGAAGAAGAATAGGATTGTTGCTATTCTGGTGCTAAATGTCTTAATGTTTGTTGATTCCCACTGGAACCATCACCTTCTAAGAGAAGATTTTATACATACACTTAATCTGCAGAACATTAAAATAACTCAGGTTCTAGCTACATTTAACTTCATGAATAAACTTTATGAAGAACACCAAATAAACACAAATGTTAACACTTCAGTCTCCTGAATTTAGAGCTTCATAATACTGACTTCAGTTTCTATTTCATCTATAGGAGCTACTTGAATGGTATTTGGACAATATTGTAACAATTTATAATTCTAAAAACATAGTGGAAGCAGAAGAAGCCTTTAATGAAGGGATACCAGAAGCAGAGGATTCAGTTCATAAAACTTCTTTCATTCATTCATTTTTATCTAGAGTAAACATGTGTGTATGGGGTGAGTTCACAAGAGGCACCACATTGCATAAAAGTCATTACTCTATCAGAAAACAGGTGTAGTCATCTCCCTACCTGTTGCTTTTCATGAATGAATGCTGCTGTCTGTGGGAGTGTGCTGGGGCTCCCTTTGACTTCAGTTAGACTCTAACATAACCGAATTTCCACTGGTATCACAGGTGCACTACTGTTTTAAGGACCAGAGATTTTTTTCTCTGCAGAGAGAAATAATCTAGCAGCAGTTAATTATGAGCAATCATTGACCATTCAGAGTAACAACCAGTTTATTAAGTGAGCTTTTTACAAAGGTACTGCAATTATAGCTGTCTTCTAAGTATACACAGACTGATTTCTTAGTGCCTCCAAATTCTTTTTTCTTGCAACCTGTATTTCTTTTACAGACATACAGGATAAATCCTGAGCAAACATAACAGCATGTGGCTTTTACCCAAGTCTATTTTCCCTCCCTGCAAAGAAATTCAAGAAGGAGAAGGGAGAGAAATGACTAACGACTGAAAATAGCTACAACAATGCTGCTTCTTGGATAAAAACCTAGGAAAAACAGAGTTAAGAATCCCACCAAATTCAGAAGTTATTACTCAGGGCCAAACTCTTGTACTCACAATAACTTGTAACTTGGAATACTGGCTCAGCAAGTTTTAGAAACAGGGAGTGCTAGTCTTCTTCTCCCACACAGCTGAAGTGGTACTATGAAGATGCAGAGGCAAACTTCAGGTGGAGCAGATGATGGCATAGCTCTTTTAACATCCATGTAGGACTTGGGTAATCAGTGAGACAGCTGGGTTTACAATTTGATTTTGCCTCCCACATGGAGAGTTGCCATCCTGTTCATAAAGCTCAAGGCGGACTGTATTCAGCATATAAAACTCTCTGTAACTTTGTAAATTCACAACTTGTCAATGCATTTTTTCCCATACAAGGAATCATCTAAGCATTTTCTCACAATTTAAATCAATCCTTACTAAATGGTCAAAATTCCACATGGTGGGGAACACCAGCAGTGCTCACTGAAATCAAACCATACGAAACAGTGCTCAGATCATGGGTAGTCCTGCCAAATTCAACTTCTCCACCCAGTACAAAAGTGATATTACTCTGAAATCCACCTTACTTTACTGTTCTCTCCTAAAGGCATAGAAGTGGAAGTTAAGAAATTCTTACATCTATTGTACATACTACCTCTCTAAGCAAGCAGGAGTGTAGTGTCTTCTGAGGACAAGACACCAATGACCAAATTGCTGTTGAATCAGTTGAACTATAAGTACAATGAAGCCTAGAGCTGCAGCCATTTGGCAAAGAGTCTTATGATCTGTTGTACTGTGGCATGGGTTTCCTGCAGAGATCTGGCTTCATCATGAATGCTGGTGGCCATTGCCATCACTGTGTGATTGAGGTGGGGGTGGAGTAACAATATGGGAGTATCATTGGGAAATTCAGATTTCCCCCCCCCCCTTTTTTCAACTTATTTTTCCACTTCCATGTGTTTTTTATTCTGATTTTGAGGACAGAAATAATCACGCACTTACCCTGTAATAATGTAGTAATCTGTCATATAAATACCCTGCCATTATATGGTAATTATGGTTTCATTAAATGATCAACAGCTACCATGTTAGCCAAGAATAATTACACATTTGTGCCCTGTATCTTAAAGTGTTCTCAGCTCCTTTTTTTTTTTTTTTTTTTATTGAAAAGGGGGAAAAAATGTTCCCTTGTGAATAAGACCACAATTTGGCCCAATGTATGCATTTATTCAGTATGACTTGGAATGCCACAATCTCCTATTTTGACTTTATTCCACAGCATACCAAGGTCTCATTTAAAGGAACTTCACCACAGCTATTATGGCTGCACATTTTCAAAGTTTCCTGAATAAGGGGCCATTCCACATTACTGCTTTTTTTCCTTTTCACTTCCAGTGCCAGTTCATTACTTTCCAGAAATTTAATAACACACTAGTGTGTGGATTACAGCTCTCTGTCTGAACAACCTGGTTTAACATTTGACACTGACCCAAACAATCTGGTAGCTTGAAAATTTCTATGATTGTCCTCAGCGCTAAACATCTTCTTATGGTTGGTAAAGAGAGACATACTCCACTTGCAAAATCTTTTCTTTAAGTTGAAATTGGAGATACTGGACATAAGGAGCATGTATAATATTCATTAAAGCAGCATTAAATTATACTGAATAGACCAGCGTATGTAGATCTGCTAAATTTTACTATGTAGACATGGTAAAAAAATTAACATTTTAGCTGTACATTTTCCTGCTGGTGACCTTTTAGCACAAATGCATGATTATTCACTACATACAGCTTTTGACCATTCATTGAAACTATGGTTGTCAACAGCTCCAGTATTCTGGATAAATACATGATGAGTGAATTTAGGGTCCAGTTTTGATGCCTTATCATGGTCTTGTAGGCCCCTGAGTCATCCTGGGGTATATAACCCAGCGACACAGAGCTGGCAGGTCCTGTGAGAGACCAATGCACTCCTGGAGTGGCAACTACAGCACAGGTGGGATATCCTTGCATAGCAAAAACTACACTAGCCACCCACATTTGGGCACTGAGTTGTGCCCTAAGTGTCTGATCATGGTCAACCCATCTTCCTCCTGGCCAAGTAAGGGGTGGGCTGGAGTCAAGAAGCTTCAGTTGAAATTGGTGCCATAGCTCCATTTTGCTTAACTGGACCAAGATTTCTTTTCAGAGACATATTCATAAACACTAGATGGGGAAGAAGGGAGGAAGGAAGGAAAGGGGATGACAGGAGGGAGTAAGGAGTTGCAGTTTCACAGCTTCTTCTTTAAGTCTCTCCCATGATACGCATAGCTTTGGCCCATTAATTCCTGAATTTCTCTCCTGCCACCAACCCATTTTTGTTCTGCCAAGTGCTTTCTTTTTCAGGCACTTTACACTTTTTGGATACAGTCTACCTCATCAACTTTTCCTTTTCCTGCTCTTACTAAAGAACCTCTGTTGTAGTTGTTTTGACCTATTTGTCAGCATTTTTCCTTTTCCTGTGTAATGTAAATTTTCAGTTCCAGAGTTTCAGGGAACTTTCTGTTTCCAACATATTCATAGTCTCTGATTCAGCATGATAACTTGAGCCCATGCGTAACTTGACACATTCATTAAAAAGACACATAAACCAAAATAATTGAACATGTTCTTCACAGAACATTTTCCAAAGCATTCCACTTCACTAAAAAGTAAAAAGGGCAAGGTTATTACAACACATATTCTGTACTATTTCCTTGTGTTCAGTGTAGTTCTAGAAGAATCTCTTTTCCTTCTAGATAAACTCATATGTCATTTACATTGAGTTAAATACAAGCAAAATTTCAAACGCAATAAAAAGCCAGTGGTTGAAGACCATCTTCCTGAAACGTAGACTTTCACCCAATGGAAAATTATTTCTTTCCACCATTTCCTAATCTTAAACCTTTATTTATTGCTTTTACAAAGACAAAAAGACTCCCATTCTGTGATAGAAGTAAATTATCCCAGTAATAGGATGGTTTGAATTCTTTAAAGTTCAAGACAGAATCTGGATGGGGTTGAATAGTGAAGTCTAATCATAACATGCTTTATCCAGTGACAGCACTTGCCCTTTGACTGCATGCCTAAAATCACCACAGCAATCTGTTCTTAAAGCATAACACAAACTGTTGTGTACCATGTTTTATTGATTTGTATTTGTACCGTGTCACCATTTCAAGTGAGATACAATATACTCAGTAGGAAACAGGTATCCTAATGCAATCTTTCCAACCATATGGGTCCAACAATCTGTTGTTAGTACAAATGCCTGTGAGGTAGGTGCTTCTTGAAAAATAATGAGTAGAAGTATAAAAAAGGAAAAAGGTGTGCAACGCAAGAGAACAGAGAGTATGCAGATATAATCCTTAACCTTTGTAAATCATCATAGATGTCATAGGTTATGACACACAATGAAGTCCTGTGCATGTTTCTGAATAAATAAGGAGGATCTGGAAACCCAGAAAATTTCTAGATCTCATAGAGATATTTGTCTTCTGCTCTTATATTCCACTCAATCATAAGCCTTATTCACAGACACTTTCAGGGTGTCTAAAAAGTATTTTCCAAGTAGAATTTATTCCCAATCTCTGTTGTTACTGTGCATATATAAAGAAAAACCTCAGCAACAAGCACGGAAAAGCAATCAAGAAAGTCAAAGCAAGGTTTGTACTCCCCCTCCTCAATTACCACTCAAGAGAGAAAACCTGGCTGTTGAGAGGGGAAAAGCAGCTCTGTCATGTTTTATTTATATATTTATTTATTTTTAAAAAGCTTTGCTAAGAAAGGGAATAATTTAATACCGGGAAAGATACAAAAGAAAGATGACCACTGATACTATATGCAAGTAGAGCATACTCAGGTAACTTGACCTATATTTTAAAATATATATATTTATTCTGTCAGTGGTTGCCAGCACAAAGGCTCTGGTCTTGCAACTGGAGACTTCTTGTTGAAGCCCCAGGCCCGTGTGAAACCCTCCTGGTAACAGAGTCTGCAGATGTGCTCTGGGGTGGAAGCAAAGTCGCTAAGAGAGCAATAATATCTCTATGGATGGGTTAATTGAACTTTCTGGATCCTTATACACTGTTTAAAAATAGCTGAATATAGCAGCTGCACAAAGCTGGCATCTTTTATCTTTATGTATCGGTCTCTTTTTTTCATTTATGGCTTGCACATTTTAAAAGTGAGCAAGATATTAAGGCTTTTATTGATGCAAAGGAAACATCTTCTAGTGATATAACAGAAGTGAGGGTAAAAAATAAGAATGAGGTGAACAATGATACAGGCTTTGAACTTGAAAACATTTTGTGTTGTAGCTGAATGCCTTGGCAACAAGCCATATATGTGTACAACCCACATGGGCAGTTCAAAATGCAAATGATAAGGATGCAAGGACACTTTCAAACACATTTAGTCTGTCACGTAATTTGTTGTGTAAGTATATATTACAAGAAAAAATTGCATTTAAGCAATACTAAAGTGAAAAATCATGGCAGGTAACAAAACTGTTCTATAAAGGTGAAAATAAAACTCTTCCTCTTAACATTACCTTTTAGGGCTGTGACAAACCATTGTTTTGCTTTTGCCTTTTTTTTTTTTTTTTTTTCATTTTTGCTGCATTTTTGAGAGGTTCTGTCATCTTTTGAAAGAGTCCTCCTTTTCAAAGTGGGGAAATCCTGTTAGTGATAGTAAGAAAAAGAATTTGAAGTGCACATGAAAGGCACTCAGAGTGTGACTACTTTTCAGCCTCATAGATAATGTCAGGTGAAACCAGGCAGTGTTTAGCAAGGTAAGCAGACAAACTCTTGTGGGTGGCCCTCCATGGCACCTGCCAGCCCAAGAACTGGAATCTTCTTCACAAGTCTCTGGCTTTCAGGTTATCAAATTGTTGTGTTTGGTTTTTTTTTTCCTTTTGAGCTTCCTCTGGTAATTGCTTATTAGAAACAATGGGCACTGTCATTCTGATTTCCACCTCAGACAAATACCTTGTTCTTTTTTTTTTTCCCTCTGGCTAGACACATTCAGAGGAAACTTATGTTAGAATACCAATGATATTTTAGGTACCCTCCTCTATGTATAGTATAATTATGTTCTTGGGAGACCCTCAGACTAATGGATGTTTGATATGTTAACTTCTGCAGCGTTCACTACAAGACAGTGGAAAAAATAGCTCATCAGCAGTCTGAGCAATGGCATCTCACATACAAGACTTTTCTTAGTACACTAAGTCTGAAAAGCAGTCAACAATATAGTGTGGAAACTGATTTTAGTTTACAAAGCATCAATATACATTTTTCTCCTGTACAGTAAGCAATCTGTGGTATTAATACTACTACCAGCTTTATCATTAAAGAGTGAGACTTGCTGTTCTGGGACAGTATGCAAACCCAATCAGTTGGTAGTCAAAAATGGATGTTGAGGAAACAGTATCAGAGACATCATGTAGAGTAACACTTTTCCTGGTATACACTCCCAGCAGTCAATGTTTTTCTCAAAGTTCTGCTGCCTGACCAAAGTTGGTTATCCTAACTCTCAGGACTTGTTTCCTGGAAGGTGCTGAAGATCCCCATTCTATGTATAGGACAGTTAGGGTTTACTGCAGCATAAATACTTTCTAGTGAGCAGCTAGAACCAATAATTTTCATTATGAACTTCTAGATGTCACTGTCACTAGACCATGAAGAGAATTTGTGAAATATCTGGGAAATCTGAAAACCTAGAGTTAAGCTCCAGTTTGAAAGTAGCTGTTCCTTGCCCTTCATGATGGCTCCTATGGAGCAGACTTTATCCCTGAAAAAACAGTATGTAATGGAACTAGTGATTTTAAATTTCACCATTGCATAGGGACGAGTTTGTATGGAGTGGTCATATAGTGTGGGAAGTCATACTATAGGAAAGGTTATAAATACATTTTACTTGAATTACTTCCTTGAATGCAAATGTAGTCTTCCCTGTCTTGTGCACTCGTTATTGTCTTTGCCATAAATGGAAGCAGTTGAGCAAGAATTCATTTCATGAAGGATTTAGAAACAGGTAGTTGGATCCCTAGCTGCCTTGAATGGTAAACAGTAAATGGCCTAATGCAATGCAACAAATTAAATTAATTCCTTTCATGTGTATTGTCTGCATCTATCCTTTCTTCTCTCACCTTAAAAGAAAACAGGTCTAATACCCCCAATGTGAAACAAAACCATATGTCATAGTTAATTAAGTAATTGCTCTAAATTGCCATAACTAACAAATGCATGCCTAGGTATGTTCACATTGTGAATCCACAGAAAAGGGCGTAAGAAATTAGGAATTTTCAAATGGAAGAGAGATCACTAGATGAATTACTTTACCCTAAATATTGTAATTGTCCTCTTACAAGAACAGATATTTTAAAACTCCAGAGATGATAAATGAAGGACTTCATTAATTTAGGTCTTTAGCCTTGAAGTAAACATCTCTTTATATATACACATTTTTTTCCCCTCCCTCCCTTCCTTTCTGCTCTCTTCTTTTTGGCTGTAGACACACAAAACAGTATCATTGTGATCCAGGATTTATTTGAAGAGATTTCATCTGGAATGGAGTCAAGCAGAGCAGTGGCAGGGGAGCTTTTACAGATTATGACCTGTAATCTGGTTAATACTCTGAAACACAAAGATCCAAATGTTGAGTAATTTTGGACAAGACCACAGCCTATGTGGCTACATGCCCTTCTGACAAGACATCCTGAAGGCCAAGATGAAACCAACTATCTTAAAAGTCCAATATGAGATAAAATGCTGTTTATATAACTACTGACACTTCAGTGCAGTGTTTTTACCAAAAGCAACATAAACTTTTAGTCACAAGACCTTGCATGATGTTTCTCCAGGCAATAAAAGGCTGCACAAGACTTAGTGCAATATAATTTCATGCAGTACTACTAGAGACAGTAGGGCAGTAGCCATTAAAACCCGAAGCTTTTAATCTCTCTTTTGGAGTTCATCAGACAGCAAACTGGTTCACAGAACCTGGCACAGGTCCTCAGCTCTTGAGTAAATTTCACACCCTCGTGAAAAGCTAATTATGTAGATAAAATGTATATTTAACATCTTGTGCTCGAGGAGTCAGGACAATGTCTGAAAAAAAGCCCTGTGACTAGATCAGAAGTTTGCCTTTATGGTCAGATGAAATACTAGCAAAGTTGTGGTTTGTAAGTAGCTCCTGAATATGGAGACCATGCTGAAGAAGCTTTCCTGGGATGGGTGTATATTTGCAGTGCTGCAGAGGCTCGCTTTGAAGGGACCTCTGATGTGACTTCTTGAGAACAAGCGGCAGAGTAGCAATAGCTGGAAGAGGTGATCTATCATTACATGGATTCTTTGTTCCTCTCCCTCATCACGGATATAGTATAGTATAAAGTATAAAGGCTATAGAGTACTTCAGCCAATATACTTGAGTGGCTTGATTTTTTTTTCACTCCAGATTATGTCATTTTTTTGCAGCACAAAGGTAAGGGATGCCACAAAGGTAAGGGATGCCTCTTCCTGACTCATTATTTACATTAAACACTGAGGGAGCGATTTTTTTTTTTCCCCCTCAGTGTCTGTACTGTAGACTATTCCCTATTTTCATTTTTGTTTAATCTACAGATAGGAATTAAATAGCAAAATTTTATTCCATTCAGTGGTTTTCATAATAAAATTACAAGATCAGAAGGAGCTGTTATGGCTAACTGGGCTAATTCCTGCATAGCAGAGATCATAAATTTTAATTTATCATCCCAAAGTCTTAGGCACCTAAAGTTGTGTGATGAAGGCCACCTTACGCAAGCAGTAGATCACAGAACCAAATGAGCTGAAAGTCTTTACTTGCCCCATTCTTGTGATAATAATTCCAAGGATCCCATCTTAATTTTAACAAAAATATAACACTCTCTGATGTAAGGTAATGTCTTACTGTCAAAAATGCATCTTATTTCCAGTTTGAAGTTTTCTAGTTGTAATTTTCGGTCACTGTCTCATTTTATGCCTTGTCTCTTTGAGTAAATAGATCTTTATGACTAGCTACAGGCATCCTATATAGGTACACAAGTTTGAGCATTTTAACAAGTGAAATTATAGATATATAGAGTAGGAAACAGTTGCTTTTCTGAGTCCTTTCAAATATTTCCAACATCTTTTTGGGATTTTGGGGAAATAAGCAGGAATTGTGTCAGTAAAAGTCTGTCCAGAATTAATGATACCTCTTTTCTCCTCATCCATTTTCTCATTTATATTAGCTTCTTTGCCATAGCTTTGCTCTCCCAAACAAGTTTTCAAAACAGACTAAAACCAAAATGTTTTAAACCAACATGTTTTTCACAAGTGTGACTATAGAAAAAATAAAAAAAAATGCTATGGACCAGCATGTACTAAGAATGTTTACTAATTTTTGATGTGCAATTTAAAATTACGTGTACCAGCTTCCCAAAGCTGTGAAACTGTAAATTCGTTTGAAGTCACTGGAAGCAGCCTGTGATAAAATCCCTACATCAAACCAGTTGCAAGGTGTCATAGGATAGGTACCTGAAAACTGTGACTGTGAGACTCTTTGGCCTGAATGCATTGAACAGTTCAGATCTTTCTCTGAGTTTGTTTGATGTAAATGTTTGGTTGAAAGCATTACAGTGCCTACTTCTTTGAAGGACAGTTGTTCTGGTAGGTCTCCTCTCTTTTCATGATATGCCATATATAGTCAGCTCATATCACTGTAGATCGGATCTGTTCTCAAGCCGATGATGTTCCCATATGTGCTTCAGCACAGCTGCTTAACAACTCCCCTGCCTGCTAGTGGCTAAACATGGCCACAACATCAAGAATCAGGAAAAGAACACAAGATACCCCCCCTGGGGGAAATGGGCTTGAGAAGAGAACATAGAGTTCCAAGCGCTGGTATGATTTAATTCTAGTACCTTCATGCCGGCCAGCCTTGTGGAAAGCACGGATTATGGTGAAATTTTGTCTTTCCCTCCCTTACCTATTTTAGTACTCATTTCTACAGACAGCTATGCAACACACTGCATAACTCTTGAGTAATTATGTCCTCCAGCTACTTGTAGATTAGTAATCATAGTACTCTCCCTTGCTCCCCTCTCACTTAAGTTATATTAACAGTTTAGTAGTAATAAAGGAAGATACAGTAAAGCAATCGAGTGGATGAAAACTGGAAAAGATGGCAAGAAGTAAAGTATACAAGATCTCTTTCCATAGGAACATTTGTATAAGGTATCTGATCTAAGCTTCTTAAAACCTCAAGTTATTCTAATTTTAAGGTAATTTATAATTTTAAAAGCACAGTATATATCTGCTGCAGAAGTTCAAAAGACAGACAAAAACCCTCTGAACTTGCTGAAAGTCTGTAGCCATGTACCTAAAGCCAGAGTTGGTTGGAAAGCTAAACCGCCTTCTGGTGACAGCCCTGCCCATAGATCCAGAGACAATATTTTCTTCATTTCCGTTTCTCTAACAGGTTCAGTTCATTAGCTACGTCTTTCAAAACTGAAAAACTGATTGCAATTTTTAAAAAGCAGGAAAACTTCTTTTCCTCTTCCAGTCTATGAATAACAACTAGGGGAAAAGAATGAGATTATTTATACAACCTTGGACATGGTAGCCAGAATCAGTTCTCCTGCTTTCTGTCTTCAGTAAAATCAGTTTTAAATTAAAAACATATTTATCTAAATATATTTAATTGTTGTCAGTTAAATAAAAAAAAATTAAACTTAAGGGATCTATAAAAATATATTTATCAACATGTTTTACTGCTCATTTATTGGAAAGAATCTACTTTTCTTTAAGGAAAATAAAGTACGAATAAACAGGACAATATTTAATTGTCCAAATCCAAGCTTCCTGTGTGCTGATTTAAATCAATCCACCCTGAATTCAGTCTTTCCATGCTTGTGGTAGTAGAGTTTTCTGGCCTTCCTTCAGTTTCTCAGTGTCTTTGTGGTAATGGTTGTGCCTAAAAAGGGAATGCAATGTTCCAAGTGACTTCACACAGACATGCCTAGGGCCTGATCCAAGTCTATTGACAGGGGCTGGAGTCCTTCCATTTGCTTCAGTGAGCTTTGAATCTGTTATTTTATAAGGATGTTGCCTCCTGGCTCCCTGATGCAGTAGACATGCACAAAGAAGCTAGATTTGCAATGTTCCTTTTTTTGTACTCTATCAAACAGCATCTTCATATCTAGCTCACTCTCACCATAACTTACTATCTTATTCAAAGAACTGGTTTAGGTCTCCTTCTTAGCTTTAGGGCATTTAGGATTAATGTACTAATTGTGTTACCTTTTATTTTTTGTAATTGAATTCCATTTGATTACTTTCTACTCACAAATCTAATTTTTCTAGATTTCCTCTGCTATTTCTGTGTTCCTCACAAGTAATGGCTGCTCCTCCCAATTCAACATCATTTATGAAAATTAGTAGCTTTGTTTACTGCCTTTCTGGGATCATTAATGAAGTTAAACAAGGCCTAGCATAATACAGATTCCTGTGGTAATTTAGGATTTTCTTTCCCATTGACTGTGATGCTGTTTATGAATGCCCTTGGTATACAGTCAACAGGTTGTCATCTCAAGTGATAACTATCTTCTAATTCAAACTAATCTGAAACGGAAAAACTAGAAGCAAATATCGCCTAATATTTAACCAGAATCCAAATGTAATACACTATAAACTTCGCTTCATGCTCAGCCAAACAGATTCTTATGGACTTTTTTAGCTCTGTCAGAAGAAAGTAATCATGTTCAACAGTTAAGTTTTACTAGTTTTAAATTCACAGTGTTTATTTCGTAGGACTCTTTAGTCATCTGGATGTTTATTGGCCCTGTTCCTTCTCTCTGTAGGATACAAGGTAGTCACTGTCAAAGGTCAGAACATTTTTGAAATGTTCTGTTCCTCTCCTCTCCTCTCCTCTCCTCTCCTCTCCTCTCCTCTCCTCTCCTCTCCTCTCCTCTCCTCTCCTCTCCTCTCCTCTCCTCTCCTCTCCTCTCCTCTCCTCTCCTCTCCTCTCCTCTCCTCTCCTCTCCTCTCCTCTCCTCCCTTCCCTTCCCTTCCCTTCCCTTCCCTTCCCTTCCCTTCCCTTCCCTTCCCTTCCCTTCCCTTCCCTTCCCTTCCCTTCCCTTCCCTTCCCTTCCCTTCCCTTCCCTTCCCTTCCCTTCCCTTCCCTTCCCTTCCCTTCCCTTCCCTTCCCTTCCCTTCCCTTCCCTTCCCTTCCCTTCCCTTCCCTTCCCTTCCCTTCCCTTCCCTTCCCTTCCCTTCCCTTCCCTTCCCTTCCCTTCCCTTCCCTTCCCTTCCCTTCCCTTCCCTTCCCTTCTTGTTTGATTCTTGCAGTCCTGTATGTCTTACTTTATCAGGAATTAAAATAGATAAATATGCCAGTGGTAAAAGTTCACAGTTTAAATCCTTTGGCACTGTTAGGGTCTCAGTCATCTTAAACTTACAAGTGCTCATATATTTCAAATATTCCCTTCTCTAGTATTTCCCAATATAAAATTTACTGGGTCTGCCTGACTTAGTTTTTCTGTCACCTTTGTCTACTTGCTTTGAAGGAAATATTTTTAAATTGTTTGGTACTGTACCTTACACAGTTTTAAGGTATCATTTTAATTTATCTTATTATTTATGACCAAGCACTTAGCTTAGTCTTGGTTCATCTCAAGTAAATAGAAGTGTGAACAGTGTATCTGGAAGGCTCAGGAATCCTACCAAGCTTACAGGTCTCACTATGTACTATGTATGTAGTCCACCTCTGTGCCAGAGTGAAATCAAGCCAGGAATCACCCCACTATGCGACTTGGTTTCCAGGTAAAGACAGCCCAGGAAAGGAGTTGTAACACGTCTGAAAATACTCTTGGTGAGCAGACATAATGTATACCTTGCCTGTTAGACTGACTTTATCCTTCATATTACAGAGACAACTTTCTTTTGCTAATCCATTTGTTAGCGTTATGTCACTCAGCTGAAATGCTTACTGCCTTCTTGCCTTGACCGAGTTTTGGTTTGAGCTTTTTTTTTTCCCCCCTTAGTGTCCTTTCCAATTTCGATTTCCACAGCAACGTGCTGATTCTTGTTAGAGTCTTATTCCATCATTCATCATGAAGCCACAAGGCTGCTTCCTGAACCTTATGCTCTGTTTTTGTTTTTTCCAGTAGCAATTGAACTAACATATTTTGATAAAACTGTCATTTTGGCATTGTAGACTTCTTCTCAACTGGTGAGCTTTAAGTCTTCCTTTGTATCTTACTTATTAGATGCTACAGTCATTCCTCAGCTAAAATTTTCATAGGATTCAAAGATTACTTTCTCTGAATTAAGACTGTAGCTTCAGGTCTCTTCAGTGGCTTTCCAGTATAAAATTTTACCTGAGTGATGAAGAAGGTGGAATGTCTTTGCACCATGCTTGTTTGATATTGAAAAAAAAGCTGCTTTCAGGTGTGGGTTTTTTTTTCCAAATAAAATAACTTAATCCTATCTTATTTTACACACAGAGCTCCCACTAGCATCATTAGGAAACCCACTTGCACTTGAGAAGTAAAAAAACTTTTTTTGTTGTAAAAAAATGAAGAAAAAAGACACCTGGTATACTAGTTGAAGAAGTAACTGAAATAAACTCAAGAAACCTTCGCGAATAACTTTCAGTCAAAAAAACCTGAAGTGACAAAGACTGATTGTGGATCTTCAAAACAAACAAACAAACAGGGGAAAAAAAAAAAAAAAAGCAGAACCACAAAGGATTGCAAGCAGTCTGTTTCTACCACGTTCTTTGTAGCATTAAAACATGACTAATCTGCATGGGCAGCCTCAGGAGTGACTGAACCTGAGCTCTGGAATCATGGATCACAAACCAGTGTCTAAACTTTACCCATGCTGGCAAGGGATCTTGCACCCTGTTGTAAATGGTTGGCTAGTCCTACTACTGTGGTTTCTTCCTTTCTTCCTTCCTTCCTTTCTTTCTCCTTCCTTTCTTCCTGCCTTCCTGCCTGCCTTCCTTCCTTCCTTTCTTCCTTCCTCTCTTCCTTCCTTCCTTTCTTTCCTTTCTTTCCTTTCTTTATAACATAGGAGACATAAAAATATATATGATGCATTAAAATAACTAGCCTTTAGGAAAGCAACGTTAGTCAACAAACTATTGTAGAACATGGTTTCAATGGATGTGGGTAGAGTGCTCTTTACAGGTAATTTAACTTTCGACCTCTGAGAAAAAATGACTAACTTTCTGACAGTCAGTTTGTCTGACTCCCCCACCATCAGCAGATGTTCTTGCTCAGGACACAAGTCCTAGCTGATTTTTTTTTTATGTTGACACAGTACTGTGTTGAATAGCAGGACTGGAGTTCTTGTCCTTCCGGGCAAAGCTCAAACACTAAACTCATCTCATGAGTCTTAAGTGTGACTGCCAGGCAGGTGAAGGCAACTGTCGTTTTGAAATTACGAAGTAGATTAAGCGGCCTGTGAATACCTTGCCACTAAAACTAATACAGCCTCCTAATTTTTGGTACTGCTCCTTTGAGGAAAAAAAAAAAAAAAGAAATATGGCAGGGATAATTACCAAATTGAGAAGAGTGAGTTTTCAAATGATCAACAGGCATGGTTTTTGGGGGGGAGAAGAGAGTGTTTATTTTTAATTACAGCTCATTAGACACAGAGAATCAGCTCTCAAATCAGTGGGGAGACTGGCATTATTTCAGTAAAAGTCAAATCAACTACCAAAATATCATATAAATCAGAAGTATCTTTGCTCTGTTTTGAATTGTTTTCCTCTACTGCTTCTCTGACTGCACCGCTTCATCATATAAACACAGCCTAAGTCAGATCTGTAGAGGAGAACAGCTGGTGCTGAGGATCCAGCATCCATACCATACATTTTCTAATGTATATCCACCTAGAGGGTGGGAAAAGGATTAATTCAAACCAGCTCTAGTCTGGTCCTCTACATCAGAGCTGTGTGTTAGAGCTCCCATACATTAGAGCTCATTACTATTGAGGTATAATTTTTAAAATGTTTTACCTGAGAGCAATCCAGATTACATGCTCTCACACCACCTGCAATGTGAACCAAAGCTTGGTAAGTGGAAATCACTGTGATCTGCTGTTCAGAAGCATGCTTTGAATCCAAATGAAAATGCTAATATAGGTATAAATCATCTTAAATATGAATGATCTGTAACAAAGTGGGGCTATAAAAGTTGTAGGGGAACTTCTGTAAAAATACACTGAGCAACCGAGAGAGATATGGCAGCTAATTTTTTGTCCAGGAAATGTGTAAGTGAGAGCACAGAAAACTGTGGTGCTAATCCCACATTTGTCTCCATAAAGATAAACTCTTTGTTAAGTGATACAACCATGAAATCATGTCTCTGAAATATTCATCGATGTAATATAAGCACAACTAAATGCAGACTTGGTGTCTTTTGATGTCAGTAAGATTCTGTCATAGTGCAGTGATTGTAGAAAATTATTTATGCTATTGCAACCTCACATTTTATGTTCCTTATGCTAGCATTCTTTTGAGTCCCTCCTTTTTGTCTTTGTCATATATTTCTCCTTTTATTTGAAATGTGGAAGTTGATGGATTTGGTGTAAAATTGGTTTAATTGAGATTCCATTTAGATTCCACTCCACAGTATGATGAAACACCAACTAGTCCAGCACTTTAATTAATTAGAAACCTGTTTAGGACATGAAATGGTATGTCTCAATTTCTAAATTGCCTATCAAGAGTATTGTATGAAATTTTTGCTGATGTTTTCATGAGGAAGCAGTACTGATTACTGTAATAAAATGCCTGTGGATCTGAGTTCAGGGAGTAATTCTGAGACCCAAAGGAAATTAAGTCCAAGGGATGTGTAAAATGTAAAGTCCTAACGTGTACATTAATTCTGACCAGTTGTAACCTTTGTGCCTCTTCTCAAGTCTTTTCCCATGTCTCTTTCTTTACTCACTTTCCCATCTCATTTATGTGAAAGTGCTACATATAGAGGACACAGATTTCTCTTTGAGCTATGAGAGAAACAGGCAAAGAAAGAACTCCATTTACATGCTTTTTTCAGAATTCCCGTGACCCCACGTAGACCAAGACACTCCTCACAACACATTGGATCAGATTTCAGAAAGATGGGAAGTACCAGAATGGCTGACATAAGCCTAAATGTCTACACAAAGCACTGGCCCAATAATTTTGGGGACATAATTGCTGTAATACCCATTGATAAGAATTTATTGCAGGAAAGAATACACAGATCCTATTAGTCCCTTGCTGTCAAGAGTGCAATATTCTTGTCACAACTGAAAGGGAATCAATCAATATATATATTTTTAAACCAGAGTCAGTATTGGCTTATTTAGCTACAGTTTACTTTTCTCACAAAACTCTTTAGCAAATAACATTTGCTAGGCTATGCAAAGATAAGCATCTCATATGTGGTAGTCTAACTTCTTGTTCAAACCATTTGAAAACTGAGTATTTTAAGTAATATTAACACAGGGAACTACTTTCAATAATTGTGGCTGATGTTTACGCTGTTTCTCTTAAAATTCCAACAGAAATATAAAGTACCTAGCACCAGAGGAACAATATTTGCATGGTTTAATTATTTTTCCACATGAAGAAAAAAAATGCACTGTAAAACTAATGGTGTTACAGAGTGAACAGATGAAAAGATGAAACTGAATAAAGCTTATGGGGCAATGATAGGTGCATGTGTTGCAGCAAGATGATGCAAAGTTCAAGTATTCTTTTCTGGGCCTCCCCTCAGAGAACAAAGTAATAGCTTTTCTCCTGTGAAACCAGAGGCCCTCCAACTAAGATTTTTCAGGAAGCTTGGAAAGGAAACAAGCAGGGATTTTTTTATAGGTGCTTCTGGCAGAGGTAAAAACCTCTTAAAGAAGGAGGGAATTACAGGGAAGTTATTCTTCATCCTGTACACATATAGCAATGTTTTCATTTAGTTCCATTTAATCTTGCTCTAGGAACCATCTTTGACATAGTAAGATAAGAATGTGAGTTTGGTGCATATGCAAGAATAAATACTACACCGTTGGAGTTTGGTGCACATGCAACCACTCATTTAAGTTTTCTATTAATTTTTAGTTTGATACTCATGTTTTGAGGGTGCATGTGGACATATGCCATAGTGTAGGAAAGCCAGTGCACATTCAAACCATTCAAAACCTTTTCCTTCCTAACTTCTACAGCTTTCCCATTACCTATTCTTCTCAAAGCATGACATGAATCAAAACCTCTGTTCTCATGCTAAAGTAGTACTTTATCTACTTGATCTACATAGCAGAATTAGTAGCAAATGTCCAATTTTACCCACTACTACTTGTCCAATTCACTGACTGAACTGACTGTTTTCAGAGCAAAACTGGCATTCAGATTGGACACTTCTGCAATGGTTGCTCTGTCCTTTCTAGACTTGAATAAAAGCCATGATATTAACTTTAAATTCCTCATGTGTTTATGAAATGAAGATTATTGCTGGAGTTTAAAACTCTTCTTTCCTATGTCATTAGTTCAGTCTGCTGAGTATCTACACGAGACTCTCAAATACAGTAGCTGTTAACTTGTATTATCAGATATTTTCTACCATGGCTTTGATTTTCTGTCTTAAAAAAGGCTCTGTTGATTGAGACTGCCAAGGACGATACTACTTATTTTCATTTGTTTCATTGCCTTTTATAAGACATCAGCTAGGCAGTGGAGCTACACCTATCATTTATAAATACACCGGTTCTAAAGAAGCTTCCCACCAAGTATTGTCAGCATGCAGTTCTCAGAAGTAGCTGTGTCACAGCTGTTCTGATGTGGGTTATTCTCATTAATAATAAATTAATAGCATGATACAACAATCTGGGAAATAGTGTAAAGATAGATCAGAAGCCAACATCTGCTCTGTATGGCATAGGTTTAAAGACAGAATGAAGATTCTTACGTCAACGGACTTCAGATGTATGTGATAACACAAACAGTTTATATGAATGTGGAAATGCCAAATAGAAGAAAACTATTTTGAGCAAATAGTGTTAAATTAAGAAATGCATCATGTCTCATTCCACTAATATTTTCTCTGAGGAAATAACTATGTGAAGGGCTAATCCTGTTCTCTACACTGGCAAAACTCCCTTCAAGTCAGCGAGAGTTTTGCTGGTGTGAAAACTACCTGATTGGTATCCAAATGTATTCACATTTACAGTTTGAAGTGTCTCATAATCTCTCCAGAAAAAATACAACACTTAGTGATCCCAATCCAGTGAAGACGTCCACATAGATAGATTCTTATTTACAGCCAGAGTGATTTACAAGAGCAGAGACTAAATCTGCCATTAAGATCATTGATATAGCCTTCCTCAAAAGCAGGCCAAGAAACATTAACGTAAAATTCTCTTCTTATTACTGAACATTGTTTACAGCTGTTCTGTCAGTTCTCACCTCATATAGATTCAGTAAAACTTCTTATGTATTCATTCTTCAATGCCAATTTTTGTGCTTTATTTCCCCTTCTGTTAAAGAGGCCTAACTGCAGTGAAGTAAATATTATTCTTCTGGTTCTGGGAATACGGAATTTATATACAAATTTCATGAGAAGCTTTTATATCTAGGCAGGCCACCAGCTTAATCAGATGATTAACTTCTGCTTGTTTCATTAAGCTGCAAGATCGTTCCATTTACAGTGGCTTTTTTGGACACTGTGATAGTGTACCATTGCATATGAGCTTCTGCTCTGAACAGGAATTTCAAAGCAACCTGAAAATCTTTTACATAGTGTTTCCTGACTATTCCAGAAAGATAGATTCCATTCTCTTAGCATTGTCAGAACAAGTAATGAATTTAAAAAACCCCAACACATCAAAATAAACAAAACAAAGCAAAACTCCCCACCACTTTACTAGAAAAGGAAACAGTTATTTGTTTTACTTGTACACCAAATATAGTTTATCTCATATGGATACAGTGTGTAGGTATCAATTTTGGTGAAGGTACAGCGAAAAGATGATAGCTAATACATTCATAATTTTGAAGAAAAAGTTGGAAATATTTTCAGCTAGTAGCCTAGCCACATAACTGAAGAAATATCTTTCAAATAAAGTCTTCTCAAAACAAGGGAGAGAGTTTTATACATTATCCTGCTAAACTGAAGATGCTTTATGATATGTTGGGAAACCATTTTTTCCCCTAAAGACTCAAAAACCATTTGAAAGAAGAGTGGTCTTCTTTCAAAAGAAAATACCACCTATCTACAATATCTTTGTGATGAGAGCACTCCCCAAATATGGGAGACAGTTTAAATTATTCTGCCTCAGGAGACTTCAACTTTCATTTCTAACTGTTTGTCTAGTGCTATAACTACAAGGCTGCAAGGATTTTGGAAGGGAAATCCTTGTTAGTCCTTCTGTTGAATTATTAAATATTCACAAGGACAAAGATTGGGAGCATAGTCCTGCACCAGTTAAGATACTTATTGAACTGTATGGGAATGTTGTACAAAAGACCTGGGTTTTAAATCCTCAGCCTTTTGCATTAGGAATGCAATGAAAGGAAACGTTTTTTCCTGGATTTTAAAGCTGAACTTTCATCCCCTACTGAATTTGAAAGAAAACCACCTTGAGCATTTAAGTTAGCTCCAAGCATGTTTTAACTATAGCATCAGCATCATCTGGTATCAAGTGATGACTTAGAAGAAATTTGAATGACACCTGTCCCTGTGAAGATGATGCATGTTCTTTCTGTTTTCTCAGACTTTCCTGTAAATATAGGCCATATGTAAATGGTTATAATCAATGAGTTCATTTATGTGCAGTCAGGACATTATATATTGTATTGAAGTCATATACCATTATTATCTTTCAGAATGAGCAGTCTTTATTAATTTCACTCCTAGTATCATATTATGCTTTTACTTTTGCAGGAGTATGTTATCATAACAGATACCAAACAGGTCATTGATTCTGTGCATGAAGTCTATATTACTTGGGCAACATACTTCAGTTCCAGCCTACTGCATGCCAGTCATTCCAACAGTAACCCTCCTGGGTGCAGAACGGCCAGTTATATTGAGCTTTGTGGAATGAATTACTTTCTAGAAAGTATCGTATAATTAAAAGATAATTTAAGTCGTAACCTCTGTATTTGAAAAACTACTCTTGCACTTAAAAACCCAAACTAACTTGAGTACTTCCTTTCTCCAAAGCAAATAACTAGAAGTTAAATCAGAGAAGCATGTTAAGTTATACAATTAATTATTGGAAGAGCATCTGGATCTTGAAAGATATAGCAAGCACAAGGAAATAATTGCAGTAGGATCTTCATTATGTTTGATACATTTTGCATAACTTTTTTTTTCTATTAAATTAATCATTGCTATTTGTCACTCAACTATTTCTGAGGTAATTAACCTAACACACATCCTGGCTCTGGTCCATAATATGCATCTATAATGCTCAGGTCATTCTCTGTGGTAGTCTTGATTCTTTCTGATATGTCAAGGCAGAAGCATGTTTTTTGTACTTGTTCTTCACAGCTCTGCTGAGTTTACAAAAGATGTTGAGCACAATGATCCAGGTCATGCCTGCTCTTTAAAATGTGCTTTGCAGAAGATTTAAGAGAAGAGGGACAAAAAAATGTGCTAAGTACAGTATTTTGTACTCATTGCTGGAAGCACAGTCCATATCACAACAGTCAGTTTGTATTACGGTAGTGCTAAGGTACATGTTGAGTTTTGCTTAACACTCCATTGCTAAACTGAAGGATGATCTTTGAGTTTAAAAGTGTAGAAAGAGAGAGAGTGAGAACAGGAAAGGCAGGGCCACAAGCCATTTTTTCTGTTGAAAGTTATATTTAGTATTGCCCTTGATACTTAAAAGTTTTCCGACAGCTCTACAAAGCATTCAGATCATCAGATTTAATGATTTTGGGCACCTAAGTTAAGTGTTTCAGATTTAGGAGCCTAAAGAAGCCCATCTACATGGCCTAATTTGAAAGCTGTCATTTAAATAGGGGCTAATCAGAATTTCTGAAAAATAACTCTTTCGTTTCAAGATTCAGATATGGATTGAGATTCCCAAATTTTGAGACCTACATTCAGTTATTTTGCACTAGATCACCATGTTCTTTCTTGCTTTTAGGCCTGCAGTGACTGGGGAGGGAACCAACAGTGCCTACAACAGTACTGCAGAGGTATTTATTCAAATCTTGGTTTTGTAAGAATGGATTAATTTCTGTTATTTTTTTCTCCTTGTTTCCTTGAAGTGAAAGTAGAGAATATTTATAAGGCAGTTTTAAGTCATCGAGGGTGTACTGTTAAATTCTAAAACTTCTTAAAAGATACCTATCTAGGGTAAGGGAAAAAAAGACTGTTCTTTCATCAGCCTTGATATCGGATGCCATAACTTAAGAGCTTTTAACATGAATTGTGAGCAGTGAGACAAATAGTTGTTGCTGACAGGAAGAAGTAGGGTGCAATTGTTAGAGAGGACAAGGGTTAACAGAATCAAGGAAATGTGGCACCTACAGGACTGAAGACATTTAATATCTTTGATTAAACAAGACAGAAAGATGCTGTGTCTTAGCTATAAAATATTTTATATATAATAACTCTCATCAGTATCTTGGTGATAAAGATTCTTGTTCATAGAAAATAAAATAAATTAGAAGGATGTTTCAAACTATCAGGAAAACAATGTTTTGAAGCAGCCCAGAAATTAGAATAAAGTAATGACAGTTTTGTCCCATTAAATATGATCTTATATTCACTTCAGAAGAACATTACCTGTTGTGATGATATTCAAGAACAATATTAAATACCTTTAAAGATCTTCTCCATTCCTAGGTTACCCTTTTATCTAGGGAGTTGGCCTGCTTGAGTTTTAGTTTTTGAAAGGCTGCTCAATGGGCTCACAGGGGTGACCAGCCCATCCCTCCCACATTAAGGGGTTCTTAAGGGCTCCTCCCAAACTGAAAAGGCAACTTGAACCTGTTTACTTTATAAGGCAGGCAAAATTTTCCATTGCTTAAAATTTTGGCTTAAAACTCTTATTTCAACTGCAAAATTGTGCATTAGCCATGGGAATAAGTATGAGGTATTAATCTGCTTAGATTTCAATAATTTGTCCTCTGAGGCACCCAATGGATAGCAAGTTTAGCCAAGTAGCTTGAGGGAATGTTTAAATAGAACTTTTCCACATGTTAAACAAACATTGATGACTGACAGTAAAACATAAATCAAAGTCATAAGAAAAATAATCACAGAATCCATTGCTATGATAGAGAGCTTTGCAAAGGTACATGAAATGCCATTTGCAGCTAAACAATGTAGCCTGTTACTGTCAGAATTTCTTCTCTTTTCTTAGCCTTATATCCTACTGACTTACTGCATTTTAAAAAATTTTTTGCATAGCTTTGAAGTGTTTGGCCATAATTTGAGCTTCTCACTTACAGGGATGTTTATCAAGTGACATCTGGATTGTTAACTACTCTGTCAAGATGGAAGTATTCAAAAATGTAATCAATGGCTATTTTTTTGGTGGTAACTTAGGGAGTTTTATCCCATATTTCCAGCCAATTGCTTTGAAACATATTTCCAAGTTACCTCTGCTTAGAATTTCTCTTTTCCCCTTCCTTGATCTTGAAAAATTAGGTCAAACTTGATTTTTAGGTCACAGTAGAGAAGTACAAAAATCAGTAACTACTTCACACTGTGCCTTATAATAACCCTTTCATTTATCCACCATCCTGATCTTTTATGAAAGAGTTGAGAAGTGATGACTTTCATACTACATATAAAAAAAAGTACATCATTTTGAATGACAAATAATTCATCTTATCAATATATGATAACCTGAAGACTCCAGTGATAGGTCAAAAATTTATTTTTTATTTCAAGTTCAAAACCTCAACATTCTAGAGGTAGAATAGCTTTTGAATGTGTTTTACCTGTTTCTAAGAGGAATCAAAGAAGTAGTTTAAAATCAGCTAAGATACTTCTATAAATTGCTATAGTATCATTGCAGTATCTTCAGAACTCTGAGTAGCTATTAAGAGTCTCTTTTCATGCAAGATTTCGTATTTGTACCCTGGTGGAGTAGGACGTGCCAACCAAGGGATGGAATAAGGATGCCTTTGCTACCCGCCTGTTCCCTGAAATGTTCTGACACCTTGAATGGAGTTGTGTTTATGGGAACCAGAAATTAAATCAGATAAGTTCTTTTCAAGTTATAGTCAAAAAAAATGGAGGGAGGTTGGAAATGCAAAATGGAAACAGCTATTTATTTCCAGTACGTCACAGGCCCATGGCTAGGGCTCCTAGGTGCTGCCACCATACTGGTACTAATGACAGAAACAGGGGGAAGGAATACAAGAAATAAACAAAAGCTCCAAACCATCACCTAAAATAATTTTCAGGATCTACGAAGGGCTTTAAAATGTAAAATTACAGGCTCTTGAAACTGTCCTTCTAATTTCTCTATTCAATTATTATGCTTTCACTAGACTCTTATGAAAGAGAAAGAAAGGAAGGCAGAACAGAGCTTAACTGTGGCTGGAAGACTAGCAGAGAAGCGATGAGGAAAGCACAGTCCCGTTTTCTTTGTAGCACCTCTTTGCTATAGAAAACTCTTACCGTTTCTTTTGCAATCTTGAGAGAGGTCAGAAAAGAAGAACAAATGTGACCCCTAGAAAATAATCTCTTTCATCTCCCTTGCTCTGCTAAGGATACACTTCTTGTCTTGCAAATGGAGCCGTTTGACAATCATTGCTCTCAGTGTCTGGTTAAGCTTCATCTTTGGTGCTAACAACTAGTGCACTTTTGACCTCCCTGTGCTGCAGTAGACATACAGTGGCAAAAAAGGTCAAGGAACAACTTTTCCACAAAGATTATAGTCTGACAAACCTTTTCCTCTGGGCAACTGCAGAACTTGGATATTGGCCTTATTGTACTTGATTTTAAGAAAATTCAAGGTTGCTCCAGTGTGAGCAAAGACAGTCATTCTGCTATTGCTGTGAAACCCCCATATTAGTCCCCTTTTTGAGACACACTTTTCTTTACACTTTCTCCAGTGTGTTTACATTCAGCTTTCTGTGCCTTTAAAGAGGGAGGGGGATAAGAGTTTTCTGTTCTCTGTAAAAGTATGGGCTTGTCTAGCTGTAGTGAGAGCAAAGAGGCCGGTACTGGTTGGAACTGGAAAAGTAAGTGCATGTTTTTTGGAATCACTATATTCAGCTGCCCAGAGTTCATATACAAGCACTATAAATACGCAGAGTATTAAATGTATAAAAACATTAAAGCTTTTGGTTTTACACTAATAAAAACTAAACCTTTCAGCATTGTCTTATATAAATACTCTTAACTTATAGATTGTAAAACAAATTAATAGTGCAATACCTATTCCATTTTTCTGTCTTAAAAAATACTAAAAATTTAGTCTCACAAAAGTGGCCAGGAATTCAAATTCAGGCACTATTCCATCATCTAACCTAGGGGACTTATCTGAGTGATCCATTTAAAGGTCTTTTATTGTCATTGCTTACTTTTTGTCATGTTTATATTCTAGGACACATGGTATGTCACAAATAAGCCGGGTCTCTGGCATTAGCCAGTGCTAAAGGGCAGTTTGTCATGTGCTATGGCACTGTGCACTTAACAACTTTAATTGTGAAAAGGATCTAAGTTCTGCAAAATCTTTTGTTGGCAGCAATAATCACAAATTGCAATGTAATTTTAAAAATATAGCTAGTTAGTGTATTATTTAACTCGTAGAATTTTAGAACACAGCCATTTATATATCCTTTTAAGTGTGTAGTTTGTTATAGAACTCAATACTCAAATTCAAAACAACTATTATTTGCTTTTTCCAAAGATATTTACAACAGCAAAATGTAAAGATTTGGTTATGAAATAAATTAATTTTAAAACCTTCTATTTCTAATGAGACCTTGAAACAGACTACTATGTCCCGAATGAGATCATGAAAAAACCCAATCCAGTATAGAAGTAGTAAGTATTATGCAGCACCAGAGCAAGTTTATCAAGTTTAAAAGACCAGATTGTTAGTTAACCAAAAGTATTGACATATGATGAAGTACAGTCTGGATGAAACTGCTATAGCACAAAGAAATCACTCTACCTTTTTCAAGTGTACAGCATGTAACCATGTTTATGAATTTGGGCTAAGGAAGGGTGCTGCACTTCTTTTTTCAATCATTTGCCACACCTCAAACAGGTGTTGGCTCTCTGATTCTATAGGCAGATTCATCCCACTTCATTAGCACTTCAGTGAGTTCATATTAGTTGCTTCTGGTTTCCATCTAATGTAATGGAAAATTATCTTGCCTAAAGACTGGCTATTTATGGGGCCACTGTGGCATTTTTTTACACCATAACAATACCACCTTTTCAAGTGACTATGTACTAGTGACTATGTACTAGTCTCATCCAGTTTCCCATACTTGTATCACCACTTATTTGTTTATTTATACACTGCTTTGCCCTAATGAATACAAGACCTCACTATCCAACTTCCACTTTCTAACACTGCAAAGGAAGAAATACTCATGGATCTTTTCTCTCTTTCATTCTAATCATGTCCTCTGTGCTGAGAACAGAATTTCCTGATAAGCAAAACAGACAATGAGAGTCTGTAGCCTGCTTTATGGCACAGGCATTACCAGTACATGAAACATCAAGAGCTCCCTTTTCAGAACCACTATTTATGGATCCTTGTGTAGGAACAGCTTGGCTTCTGTTCACTAACATTGTCACAATGAAATTACATTTAAGGACATCGAATGTGGTTTTAAATATGGATGGACATAAATGGAAGAACTGTATGCTATATACTTTTGCTTATTTTTTAAATGTGGCTGATAAGAAATGTTTTATATGTCTATTTGAGAGTAGGAGTAAAGAGGAAGTATTGGTGTTTGTTTTCTCCTTTTCAATAACAAACAGATACTCTTCCAAAACCTACTCTATTGTTACCTTTAGTGCAAGGCAAAAATAAAAATATAGTCACAAAAGAAGCAGCATTGGAGAAAATAAGTTAAATGAGATGTTCGTTTGAACACTTTGTTATGAGATCCCATTGGTATTGAAGCGTAAGATAAGGACATTTTTATCCAAACTGATGTTTCAGCAAATAATATTGTAAAGGTGATATATTTACTGAGTACACTTTAGGTTCAAGTATATAACTGTAGCCATTACAATAATTCTGTTAGTAGCCCACACCTACCTTGACAAATGTTTTTATTGGCTGTGAAGAAGTCTCACCAAATCCTCTCTTCCCCATGTGCTGGCTCATATACATAAAATCAAATTCTGCTTTCTGAGCACCTGATCTGTCATTTCATTCCTTCCTTTTAAGGAAAGCTGCTGTTCACCAGAGTGTCTGGGAAGTTTATCCCATGTTCTTAAACCTTTGTTTTCCAGTTCAACACACATATTCAGTGCTGAAATTCAAGCTTTTCCCCAGAGGTCCATTTTCTATAGCACAAGATCTATATGTGTTTGTTGCAGATACTAAATAACTGGAGTTCTAATACCTCTAAAAATGTCACGTCAAATCGTCTTTTTAGAAGAGCTGGATGAAATCTCAACCGCTGTTCACAGATGCCAGGGTTCAGCTGCAGATCTGTTTTGATGAAATCTCAGCCCCTGTTCAGAGATGCCAGTTGTAGTAGGTGAGATAGGGCAAGCCAAGAACATTGTTCTGGTAGTGGCAAGAGTGACTAGAAGGAAGTTCCTGAAACTGCTTTCTTTTTTATCCTTCCACAAACTTCATGAGCATATGATAAAATATAATTCTTAGAATGTAGATTTCTAAGATTAACATGAACTTTCTTCATATCATTTTTTTAATCTGACTAAACTTAAGATATACATTCAGAGATATTTCATTAGTGTGTTTACTGTCATGAGGATCAGGAAAGATAAATATTATTGTTCATCATTGAAAAACCGTAAGAAAATAATTTTAATGTATATCATATTCTAAAAGAACCACCTGACTCTTCGCATGAGGCTATATAAGTTGGCTTGCAAATGAAATGATATAGTTTCTTCTAAGAAAATGTCAAAATTAAGAATTCCAGTTGGATGCAAAATGTGGTTTCTCTCCTGGCTTGTTTTAAAGACCCATAAAGTAAAAGTCCTGGTATAAAATTTTCTTGAATAAAAAAAAAAGGAGCATATGATTGCATAAAACTTTCCAAGTACAATGGAAGTCTAAGAGAAATATAATTATTATTGTTGGTTTATCACCTCAAACATGTTGTTGTAAATGTCATTATATCAGATGAGTTTGAAAACAGGTTTTCCATTTTGCACTTTATTTGACAAGGTGATTCATTGTGTAGAGCAGTTTAAGATGTCAGTCCTTGTGGAAAGAATTGAGTTGTGCTGATGTGCTTATAAGCATTCCTCCATCAAAGTATATGATTAAAGAAGGGTTATTCTTCTGAAATATTGTTACCCAACTGGCCTGACATATGAGTGCTTTCATTATTGAAATATAATTTATCACAGTTAATTCCTTCTAGGTAACCATGTATATGTTACATATGGCATATGGAAAGCTGGTTACAGTTATCCAAAAAATCATATTTGAGATAATTGCTTATGCTGCAGCACAATAGCTTGTCAAGTAATTGAAATAATTTGTTTCTGACATCACATCTTCATTCTCAACAGGGGAATGAAGGGGAAAGAAAAGAAACACAAGCATTTTCTATGCTTTTTGTATGTTCCTTGTGTCTGTCAGTTGCCCATTTTTTATTGCCTCAGAGAAAAGCAGAAAACTTCTATCTTGCTTTGGCCATTTTTGCATTGAGTTTGGGAAATTTCCCCTGTTCTTTCAGTGGACAACAGCTTTTATCTTGGAGAATGAAGTTTGCTCTCCACTGTCATTAGTTTGAACTAACCTGCTATCTTAGCACAGCTGCCTATTCTATATTTAGACTCCTTTACAATCCCACTAAGCTATTTGACTCAGTAATTTCTTGCAGAAATGAAATTCCACAGATTAATTATATATCATGCAGAGGAGTACGGTATCTCCTTCCATCATGTCTAAATTCACTACCAATCCATTTCCATGAGTGACTTGGTATTATGTAGCTGGGAGAAGAAGAAAGACAGATTTGTCTTAACCAAACCATTCATTATTTTGAATACTATCATGTCTGTTGTGTTACAAAATGCTATCAAATAGTTATAGATATATACTGTAGGCATAACTCAACTTGCTCTCTCCCCCTTCCTCCATTCCTTCCTCCCTTCTTTTTTTCTTTTCTCTTTTCTTTTCTTTTCTTTTCTTTTCTTTTCTTTTCTTTTCTTTTCTTTTCTTTTCTTTTCTTTTCTTTTCTTTTCTTTTCTTTTCTTTTCTTTTCTTTTCTTTTCTTTTCTTTTCTTTTCTTTTTTCTTACATATCTTACTTCTACATTTGTCTAATATGGTGACCTTTGCATTTCCAGATGCTATTCTACATATGAAAATCCAGGATGCAGGACATATTGATAAGGACTAAGGTGCTGATATACTTACTGCCTTTGTCTTCCCCTCTTACTGTGGCCACAGGAGTGGCGAGTGGCAGAAATATGTACACACAGATTAGAATCTGACTTTACGCACAATTGACGCTAATTATTAAGGACATGTCTCTCACCCTCCAAAGAACCCACACATAGATACCCCTCCCCCTCCAAGAAGAAACTTCCTCTTCAACACTCTATGTTTAATGCAATCAAATGTTAATTAACTGACAATGGTACATCTGATTGATATGCTTGGCATACTGAGCAGCAGATTCAGAAAAATGAGTATTCATGAATAGCATCACTTTACAGTTTGCAATAACAAGTCTAGCAATAGAGATAAATCTGTTTCAATACAGTGTATGCTCCTATCATTCCACAAATATTTTAACCAGAGCTAGCTAACTATCAACCAACCTTGAAGCTCCACCTCCTCCTCTGCTTCTCTCTTTTTCAGTCATCAGCCAGCATGACTTTTGCAGATCTGAATCCTCTCTCCAGCCTAGCTGGCACAGCTGCAGCATTACATATCTACCAGACAGTTTCTCTTCACTCCAAGCCCGTATTGTTCTGCCTGTCACTTGCTCACCTTTCAAAACATAAGTTGCAAACCCTTCCTTTAGTTGCTAAATTGTACAAGAAGAAAAGGTATGAGTGGAGAACTGTTCAGCCCAGAAGACCAGGGGATAAGAGATGCAGGAATATGTAAAATAAACAGCAACAGGTTTGAGAAATATTTATATTCTCATTTAAAGCAAACTCCCCTTACAGAGGAAGCTTTCTTTAGTAGTCATATTAATAGTGGAAAATAGAGCTCTATGTGCATGAAAAGCTTTTTAAGGACTTTGCCTTCACAAAATATGGCCAAAAGCATCACTGATCAGCTGGGCTGGCACAGATGCTCAGCAACCCAACAGAGCTGTGGGGCTGTTTTGTTTTGTTTTGTTTTTTAATTCATGCCACAATTTTAACCATTGAAAAGACATTTCCATAATCTTTTCACACTTGGAAAAGCCCTACTCTGAGGTAAGTAAAGCAAAAACTATAGACAGGCATAGATCTGTCTGGCATCTGTATGTCCGGATAAATAATGATCCGTTAATAGAACTATCATAATCCTACACAGTTTAGAGTATTCTTGATTAAACTACTGGCAGGGGACCACTAGGATTTACAGAAAGATTACTTTTTTGTTTTCTTTTTTTTTTTTTTTTGGTCTGCCATTTTATATTATTTAAAATCTGCTTGCTATGACTTCATTTTCAAGCTTGTTAGAGGCAGATGTTCCTCAGCCCAAATCTGGTCCTGTTCCTTAGGAGGAGACCAAAACCCATGCTCTCTAAAGGCAATCCTGGGATTAGGCTTTTGATTCAAGAGCTACACAGCTGAAATTCAGGTGTATATGCACAGTAGCCTGTATGAGAAATTGCAATACCACCTTGCCTGAGGGCATGTTATTTCCCATAGCATGCATCTCTCCCTGGAAAAAAGGGATAGATTTGGTGTGGATGGTTGATGCTCAGTATCAGTTCTTTAAGAGTCTGATTTTTTTCATTCTGTAAATGAAGTGCATCAAGAATGGTTTGTGGTTTTCCATTATTGCTTGAAATCTTGTCAAATAAGTTTCCCTTTCCCTGTCACTCTTATAATGTTTCTTTCCTGCTATAACTGGATCCTTGCTGCGCTTAAAACATCCTCACAGTAATGAAAAGAAAGAGGAAAATATTTTTTAAATTGAATGTGTTTTTAAAATATTTTCACTTCCATTTGTAAACCCAGAATATCACAGAGACGTGAGCTCAACATAAAGCAGAGGTAAAAACATTTACTTGTCTAATTGTTCTTTTCATACCATATAATTTCATTTTAAGCATGTTGTAATTCTGTACTTGTAATTTTTAAGAATTAGTTTGACAATTACTACAATATTCCACTAGTATTTGTACACTAAAATTACTGACTTATCCAATTCCAACTTCACTTTTAACTTAGCTTATTTCTCCACTCCCCAGAAATAAAGTAATACTACTTGCTATTGCATAGGAAATTCCATTTTTAAAGCACTGAAGCACTTAGAATTTATCCAGTGCACAGAGCAAAGTGATGCCAAGTTCATTTATGGTCTAGTCCTTAAATACATTTCTAAAATCAGGGGTGAACATATATTTACTGAGCAAACACTAGTCACATGAAAAATGTAAGTAATTCAGGTTGGTAGAAAAAGTATAAAAGACAGGGTGAGTCTGAAAAATCAGAAGCACAGAACTGAAGGCAATAGATCAGATGTCATTTGTTGGCCAAAATCCCTCTCAAAGTGATGCTATTATTAGGAATAAGTTTGTAGAAACTTGTCAGTGAAGGAGATTGACTTGGCTAAGAACCTGACATCCCCGTTAATCCTCTTGAGCCAAGTATGACTACGGTCTGACCTAAACATTAATAACCCCTTTTCTGTGCACTGCAGCTCAGGAACCTTTACAACATTGTTCCTGGTGTCTTCAAGCCAAAAAAAAAAAAAAAAAAGCAGCCCTTTTACCAGGTACATTTTAGTCAAAATATGTTGTTTTCCTCAAGACAGGGAAATTGGAATAAAATTCTAAAATATGTGATGTGGAAGGCTATGTCATCCATGGATCCTGTCACCAAGGAGAAAGGTCAAGATGCCATCTAACTGACAGCAACTCTTTATTTGAGTTTATTGTGAAACGAACAGGAATATTTTCAGTATCTTTGCGTGTGTTTGTATGTTTATGTGTACACATACATACAATGAACTGCACAAATAACCATAAGGACATATAGATGCCACCTAACTTTCTCTTACTGTAATGAAGGTGCAGAGGCACTGTTCCATAAAAACTCTTTGACTTACCTTGGGAAAAAGACAAACAATTAAGTGAGAAACACTGGGGACATGGTTTACAAGTTTATCCATATATAAAACTACTGTGATTACAAAACACCTTTTAAGTCATAGTCCCTGGCATGTCTTTTACCACCAGTGTTAGTGTGCATTCCCTTTGCTTAGAGCTGGAGAGCTCTGGCTTTCCGTGGAAGGAATGTGAAGCAGGCAGGAAAGCAAGATCCACGTGTCAGGGCCATTGCTGTCATTGGCCTCCTCACACATTGCAGATGTTGTTCAAGCATGAGCCAGGGACTGTGTGGAATAAAAAGCAGCCTATGGAACTTTAGGCAGGGATACATGCTGAAGAAAGCCTGCAGCCTGCTTCTACACCATGAGAAAATTTCACCAGCAGGGAACAGGATCTATGCAGGAATCTATGTATGGGCTGATCTTAGAGTTAATATTGCTACATCAACATTAATTTTACACTATACCAATATTCTTCTTCAGGGAGTTAGCACTAGAACTTCTTGCAAGTTCTAGGCACAATTTGGCCATAAGCATATGATTTACACTAAGACATGAGCAAGTCCTGTAGAACATATATCAGAGATTTTTTTTTCCTTTAGAAATCAATTTTTATTGACAACAAAGTCCAAAATATTCTGAGAAGAAAAATTAAAAAGGGTAAAGCTTCTAACTATACCAAAAAAAGGAATAGTTGATAATGATGGGTCTTGTGTCGCAGTCATAAAAATGATGACTTTATCTCATGACACCAAATAATACAGATCTGGGAATACTAGTTAAATTAAAATGTTCAGTATCTCTCAGAAAGGAACCACAGAAATTTGAGCTGTGACCATATAATATTCCAGATATTGTATGACGAATATGTGGTTTATTGATTTGACAGGTACTACTATTTTCCCCCAGGAAAAAAGCAAATTTGTGGCAAATGGCCTAATAGAATGGTACAAGTAATTGATGAAGTTCTGCATAGTCTGTTGGATGAGGTGACAGATCTGAAAAGCCTCTGACTTATTAGTTTTCCTGTTGTCATAGTTAAAGTAAGTTTAAAAACATACAACATAAACCAGAAAATGCTGGGGAGAAAAAAAAGAATGATTCCAAACTCAATTCCCATGTCAAGACCATTTTAAAAATCATATTTGAAATAACTCATAAATGAACATAATAGTCAAATTAGGAGTTATGCTCCAAAAAATATTTAAAATATATTAAAGTGATCTTTAGCTATACAGTTATACATTTTAGGTAATTATATGTTAACCTATTAGATTTGTATATGATACAAGATATGTGAGAGCAGAAAACTGTACAGATTCAGGAGGCTCTCTTAATAATTACTTATTATTATTTGCACTTTTCTTTATGCTAACAGTTGTTTCTGATGCCCTACCCACATCATAGCCTACCCAAGGCTATGAAGTGGAAATTTAAATTGAGAGAGAAATAATTTGCTTCTTGAAGTAATAGGAAGCTGTTAGTAATTTGGAAAACATAAGGCTTTTTTAAAATATCTGTCCCTTCGGTGTTGTATGAATATATCAGCTGGTCAGTATAGTTCCTCAAAGCTACTATCTAAGCTTGTCAAACTGATGCACATTTTTTGAAGGGAGAAGAATGTTGAAGCTTTTTGTAAAAACATTTATATACCTGGAAAAATAATGATTAAAGGTGGTATGGAAGAACATTTCTTGCCTTTTAACTTTCCTGACATCCCTTCCCAATAGTGCTTTTAGGAGATGAATGCCATGTTTGCAGAGATAGGTTATAAAGCTGTCTGGCTTGTTTTGGCCACCCAATATAGTTTTAGCACAAGATAAAAACATTTAAAATGTACAGTCTAAGTCATTGAAACAGCCAACTGTAAAAGTGTCTATATAAATATATATAAAGCTTATTCAACATAATTATGTAAATGAATGACATTTTAAAAATCAGACAATGAACTGTTACTGATAAACAAAGAAAAGTTTGGCTATAAAAGTGTGCTTGATCATTGTCGCCACTGCAGTTGGCAGTGTACTAGTTTAAACTACAAAAAAATTGTGTTTTCTTGTTTGGCCCAAAAGACCTACAGAACCTTTAATAAAAAAGTTCTTTACCTCTGAGCCAGGTAATACAAATCTTCATCAGCTATGGAATCGCATATCTCTAGGGAATATTTGCAAACAAAAACATATTCTTCTGTACTTGGATAAAGTATTCTGTTCTTGGAACGCAGGTAAAACAGATCACCAGTTCTGCTTTTTTTTTCCCCAATAAACTATGTTTATTATGCCAGTTCTAATTACCATGCAATCTAATGGTTTTAAGGCTTATATTTTCCACATCACTGGACATCACAAACATGAAAGCATTTTATACTGTCATTATACATCAATGTTTGCACTTGGTTATACATATATACAGAAATTATTCACACATCTTAACCTTGCTATTTCCTCCTTTCAAACCAACATAATTTTACTGTGAAAGCAGCTTTTTAATAAATGGTATAAGAAATACAGCAAGGCACACATTTTTTAAAAACTTTTTTTCTCATTACCACCTCAAGAAGCATAAAAACCCAAAATGTTGTACTTAATTCAGTAGAATGTCAACAGTTCCTAATATACAACACCATGTAGTTGTTTCTTGAAGTGTTGCATAGATTTACTTTAAAAATTAAATAAATAAAATGCCATTTATTTTAATTGCTTAATTTTTAGATGTATTGAATCAGGAGGGCTAATGACTTATTTTTGCTGCAATCCAACAAAATTTTCACTTTAAAAGTAAAATAGTTTCAATAAATTTATACATTATACACATAAATATTAAATTTGATACATAAAATAGAAGAGTACTGACAGGTACAGTTCTGAAAAGATGAACCAGACTGAGCATGAATTCTGTGGAACTTCAAAACTTTAAAGAACAGAACCAGTGATAAGTAGTACAGGAGCATTCAATTTAGGAAGGGGAGGTCATTAGAGGTAGCTTGGGAGAGGAATCCATATGAAAGCAAATGGCATTGCTACAATACAAAATGATCACTGAAATAGGACTAGCATATGCAGCCTGATCACAAAGCCAACATGGACAAATCACATTTGGAAAGAAAATTTATCTTGGGAGTCAGTGTAATGAAAGGCAGTGATACAATGGAATTGGAGGTCATCCCAGGGTTTACAGGATGAACCTGCACCTGAATTGCAGCCAAGTTTCTAAAAGGAAACAAAAAAGTAACAGTAGGTTACAGAAAATGAAGTTTTATTTGCAAAACATAGCTCTTCCAGAACAACCATAGATATTCATTAAATGGTCACATGCTAGCGCTTTTAATGCAGAAGCATACAGTAGGCGAACAATGACTTTTAACAGCCTGAGGTACAAGTTAGTGTAAAAAATTGTATTGGTGTAGAAAACGCATTGATTTTTGTAAAGACTTTGTTTCTAAAGAAACAAGGAAAGTCATCAAATCTGACCTTTTCCCTGGATCCTGTCCTCATCCTTACCTGCAAACTTACCTTCAGCACACTCAAAAGTGCACTGATCAGTGAAAACATAGGAATTTTCAAAAGCCAAGCAACAAAAAGATCTACTCATCACTTATCTTAATATTTATGTAAACATATAGAACGAGATTTCAACAGAGAGGAGGAAAGGAGTGTCATAGAAGTGGTCCATGAATAGAAGTGTCAGTCATCACTGTATTTTTAAATTGCAAATAGCTATTTAGTCACTTCTAGTACCAGCAATGAGTTAAATTTTCATACTATAGAATCATCCAGCTCAGAGTTTAGGGTTAAACTATTCATCAAAGAGCACAGGCTTATGATGAGGATTATGAAGAAATAACTGTCAGAATACAGCTCAAAGATTAGTGCAAAGTACATCTCATAGGCATTTCCTAGGAGGCACTCCAGACATGCATTATGTGCCTCCCAAATTAAGCAGGAATATCTGGATCTATCCAGTTACCTTCTCCTTTGATCTTATTTGCTGTAACTCACCCCCCACCCCAATAGAAGAAATATACTTACATGAAAATGGTGAAAAGCTCAACAGTTTGTTTAGAAATTAATGGAGAACTGATCTGAATAAAGGGGAAGATTGTATCAAAAGGTTTCTACAACTCTGGCATGAGTGACACATATCTATAGTAAGAAAAGTCTCACTGATAGATTATGTCAAGTTTTTCAAAAATTATGTAATTCACAGGCAATACAAGATTATCTCTTTATTTTTATTGGTTTTTTTAAGTTAGCTACTGTAAGGAGCTAAAAAGTCAGACTGTTTAAAACTCTATAAAGAAACTTTATAGTATCTACCTCCCTATAAAAACATCTAGGAAAAAAGTGTTAAGCAAAGATTTACATTATTCCTGTAGTTCCAGTCTCTAAAAGAAAATTATTACATATTAACTATTGTGTAAACCTGTATATTATTTTTCTCCTGTAATGAATAATTAACTAACAGTCCTTTGCATTTATGTATTGTCTTTTATCTGTGGATCTCAAAACACTTTTCAGTGAATACATCATGCTTCACATGTCCCATTGATGATTATTCTCGTTATTTTGTTGCTAAAGAAACTGAGGCAAGGAAGGAATAAGTCATATCAAAAAATCTATTGCTGGAAAGGAAATAACTGTCAGACCTTCTGAGTACCAGTCCTGGGTTTCTCCTGGCTATAGTAAGTGCCAGGATATTCTGGCTAACATTGTAGCACTGTCAGATAATATCAGTTCTTAAGCCCAAGTAAAATATTTTTTTCCCTAAATTAAGTTAAAACTTAAGTTTAAATTACAAATTCTGCACAAAATGAAGGAAATAACTTTTGGACTTACTTGTAAGAACTAACTGATTAGACATAGAATTCTAACATATCCTCTAGAAAAGACTTTGGACACATCATATAAACCTCCTTAATGTATTGATCTCTACATATATTGAATAAGTGACAAAAAATTTCCATCCCATTGGTGAGTCGTGGGTCACAGTGATAGCAGATCACATGATCTCATATACAGAAAGATAGTTCTTTCAAGCTATCGCCTACTTGAGAAATAAAATCAGCATAGCTTTAAGAGCACCTCTGTTGAAGAACTCCATGTTGGCTTATACGAGAGACTAGTCAGTGCCAACAGATATTTTTAAGACTGCTTATAGAAATGGTATTATTTTCCCATAATGGTAATTTTTTTTGGTAGCACACTGCTAAATAACAGGATTGCAAAATTTGACAAAAATATTTTCTTCACTATTACTTTTATTCTTCTGTATAGCCAAGGTAAATACTAAAAACAGAATGAAATCAAACTACTTTTGAAACTATGCCTTTTTCAGCTTTGAATTCTCAGTATGCTTTTAAAGTACACATATACTATAGATTATTTTTCTCTAAGTATTGCAGCTACACATGGAATTACACATTTAAATGAGCTTACAGCACAGGTGCTACAGGAAAAATAATGGTGTTTGCCATTTATCTTTCAAATTAAATAATGTGTTTTTAAATAGTAACTTTTTTCATAATACACTTATGGGAACAACATTTATCTGTCACATTTTAAAAGATGTATTAGTAATAAATGTAAATTACCTTTGGAAAATCAGTAATTAGCCTCATCAAAAAATAAACAATCTGCCACCAAAAAGATAATCTTTAGCATAGTTAAGTATAATAACTGTTATTTGAATAAGTTAACAAATTAGGATAGATTGCTTCTGTAATTCATTCCCCATAGCATGAGAGATGAAGTTAAAGCACCAGGCTTGTGAATGGGGGAAGGGAGCTCAGACTTTAGCAAGACCAAATCTAGCAGCTCATATTTTCATTTTTTGATGTGCCAGAGATAAACTATATGTATCCTAGGGCTTTACTACTGGGAATAATACAGTATATAATTCCCATGGAAGCGATGCTATATGTATCAGTTAAGAACCAGTATATCTTCCCAAATGTAAAAAGTGGGATGTAGTGTGAAGGGCTTTGTCACTTTAAAAGTATTTGTCAACACCTGGGCAAAATTTAAAACTATAACATAACCCTATTAAATAGTATACAGACTGCATTACATTTTATTAATATCTTTATCCTCTGTGTCCAAACTTAGTCCTTACACCAATTGCATATTGTCATATCCCAATTTTATGAAAAATACAGCTGGCTACCATGTAGGCAACTATGAAGTTCTGAAGAGTGAGGGAAAGTTTATACAGTATTTTGAGATCCTCAGAGGAAAAGTACTAATGAATTGAAATGACATGTTATTACCTTCATCAGTGAAAGAATGAGAACAAGAATAAAATCCCACTTGCTATAGTAAGTATTCTTCCTCAAATTAATATTATAAAAATGAGTGAAAAAAAATAAGAAAAAATAATAAAACAGTAATTTAGGAAAAGCTTATGTTTACATAATTATCACTTATCAACCTCAGACTTTTGTCATCATCTCAATTTCCAAATAGAAGCTTCCATATACACATACGTCTTTTAATGAAACTCTACAATATATAGTATCATCTATGAGTTTTGTAATTCCCGGTTGATTTCCATTGCTTCTCCCGTTGTTTGGATGTGTCCAAGTATTAACCTAACTGGCAATCAACAGGTCATGATAGCCTATTTCAAAGTCATTCAAGAAATATCCTCTTTGCTATGATGGTTCCAAGATAATGCATTATTCAAATAGATATGTGTAGAAAGAGAGTGGCAAGCTGTAGCTATTGCTGTCATAACCTAAAGACTTTGCTAGACATACTTATACATATGTGTATGTGTGAATGCTGGGTAAACTGCCAATATGTGCAAAAAAAAAAATCCAAAGCATAGTAATATAATATAGCAAAATCAGGAAATGCCAGAGTTAGATATCTAATAGCATCAAAGCAATCTATTTCATATAAATAGGCCCAGATCCTCTGCTGCAGGTACATAGTTTGAAATAGGAGAGTACTTGTTATTTTCATGGGCAGTGATGAATAACAACGTTTTGTCCTAGCAACATCATGGAATCACAGCATAACTTAGGTTGGAAGGAAACTTGAATGTCATCTGGTCCAACCTCCTGCTCAAACGAAGGCTATTTTCAAAGGTAGATCAGATTATTCAGGGCCATGTCCACTTGAATTTTGAAAATCTCCAAGGATGGAGATTCCAGAACTTCCCGAGGAAACCTGGTCCCGTGCTTAATCTTGTGTTTTATTGGAAATTCCCTTGCTACAGCTTCTGGCAAGCAGCAGCATTTGGAATTGGAGTGGCATTTGGAGTTGCCATGCTGGCTTTGGTCTACTGGAGGAGTGTTTCCAAAGACTAATGGCATTCTATATAGCTATGCTGGCTTTTGGGTCACGAAACAACTAGTGAGACTCAAAGAAGCAGTGCTACACGTTGGGATTTGATCCAGAAGTTGCTTTGTAGATCTTTTGTTGCTAAATATGCAGTTATTGTTAGACATTTATGTGAGGTCAGAATCTCCAGATCTGAACCCCTTTCAAACTTTGGAAGAGATCAGAGACACATTTTCATCTAGGTTCCACCATCTGACTTATGTTTCAATGTCCTTACCACTAAACAGAACCGAAGCTTCCAGTACTGCTATGTGGCTACCAGTTTCCATATGTTTTGGTATTCAGGTCTTTATTCTACATTATTCTCACATTATCCTCTTTAATGATGTTGCCAAGATTTCTTATTTTGGTAACCTCAACTTCCAGCCTAACACTGTGTTGTAATAATTGTGTTCTTAATAATGGTTTACTGAACTTAAATCATGGTAAACTGACATCAAGGGATGACTGTATCTCTCTACTTATTCTTCAGTCTGCTTAGCCATTCTTCATGGCTTATCTGGAAATATTGTAGAACTCCAACTCACTAGTTACCCAAAACTCTTGTAAAACTGGAAGTTCAGCTTCATCAAGTGCTTTTGAACACCTCATAAGGCCAGCTGACTGTGGAGAAGGGGATCAATGAATAGAGCTGGTTTCTGGTTCCACAGTTCATTTGAGGAGGGAAGAGGAGGCTGATATAGAACTATTACTTCGGAAGAATTCCCAGGTTCTGCAAGATAGCAGATTTGTTCCAGAAGGGAGCAGCTCCAGTCAGTGCAAAGCCAAAGGGCAAGAAGCAGTATTCACTGCTTTTGTTGACCAGTGGCATGTAAATTGGGATTATAGTGTAATCACAACAAATGATATAGCACTATCATAAAACAGAAGCCCTGGATGGTGATTCATGTCCTTTCATTGTACAAAAATGTACACACACAAAAAAAACCAACCAAAAAAATGTAAAAAGAAAATGAATGTGCAACTTGTAGAGTACATACCTGTTTTTAGGATAATGTACGTGCCTGGAGAGGGTTACATTCTATCTGTGCATATTTATATGTCTTTCCTTATGAAGATTCAGGAGATTTTCTTCACAAGTAAGAGTTTTACTGTTCTGATGCAAACCATCATTTTTCTGTGAATGGCCAGTCTTTAACTGAAACTCTATAGATGAAGCCTCTTCAGAAGCAGCAACACATCCTTTGGGCTCTTCAGTTTCAGGTGATTTCCCTGTACTACTCTTTTTAGTGCTAAACTCTGGAGAATTATTTTTCAAACCTTCAGTGTGCCCATTGGAAATCGGCAAATCATCAGCAGCGTATTTCAAATTGTTTGATGCACTTTGTTTGTTAGGATTGGGGACGTTTATATCATTAACATCACATAAAAGAGATAAATCCCTACCTTCAGATGAAGTTTTAACTTCTTCTAATGACTCTAGAGTTACTTCACCTAGTGACTCTGCAGATGTTTCAGAAGTAGTGTTAGAAATAGGTTGCTGCTGCTCAACCCGTACTTCAGGAGTACCATTAGAAATTGATTGCTGCTGCTCAACCCATTCTTCCTCAGGACAGGCTTCAAAAAAGCATTCAATATTTTCTCTCTCATCTGTGAAGTCCAGTGGCACAGGACTGCTGCTCTTTTCCTCTATGTATTTGATTACCTCTCCACAGTCACTATCATGAGAAGAAAGTGAAAGATAAGAATAGAAGTCCCCTTTTCTTAGCTGAATGGGTCTGTGAGAGTGTTCTAACACTTTTTCCTTGATCTGTGCTAATGAAGCTGGAGCAGTTGACTCACATTCAGGTTGTGACTTACTTTTCAAAGCTGTTGATGCCATGTCTATTATCTCCCTCACAAAATTGTGTACTGAGCCATCTTCCATGTTTCTTTTATCAAAAGCAGCAGATTCACAGTTACAGCATGAATCAAGACCATTGGCTGAGGAGTCACATTCTGCTTCACTGGATTTCAAGGCTGTACAGCAATCAATAGATTTTTCACTAATGCTTATCCTATGTTGTTGACCTTTAGGTAAGGATGTTTGTAAAGCTGTATCTTGTATATCTACACAACTAATTTCTGAGGAAGATTCAAGGCAAGGCTTTTTAGCAGGAGAGGAAGAAACAGCATGATGATCAGGCTGAAGATGACTTTGACATTCTTTTGGAGGGTTTCTGGATCCATCTGACAACAGAACAGTCTCCTTGCCATCCATATGTGAATCATCTGAACTGTCTGTAAATGCTTCACAGACACAACATTCATTTTCAGCTTCTCTGACATCAAGTGATGCATGAGTTTTGGGAGCTGCTGATGTTCTAATAAGACCTTCCTTTTGACTGCCAAGAGTATTTTCAACATTGCCATTCTCCATGTCATCCACAAGCTGATCCTTCACAACCTGAGAGATATCTTTCATCAGGTGACTCTTTGTGCCCTTTTCACGATCACGTGGTACATTCTTACTATTGCCATTATTTTCTGATATTTTCTGTACTGAACCATTCAATAGTGTTTCAATGCTTAATGTATCTGTAGCTTTTGATGTCTCATTACTAACTTTACTGCGCTGAATTTCATCACTGAGGTTGCTTTTTCTCTTCTCCCTTGTCAAAGAAAATTTTGGTCTAATCCAAGTTTGGAGTTCATTTTTTATATAATCAAGCCCTGAAATTAAATTGCATTCTTCATAAATATCCTCATCAGTTGCTATACTGGAGTCATCATCTTCATCTTTGATACCTAGCTCTTCCTCAGTTAAGGTAAGGGTGGAACTTGAAAGCAAATCACTGTCATCTTCATCATCAGTACAAGCAGAAGTGCAGGAGACATTAACAATCATGCTGACATTGACATCGCTCTCATCAGCTACAGATCTATTAAGATGTTTTCTAAATGATGCATTTGAATCTGGTATTTTATTTCTGTGCAATACAATGTCTTCAGAGCAGAGAGAAAGATCCTCACTGCTGCTGAGTTCAGTGAGAGAAGCTGCTGAATCTTCATTGATTGAGGATGCAATATCTAGAGACAGCTGTCCAGTAAAAGACATTTTTTGAGAGCTACTTTGGAGTGTTATATCAGAGATGCTGCGCTTTATCTTTTGATCTAAAGGACTCTGGATATTCTCTAAGCGATTCAAAAGATCTAATGTCCTTTTGCTGAGCTCTCCAACAGAATCACTGCTTGCACTTATGTCTCCTGAGCCATGATGACTAAAAAGATCTTCGTTGCTTTTGTACGAAGTGAGCCAGCTCTCCAAAGAGGTGCTTCGCTGAAGACCATCTCCACTTTTAAAAATACCTGAGCTGAACAAATCACCTACTACAGACAGAGATTCTAATGAAGAACTACGAGATAAAGTTGAAACCTGTCTTGTGTTCTCTGTAACAGTTAATTTTCTTACAGTTTCTGCAGATTTACAGGAATTGGGATCTGATTCTGCAGGGATACTTGCCAGAGTATGGTCATGAATAAACCCATCTGGTTGTGACTCTCCAGGCTTATGTTCAGATTTACCAGGTATTTTATCAAAACAAAAGCCATGAAACAAACTGCCCTCTGTATGTGTTTTTTCAATTTGCGATTGTTTTATTATCGCTGGTAATTTGAATTTGGAGCCTTGAAGATATGAGTAATCATAAAATGTAAACACGTCATGTTTTCCTTGCAATTCTTCAAGACAAACAGGTTTACACATGGTAATGCTGTCCAAATCCTCATCATTTTCACTTCCACAACATGCAGAAGGTGCCAACTGGAAATCATCTGAGAGACTAGCATGGTCTTCTTCATCTTGCTTTATTTTTTGTTTTATTACATTGACTATATCATCCACTTGAGATTCTGCATGTCCAATTTCAGGATTACTCTGAGTGCTTTCAATATCATTTAGAAAAAAAAATTCTGAATTATTTGTAGTTTCTGTATCACATTCACTCACTATCCCACTCTCGCTCTCAGAATGCCTGCTTATGTTTCCACTCTGATACATATAGTTATATGGTTTTGCCAATGTGGTCCCCCCTATTAGGTCTGGCAGAGATTTGGTAGATGAAAATGATGAGTCTTTGCTAAGACTTTTGTTTAAAATGTTAGACTGTGTTACATTGGAGAGTTTGGATGTTTTTTTCAAGAAAGGCATGTGTTTTTTTTCTGATAATTCAATATTATGAAGACTATAGACCTGATAGATGTGAGGATTTGGAGGAGAAGTAATGCTGGGACAAAAAAGAGGACTTCCATGATCACTGATACTTTTGTCTTCATTCACATCATTATTGCCACATTCTCCTGAAGCAGGTTTCTGGATTAGATCATCATTCTTGAGTTCCTGATCAGGATCACTTAACTCTTCATGAATACTGATTAGCTTATTACTTATGTCAGTTTCATCCCATTCTAGTGCATCTTCACTTGGACCATTTAGATCCATCAAACTGGGATCAATAACGTTCAGAGGCTCCTGTAAAAAAGAAGTCAAAGATTAAAAACATTTACAGCTGCACTTCGAATGTGCTTCCACTGAAATCGTATAAGTAAATTAATGGGAGTAAAGTGCATATGGAACAATGATCACTAATAGGCTTTTAATTTTGTTACGTTTTGTGTACCATTAAAATGATCAATTAAAATGAAACCTATTAAATTTTACATGACTTCTTAGACTTCTTAGTTTGTTGTTTTTTGTTTTTGTTTTTGTTTTTTTTTAATTTGCTGTCAGTATATAATACAGAAATTTGACTTTAATAGTCATTTTGTATGTAATAATTTTTAACCATTCTGCAGAATCACATAGGAGTGTGTTAGTGTGTTGGTAAAAACATGCAATTAGTGCTTTATTATGTTGGATATATGAGAATCTCTCTTAGCCTGCTTAAGTTTAGAAGACTTAAGATATAAAGGATTTATTAAAGCATTTTTGAAAGGATTTTTGAAATGCTTATAGCAAACTTTTGTGTTGTCAGCCTTAAAACAGATCTAATGCACTGGATCACAAGACTTGATGAATTTTTATTAGAATTTCTATTTATTCTTTAGTTGGTAATAAAGGAAGTATTAAAGACCAGTAAGTAAGACTAATGAATGTTAATATCTTCAGCTGTAAGAATAATCAATCAGTATAATCAAATGCTTTTTTTTTTTTTATTTTATTTTGCTGATACCTTTCTCTGGGAAAGGCCTGATAAATAACTGAGCTACAGTTAGTTTGCTTTTTTCAAGACTTTTGTAACTTTCCAGTAATACTTACTATTATGACTCAGAACATATAGTATCAAGAATTGTTCCTTCTAGAAACACGCAGAAGAAGAACACTTTGACAACTTTTCTCACTCAAATGTGATGTGTCAAGTGGCCAACAGTATCGACTCACCTTAAACTCCTCAAAATGAGAGATAAGTGATCCTTGATTTTGGGGCTGGTTCTCTGAACACAAATTAGTTTTATTTTATTTTTCTATTTACTGAGAGGTCTCCATTTTAGGGAAGACTTTGCTTATACAATAAGTCTTGTAATGGAACTGTTAACTACTGTAAAATAGTTTAGTTTAAATCATCTTCACAGCTGAATGGTGATCATTGTATCCAGAAAAAGAAGCACTTTTTTAAAAAAAACTTTCAACTATGATCTCTCGCTCTATTGAGGTTTCTTGGAGCAAGTTTTGTTTTTCAAATACAGCATTGATCACATGCCAAATAGCTATCTAAATCACAACAAACTTATAAAGTCACTGAAATACAAGAAGATAAAATGAGGCTGTAGTTCAATGAAGTGCAGTTGTACACAACTTAGTTACTGACAGATTCAAGATGGCCAAGGTTAGTTGTGCAGGGTAAGGCTCATTTCTTTGACTTTGATTCTCAGCTGGGAACTCTCTCTTTGAAGTAGGAACTGAAGCTGCTCAGCCCTTTTGTGAGAAATCATGGCATGTTCTCCAACAGCTCAATAGTTAGGTCACTGATTTGGGGAGTGGGACACTTTGTCAGGCTGGGCATAGGAGACATGAACCAGGTTCTCATTCTCTCAGGAGAAGCCCTGCCTACATGTTGTTCTGAAGACTGCTTCTCCTGTTTTATTTTGCATAAAACAATTAAATATTAATTCGGTCATAGATAGACAAAGAGAACTTTATCCTGCAGTGCGGTGTTCAGCACATTTGATTGGCAAGAAGCACAGATAGGTCCAAATCTCTGTTCCAGGGTCTATTTATTTATGGATATAGGTGGCACTGTTTCTGTGCAAGACACAAGGCTATCCCATTCCAGTAAGTCCAGTAGACCAATGGCTAAAACACTCACATGACATAAGGAAGAATTATTTTCTCCAAGTTGGGCAGAGTATCCACCATTCACCAGGGTGATATTTGATAAACCAAGATATTCACCATGTAAGATAAATCTGTGTCCTCATGCTTCATTGGGTTAAGTTGTAAGGTAGGTCCCTGAATACTGCAGCTGTCTTAAGACACTGCACATAATCCTGGGCAGAAATACTGGTGACAAAGAACTTTTTCCTCCTTGGGAGGTTAGGAGGCTTTTGGGATTTTGATAATCTGTCATGTCTAATGTTGAAGGCTAAAGTCTCTTTTTGGATCTACCTACCCCAAAGCTTTTATGGAGTAAAATTGTTACAGTCCTTTGCTTTTTTCCCTGTGAGATATTGGCTAAATGTTAAATTACCATGAGAACACCCATTTGCAGGACAATTATAGCTATCAGAGCAGTTCTGTACATTGTGGAGTTTAGAAATTCATATTTGGATTTGCCAGTTTGACATGTTTTCATAATGGCTCCTGGTTGGTACTTAGCTGGACCCAGTTTCCCACCTGTAGCTGACCCTTAACCAACCTGCAAGTAAAAACTGGTGGAAGGGAATGATGATAATTAAGTTAGTTTGAAAACCTGTTAGATTAAACAAGAAATCAGCTACAGTTACTCATTTTCTCTGTGGCATGTTTTACGATTGCCATACCTAGCATTAGGAAGACATTGCTGTGAAAAGCTTCCTAAACTGCACAATTTTACTGTTTTAAGCTTCTGCCAGCTGCAAAAAGAAATTCCCAAAGGCAGGAAATCAGCAGTAGGTTCCAAGAATTTTATGTTCCATAGAATCTGATTTTGTTTCTCAAAAACAAAACATTTGGTCCTTATTGGTCAGGAAGATAACCTTTCCCCTGTAAATCAGCACTTGGCTGCCTTGTTTGTTCTGCAAGTCAGATGGACTAAAACAATAAAACATGTAGAGTTGTGACCTCAGCCCATTCATCTTCACTGAGTGCTCCTCGCTTTAAAGCCTATTTTTTATTCTTGAAATGCACGTGCTTTTCTGAGGCCTGGTATATACTCAGAAGTTTTGCAGGCATAGCTATGATGGTAAGGGATTTGATTTCTTTTTCCTTCTGATTTTCACAGCTATACTTGCAAAGGCTCTTATGTAGATGTGATCATTTTACCAGTATAGCTTTCCCTGTCCAAGGAACTGACTTAATTTATATTAGTGAATAACTACTTTTCTTATAAGCATCATCTCCCTTGAAGTACAACTTTTGTGGTTATCAGCTACATTTGCAGCCCTTCCCAAGTACAGACCCAGTTTTAACCTTGAAGCCAACCACTTAGCTTAAGTCACAAACATTTTTTATCTGGCATTTTTAGCAGTGGTATATAATTTCTATTTCTTTTTTAGAAAATTTAGCAAGCTGCTCAAACAAGAAAGAGACTTTAGATGTTAAAGTAGTTGTTGGAGAGAGCAGCGCCATATGGACTCTTAAATAAATCTCTGGATTGAAGAATGGAAGGCAGTGTCACTCCAGCCTATGTTAGCACTGACAGCAGTAGCAAGGTAAAACCCAGGAATCTCTGAAGACTATTTTTGTCATGTCAGATGTCTGCTTATCAGACTGCTCAGTGCATAGGTAGGGTTCTGGAATGTTAGAATTATCATGATAGTAATAGATTATTAGGTCTTGCCAACAGAACATATAAAATTCCCCAGACTGATCCTTTACTTGGTGTTATACAGAGGATGGGAGGTACAACACCAAAAGTGTCAGCTGGTGTCAGAGCTTAATTTTGAGTGCTCACTTTACTGGGAAAAAATGCTGTTGTTTCTTCTCCTGTCTATCTTCTTTTTCATTCCAAAGAACTGTATAGTACTGCACAATGCATCTTTTACACAAAGCAGACAAATCTTCTATTGCCATTTCCAACTGGGAAAACTACTCATGTGAGAGCTGCACCATGTTTTTTATCCCATTTCAATTAATGATGAATCTGGTTTTCCTACAAAGTTCGCATTTACACACTCCAAAGGATGTTCTACCTAACCTGGTTCAAGGTACTCCTTGAACCACAAATACTCAACAAGAAAGGGGTCTGTCACAGACAGACATGCTGATCTCCACATGTAAGACAGACTACAATTAAAGAGAAGGTTTGAGTGTGCTACAGAGCTTCAGATTTCAGTGGGATAGCCCTGTACCATCTCTCTTAAATCCTGGCCTTGATGAAGTCTGTGAGAAAACATGCTGCAAAGGTACCATCCTGTCTGGCAAAAATTCTTTGGATATTAGCTGGTGTAACTGATTGCACTAAATTTCCCAGAATTTAGAAACTTGTTTTTAATATGCACAAGAGTGTGTTTTTTATATGTGCATATATATGTGTATGTGTGTATACATCTTTCTAAAAATGGGTATCTTCAAAGTAGGTCAGAGTGACTTGATCATTATAAAGTCACTAAATACCACTACATCTAGAGTAGATCTCAATGATCACATGGTTCAGAGTAAAAGAAGGCAAATAGTTTTGACCAAGCAAGTAAAAAATAACAATGCAACAAGAACAAAAAGAAGAACAGTATTATGCATATTCCTATTTTTAAAATATTACCACTAGATAAGAAACACTTAGGAAGCATTTACTGTTGCATAAAAAGTTTCTAATATAATTAAGCCAAGAATCAATTAAATTACAGACTCAGAAGAGTGAAATGTTGAATTAATTCTAATATATTTGAAAGAGCTGTTTTAAGGAGTTTAGCTATTCCTAATTTGAACCCTGAACTATTTTGCTCAAGACAGTATTCCCATTTCAGTGGGATAACTCATGTGAGCAAAGTTAGGTGTGCACTTAAATTCTTGCAGAGTTGGTGTTTAATGGTTAAACAGCTAATCTGCTGAAAATGTTAATGGGAAGAAATAAGATTATTAAGCCAAATAAGGACATTTCCTCAACCCCAGTGTTCTTTAAGGAAAAGTCTCAAAAATGCGTTTTTTCATTTGTTTCCTTTACTAAAACACGGATAGTTTTTCTTTTTCTGCAGCAAATTTTATTAAACAATGATTCTCTGTTTCAGCTTCATTTGCATGTGCTACTCCAGTACAGATACTTTGTGTTGGTGAAACAGGCCTGTAATGTAACCCCTACGTACTATTATATTTTTTAAAGGAATTAACATGAAAAAAAGAGCTTTTACAATAATAAATACAAACTCTGTTCCTCCCTCCCCTGCAAGATATCCTTCAGTTGCTGTGGACAAATTATCCGAATTCAACTGCACTTAGGGGCCCAGGGAAAAAGAAAGAGAAAGAAAGAAAACCATCCCCCATCTCCAGGAATGTGTGCACATTCAAGGAAGACAAACATGATTCTGTCTTTTGAAAAATGCAAGCATGCCAAGTACTTCTGCTGAGGGAAATAGTCATGTGTACAGTACCCACTTCACCTCTGCTTCACTTAAATTCATGTTCTAAATGGGGTTCCCTATACCATAGCCAACAAGAAAACGGTCCCCATTTCCCAACACCAATGTTTTAATATGCATAAACATATGATTAATATTCCATGTGCATAATACTGAAGTGACCTGCACATTACCATATGGTCTCAAAATATATGGAAGCAGTATGCTTTATCACAGATCACTAGAGAAACAGATCATCAACATACATATTTGTTATAATTGCAGTTAAAAGAAGAAGGTACACATTTATTTCCTGAGAAAATAAGATCCAAAACTGTGTTTCATACTTTATCTTGCTTCACTTTACAATTATTATTGCCTCCCTCGATGAAATAATATGCTCAGTCCTGCACATGCAGAACTTGTGGTTTTGTTAGGCATTATGGATGCTTAGAGTTATTGCCAGGGTCCTACATGGGTCGTTGTATGTACAGATTCCTGTACCACAGGAAGGACACTGACTTCACCTCTGCTCTCTGCAGCCACAGATACCACCTGCAAGGATCTCAGTGCAGGCTGGGTCTTATGGGAACAATGGAGGTTCCACCATTGCCCAAGTACCTGTCTTTATGATGATGTTTGAAGTTCTCTGATAATGCTCAGAAATAAAAGTCTAGAGGATAGAATTGCCATATCCAGGTTTTAAAACTGATCATTTTCTTTATCATTATAGCAGCATTAATGGCACAACTTCTAAGCAACAGATGAAATAACTGCAGTGACATTTTAAGAAGATGCCCAGCTGAAAACTCTTAGTCCCTACTAGTAGTAGAAGTGTTTTAAGAAGTCAGAGAAATTGGCCATTTTCTAACCATTCTTCTGCTATTTAAATGTCACTTGATCATACTAGGTAACACTCTGGGGTCAGTCATGCCTGCACATAAGTCCTGTGAGGGTCTTCTAACTTTCTGATTAAGCTGCCTGCGACACCAGATGGCCAAAAGAGAGTGAAAGGCTCCAGCCCCTCCACCACACACCAGTTGGTGCAGACAAGCCAGGCTGGAACAGAAGGTGGGCTGTGTCAGCAGAAGGCCTGCAGGAACTAACTTCTATCACAGATCAAGGCAAAAGCAGGGACACAACATTCTTAGTCCCTGCGCTGTGCCCAGAGTATCGCTGCTAACACACTACCCATTATCTGTTTTCCAGCTTCTATGGAAGCAGCGGCCTCCTTTTTTGACACCGTATCCTCATATGGCTTTCTAACAGCTCTGGTTCTGATTTGCTGAAGAAGCCCTTTAAATGTTACTAGAGAGCAGAAGAATATCTATAACATTTTTATATTGAATCATATTGTCATCCAAATGGGTTTACAATCCCAGACATACATTCCACGTTGTGTATTTGGGCTTTATTTTTTGGTTTTTTTGTGATGAGAAAACCTGGCTACATGGCACATTTTACTGACTGTTGTTTTTGCTGCTTTGTAGTTTTCTTTTCATCTGTCAAGAGGTTACATGATGTGATTTTTTGCCCTTGAATGTCATTTTGGTCTCACCTTTACTTCAGAGGAATATATGATTTTCTTTGTGCAAGAATCCAACACAAGCCCTTGATGAAACTCAGAAAAACATTTCTAGCTTTACCCAAACCCGAAATGTTGCCATGCATACCTAGTTCAGAAAAGAGCAAATCCTGGAACTCTACCTCAGATACACACCCATGCAAGTTGGTGGGAGTTCATCCATGCCAAGTCTCAGAATTTGACCCAATCAAAGATCAGCCTTTATGGTTAAGGCAAAAAACCCCACCAACACCAGGTTATCTGTGGAACCAACCATGCTTAAACAGGTTTAACTATTGCTTATCTACACTGCAGAACTTAAGCACAATTTTTCACTGGTACACATGTCTTGATGGCAAATCTGTTGCATTCTGCATTCATGAACAAAGTTGTACTAGCAAAGCTACAGTGGCATAATAAAATCACTTTGTTTTGACTTTGTACTAGTTAAGAGGTCTGCACACTGGTTAAGAATACTTTCAATTTGGTATCATTTACATTGGAACAAGGTACTCTCAGTTAAACCAGAATGACTCAGTGGACACTATGAATGGACTCAGTAGACACAATAGCCATCTCCACCCTACAACTGGTACATCAGGGCACCTGGAATCACAGAGGTTTTAAGAGCTTTGTTTCAGCAGAAATGAGTGTTTGTGAGAAACACTAAAGAGTGAGAATCACCATAGAAACAGATAGATAGAAGGTACATAAGAATAGGACATAAGCCCTTGGGAGCTTGACCTTAGGAGAAACCTAGAAAGAAAGTTTTCTCACTGAGAGCTGGAGGAGAGACACTTGAATTTCTACATAAAAATTCTTCCTGTGTACTGGAAAAGGAGACTTTATCTATTATTTATGAATAACAGGACTGCATGAAAAATATCTGGCTCTATCATCAGTTTCTGCTCCTCATGAAGCAGCTGAGGCTACCAAATTTAGCCTAATTCATGTTATCAAGGAGAATGGAGTCTTTTTTCCCCCTATTTAAATTTTCAACACAATTTCTTTGTAATCTCAGTTCAGGCACTTTCTGAAGTAATTGATTCACCATCTGTAAATTTGGGATATTGACTAGAGGGGAGTCAATAAGCAAGTATTGTGAAGTCAGAGGCTAGAAGAATGCTACATATTATAAGTACTTGCACAGTCTGCCTACCTATGGATTTCCAAATGTTAAGTTAAACACCACAGTTGTCAATAAGTGGCAGAGAGTTCTCCTGGCGATGAATCAAGATTATAATGGTAAGCCCCTTGACACTACAACAATACAACTGCTCCTTGCCATTACACAGTCTATATCTAAGAAGAGCTGCTTTTCAAATGTTGCAAAATAGAAACACTGGCTTTATCTCCAAGTATAAGAGGTCCCTAGGCAGAGCTCTTTCACTAAGATCATCTCATCCTTGAACTTCTAGATTTTTTTGCTTGTCTCCCATCTCTGGTAAGTGATGATGTTTATAGTTTTCTCTGTACATAATAGATTCCAACACGGTCTGGAGCTGGCTGGAAAAAAACAATTGGAATTTTCAGTCTAACCTAGTACGTTGACCCTGTGCAATGTCTCAAGTACCAGTGTAATATGCACATTTTGGTTTGGTCACCTGAGAAATGATCTAATATAAGAATACTTTGTAGAAATTCACATAGATGAAGACAAAGTAATGGACAGCTATATCTTGTTATGATGAGAGGTTTATATTTGCCTGCCACAGTTTGGCTGAGCACAAAATTACAATGGGGAGTACCTCATTATTACAAAACCACTGTTGCCATTGTTCAAATTTCTTCTATTAGAGGAGAGTTTATTTTAAATGTTATACAGTTTAAACTTGGGCTCAAATTGGAACATAAACTGAAGATTTAAGTCTATCCACAATGGCTATTTTCAGTGCTGGTGAGGCACAAAAAGTCCGATGAGTACTAAGAGTTTATAAGGTGGTGTAATAACTGAGGGCCACAGGGCTATTAGCATTAATATTACTAGTAAATGTGTTGTTAATATGCAACTTTAAAGTATAGAGCTCAAAGTCTTTCATGCAACGCCTCAGGTTCATACTGAAACTGAATGTTTGACATGCACCTTTTGTGTAATGCTTAGGGATTTTGGAACAGTTTATGGTATTTGGTTTCACACTGAAGCAATATTCCTCCCCCCTTTTAAAAATAAAAAAGGATTTTTAAAATAAAGCATCTCTCTGCATTGTTCATTAAACCTGCTGGATGAGCTGTGACTCCATAAAGTTTAGGAACTAATTTATTATGTTGGTAGATCAGACACTGCATTTATTCACACAGTGCATCTTTAAAACCTAGCTTTCATTAGAGCGGTGGGGAAGCCCAGCCTTTCTCCCTTTACTGGAGAAGGTGAAGCTCAAGAAGATAATTAACCATGAAACAATGAGGAGGCTTGCTGGGTAAGCACTAGTGTGAAAACAGTTACTTCTCACAAAAGAGGGGAAATTAGCTGGCTGGATAAAAAAGGAAGTGTCAGACTGGAAGACTGAAAGGACTGCAAGCATAAGTAGATAGCTCTATGCATCATTAATGCAATTTTTTTTAACACTTAAACTTCACTGCTTTCTAAGTTTAAATGCATTTAAATGCTATGTGTTAGGGGAGATTAATATGCCATTTTAAAATAATTTCTCTTAAACTTTCCATTTTCATGTTTCACTGGTTTTAGTCACCCTTCCCACGTATGAAAAAAATCACTGCCTCTTAGTATTGTATTCTTGTTTACAAAGCTAATGTAAACAGAGCGTTCTAAAAAGATTCAGTTCTCTCATTGTATTTTACAAGCCCATTATTTTACATTAATACAGATATTTTTATGAACAGAAAGTTTGTTTTGATTTTACTGTTTCACTGAGTAAAGACTTATGATGTGTGTTTCCTTTCAAAACTTCCTTCTACTTGAACAGTGTTCCCTGAAGCAGCCACATTTTTGGCAGAAATTCAGTTATATGCTATGCCAAAAGAAATAGAATAAACAAACACTGCTTAATGCAGCTGGCTAGGTAATTTACATATTACTGCACACCAAACATGAAGACCTGAATATGGATTAGAGCTACAATGATGACACAAATGTCTTATATGTAAAGAGAAATGAAATTCAGATCATCACTGCTAATGATTTAGATTTTATTATTTAATGTATATTATAGTACCTCTGACACATAAATGTATGAACATATTTAAATATCAAGTAGATGTATGTATTATATTTTCCGTATATTTTACAGAAAAAATGTGCTAGAATATCTTGAAAAACTGTTAAGTGGGTACATTTTTCAAAGTTTTCTTCTGGTGAAAGCAGACTACCTAAATGGACACATCCCAGTCTTTGGAAATAGCAAAAAGACCCCAAATACAATGAAAACCCTCCAGGTATTCCTTAAAACTTCTTTGCTATATGTAAAAAGATAGTATAGGTAGGCCTCCAAATCTGCAAGTTCATGTGCTTTCAAAAAGCATCTGTCATTTTAGGTGAGATCGACAGTCCATTCAGCTGAGTCCATCTACTGCTGTGGCCAGTAGTGAATGTTTATGGAAAAGTTAAAAATCCTCAAACACATAGAATGGCATAGGAGCTGCCATCCCAAATTTGAGAAGTCAGCCTGTGGGGATTTTCAGAGTTGGAATTTAAGAAGCATTAATTGATGTCTCCTCCATTAATTTGTCTAATTACTTACTGAACTCATTTGTATTTTGGCTATCCACAACATCCTGTAGGAACAAGTTCCGTTTTTATTACGCACTGCATGAAAATAGTATTCCCTTTCGATTGTTTTAAATCTCCTGCCTGATAATTTCATTAGGTACCTTTTACTTTGTGCGTTAAAAAAAAAAAAAATAAAAATTGTACCTTATTTATTTTCATGCACTTTAAAAATAGTTTTTTATTGTATTCCTGTCTGCTTACATTCCTGACGCAGCTCCGAGAACATACTGAACAATGAAACACTGATTATGCATCTACTTACTGAAGTTCCTGCAAATATATTTCCATAATGGCTGGAGGATTGGGGCCCTATCATCCAATATGGAAGACCCTTGTAAAATGGAAATAACTGCTGTACAACCTGTCAGAAAATAAGGTTTCTTCCTCTCTTTCTAAAAACTGTTTGAGAACTCTTGAAACAAAATATCAGAAAATTAGCCTCAATTACACTCACATACCATTCAGTGCAGAACTGGAGTCATTAGAAATGGAGTGCAACAAGTCATTAAAGTAATTAAAAAATCACAAGTTTGTGACTTTTGTATTTCCCTCAACTCTAATTTTTTAAACAATGCCGGCCTCAGTCATGATCTTACGATCAGTGGATAGTAGACATCTAAATAAAACACTGACTTCATCCTGTTAACCTGAACACAACGGCATTGCAATGAGAGTCACTATCTGATGAGCACTTTTAAATATCCGGCCCTATATTTAAGTCCCTATACAGGAAGTGAGTTGTTTCGAACTTGAAAATAAAAACCTAGCCATTTTTTTTCATTCTTTTTAATTAATTCTGTTTGCCAGTTAAATGATGTTTGACAGTTCTTTCAGCACCTGCATACATTGGAAATATCAGATTTTCAATTTCTGAATATTACATATTTTCCTACTAAAACTGATTATTCCTGAGAATTCACTTAAAGATTTTAGGCATCTTAAGTTCTAATGAACATTTCAGGAGTGGAAATATCTTTTTATCAAAGCTACGGAAATTGTTTTACCTACACTGTTTCAACAATTCTCTAATTTGTAGAATGGAAAAGAAGATTAGTAGATTGACCGATGGTTGATAGAATATATGCCACCATGCTATAAATACCTAAACTTGCTACTGTGATGTCAACTTTTCCCATTCTAAAGTTATAAAGCTCATATTTCTAGATTTTACAGGACTGAATTCTGGTGTCTCAATACCTGAATTTTTCTAATTACTCATTGAATATTTATTTTTAAAAAATCATAACAAGTTGATTTACTGATATTGTAGTTATCTATAAATGCAAAGAAATTAAAAATGTTAGATACACCACTGATGAGGGTCAAATGCTATTACTTATGAGAAATATGACAGTGTTTTCATGATCATATGTTGCATTACAGAGCCATGTGATAAACTGGCACTTTTGAAGGCCTCACTAGCATTTTAAATCTCTTGAGGGCTTGTAAACACCAACCATTTAAAAAAATCAGATCAGCAGAGAAGTATTACCAACTTTCTACCAGCTATGAAATTCCCTCACCTAACTCCAAAACAGCACCAAAACATTAGTACAGATGCAATATTTCATACCCAATTCAGGCACTGTGCTTTGAGTTAATTACAACTACAGGAGCCTAGTCCTGTAACACTGCAATCATGATATTTTCTGCCTTGAATACCTGAAGTTAGTTTTTCACTGTACTATGAGCTGTGGACAGTAGCTATACATGATTGAGCAACCATGTTTGGTTTAAAAATAATGCTGGGAAATATATTTTTTGTTTTGCTTTTATAGCCTTTGTGTTTAAAACTATGATCAGACATTATGAAGCATTCCCAGACTCATAAAGAAACCTGTCTTCTAAAAAGCAAGTAAATTTCAAATATTGCACAGAAATATCGTGTGCTTTGTCAAGAAAAAAAAATGAAATCAAAGGGGGCTTGGAGTAATTAAGTATTGCAGCAGTTGATGTTCTCATTAAAATAACTCTTTGCTTGTAATGTAATTTCATTTATCTTCCTGTGCTCATGCCAACAACAAAAAAGTAACTTTCACCTCTCATGTTACAAAGTTTGCTGGGTACCCTGAAGAAGACAAAGAAACTAAATGTGTGCAGAATTAGCAAGGAGTTACAGAAGAGAACTATGCATCTCAAAGAAGTACATTGAGTCCAACTGAGGTGGATGGTGATTGAAATTTGTTACTGTAGGACTGTGGCTGAATGAGGTACAAGAAATATTCTTGTAGGTTTCATTATAATGCAAACTAAAAATTCATATGTAATCAATACCATCAACATTAGGAGAAAACGTTGTATGTCTGGAAATTTCAGTGTAGAGAAAAGGACTGAAAGAACAAGAATGCTGAACTACTCTTTCTGCTCTAGGTGGTTCACCTTATGGAGCAAAGATAAACTGCACTGGAAGAGGCTCTACAGGAAAGCCTATTCCTAGCATTGTTCACACCGAACCTGTGCTACACATGAAGAGTTTCTTTTCAATGCTCTCTTTTCATTAACAGAAAAGAACAAAGGTCACACAGGCAACAAGGCAGAATTGGTGAGTACATTTGCTCTCAACCTTAACAATTCAGCCTACACCCAAATCATCTTCTGAGACTCCAGAGAAAGTTAGGAGTATGTACCTTTACTTTTCTTCCTCACCAGGGGGAAAGCTCAGGCTTACTATGGACTAACAGAGACTGTGAAATAGTGAAATAGGGCTGCCTTAGTCTCTGCAGTCTGGATTAACTATCAGCCTCTTTTTGCCTAATCCAACCAACAACTAAAAGGTCCATAACACGATTAAAATCAGAGCAACAGCTAAAAGTCTGACTTGGTGGCAGTGACCTCAGATGACCACCTCTGAGAGTTTGCTCTCTCAGAGAACTGGAATTAGTTCTGGTTTGTCTGGGGTTATGAGTTTGAATATATGCCTTGGGCTTCCTATCATTCTACAAAGCCCTGGCAAAGCATGACAATGTCTGCCAGGGTGAGGGAAACAGTTGAATAGTTTAACAGATTGGTAACATTGCATGGAGTATTTCACTTCTGGATTGTTATACTGTTAGCTGTGACAGAAAGTTCTACAGTCTCTGAGGAAAGAGGAGAGTCCTCTGCAGAAAGACTTCAATGTATTCTTTCTTCTTTTATTCACTCTAAAAACTTACCGCTGCAGCTGACCACTCAGGAGATTTTCTCAAGAATATAACACAGCATTTATCTGAATTTTTATTTAATTTGACTAAACTCCACTGGGTCTGTATTTTTTTTACCAAGATCTGCTCAACAAGAAGAATTTTACTAGCTTCAGTTTCGCCAGATCATCCAGACTCTGCATACGGCTGTGATGGCTGCCGTCATAACTATGGCTAGTCCTCAAGAAAATGATGAGAAATACAGAATTTCTTGCAAGAATGCGGGGCATATCACCTATCTTCAGTTAAAGTCCAAGAAAAATCTAGACCTATGTTCACATTTATGTAATTTCATTTTAGGTCCTGCAGATAATTATTCCATGTCAGAAATCAGGCTTGCAATGCAACGTAGAAGCTCAAAAACATATGTACCTCAAGTCTGAGGATGGTGCATCACATGACAGACTCTACAATCAAACATCCATTCACTTAAAAAATATATATTTTAAGAAAGCACCAAAATGAGCAATCTTCAGTGTTGAAATACGAATACAAGATGACTGACAGAAACAAATACAATCAAGATTGTACTGTCATATGCTATATAAAGAGGTCCAACATCAAAACAAAAAGTACTTATGATAGATAGTGAAAAAAAACAATTTGTAAAGGTGCAAACATAAGTCATTCAATAATTACTTTGTGAGGGCTAGATCATGTAATAGATGTTCAGCACTTTACAACATGTAGTATGCTCTCCTCAGCCAATTAAGTTAATCATCACTCAGTACTTTGCTGTAATAGGCACTTCTGATGAACTTCTAAATTGTATGTAAGATTTTTAGCTAAATCCCACTTTACAAAATAATGGCTTGTGATAAAATAAGAATCTTTTAGAAACCAAGTTTTTGTTTACTGGAGCTATCTAACAAACAACTGAACAATAACAAATTCATTTTTTACCTCTGAAGAAAGGGGGTTTTTGTGGGTTTTTTTAAGCTTAGAACAAGTGTCATTCCATGGCTTGGAAAAATATTGCACCAGTGAATTAAGTATAGAGAAGTGAAAGGGAGACACCATGCCTAGCATTATTAAATACTGGCTGGTTTTTTTTCCAGAAGGCATTACAGAAACAGATGAATAGAGAAAAAAGATAAAGACACCAGATCAGAAGCAATATAATATTTTTAATCAATTTTTTTTCAAAGTGCATTATAGAGAATGAAACCAAAAGGAAGTTGGAAAAAAATCCTAAACAGAGCTTTAAGCGGGCTCTTTACCTCCTAAGAAACAAACTTGTGGAAAAGAGAGAGGTGGCCTTTTTTTTTTTTTTTTCTTTTTAAGTGAGCTGTCTCACCATTGCAGATTTTCCCAAGTCCTTACAACTCTAATTAAAATGTGGTAATTGGTTATGTTACCTCAATTACCATGATGCATGGACATTGATGCAAAGCGACACCAATTGAATCCCTTGGGTGTTATACCCCAAGGCCATCCCATTTATTGTGGCCTTATTATTTTCAATTATGTGGCTGGATATACAGCATACTTTCAAGCCAATATAGATGGGGGTTTTGCTGGACATACAGTGTAGTGTACACATGGGATGACTCAGGAGAACAAGAGAAATAATAAAAAAAAGATAATGTCATGAATCATAGTAGTGAACTTAGTGATCAGACAAATGAATATTTCAGACATTTTCAGGACAATGTGAGAATTACAGCACCTTAACCCAAATCTCCTTAGCTCAAAATCTCCATTTAAAAAGCATGATTAATACTGTCCCTTCAATAATTAGCCCTCTCTGTTGAATAAGAGATTGTCTACTCTATAAAACAGATATGTTTCTCATTCAATGAATGAGCAGTCTGGAGAAAAAGCAGTTTCTCCAGTCACCAAAAAGGTAGGAATATTGAACTGCAACTTAAGAAATAAAATCCATTAGAAACCACAGTTTTGTCTCTCTCTCAGCCACAGCAGTGTAACAGTTTTATGTAATCCAGTATTGGTAAAACAGTCCAGAAAAGCGAATTTCCATGGTCAGCTCATTGTAGCTTTCTATACAGAGACCGGGACAGGACATCCCCAAACTGTGAACATCTGTAGTGGCTGGAATAATCCCCTGAGGCTAAACACATAACTTACATTGGGTATATCACTGGCTGAGCAAAAGATGAAAAAAAAATGCATAAAACAACTTACATATTCCCACTTTGACTTAACTGTGGTAAACTTGTGGGCATGACCATGACTGAGTCTGTCCCAGATCCTTTTTTAACTGTTCAGTCTTTCAAGTAGACTAGAACCTCTAAAGGAAAGTGCATAGCGAGTTAAAGCTTCTCCAGCTGTTGAGCAGGAATTTTAGATGGCAATTTTGGGTATAGTTGACTAAAGATTGTTGCTATTGCTGTTGCAATTGCCAGACAGACTCCTTTTTCTTTTAAGATGATTGCTAGCAGGGTCTTGTTAGGCAAACTATAAGGCATCTGTGTAATTCTGAAGCTAAAATTTAGGTGACATATAACATTATATCAGCAAACTATGGAATGATAAATCTGGGGGAAAAGAATTTACCACAAAAAAACAGATGGGGGAAATAAAAACCTCTTTTGCTAAAACAGATTAGGACTGCTTTCAGTAACAGACAAGTGTCCTACTGTTTTTTAAAAGTAATCTTCGTTTTTTTCACTGTATGAATACTTAATTCTTTATAGCTAGATTAGCCTACTGAATCTAACCACATTTCATCCTTCTGGAGTGATTTTTGTTGACAATTTCACATTCTAGACATAACTTTTGGCTTATGAGAAGGACATCTTTTACCAGACTTTAGGTGCTTGTAGTACATGTTAATATCTTCTTGTTATTGGTTAACTTATGGTGCCTGCTATTGCAAATGTTGAGCAAAATTAAATATTGCTGAAAACCCTCAATGAAGACAAACAATTCAAAAGAAACCTAAAAGCCTTTTGTGTTCAATTCCAGCATACCTTTGTAATGCTATAAGTGGCCCAGATAAGTGACTGAATGTAAAAAGGGGCAGAAACAGGACAAAGGAAGATCCCAGTACACAAATTAAAGACAGTAGAAGATGCAAGGGACTCTTGTACTTATATGAGGCAATATAATAATTTGGGCTATCTTATTTACTGCTACCAAGTCAGATGCCATGAATGAGTCAGATGCCATCAGGGTATAAAAACATCTCATTTGTTTTCATAAATTACTGTATTTTGTGGGCAACCACAAATAAAGACTTGTTACCAAGGGATACTGTTCGTGTGCCAAGACTGGCACACCATCCAATAGAGAGAGATAGGGAAGCAGAAGAAACAGTTCTGGTACCTACCCAAGAAATGACTACACAGGAACTGAGTGAAAAGGAAGGTTAGAACATGCCAACTCAGGCCAGGGAAGAAAAAGAAACCTGAATTCTGCAGTGGATGGGGCATCTTTAAATGTTGAGAATACAGATAGTTTTATCAACATGAGAAACTTGTAGATAGTGACATGCTTCAAAGAATCATATTATTATAAACACGCCTAGGATGAGAAGTTCCAAAAGAAAACAGTGAAAATTAGATGAGCATCATGATAGGTCTAAACGGCTGCCATTTCTCAGCAGAAAGAATGATACACCTCCTGCCCAGTGAAAGTCAACTCAGCCCAGCAAATAACTCCAGACTACCTCAGGCAAAGTGGGAACAAAGCAGCATGTATCTTGTGAAGTTTCAAGTGTCCGGATATCAAGCAAGGTGCTGTACTCATACCCTCACCATGCCTCAACTCCTGATTGATTGCAATCCCAAACAGAAACACAATACTTACTTCAGTCCTGCTGCAAAAGCAGTGCCATGCTCTAACTAGCTCATAACAGTTTATTTATAGTAACTGCAGGTACAAATAGCAAATTTCTTCCAACGGCAGCTGCCCACATGCAAAAGGAGATAATATGCTTTCACTACAGTAACTTGCACCTCTGGCCAGAACTCTCTAGCTATCTCACAAATGTAACTTGTTTCCATTCCAGGTTCAGTAGAAGATATATATATTTACTAAACAAAATGCTAAGTTTTGTAGATGAAAAAGGCAACTCATCTTTGTGGTACTTTACCTTTTAGAGAAACACAGTAGAAACCCAGTCCAATCTCTCTCGGGCCGTTATAGACCCTACAGATACTCAACCTATAGCAACTAAAATTCAGGATTCTGAGAACTATTTTTTGGTTTGGCTGTTGCCTAATACTGCACACATTTGTTTTTGGAGCTCCAAAATGCAACTGTTTTTTCTACTGCTAGTCAGTTCATTAAACATTTTATGTAGCTCTAACCAACAGTTTACTAGAGCTACTGATGTAATACGACTAAATGTAATACGACTGATGTAATATGACTAAAAATATTCTGAAGATGGATCTATTACAAAAATATAACCAGTGTTTCTCAAGAGAATTAAAAATTTTTATTATATTTTTCATTGTTTATCAATCTTTTCTATTCCTGTCTCACATTAATCTTCTAACCCATTCACTTGCCCATCTTATTTCACTGCTGACTTCTCTTACTTCTGTTCTCATTTCTTTCTCTCCCAGATTCATTACCATCAAAACTCAAGAATGATGTCTCTCTGACACTGTTGAGATGTCATTTGTTTTATTTCTTGACTTCTCTCTCATGTAAATGTGAATGTATTTTTTAAAACTCTTACCTCCATTTTCTATTCAACTTCATTCTGGATCCTCACTAATACTGTTTCTTCCTTTAATTCCACTGCAATTTCTCTAAAGTTTTCTTATGATCTTTATTTTGTCAGCTTCTGTTTTACTTTTGATTCCTCTTGATCAGATTCTCAACAAATTACTGCCTTGGATTTTTCTACTCTCTAGATTATTTTTCTACCTCCTCTGTGTTTTTTTCCTATTGTTCTTCCTTCCTCTTCTGCTTTTCACTAGACTTGAACAAGCCTTTTTCTTTACCTGCTTCCCTTTTCTCCTTTTTAGATGATAATATACATTCAGATACCTGCAGTTCCCATCTCTGGACAGAGGGTTCAAGTAAACTCCTTTGCATCTAACCCTGATCTTCTGCCTGTCTTTTAAATATCTCCTTCTTAGTGTCCATTAACATAAACTAAGCACAGACAAAATGGAATTCTTGCTCTCTCCTCCACAGATCTCATCTTTTCTTCATGTTCTGTCAGTATGACTATTCTCCCTCTGGTAATCTGCATCAGCTGTGACACCTACAGCTCTCACTAGGTCTATTAGAGGAATCTTAACATCATTAAGGTTTGACCTTTTTCTGCTGGTCATATAGTGAGAGCTCTTAGTTGATCTCCTTGGTTGTTTCCAATAGCATTGCTCTTCAGTTGATACTTCCCTCTCTGCACATAGATGTATAAGGAAAGGCTGAAAAATAGTATTTTCTTTTCTCTATACCCTTGTACAATCACAGGTAGTTTCATCATTTCTATACTTCTTTCAAACAGATTAACTTTTTGAGGGCTTAACTGACTCTCCTCAATTATCTACACTTCTCACATTGTCAGTTGACTACTCATGCTTATAAAAACAACATTGACCCTCCATCTGCTTTCCAATGATGTCTTTATTCCATGTTGCCTCATACAGACACATGCCCCTTTTGACTTGTCCTGAAAGTCTGTTCAAACATGTTCCTTCCTCAAGTCCCATTTCTATTTCAGTACCTAAAGCAAAGCAGTCAATAAACCAAACAGACAGAGGAGCACTCCTACTTTATAACATTTGATAAAGGCAGGCAGGCAACAGATTATTATTACCTTCAACGGTTCACTCGTCCACAGCATCCTCCTCACTAACTCACCATTTCTTGGCCCATTTAGAATAATAGTATTTTCACTCAGGAACTGCTAGTGTTTCTGAACAATGTCTTGTATATCTTCATACTACACTATCATAACTGAACAAGAGAATTACACCTTCTGTTATTTTTGTAAAGGAACTTTAACGAAAAGAAGTCAAAAGTACTATTTCACTGTTAGTCAGATAATTGTTAGGAAGCATGTAGGTGTCAAGCATTTTTTCCTTTTATTTGTTTGATACAAATCTAAAAAATTCTGTAAGCTAAATATATGTCACTTGTTCCCAAATCTCATCAAGGCTCTTCAGTACATGCACTACACAGGGTTATCATTGCTGTCAATGTAGCTGCAGTATACAGACTTCAGCATTATGATAGTAGCACAAAACATGCTGAGCCAATTCATCCATTACAGTCAATGGTGTTACAGTAGGAATTATTTTGTTCCCCTTGTAGTTTATTGTTTAAATGTAGATACTGCCTTGTAATATAGTTTTACGCTGTAGAAAACCAGTCTAATTTATGCCACTTAATAGATAGTTTAAGCAGAGTGATATTTTGCCTCTTAGGAATCCTTTCCCTGAGATAAAAGCAAATTAATGCATTTTACTTATATTCATATAACACAGAATTTTATATCAATCACATACCCATCACATTCTATGTGAAATACACATCTACTGCTGGGATGTTAATTGAAACTAGTCTTACTTACACAGAAAATACCTTTTCTGAAATATATTTACAATCAGTGAAATATATCTCTGGGCTCAGTTCTGTTAGGTACTGAGCAACCTGGCAACGAGAGAAGACTGTTTTCATTACTTGACAGGATCAGGTGTGATGAGATTAAATTTCCAGCAAACAGAACACGTATATTGTGAGTTTATCTTATAATTCAGTTTTGTCTATAGAATACAATGCTTTGTGGAAAACTAAAGCTTCACTTGTTGGCAGTAAAGACTAGGAATGGCATCTTCAGTCAGAAGAAAACACTCTGAGATGAATGTGTTTGTCTTGCATTGAAAAAATGTCTCTTGTGAAGAATGAAACCACATGAGATCTTTTTAAAGGAAGTATCACTCACCGAGTCTTTTTCCAATCTCTTCTGTAGCCTTGTTTGCCACTGGACAGCTTGCATGACAATGGCTTCCCACCTCCTCTCAAGGTTTACAATTATCAACTGCATGGACTGGTGATCTGCATTTAGGTTGCAGGTCTCCTGGTCATCCAGGAGGTGCTGGCATAATCGCAGCACAGAGGCTACCCCACGACGTCTCTGTCTGATCTCACAGCATAGAGACTGCAGGATAGACAAACAACAGATGTCAGAGTGGAATACATTGCAAATGAAAACATTGACTATTATCTGATATTTAATGGTGCCCAATCTCTATCTTACAACAGTTTTTTTAGCTCTTCCATTAATTCCCATACTTTGTGTCAAAGCTTAGTGTTTTATTTTCAGATAAACACAGTCTTAATCTTAACACAGAAGGAGTAAATCTACTTCCAGTCTTCTTCAAACAAATGCCATGCATAGCTAACTGTCTCAATAATGCTGAAAGTTTTATGATGTAGACTGGTTTATTCTTCCTTTTTTTTATTCAGCTGGGACACATCTGAAATGAGTTACCCTGACAGTAATCAGTTTCAGAAATTCTTCATGAAAAAATGGGGGGAAGAAATTGTAGTCATGCAATGAGAATATATATATTTTTAGAAAAAACAATAGAAATTATGGGTCATATGTACCCTGTCAGAGAAGAAACCTTAAGGAAGGAGAAAATTCAGTATAAAATTCTTTACAGATGTTTTTTGTTATCATAAAATACTTCCCGGGTAGTTCCATATTCAAGTAAATGTAAGAGTACTGTGATAACTGTATCCTTCTTAAAGTTGAGTAATTCATTGCATTTATTTCATCATACTGATCCCAGTGCTACCAAAAATGCAGTCTGACCTGAACTGTATGATGGGAGGCAATCACTAAACCCTAATATTGCTGAATATTAATGGGAGACAGGATATGTTCGTTCTGTGCCAGAAACCCAAGTAAATATACTGAGAATCTCATTCAACAGCAGTGTAAATAATGCATCCTACATGCCAAAACTAAAGACATATCTACCACCCAGAAGCAGTTAATGGCATGGGGTGCTTTCGGGCATGGTCTTATCCACAATCATACTCTACCGTCATCCAACATCAAATCAGGATTTCATTAACTCATAATCTGTTTTAATAATAATATCTATGAAGTTGGGGTACAGAAGACACAAATGCATCTGAGGATGACTGCTTCAACACAGCTTCTGAGACCCTATACTTTTATAGCACTGCATGGTTCAAGTATTCAACAATTATCATAGGCCTGTGCTACTCCTGAATTTAACAGGACTGTACTCCACACGTGGGAGCTTTCCAGATAATTTAAATTGTAACTTGCCAACATCTGTTTCCCTCTGTGGGTTGCTACAGATGAAAGTGCATGACCCCATGAGAAAATCTGAACTATTGTCTTTTTTGAAGACAGAGTATCTGCCTTAAAGATTCCAGTTAATCATAATAAGCAAACAAAAAAAGCCACTGCATCTCTCAAAGCTGTTCACAAGCGTTAACTGATAAAAATCAGGACCTGTCCTCCTGAATTTTATTAGTAAACCAATAATATTCTATAGAAAGTGAATTCAAGTTCCAGATTTTCACATCACTTTTTCTTTAAAAATTGGAATTTATACCTAGCAATGTTGTACCTCAAAGGAGTATTTTGCTGCTGGAAGTATGTGCTTGATCAATAATACTAAGCTGAAAGTCTGAAGCAAAACATTGGTATAGACATCTAAAAATATATATCTTTTCTTTGCCTATGTAATAGTGTGCAAGAGATTTTTTTTTTTATTCAAAGCCTTCAAGAGAAATTATCATTAAACTCACAAACATGGCTGAATTACTAATCTACTTTCATTGGCACAGTTGGGCCATTCTAACAGTTAACAGATTGCTTATTAATCAACAAGGGTAAACAAGACAATGCAATCTCATTTAAAGTGGAAGTTTTAATGCCTAAAAGTATTTGTGTTCAAAATGTTAATCCTGATAAGGCTTCATTAGAAGACATCTTAAAATGATTAAGTACATTTCATTGTAAAGTACACTGAGTAGTATATTAGCAGGTGGACATTTCATACAGATGTTCCACTTATCGATATAATGCATTCTATAGCTATTTAAATCACCCTAACTCTGTAATAGCTAGAATTCTATTACTTCTATAATGAGAGAACCCTGTACCTTTAATATTTCTGAATTTTAAATAAGGTGAATGACAAATTCCCAAACCACTATTTATGGCAAAATATGACCAGGAATTTTATTATTCAATTTATACCAGAGCTGCATTTTCACTTACATTTCCTGAACTCACCCTTATTTCTTTTCCTAGAGTTCATTACTAGTTTCCTTCATAGTTCTTCATGTAACCACCACATCTGGCACATTTTCTTTATGGTGCTGTTCATTATCCTAATGTCACATCAGAAAAAAACCAAACCAAACCATACCAAAAAATCTATCTAAAGATAAAGTCAGGGTTCTTATTTTACATTTTATAACAGCTAAGCAATTCAGTTTTATGGAAGTGATGGTAAGTGATATACTGATGGCAGTCAAATCTATGTACATCTGTATTAATAGAAGTCAATACAACTCAGAATCTGGCCCCATAACATTACTTACCTTGATCTATCTGATTATGTCATCTCTTATAAATATTGTTCTTTTTTGATACAATACCATATAATATAATGAGGTAAGGAGTATTTCACTCATAAGCCATTGTATGGGAGTTTAAGTGAGGCCTTTACATTGTGATACCTGAAGCAGAGCTACAGCATCCAAGTCATTTCTAATTTACATCAGTTTTACACCAGCATAATAACAGTAGCTTTACTGAAGCTATTTCTGATTTACATGGCTGTGACAGTACAATTAGGCCTATGGCACTTTTGTTTCAATTTTATTACATGATATTATGGTTAATATTAAACAGAAGAAGAATGAAGTACTTGTATCTAACAGTGTGTTGAAAGAGTTGGTTATAGCAACAATACTTTAAAAGCCAGAGAACTTAATCATGTAAAGACATCTTTAAACCCTATATAATAGGACTAATAGTAATGAATTTAAGCAGTATTAGGGTCTGGTATACAGTGTTCTAAAGGAACACAATGATTGCTTGTATCATATGACATGACATCTCACAGTGTTGCATCTCCACCCATGTTCTGCTATTGTTAAAATGGATGCTTGTATAAAAATCTGTCACTGTGGTAACTGTACGCACAAAATATGCTTCCAGGACCATGGTTACTTGAATTATTTTCAAGGTATATTCTACATTGTGAATTAACAGTTATGATTTGTGATTAATTAAAAAAAAATAAGAAAAGAAAGATGAGTATCTCTACTAAGGCTTGAGTCTGATGGTCTACAGCTGCTATAGTAAGCTACTGCGTACTTGATGGTTCAGAAAATTAGGAAATGATCTCACAGTAGACTGAGGAGCATCACTTAGGCTTGCTTAGTCTCCTGTGCGTACAGAAGATTTGCTGAAGTGTAGATTAAGAGATCAGACACTTTCGATTGTGGCTTCTCACGCTATCATGTGTCCATTGAGCTGTGGTAACTGTAAATACAATCCAAAGCTCTGCAAATGTGGGAGAAACACATTCACTTAAATCATTTGCAGTGCGTCTTAAATTAACATATTTGACTTTTTTTGCTGCAGGCTAAGTATACATGGTAACTGCAGCTGCTGTGTATGAACTTGACTTTGTGTCTGAGCCCTTTGCTTCACAAGAGATACTCCAATAACGTTGAGGTGTTATTCATTATAATGTTATTACGAGTTGTGGTTTCCCATACTGAGGATTCCTGCCCATGCGCTAGAATCTTGGAAGATTTTTCTTTCCTCTGCCTACTCCTATTTTCAGTGCTTTGAAGTTATCACCCGCATAGCTAAAAAGGGCTAGCTAAAACTACTTTCACAGCTTGTTAATACCATGCCTTAAATCATCTGGAAAAGCCCCTGCTGAGTCAAATGACATCAAACACTCTTTCCAAGCCATGGACTAATGGCACTATCTATGGGGATGGAAGTAGCCATGATCGGAACAGAAGGTGCTCTGCACAGCTGCGTGACACCTAAGTGAAGGACATATGACCAGAAACACGTGTGCAGCTTTAGGCAGTGCCAGAGCATATGGGAGGCATAGTAAGGTGGGAAGTTGAGGAATATTAGAGCCCCTCAAGCTCCAATCCCCCTCCATCCCTCAGCCTTCCTGCAGTGTATCAGCGCCTGCACTGTGCCGCATCACCTGCTCTGCACAACTGAAGGACATGGATGGGAAGTCGGCTTTCTCACACAACATGATAGATGAGTTGGCCACTGAAGCACTGTTACATCAGGGTTCTTGAGCAGGTGTTTAATATTAACCATTTAAAAGTTCTAAGGTTCTCAGTGAGTTCAGTGGGACTACCTGTGCTTAAAAATAGCTTAAAAGTCAGTTTAAGATTAGTTTAGTTCACTTAAATCCACATAATCCACATATAATCATCACATAAAAAGTTGAGATATGATTTCTGTAGCACCATTGATTGAATATTGCTTGGGGAATTAATTTTTATGTGATCTGAAGTTCTTTCAACCATTTCCGTCTTTCTTGCTTTTGCTCTACAATTAGGAATAATAAAGGTCCATGTAGAGACGCCCAGAGCTTTAAAAATAGTTGGAAGATGACAAACGGTAACTAACACAGATGGATTTTCTTTGTCCTTTCAGGTTCAGAAGAAATGCCAAGGTATACTGAGAAAAATGCTATTTCTAGGCTTACACTGTGTTTTTGCATACGGACAATACTGGGCGTTTTTACGAAAACAAAAGAAACTGCAGAAAAATCTGGAATGACCAGATCTGAGAGGAGGTTTCTGTCTAATCTTGGTATGTTAAAGGCTTAACCTTTCTCATTGTTACAAGATGTGGGTATGTGAGGGAGAGAATGATACCCATTTGATTGCATCAGTTGTTACCTTATAGAAGACAAAATGAAGATGGAACTGTTGTTATTTAATACAATAACCATGTGCAGAAATTAAAGAAAAATCTGAGAATGGAAGCTGCATCAAACTATAACAACAATCAAACCAACTCTTAAAAAAAAATGTAATTTGCCTTTTTATGTCTGATTTTTGGCTAGTTTTCAAAAGTGCTAATGTAAAACTTTTAAGTGTCGTGGCTAATGGCACTAATATATCAATAAAGGGAAAACAGGAAACTATGCTCACAAATGTTGGGTAAAATGTAGTTTTCAGTGTTTTCTGTGAAATGGTAATGCCTGTTGGAACTTCTCTTGTCAAGGTGATGCATCCCTGTATTTTAAATTCCATTCTTACAGGATACATGGTGAAAATAAGAAATTCTGTTTCTGAATGAAAAAGAAAACCAATAATTCCTTTAAAAATATTAGTAAGAAAGTAATTCCTCAAAATAAAAAAGCTAAATGACAAAGATAGGAAATGAATGATGACTTGTCATCTTTTAGAAAAATACTGCCAAATCTGTGTGCTTTTACTTATTTCAAGGTTAAAAGAAAATGTCACCTAATATGGGAACTCTACTCAGTTACATACTGTGGGACTTAATCTATACTGAAGCTAAATATTCTATAAGTATGCAGTGAAGTGCAAAAAACAGCAATTGAAAAATGACATGATTAAATGGCACAACATGCAATCATTTGCTCTCAATTATATCAATGTATCTTCTTCATTTCAAGGAGTCAGGCAGAAATATTGTTTTTTAAATGCCTCTATTAAATTGGGCACCAATAATAAAATAGATGAGAGTCCTAATAAGCTCATTTACGTAACATACATCACACACCACAAAACTATTCTCTCCAAACGGGTTTGTTCATAGATTTGTCTCCTGGTTGTCACCAGTCTTGGCTATATTAAAAGATTTTAAAGGCACAAGGCTTGCAGACCAGTCAGTGGAAAACCTTTGTACTTAACCCTTGAGAGATCTTTAATGCTAATTATGGAAAAAGTATTGATATAATATCTTTGCTGTCACATTTTATTACGATGATGGTCACAACAGAATTTGGGACTGACATTTTAGAAATATCATCTAATTGCAAGTCAGAAATACAGAATGACAGTTTAAAGTAGAATATGACTTCTTTCAAAACAGTGAACTGGTTCTCTTTATTTAAAAGCCCTACTTTTAATAGCATTACAACAACTAAATTGCTACGCTGATCATATCTCTCTGTAACTCACTTCTCAACAAAGTGTTACAATGTCTCTCTTACAAGTCTGAGCACAGTTCATTATATTCCTTGTGAACAGTGTGTGTTTCTATACGTATTAAAAATGGCAATGAACTAAAAGTAAAAAATACTTAATTTTTGCACTGCCTTCAAGAATCTACACAGGTGCTTACATTGTACATATAATCAAGTGCTTATACGAATTCATTCATTTCATTAGCATTAAAAAATTAAATGGAAATTTGTGTTTCTTTGCAATTAATAATGCAAATAAATCTATTATTTAAGTAACTATTTTAAATAAAATATTTATTTGTAAATAGCATTCTAAAAGTACCTGTGTTCTTTCCCATTTTTATCTAGAATTACAATGTATGCATTAAAACCAGTAACAATCCAGAATAGATGCTTCTGGGCTCATTCTATAAAAGCTGCTATTATATCTGTATGACATTCTTTAATTTCTTTGTTCTATTCCTCATGCTCGTTTAAGTACTTCAAAATATTTGTTTGTAAGAATATAGCTCAATGGTCTGTTATTTAGCTCATATTCCCATGTAACTAGTAATATGTAATATACTTCTCTTCATAAATTAAAAACACTATTAAAATTCCAGACGTATAAAACAACATGAAGATTAAGTTACTATAAAAGAAACTATAATAGCTTACAGATTGCTTGTATCATTACTAAAGCGCTGGTATCTATTACAGTGTCTCCCTGGAATAAAGAATGCACTTTTGGCAATAATCTGTTAAAAAAGTGCCCATTATTGTTAAGATGCTCCTATCTTAGCTCTAAACTAGCGTGCAATTACAGGAAGGTAACTTAAAAATAAAAGAAAACCAGTGTTGGATGTAAATGCATCTTCCCTACTGAAATACAAAATAGCTTTTCCAAGACTTATTTTTCTTGTGTTTCACACAGGGGATTAATTAGATTCATTTTCACACTGAAATATTTTAGAGCTATTTATTACACACTGCAAAGTTGGGGTTAACTTGGTTCCAGGGGCTAAGCCAAGTCATTCAGACAGAGAAGCCAGACGTGATGGCAGGAAGATCCATTTTTCTAGTCTGGCACTGTTTGTGTTTATAAATGCCTTCAGTTCATACCCTCTTTTCATTCAATTTGAGAAATTCTCTTTCCAGTGAAAAAGATCCAAAGGAGAAATATTGAAAGAAGGCACGATTTGCTACGGTTTCATTTTTGTCACCAGAAAATGCTAAAATAAAAGTAGAGAAAGCATCAGACAGGTAGGATAAATATCAGTGCTATGTTTTGCTTTTGTAATGAATCCTGAACCATACTACCCAAAAATTCATTTGCCTGTAGTGGACATTGCAAACTTGAAATTTTTGCTAGATCACCACACTGGGCAGAGTTTCAAATGAATGTGTGTGGAAATTCAAGAGATTAAATGACTTAAGGTACAGGTGGAAATTTTACAAAATCAAGTAAGTCATAAATTAGGCTCAACTTTATTTCTGGTTGTTGGAATTTACTTAGAATTACAGTTTAAAAGAAATCAAGATGTTTTTCAAGATACATCACACATTAGATGCCAAGAAACTCCTTCCAATTGCCTAAAAATTTTAAGTATCAGAATTTCAGCCATCTTTAATGAACAGTTAAAACTGTTAAAACTTTGTATCCTGCCTCAGAGCTATATAGGAGGCTTTAAAAGAAAAACTTCCTTGCATGGATGTATATCAATACCTGTAACATTCAGGCTGAAGTTCAGATGTTAATATTGTACTTATTCCCTTTCGTTATCTAGTTCCCCAGCAGATGGTAAACATGCACTTTTGCTGTCCCTGTGCAATGGGTCTGGTATATTCCAAAATGTAGTGAGAGTTTACCCTATTCTGGATTACAGAAAGAAAACATTCTGTAGTGCATTGGTATTACCTCTTTATGGGAAAGCAGCAAACATAAAATAAATTAGATTAATCTTTTGGAGACTTCAGGACAGCCAGGGTAATAGGAAAAAGAAAATAAACACATCTAATGAGTAAGGAAATAGGGATTTCCTTTGGTTTTTTTCTTGTGTCAGTGAAGCAAATTTAGCCTGGATTCAAAACTGTACAGCTTGAGCTGCTCTGGGGTAAACAGACGAAAATATATTATGATGCTTTCATGTGTATCTGTATATGCATAAGGACAACAAGCAGGCTTTTCTAGAAATGGTGTTCCTCATCTTATTCCAAAAAAGCAACACATCCTCAGAATGGATATGTCATTAAAACATTATGTTCATTCTTTTGCCATACCTGAATCATAAATATACACACAGACACGTGTTTTGGTTTCAGCTCAAAGTAAAATTAAAAGTCCCCAACAAGAGAAGTTTCTTGCAGCAGAATCAACCAGAGCCATGCAGCACTGTGATGAGGTAGGTTCACTCGTATTTGAAGTAGGCCAGCCTGCCTCAGTGTCCTGGTTTAACCAGGATAGGGTTAAGTTTCCCCAGCAGAGGGGGGGAGCTCTAGCCGGGCTATTCAGATACCATGCGGACGTCACATCCTGGCAGGTCACATTTTTCCTGGCGCGGAGCGCGGTGCACTCGTGGTTTTGTACATCGTGCTTCAAACTGCTGTATTTGGTAGCTATTTTGCTCTGTTCATTGCTATCACTATTACTGTTATTGTTATTGCTGTTGTTTGTTGTGTTGCTATTGCACTGTTGTATTAAACCTTTCCTTATTTCAGTCTTGGGGCTTTGTATTTCACTCCCTTTGTGGGGGAGGGGCAGCGGCCGCGTGGTCTCAGACCCCGGCAGAGGCTAAACCATTACACTCAGTATCTTACTCGCATGAATAAGTTTTTGGCAAGTGTTCACATAAATACGTTAAATTTTAAACTAATATTAACCTGTCTCTTGTACAAGTTAGGCAGACATGACTTTGACATGCACAGTTTAGTCCCAGGACTATGAGAAGGCTAGAATTAGAAGTAAGGACAGAGGCAGGTGATGTGGTCAAGATGAACCGTGAATGGCACTCAGAAAGCTAAGGGCTGCCAAAAGCCAAATGTCTGGATGAGGTGACCATTTCTGTATGATGGTCCTAGAGGCTCAGGGTTACTCATATTATTGCACCTTCAACTGCCATTCTTCCATTGCCTGGACAATAGGACTGGGGTAAGAAGACTAGATAGGATGAAAGCAGAGAGGGCACAGAACAGGCTTTCTTTCCTTCACTAAAGCTTAGACTAGAGAACATAACAAAGTTCCTCTTATTGTGCCCAAAACATGAGTGTCACTATGATAAAGGGAAAGGCGGAGCACTACAAATGACATTGCATCATCAGCTGTTGGTGAAATGTACTAAAAATCCATCAGATTAGAGGCCAGGGCTTCAGTTTTATTCTGAGGTGAGGAAATGCAGCACTTTCCTAAGAGACCAGTAAGGCAATCATCCTGCAAAGGACAGGAATCCACATACATCTTTTTTTTTCTATTGACTTTATGCAGCAAGCATAATCTAACCCACTCTGCTGTCTCTAGTAATACATTGCCAGTCTGAAAATCCGATTCCTGACTGACATGTCATACTTGTTATACATAATATACATGATAAGGATTGCAATAACACTTCAGAATGTATACTGAAGACCTGTTCTTTTTACAGCCATATTCTTACTCATACTGAATTTCACTTTACCCTGCAAAAAATTCTACTAAAATCAATGGGTTTCGTGGCAGTATGAAATTATTTTTAGTGTGAGTAGAGGTACTAATACTGTCTATAATACTATTCCACATTGGGACTACGATCTATTAACTTACTTGCAAAGATGAAACTTGGGAAACCTGTCCAGTACTGAAACCAAAATTAGGCAACAGTCTACTAGGTCAATGATCCACCAATTAAAGAAGAACCTTGTTAGTAGGATTTAATGGTGTCCTGGTTTAACCAGGATAGGGTTAAGTTTCCCCAGCAGTGGGGGGGAGCTCTAGCCGGGTTATTCAGATACCATGCGGACGTCACATCCTGGCAGGTCACATTTTTCCTGGCGGGAGCGCGGTGCACTCGTGGTTTTGTACATCGTGCTTCAAACTGCTGTATTTGGTAGCTATTTTGCTCTGTTCATTGCTATCACTATTACTGTTATTGTTATTGTTGTTGTTGGTTGTGTTGCTATTGCACTGCTGTATTAAACCTTTCCTTATTTCAGTCTTGGGGCTTTGTACTTCACTCCCTTTGTGGGGGAGGGGCAGCGGCCACGTGGTCTCAGACCCCGGCAGAGGCTAAACCACTACAACTGGCTCCAAAGAACACTATTTAATCAATAAGCTTCTAATATCAGAGAGATTCACACCTGAAAATGGAATCCTATGGCTCCAAAGGGGCAATTATAGACAATCAAATAAATCGTATAACCACATGCAGTAGTACAACGTGGACCTTAATGGAGACAGTACAGTGAAATTTTGTTAACAGTCTTATATTTGCAGTCCACACTGTACTTGTTTTTCTATATGTTACCACTAACAAAGGACATGAAGCTTAGAGGCCAGCCAAAGTGCCAACCCTTGCACTGTAAATTATTGCAAGTCAGTTGATTTATTTTTAGGGGAAATATTTCTTTCTCTTTTTCTTTTGTCGTCTTTTGCTTTCTTCTCATTTTCTTTTTTCCTTTCCAGGTTGATAGTAGCAGAAGAGAAAGATTCTGGTTTTGCAGTAAATAGATCTTCAAGGCAATAGTAGGACAATAAGCAGTCACATTTTCAAGGAGTCTTTTGGGTGGGTCAAAAGAAAAAAATCAATTATATCTTCAATAATGAAAATAGTAAGTGATGGAACAGAGAATGTTTTCTCAAAAGAAGCCAAGTCAGCTATTTTCACTTCTACACATCTGACTCTTCAAGAGACCATGTCTGAGAGGGAAAATATAGCCCAAAGTCTGCAGATGTCATTGATATAAAAGGTTTGGGAGAGGAACTGTTTGTCAGTTTGTCACTATGAAATTGCAAGTTTTACTTTGTAATGGCCAGTTTGGGACAGCTTTCTCTGTAAGCCAGGGCATCTTCTGTGTTAGTCAGCTTGCGTCAGACCTCAAGACTTACAAGACTACTCATGACATGAGAATTAAATGCGAGACCATCCCAAGTACAGTAAGAAAGACAGGAACAAGACCCCCATTGCCTCCTTCTCACCAGCTCCAGTTAACAAGAAGGCACTGGTTCAAATATTGCACATTCAGGAGGGCTGAGAGAGAAATTCAGGATCAACTTTTCTGGAAAAGAAATAAGCCCATAGTTAGTATGGGAGAACCTCACAGATATTAGCAGTAAATATTTCTGAGCTGGGATTGCAGTTGCCTCAACATCTTCAAGTCCCTCAAGTCTTAAAGACATTCCTGATGATTCCTTGAGTGGGATTGATCTGAGCTAATGGAGAACTTGATGCTTGAGCTAGTCATTTAGAAGCAGGTATTCTGAGGTACAGTACATCTTCACTGTAGCCAGATGCCTGAAACAGGACAGATTAATTGCATCCCAAAAGTGCTTTTTTTCCCCCCAATTACTATAAAAGAAGCTCAGACAAGATCTCTGCACTGTCACTATCTAGAGCTAGCCTGTTTTAAAAAACCTCTACCATATGGCTATGCTGTCTGCAGGGTAATCATCTTGGTATACCAGAAATAAGGGGACAGTACATAAAACAGAGCTAGGAAGGAAGCAAAATATTAATTAGTAGCATAAAAATAGCCACTAGGTTATTCTCTCCTCCACAAAAGGATTCAGCATATTGCTATATCTGAGCTCTGCTGAACTCAGGGTTCTTCCTGTTATTGCAGCACCCTCCATCCCACACCCCAATCTTAGTCCAGAAGCCCATTGCCACTGCTGAATCAGAACTGCATGCAGATATTTCATGATAGCTCCAAGGAACGCTGCAGCGTGTCAGATCTCACCATCCCTGGTGGCTAGATCTTCTGTGTCCCTTTCCCTCAGCAAAGGGAGCACTTGCGGGGCAAAATGGTTTTAGACAACCAGGTAGTGTTTATGATTAATTTTGAGATTTTGATTAATTAAAATCTAAGTAACAATTTTAAAAATCTCAGAAAATTCACAGTTTCAGCTTCACAGTCCAAATGGAATGATGGAATGAAAGCTGCTATCTCAGATGGGATATTTAATTCTAAATGGGAACTGTAAATTGTATTAGTGTTGCCTTAAATAGGGAGAGCTTATTGAAACACAAATGGAACTTTCTTTCAGTAAGTAATAAGTATATTAAATCAACATTTGAGATAATTTGAGATACATTTGAGTACATTAAGTATTTGAGTACTCTGTGTGTGTGTATATACACAGTATTCAGCATTGATATCTGAGTATATTGAAATCAAAATAGAGCTATTAGACCATGTATTGTATTAGGGCCAAAGCCCCCACATTTTTGGCAAAAAATATGTAGAGCTGCTTTACTATAAAGAGGTGGCTTCTCATTTAAGTGGTGTACAGAAGTGCTGCTTTGGGATGGTGGGTCCTGTAAATTCAGTCTGAGTTTACTTCAAACCATTTTAGGTGGCATCAGGCTACATCTGACTTTGGAATCCTACCTGTTTTTCATAAGATTTAATACTGCATGCCTTCTCATTTGTTAAAATTTAATCCAAACAAAATTTGAGTAAACATTTCTTCATCTGTGAAAAGATTTAGGGCTCTAAAGTCACACTCTTTTTGAGAAATTTATTAAAATTATTACAACTTTTTTTTTTATCATCTTAGAGGTATAAAAAGGATTAAATCCTGCTTGACTTCTTTTGGACTTTCTATTGGAAACTGTTTTGCATATTGTTGTTACATGCATATTGAATTTCTGTAATTCTTTGATTGCAGCTCTGCCAGGAACATCATTCCAAAAATTGTAAAGGATCCAAAAGGCAGCAGCGAAAGCAATTCCTGGCACCTGTAGGAACAGCCAGCACTTTTCTCCAATCTCTGTGTCTCCAAACCTTTACTCAAAGTTAATACTTTTCTTCAATTTCAGTTTAGCCATAATCTTATACGCTCCCAAACTCATTTGTGTTTTATTTGATAGAATTATGTTTAACAGAATTGTTTGTAAGATGCACAGCGCTGACTCTTATGCAAACTTTTCAGTTAAAATTAAAAACATCGTAAGAAGCACTGATTAACAGATTGATTATTAATTACCAATGCAACCTAAATTGTTTAATCAGAAAGTTCAGTTGCTTTAGGCACTGGAGAAATAAAAGATGGTGCTGAGAAATCCTTTTTTTTTTAAAATGACATTACATCATCTAGTACACTCAGTCACAATTTTAGTGGAAGATGAAAACATACACTTCAGAGTGAGTCCAATCTTTAGAAATAGTTACAAGTGTCAGATAATTTACACTGTTTACAAGGCAAACAGAAATTTCTGCAAATACTACTAGCTATGGAATTCAATAGACTTTTAGAAATATTAAATAAGAAACATTTCCAAGACTACCAAGAGACTACCAAGCATCGTACAGTCCACTGACTTATCCGCTCCTGTTTTTTCACATGGGCACCGGTGATATAGCCAGGAGCAGTCTGAGGAGTATCCAGGATTACTGAGCCCTGGAAGCAGTGGCAACGGACTCTGGAGACCATGGGACTTGCTTTGAGAAACCTGGTATACTGGGGCCTGACAGGGTCTATCTGTCAGAGAAGGGGAAGAGCATCTTTGATCATAGGTTTGCCAAGCTGGTGAAGAGGGCTTTAAACTAAAGTTGCAGGGGAGGGGAACCTCAATCCATCCCACTCCTGCCAGTTTGATGCCAGTGCTAGCAATAGATGCCCAGAGCCTGGAGAGGGGTCACAGGTCAGCAGGAGAGCACCTGAAGAGCAGCACAAAGGAATTCCAACCAGTTAGTCAGTTTCACTGCGGGTCCAACTTAAGTGCCTCTATGCAAATGCATGTAGCACAGGGAATAAACAAGAGGAGCTAGAGATGTGCACACACCTGCAGGGCTACGATCTTATTGGCATCATGGAGATGGGGTGGAATGGCTCCTATGACTGGGGTGTTGGAATGGAAGGGTACAGGGTCTTCAGGAAGGACAGGCAGGGGAGATGAGGAGGGGGTGTTACCCTCTATGTCAATGACCAGCCAGAGTGCATGGAACTCTGCCTGGGGATGGATGAGGAGCTGAGCAAGAGTTTATGGATCAGGATTAAAGGGGTGGCAGGGACAGGTGATATTATAGTGGGGGTCTGCTACAGGCCACCCAACCAGGAAGACCAAGCAGATGAGGCCCTCTATAGACAGATGGGAGAAGCCTCATGTTCACAAGTCCTGGTCCTCATGGGGGACTTCAACCATTCCGATATCTGTTGGAGGGACAACACTTCAGTGCATAAGCAATCCAGGAGGTTCCTGGAATGAGTTGATAACTTCCTTCTTCAAGTGATGAAGGAGCCAATGAGGAGAGGTGCTATGTTGGACCTTGTTCTCACCAACAAGGAGGGGCTGGTGGGCAATGTGGAGCTGGGCAGCTTTGACTTCAGTGGCCATGAAATAGTGCAGTTCAAGATCCTTAGGGCAGTGAGGACACACATCAAGCTTGTTATCTTGGACTTCAGGAGAGTAAACTTTGGCCTCTTCAGGGATCTGCTTGGCAGAGTAACTTTGGATAAAGCCCTGGAGGGAAAAGGGGCCCAAAAAAGATGGTTAATATTCAAGGGTCACTTCCTCCAAGCTCAGGAGCAATGCGTCCTGACAAAGAGGAAGTCAGGTAAAAACACCAGGAGATCTGCATGGATGACAATTGCAAAAAGGAAGCCTACAGAGGGTGGAGGCAAGGACAGGTAGCCTGGAAGGAATACAGAGAAATTGTCTGAGAAGCCAGGGTTCAGGTTAAAAAAGCTAAATCCCTGACAGAATTAAATCTGGTCAGGGACATCGAGGGCAACAAGAAAAGCTTCTATAGGTACGTCGGTGATAAAAGGAAGACTAGGGAAAATGCGGGCTCTCTCTGGAAGGAAACAGGACCTTGTTACCCGGACATGGAGAAGGCTGAGGTACTCAATGACTTTTTTGTCTGTCTCCACCGGTAAGTGCTCCAGCCACATCACCCAAGACACAGAAGGCAAAGGCAGGGACTGGAAGAATGAAGAACCATACATTGTAGGAGAAGATCAGGTTCAAGACCATCTAAAGAACCTGAAGGTGCACAAGTCCATGGGACCTGATAAAATGCATCTGTGGGTCCTAAGGAACTGGTAGATGAAGTTGCTAAGCCACTATCCATTATATTTGAGAAATCATGGCAGTACGGTGAAGTTCCTACTGACTGGAAAAGGGGAAACATAACCCCCATTTCTAAAAAGGGAAAAAAGGAAGACCTGGGGAACTACAGGCCAGTCAGTCTCACCTCTGTGCCCAGCAAGACCATGGAGCAGATCCTCCTGGAAGCTATGCTAGGACACATGGAAAATAAGAAGGTGACAGTCAACATGGCTTCATTAAGGGCAAATTATGCCTGACAGATTTGGTGGCCTTCTACAATGGGGTTGCCGTGTTAGTGTATAAGGGAAGAGCAACTGACGTCATCTCCAAGGGCTTGTGCAAAGCATCTGACACTGTCATGCATGAAATCCTGGTCTCTAAATTGGAGAGACATGGGTTTGATGGATGGGCCACTCGGTGGATAAGAAATTGGCTGAATGGTTGCACTCAAAGAGTTGTGGTCAACAGCTCAATGTCCAACTGGAGAGCAGTGACAAGTGGCGTTCCTCAGGGGTCAGTGTTGGGACCGGCACTGTTTAACATCATTGTTGGAGACACGGACAGTGGGACTGAGTGCACCTTCACCAAGTTTGGCAATAGCACCAAGCTGTGTGGTGCGGTCAACACGCTGGAGGGAAGGTATGTGCCATCCAGAGGGACCTGGACAGGGTGGAGAGCTGAGCCCATGTGAACCTCATCAAGTTCAGCAAGGCCAAGTGCAAGGTCCTGTACATTGGTTGGGGAAATCCCAAGCACAAATACAGTCTGGATGATGAGTGGATTGAGATCAACCCTATGGAGAAGGACTTGGGGGGTACTGGTGGATGGAAAACTGAATATGAGCTAGCAATCTGCTCCCACAGCCCAGAAAGCAAATTGTATCCTGGGCTGCATTAAAAGAAGTGTGACCAGAATATTGAGGGAGGTGATTCCCCACCTCTACTCTGCTGTCGTGAGACCCCACCTGGAGGACTCTGTCCAGCTCTGAGGCCCCCAACATAAGAAGGACATGGACCTGATCAAGAGGGTCCAGAGGAGGCCACAAAGATGATCAGAGGGTTCGAGTGCCTCTCCTATGAGGACAGGCTGAGAGAACTGGAGTTGTTCAGCCTGGAGAAGAGAAGGCTCCAGGGAGACCTTATAGTGGCCTTCCAGTACTTAAAGGGGGCCTACAGGAAAGATGGGGAGGGACTCTTTATCAGGGAGTGTAGGGATAGGAGAGGGGTGATGGTTTTAAACTGAACGAGAGTAGATTTAGATTAGATCTAAGGAAGAAATTCTTTACTGTGAGGGTGGTGAGACACTGGAACATGTTGCCCAGAGAAGCTGTGGCTGCCCCCTCCCTGGAAGTGTTCAAGGCCAGGTTGGACGGGGCTTTGAGCAACCTGGTCTAGTGGAAGGTGTCCCTGCCCATGGCAGGGGGGTTGGAACTAGATGATCTTTAAGGTCCCTTCCATCCCAAACCATACTGTGATTCTATGATTCCAAAATTTTTTGGTATGATTAAACAGTCCGATTTCTTTAATGAATATATTTACTAAAGTTAGTAAGAACCACAAGCTTTTAGTACTGCTGAAAATCAGGTCTCTCTTTTTTTAAAGGCCCAAATAAAAATTTAGGAGACAGGTATGATGATATACATAGCATGTTGCTTATTGCTTCAAATAAAACCAGATCAGAAAACTACATGAAATGTAACATTATTGTTGCCAAAGAACACTATTTAGCAGAAAACCTCTGGTAAAATCCTGTTCTGAACAGGAGAATTCTGTTTGCCCTCCAAACCAAGTTTGGAGGGGAAGGAGAACATGATCCTTTATAAATCTTGCTACAAAAAGCAATAGAGACTTTCCCAGTTTTACATGACTGAGAAGGGATACTGAGATGGACAGATACTGGCAAGTCTAAGCTTGTTCTTGAGTAGCAGGTCTGTGAGCCAAAGCCATAACAACTACCTTTTGATGCTGATTGGTCATTTTTCTATATTGAACACTTAAAGTCATAAGTTTTACTGCAAGTGACAGAAATATCTGACTAATTATTTAGGCTCCCTTGCTGTCTTTTGGAGGGCATTTTGCAGAGAAAACTGCCTGCTTTTTGAAGTCCCAGAGACATAAAAGCAAATGTGGCAGAACACTTCTATTTACAAGCCAACAAGCACACAAATCTTTGGCTAGACCTTACTCAACTGAAATTTACTAAAACTTTCATGAAAGAATGTGAATTCTTTTTATTATTGCTCTTCATTCTTTCCTGCTCCAAATCTCTGCTGACCCACAAAATTGCCATACATCATTAGGTTAGGAAATCAGTTGTGCCAATTATTAGTCTCATGACATTAGGTTTTTCAGCTGCTAGAATTATGTGTTTACCTGAGAATCTTGTATTTCATTTAAAAAGTATGTTTCTGGTTCTGGTCCTCATCATTTCAGTGAAAAGCTAGAAAACATGAACTCGAGGGACTCAAAAGGCAGAACAGAAATAAAAAGGATGAATAAATAAAAAGTATGCTCGTAGTTATGAAGATCTCATTAATTTTAAGTAAATCTCCTGATTTTCTTAATCCAAATTCATGGGGTTTTCACGTTGCAACAGAAGAAAACAAAGCAGGACTAAGACATCCATGCTTCCCCCTTCACAGCTGGGCAACTTGTGTTCACTCTTTCCTGCTTCTCAACAGGAGCCAGGCCAGAGTTAGGCTACACTTGGAAGCTCACTTAAAGCTGCTGTGGAATGGTCAGCAAGTGTCACATACGCTGAAGCAAAGTTTGTGCCTCTCCTTTGTAACTAAATATGAAAACGTTTGAGGCAGCCATGAGCACTGAAAGATGGTGGAATTAGTAACAAAATGGCTCTGAGACTGGCCGTATGTTATGTTGCACAGAGATCACTGGGCTGACCAAAGTATGCCACATAATTTCCACAAAACCAAGAAATACTGAACCTTACATAAGCTGGGTAATGACCTTAACTAATAATATTCTAGTAAGTCTAGTATCTAAATATGTTAATAATAATGGAAAAAAACCATCCAAACATACTCAGCAGGATTTGAACTTTGAATATAAACAAGAAACAGCAGTAAATGCAAGGAAACAGCCTCTTTTCATCACATATGAAAATGGAATATACTGAGAAGTAACCTAGAGGAAGGAAGGAGGAAGGGGTGCCTTGTGATTAGCACCAAAGATTAGGGGTCACCGTAGCTGGGTTCTACCCCAACACATTGACTTTCTGTGAAAACCTGAAAAAGTCACTCAATCTCCATGCATGTTATTTCCCTCATTTCTAAAAAGGTGATAATAGTACCTACCTTAAATGTTTAGTGGGGTTTAATTCATGAATGTACAGCATGTACAGCTCCTTGACTAGATAGTACTGTAGAAATGCTAAGTATTATTATTCCACAGAAATATCCCAAAAGTAATGCAGTAGTACATTCTTTAATAAAAAGAACACTTAATGATATGATCTTTTTATAAAAGAAAACTAAGAATTCAAAATAATTTCCTATTATCCCTCCTCCCACCACATTGTTCTCATCTTGTGTCCCAACTGCATGTGAACTATAGATTCAATTCATCCTCCAATTGCAAAATGAAAGGAAAACACCTTGAAAAATCAAATAACTCTTTTTCCTAAGGCATAAGTGTAATTTAAAACATAACATTATAGAATAAAAATCAATGGCATTGTTGAGTTTATTTTATTAAAAATGTTTCTCTGTGTACAGTGGCTATGTGTATAATCAGGATGGTGCAGCACAATAAATTTCCATTAAGAAACAATGATTTACTTACCACAGTGAAAGCAGTAATAAGGTTAAACTCTTAAGTTAAGTGGAAAGTAAGTCAAACTAAACCCCAGCAGGTTTCCTACTAGTGGCATAGCTAATGTTTTTGAAAATGTTCTAAATGTTCTTTCTCAAATATATGTATTATACATTGCAGTATTGTTAATTATATCCATTTTCTCTTTTATACACTTCCCCAGGAGATCAGTGAAGAATGGAAAACTTACTTATAGTGGATTTCAGATTTAATGAGACAAAGATGGTTTAATATATATGACAAAGTGATGTGCTCTCACCGTATTTGATAGGTAATTATTTTTTATACTCTAATGGCTACCATTTTGAAAATAATTAATGAATTATTTATGTAATTAATAGATAATCAACTGAGTAATGAAATACTCTGGTTACATCATTGTGAGTGGTACTATCCTGTTTAACATCTCTAGAGCTTTTGGCATGACATCATGTCATATATATATTAAAAGATTTCATTTGAGAGATTTATGCACATACCAAATACGTAAGTAACATTGCTATGGTATTTCTGTTCAAATGTATATATATATATATAAAAGTCTTAGCCATATATATAAATGTATATTTAAAAACCACTTTGTCTGAAATTAGATTTTTGAATCCATAGTTATGTATTTAAATAAATGCCATCCTATTCCACAGAAACAAAAAAGCATGAGCATTTCCTATGGAAAACATGGATCTATTGCTGTTAAGTTCTGCAGGTCTATCAACAGTCCTTCATAACCACTAGCCTTGAAGTTTGCTGATAGAACAAACAGAATCAGCTTGATTTTTTCTCCATTAGCAGAAGACCACAAGTCATTAAAAAATATATATATATAGTCATAAGAAAACTTAAAAATGCATTCAGATGGACATGCTCAGGATCATGGAAAAAAACCCTACCAACTTTATCTACATTGACACAACCTTCTCACTAACCCTCATCACTGGAAAAGGAAGAGTTAAGGAATGACTAATTGGGAAGACAGTCACTTTTCTGCTATTGTTTTCTTGAACACTTGTATAAAAAAGTATGTTTAGAAGTTTTAGAAATTTGCAAGTTTAGAAGTTTTGATAGCTGGCTGAACATGAGCCAGCAGTGTGCCCAGGTGGCCAAGAAGGCCAACGGCATCCTGGCCTGTATCAGAAATAGCGTGGCCAGCAGGGACAGGGAAGTGATCTTACCCCTGTACTCGGCACTGGTGAGGCCGCACCTCGATTACTGTGTTCAGTTTTGGGCCCCTCTACAAAAAGGACATTGAATTACTCGAGCGTGTCCAAAGAAGGGCAACGAAGCTGGTGAAGGGTCTGGAGCACATGTCGTACGAGGAGTGGCTGAGGGAACTGGGGTTGTTTAGTCTGGAGAAGAGGAGGCTGAGGGGAGACCTCATCGCCCTCTACAACTACCTGAAAGGAGGTTGCAGAGAGCTGGGGATGAGTCTCTTTAACCAAGTAATAAGCGATAGGACAAGAGAGAATGGCCTCAAGTTGCACCAGGGAAGGTTTAGACTGGATATTAGAAAGCATTTCTTTACAGAACAAGTTGTTAGGCGTTGGAATGGGCTGCCCAGGGCAGTGGTGGAGTCCCCATCCCTGGAGGTGTTTAAGAGTCAGGTTGACATAGCGTTTAGGGGTATAGTGTAGTTGAGAATGGTCAGTTAATGGTTGGACTAGATGATCTTCAAGGTCTTTTCCAACCTAGACGCTTCTGTGATTCTGTGAATCTGTGAAGTGTTTGCAACATGCCCTTTGAGGTGAGTATTTAATAAATTGTCCCTCACCTTAAGAGTAGTGTTGCACTAGACATCCTGATGTACTAGTGGAAGAGAAAAACCTCTTTACCTCTAAAGCTCAACAATTACTCGTGATTCCTTTTTTATTCTTTGGTCAAAGATAGCTTGCAGAGTAAAGTGACCTGTAATGATGACTCAGGTGAGGGTTTATTTAGAAGTGATAGCTATAAACAGAAGAAAATTGCATGGTTCTACCAGGTTTGTTTGCTAACTTAATAGCCCTCTTCCCTAAACAGTCCCACTACTTTTGGGGAATGGAACAAAACATACACCCTCCATTAAGTCAGTTGTAAAGCTGAATGCTGGCCTTCAGTTGAAGGAGCCTATCCATCTGAATATAGCATTGTGACTACAATTCTTTTCCCTCCTCTCCATAATCTTCAGGTTGAGGCTTAAGATATGGCCTAGATTAATGCACATCTCATAGTGTATATGTCTTCTTACATAATTCACCACAAACTCGAATGTTTTCTCACGTATGTCAAATTTATATCTCTGTAAATGTGACCTCAATTAGGCTATTCTTGACTCATGTGCAGAGAAATAGGCTATTAAACTGATGGTCACACAACACATTAATTAATTTAACTGATTTAGGGAGTGAAGTTCAGAGCGAAACTTTTCGTGACAAAATGCAGCTTTATAGTGAAGTAAAATGAAAGAATACTATTACTTTTCCAATTGTGGTGTGATTAGCCCTCTAAAGCTCTCTTTTGCAAAAAGTCTAAGGAATAAATATTATTGTAAAGATTCAATAAAATCAACATGAATGAGCACAAAGTACATAAATGAAGGTGAAAATATGAATATATGATTACATATGTACATGCATTGCATTATGTTGTATAAGATAAATATTTTATCCTACCATAAAGAGGAGTCTCTCTATGGAAACTATGATTGTTTTTTTATTACCTTAAAATATTGCAGTTGTTTCTCAGCATTCATTGTTCCTTCATTTTCTTGTCTCAGACAGGAATTGAAGATGAAAAGCTCTGTATCTCTCAGCCACCCTTTCAGCTCTTTGATCCTGACCTCCAGCTGCCTTACCAGGCTGCCGCTTTCAGGCGAGAGCAGGTCACGTGGACCTAACCCACTGTGCCCTACCATTGTGTCTTGGATCTTCTCTCCTAGGGTTTTCTAATGCATCAGATAAAGAAAACATAGATTAGTCTTATGTACCAAAACATATATGGGTTAACATGCAACAAGAAGCATCTGTTAGATGACTAGAGATGTGAGGTTTTTTAATAATTACTACTAATATCAATCAATTTCATTCGTTGTTTCCTTGTTTCAATCAATTTCATTTTTTGTATCCTTGTTTCTCAGTTATGCTGTTCTCTCTGGGTCAGTGACTTTGCTGGAAGCATGATAAATCAATGTTTATTAAGAGCATCTATGGACAGAGGAGACAAAATGGTACATAACTTTCTAAAGTAGCTACTCTACAGAATTTGTCCGTGGCTTTAGACACTTGTGACCATGAGAGTTACCAGTTTCTAGGCAGCAACAGAAAATATGACAAGCAAACTCTTCACCAAACTCCAAGGTACCATCTAAGTTTTCTGGGAAACAGTGAAATATTTTTTGAGGTATGAACTGTAAGGTCATAGTTTCCAAACTTGTAGTCCTGAGGTTATATACAGGAGCAGTTAGGTTACAAAACAGCTGGTTTGCCTTTAAAGGTGGATGAACTCCTTCAGATGCCAATAAGCTAGAAATTGCAAAGCCTCAATGTTCCTGAACATCAGGACAATCATTTAGGCAACTAAATTCGGATTTAAGTTCTCCATGTTAAGCATCCACTTTAAAAATAATGGACCAGAATAAACATTCACCTCTGATCACTAATGAAACTAATTTACTACAGCTTTTCAAAGTCCTATTTCTAATAAAAGAACCACTGAATAACATTTTGATAGTGGATGCTGTGAGCTTAATGAATATTCTGAAGAGGCCAGGGATAGAAAGTTACCTTCCTTTTCAGTATTTTGAAAGGCAATCCTTTAGCATCACAAGGGAGATATGCTGTTGCCTGCTTCTTCTATGCCAAGCAGTATTTTATCTGACCTATAAGAGGCTGTCAGGCTGACACTTATTATAAGCACTAGATCTGTGTTAGTGATTGTAGAATATTGAATATACACTGACAATCACATTCAATAACCTTTTAAACTGATAATTAGCAGTGGTTAATTGTTGTAACATGAAGATACAGTTTTAGGTGACCCAATACAGCTGTCTGTTGAAAATACATGCTTTAGAAAGTTACTGGGATATAATTTATAACAATGAAGTTAGCTTCCAAAAATAAGCTTTAAAACACAAATAAAATTAGACCAACAGACATTAATCTACTATGCGGCATTCTGTGAATAACATCTTTAGGAGATCATAACTGAAAAACATGCTTTCTTGGCAACACCCTTCTATTTTCATGGTGCAAATATTGATAATTTGAAGACCCTCAGTGGAATCCAGCGCTAGCTATTGTTTTTATGCTGTAACAAAAGTAGCAGCAGGAGGTGAAATCAATGCCCTTGGAGGGTAGGGTCACAAAAAAGAATTTATAGCCACTTTTTTGTTCTGGAACAGTTTGCAATCATAAATTCTTCATAAACAGAATACTTCAGAGAATGGTCCGTCTTCATAAATATACGACAGAGGACATCAATTTCATTTAATTCACAATTTGTGTCAGCACAGCAGATGCCAATGCCTGCCTTGATAGGGTTGTTTAATATGCAATTGAGACAGAGTAATATTCAGCACAGGGGACAAAATTTCACAGATTAAACTGTACGCACCACTGACATTTCATTCTAATGTATTTCCATTCCACACTGTTCACCTTAGATGAAAGTAATATTAAAAACCATATCCCTCTATTTTACCATTGTTAGAAGTTAAAATCCTTGTCTTTAATTTTTTTCATGCCAATTAAAACGTAATCATGCCAATTAAAACAGTATGCCTAGTGCCGTTAGTTTCTGCAGAGGTTTTTATTAAATTAAACAAAACTCTATCAAACTCTGCTTATTATTCATGAAATTGCATTTAGCAGGAAAACTGTAATAGTTATATTTTATTTTTCTGTAAATGTTGAAATTAATGGCAAAACTTAATCCAGAGGTATATTTAGATTTTAACATACTGAGAAGTGGAGGGCTTCAATTATTTTTAAGACAGAGTTTTTCTAGATTTTTAGAATGATGGTCAGTTACTTATGTCACAGTTTTATATCCTACCAGCTCTAATCTGTGCCACTGAATTACACTGATTAAATACATTGAAAGACATAAATATAAGGCTTACAACTGAAATTATTTTAAAAATGCAAGTTTTCATGATCAGATTTAAAAGAATAGGTTAATAAGTCCGATTTATCGGTAAATTTATAAATGTTCAAAGAGTTTTAAAATGCTTGAGGTGATGCCGCAGATTAAAATTAAAAAGTAGTAAGATCACTAGTCACAAGGCAACTTTTAACATTTTCTGACAATTTGCACAGTTAGAGAATCAAGCGATTAGAAACAACTGTGCTGACCTAAAACTGTGCCTCTGTAAAATGACTATTGCATTACCAAATAAGCTGAAGTGACACAAGTCAGTATTTAAAATGCTGTTGGCAGGTTGCACGTATAGCTTACTCGTAATATATTAATGTTTTTTAAACTAAGATAATAGCATGCAAAATTATGCAATGTAACTGTATTGTTAATATCACACATCTATAATTAATCATTTAAAGTAATTTATAAATTTATCTTACCCTTGATTTGAAGTGAAGGCAATTAAGGAGAGAAGTGGATGGAAAATATATAGTTTGACCTCTCTCTCTCTCAGCTGTTTTACAACAATAGGACAATAGTGTCTCCTGCACGGTGCCATCACTGGTCTCTGGGTAACAGAATCACTATATTGCTTTTTTTGCCAGATTCTTGTATCTCACTCTTTGGCTGAGACCCAGCCCATCATAGCGTGAAATGAATTACATGAAACTTTTTTGGCTTTTGTCAAAAGTGAGCTGAATACAGCAACATGAAACATATCCTGGCTGTATTCTTAGCTTCAGGTATTCAGATTTGTACTGAATCTGCATATTTGTTTTCGAGCCATCAGTGTGACCTGAAATATGCAGTGACAACCCCACTTTTCATCTTAAGGGTATAGTAAATAGTTAAACAGTAGATGTCTCTAACATGTACCTTCAGAATAAATTCTATTAACATTCACTCAAGCATGACAGTCAGTGTATATCAGATATACTGCATTATAGTTGACTTGGTGCATACTCGTAATACATGGCATATTTTACTTACATTTTTTATGTATTAAAGAACTAAAATTATTAAAGTCAGACAGGAGACAAGCATGGAATAAAAAAAATCAACAGAAGAGGAAAATACTGTGGAGTTTTTATAATAGCATGAGTAGCTTGTTTGAAATGTACGTGGTGAATTGAAAGAGAGAGATATTGTGCCTCAAATTAGAAATCAGACAGACAGCGTACTTCAACACACAAAAATGTACACATAACCCACAAACAGTAATAAAAATGCAAATACCCCAAGCAGTTCCCATTTTTCATTAATTGAATCCACTTTTTCAAGGAGATCATTTGGTAGTAAAACACCACTTTTCTTCAGAGCTTCAACCTTACTAAGCAGTTCCATCTTTTTCGGGTGTCTGATTGACATTTCTACATTGTATCTCTAAAATGAAAAGAAGTAGATCATATTAGCTACTGTAAAGAGTTTTCTCTATAAAAAATTAAACTTTAATTCTATGTGTCCAGTTATGATTATGCTCACTATGTCTTTTTTTTTTTTTTAAGCACACAACCTTCTCTTAACATGTCATAAAAGATTTAGGTACCAAGCACGTAGCCTTCTGGGTGACATATCTAGGCAGGCAGTTAGCTATTGATTACATACAGTAATATTCACTCACTCACAATATTCACTTGTACAGTAGTATTCACTAACACTCTCTCATCTGAAGCTTGATCTGCCTTTGTCTCATTCAAGTCAGTGGTATCTTATTTTTCAAACACGCTACTTCAGCAAGTAACACTGAGGCTCTCCATTGAAAAACAAAACCAAGGAAATAATTTTGTAATTATGTTTCCCGTATAGTTTATTTTTTCTCTGTCTCATTGTGGATTCTGTCTCATATACAGGCCTGAAGTGCTAATACACATGAAAACACAAGAGTTTCACCCTGGAAAAAACAATTAGATATAATTCCCTTACAACATAATATCAGTAACTTGATTTTTATTGCATCCACCAACAGGAGCGGTGAAATGACACACAAACGAGAACAGCTACAATGCTCATCAGTCCAAAACCTGAATTAAGTCTTAAATATACACTTACTAGAGTGCTTAATTATGTTTTAGTGGTTGGTACAGTAAATCAAAAAATAAAATTTAACACACAGGCATTCACTCGTATACACACCCTACATATAGTTAAGCTAATTCCCTCTCCCTTTTACGTATAAAACAGCCATAGAAATAGAACTTCTGATACAGCCAAAAATGCACCTTTTACTGAAAGAGGAGAGTTCAGCACATATTCTTACAAAGGTGTTTACAAGACATACATAAATTATGCATAGCTATTAGCAAATGCATCCTAAACATTAAGCTTTCTTTGCTTTAAATTCAGACAAGGAAACTGCTATAGCAGCTCATACTGAAAACGTTAATAACTGGGCTAAGTATAAAAAATTAAACTAGAATAAGGAATGTTTAAAACATGGGTGCCTTTGCCAGATCCAAGAACACGCTCTGTAGGAAAACAAAGCAAAAATACAATTGGAGACAGCTTAAAGAAAATAATAAAGGTGTGAAATCACTGTTTCAGCTAACAGGTCCTCACCATTTCCATGCATATGTTTGCATATTGTTAGTTTCATATTTTAGTCTCTCATTTACACAACACATGCACATCATTTGTATTATGTAAACTTCAGCAAATATTAGTCATTTGTGGATCATAGAGCAAATGTTTTAAATGAGGTGATTTAAACCATTTCTCATTATTAATGAACACTGATCAGGTGTCTGCGTATCCAAAATTACATGAATATGCATGGTAAAAAAAACAAGGAATTGTTTATAAAGAACTTGCCTTTTGATACTTGGTGTACTGCAGCTAAGGTTTTAGAAATGTTCAACAGCAGGTATGAACCAGGTTTGACACTAGGGAACTGGGTCTGCCAAGAGGCAACACCATTTTATTGGACTAAAATGTTCAACAAGTATGCTTCTTGGTCCTGTGTTATTGCCTTTTCAGCTAGAATGGTTACTGAAGGAGATTACAATCTTCTTTATGTAATCTGATTTCTATTTAAAGATGATATAGCTGAAAAGGATTTGCATAATTATTTCCATAAGTACATGTAATATCAAGGGGAATCCAACGTCCAATTTGCTAGGCACTGAAATCCAGTTCGTGCAACTCCCTTTCTTTTGTCAAGTGAATTAATAGACTGAGGGAGTCCTCTAGCTGTGTGACACTGGTGCAGGCACAGCTAGTTAATACTTGTCACCTGCTCTAGGCTGGTAGTTGCTGCTGCCCAGACTGGGGCTGGGTATGTTCCTGCACAGTACAGGACTGATGAAGAAATAAAATACATTGCATGTCTCATAACTACAATGCTCTTGTTAACATAGAAACAGAAGACGTTTCATTTAATTTTGAACTAGATAAAATAATTCAGTGCAGCATAATGCAAATAGTGTGACAGATGTTATAAAAGGTTATTACATTAAAAAATAAATAAGCTAGATTTTATGTACGCGCTCTGTCTTTGTCACCGTGTAACCTACTGTATAAATAAGCATGATGAAAGTGCTGATTGATAGAAAATGCATTATACTGTAACTGTAAAAGATGAAAGAATTCAGTTCATTATTAGATGTATTGGTATGTGACTGAGAGTCAGTATTGTTTCACTCCTGGATATTTAACATGCAGTGTGTATTTTAAGTTAAGGGAAGAGCTTAATGTACAGGAGGTACAGTTTCAGAACTGATAGCACAAGATGCTATTGCTAATGCTATTTTTTAATCCATTAAACACCTACACTCTAAGCAGTTGCATCGAAAAATTAGCTACCAGCTCTATCAGTGCTGCACAACCCTAGTCTGGTAGGACTACTTAATCCTGTGGTGAGAAGATAATTTAATCTTCAGATTCATTCTTTCCTCAGCTTTAAGTGAGCAAAGGCTGCTCCATTGTGACAGTCTGTGGATGCTATGGTATAGATTACTGTTTAATAGCCAAAAATGAGATTAAGAAAGTTAAAGTTACAGGTTTCTCAAAGCAGCCACAATAATAAATAAATGAGTAATATTTAATTTCCCACAACATCTGTCATTTTCAAAAACTGGGGAAAAAAACCCAAACAACAACATACTGGAAAAACTGCAAAATATTTACAGCATGATTAGCTCTGTGCATGCATGGCTGGTTTTGTGTTCCTGAAGCCACTCAAGAGAAATCCAAAACACTGTTATGTAAGTTAAAGAATTTTTGCTTTTTATTCCTTCTCACTCAATACGATCAATATTTCTCAACGGACAAATAGTGGAATTTAAAAAAAGGCAGTAGCATTATCCGTGACTAAGTTTGGCAAAAATATTTAAACCATGAGAAGTTGAATTCCAAAACAAAGCAAGTTAAAACCTTACTTCCCCTGAAAAAAATACTCTAAGAAATTCAGGCAGGCTTCATTGAGACACATTTTTTTGACGCTTTACACTAAACTGTGCCTTTTTTTTTTCCTTTTTTTTTTTTCTTTAAAAAAATTATATAAAACATTTTTTGTGTGAAAAATCACACCCGAAAATTCTGCCCAAATGGAGACTGGAACAATGCCTTGTAACAGTGTTAATTGTCACCATGGAAACCAGAAGAATAAGCCATTTTGAAACTGGTATAGAAGGCACACATTGAGCAACTCAAGCATTTTTCAGCCTCCCTCAGTGTTAAGGAACAAGATGCCTAGTCACTGAGAGGTCAGAGAAAGAAATCATCATGAAAGGTTTGTAGATGTGCACTGTCTGGTAAACAATAAAAAAATCTGTACACAGTTAACAACTCTGGAAGACTGCGCACTGCATCTTTCAGAAAGAGAAACACCACAAAAAGATGATCAGGACTGGGGTGCGGATTCCACCCCTCGAGCAAAACTTTAGGGCAATATTATGCGAACCTTGCCCCTAAAGCTCCCTGGGAATTCTGTTGTTGTAATAAAACTTCAGAAGAGGAAAGAAAAAAAAAAAAAGCCTGCATGATAGAATTCAAAATAATGCTCTAAAAGCACACAGAGAGATTAAGACATCCATTGTAAGACTTTTGTATGGTGCTTCTGTTGGTTATAGTGAAAAGAGACTAGACATATTGAACACACAGTGGAGCTATGGCTATGAAGTACAGAAGAATTAAGCCAGTGAACTTTCTCCATTATTGGAATAAGGGTGTGCTATTTGTAGATGTTCTGCATTCCATCATTCACATACTAAAAAAGTATCTTCAGTCAAATGTCACGGTATGACATACAACTGAGATCAGGACTGAGTAACTGACCTGAAATTTTAGTTTTACCTGGATTGGATCTCTGAATTTTAAAAACTCATCCTTTGGGGTGTTCTGAGTGCTGCAGACACAAACACATACGCACACATGTTCAGTGTCTGTATGTGCATGCGTAGTCAGCACTGGCACACATTTGCAAAATATACTGCATGCATAAAAATGAGTGAAGAATACTCTGCAAGCAAATTCACCAGATATGTAATATAAATATGTATAAACATATAGCAGTGCACATATAGCAATATTTGTCCATCATCTCTTCACACGCATTTCTCACTTTGCTTTCTGGATAATGTTTGCACTCTTCATGCTAGGCTTCATGGTGGCCCCTTAGGAAGCCCATGCCTAATGCCATTCAGTGATGAACAAAGAGTCTTTTTATTCCAAAGTCCAGGGTCCAAAGCTCAGCTGTATACAAGCAAAGTGAAGGAATCTGCTAGAGGCCAGCCTACCCTTCACAATAGCTCTTAATGCTTCTACCTTTTTGGTACTATCAGTGTGAAACATTTTAGAAACCGTCCAGAAGCTTGGTTATATTTCTTACACTGTCAGTAGCACTAGAACCTCTGGACAACATTCAAGATCTGGGCTGAGTGATCTGTCTAGACAAATAGCACTTGCTGTTTCTTGCAAACTTCCTGTATTTCACTATTAGCAATTTATGGCAAATAATTGCACAGGGAAATTATAAAGACTCCTACAATTGTCCTTGTAAATTAATAATAGGCTTTCTTGATTGGGATAAATTTGCTGCTGAGCCTCTGGAAAAATTAAAAAGTGCAATGTCATTTAAAATTGCCAGAACTCACACAGCAAATTACATCTGAGGTTAAGAATCAGTTTTTCGTCTTCCAGCTTATTCCATTTGCATGATCTGGAAATCATATTACATTGGCTATGTATTGTTAATTGGACATAGATTGCATTATCTTTGATATAAATCAAACTACAAATATTAAAATGAATTGCAAATTCTCTAATAGAAGATCATAAAACAATCTTTTTAAAGTATCTCCCATTAATAATTTAATTCCAATTATATCACTCAGAAAACTCAAGAAGGAGAGTGCTAACTTATTTCCATTTGCTTTTTTTCCCTACAGATAAGCACAATAGTACAATATGTATTTCTGTGAGAGTGTATGTGCATATGGGTGCATGTCTATAAAACAAAACAAATCTTAGCCCTATTCTCTTAAACCCCTGTAGACACCTTGCTTTTTTGTTTCAGAAAGTAGCAAATGCAGATTACACTTCTGCTAAGTGTTCCTCACTGTGGCAGCTACAGAAATAAACACATTGAAAGAAATATTAAGTAACTCCATGAAATAAATTTTGCCTACATTAAATAATTATTCAGTCAGTACCTATTGTTCTGCCTTTTTTTTAAGGAAGGTGATCCTAACCCTTTAAATTTTACTATAAATGTAATATCTTTTTGAAGACTTTGTATGCCCTTTAATGAATTTATATTAAATATTTAATACTGTTTAGGGCATATCCACTACTACCAAAAACAGTTATATTCCCAGCAGTCCCACTGTTTCAGGCAGAGGGCTTGATTGATCCTCCTAGCCTGAATTGAGTAGAATGAAAAGAAGCAGTTGGAAAATAGCTGCAATCATTTAATGCAGATGACCTCTGACAGGCTCACAGCTCTTCTATCTGAACAGAAATTTGCATGGGGTCTCTGTGCAGAGGAACAATGTAACCTAAATGGTAGACAATCTTTATTCTAATGAAGTGGGTGTCAAGGTCAATGTAAAACTGCAATGATAAATGGTGCACCACTAGGCAAGAGAAGTTGCATAGGCATTGTAGTGCTTTCACATTAATTGAAGGCTGAAATGCACTGAGTGAAAGCACAAGACTCTCTTTTCACCATAATGTGTTAATGCACAAATGTTTAAATGTTTTATTCAAGCCCCTAGCCTGTTGGCACAAATCTTATTGCAAACAAAAATACAATAGTTGGCCAATAACCAGAAAAATAGAACTTTTTATTAGCTTGCCTTATTTCTTGAATCCCTAACAACTTCCACAATCTACTCAGAGTACCAAAAGAATAACAAGTCTCCAGACACCTAATGTAATTCCCATGATCCTTTTTCTATTTAGGATATCTGTCTTTAATTAGTTCCAAACAAGCAAGCCTTTAGACAACTCTTCATTAGATACCATTCCCAATGAACTAACTGCGAGAAGAAAAGTCATGCTTCAATATTATTATTTCCTAGATTCCAAGTTTTCTTTTGGTATATAGTTAACATCTCCAGGTGCCTTTTGTTCTCAGTAAGAATTAGACCAGTAAAACTGGGTTTTGTAATGCAAAGAGTTGTGTGCCTAGAGTGGGGACTAAACTACAATCTGTTATTGTGGCTTTGTCAAAACTGCAATACAACTATAATTATAGTACTTCATCAGTCGATCAAGCAATTTGTAGAAGGCAGTACATTTTGTCTTATAAAAATGAGGAGGACAGTAAGCTGCTTTTTAAAATCCTGAGCTGCTTAAGCTTGTTAAGGGTATATTGTTTGCTAATACACTCATTAGCAGCCAAGCATTTTAACTTCATCAATTAAACGGGAAATGGTGTTGCACCATTAGTTTCACAAAATGCTAAAATACAGATAGCGGTCTACAGCTAAGAATTTTAGAAAACGTATTTTCACCTGCAAGCTGCATTATACACTTCAAACTGGTTTTTATGCAGCGACATATACATGGGGGGGAGGGTGGTGTCTGTGCATGAATGTAGGTGGTGAAAGCCCTGCATATAGTTGTGAAGCTAATTATATATATACACATACACACCCACTTCAAATTTCCCAAGTCCCATAAGGATTACTGTTAAAGCACAGCGTCATTTCTTGACACCGATGAACATTTACGCATCTGAGTAATCCCAGGGATGACAGAAGTTTATTCCTGTGAACAACTAACAGCTCTCCTGGATAACTAACGGGTTTGCAATATGGATGATAAATTTTGAATATTTATCAGCCGTTATAGTTTTAGGCTCTTCTGTGCAAATAGATGTTAACAATACGATTACAGTTATTAGACAAGGAGCTATAGCTTGTTACTAATTAAGAAGATCTGCAGTACTTTCAGTTTCTGGGAGGCTGTGAGTGGCACGTACTGTACAATGCCATTTCTATTTTACAACTCGCCTGTGCAAGGGAATTTTCCATACGGAAATCAGTCTTCAGGATATTACAATTCAAGAGAATAAACTCCAGTGGAAAAAAAAAAAAAAAGTATAGTGTAAAGGAAAAAAAAAAAAAAACACGTTACTGATGAAACTGTTTAAAAAACTGTACAGCTTCATCTGTGTGTGATTTGTCAGGTCTGAAGCTTTGACGTGCCCAAGGGGCAGACCCCAGCGGGGAGTAGGCTGCAGAGCTAAATAGCTGTGAAAGAAGTCTTAATGTAGGATGGAATTCAAACTAACCTTGACATGACCTCGGGAAAAATATGCAAAAAGTAAAATGAATGCACTCTGCAAGATACATCCTAATTTTGTGGCCGAGCTGGTTAGTTTCACAAACATAACTGGGACTTTAAAAGCAAAATAAAATGTGAGGAAAATGGGGAAACTTCAGAATTCAGAGTAAAAACTTAAGCGGGCATGGGGTGTTGCTGTGGAGGCATATGAACCATTTGGAAACAATCCAAATAAAAACCAACACTGAACAATATTGTTGTCAGCCTGTCTATTCAGGAAAATTGTTTTTTTAGGTTGAATATAAATGACACAAAGCCAAGATTACATCATTGCATTACAAAGTCTGTTGTGGCTTTTAGCCGAACAAGCCCCATGGATCTCCTGGCTGATGGCAGTAATTCAGTAAGAAGTTTTAAGGGCTTCTCTTTTTTTTTTTTAAGCTTTGTTACTCTAAATATAATGGAATTTTGTTTAAATACTGATTATTTAATTTTTTTTAAATCCACATCCCTGAGTTTGTTATGCAAGTTTACTACTTGATACAAACGGTAAAAATTTGAGTGGGTATATTAAGTTTTGATTTGGCTTTATTATGCATTTAGCCTGTCTTGCTCAGTGTTCAGTTAAGCAGGAAGACATCCACCTTAATATAGCAGCCAAGAACTGACTAATTCACTAGATATATGGAAATTTTAATTGAGTGTCAACTTGTGTTGAAATTCAATCCCATTACCTTCAGAATGCAATTTTGTAGCAGTACCAGTTATTTACTACACTATTAACCAGATTTTAAATATAATTAAATTGCTAAGAACATATACAAAATACAGCGGTTTGAATTCATATAGCAAGGGTAATCAAGTATCAGGTACATGAGATTCCACTAGATCTAGAAACTGCCACCCACCTACAAATAAAGACAACCCTGGCAGATGATGGTAGAACATGGTCCCACAAAACAGGTTATAGCGCAGCTCAGGTAAGGCCACAGAGTTGGTGTACTTCATGTTATAACAATCTACTAATCTTGTGAACTACGTGTTTTACTGGGATCTTTGGCTGATATACCAATGAATTTCTGAGATTCATCTTGCATTGCTTGTACCAATGTTATTAGAACTTTGAGGTTTTTTCCACACCTTGCACCAGAGGTGTGACTTTTGGTACAGACTAATACAGATGCAACCAACAGACATGCTTAACATATCAAATATAGATTTAGCTTAATTTACATTTATTTATGTGCCCGGAGAATAATTGATATTAAATAAATAAAAACATGGGGCTCTTCAAGAATTATTAACCACTATACCTTTGGGTTAGTAGTCAGGTATATTTATTGAGGGAAAAAAACACAGAGTAAGGGACATTCCAAAATACTGGTGTAGACTGCAGTTAGCCCATTACTGAGCAAAAAATGTATTTGATGGCAGGGAAACTGTTTGGCCTGGAAACAAAAAGGTGGAGTTGCAGCTCCATCCTTGGCTGGATATTCTGAAACGGTGACCCTACATGTACCAAATCTCATATAGCTCCATTTTTACATTTACATTTTTACAAAATAAAATACAACAATGTAAGATTATGGAGATTGTTTGAAGAAGATAATCAAAGAAAGTAATTTATAACCTGTTATCCTCCCTTCTGGTAAGGTGTGCCTGCTTTTGCAGTATGCATGAAACATAAAATTGGAACTCCTCTACACAAAGATTTAATTCCAAATGCACCTACTATTGTCAGGCTGTGTGTTACAGGAATCATTTTATTTTGAAATAGATGTTCCTGAGCATTTATCTTTCCCAGACTGGCTCTTCTGAAGTCCTTAGTCCATTGTTACTCAGCCAGAATGCTAATAGTGGTCAGTAATAGCCTTCCATGAGTGAGGTTTGACGGAAAATCAACAAATAAATTATTCTCTCTTCTAGTAATACCTACTGGGATATGGTTGAGTGTTGACTATCTCTGGATCCTCTTCTTCTTACCTATTTGCTATACTGTTTCATGGGAGAAGAGGTTCCCCACTGCAAAAAGAGCCAAATGGAAATCTAAATTCCTCAGACCAACAGAGGCAGAACTCAAAGTCTCCACCAAAGGACAGGAAAATCCACAGAGATCAGTACACCCACCATTTAAGGCATAGTGGCTTTAGTGATCCAAATTACTAGACCTTGTCAACTGTGAGAAAAGAAAATCATCCCTGGCCTGTGGTGATAGCCCTGCAATCTCTGCAGGCTGGTGAGTGACCTCAAGTCAAGACCACACAAAATCTGTGTCTAGCTTGCTCAGTCTCTAACCTCAGAACATGTGGATCTGAGTTCTCATTACCTGTAGTATCCAGGGTAATAACATGATCTTTAAAGTATTTGAACTTTTTTCTACATGACAGAACTTACCCCTGTTTGAGGACCCATATAGGTGCTCACCGGAGAGGATGTTGACAGCTGATTTCTCAATTTGCCCCAAAGTTATAATGAAAAATGTAATTTTTATTTTAAATGCACATCCTGTACTGTATTAAGTAAAGTGAAAGCTAATAGTTTTTATAATGTTCTATTTGATTTGTTCCTTATAATTTCCCTTCAGTTATGTCAAAGTTGGCACATGCAGCAGGTCCACTAGGAGTGCTTAAACATTTCCACTGACTATCTAAAACACTGGCAATCACCATAATTCCTCTTACAGCAATACGATTACAATGTACTGCATCAAAACTATTGTTAAAACATGTTAAAAAGAAAGTTACATAGTTAACTACTTATTATCATCTCTAGACAGACATATCCTGAATCCTTCAGGAGGCACAGTGGATAGTCACTTTTCCAGTACACATCAATGTTACTAAAACAAAAGGAGAAAGTTGGCATCCCAATGCCATTATCTGTGTTAACAGTGGGCTAATCTCATTTTATACTGAATTTTATAAATTCTTAAGAACTCAGTATTTCATTTTTAATATTACTCTATGAAAAACATAGTACTTTTATAAAAAAAGAAAAAATAGTCTCAAGTTGAAAAGTTATTTTTATGATCAGCTACAAACCGCTTTCAAGAGCAAATTTATAATGGAACTGCTGACACAGCCTAAACTATGGCTGTGTGAATGCTGCAGAAACAGCTATTTCAGAAAACATTTTGAGCATTAGGAGAAGTCCAACTTTGTTTAAACCTGAACTTACTTTTTTACAATAGCAAGTAATGTTAACAGCATGCTGAAAATGTTAAGGCTAAGTGTACAGTGTCAAAATAGATTGAATCTCTCTGAAAACTGGAAATTCAAGCTTTTTAAACATAATCCAGATGTTTGGCTTTTAATCACATTTCAAGAGAGAGGAAACTTATGCAATACAAAATTCATACATGCATATTTCATTAGTGCCTTTCCTATCACTGAATTAAAAATTTCTAACATATGTTTTCCTCAAACAGATAATGTTTTAAATTAGAAGAGCTGGCATGAAGTTGTACACCTCACAAATGTCATTGAATTATTTTAACATGGAAGAAAGTATTTCAGTTTTTACCATATTAACAGATTTGATAGCAAATGCTACAGCACAGATCATTTTTTGCCTTATCAATAGGAAGTTCAATAGTCCCTGAAACAAACTAAGCGTATAAAGATGACTGAACAGCAAGAACTAACAGCTAGCCTTCTTCAGAATATCTGAGACTGATAACACTCTGAGAGACCGGTAGGTATTTAACACTGATGCTTTCTCTCTTCCTCACTGCTGATCAAAACAGGATAATGCTATGCCCAAGCAGCTTCTTCAGCAAGAACCAGACTACCTTGAAGGTGGAAAAACTTCTTCCAAGATATATTTTAACTCCAGAACACTTAACAACATCACTACATTTGCTGAATGATATTTAAAGGACTATACCAGTGTGACCATTGCTTCTAAAAACTAACATACATGATAAATTATATTTTATTTTTTTAACCACCGGGGTCTTAGAAAATTAGACTCTGAGTTTATTTCTAAAAAAGGACTTTCTGAATACAATAGTATTTTAATATTTTCAATAATTTAAGACAGATAAAACCTAAGCAATAAAAATTAGAGGAACTATCACACGTATGGTAAAAGGGAAAAAGACACCTGCATGTGGCATTGGGCTTGCTCTTTAAGACCCTTGTAACTTCCGAGGAGTATGTGAAGTGTGATCGTGAACCACCAGGAACAGAAATATGCACTCTATTATACTGTGTTGTGATGGAGTGTGATGTTACTATGAACTTCAGTTCTGTGCAGAAATGTTGGACATGCTGAAAGCCAGCCTCTGTATCTCCAAGAGCTGCTGTGCCTAGGAGAGACACTTAGCCTCTTTCCAAATGGCACCAGCCAAGGGTATGCCTAATGCAGGCTTTTACAGACAGGCTCAAGCTTGCCATTCCTATGCCTCAAATAGTTACAGACTTGCAAGTCATGTGCGAGGTGGAGAAATACTACTCTCAATTTAAAACAGGAAACTGAGATACAGATGGACACTATGTCCAGTCTTAGGGAAGATCTCTGATGTGGGAATACAAGTCTTTTGAGAGTCACTCCAGCATTCTGTCCAACAGAATATATTGTCTGAGCTCAGAACTACTTAATGTTGTTTGTTTCACACTAGACTGAAAAAAAAAAATGGGTTATTGCACTTATGATAGATTTTAATGATTGTAGAAAATACCTCAGCTCTAAACTCAATAAATCTTCATTTCTACAAGACATTTAGGAACTAACACTAATAGTTACCTTTAAAAGAATACATGAATGCAGTGACACTGAACTCATTTTGTCTGCTGAACAACTAGCGAGACAGAAACAAAAGAAACTTTTCCTCTGTTTCTTTCTGTTTCCCTGATTTCAGGTGTCTGTTTTCAAGGATTTATTCTGCTAAATGTGAACTCTGTTATTTGCTGGCATGATGAAAGCTGAAAGCTTCTTCTCATCTCTAATGGCATTCTGCCAAAATATTCTCTGACAAAACTTGGGCTGATTCACAGATCTGAAGTTCAAGAAATTGTCATAATCTAACCTCACCACTTGTATAAAATGTGCCCTAGTCTTACCTTCTCTGTCTATATTAAGCTCTCAACTTTCAGGCTTGGAGAAAATCTTTCAGTATTGCATCCTGCCCTTATTTAAAGATGCAAATGATGGAAAATTCACAGCATTCCTTGGCACAATGATAAATAACTAGCTTCCTTCACTGTTAGAAACTGTACATCTTGTTTCTAGTTTGAATTTGTTTAATGGTAACTTCCAGCTTTTATCTTCTTATACCTTTGCCAATAGTTTGAATGGCTGTGAAAGCATGACATTACTACAAGAATCAAACATGAAACCAGATCACTTGCACTGATCTCGGGTTAACTCTGTTTAGTGTTTTCTGGGATTACAATTTATAGAACCAAAACATAGAGAAGCTGAACAATTTTTGCAGAGGCTGGTGAACTCAAATACACACACTTTGGACATTCTTAAGGCTTGATTTTTCCTAGGGCTGTCAGAAAGCAAATTTTCAATAACTTGGTCCTGATATAAATGAAAAATAATGTGTTTGGATTTAATTTGTGCTTATGGACAATATTGCCTGTACTCATGTTTTGGCTTTTACTTGTTAGGCTCCCCTGGTTCACATAACGATTTTTTTCTCCTTCTATTCATGATGGGACGGAGGATGGGGAGCAGGAGAAAAAGAACAGTAGCAGATGAAGTGGATGATATCAGCGAGAATGTCATGCACAAGGAGAGTATTTTCTAGTGCACACCACCAATTGCTCTAGATTCACTTTGGAAATTGTAAAGTTGCATGTGAAGTGATCTTGACAGACCAGGGAATCTGCCTCTTTGTGTTTAGCATTTTGTAATGAGCTTCTCTGAAACCAGCACACAGCATAACGCCTATATACTAACAGAACCTGTCTTTCAGCAATTAAAAAAAGAATAGTTCTGTAAAGATACTGCAATGAAACTGTAGACATTGATTTCAGAAAAAAAACCTCACAAGTTCTTGTTGACTTATGTTGCCTCACTGAAATGCTAAACTCTGTGCTCTAAGCAAACTGATAAACTGGTGATTATAGCATTGGTATTCAAATCTGTGTAACACTTGCAATGTCAGTGGATTTAGAGACTGGTAAGTTATTGCTATTTTAATGTCAGAATTCTATGTAAAGATGAAAAAGGCATGTCTTAAAAATTGAAAAAGAGATGCATATATCTGAGAAGGAAAGAAATGCTTCAAAGAAATGCAGCAGCAGGAAATATCAGAACACAAAACCAGTAGTGAAGTAATATGAATCTAATTCAGGATATTTTGAATCTACTTCAGCTGTAGTGAACACTAGGGAAGACATGAACTTTTGTCTTTCTGGCATTCTCTCAAGACATTCTGGTTCTGCTTTGTGGAAAGCCTATCCTGGTAACCATGCATGCCATGATAGCCGTCTGGCTGTTCAAATACAAATTGGAAAGAACTGTGCCCATTAAGACAAGATAAATGCTTAAAGTAACATGTATTAATGTCTTCAACTTTAATTATTGTCTGCCTGGTTAATAGATGTTTGTTATACTATGTAGGGAATTCAGTAATTCCAAATGAAGATGGAAAAATGCAAGAAAAAAAAATGAGAAAGGGATGAGGGGTACAGAACAAGATCCCATTGTTTATTTTGTATTTTTCAGACTTTTTAAGGAAAACATTCTATTGAGAATGTCAGCAAAAATAAGTGACTGATTTTCACTGCGACAGAACCTTTGTGAATGGTATCTGCCCTTCAGTGACATAAAAAGAGTGGTTTCGCTTCTTAGTATAAGTGGCTGTACCTCCTGTCTTAACAATCATTTTATAATTAGTGACAATTCTAAAAATAAATTAAAAAAAGTATAGCTCGTTGAATACTCCATGTTCCTAACAGTACTAGGTTACTTTTTTCAAATCTACATCTGAGTCCACTATTTTAGGGCATTTTGTTAGCTATTATGCTAGAGGTATAATATGTTGCTATAGAACAGAAGTTTAAAGAAATTAAAGTAATGAATACATATCTTAGAACAGGACATAGAGCTTTTGTACATTAAGCAACTACACTAGCACTACATTAACCCTATTAAAGGTAATTTTTCCAGCTCATTGGTGATTGGCATTTGGTACTGATATTTGAAGAATTGCCATTGCATTGATTTTATTCTTTGCCTCTTTAATAAAGTGTGGAAGAAATGGCAGAGGCAGAAGTTAACTGTCCTTTGGTTAAGACATTAAGCACTTAAGAAAAAGGTTTGAATATTTAAACCACGCAAAAATCTTTAAGTATTATATATGTTTTTAATTTTGCAAACCTTTTGTAGGCCTGAAAAAGTCTCACTAGTATGAATACATTTCGATTTGATTGGTACAACAAAAAAGACCGAGTTAAGATTACAAATGCCACACTTGCAGTCACGGAATAATGCCATTTAACAACTGCAGTTTTAATAAATATTGTACACCCTTCTCAAGACGTTAGGTCATACACTAACACAGTGTAGTAGGCCACCTGGTGGTCAAATTAGCTAATTATCCATTTTAATAAAAAATTAAAGAGGACCGTACAAAGAAAAGATAAACATGAAAGAAATGCATAAACCCCAGTAACTAAAACCTACTGGAACTAATGTAAGTATATATAAAAGAGAGTGTTTCATCAACCTGTCTTAGGTTTTCTGGGACTGGTCACTGCTTGAGGCAGGATACCAAGGTTGATTGAGTAATGTTTTGCTGTGTAAAAAACGAACAGCAGCTAAATTCCTAGGATTTTCCATACCACTTTATAAAATAAGATTCCATAACAGGTCAGTCTATCACACTATACCTCTCAGCTCCCTAGGAAAGACTGGAAGAGAATCTGAATTAAAAAAATCTATAACTGTTTTCCAGGAGCTTCCCTTGAAAGTTTGAACACAGGTTACACAAAAACACATTGGCCGGCACCACTGCTTAAAAGGATGTAGGAACCAAGACTATTATGCCCACAGATCTGGGTCCAAATATCTTACAGCTACATGAAGCAATGACAACAGGCGTTAGTGCAAGCTACTGTTGACACTGTACATTCAGACTCACAAAAGAAGTGGATATGAAATATAAGGTCACTCATGACTACTGACAAGTAGCTGAGATGCCTGAACAGATGAGTTAAGGTCAAAACTTCAGAAAGATCTTCAACTGTTTCATAACCTGACAACTAGGGATCACAACATGGGAGAGTGCCTGGTTTTGAGATTTACTCAGTCAGAATCTGCTGGTGTTAAAATCTGTAGCACTAGGGTAGCAAATTCTGTCCCTGGCAGATTAAGCCAGCAAGATAAAAGATATAGCTACAAAAAGAATTCAAAGATGCAGCAGTCTCTGAGGAACCTGGCAAAGGGACCGTATGTTTCAGGAGGGAAGAATTTAGAAAGCACAAGAGAGCAAAGCAGTATGCAGGTGACTGGAAATGGGGGGTGTTCTGTCCTGTTTTTAATCTTATAAAACTATAAATAACAACATAAAAGCCTCTTCTTGTAAGACCGCTACATCAAATTCACAAACAAATCATATGCATGATCCAAATGGTCTATGCTGATTTTAATGAAACCAAATGCCTAAACCATCAGATCTCCCATCACTCTAGGTCTCCCTGTTTGGAGGTTACCCAGACAGTGAAGAGATGTTCAGAACATATAGGCACCCGTAAGCATAACAGCTTTTAAGTGATGTGCAGGCTATTATAGTAGTATTTTTCTAGTGACTGGCTTGAAGGGAAAGAAACAGGGGAAACTGGTAAAAGATTCATTTCCTGGCATGAGTTCACTTGGGTGAAGTGCAGGAAATATACTTCCTCACTGTGTAAACATGCAGGGACAAACCAGAAATTTTAACTATCATTTAGGCATGTCCCAGCACCAAGGTCAGGATTTTCTACCTGCTGGTTTACCATGGCAATGAAGAGCACTGTCTGGCAACCGTTAGTCCACAGAGAGAGAATACCCTGCTGTTCAGCCAAGAAAGAGCTTGTGAGACACATGGCGTTTAAAAGAGATGCAAAAAGCTCCTCGCATATATCCCACCTATCCCCCACGATAAGCAATTGTGCTTGCTGCTGCCTGTTGCAGTTGGCCAGCAATATTCTACCTCTCTTTTAATCTTGCTTCTAACAGGAGGAGTTGAATTGTAATTAATATGAACCAAACAGAAACATTTTCCATGAAATACACATTTTATTGCTTAACATTTTAATATTCTGAGTAACTTTGAAATGTGCCAGGAATAGCAAAGCTCACTTCTTTAGCATTTGTGCTGTTAGACAAAAATACATGTATATAGATATGTATCTTACAGACAACTGAACTAAATGAAGATATGTGTCTTTAAATAATTATATTCCCTTTGCTTTGCATCTATACTAAATTCCTAACTATGTTAATCTGCTTTTATGGAGGACTCAGTACTGTTCATTAATTTGTAGAGATACACCCAGCACTTCAACAGAGATTAAATAAAAGGTGGGTTGTGGGTCTGTCAGCAGCTGGAGGCAGCAGGTGAGCTACTGCCTACCAGGTAACTTGTGGTACTTTATGTCTTCTGGAAGACCAGTGCATTGTGCATGTGAAGGGAGCAAGTTGTGCAGTTGATTCTGGGCAGGACAGAAATTCCTAGTTTCGCTGATTTCAGAAACCAGGGCTCTGAGGATCTCTGTTGGAAGGAATGCTATTTCACTCAAACTTACCCCTACACTCATTCACTGCTTCTACCATGGTGCAGGGAAAAATGATAGAGGAACTGCTACAGGAGCTCTATATCACCAGGAGATTCTGAGCTTTAGGGTCAGTCCTTTGAAATAGTCTTACTATTTAAGGACTGGTATCTTGCTTCCTTTCACACACACACAGAGCCTCCCTCTTATTTGCTCTTGGTCCTTTAACTTTCTTCTTTTTTGGGTCACTCTGTATTGACCACGGCAAAAATCCATAGGCTTTTGCCAAGTGTGCAAAAAATTCATAACAATGGTTGTTCATCTCTGTGAAAGACTGTCCTTCTGTGAAATGTTCTGACTGTTTCCTGAGGGGCTCCTGGTTTCTCACAGCCAGCAGCAAAGTCATTCAAAAATCAACAGATGTCACCCACAAGTAACTCAGATTCTTTCATGTTTTCTACATCTAGATTAATACTCCTGTACAGGTTTCTGTCTAGGAGTTGGTTATGGATTGCCTCTTCTTTAACATTTCTGTTTTCAATGTTTGTATTGCCATTAGCTACTCACTAGGGGAAGGGTGCCTAGTCTGTATTACACTGGAATACCTCTGGAAGCTCAGACTGATGAACATAAAAGAGTAAAGATACCTGGCAAAATATGCAGCAAAACAGTGGGTATGGTGTTCATTCAGATCAATATGCCAAAACGTGTTTTTGACATCACAGTGAACACTGTTGCCCTGACAAGAATTTGTAACATGTCCCAGGCTTTCAGCATTTTGTTCAATGATTTCAGAATCAGTTTACTCCAAGATTTTCTGATATTAGTAAATCATTTATCTACTCTGCATTACTTTCTGTGGGTGTGTGGTCTTTGCTTTGCCAAATTGCCTTTTCCAGCAGTTTTACTAGACTAACAGAATTATGTTTTGGTGGACTCTAGGGTGATTTGTGGGGTTTTGTGCTAACTTCGATTTAACATCTAAGTGCTCAACTTCTTCAGATATGTTATATTCAGCTAGAATGCTAGGGAGAAATCACAGTGACTTTCCTGTTTCTTTCAGGTGCTACTTTGAATATTGTCTTCCATTTGAAACTAAAGCTTGTACAGACCTGTGGCCACAGGTGTGTAAAATTCTTGTAAAACAACTATAGTAAACTTTAAGTGATGACATCTCTTATTTCAGGGGTTCCTTGTTGAATGACTGCATTTATCCACTGGTCTCATAATGATTTCATTGCACATCTGCAGTGCTTGGTTGCATCTCTCCAGTCTAATTTTGCTCCTTATCAGTGTTGCACTGCAGCTGGCTCCACAATCCAGCTGGTATCAAATTAGTCATTGATCTAATAGCATAGTTGCAAATATAGCAATTGAATGCCTGGCAGCCTTCTGCATTGCCAGAACACTGAGAATCTTTAGATCTGCTTAAGTCACATTACAGATATCTCCTTCTTCTTTAAAACCTTAAATTCTCAATGGTTTCAGACACTATACTTTAATTTCAAAGGTAAATGCAATATTCAATCTGTCTGCCTGGCTCTTTTTCTCAAGAACATTTTTCCTTCTACTTTTCATGTTGTCTGTTACACTACATATGTTACACTAAAATGCCTACATTTTCAGTCAGTCTGCATCTGCCCTGCTTCATGGGTTCTTTTGACTTACATCTATGTGTGTGTTCTGCTGTTTCTGTTTTGAAATTTCTCTGGATAGTTTAGCCACTGTTTGGAGGCATATATTGGGTTGGCTTTACTCTAATGTCTTCCCTTTGAATGGGAACTGTGTACTTCACAAGTGATCCCGGGCAAGAGATACAATTAAGAAATGTTTTATGTCTCCAGTTACACATGGATGCTCTAGTTCCTGGCACCATACCATATCCCGTATTGTTTCTGGTATTGGTTAAGAAAACATTTTTATAGTTTTAAATTTACTTAGAATTATTTGTATCATTATGATAGTTGCATTTTAGAGACTAAAATGTTGTTTCTAATCCCTCAAAGCAAGGCCTTTTTTGTCTGGAGTTCCAGTTTTCCTGGTGCCCAGAGTCACTGCTATCCTATGATTTTAGGTGTTTTTTACCCATGTAGTCACAGGTATTTCCTTCCTCTTTAATGTGACTGTTGTCTCAGAACTCATATGCTACATTTGGGGAAATAAGATGGAAGAATTTAATATTTCTAGTCTTAAACTGGCTCTTTATTCACTGCCTTGATTGATTCTTGAACTTTGGTGGGCCCAGGCAGCCCAGACCAATAGTCTTCATCAACAATGAAACCTGTTCCCTTGTGTCTAATCCTCTGGGCACCATGAGTTAGCTACCAATCCTCCGTATATTCATGAGTTGATGAGGAACTCCTGTTTGGCCATATTTACAAAACAATCATCCCATATGTTTATTAAAACTGAATCAAATATGTATCTTCATACCCATTCTAATTTTTAGTAGGCGTCTTACGAATTTTACTCTCCACTTGGCAAGGAAACTAACTGCACACAGCAACTGTAAGGCTCAAACAGCACAATGGCCATAGCATTTAACCGTTAATACTAGAAAGAGGAACGAAGAAAAGGTCCCTAGCTCAGTACAGAGGCAAAGGTGGAAAAGAAGGGTGATTTTCATCACCTGCTTTATTCTCTTTCTTTTAATTATTTATCTATCTATTTACTTGTTTATTTATTTATTTTAACTATTACATGTTTCAGCCTCTGGTGTAAACACCTTACATATTCTAGTAGATAGCTAACAAAAAAGAGACACTAAAAACCATAACTGAAGATTAAATCAGGTAGAAGTTCTAAGAGTAGAATTTGTCTTTGACCCAAGCTGAAGCAATAAGGAAACTAAATACCTTCAGAAAGAAAGTTTTCTATTTTTTTTTTTTTTTGCTGGAACTGTTGAAAAAAAAGGCCAAAATCTTCCATACTCACACTGGAGGCATTTGACTATTGACTTGCTGGAGAAAAGTGAACCCCAACTATAAATTACATACGCTTACTGAAAAAGCAAAACAACAGAGATGAGCTTTTTGAGACAACAAAGTGGGATCACATGACTAACTACTTCTCACCTCTGATGGTATTTGATCTCTCCACTCATGATAACAAACTAAGAGATCTTGGGAATTACTGTTCTTCCACCTGCATAGCAGACAGAGTATCCTCCTTGATGAAGGCCAGCAAAAAACATGTATGTCAGTCTCGATACATCATTCAAAAAGGCTATTGTTCATCTTTAGAAAGCTACCACCTGAAAAACTCTAACGGCAATTCTGTATCTATCATCTCCCATTTCTAAGAAAAATCAATGGGTAAAGCAGAGATGATCAAACTCCAGTGTAATGTCTGTCAAAATCTGGATGCATCACAGCAGGGTTTCAAACTGGAATATTGCATAGACATGACACAATGGTACTAAAAACCCCTCTTTTCATGATAACCGAGAGTCAGTGAGAGGTAACGCTGAGTGAGGCTGATCTTCATAACCTCTTTATACAATCAGTGGAGAGAAAAGAGAGAAAAGGTTTCTTCTGAAACTATTTCAGAGTGCTTAAGTTAAACTTCTGCTCTGAATCACCCATTAGAGGAATGTCCTCATGATAGAGGCTGGTCTACTTAGCTCCCTTAGTAGTCTAAATTAGTCTTCACAGATGACCCCTTCTCCCAGTGTGTTACTGGGGAAACTCCAACCTCTCCATAGCCTTCACTGCAGCCTGTGACAGTGTGTTGCTGGTCTGCTCAGTGACACAGCTGAAGTATATCCTGCACATCTGTAACAGCACCCATCATTCTGCAACAATGGGATGTGAAGGGTACAACTTGTGTCTTCCCCCAGAAGCATCTCTCCATAGAGACAACTTTAATATTTACAGTTCATGATCACTGGAATTCTACAGCAACTGTGTTTTCTGCAATGCTAAAATATCAGCACCCACAAGAAGTTAAGAACCACAGGCGTTTCTCCCTGGCCACAGGAGTTGGCTGGAGCCTACCCTAGGACCTCATTGGACCTGATGCAACCACAACTGCAACAACTGTGAAGGAAATTATAGTGATCACTTATTTTACTTTGTTAGAAGAAGTTAGCACAAAATGCTGTAGCTATTTTTAGTACAGTGTATTAAAAATGTATACACACAATGTAAAAACATTACCTAACCTTAAGTATGTAAAAAATTTACAAATATATACAAATACATATTTTATATTAATATATTATATTGATATTTTACATATTTTAAATAATTATAGAATATATGTTTATAAAAATACAAATAAAAGACATATACAAATAAAAATTCAGGATATTATAAACTGGTTTACTTCACTGCAACTTATTTTTTATAATTTAGATAGGTATGCTTGAATGTATTGCCACTGCAAGTTTATTGAGATTTAGTGAATTTGGGTTTTATATTGAAAACCTGATAAAAAGGTTTTCTGTGGTCATTTGTTTTTTATTTATTTTTTAAAAAGAAACATTACAGTATTGATTATTTATGAGGTATACTGATGAGGAGTAACTGGGAAAGAAAATAGTGTTTCCCGTATTATGTTTATGAAGCAAAACATCATGGATAAAGCACATAATTCCTATTAATTTAGAAAAAAAAATATTTTCTCCTGGAGTATGAGGTTAAAAAATAGCAAAGTGAATTAAAAATTAGCAACTAATTTGAGGAATATGATAATACTATTGCCCCATATATTTTTTGCTAGTGATATTTTATCTGCATACCTCTAAGAAAGCCTAATCTATCAAACTGCTAAAAGACCCAAAACCATGTCCACACACAACTTTAAAACTTACATTGTCATTGTGTTATTAACACTCCTAATTTTATCACACTTCAGTATATTATTTGCTGCTTCTTCCAACAAAAATACTATGGGGCATCAGGTGAGAGCAGTAAAAGGCAGCTTTAGAGCAGACACATGCACAGAGGCAATGCACAGACAGCTTGTCACAGTGTGGGTCTACACCTGTGGGACTCCTTGAGGCAGGATTCTACGACTTCTGTAAGGTTATGTGGGCTCAGGGTTACCGGACAACCTCATGGAAGAAAAATATCTGGAGAACTGCATAGGACACACCATTCTCTATACCCGATGGAGCCATTTTTATGTTATATAGTCATTGTATAAGTTCTTAAGGGTTCCACAACTCAAAACATTAATGGTTCCACAACTCAGAACAAAGGCTGTAAAATATTAGACCAGAGGTTCTAAGGTGCAGTGTGATAAAGAGAAACCAGTCCTGGCTTCTTTGAATTTCTTAATTTTTATAGAGGGCTGATATCCCTTATTTGGCATTATTGTATATGAGATTTTATGAGTGAATTCACAAATCACTTCATGAGTTGTTTTATCAGCCGATTCATGTGAACTTTCATAAAGTCTGCTGTAATACAGTAAATACTAGGCTCAGAGTGGGCAGCTCCTAGGACTCTGCACTGCTTATGTGTGGTCTGCATGTGATCCAGTGTGTCAAGAAACAAGAAAACACAGATAAACTCCTTTAGACCAAAGGATAAAATTTTGAAGTTTGTGCTAAGAACAATGTAGATCAGAACATGCCCATGTTTTGGAGCATCATATGGCCCCTTTGCTCAAGTCAGGGTATTGAAGAACATTGCAGCACTGGCGTTGTTGTCTCCAGTGTTTGACTGCATGTATAACACCTTTTCTTGGGGACTCTTGGTCCAATGATTAAGCTAGAGTGCTGCTATACTTCAGCTATTCTTACCTGTACTTCAGAGAATGTGAATAATTTAGTATATCTGAGATTAATCTTGAACTCTTTCTACCTTGTTTGGACACTAGGCAGTCCTAGCATATAGAAAGCAACAAAGGTTGTAATTTTCATCGTCCTTTGAGGTGAATCAAGGTGCCATTTCCATTTTTTAAAAACTAAAAATGCTTGATGAACAGAAAATAGCTTTGGGTAATTTACTGCTGAACATATGCATTCAAACCACCATAGCTGAGTGTGCCAGACTATTGCTTCAGCACTAAATATTTGACAATGCTTTAAGGTCTCACTGCTTGGGACCTTATCCTACCATTTTATACCAGCAAGGGCACAAAGACAGAGCATGTGGAGTTGACTAAGATGCTTGACGTGATGACTGTAAATTGTCCACGTTTTTGCAGCTGTAGTAAGGAATGGTGATGACAGCTATGTGGTACACATTTACTTTTGTTTGAAGTGGAATGCCTCTTTCATTCTAGACACACTGCTTTAATCTCCCAAAAGCTGTGCTGGCTTTTGCTACAAGCTCAGTAAATACTGCTTTGCTACAATGTGAAGTTCATCTTCAATGTCATGCTGGGAAGAAATGGGAGAAACCCACTTGCTCTTGTGAAATGCAAAAGCCACTTCTTGTGGAAATACAGGGAGTCTGCTCCAGAGAAATTACAACACTGCCTTTAAAAATGCATGTTTACATTTAAAATATATTATGGAAGCAACCAAGAAAATGTAAAAATATTTTTCATTATCTTTCTTTATCCATTCTCTAGACAGACTTTGTAATTCTATAGACATGGTAGTCAGTGTTTTCCTGTTGTAATTATATAAGATATTAAAACTTCACATTTATCAGGTTTAAGTAAGACTTTTCACCAACAGTAATTTTCTGTCCTGCTTTTTAAAATACAGAAGTTACCAGAAGTGGCAAGGAATTTAATGATATTACAAAGTTAAATATATGGACCACTGAAAAGTTATAGCATGTGTCACAAAGGAGTTTTTGCTCTGTTCCTCAGTGCAACGGAAGTGAAAATACTTATGTAGAAAAAGTTAACCAATTTCAGTACCCCCTGCAATAAGAGACTAGGAAACTTTGCTGTGTCAGGTAGGTCCTGAACTCCTTTAGTTGATGTTCTAATAGCAGTCAGATTTTTACTGCTGCTTGGGGTATCAAGCATTTTTTAGACCTCTCATACAAATCAGTTGATTTTCCTACCTAGTGTAGAAAGTCATAGAGGTTCTTAATCTTTGAGTGAAGAAAGACCAAACAACCTAGCACATGGAAATTACTGACCTTCATGAAGAACAGTAACTGAAGTCAGTTTTCTGCAAAACTTAGCTCAGTCACTTTACTATACATGGCAGTTAAAAGCATACTACAATGTCAAAGGCAAAGAATAACTTCCATTGAGGCATGTGTCAATCCATGTATGTAGACATAAATGCCGTAATTTACTATTGCTAATGAATATTTCCATTGATACTATTTCAGAGAATAATATTACTCTTTTTTTTTTTTTTTAAAGTGTTACATATACTTATCAGATCAAATAAAAGCTTTCACTTTGGGATATAATTTGCTAATAGCATTAAAATCGTATTTGAAAAAGGTGGTGATTTTTGCAAGGTAGCCTAAAGGTTTATTAGCAAACTGTACTGACTATTCTGATTGCAATTAGAAAGCCCTCCCAAATGGGTCAACACACCTAAGTGCTAGCTGCAATCATTTAGATTTTAACATCATGATTATTACTTATTATCAGGCTCCACAATGAGATATTGATTACTTCTAACCTTTAGATCTAAGAATTCAGGAAGAGTCGAGGTAGTAGCACAGCCTACCTTTCCTGTCTGGTAAACTTATGACCTTTAGTGGAATTCTAATGATTCATATTGGCAAGGCAAATCTGAAATTAGTTTATTCTCTTGGCTCATACAGAAATGATGACATATCTAAAAATACTGCATGCATAGCAGATTTTAGTTACTACCTACAAGGGGCTCAATCCTGCCATGCGCTGAGAGCTTCTTCCTAAGTGGTGATCATCATCTTCTCCCACTGACTGTTTTAGCAGCTTCATGCAGGCACTGACAGATTACCAGACAGACAGAAGGCATCCAGGACCATGCAGAACACTCAATGTAGGAGCAAAAATCTTCACGTTTTCTAGTTTATAACCAATCCCCTAAGCATATTGTCCAAATATATCACTCTACAGGCTGTTAATCTTTTAATAAGTTTTCTTTATATGGAAAATCTGCTTGAAATAAAGACTGAACTACAACGTGGCTTCAGTAGGTACGCAGGACTCATTTTTGAATGGAACATAGTAATCCAATTAAACTAATCTGTTTTACAAGTTAAAATGATACGAAGCACATTAATTGATCCTTATAGGCTGCTGCTATTTGAGCCCTCTCTCTGTTTGTACAGCATTTGGAACCACTTTGCACATTTGTATCCTCTAGCAGCAGAGAACTCAGTCCTCCAGTTCAGGAGAATTATGGGCAAGAGAAACATATAACTGTTATGTGTTAGATTAATTTGCAGAACACTTGGCATTATTATTGCCAAGTAGTCAAATTGTTCCAAGTTGTTCCGGAAGGTTGTTATTAATAGTATGTTTTCTGAGGAAAGTTCTGTCTACTTTTGGAACTGCATTTCTGTTGCCAAGGAAACTCCTTGAAGCACAGCATTCTAGGAGCACACTGCTGCTTTTGTTTGCCAGTATCCTATTCATATCATCTAAGTAAGCACTTTACATACTTCAGCCTCCAGTTTCAAATGTTTAAGTTTTTATGTATTTATATTACCGCATTAAATATAGTTTGTGCTTCTTTTTTAAACTTGGGGGCTCTTGTAAAATTATTTTAACAGTTGCATTAAAGGACAGGATTTTTTTTTTCACAAGTTTGCAATAAATTAGTTTTAATTTGAATAATAGCTCCATAGGTTATAGCACTAGTCCTTAAGTGTTAATTATCTTTTCACTCTGAAATTAATGTAGTCATTTCCTACTGACTCCTCTACACCATTATTGAAGTGCTGAGGAAAACATGTCATTGAGTTCTGAGCCAGAACTGTTGTTGTGATTAATCCTGGTCACATGGCCAATCTCTGCCAAAAGGAGATCACTGAAAAAAGGTGACAAAGACAGTGATTTCCTGTCAGCAAAGAGTACGACAGGGCTGTCTAGAAGTGATGCAAATGAGGGAAACTTTCACCACGGTTTGTTTGATCCACTCAGGGCCACAGCACACTGAGCCAGAGAGAAAGGCACAATGGAGCAGCAGCACACCCAGAGGAGAAAATGCACTGCACCTTCCGAGGAGGGACAGCTTCCAGTAGGGAAACAAAAACTGCTGGCAGATTTTTTCCCCCTCAACTTTTTTTGAAAGGTATCCTTAGCTTTTAATGTGCATTTTCATGTTATTCAATACAATGAACCACTTCCCTTGGATGAAATAGTTCAGCGGTGAATCTGCCCAAAAGCCGTGTCAACTACACGTTTTCAAAATCTTTGTGCTACTACATAAGGGTCTTTTTATATCTATCATGACCACCGTTGCTGAAGACTTACTAGTGCAAGACTTAAAGCTTATGTAGTTTGTATTAAAAACACCATATATTACTTGTAATCAGACAGAAAAATATAATTTCTTTTATTTGCTATTTAAAAATATTTAGTTAATTTTATTCTGAACATACTAACAATTTTAACAATCATACTGTACTTATTTAAATGGGGTTTTAATCTAACACAATTAAGTTTTGCAATTAATCTTCTGAGGAAAATGGAAAGAATTATCATTAACTTTTCTGCCTAGTATACTCATTCCTAATCTCCACAGTTCCAGTAAATACTGATTTGCTTCATTTTTGAACATTCAAGGTACAGAATTACTCAAGTTCCCACTAAAGGGCTAATTAGCAGAGTTTAAATTCTTTGGGTTTGATCCTCGAGTAACGGCATATGAATACAGCTGAAGTCAATGCAAGTTCTGTGTACTTAGAGCTTATGAGATCAGGCTCACATGCAGTAGATTAAAATGAAATAAACATGATACATTTGGCATTAAACTGAGCTATTACAGCAGTACAAAGAAGTGAGAGTCCAAAAACATGGAAATGCTCCTTTTAATTTTTTCTTAGTTAATAGATAAAGCGTTAGAGGACAAATAAACTGTCAGCAATTCATTCCGTGACTGCCATTTATCAAACACTGGTTGATTTTCAAAATTATTAGCTAGTTTAAGACTGTAAAGTTGAAATAATTTATGGCTATGGGGGAGCATAGTGAGGAAGAACAGTCATCTTTTTTTCTAAATCTTTGCCCTAAAATCTAGGAAATCTAGATAAAGTCATACATACATATTCAGAGTTAAAAAAGAATATGGCTGTGCTACTCCTATTATATTAAGGGCAAAATAAAACCTAGTTAAAGAGAGATAATAAGGTTCCTAATAAAAAAACTATGGAATATTACAAAACAAAATTAAGCTGAGAGTTGACTTAAATCTATATTAAATCTGAAAATAGAGTACTGGGAAAATAGTCTAACCATGAAAATACATTTTATTTTCCCATATGCAATTTTAGCATTTATATATTACGTTATGCTGCTTTAATGTATGCTTTTCCCTTCCGATTTACCTGTTTTATCATTGCTTCTTCCCATTCATGGACTCCTTAGGGGCAATGATTACTGTTGGTAATAGTGATACCACAGCAGGTTCCCTGGCAGAGGCGGCTTGCTGAGCTGGCTCAGAGGTACAATTACTTGTCAGCTCAATAACTGAGAAGAGGGATCTGTGGGTTTAGGAGAATCCACCAAAATGCAGAGAGTGCAATTAGCAGGTTCACATTTGAAGCTGTAACTGATAAAGAATAACTAAAGCAAGACCTGTGTTTTCATAACACCCCATACCATTGAGGAATTCTGATAATGGTAGCTGCCTGAATTTCTCTTTACAGATTTCTCTCCCTACAGCCCAGAATGGCTGTGTTCACTGTGAAGTGCAGGCAGTGCTCCTGCCTCTCAGCTGTAAGCACTAGACCATCCACGACTCTGTATAAGAGCCTCCAAATAAAAAGGGTGTCACTATTGATTAGAAGAGAGGTTTACTAGGCTAGTTTTATAAAACTATTAATTCTGGGTTTGAGGGCATGATTCATTGTTACGCGAATCTTTGAAATTAAGCACGATAAAGACCTAGTGATTTATCTGATCTCTCCTTTGGAGTGCAGAACTGTTCCCTCAATTACATTTGCTAATGTTTTCTTTTGTCTACTTTTAAATGTCTGAAATTATGGGGCTTTCAACACTTCTTCGGGAGGTGGGGTTTTTTTTCTTTGAAAGGCTAACAGATCTTAATGTTATGCACTCAAGCTTTTTACACTACCTGCAAATATTCTTCCTGCTTTATGGACACTCTTTAGCCATCTCCTAACCAAACTCCACATTTCTAGCTAAGTCTTTCCTTCAATCCTTAACAATTTGTTTGCTGCTTCCACTAGAAAAGTATATGCAGAGAATATGCACCATGGGAGGGCAGGCAGTTGTTTCTACCCTTCTTCAAGTGGTTTCGCTGTGACCAGATAAGTACTTTAGAGATGGGGGCTCTATTAATTAGCAGATGACCTCCCTGTGGAACCCGTAGAACAAATAAGCTGCCTGTGCTTTGGAAGCAGTCCTGGTTTGTCTGTGCTGCAGACTACAGACTCAGCTACTCTCTCTGGCACAAACTTTCTGCTTTTGGAAGTGTCATGCCTATCATAATACAGAATTTCATAATATTAAGAAACTATTACTTCCCATTTTGAATATACAATATCCTTCATTTTGCCACCATGCTGTACTGCAAACTAATTCTTAAATTATTGCCCTCTTTTGTTCTTCTCACCATGCATTATTATCCCAGCCTTACCATTTATTCTTAATGGTTACATTTGTATATCGGAAAAGGAAGTGTCCTAAATAGTACCTAAAATACTTGGGCTGGCTGCTTAAGTTTTGCTCCTTTTCATATTGATGGATGGATTGTTTCCTTAAAATTTATGTTTATCGATTTTTTTAGTATAGGACTAAAACTAGTGGTTAGATTAGGCATGGTACAAGCCAGTTTTATATGGCCAGGCACTACCAAAACACCTCATTTTAGATTCACAAGAAACTTTTTACCCATTTCTGACATTGTTTATTTCTGAGCCTAGCCAAGGTCAGGACTGTTAACATGTGATTAAGTTTGATTAAGTATTTACAAAGTTAGGAAAAAGATATTAGCAAAAATAAGAAATGATTGTCAATGCAAGAAATGGAGGCCACTGAATTAAACTCACTTGCAGCCTAAAACAGTTTAGATCTGAACCATATTTCCATTTATAAACATATTTTAACTAATATGACAGCCATTCCTCACTGGGTATTTTAAATAAAAGGACTACAATTAGAAAGAATAAAATTCAAAAAGACCATCAAGAAATTAGGATGCCAAAGCAAGAAAAAATAAATTATATTTAAGAAATTATCAAATTGTGCAATCATAGAAGAAAGAAAACAACTTCTATTTGACCTTGAACGTACCATTTATTCAATAAGAAATAAAAAAAAAGCTAGAGGGTAGTTGTTTCTTGTCATTATACTGTTGCTGATTCTGTGGTTAGTTATTAATTTTATTTTTTATGATTCACAATCTGCTCTTTGAAATATGCCATATGCTCAAAGCAATTCAAGGATGACAACTGTCAGAATTACTCCAATAAAAATTGCCTAAATGAGGAAGATTTACTGCAGCCTGATATTTCTGTGGAAAGCCCCTCCTTTCTTTCCCCCACCACCCCTCAGACCCGTAGACTACAGTTTCTCAGACACACAGTGAAGCCTGAATCAATTTTAGGATCAAATCACACGTTTCGGGGAACTTCTTAAAAGTACTGTCTGTCTAAAAGAAGTGGTAGAGCTTCTGGGCTAAGGCTGTTATGACAAGAGAAACCATGTGTGTGCGTGTGTACATATATATATATATGTGTGTGTGTGTGTTAGATGAAGACCCTATAATCAATATGCAAGTTCAAAATCATTTTACTGAAATCACAAGCTTGTGTGATGACTGAACATGACAATGTCTGCTTTATGTATAGCTAATAAAAATTAAATTGGAAGAGTCCTGTATCCTGGCAGCAGCAAACCAAAATCAAGGCAAATTTCTTTCTTCCCAGATGAGGTCTGAAAGGTGGATAAAAATCCAGCTGAAAGCTCCAATCAAAACACATTTTGTTAAATGCTACCGTTTCTCTTTTTTTCCTTCATTTTGTTTCAGTCTATTTATTAATGCAGTTTCATTTATTTCTATTCATCTTGAAGACAAATCTTTGTCCTTCTATAGAATTACACCAAATAGAATGTGATAAAGGGAACTTTCTTGCAATTATGATGTCGGTGCAGCCTGTCAGCGCACAGGGGATGGAAATGAGGTTGGGGACAGGGAAGGGAATTCTAATAGACACCATGATACATACAATGAACGCAGCGATATCCTGTGAGAGAAAGACTTGTCAAGCTAATCAGATCTTCTATAGCTAGGTAAAGGCAGTAACGGTAGCGCTAACCTTGTAAAGATGCTGCTGCTGCTCCTCTGACATCATCAGGTCATGGCTGTCCATCACAATGGATTCCATGTCAATCAGCCAATCCCAGAGCTCCTGGTATTCTGAATCAAAGTCCAAAAGGCTGTAGATAAGGAACAAAATGTATTATGCATAAATACTGTGTAGTTGTTAAAATCTTGTATTAGAATAATATATTCTTGAAAACTCATGATGTTCCTAGTTATATTTCTAAAGAGACATTCTGTATTTATACAGAGTAGATGAAAATGAAAACTGAAATCCAATTTAAGCCAGTGCCATGACCCAAATTCAGTGGCTGATGCCAAATCCTGACAACTGTTGGCATACTGCACTTGCTTCAAAAATTTTGAAATAGAAATCCCCCATAGATGCTGTTGTTTAATGGTTTTTAAAGTGCTGACCTTATATTGAGCAAACTTTGCAACAATCATCTTGATATAATACATATAAAATATTATTTTCATTGAAAAATGGCTCAATCCATTCAGCCATCCCTCTGCTGTCTATCTGCCTATCTCTGTAAATATCCTACATTTATTTTCATGGATGAGTAGCTAGCATTTCAACTTAACGCCTTAAGATAGGCTTGAGTGAATATGGTAAGCCAGTGAGAACTAAGGCCAGATACAGTATTAGACAGGTGTTCCCTACAGACATGTAAGAAACAAAGGTAAGGACAGGAAGTCAAAACAATGAATCCTTGAATAGCCAGCAATCATTAAAATTCAAAGGAGGATCACTACGGTTTTCAGCAAAATAAATCATTAGAATAAGGAGCTTAAAAGGATTAATGTGATTCTCTATTGAAAGCCTAGTGAATAAGTAAAGCATAGATTCTTCTAAAACACTGTGATACAAGACAGAAGGTACATGCTGAAAAACTGCACATTCGTCAAAAAGATACCCCTTGAAAAGGGATCTTCAAACTTGCAAAACTGGAACTAACAAAAGCCTTGTCAGTAGTATCAAAAAAACCCCATATTGATCAAACAATAGCGCATGTTCCACTAGAGCTAATTTCTTCAATTATTAACAATTCTTTTAGCAACCCCATTAAAAAAATTAGCGGTATTCCAACAGAGAAACAATAAACTAAACATGTTTTTAATGTTATTAATACCATCGCAGTTTCAATTGTTATTAACTAGAGTACCTTATGCATGGTAATTTTGAAAGCTTATAGATAAAGTTGTGACAAGTAGAACCGTCTTTCTGCAAGAAAGCGCGCAAGAGAGAAGAAAGCATTTGCCTTCTCTGGTATTATTTTCAATGAGTTGACAACAAAAGAAGTCTTGTATAATGCACAAGTGTTGATTCCTGCTTCTGAAGTAACTCTCTAATCCACTGTACTTAGTATACCTTTACTCAATAATTTATGAGGTGCACTTAAAAACGCCTGCTGCCCTGAGAAGGTAAGCAATGATGCTATTATAAAGAAGAGCAAGCATAAAAGGGCAAGCTAGTATTGTTGAAATATAATAGTTTTATTTAGAGCTCAGGCTTTTTCTCCTGTTTTGGGAGGTATTTGACTCAGATGTTATTTTGAAACTAAAATAAAACTAAAGTCCATTTTGAACGGTATATTTGCAATGATACTGAATCTTTATCCCTTCCTCAGAAAGCAGTATAACCATTCTGTATTTTCAGTTAGCTACTGCTCCTTTTTTCCCTTCCATCTTATCCAAATATTATCCAAAGTCATAAAACTGACAGGCAGTTATTAAAACATACGGCTTATGATATAAGAGGCTAGACTTCATCCCATATAAAGTGGTACAGATTCAGTTGAACCTGGACAGTTTGTACCAGTGAAAAATCTAAATTAAGACATGAAGATGACAGGAAACAAAGCCTACATCCAATGTTGATGACCTGCTGCTGCCAGAGTGGGATGAGATGCCTTTGGAAACTGCACCAGGAAGTGGATTGGGATTTTACTATAACATGCAGAAGATGTGCTGGATCCAAACACCTGCTTTGGATCTATAGAACCATATCTTAATTACAGTCCAAACTGGTCCATTGATTGGTGTACTAGAACGAACTGATCTTTAAAGACACACAAAAGCACTTTTCCCTGACCTTTATAAAACCCAGATAAGCACTAGGAAACAGCCAAACATTTTGATTTCTAGCTAAAGTTCTAAAGAGGAACTCAACCCAAAAGGAAGAGTGAGAAAAAAAAGATTCACTGGAAAAAGCCAGGAAGGGATGCAAGATGTAATGGGGATTGATTTTCCCCCATAGTTTACATGCTGTGCCTATTCTCTTTTTTGTTTCTCTGCTGTAAAATAAAGTACTCTGGGAGCATTTTAAAGCAAACTGTCTATGGCAGTTATTTGCCTGAGCCTGAAGACAGTGAAGTCAGACTACAAAGCACAATAATTTTTTTTAAAATTTTATTGCAATATTTTTGATAGTTCTAAAATAACTCTGATATTAAAAAAAGCTTTGTTTTTAAAATGAATGTCTCACATCTAAATGGATGGACCTACTGATTACTATTAAATTATTATTTGGAAGAGGATGTAAGTTACTAAACTGCTAAAAAGATATTCAGAAAATCCAGCAATTGTAGGATCAGTGACAGGTTAAGATTAAAATATACCTGTCAGTATTTCTGTAGTATATTGAATATTTCTTTTTTATTCAGAATCTATTTTTTCTGGGCTTAGCAGATCTTTTTTTCATATTGCCACAGGCAGAATCAGGGAAAGCAGAACTTCTGAAATACTGATGTGTGTTACAGATGCAAGAACTATAGAAAAGATATAATTTTGGTTGATTATCCAAATCCACAATTGCTAAAAAAAGAATAAATTAGTTCATCTGTTTATTGCAAAAAAATTTTCCTCTATTAAAAGTATCCAAACATTGCCAACAAGAATGCTATAATATTAGTTAAAGGGCAGGTAACTACAGCTTCCTTAATATAGGTTTGTTGGTTAATAAGCTAAAACCATTAGCTACATAATAACTAAAATGACATTAAGAAGTATATATCTTGGTAAACAGGGAATCAGATATGCAGAGTTGCATGTCTAATCCCTTGAACCCTAAACATATTTCTTAAAATGTGGACATCAATTTATTATTTTGAATGAAAATTCATGAGCACCTTTCTCATGAGAAAACCAGTTCGTCTGTGGCATTAATAAATAAAAAGGAATGTGAAGCTATTTCCATCAGCCTTTTTCCCCATGTTTAACACACACTTCCAGTTTGTATTATTTCCTTGATGGCATAACTCACATAGTATTTAGACTACTGTAAACACACTGGTATTCCTACCAAAAAATTTAGCCAGACAAAAAGTTCTTCCAAGTTTCTGGGTCATCATTTTTTGGAACTCCTTTTACAGGTTTTTATTAGGAGGATATAAGAGAAATTAGAGTTCTGACCTTAACAGCTTTAAAATCCTTATATTCTGTGCATACCTGTAGCCCCCTCTAATACATTTATCTCAAAGCCTCATCCATGAAGGCCCAATACTAGGTGATGACAGGATCCCAGGATCTGGCCTTCATGTTGTGCAATGATGCTGTAAATATTGTATACTTAATTCTCAATAGTACCTGTCTAAACTGCTTCTCAGTTTTGAGGGGATGCAGTACTTCCAGCCAGATTTGCTAGAACATTTTGCAGCTGCTCACAACTACTTTTGGTTACTTCTTGCTGCCTGGCTAGCTGGTGTTCTCCTGCAGTAGATATTCACTCTCCTCTCCTCTCCTCTCCTCTCCTCTCCTCTCCTCTCCTCTCCTCTCCTCTCCTCTCCTCTCCTCTCCTCTCCTCTCCTCTCCTCTCCTCTCCTCTCCTCTCCTCTCCTCTCCTCTCCTCTCCTCTCCTCTCCTCTCCTCTCCTCTCCTCTCCTCTCCTCTCCTCTCCTCTCCTCTCCTCTCCTCTCCTCTCCTCTCCTCTCCTCTCCTCTCCTCTCCTCTCCTCTCCTCTCCTCTCCTCTCCTCTCCTCTTCCCTTCTCTTCCCTTCTCTTCCCTTCTCTTCCCTTCTCTTCCCTTCTCTTCCCTTCTCTTCCCTTCTCTTCCCTTCTCTTCCCTTCTCTTCCCTTTCTTTTATTGTCACTTTAGCCATTTCCATGCAGATACATGTAAACCCTCTCTATTGCTGTTGTAACAAGATCACTGTTCTGCAGGAAATCTCCTGTTCTTTACACACCCATTAGCATCACCCTAATCTGCAGATACTACCTTACCTATCTCAGTTTAGCTATTTCCTACACAAAGCCACCTCTCAAATCTTTCCCCCCACTATACAAACAATTATCCATCTACAATAACTCTTGTTCTTCCTGTGGATACTCTTTCTCCTAGGTCAAACTTCCACAACAGCTAATGGATAGATACCAGAATTTTCCCAGTTATGCAACTGGCCCCTTCTCTGTAGAGATCTCAGTCTCTAGCTAGGTCACCCTACTGTGGAATTTCTGTCCACAGTTTTTATGTCCACAGCTTTTATGCAGTAGGGAAATGTTCTATCAACTATGTTTTCAAATAGCAGAAAGGCATTTCCATTGTGTTCAATACAATACCTCAGACTGGTTCAACTGGAATTTTTCCACCTGAATTCAGCCCATGCTAGTTTCTATAATGGCTGAATACATAGTATTGTATTTGTTTCTCTACAGTCCTTTGGCCTCTTAAGCCACTGTTGAGCCTCTAAGGGCTGGGATGTCCATAAGGGCCCATAAACGGTAGGGAACACTAGTAGATTACCATTCCCAGTAACAAGTGCATCTAAGAGCTTTACACATATGGTATGTAGAGTTACAAACTGGATTTTTTCATGAGGCTTAAAGCTTTATATCCCCTATCCTCAATAAAATCAAATGTCTGTTGACGTCTTACTGTCTTACATCCCCCCCAAAATTCCAACCTTAAGTCTTGCTCACATTCAACTGTGGCTGCAAAATTAGAAGCTGTTTTTGAACATGTAGCCCCCAGTGCACATTTATATACATATACATATACACACCAATTCAGAACAAATTATTTTTATGGTTGGCACTAGCTGCACTGGCGTGTTTGAGAATCTGACAGATTTCTGCATATGTAATCAAGATCTCAGTAATCCTACATAATTAGCCCACATCAACTTTTCTAAAACAGTCATCTTTCCGTATAATAAGAGGGGATGTTTACAAGGCTCATTTATCTTTACAGTCGGTAATTTAATAAAACTGTGTTTCCAAGACCTCAACACTGAGCTAACAATTGGAAAAGGAAGTTCTGGAGATACAGAACTTATGAAACCCTTGGTCAATGACTTTCCTTGCATAGGAAACTGCAGGCAAAAGTTCTACTGTATTTACTGGTTATGAGAAAATTTCTTTCAGGATGAGGATGTACCCAATGAGCACCAGTTGACTCCTTTGATCTGCTTTTGCCCCATACTATTATGAACTCACAAGTATGTTCTTATGTTCATTTAGGGGAGCTAGCATTTGGAAGATACGGTTTTCAAAAGACCTTCAAGAAAAAGTCTTAAACCAGAACTACAAGTTTTCTTGCTTGTGAAAAAGGGAGGGGCAGTAAGATTTCATTTTAGCATAGTCCAGTGACTAATTTGTCCAAGACTTTGCTCAAACTATTAAGAAAGAGTGCTTTTATATATACACTTACATATATAATATATTTGTGTGTGTGGGTATGCGTGTTTACATTTATTAAAAACTGGACTGAGAAGACCAAGTAAAGGAAAAACAGTTAAAGCTTTCTACAAGTACAAAACTGGGATGTTTGAACTGGTGAACTGTAAGGGAATGGCTTCACACTAATATTTCCTAGTCACGAGTAGTGATTATAGAGAATGATTATAGAGAATTGTCTTGCAGAGGTATTAATACACTATAAAGACGATTCCTTGGAAGATGCTAAGAAATCAAAAGATATTAAGCCATTGGAGGAGAAAAGCCTGAAGCAAAAGGACACATTACATTTTTTAAAATCAAAATAATGGATTGCTATTAGACAATTTTAGGTAGTCCTATGAACAAACCATGATTTGAATAAATTATCCAGAACCCATTATTTTTTGTATTCATATATGAAAAAAAAAATACACAGAGAGAGTTTTCCCCCGTCTCTTGGCCTAGGAAGAAAAATCCTGGTTAACTAGAAGTAAGAAAAAGTATATCATGTAAAAAAAAAATACAGATCAGTGAGAATAAAACAACAAAAAGAATAGTTCCCTACCCATTACTTCCCACTGTGTGAACTTTTGACATATCAGCAAACTCTTCCTTTCGCTTGCTACTACTGTTGTACTGCTCACTGTACAGCTTTAAGGACATCTGTTCAACAGCATCTCTTTGTGCTTCCAGATAGCATAGCTGAACCTCAGCCTAGAAAAAGAAAACAAAGAGAAAAAAAACACAACAGAACTTTTTTTTAAAAAAAAATCAGAAAGCATGCATTTAAAACAAATACTTTTGGACTGCAACAGTTTTAACCAAATGATTCACACCATCATTTTTCTCCTTGCATGATAGACAAAAAGGCTGAACCATTAAGTCAGAGAAAAGTAGTGTATTCCCAAATGCTGGAACTGAACTATTTAGGTTTCTATCAGAGAATGTGCTATATATTCCATGAGATGTATATCCAATCAAATGCTGCATAAAAATGTCTGGACATGAATAAAAAAGATATTAGAAATCATGCACTAGGACAGAACAGGTAGATACATAAAATTATATTTCTTACTGGCATCAAGACTGATATTGTTAACATGTTGCCTGTGCTTCATAATTAATGAAAACCATATTCTTATAGGTATTTTTGTTTTACATAGTAAGTATAAACAAAACCAAACAATTGGCATTATTCGCATTCTGCTTTCCCATATCTGGCATCCACTGATTACTCAGAAATTTTAATTGCAAGGGAAAAGGCAATAAGTGAGATGTGCTGTTTTCCATCAGATTCTGTGCCTGGCCAGAAGAATGTTGAATAATATTTGGCATCATAACTTATTGAATAGACAATTTATTTATTGCAGCTGCAGTGATCAGTTTGATTCTGAGGCTCAGAGAACCAGATGATAAAAGGATGAAATCTGCTGTTTGCCACACTTGCCCCTAGGAACAGGACAAAGAACAGAGGGTAGAGTAAGTTCAAAAGTGCTTTGGGACCAATATGCTATTGTTTTCTTTTAATATGCTTCACTGCAAGAAAAACGCATTACAAATTCTGATAATGCTTCAAAAACTGCTACTTCTGTGTAACTATGTACTCTTATTTCCATTAGGAGGGGAGCTCCTGCTCAACTATTTGGAGCTATGGCAAGTAAATGCAACAAGCATAGAGGAAATTTTGTATAGGGACTCTCTTGCATTTTCTACTGCGGGAGGCAGGAAAGTGAAGAGTTTGCTTGGCTGCTGACAGCATGACAGAGTTACCAGTCTATGGAACAACAGCAGATGTAAAAAGAAAGCAGTGAAAGGGCTAGAGAGAAGGGAAATCTGCAACATATAGGGAAAATGCAGACAAGCGAAGGGAAACAGGCACTGAAGGATGTCAGTAGGGAAAGTCTGAAGGAAGGTTGGAATGTCTTTATAAGTTGTGGTAATAATAGATACATATATTTGCTTATGCCTTGCCTTGGTGCAATTTTTGCTGAGTAATAATGTAGCTGATTTGGAAATTCTATTTCCTTTTAAAATTTCTCTTTCAAACTTTCAAACATTTAGAGCTTTCTCTCTCAGTTGCTTCTTGCAGTGAGATTTGTTATGTTTGGCAGTAAACCGCAATACGTTTTTGAGAAATTAAAAAAACCAACAAAAATTACTAGCAGTTTTCCAAGGAGATAGAAGATAAAAATTCCAAATAAACCAAGCAGGTCTTTCAGGGTGTACATAAATGAAATACAAGGCTTTCATATGTAGTCTAAAATACTGGAAAATTAAACCACACAGGGTTACCAATGAAGAAACTAGTTGGGACTGTCCAGTTATAGTAAAACATTAAGGTTTGAGAGAGCTATAAAGCATACTTTTTCAGAAACTGTAATTAAAACTGCTGTTTATATAACTCAGAAATGACCAAAAGCAGCACATAAACAAACATCATCACCTTCCCAAACATCATCATCTTCCTGTTCCCCTTCTACCCCCAAGTACATTTTCCTTTAAGTTGATAAACAATCCCCTTCCATAGTATACAGGGGTTCCTGATCAAATTTATTTTTTGGAAGGATTCTTAACCAGTAAGGATAATCTTTCAGCTGAGTATTTTGTATTGTCCAAATAAGACTATGAATTTGTTCTTTTCTTTCTTTACCAGAAAGCGGTTATTCACTGGCTGTTTTTATTTTAGTTATTGTTGATATGACACTTTCAGTCTAAAGCCCTTTTATGAGTGACCAGAACTTCCTAAACTATTACGTTATCAATTAAAATCTTCTGTGATTGTTTTAAGCCTAGAGGTGAAATCTTGGGGAAAACTTTTAAGCAAATAATTTCCCTGATTTTCAGGGGTTTGGAAATCAAGATAGGAAATTGATTTTTTTCCTATGGGTTTCAGGTGGGGTTTTGGGTGGGGTTTTTTGAGGGTTTTTTTGCTTGGTGTTGAAATTATGTATACAACCCCCTCTTTCCCTGCCCCCAATACCCCAAAAGGAGAGAATTCACATGTAGCCTAAACTCTGGAATCTCACATATATGAATTAAAACTCAGCTCTGAACTACATGAACACATGCTATTTCTCAAATACCACAACTATCCCAATACTTGAGATACACATTTTTTTTTGGCATTTTCTAATTCACCTCCCTATAATTTCCTCTATATTTTAAAATAAGAAATTGGAAAAATAAAGAAAGAAGCTTTTCACAGATCTTTCATTCTTTGTTCATTTGCAAAAATATTTGTAAATAGGCAAATCAGTAATGCAAATGAAAAATGGGGGAAGAAAAAGGAGGATGAAATAGAGTAGTGGGGGGAAGGAAAAACAGGATGGAAAGGGTAAGTAAATATATGGAGAGGGATCAATGAGAATCCACTATTTCTTCCTCACAGCTATAAGACCCTCTTGTACTGAGGATTATGAACTCCATCAACATCATACTCTATGAATCCTGAATACAAGCAATTGTGTCCCAGTTCTTGTATCTCAGAACTATGATCCCTCTATAAATCAACTATTTTTTTTTAACCCCAATTTCTGTCTTCAACGATTGCAAATACTCACAGCATTTCAAACTAGGGCAGTGTAGAGTTTCAGATGGATCTTTCTGATTTCTTTTCTGTATGAATTCAATCTATCTTACTCTTTTACTTCAGCATTTTTTTTTTGTCCCTGTTCTACTGATATCAACAGCAAATCCAAACAGGCTTTGAAGACCTCGAGTAGGTATTGATCAGTTTAAGTCTCAAAAACCTACATTCTGCAGAAGCTGAACTAACAGGAACAAGGCACAATCTAGAAAATAGTACACAGCACAGCTATGCAATAAATCTACTGCAGTTTATTTTCAACTTAAAATCTTAAGTGATAATGAAGGACTAGTTTTGCAATATTCTGTCAGAATAAAGTAGTAACTTTATTAATTGCTAGTCAAATATAGAAAAGCCACTTGTTTTACCTTCTAGTTTATTTTAAGTGTGCATTTTCAGATTGCCCTAGATGTGCTTTCTTGTTACTTAACAAAACTATAAGAATTGAATATCTATCACAAACACACCTGTATGGACATGGATATCTAGGAAAACCTGAGAAAGTCTACTGAGATATGCATAATCCCAAATATATGTAATAGAAATTGAGTGGGAGGTAATCATTCTTTTACTCTTAGCACCCCATCTTAGAAGTGGAATTCAGTTTCTTTTTTTCAGAGGATGCAGCAAGTCAGAATCAGTGAGAAATTGAACATGGAAGATAAATGCCAAGGAATGACACTCAGCAGTTGTTTTCCGCATCATGGTCCTCTTCAAAGTGACCATTTTTGCAGTAAAAACACAATAAAGATGCTGGTGATGGTCTGGTTACACACTTGTACAGATTCTCTAATAGTCACTGTCCTACCTGGATGAAATGGGTTTAAAATATTCCGTTGTAAATTAAACTGAGATATTCCCAATAAACAAATGACAAAATTATCTCATTTTCTTGAGCCTAGTGGATCCAATCTCTGAACAAGACTATGAAAAAACAGTAGTCTCTGGGGAAAAACAGTGAAAAAATTCTATACTAGTGCCAAATATTCAGTTCTAGTGATCGATTAATAATGGTAAATATTTTCAAGGCTATTGTCAGAAAGCTCATTTTCTAAAAAGCAAGACCTTATAAATAAACCAAGGGAGCCTGGGGTGCAGAATCTGTTCCTTAAGATTGGCTTTGCATGACAACATAGAATGTCCTTTACTATACAGAACACTAAAGAACACAAAGGGATAATCAGTGACAATACAAATCAATGAAAATACATTGTATTTCTTGTTAGACCTACATGTTAGAATGACCTTATTCTGAAGTGGAGAAAGACAAGACAAGGGATAATGGCTGTTACTGTGGGAGGAAGGAGATTGAAAGGTTATATTGTATACAGAGTGTCAAATGAGAGACTCAAAATTTACACCAATGTAAATTGGAGATGAGAACTCAGAGCTGGTGTTGTTCTGCTGCAAAAATTTTTTATATTGGAATATACTAGAATAAATATCACTGATTTGGTGTTGAAACTATTTTCAGACACTGTTTCCTAGGGAGCACAAATCTTTTGTTATGAACTATGTTACTGTAAGCAAACTATTCTGTTTTAAATATACAAATTTTAATACAGTCAGTTGAAATGTGAATTATGAAAGTACCCTATCTTGCATATCCTTTCTCTACAGTGCTGTAGAAAAGCTATATCACTGCCACACTAGACTGTAATTATTATAGAACTACATATGAAATCCAGACATAGTTCAGTTCCTCTGCTATTGGTTGAACTTAAGATGGACAAAAACATTGTCTCTTAAATTAAAGCACAAGTTCCAGTTTCCACCAAACAAGGAGGTGGTCCGATAGCATTGTGCAGCGGGCTTAGAAGGCTCACCTGTATGTACATTTTATAGAAGTGCAAACTCAGCTGCACCATTCTAAAATAATTCACATCGCAGCTTGGTACTCTTTATATCTTTGTAATTGGTGAATTTCTTGAGAGATAAAATTGGGAGTAATTCCTTACCAGAAGTAAGTTGATCACAGTAGCTTTTATGTGGTCATATCTGTGCCCTCAAGCATTTTTTGTTGTCTTCTGTCACAATATTCTGTCTATTTCTCCACATTATAAAGTTGTGGAGAAGGCTTTATTACAGGACATGAAACAGGTTCTGTCACAGATGCAGCTACAGAATAAAATTATGTTGAGGACTACACAGCTCAAAATATCTTCCATGGAGATGTAGCTTACAGAAGGAGTTCTTTGGCAGGTAAGAGTTTGACCAAAGACTTTATACAGACAGACTTGATCATCCACCAGTCCATCCCCACAGCCAGTCAACAGGTCTTCTGTTGCTGAAAACACTTAGGGTAGAAGCAGTACTTCCAAGAAGTCACCCCAGCATTTTAATTGGCATTGTATAACAGAATCTCAGAATCACAGAATCACTTAGGTTGGAAAAGACCTTCAAGATCATTGAGACCACCACTTGGCAGTGTTAGGCTGCTTGGACTTCAAGTGACTTCTTGGAACTATTGCTTCTACCCTAAGTGTAGGCATTTGGTTTTGTTGTTGAAGCAGGATGGGAACTCTTATTTTCTAGGTTTTTTGTCTTTTCTCTTTTCCCCCCTCTCCCTCTGCATAAATAAAATAGGGATCTTGCTGCAGTTGACTTCCTTCTTAGTCTGTTACCCTTACTGCTTTTGGCTCCCCTGCCTCTTCTGTCCTCCATCTTGCACACCCTCTTCAGGACTGAATCAGATTAAAAAATAATCCTACATCACAAAACATGTTTACTGAGAGCTGAACATTTGATAGTCCTATTACAAAGGACATGCTGTGTTTTGATCATACAGGAAATTAATTCTGTTAATCAGGGCATGCTTGTTACCAGTTAAAATCGTAGCAAAGTGTTTTCATCATCATAAATCTCAGAAATGCTTTTATATTGGTAATAACTTTATCACTTTGTTTTTCAGTGTACTAAAACCATCACAACAATGTGAAACCTCCACACAGAATGAGCAAGATTACAACGCAACAACATTCTTACTTATCAAGGTACTTAAACTTATCATAGAGTTTAAGTAACAGCAGTAACATCACAGTGAATTTTAAGCCTGTCCACAGGAGACATAAAATGAAATTTTAGATAGAGTAGGGCTGTGTTATAGCAAGCAGAACTTCAGGCAGTTCCCAGAGCCATCAGAAATAACGGGGGGAAAAAAGAGGAAAAAAAAACCCCAGTAAATAACAGCAATAACATTTTGCAGGGTTTCCCTTGGTTTTCAGAAATACATAGGGTTTTTTGCTGTTTTGCTATAAAGATTAGGAACATGACCTGTGACTTCAGGACTGTGGAGTGCAAATGCAATCAGTAGCATGGTCTCAGCAGCATTGTCTGACCAAATCCGTGGAGGTATCCTGATCATGCTGTTAATTTAAAATCTGGACCTCTGGTGTCTAATTCCTGACTGTTCTCCTGCCTTTGGTTCTGTTTGGTGTAACATTAAATACAACACAAGAGCATGGCATGCCCTGTGCATCAAACGGATCTCAGCTATGTACCCAGAGAAGTTCCCTATATCACAAATATCAAAAAGCATTGAAGAAAAGTATGAAAGGATTAACCTCTCCAGAGACTTCCAAGACTGTGAATAGTTTCTGACAATAGCATCCCAAAATTGCGAGGTGAAAAAAAGTCCTTGTAAGAATGGGTACTGAACAATGGCCAGTATCTTTTGCTACTCATCTTGCAGGTCTGCATCTCCAGCCTGCAGAACAAGGGAGTGACAGGCAGGACACATAAGAAGGGTTTGTAACAATCAGGAGCCAGGTGGGGAACAGGCTTGCTCTGACAACAGAAAGGGCTGGGATGACAGAACAGTGCTTGCTAAAACTGGGCAGAATACACAAATTAACAAGGATGCAGATCCAGCCAAACCCACCAACATATCAGTTAGAGTGCATTCATCAAAACTGACGCACACCTTCTAGCTCCTTCAGTGACACCTCTTTGCATGCCACAAGAACTGAAAGCCCAAACAGTCCCATTCCTACAAACCCAGAAGAAGTTGTCCTATTAAAGTAGCAATTCATCAATGCAACCTTTTGTCTTGGTTTCTTTCCTGTCTGGCAGAGAAAACAATTTATTATAGGAGGTCAGACAGAGATATGTTGTACTCAAACACAAGGCTGAATACTTTCTGGGCCAGCCTCAAGATCCCCAAGTAGTCAAGAAGAGGAAAGACTAGTCAGACACAGAAAGTCTTTCCTCAATGTGCTAAAATTGTAAACTTAATCTTACTTAATTAAAACCTCAACTATTTGCACAGTTCTGATTGTTCCTACCATTCCCTCTGTTTGCACTTTTAGAGCAATGAAGTGGCTTAAAAAGAGATTGTTAAAGAGTCTGCCGATCATCCAAAGCACTGATACTTCCAAAAGTCCGCTCCTCTAAAAGTCTTCTGTACCAAACCACATAGGCAAAGCACCTAACTCGATCTGTAGGGCTGGGCATTCAAAATGGCCATGCCCTTAAGGTTAAAGGTACCACGTTCAGAATTCAGGACAGCACATGTATACAAGAGAAATTCCAGAGTGATGGTGCACATTCCTCCGCCCCCATCTCTGCAGCAGATTGACACATACATTTCTATTTAAAAATAATGAGGGAAGGTAGATCTTGCAAAACCAATACCTCCTAGGGAAAACTACCCAAAACATCCCAGAAAGGCATGAGTGAGCTAGTATAAAAATGTTACAGCCTTTTCCTTGGAAATTTTGCTCAGAGATCTACTTTGTGCATATTTTTGAGAAATCTCTTTTCTCACCCTTGGGAGCTGTACTGCCTTACAGTGAAGCGAAACCTGATGACTTATTTGTAGAAAGTGGCTTCCAAGTTCTCTGAATTTATTATATCGAAAAATCTCATTTGGAAGTAAATACAAAGTAATTATTTACTTCTTTAAACTTGCAATGTGTGAAGTTACTTTGGTAATACACATTGACTTTTAATTAATTTTACCATACTGTAATAGTATTCCTGTTTTATGTTTTGATATTTTTTCATGAAGAGAGATTTTTGTAGAATTCTGTTATTTATGCTGTAGAAATTGCTAGTAAGATGATGCTATACCACAAAAAAAAATTAAATCTTTTTCTGTAATACTATATAATTTGTGAGCATGTTACATAATTATTTTTAGTGCATAAACAATTTTATTTTTTTTCTGAGTAGCTCCATTTTAAACTTCTATATGCTTGAGAAATGTTTCATATTTATTAACCTAATCGTTACAAATATATGTACAACTAGTTCCACAATTTCCTATACATACCAACTCACAAAATTGCAGTTTTGAGCTAAAGTCTCCTTTTAATTCAATATTTTTTGAGTCAAATATTTTGAGATGCTCAATAGTGTCAAACATTTTCAAGCCTAAACTCTCATTGAATGCTTATTTGACTTGTTCTGAAATTGAAGGAGATTCTTTCCATGCCTAGATAGTCTATTTGATGTTAAATTAGCCCTAGAGATGGGAATGTTTTCTTACTATACAATATAAGTGGTTTGTTTTGTTTTGTTTTGTTTTTTTAAATTAAGATCACTTTTTCTCCTCTTACAGGGAGAAATTACAATTATTTTTTTTGCAACAACTTTTTAGATGTTGAACTATTAATGATATAAAATTGTGCAGAAATGAACACAGGACTCTGTCTCCACTGCAATATTAAGTGAGAATAGGCAAACTATGAAAGAGGAGAAAAACTACATGTTAATTAATTTATTTAATAACAGCAGGGAAATGCAGTCCAAGAATTTTTCTCTCTACATTATTTTTCTTATCCATATATATGTGAGAGAGAGAGAGAGATATTTTTTGAAGAAAATTAGAAACAGAAAATTTAAAAAAATAATTGTGAGGAAATTAAAAAAATATATTAGTAAAAATATTAGTAACTATTATAGCAACAGCAAAACATATAACTTAATATGTTGATTTGTACAACTGCCTTGCCATGTATAAAAAGCAGGCACAGACTGCTGCTCCTTTGAGTTTATTTATGATCCTCAGATGAGGAGCCTCCTGAAGCACCTGACACCTACTGAGGTAGAGGGAACTGTGAAAAGATAACTGTTTTAAACATAAAATATTTGTATTGCTGAGAGGTCAGCTTTGCCACTGCTGACTTCATTGCAATTTGCATACTATTAAAGCATTACCCATAATGTTTGTAAAATTTAATTTTAAAGCTATGCTGTTAAAGATGTTTGCTGAATTGTAAGCACCTAGGACATTTGGGAAATTTGTTAACACTTTGATAGTTACAGTATTTCTGCCTCACTTTGCTCTTTATTTAACCCCCCCACAAACACACACTATTCTCTTCTTCCATTTTATGACAATGAATCTCATTTTAATGCAAGCTGACATACTTAAAAAACCCTAAGTATACTGCAACAGTAAGTAATGGAGATAACTTCCCCTTCTATTCTCAATATATTTAAGTTTGTTAAAAATGTCAATAACTTATTTATTTACTTTTTGCTGAGGGCTGAGATCCAATTATACTCTTATAGGCTAGAGGTGATGGATATGATTTTCTACTTCACTCTAATACAGACTTTCTCATTAAATCTCACAGCTCGGTAATCACAGTCATCACATTTGTGTTTCAGTGCTGCATTCACGCTCACATTCTCTTCCCCTGGATTTCCATTCTCTTTCCCCCACCCTCTCCCCCAAGATCTTTATTTACTCCCTGGCAGAAACTGCAAAATTAAGGATGTATAATGTGCAGATACAATCTTTGCTTCCTTTGCTCTGCCCGACTAGCACTTCCCTCTAAAATACACTTACTTTGGGAAGTACTGATGTTAACTCGGTTACTATAGTACATGAACTACTGTTCCACTTTGAAGTACTATAGAAAAGTTGCCCTTAGATGATAATGGAAAGGATGGAGTAAAGCAGGAACAACAAGAATTATTTTACATACTAATAACAATAATTTAGTTATCAAAACAGTACAGAACAAGCATGCCTTTATACTGTTCTTTAAAAAATTTAGCTTCCTAGGGTTCTAATAGTCTTTTCCTATGGTTCAGGAATGCACAGTAGCACTCAGCCCAGTGCCTGTATCCTTATTTCAAAGAGAATCATTCAAACCGACATCCACCCTGTCAAGAATCTTGACTTTGAGCTGCTAATGCAGAATAAAATCAATATAAATTTTGATCATTTGATGAATATTTACTTCTTTCTTTGGAGCCTGGGGATTTAGAATTGAAAACTGCTGAATCAAGTCATTTTATTTTTTTGTGTTTGTGCCAACACCAATTTACTACCCTCCTGAAAGTTCCTGAACAAGATGTCTCATGTGGCATACATGTTGGCTTTTCCTGTCAATCATAACTGTGTGCCAGTAGGGAACCATAAACATTTTCCTTTCATACTCTTAGTTCTCCAAAAGGAATATTTTGATTACTTCCCTGGAAAACGTAAACTTGTCTTATTTAGACATACTGTAGAATGCCTATGTCTATTTTTCTAGGACAGCTGCTGTGCCTAAATTGATACTATCTATTAAACATTTTCTTTTCAGTATGAGTTGCTTCATACAAAGAAACAGTTTACAATCACTGCAAACAAAGCTTAGTAACACAAACCAGATAAAGATCTAGATTGACATTATCACTTCTCTATATATTTTCTGAAAAACTGCATGAAAATTCTGACCAGTATAATTTGCACCAAATGTTTGTGAAAATGAAGATAGCAGGAGGTAAATAGATCCCACAAGTGAGCAATTAAGATGCGACTCTAGTTTGCATTTCATCTTAAAAAGAAATGTACCTTCAATCTTAATAAAATGAGCTTCTAAAAAATGTATATGTAAAGATCCTATGTTTCCATAGTGATTGGGGGAGGGGGGAGGGCAGAGGGAAAAGGAGAAATGATGCTTCTAAATTTGAAAAAGACCTAGATTAGTTTAACAAGAACTGTAAATGCAGGCAATTTTCATCTTGCAAAATTTTTTTATATATGACTCAGTGGCAGACGGGCTTTATCTTAAGGAGCAATTTTGTTGGTCTCCTATAAATTAAATAAAAGTGGCAGCAGCTGTCTTTCAGAAGGCTGATATAGGCTTGTATAGTCATATGATATTATGTAGACAGATGTTTTAAATAAAATAAAATATTTAGATTGCTAGATACCTTGCTAGATACAAAGGCAATTATAGGATGTCTTTGTTAAATTAAATTTCTCATTCTTCTGAGAAGAAAAAAAGGGAATTGTCCTGGAAACTGTACCAACAGGAAATGATTCTATATCTAAAACAGCTGGAGACTGTAACTAATATAAATTTACTTGAAAATAAAAATGCTGTATGTCTCTAGAGACATGCAGCAACATGCAGTAAAACCAGATGTGATATAAAATTATTTTTAAAAACCTCAGTTTACATATACATATAAAATATTAAGATATGATCCACTCATGTAGAGAGACTGTTCAAGGCTAAGACAAAGTAATAGAACAATTAAAAACCTAAAATATAGCAAAAGTAACATCCCTTTTCTAACAATAAAAACCTTTTTTTCACAAATGCTGCCTTTTCAGAAACATGTTAGACACCTTACTTTGACAAGGATTCTAATGTGATAACACTTTATTGCATTACCAAGACAAAATTTAGAGGAAACCTTTTATCTCAGCACTTTAAGGTAGATTTTGATTCACATCTATGTTATGTGTGTCAAAGATCCAAAAATAACTCTAAAAGAAAAGCCAATATCCAGCACTCAAATTCTTCAGATACTGTATTTAGGAAAGCTTTCCACAGTGTAAAAGGGAATTTTGCCAGAATAAAGACTGCACAATTGGGTCTTATATGAACACTTTAAAAAATATACCACACATTCTATCCCATGACTGTCTAATATGATTCAACCTACTTGCTCTTTCCATTTTTGTTGAAAACACCACAGTATAACAGATTACATTCTATGTATCTGTAGTTGTTTTACTCTTCCCCAAGACCTCCGTTACAAACTTGTCATGACTCCAGGCCCAAACCTGCACAGCTGATTTGGCTAAAGCACCTAAGGTCTTCACTTACTCATAAAGCAAACATTCCAGGAGGAGTACATATGCCAAAGTGTCAGAATAAGAACTTTGCAGGTGTGCTTTTCAAATCACCATTGACAAAAATCCATCCAAATTTGCTTGACCCTCTTCTTCCTTGTTCCCTTATAAAATGATACTGTAGAATCACTTGTTCAGGATGCTTTTTATGTAATATTATTTTGCAATTTGAATAATGAATTGAACTTTTTTCTCTCCCTCATACCTAACAAAAATACCCTAGCTAAATAAAACCAAAACAAGTATACCCAAAATATTGAAAGTGCTATATTATAGTCTGTATAGAGCAAGAGAAGTAAATGGTGTTAAAGATTCCTTTCAGAAAGCTTCAGGTTGGATTGCTTTCATTTTTTCCAATAGCCTTAATTGGCTAAGTGCCTTTGGGCCAACTAATACCCGGAGAGACCTAAACTCAGTAATCTTGTAAATACAATGATTTCAACAGATTTTCATCAAAGACATGACCATTACACAAGATACTACTCGTTTGGTGCTGTATTATTTCTCATTTAGAATGTAGTTAAAATTGCCAAATTAATACAAGATTTATTGTTACAGTATTCTATGCTACCAAGAGTCCAACAAACAGGAGACATTTGGCTATTTTTACTGAAGTTTAGACAGATATGTGAATAGATATGAACAAAAGTTTTAATTTCACCAGGAAAAGGAGCCAGGTCCAAAGCAGACTGAGAATAGCAAAATCACCCTTCTCAAGATATAGATGTCCAGAGATGACATGTGTGTAACAAATGTTCATGTGACTATACAGTTACATAATTTAATCTTTTTCCTTCAAACAGGAAGGAAACAAATATTAGGAAGTATAACTGAGATGACAGTAACATATCACAGTATAATATGCATACCTACTGCTTCTTTTTATTTTAACACCTGACCCAGGAAAATGTGACTTTTCTGCAGCTAAAATAAGATGCACTTAAGGAATCTGAATTTCAATCACTACAAAAAATATGTGTCAAAAGAAAGCTTTTAATTAAAAAGATGCACATTTCCAGATGCACTTAGTGGCCAAAGCGTACATGTAAAAAACAGTACTGCTAAAGATGTTGAGTATTACTACATGGGGATTCTGGGCACTCAGATTATGATAGACCTTATTCTATTTCCAGAGACAAAAAAAAAGTGTGATTTCTAAACCATCTATTGACCTTACAACATGACGTGGGACACAGGCTCCTCAGAAGTGAAAATAGCAACAAAAATCATTACACACTGATTAATCTAGACCCAAGAGAGGTCACAAACTGATAACTCATACATCAAGGGTCATTACAATATTTTAAAACAATATTTTAAATGCGGTTTGGCAAAAGGTTTTTTGTGAGGTAATCTCACAAATTGCTTAAACAGATTATTGATATCGTGAAGATTTTTCTGCCTTTGTCATAGCATTAATTGAAATGGAGGCATTAGGCCTGAGTGTTACAATAGAATATTGCAGTTTTTATTAATAGACACAGGCAATCTATTATACAGATAGTCAGCACCCACTGTAGTGGGATGGTGTAAGGCCTACAGACATTTTTAGCAGGAAAATATATAGGTACAGGTGAGAGATCCTGATAATATAGCCACAGCCTAACCACAGTTCCAGGTTCTTTTTACTGAGCATGGTTGAAAACTGACTCTCTAGTGGTCAGTTTCTACAGAGGCCACACAGGAATTATGGTTGGAGATACCTTTGCATTACATGTACAAACAAAATTTGGATCCTACCATAGAACCCTACATCCATTCTTCAACTGTGTGTCCAAATCAACAAAAGTTAGCGTGCTTTTTTGGATCTTGGTTTCATTATAACCGAACCATCAATGTCTTATTGGAGCAGGCTCAGATTAAAAGTTCAAGTCTTGGAGCTATCAGGAATAATTACCATAGAAAGTTGCATGGTAGCAGGACATTACGGTCTTGTTTATGGAGCTTAGGTAGAATTTCCAATCAGCATGATTGCATCTATTTCTAGTGCTTTGTTAATCGCTTCCTGAAGCTGCTCATTAAAAGCTCCTGTGTCAACACGTAATGCTGTGGTGGCTGAAACAGAGATTGGGAATACAATCACATCTCTTGGCTTGGCTAAGAAGTACACTGCAACATTGCGCACTTTATCACAAATGCTGCTTTCCCATTTGATAAAATGCCTTACCATGTCATGGAACAGTGGTCATTTATTTCAGGGGAACAAGCTGAATCTTCACCATTAAACACTGGATGTGAGCAAACATAATTCTATTTTTGTCTCCCTCAACAATGGAATTGCAGTGAGACCCAAGTACAGCAATTTAACATCTCTCTTACAACAGTCACAGAAGTGATGACAGCCCTAGACAATAATCACTTGCCAATACCCTAGTACTTACCTACCAACTGTGAAAGCTTTCATAGCCGTAGTCAATAATTGAACCGACCAATTCCACTGTGCTGCATGTGATTGGTGATATAATCCCTTTAAGTGTGTTATTTAAGTTTGCAATGCAGTTAATTGAAACCCTACTAGATGCAAATCAAAAGTTTCAGCCTTAATTGAGATATTTTGAAAATTGAACCCATTGCTTCAGGCAGGTGCTACATGAGATTCCATTAATATAGGTAATTAACATTAGCCTCTGCTTTAATTAACATGCACACTTTAATTAGTAAAGCATTAACCAACATTAAAAAATCTGATCTTCATGCATCACAAAAACTGCAAAGTTATGACTATGTTATTTTTTTCCAAGACTGTAAATCATACAACATATCAATTCTTTTTTCTTTAAATACATCAAGATATTTTAAAAAGAGAAATATACATATAAAATGTACATCCTTGTTTAACTGAACATTTTAAATTGTGGGAAAGGTTTCTTAAGAATATCTAATATATGAAGAAATCTCACATAATACTTTGAAACTTCTCTCTAAAATTTATAAATATGTATATTATATATGCATGTATCTAAAGAGTTGCTTTATAAATGAAAATAATTCAGTTTTAACCAGATCTGCTGCTCACTGTTAATTCTATGACAGAGTCCGAGACAATATTTTCCAGAGCTGGCATTTTAAAAATAAATGTTCTGTCAACAGTACTAGCTTTGTTTCCCATCATGCTTGTTTTAACACATAGCATTTTAAGATCATGCTGCTCTCCAGAGTAAGTAAGCCTATGACTGCAAACACGTTTGCAAACATGAACTGAACGTCTTCTTGAGTTTGCTCAGAGCCTTAAACAACATCCTCAGGAACTAGCCTGTTGCTCCAAAACTTTTTGTCTTACTGTATCACAAAGCCCACTGCTGTGCTTTGTCACCTCTGGGAGTTCAAATAATTTGGGAGCTGTAGTGGTATAATTGAGCTGGTTCAGGATCAGCCTTTCAGCACAGCAGATCCAACTTACAGTTGTACAAGCTCTATAATCAAGGGAACTTGAACAAGTGCAGTTACACTCATGTTTTCAAACCAAATACAGAAATATTTCTTTGATACAGACAAGGTCTTTATGACTCTGGACTGTTTTATTTTGTATCTGAAGTTAAAATTCTTATTTAGAAGCATAAGTATGTTCCCAGACATATCTAACATAAGGAACTCCATCCAAGCCTGTGAAATTAAATGGTGGAGAGCTCCAGCTTAAAGATCATTCTTTAAATAGAATTTAACATCAGTATTTTTCAAAATACATTTCCAAACAGTGCAAAGATACCTTCATCGTCCTAATCCTTTCCTTCTGTTATGCATTTGCCCATATATCCTGACAGCTTTGCTTTAAATATGGTAAGTTCCATTTCTACAACTACATTATTACTACAAAGAAGATTTCTGATCCACTCACTATATTTCCTGTGTTTCCTTTCTCAATACATAGAGGTGGAACATGTATTAATTATTGTTATACAATTCTCATAATAAGATGCTGGATGTGTTGGCTTGAATAATACAGTTATTTGAAACCTAGACCTGTTTCTACAATTTCTGCACGTTCTGAACCTCCACTGCATTTGGCAGTGAAAGGAATGGACAATGCTAAAGGACTATACACCCTATTCATATTGCATCCAAATATCTGCAGATCTCAAAGACAGCATGTACATGTGCAGAGAAAAAAGAATGTCCTTTCTGAAGCTCCTAGAAGTACCACATCAATGTCACATCAGGGTTCTGTTTGTTTCTTTTTGTTAAATGGGAAAGAACTTTCATGAAAGAAACATGAAGACAAAAAAATGCTTTAAAACTGGAAAGATTCACTTAATCAATTTTAAGCACTTTTTCTCCATGGAAGCAAATCCTACATTGTGTTTCATATTCGTAACACACACAACTTTTAAATGTAAGGCTTTCCAGAATCTACAATGCTTCCAGCTAAAAAAACCTCTAGATCTCTCTGGTGCAATTTGCCAGATTTTGTGGTATTCTGCAGGACATATTGTGGCATTTTGACAGTTCTCCCTAAAATTAAAAGAGCATTACAGCTAAAAGAATACTTTGCTGAGTGCTTTTCATGGCATGTTGTTGAATTCACCATATTTTATATTGTGCAAAACCACAGCTAGACTGAAACCAACATAAATAGTCAAAATCTATCCTGACTTGCATCTGAGTAACCCACAAAGATCAGGAAACTATTGTTTTCTGTAAAGCAATGTGACAATACTTTTAAAACAGTGATTTTCAGAATACAGAATTCTTTGATGTCTGTGCATATTCAGATTTACATGTAATACTGAACAAATCCACAAATTTTTTTTTGTCTTATTTAATTGATTGAATTTAACTACATATTTTCTTCCCATGAGAAGAAAAAAAAATTGTAAGCAGCATCTTGAGAATTAAGGTAGTCTCATCCGATGTGGAGAAGCCACAGTGTATTTACCACACAACGATCAAGGAGCCACAGAAACCCCTGTTCTGTAGAACATGCAGTAACTCTGCAAAAGGCCAGTTCCTCTATAGCCCCATCAGAAAATCATCCTCAGCTCATCATTGCAACAAAATGAAATAGCTGCCTCTACCTATCACTCTTTCACTGTTTCAGAGGAATCCTCCCTATTGTTGGGCAATGGGGACAACAGAAGGATACAATGAGAAACTTCAATTTTCATTGCTGTATCTCCTGCAAATGTTGTTGTGTTTGGGTGACAAAGAGTTTCTGATTACTTTCACAGCTGACTGTACTACCTACATGAGCCTGAAGTTAAGTTGATGGATTTTATAAACGTTATACTCTTCATTAGTCCCGATACCACAAAGTTAAAATAGACTTGCTTCCCTTCTAATATCAAACTAAAAGTTGTGAACAACTGGCCCAGAAATTCTACCATATTAAAACCAGTTCTTCACTGATCTGTGCCATCATTTCTGAGTTTCCTTATGTAAACTTGTTCAGACTCTTGTTAAAAATGTTAAAAATGTAAAAAAAAGTCCTAACATAGTAAAAATACACTCATGTCATACAATGTTATAAATAAGCAACTTCCAAATCTGCTAAAACCATCAGTTTTAAAATATAAAAATCGACTTCTCAAACTGGTCAGTGTAGTAGGTGTGATGTCCTTCTTTAGTGCAGTGTTTTTCTTCAGTAAACAATTGTGTAAAAGACTTCCAGTAGCACAAGAATTATAAACGTACAGGGAATGAAGTGCATTGCATTCATGACATTTTTAAAGGGTTGGGGTTTTTTTTCCCCAGTGAGGTCTTTAAAGTGCTATAATTCAAAATCTTCTAGTACGTCTAGCAAAATAGGCTAAACCTAGAAAATGAAGGATAGAAAATGAAGGATGGATTATATTCTGTCAAAGTCAATGGCAATTTTCTTATTATGATTTCAAGCAAGCAAAACATGCTCTTAAAAATCATGTAACAAAAAAATGATATATATAAACTCATCATTTCAAAGATATGAATTCCTGACACCAATATTCTACATATTTTTAAGATAGGGAATGCATACTGTAGCATAAGTATCATGATATGGGGTTGCAAGCAAAGAAAAGTTTGAAAGTGCAGACATGACAATGTTTTTCAGCAATTACAGGAAAAATTGAATTTTACTGCTCTAAGAATAACGTAGCCCCCTTTTGTCATGAGGAAAACAGGACAATATAGGGTTCAGTTAATAGCTTGGGATGGAACTTGAAATGTCAGCCTTGCTTCTCCAATACCGCTGCAGGAAGGAAGGGCTAGGGACACCAAATCTCTTTTGTTCACTGTGGGAAATGGATTTTGCCTTCCTGTGTTAGCTGCCACTCCGTCTACACCAACTTTTTCATTTGCAGCTATAAGTTTCCTATGACTTAGACACAGATAACTTCAGATAGTAGGGTCATGGCTACCATAGACAACCACCTACCTTGCAGTGTGCTGAGTGCCATCCCTTAATCTTTCTGTTCTTTTTCTGACTCTAACAGATGGTCTAATAAAAGATATTAAACTTTGCCTCCCTTGTCTATAGTTCATAACTTGTTCTTACACACTAAAGTTATGAGTAGTCTTGCACATATAGAGTGTGACATGTTCTAAAGCACTGCTTTAAACATGCCTGGAACACTTCTGTAATTACTAAAGGCAAAATGTGCGTGATACACAGCACCCGATGGTCTTTTGTTAAGAACGATGCTCTTTTTAGGCTATGAAAATATGTAGCTAACATCCTTTATGAATTGGAATGATAACTATTATTTTTGTCTCATAGAGGTTTACGAGTAATTTGGTAAATGTGACTTACAGTTACAAAAGCCAAAATGAATATGAGAATGCAACTTTGAAGTTAACTCACTAAACCAGTTTTGAAAACCTTCATTTTATTTTTCTACATTTAAAATGCCATAATATAAAAGACACTGGACCATTAGAAACAGTTACTCTGATTGGCACTATATTACATGGCACATCATTTACAGAGCCACTTTTTTTTAAAAAAAGATAGTAAAGCAGTGCACCTTATGACGTTCCCAAATGGCAGTGTATATTTTTAGTGTGATCTTATAATTCCAATTAGTATTCATTTTAATTTGATATAACCTATTTCTAATTGCATAAAATAAACCCTGAACTTAAAACCCTACCACAAAGTAGGAACAGTCCACTTAAATGTTGATTTTTTTCCTGTGCTTGCATGGTTGTCCCAGAATCCTGGAAAGAGTATTTCTTTCTCTGTTGATCTTGCTGCTTGCCAATACTGACATTCGCTATTTGTGTCTCTGGCAGAACTTTTGTTCACCACTTGATTTGCTGTCCTACTGAGACATTAGCAGGAGCATGAGAAGTTTGCTGCTGTACTCACAGAGAACCCTTTCTGTTTCTGTTTTCCTTCTTACATGTGTAATGGAACATCAGCCTTAAAAATACTCTGTAATCAAGTTACATAGTTTTCTTCAATACATATAAAAAATAGAGAAACTCAGTATTTCTCATCAACAAATACCCTTACTGGCTAAATTTGTGTTTAATTTGTTTAATTGCTCATAATTTCCTAACAAAGTTCAAGCACAGTATGCGAACTTCATTCAAGGAGGAGACCTTCTTCAATAACTGGAAATACCCTGCAATTCATTTGTATTTTGCATCTCTTTAGACAAAAAATGGAAAAGAAATTATAGAAACTTAGCAGAAACTTTTGAGAAAAATTAAAGGTAGGTAAGTTTTGATCATGTATTTCTTCTTGCTAGTTGACATACATAATAGAAAATGGTAGAGAACAGGTTAAACAGTCTAAAAGGATTTTAACCTTAAATTTGACAGAAGCTAAATGGCTGTGACATTGGGTTCTTCTACTTTATTCCAGCTAGTAATCCACCTTCAAAGTTCCTGTCAGGTAAATGACCTTGTATTTCATTAACTGATAATTAAATGGATTTATTCCACTAACGGTTTTAATTAAAATGCTAGAAATATTGATTACCCCTCTCATCCTTATTCCCCCAGATGAAAAAAAGGTTTTAGGAATGTTTATTTAGAGAAGACAGAGAATTAAATTAGATTGAATCTCTATGAGACCTGAAGACTGGTTCTTTCATTTCTGCTGCTCAAGCAGAAAAAGGTTTCAATTTTTTGATGTTTGATTAATTATTTTGAAATCCATTTATGCTTACCTTGGTGTTTAATTAAAAATGTCATTTTTAGCATAATTTAATTGGCTATCTGTGGAAGACTAACTTCGAACTTATATTTAAAAAATGTTGTGGGTTTTTTTTTAATTTGGGGTAAAAGAAACTTTTTACTTATTTGCTTTTGCTGTAAAGGTATCGTCTCATGAATGAAGAACTAAGAAGGTCTGGAGCTTAACTGGATTTTCCACATTTGAATATGAGGATACATATGCTTATGAGTAATGCAGCTTTATTTGGCTGCACACTTGAATCCATTACCAGTCATTTAGAATCTCTAATCTAACAAATATGGAGTGTGTGCCTCCAAATATGTTGGATTTATTGTTACTGACATTAACCAAACTCTCTGCAGTGTGTCCAGAAATGCTTTCAGTGTGGGCTGGGATCCTTTTGTAAATGATTTAATATACAGTATGTAGTACTGAAAAAAAGCATTCAGTTCCATTTAGAATCAGCAAACAAATATTAGAAAGAAACACTAATTTTAAATATTAATTGAAAATTTATCACTTAGTTTTGCTCACATAAACATGTGTGAGTATTTCACCGCTTTCATACTCTATTGTCTTACCTATCTAAAATTTGCTTTCTACGTGAGAACCAACCTTTTTCTTAAATATGAAGGAGATTTCAATCAAACTGGTTTGTATCTTTTCGATACTAAATAAGGATATGTTGTGGTCTTACAAAGAACAGATTTTGTTACCACTTGCTAGCTCTTAAACATTTGATCTAGAATATTCTATATGGAAAATGACTGTACTTTGATAATAAAAACACAAAACCGATAACTAGAGCCCTGATTCTGTAAAACACATGCTTAGCTTCAAGTACATAATCTGTCCCATTGAAGGGCAATAGGATTAATCCCATGGTTACCACTACAAGTTGTGGACATGCTTGAAGGTTTTGGTGACTCAAAACCATCACACCTACATATTTGTTCCTTTTGTGTTATTTACTTGTGAATTGAATGCTACATAAATATGGGGTCAAAAACCTAAGAAAAACCTCACTGTTATGGAAAGACTATTTGCAGTAGGTTATTTCATTTCTAGTCTGAAACAGAAGGAAGCTCTCATCTCCAGACAGATATGACACTGGTCTCAGGCTTGTCAAAAACACATTAATGATCTATTTTATGCAGTCAGTATAATTTATATTTCTCCCCCCTTTCTTCAAGTGTTTAATGAAGAAAAATTTCATAGCCTGATTCAAAGCCCAATGAATCAATGAAAACATCCTTAATCAAAATATTTGTCTCTAGAACTCCTTTTCATTACAGTTATTTTAAAATGTCATGTGAGCCTGAAATATGGTTAGGTGACAGTGGCTTGTGTACAGTCATGAGTCATTTAAGAATGGGGTGTCTTAAAGGTCTTTGCAATAATTTACTGTCGAAAAGTCATCCTTCCCTTTTAACAAAGAACTGCAAAAAGCAAGCGAAAAAACCCCATAACTAGCTTGTGCATTTGTGAGCTGCAGAAGATTTAAGTTGAGGGGTTGAAGATGAATTGTGTAGCATGACGCTGCCCATCTGAAGTCAGTGGATGTTCCACTCCCCTGATGTGCTTATTGTTACATTTTCAAAGCACTGCACGTGGTTTTACTCATGCAGCTTTCCATGACGTCAGTGCAAGTCCAATCGCCAGCACACCAAGTCAGACTCCTTCCCACAAACATGTACTTGTGCAGGAACTTTATTCATATTGCACTCTTTCCAAATTCATGGCAGCTACTCCAGTGACTACTCATTTCCACATGTATAGGTTTGCAGGGTAAGGCTGTGCATGCTTCTCACTCTAGCTGTGAAAGGGAACGGTAAATTTGGACCTACCAATTTCACAGACTACATACTGTTCCAGTGAAGGCAGCAAGGCCTGTCAAATCTTTCGGTCAAGGTTCTGTTTCTTTGACATACCCCATGCCACAACATATTGCTGTCACCATTCAGAGAAGGACTAAAGAACTTGGTCACAGCATCTTATTTCTGAGTTACTCTTCTATTGCGCCTTTCATTTTCATTACTGTGAATGTGGGGAAACAGACTATTATGTTCTTTTCATTTAATTTTCTGCTATTGATTTGCTCAATATTTAACAGGATCATTTTGCCTTATTTGGTTACATTTTCTATTTTATTGTGCAAATTTATTAAATTACAGAACAACCTTTGACCATGTGGTGCCTATAAATTAAAGTTCTGACAGCGATGATCTATTGGGTGGTTTCCATGACTAGTTTCAATGATGATTTCCAAATAAAATGTGAAATAAAAGAAGTCACTGTATGTTAGTAACTCGGATGTCCATGGACAAAAGAGGATTGAAAACATGTGGAAGCTTTTCAACAAAGAGCAATCACTGTTCAAAACTACAGAAACTACACAAGCAAATCCATGTAAAAATGCTGCCTTTACTATTGCTACCATTGGAAGTGATTGAAGTGGTTTGTTTTCAGAGACATGTGAAATAATTTTTAAAGATACACATGGCATAGGTTTTACTGCCTTTTTTTCTGAACTTTGAGAAAATAGCCAAGATGAATAACTTTATTTTTAACACTGATATATGACACATTTTAACCTGTCTACATACAAAAGTAGTGCTGTTAACAACTGAAACTTTCTTCAAGTATGCTATGAATCACTGTATTCTTTTTCCCTTTTTTCATGCACCATTGCCACTATCTTACCTTCAGCAGTTTTGCTAGATTTCAATGAAGATGGAACCAGAGGGCACACATTAGAATTTTATATCAGTTCAAGAAGGGGAGAGAAGAAAGACATATGAAGCTAGAATGACATTCATTGAAGGTTCCCTAGGGAAGATAACACATGTTTTTGTCTTTCACCTGCTAGGCATGCTAAATCAGTGCAATGATAAGCTAATTTATGAAATATATTTCATTGAAACCTGGACATCTTTACTGTTGCTAGTTTGGATATTAGCTTCTCAGAAATAAAAGACACCTAATTTAAAATATGTTAAAAGACTGTTTTTCTTAGGTAATGCTTACAATGTACGTTTCACTGGGGCTCTGGATTTCAGTGCATAACTGTTTAAAAGCAGTTAGGATTAGGTGAAAGTTAAAATTTACACTCACTGCTCCTTTGAAAAAGGAGTAGCTTGCTTTCAAAACCAAAAGAGGACTGCACCCTATTTTTTTATAATGTACTGAAACAAAACCACAGTAGTTGTAAGAATGGTGAAAGTGTGTCTTACCAAAACAGTGTCTCAGCCATAACATATGTATAGCAATCCAACACTGAGTAGTTCATTTCTTATCAAGGCAGTATAGGCTGCCTTTTGTTCCTCACAGAGCCCAACACATAGAAGCTGACTCTTCAGGAGAGACCTGAGGAGTCTTTAGGCTACCTGTGGTCAGGGATTGCATGCTAGAAGATTTTAAGACTTCTTTTTATTTTCAATTATGCAAAAATGTATTATATTGCTGTTAATGGAATGTGATGCTAATGTGAAGCTTTACAATTTACTTCACCATCAAAAAGAACACTGGGAAATGTTGTGATACTTCTGGTTTGGGGTTTTTTTTTTGTGAACAAGAACACCTCAACACTTCATAGTCCTTGCTGAACACACACTCCCACGGAATTTAGAGACAGTCCAGAATGCAGATGTAGAGACATACAATTCAAAAAGCATGTACTAATGAGGTTAAGTCTTATAAAGTAACCTAGCTGTCTTACAGATAATTGTGTTTAATTTTAACAGTTTCATGATCAGACACAGATGTGAGCGTAATATCAAAGAGGATTTAATGCTTACAACAGTTATATCTCATAATTTATTCTATTTATAATTTTGGTGGTGCATTAACAATTTTTTTTTCTTTTTTAAATATTCTAAGCAAAGAAAAAATGTATCTTGATAGAGGTCTTACACGCTCTTCTGGCTATACTACTGGGACTCAAATATTTCTTGTTCTGAAAAAAAGAAGCTTGGAGAAATTGGAACATCCAGGACCTTAACCACCATTGATGTACATCTTCACTACCCCCAGAACTGAAGACTGTACTTCCCAAAACTTTTATCTTTAATCTGCCCTTTGACTGCACTGTTTGTTGGCCCCAACAGAGAGAGACTCTTTGGACTCATAAGCAGCTTCAGCAAGGACAATGAGGCAACATACATGCTTTAAGTTTTAGTGCATATTTAAGCATTTCACTGAATTTGTGCCACGGTCTTTTTCCGAGAATTTATGCAAGAGGTAGGAGAAAATGTGTCAGTTAAAGTTACCTGTTCATTGGGGGGGATGATTAAAATCTCTTTGGTGCAGTCAAGTTTCCCTGGGTGTTTCCACACTTTTTCTGATGTGCTCTCTACACTGCAACATTTTCTTTTTACTCATAATTCATTTTCAAGCATTCAAGACTTAGTAATACCCATACTAACTTTTACAAACCAAGCAAGAGCATAATTCTCACCAAGTTTTATTTATTATTCCTCCATATTGATTTAATACATTTTAAAATGGTTGAACTAACTCAGCCCAAATTTTTACCCACTCAATTTCCTTTGTGAGAACTTCCCAGAGACTGAATGTTTCTGAATGATATCTTCAATTCCTGCAGTCTGCTGCACATTGACAGACCCTTGTGGACCTCAGTGTAGAAAGCTCCACTGAAATCAGTGGGTAACTGCTCAGGCATAAAGAGTTGCAAGACAAAGATTTTAATAAACAAATATAGAGAAGGCTCAAAATGACCAGTTTTCAAAGGTGTTTGTAGTGCTCAGGGATTCAACTAGGTAGTTAAATTTAAAAGTATGCATGCATATATCCAAATTCCCATTATTTTCTGGGGGACATCAATGCCTAATTTGTACAGGTACTTCTAAAAATGCTTCTAGACATTTGTAGGGATGTTTGGGCACTCTGGGATGTTTGGGCACCAAAGTACCTCAGGAAATACCTATTTAAGTGACTGCAGCAGTATAGTATTTTTTTGAAGCATGAAAATAACTTGTTCTTTGACTATCTGAATTCCTCTTTTATGCTTGATAATTACCACAGCATATACCTGTAAATACCAGAGAAGCAACTCTTCTCTTAAGGACACTGCTATGCCTGTCAGATTTTTTTTTGTTACATTACTTCTCATTGTTTTATGACAATTCATCTTCCCAAAAATGACTGTAATGTCAAATGCACAGGATTATGGCATTGCATCACAATTTCAGAATCATGAGATAGTAACTAAGAAGAAATATAATTTAAAAAATATATATAAACAGAAGGGAAAAAAAAAAAAAAAGTGATAGTTGGATGCTGAGATCTCCTGCAGTCTTTTGTAGAAGTGTGGCAAGACTGAACTGCAAAAACGAAATTCCAGAATGTAGGACTGCCTGGATTCAGACCGGCAGTTTGACATTTGCACTGTTGTAAAAGGATAAATAAACAATATTCTTGATTGCTTCCTGTGATTTTAATGAAACGTAGTTTTTCAGCATTTACATGACTGTGGCTCTTGCTACAAATAAGCTTTAGCCACTAGCACTTTTTAAAATTTGCACAGATTTATGCATAGAAATTAATAACAGCTTTTTCTGATCTATTTTTTCAGTGCACAATGTCAGAACAGTAGTGACCCCTTTTGACCTTTAGAAAGAAGGAAGGTCTTTTAGGAAAGCAGACATTCTTCTTTTATAGGGGAACTGTGTAAACACAAGTAATGTGCCTGTGAACATTTTATGATCAAGATAATAACAAAGGATTTAACTTCAGTATTCACCACACAAAATAAATCTTTAACAGAGATGACTGTTTTGTGACTTCTTCAGCTGAATACAGTGGTGCTTATGCTAACCATCCCTTCAGTGCTGGCAGCCTTATGAGAACTCTCAGAAAACCTTTCCTGTCATTAGACATTCTCAGCTGGTCTCCAAGTGAAGGAGTATCCAGCTCCTTGTCAAAGAAAATGTCATCATAAGATTATGAGAAAGAGGGGAGTGAAGGTAAAATTAAGTAAATCAGGGAAAATGGAATTCTGAGGAGGATGTGAAAAGTATATTAAAAAAGAAGTGAAGATCAGCATCTTGCTTAGTACACATTTGAATATTCCTACAGGAAAAGAGAATATAAAATTGAACTACTGATCTCCTGAGGACCAGATCATTGTAGGGAGTATATTCTCTTTCTCTAAATGGACAGATGGTGTGTAGCTGAAGACAGAAAGTAATTCCTACTTACTACCAGGAAAAGGTATGGATATGCAATGAACATTACCTTGGAAGCAGGCACTATGGTTTCTATGTACTGAATTTTTCAACTTGGTGAGGCAACAGGAGTGAAATTTAAAATTATCAGCTATAAATGAGGAAATGGAAAGATAGGTCCATGAGCATTTTCCTACCATAACCCCCAACACTACCTACAGGAAAATAGATAAACTTTGAGTGTATTACTTTGAATAACCATGGGTTATTCATACAGTAGCTGACAGAAAAAACCCATGTTAATAACAGTTATAGAAGGCTCATACGATATGCTCATACATAGCTGATACACAGTTGTCCCCATATATTGTTTGAATCCTTAAGGTTCATACTCTTTAACTGCTTTTCCTCTTTAATGAGGTGACAGGAAACTTCAGACCAATAAATGGTGAAGAGATCTGGAGAACCTCAAAGGGGAAATCTTTCTTCCAGGAGACAATCTGATATCAGATAATAAGACCAAAAAAAATCATGCATACAATTATATAGCTCAACTATTACCTGGATATTACAATAAATAGTCTTGTCTTGTCAGAAGTGGTGCCTCACAGCCCTAGCTATTGCTAGAAAAACCTAAGATGCTCAGGCATCGAAGTGTGGATTTAAATACGCAGTCTTAAACACCTGGATTTGAAGATTTTTACTTAAGTGACCTTCCCAAGGTCAGGAAAAACTTTGTGCATAACTCTCTGTTGACTTATATCTACTCAAGTCAGCACATTAATACTAATCTCCCTGCTGTTTAATCTATCTTTTTTTCAATATGAAAGTTGTAACTAAAGTCCTGAATTTGCCATGACTTATACACGTGCTGAATAGTACGTTTCTAAAAGGTGTGTAAAATTAGAGACATGTGAGACCCAGATCAAGACATACACATGGGAGGGAATTTAAAAATAGAATTCACAGTCCAGGCAAGGTGGCCAACTTGTCTTTACAAAGCATGGAGATAGCTGGGTAGTAAGAATGGGATTTCTGACATTTAGTGCACTGAACAGAACATTATATAAGGAACCAATAGGAAATGATGAAGAAAGGCCAAATTTCACACTGTCGCCTATAAGCCTAAAATAGAAGTCACAGAAATCTGGAATTCAGCCTGTAAAATGCCTCCTGAACATACAAAATGGACATAAGATATTCCTACAGGTTAGCACTACAGGAAAAGTAGATCACTTTTCTTAAAAAAATCTGGGTATTGGAGCTGCTATGATTAATCTGTTTCTTGATAGCTTGGTAATTAGAGCATTCTCTTGGGAAGTCGAAAATAGAGATTTGATTTCTCATAGTAACTGCTCAGCTAGACTGCATGCAAGGTATTGTCTGCTCTTCCTGCTGAAGGTGGGAGATGAGAATCAGAAATGCCAGATTCCTGATGCCAGAGAAGAAGCAAGAGGGCTCCTGCCTATCGCTCAGTGAGGACAATCTTCTGAGTAAATGAAAAGAGAGAAAGGAGAGCCTGTGTTCCTGGCCCTAATCCTGCACCTAACCTAGAGGCTGACTAATTTTTCAGCAAAGAATTAATGGATAAAACATATAAACATATTGTGAAAGTTCAAAATTTCTCCTTTTCAAGAGTGTAAGGGTATTCTCTCTAGTATTTCTCATTCCTTTATTTATATATTATTAGTTATATATATGTGTATAATTTAACTGTATTGGCAGTTTTGTATGTACTGTGATTATATTAATGAAAACCAAGAAATAATGAAGACTACCGACATAATCTGAGTTTTCTGTTGTGTTGGCCATTTTCCAATGTACTGTACTACCATCATGCATTTACCCTGAGAAATGTTCACATAGATATACTCTATTAGTACATTCTTATGGCTTCATTTATGCAAGTATTAACATTTGTAGTAAAATATAACAGCCTTATATAGGATAGTAAGGAAAATAAATATTTCTGAATCAAGATATATATTCCTATGTTAATAAATTTATTGGGGGTCGTTTAACTTTTTTTTAACAATTCACTTTTACATGTAGCCATGACATACCTTTTTATGTAGCATACATAACACTAACTTTCACAATTTTATACATGGATGTTGTTCCAATTTGCTGCTATTCACATCATCCATTTAAAAGGAAGATATCTAATTTCAAGGATTTTCTCTTTGCATTTTATTAAACAAAATCTACACACTATGAGAAACATAGACAGCTACCAAGGAAGTATCAGTAAAAAAATCTTCTATTGCCTGAAAGGGGAAGTCAAGAAATTACATTAAAATTTTAAACAGAAACAGAACTTTTCCACCAATGTAGATAAAAATCTTTTAGAGATAAAACTGTTTTGACAAAACTGTGCAAATACAATGCTCCTGACTGCAAGCCCATTATTGAATGCAAGTGGGAAATAACTGTAAGACTCCAAAAAGGGCAATGCTAAATTACAAAATATAGACCCAACCACTGTAGTATGATTTTTCATGTTAATTATGTTCTCTTATCATCAATATATAGCTGAGTATAACAACAAGAACAAAATAGCAATAAAGTTAGTTTGCAAACATGAAAAAAGCAAATAAAATAATACTGATACCTAGTTAATTAGCTTAACAGCCTTTTATCTTGTGAAATACTTTCCTTCAAACAAAAAGACTATATTAATCATTTGTTGTTTTTCTCTACAAATGATGATACATTTCCAGAAATCTAACATTAACCACTTAATTTCTTAGTGACAGAGTTGGATTCTTCAATGGTCGGACAGCTGGAAACACATTTTTCAGCATAAATACTGAATACAAGAAGACTACTATGCTTCTTCACATAAGTAGATGTAATATCTAAAGCTCAAGTCAACGTACCCTAGAATTTCCCGTTAGGGTGTCTCCCTTCCTTCCAAAGATATTTGCATCTGGTCTCTAACTTTACTACATAAACCACAGAATCAGTATGTTTTACTGCTTTATTCTTTTGGGCTCATGATACCAGTCACACATATACAGAACTATAGTTGCCAGAAAGATAAATAAGCAGTGATAAAATCTGCAATATTATTACTATAACTCTTTCCTAGAATTCCTTAAATCCTTGGGAATTCTTGAAGTGTATTTTTAGTCCTTAAAAAGTTACACATCTTACAGCTACTCAAAACATGAAGAGATGAGATACAGATGTAACATCTACTCGAGCCTATCTTATGTTCAAGCATCTTTCACCATTCATCAACTTCTGCCTCACTGCTCTCCTAAAAATCCAGGATTGAGCTTGGGATCCACCAGTATGCTTCATTCTTCTGTGGATTCTCCAGTAAAGGCTCCTTATCACTGTGCAGAGATCTAATCTGTTTGGGACTAATTATTTCCAAAAATAGTTTGAATTTCTTCTTTGATTTTTTTTTTTTTTTAATATGTCTTGCTCTGGCAAACATCCTTTAAGTGATATATGTCTGTATTTCTAATATTTGCAACGTGTGAATGGTACTGACTGTTTTGGCAATTCCATACATAGGCCATTTGAATACAGTTCAATATGTGCTTTAACCCTTTTATAAATAATAGAGTATGCAAGACCCTGAATAGACAAAAAGGTATAATACAAAAGTATTATAATTGTGAGAATATCTCCCTCTAAGATAATGCAGACTTCTATGAATAAGTAACCTTCTCTGAGGATTGATTAGAACAGATGTTTATGTTTGTACTTATGTAGCTGTTTATAATGGTTACAAATGAAAATGGATATATTAAGTTTCCTTTCAAGCATACAACAGGCTGGAGAAAAATGATGACAAGTATCTGGGGCGAGCCCTTTAGGTCTTAGAAGAAGGAGGGACTGTTCTTTCCCAAGGCCCCATAATCATTTAAAATGATGAGGGTTTTTTTAATGATTTAATATAGTGAGTTGAGCTACATTCCATTAGATATAATTAGACCTAGACAGGAAAGGTAGATCTGAAAAGCTAATGAAATATTATTCAGATTGAATCTAAGATTGTTGATTAGGATAAAGCTAACCCTGATTAGTATAAACAAGATAGGTGTTAGAGACCTTATTTTTCTTTTTCTTTTAATTTCATTTTTATGTTAGTTTGAGGAGAGACATAACTTACCATTTACTTAAAGGAAGTACATCTGGAAATATTATTTTCTTTATACTTCTTAATAATTTTTCCTTTCATCCTGTTATACTTTCAAAGTCTTCATCATTTGGCCTCTTCTATACCTGTACTCTCATTTCATTATATATATTCCATATGACTCCTAAGACTCACCACAATCCTCTTCCATATGGTAAGTGCTCATTTTGCAATGAGTTGGCACAAGATCAGTGCTCTGCATGAGTCCCACTTAAGCTCCATCATAATTTCTTCAAACAGTTCATAGCTATATAAAACCCTATGTTGAGGGATTAAGTAAGATCTAAGTGATGTATAGATTTTGTGCTGGCCTTTCACATAGCAGTGAATTTCATCTTCTATCTAGTCCCACTCCCAGCTTTATACTTTCTTCGTACTACTTCTTAACGCTTTCATCATCTATCCAAATCCTATGTGTCAAGCAATTGCTGAATCCTCATAGCAATCTCCGCTTAAACCTCTTCTTTCAAAAAATCGCCCTTGCTTCCAGTGTCTAAATACATGATGCTTTGGGGACTTGAAAAGCGCTCAGTCTAAAAAAGCTTTCTATGGAAACAGCGAAGAAGTGTTTTTGTATGTGTCCCAAAGTAAACTTCAGTGTTGGTGTTCAAATAGCGAATTAATGATGCGAGCTGCTTTTAGCTTACTACTTTCACTATGCTCTTTCAAATTAGACTTTGAAACCTTGCAAATGGAATTTGAGAAGTCCAAAACAATGCTAATTTGTGAAAAGTCTTTCAGAAACTCGACATGTGCAATCTGAATACATTTATTAGTCATCTTTGCTTGTAAAGAAATGTTGTACCTTAATTTAGAAGTATTTCTGGAATGTAACAGCTTGAGGTGTATATTAATATTGCCTTAGATTTATCATATTCCACCAAATGTTTATAAAATTATTATGTCATGCATTATTTCTCACATGGCAACTAATCTAGAAAATATCCTGCAGGTAATAGCCTGCACTAGTAACTTTTAAGAGGGACACCTGATCTGCCTCTAGGCAGATCTGAAACCTGAAAAAACAGCTCTTTTTAATAAATTACTTGGGATGAAATTTTCTGACCAGATGAGTACTAGTAAATTTTCACAGTAATAATTAAATGATACCAACCCCTTAGATATTGATAAAAATGTGGTATATATAGAAAATAGGTAGATACATACACATACTTTTATAATATTAGTTTAATTTATGCTTTGGTAGAAATATACAAGCAGAGGGCATTAGGTGGGTAGAATCCAATGATAGACTCAGCTAATTGATAAGTGGGCATTATTTGTGCTTTTGATTATTCTTGCTAATGAATTTTTTGAAAATGGACAGCCTAGAGCACAGTTACTTTTTGTAATCTGTCTTACTGAAGGAGCACACAATGGCATAATGGCAGTCTCTTTCCAGTCAAGGATAGAAGTTACCTTGGATTTATCAGACATAATTTCTATCAATGTTATTTCAGATTACATTTTAATTCATTCCTCTAATCCATCTACAAAAGACTATTAGTCACAACTAATTTACTAATACAGCTCTATTATAGGAAGTGCTTTCTGAAGTAACTGATTTTAATTAATATCTATTGTGCTCTCAGTCCAGATTTTGGAGTGACAGATACACAAATAAGAACAGACAATAAAATACACAAATACAAATCCTCCCCCTTTCATGCTTGTATTTTAATATGCCAAAACAGAGAATTTTGTATCTTACATACTAACACCTCTGTAATTCTTTTTTCTTCATGGTTACATAGTTTTGCAAGAGATACTCCATTTATTCCTACCTTCAATGAGTCTCTCACAGCAGAGATTTGTGGCAAAGGCTATGGAATTTAAGTTACAGGTGTAATATAAAGATGAAATTAGGTTTGTGCTAAAGTTGTAATTGTGGTGCAGCTAGAAATCAAGGATATCATGTGCCTGTGTGCACATCCAGTGCACTTAGTCATTAATTCCCTGGGTGGCCCAGGAATACCCTGCCTAGTCTCTGAACAGAGATAATGGGCTGATTGGAGACAACCAACCAACTTAAGAGGCCGCTGTCTGACTGCCTCACCACCTTCACAACAAAGCACTTCACTAATTGTTTCAGGAGCTCTCCAGGTGGGATTCTCAGTCCTGGAGATTCCTTCAGGCAGCTCCTGCTGTGCCTACACCAACTGACAGACACTACTTGTATGCTTCAAAGTGCTGATTAATATCCTGGGTGGACAACTTGGCAGGACCAGAGACCCCCCCCAGGCAGTTCCTGCTGTAGAACTGACCAAAGTGGACATGGATAATATACTTGTAAATAGTCAGTAGAAACCATCCCTGCAGATGAAGAAATGCTTATGCAGGACATTCCTTTGTACCTAATTAAGACAATAAAGAGATGTTTAGTAACTAATTGCTAATAATTGGTAGCAATGGATCCTTCACATGCTGTATTGGTCGCATAGGACCCTGGGCCAGCTAATTATAAGAATTCAGCAGAACTGCACTATGGGGAGCCTTATATGATCCAGGTGAAGCCACCATTGAAGAAACCTTGCCCACTGCCACTTGGAAAATGACTGGTCATCTTGTTTGGGAGATTTGATTCCTCATGGAAGTGCTACCTTATGCCAAAAACCCAATAAAAAGCAGGGGGGAGAGAGGGGTGTACCGTTGAGTTCTTTTTATCAAGTTTTCCTTGTCTGTGCTACAGATTTCCAGGAAAACTGAAGATTAATTTTAGAAACTGAAAGATAAAAACACATATGTCCAGCTATTCACTTTAAATTATACTTTCATTTTTCTGGTGAATGACCTGTGCTCAGAAAATCTGTGAGTTATACTGAAAAGAAGACAAAATCAGACCAAACCAGAACAAACCTCTCCATCCATTCCTATTTTGGTTTGAAATAATTTTAGAGCACTTAAACTCTGCAATGCGTAATAGATTTCTTTTTTCTTTTTAGAAATAAGAAAGACAAGAACACCTACCACACAAAAGTAAAGATTACATTCAGCTTGAAAATTCAAAGTGAATATAAATTCAGCTGCATTTCCTGATTTATTACAATCTGAATATCGATACAAAGTATATAAATGAGATCTTGTAAAACTAAGACTTCCTTTCAGCACTGTCTTTCCCTCAGGATCTGCAGAAACCAGCATGAATCCCTTCTTCACGAGTCTCTCTGAGGTCATAAGTTCATTAGAAACATTTTTTGGATGAAACTTCAGATGCAGAAGCTTACTGCAAAAACCAGCAAAATCTGCTACTAGTGATAAATACAAAACCGTCAATAGCAGTCATTGCCAAAGCCAATACAATGTACTTAAAATGAATTAAATGCAAAATTTTACTGTGATGAGTAAAGCATGCTGAAAATTTCCCAGCACTAGCATTTTTTCAATGTGTTGTTGTATACCAATATATTTTGCTGTTTGGCAAAACGTACTTTATAACAAATTCTTTTTAACACTGGTTTTTAGTATAAATTATGGCCTAAAACATCTTAGTTTTCATCTTGAAAAACTGTGCTCTGTTTTTTTCACTAAGAGTATTTCACGAAAAGAAAAAGATGGGATGTTTTCCAACCAGCAATAGTTGTGAGACGTTAAGATCCCTCCAGACTGTTCTTTTTTCTCTTTTATGATAACGAGAATATAAAAAACTAAAAACTTAATTAACTTAAGTTTTTAATTATAGGTATACTTTAATGAACTGACAACTCTGCATGCATGATGAATAAAGAATTATCTTTTTCCCTTTCAGACTTTATCTTGGTTTTGGTTTGGGTTTTTGTTCTGTTGTGGGTTTTTTTTTTGCATGATCCACAATCTGAGCAACAAAGTATACAAGGGGATAAATGAATATCTGCTTAATAACATAAATAGGTTTTTTTAAGTACTGTTTTGGATATGTCTTGGCCTGGGATGGGAGAAAACAAGCATATCTTTTCAGGCAGTTTTATCTGAGGGTTACTTTTATCACTTACAGAATGTAAGGTTAGGCAACAGGGGAAAAAAAACATGTTCCAAATTTATAGCTAGACAACTTCCTATTCAAACAGCTGCAGTCAAGATGAACATTTAAGAAAATAATGGCAAATAAATGAAGTCAGACCAGTAACTTCTGACATTTTTTTCTTCTTGAAGTACCTTCTTTAAATTAATGTCCATTTGGCTATTATTTTTATTTTGGCTAATAACAATACTATCTACCATTATTCATTCCTTATTTTCAATATTAGTTTTTTGTTCTAAACACAGGATATGCCTTGTGCAGTATCTTTTAAAAAGTGTGTTTCAGAAGTTAATAAAAATGCCCTGGAAAGTAAATATTTTAATCAAATTCAACTGCATTGCAAGGAGAAACTGAAATTTCAGGGATATTTCCACATACTGCTTTGCTTTTCATTGATACAGCCTAACTTGCCAAACACAATTGTAATAGCTTTTATACTTATATGAAATCATAATATGCTGTGGAAAATGTATACCTAACCCTGTTTATTTTTATGTGATGTTTCCCCTTTTAAAGATGATTGTGATTTGGAGTGAGTTCTTTTCTGACACCATTATGTTGTCAACATATATCATCTATTTGAGACGGTGTTTTCAAAGTTTAAATGAACAAAGGAATAGAACTGCACGTTTAGAAATTATGTGTTTAAATAATAAAGTTTAAATATTTAATATGTTCCTTCAGAAAATGTCACATTAGGAGAGATGCAAAAAGAACTAACTCACTAGCGCTTTGGGAATCAACATCTCTGGAAGCTCTTGGTGCGCTTGTTAGCATGGGGACAAGACTTCTAAGATTAATTAACTAATGCTTCAAAACTAATGTGCAGAAGTTAAAGTGCATTAATCCCCCATGTGGACATTCATTCAGGACTAAAGTGGCCTTAATTTGCTGTAGCTTAATCCTTCTCAAAGGAGCTAGAGCAAGTTACGGTGACTTCTGAGTAAGAACATCCATATGGGAATTTAATTCTCTTTAACTTTTGCACAATAACTTCACTGATTTAGGAAGATTTCCTAGATGCTCACCATGCAAACAAGCTTTTAGATGCAAAGGATATAGTATCACTGCTGACAACTCTATGTGGGATCTCTTCCACCACTCCTTGCCTTTGCTAATTGAGGATATTATTGCATTACGTTCTGCCATGTTTAAGTAGCAATCAGTGGACCAAAAAACAAAGCAGGATGGACTTACAGAGTCTACACAGAGAGGAACTGACAGTAAGGACGTATGGATTCTGATTACAGCTCTGCCTTGTTTCTGACCTGCTATGTGAACTTAAAAATGCTTCCATTTCTTTGCCTCTGATTCCCTAACTATAAAACAGAACCACATCTTACTTCCTATCCACTTGTTTCTGGTACACATACTACTAATACAGGTTTCCCACACCATAAATTTTCTCATAGCTTATACATGTGCCCCAAGTAGAGATTAGAAAAGATGAAATCCAGGCACAGGTGCAAGCCTGCAGTGCAGCTGTAATTTTCTACATATGTCTGATCAGCACAATTTAAAACTTTGGTTTACAAATGTAACATGTGATGGCAAGATTAGTTCACAATCCCTACAAATCAAAGTCACAAATTGGAACCAGATACCATGCGACACTAAGCTATTCCAATTACAGTTAAAAATCAATACACATGGTCATTTGACTTTCCTGACAAAATGTTGCTCACATAGCACACGTGAGCCTAACGGTGCAATTCATGTGAGAGTTGTCAAAAGATGATTCATGTTTATTCATACAGTCAACGATTTTTAAAGGGGTTTTTTCCATTCTTTTGGGAACAATATTATTAGTGCTAAGGAAGGAAGTCTACTCAAGGTGATCTTGCACAAAATTCCCAAAATAAACTGGACAGCATGAAAATCAGCCTTATTTTATTTTGCATTTCACACTTTAAAGAGACTGCAATCCTTGAGAAACAGGAAATGAACCATATGCCCTGGTACTACCACTGGATGGGCATAATGCTCATTCCAGAATGCATATGCATCCTCTATCTCTACCACTCCTCTGGGAAAAGTTCTTGAGAACAGCTCATCTTTTCCAGGGCAGCTCTGAACTCACCATCAACTTGCACCAAAAGCAAAGGAAATGTTTTAGGATTGCCTAGCCTGTTCACCCCTGCTGTCTTTTGATAAGTGTAACTTCTCCATATACGTCTACAGTATCATTCATAATTGCATCATTTGGTGGTGTCATTCCCATTCCCCACTGTTTTACCACCTCTGAAAAACAAGAATACCTGTTCATGACAGGTAGCGAACAGCAGCTCTGATCTCAACAAGCTTAGATCTACCTTCTCTGTTGCTTAGATAGAAAGAGATAGTAACCTTATTTCTTGTCCCATTATTTTACTTTGTATTGCTTCAGTTCATTATCACTTTATCATTGCTTTTTTCAATTTTTCATCAGATTCAGCCTGCTTCAGACACCTCCCTTCTCCACAACTTCTTTACTTCAGCCTACACAGTTCCAGCAGGCAAATGTGAAAGGACTGTGACAATTCAAACATGATTTTGACTCCTAATTTTTAGCTACCATGATGCATACACGGCATGCCTACCCCTCTTATTGTTATTTTCTTTCATCTCTCTAAATTCTACTACCACCAATTTTTGTTACCAATTATCATGGTATGTTTCTACAGACATCTCAATTCCAGCAGCCTTTGAGAACATGCTTAATTCTAGTCATGTTAATAGTTCCCTTGTTTTTAATAAGATCATCACATGGATAACCACATGTGTTAATACTTAAATGATGAGGACTTTAAAGTATTTTTGTCTTTATCTGGCCAGCGCTACACCTCCCCAACTACTCATCTTTTTGTCTTCTATTCCTCCTTAAAAGGAAAACTTTGAGGATCAAACACCCCAAAGCTGTTAACTGCTAGTGGCATTGAGCTTAGTCAAGAGATAGTAAAAAAGCCAAGAACAACTGAGTTATCCTGTATTTTTTTAGCGTACATATTACTACAGAACATAAGGTCCAGCAAAAGGTACATTATGCACTGAGAAGAATTTCAAGTAGCAACAAAAGGAGTAGAGGGGAAAGTGTACATCTCCCTGATTAAACAGTTTACTAGCAAATTAAGTGCCAATAAGAGATAATTCCAAGTAAAATCAAGGAATATTTCTATATAGTTACCAAAGGGAAACAAAATTTGTTCTAATAAAGAGGTTGGCCAGAAAGTCTCCCCTACGGAGGAAGAAAGTAAGTGTTTTGAAAAGGATTAAAACAGCCTAGACCCTCTAGAAGATTTGAATGGGAGATGCAGAGCATGCACAAGGCCCTATTTCCCACCTTGACAGGAGGCAAGTAGTGACTGGGCTGAATGAGAGAGAGAATTTTTATGTCCTTTTAAAGATTAGGTGCATAATTTATTTTATTACTTCATTTATGCCCTCACTAAACATCTTAACTATTTCATCTCTCTTGAATATTTGTTCTTACATTTTTACTTTAATCTAGTTTAAATGTCAGATCAGGTAAGTAGGTTAACAACAATACACTCCTGACTGGAAGGACTCCTTCAGACTTGCAATGCTTCAGCTTCCAGGCTTCTTTTCCACTGTGTCTTCTGGGGATTATGGAACTGGTCTTACTGCGAGAAACAACAGCTATGTACAGAGCTGGCACCAAAGGACCAGGGGAGATGGAAGTGTCCTCCTGTGACTGTTGATACAGTGAAGACTCTCTGCTACACTGCAGAATATTGGGATAATGTTTGAATCTCAAGGGGCGCAGAGAAGAGGATGTCATTTCTTTGTGTTTACTGTGGAAGTCATTTATCTTGACTTTCATTTATTATGAGTTTTACACTCGGTTTACAATTTGACAGAACAAGCCCATGCAATGTGAAACAGAATAGCAAATTGATGGTGATCTTCAAATACGTTAAAGCTTGCCACACAGAATAAAGTAACAATTCTCTGTGTCTTCTGGGGTTAGGACAAGAACAACTGTATATAAACTGCTGTGAGATAAATTTAGGCAAGACAGTAGGAAAAAGTTTTCGAGTTTGCTAAGCGCTGGAATAAATTGTTTTGGATGTTACGGAATACCCACCACTGGCTGTCTTTAAGAAAACAGTCAGACAGCAGAAACAGGTCAGATATGATTTTTAACTTTTTGTACATTGGGCAGGGCAGAGGACTAAATGACCTCCTAAAATGTCTTTTAGTACTTTGTTCTATGATTTTATGAAAATGTCATGTACCTATGAAGTAGAACTACAAAGACTTACACATCACTTATTAGAATCTATCTTCTCCCAGTTACATTAGACCACTGCAGCAGGCAGCCCCAGGAAAATGCTCTAAAGTACTCTAGTTCTTTGCATGGAAATATGCACACACCACTTCACAATTTTTCAAGAGGAGTCAGCATCTCAGCAAATCACATTGTTATGTTGTGTTATGATGCATGATGTTTTCATAATGATGTGACATGTCTAAATGACAAAAACTTGGCTTCCCACCAAAAATGTAAAGCAGTTTACTTTTTTTTTTTTAACACGGGAAAAAAGCCATTATCAGTTCATATAGCAAATTTCCCTGCAAGAAAATGGCAGCAGACCAATTTAATACAAAGTATTCCCGAGTCTGTAATTATGAGAAAACAAAAAAGTTCAAAGGATTTCAGAAGCAGATGCTTTCATAGAACTGTGCATCAGTCCATACAATGAAACTATAGAAATATATAACGAACAACAGAACTGCAAATTGAACACTAACCTGGAAGTTTTGGAAACATCCAGAACATTTCCAAAACCCAGAATATTTTTTTCTGTAGTAAGGTCAATTGGCACTAATAGTATTACTAACTGGGTTTTCCTCACTGCAAAAAAACCCCTGTCAGATAATAATGCAATAAATAACTACTGTTTCATGTTATTGTTTTTATTTGATGCATTAACATAAAAGCAGAAAAAAAACTTTTGGATAGTATGTTCTCCTTTGTTATAAATAACTCACCTTGAGATTCTTTTCTCGTTGCTGCTTTATAAGACAGCTAGATCTCTTTTAATGTGAGTTTTTCATAAACACAATATAGCTTTTGGCTCTCAAATTGTACCTTGAAAAGTTGCCATGACAGCATGCAGTTTTTCAGCTTGCAATCCTCTGTATGCTATGCTGTTCCTTTCTTACCAAAGTCTCTTAGCACCTGCCCAGACACGCACTTGGCAATGTGATTAACTCCTATCACATATTAGCCATTCTTTTGCTCATCATTCCTTTGTGAATGAAACAGTGTTTAGCATTTTGTTCTGGTAGCATGTTGGTTTTGCTGCAGTTATTTTAAAGCATGTTACTATGTCCTCGGGTTAGAAAGGCAAGGACAAAAATTCTGCTGCAAGACTACAAGGTGGCATGACATGTGATATTCCTCTGGTCCCTTGAGAGTTCATTTTACAGTCTCATACCTCTTCTCTAGCCCTCCAAGCACTTTAGACTTACTCAGCAGCCTATTCCTGAAATGCCCTAGAGAAAAGACAAGATAGAAAGATGGAGCAGGAGGGCAACTGATTTATTACCTCAGTCCTTCCACTTAGTAGCTCATGTTTCAGGTTCCTGGGAACCCCAGCCATATCCTGACTCTGGTTCTTGTAGTGGCTGGAAGAACAACAGTACCACTGTCCCTACTTACTTTCAGCATGAGATTCTCTATATAAGTACTGATCTTAGTACGGAACTATAAACTTAATTCAGAATAAATTCAGTGCTGCTGCCACTATGCATCAGGTTTATAAGACATCATTTTAGGCATCAAAGGATTTTTTGCTTTAACTTAGCAAGTGTTTTGAGATCACATGCCACTGTATTTATGAAAAGAAGTTCTTTTTGACTCAGAAAATATACCATCTGCATTTGCTATGGGTCAAGCTGCAATTTGTTCCTGAATCAGTCACCCAACCCTAATTCTAATAGAATACCTCTGAATAGTTTTATACTAATAACTGCTCTGTAGAGACTCTTGAAATTATAATATATTAAAGACCGATCAGCCTATCAGAAGAACATGTAATTTTATGTTCATTACTTCTTGGTTCCTGACTATAGAATTTGGATGGTTGCACCTCAATTAAAAGTTGAATCAAAGTTAATATAATTTAAATAAAAACTTCAATAAAAAGTTAAAGTTCTGTTCTTAATAGCATTAATACCCTCTAATGACCGCTATGGTCATTACCACTAGATAACTGACCTTCTTGAACCTCTCTTCACATAGAAACCTTTCTCCCAACACAGTCAATTATTTAGCAGTAATGAGTGCTCTGTAAGAGATTATTGTTTAACCAAGTACCTTGACACACTGCTTTTTCCCTGTTATCTCTATTCTTCAACAAATGGTACATTTTTTTTTCTATTATAGGCTTTTCAGTTCTGAGGATAGAAGGCTGTGGTCTTATTCTTTCCAATGCAAAAGTTCGCCATGTAATTGGCAAAGCTTCAGATATAATTAAAATCTTGAAAATTAGGATGCTATGAAACACTGTGAGTAGAAACTGTGGCCCTATAAGACTGAGTAGTTCTGAGGGCAGGTTTGAGATACCTACAGAAAATGAGGAATACAAAAGAAATATTGCTGGGGATGAAAAGACACAATTCTCTAACAGCATGTGGACAAAAGAATGAAAAGAGAAAAATGAATTTAAAAAAGACAGAAAGATTCAGGAGCATAAAGGAAATGAAAGGAAAAAGTGAATGAAAGAACAAATAAAGAAAAGAAAGGAAAGCATGAGAGAAATTAAGTTTGGGTGGACAGAATTCATTTTCATAAAGAAAGAAATATTTTTGGCAGAGTCCTGGAAGCATTAAATATTAACGGATCTTTGTTACTGTAGAACTGTGAGAATTACTGGTTCAGTGAGCTCAGGAAAAGACTGGAAGACAAAAGTCCTGAATTCTAATTGCAGCTGGCTGGATGACTCTCCCTGTAACTGTAGAGAAGGCTCTTCACCCCTCTGCCTCAGTTTCTTTCTCTGTAAAATGTAAAACATACCTTTTTTTCAAAAGGCATTCTGAAGTTTAAGTATGCTGTGCTTCAAAAATACTAAGCATTAGTAGCTACTAATGCTGTTAACTATGTCCTATTCCTCATATCTTTCTTAAGGATGTCAGGCAGGTTATTTTGATTTCAAGTTTTTTGTATAAGATTCATGAAGAACCTTTCAATTCAAATGCTCAGGTTGAAGTATCTCAAGCATTTTGCACAAATTCAGTTAGGAATAACTTCCCCCCCCCCCCCCCCCCCCCAAAGAAATCTTGCCTAATCAATTTAAGAGAGCAAGCATATTCTAATCAGTTTATTTTGAATGTTCTGAACACTGTTGCTCCTTCTTGCTCCTCTGTACACGAAGGGAGCTATAGTCAGATTGTGGAACAAAACCTGATGTATCTAGTAGAAATACCAGTGTGCTATACTTAGAAATAAGATAACGAAAGTCAGAGATTTAAAATCTGCATGGCACTGTTATATATTACTTGCTCTGTGAGAGGGTATTTTGGCACAAAATACATGAGAAAAGGTCCATGTAATGCCTTAATCCAGTATATGGAAAAGAATGTCCTAAATGAGTCCTTTGCTCATTCAAAAGCAGTAAATACCTTTTAAAGTCTTCGATGAATTCCCATCTGCTCTTTTTCCTTAGAAAAAGGCCTTGAAATCCAAAAGGAAGTAATACATTGCCCTATTGCCAACATTGCAGCTGTTTAGAAGACAACACAGGAGACATTTCTTCAAATGAATTTTTCTACACTAATATTTTATCTCCTAAACCCCCAGCTTTTTTCATAGTTTATCTGTTAACACTGATTGAGGTTTCCTCTGTAATTGAGCTACTTCACTAAATAAGGGCACAACAGAGAACAGCAGGGAGAGGGCCTACAAAGCAAACTGCTTATGACACAGCTCCTATTATAAAGGAGTTAAGCTAGATTTTTTTCTTAATGAGAAGACTGTAGGAAAGTGTAATATTCTATTCTGTTCTGGAAAATACTACAGGTAGGATTGCTGTATATAGAACCCTGTCAAGTAAACAGTTTACTACACTGGAACAAAATGGAGCAAGAAGGATTTTTTTATTATTTGTATAAAATATATTGTTCTTCCAGGCTGCAGTGAAATAGTTTCTATTTAATTGCAGAGAAATCCTAAGAAGGTTACAGCAGTGAAACATTAAAATTCTAAGGGCAACTAATAACATTAAAACTTTATAGCCCCAGATAGAATAATTTAGACAAAAACAACATGAACATATGTTTTGTGTAATAATAACAAACATTTATAGCTGTCAAGAGAGAAAAACACAGGTTTATGCACACCTTAATGGCGTGCATGGGTGAGCATGAGTATATTTAAAACATAATATATTACAAAATTGACAGCAGGCATGACTCTTCTGGGTACTATGTTAAATCAATGAATAAATTACGAAAAGTGTGCTGTGGCTGTTTGGATGTGTAATTGAGCTTAACGTATGTAGTGTTATTTCAAAAGAAACTGTTCAAGGAGTTTCTAGACCAATCCACTATGCATCTTTACTAAGCTGTTTACAAATAACAATAAATGAAACTGTCTCACAGTAGGAAGGAAGTTTAGTTATACACATTACATAAATGGGAGAAAAGTTAATTTTAATATGTTTTTCAAGAATTAAAAACAAACTTATTATAATATTGCTAGGATTCACTGAATTGGAAATCAACATTTTTCATGTTCAGTTTTACGTTTATTTTAATTAGCTGATACTCTACAAACAAAAGTCTTTGTAGCAATACATGTCAGGAATAAGTCCACTGAGATAAATATGGATGCTTCATACAATATCTACACTAAAGAGTATGAATCAAGGCCCAAATGAATAAATTAGCAAAAACATGAACTTAAATATATTCTATTTCCTTAAAATATTGCCTGTCCAACAGATAAACAACATACTTTTAAAACATTTTATTACCTTAGAAACGTATGAAAGTAACTTTTAAAGCTTATTGTTGACTAGTTAATAACAAAAAAGAACAGATTTGCAAACTAACCCATTAGTTGTCATATTTTGAAAGAAATAGCTGGGCATATACTTCCATTCCTTGTTTCAGGGATGTTACTGCAGCCAGACTGTAAAATAGAAATTCATCCTATTTTCTTGCATTCCTCTTTATATTTTGCTGTTCTAGTAGTACTAAACTCTTGCACCTCAAATCTAAGATAGGAAAGGTAGCCTGTACAAGTTAATACTTGTACTTAACATCCTTGCAGTCTCCAGGAAAATTTGCCAAACCAACAGCAAGGACAGAAAAGAGACGCTGACGTCAGTCACCTCCTTGTTGCCTCCCTTCTCTGAGCTGAAATGACGGTCCTTGAATGTCAGCAATCATAAATGTACCATTCTAGACTTCTGTTGCACACCTTAGCTTTCAGTCATAGTGTTTCAGAACACATGGTGCCAAACACTTAAGCAGATCTGAACTTTTTCCTTTCCATTTTTCTCTCTCCTTTCTTGCTATTTTTCTCCATTTCATAAGGGATGATGTGACCTGTCAGCATCAGCCATACTCGTGATGTTCTTAGGGCTCATAAACTCAAGGATTAAGGCATACTGTGCTAAATGCCTGGCTCCTTTCTATAACATGATTGTAAAGAGGAAAAAGAGGATGAAGAAATGAAGTGTACATGCCCAGATGAGCTATTCTTTCTCTCTGGCCTGATGATGGTTCATAAAGCATGCTATGGTGCGATTATAAAAGAATATGGCATACCACCTGTCTCCTGGTCAGAAATCCCATTTTACATTTAAAGCCATCTTAGGTTAACTGTCATTAATGTTTACAGCTGCCCATGGGACGTGGCTAAGTACACTACTACCACACATATTTTTCTGCAGTTACTTCCAGGTGTTTAAGGAACAAGTCTAAATTTCTAAATGTGATGTATTCCCCATTGTATCTCCCACATTAGTTACACTACCCTGAGCAAGTATAATTATCAATAAATTAGGAGCATCTGAGATATTATAGGAAAGGCTTAACTAAAAATCCTGACAAAATACTGAAGAAAAGATACAAAAACCCATTATCCACAAGTCTTTTAATATGAAGTCTATGTTTAACCAAGTGATCTACTAAAAAGGTTGTGTGTTTTTTTTCATAACGTAGACACACAGAAAGAATTCAGGTCACACAATGCTCAGCATAGTATTCTGTTGCCTTCTAATAGATTAGCTTAAAAAACTAGCAAAATCTGTAACATCACTCTGAATCTAAAGTTTAAGTGTAGTCAAGTGTACTATGCCACAAGACATTTAAGAACAAGTAAGATTTAAAATGCAGGATGTCCAAGTAGATTTTTCCTTCAAGCATTGTTTTACCTGATTTCCCTTTTGTGACCACCACAGTGAAGAATAGCTGCTTTAAGTATACAGCTGAGACTAGAACGGAAAGATTCTACAGATTAAATCGTTGCTAGAAGATGTTGTTTTGAAAGACTAAAACAGGAACTGAGTTGAAAAAAAAGGAAATGCCACCCAATCATGCTGAATATAAAAGTAATTAAAATACTTTAAAAAGAATAAAAAAATGCAGAAGATAAAATTTACCTTTATCTAATAGTATCTTTGTTCACATCAATGTTCCTTTTGTTCTCTATTACACATTTAATCACTCTTCGACATCAACCATAACAGCAAAACCTCAAATACTGAACTGATAATTAAACACAGTAATATTTATAAGATGTTAGTTTATTCTGTAGATATGAACACTTAATTTAATGCACAAATACAATGAAAGTAAAATTTCTTTTTAAAGATAAGAGGAGTGCCATGCCAGTCACTCTTCAATTGAATGAAGCAGTAATTTTTGTTTTCAGAGCAGTAATATAATTTTAATAAAATGACAAAGATAGAATGCTATTAACAGAAGCAACAATCTTTAGTAATCACAATTGGCAATAGCATCCATATTAAGCTGCCATTTTTGAAGGACAGAATTTTTAGGACACTATATCAAATCACTAGCTTTTTAAACATTATTTTTTCAAAAGCAAAACGTGGTGGAACAGTTTGCCACCAAAACAAAAGAAAGCATCTCAGTACAGGAGGCAAGCTGAGTTTACTCCACTGAAACCTGCACTACCAGAGGTAATCAGGATGAGAGGCGTGACCTGACGCTGCATTGCTACTACCAGAGCTAGAAAAACAGGCTAGTGGGGAAAGTAGAAGGAAACCTTGTAAGCCCACCTCTAGCTCTTACGCCACATTATCTGAACGATCCAAAATATTTATCATTGAGATGACTGGTAAACAATACGTTGTGTAGCATTCAAACTTTATTCTTTGATCTGACCAGAACCAATTTTGATTGCAAATCAGCTACGATGTCTACAGAGTGCTAGCTTTCAGTCCTACTGCACTTCGATCTGGGTCTGACCACGCAGCGAACCCTGTAAGAAGAGTCTCCCCACACAGTTCTTGTTTCACTTGTGGTCCTGGAAATCTTGAACTATTCTGAAGAGCAACAGACAGCATGGAGGGCAAGGGACCAGGAATAAGAAATGAGGAAGGACAGTTAACTTAAAAGATCTGAATTTCAAATAATTTGTTTCGTTAGTGATAATTATCTATAAAGCCAACCACCAGACTTGTTCCACCAAGACATTTTCAGTCAGCTAGGATTCCATCTTTTCACTTGTTTATTTGTGAATTTATTTTATTGTGTTCCATTAACGTCTGAATTCAAACTCAAAAAATAAATAAAGAAAAAAGCTCTTTCTCCTGTGGCTGTAAAAACTTGGCCTTGAATGGACACACAGGGTTCTGAGCCCACACAGAAAAGGAGACAAGTAATAGTTCTAACAGGCTATTCTAGCAATTTCTGCTTTAGAGTGGGAAATGTCCAGTTTTCTGTATAATAAATCTGGGTATTTTTGTGTGCATGTTACCAAAATCTTACTAAATGTAGATTTCTCTGGAAAACTAAGAAGCATATAAAACAATAGGCAGACATGAATAAGAGAAGTCTTCCACCTATATTCACTGCTGAAAATATGTTCTATTAAAAATACAGAACAAAATGCATCGATATGATTGTATAGAGAAAGCAGAATGAACAGATACTGGAAAAATAGAAAATCAAGACTTTGAGTGGTTAATACTTAGTTTAAGTCACTTAAGATAAATGTGTTCATATGAATACATGCACAAATACACTCGTGCTTTTATGTTTTCAAACACAACTGGAATTTTTGCTTAAATAAAACTTGTCAGAGTTGGTCCAGATATGCATGTGAAGTTACAATAGCCTAATATACCTTCAGAGTTTCAGATAATAGTGTTCAAAGATTCAAATAGCATTTTGATAAAATTTGCCCCTTGGGCGCATGTCAGTTTAAATATCTCTTCTCATCAAGTTCTCAGTCTGCACTTGTTCTCAGTGGAGTGATTTAGATTTAAAACATCTTTCAAACTGAACTTGATCTATGTTTTAATAGAAAGTAGCCTTACTTATTCTTTAAGTCAAAAATCAAAATTTCTTCGCTAACTGTTTAAGCATAACTGTTTCCATTAACAGTGATGCCTGTTAAAGAGCCTACAGTTGCCAAAAGTAATCAATATACAGTATCTAGAATCACCAAGGTGTAAAAATTATAGAAGCATACTATAAATAACACAAGATACCTTGGTGTCCTTGTTCACATCTGTGATTAGAATACGACTTTTGATATTTTTGCAGTAAATATTAGAATATGTTGGTTTGAAAATGTACCTATGTTTTATAACACAATTGAATATTTTCCTTAATAGTAGATGCAGTTTAGCTACAAAAATAGGACTTTTTTAATGTGTGGTGCTCTACATATTATACTTGGTAGTGAGCTTAATAAACCAGAGATAAGGTTACTTTTAGATTCAATGAAAAAAAATGAGGAGCTCTGCTACCATTTTAGAAATTTGGCTTGTTAAAGATTATTAAAATTATTTTAGATACCATGTAAACAATACTGTCATACAGAATTTGCAGCAGATATGCAAGGAGGCTGATGGATATATGAGAAAACAATCTCTGTGAGCTAAAATGGGACCCAGGTTTGTTTAACTAAGACTTCAGGGACACAATTTAATGAAAAACTAGCAAAATATTTAGTTAACTTGTGATACAGAGAAGTTTCATCAGGGCTTTCATGTAACATGAAAGAACAGGTTTAGGATGGAGCTCATGTTCATTTGTCTTCTCTTACTGCAGTCCAAACACTGGCTGCTTAGCTTCATTCCTTTCTCCATGAAGGGAGGCTCTGAATTAAACACAAAGTTGTTCCTCCTTCCCACTAAAAGGCACACAATTAACAACTCAGGAGAAACAGCTTCCAGTAAACAGCAGTGAATCTACCATGTGGAAGCTGAATGTACATTCAACAGCCCTAAATCTTTTTTTTGGGCACCTCTGATGTTTTTGCTTTCAGTCAGTCAGAAAAAAAATCTACAACTATTTAAACAAAAGAAACATTTTCAAAATACAGCTCTTCCAGATATGTAACATTTAAATTCTTCTATCAGCTGAAAATGACTTCCAAAAGCAATGGTAAAGTGTTACCAATCCATTTACAAGCACATCTGCATAATTCTGCACCTTAGCCATTTAAAAATGTACTACTTATTATCACAACATATTACCCCCATAACAATGGTTAGATTCATCCCAGGTGGCCTCAGTAAGGCTGGCTGTGGATTTCCAGGCAGTGGGGAGGAACTGCCCAGCCTCTTTCCCTGTGAAGCAGCCCATCACCAGCATGGTCCGCAGCACGCTCACAGAGGCACAACAAGATGAGGCTACCAAGGACATGACTTGATTTACAGCATTTCCTGGAAGATCTCAGTTGTGTAAACCCTTATGAGTGTCCAGCTGGAATGTAATATTCTTCCTTCAGAAAAGGAACAATAGCTCTGACACCTCCCTCTCTCAGCGTGTGTGTGGGAGAAAGTCCTTGTAAAAGAGGTGACCAAAGGAAGGTTTTAAGGTTTAGGTTGCTTGTGTCTGTGTTTGTGAAAAAGGCCTTGGTCTAATGACCCTAAAATTCAGATTTTATGAGCTTGGAAACTTACAATCTTTCACCCCAAAATTGCTTGCTCAGGTAAGGCATTTTAACTAAGCAAGAACTTGTTCAAATACATAATTCCTTTACTCTAGGCAGAAGAATCTTAGCAGTTTTATGATGAAGAGGAGGTATTCTGTGAATATTATTCTGTATGCAATGTATCAATTTAAGGTCACATTCACTTAGAAATTTAAGAAGATAACATGGCTGCTTTGGCTATGCATAGGTTTTTGAAAGCTTCTGCCTATCTGAAGAAAATTTTGCTTCAAAGTGTGATAAAGAGAGGCACTTTTTTGGCAAGGCAAAGGTTTTGTCACTAAAAAACCCTGTACCAGAAAGGTACTAAAATTCTGTGTTTTCTTTCTATCTATACTAAAATTCTCATGTAAAATTTTCCAACTAATTCTCAGTACTTTCAACAAAGTTTTTCTGCCCAGTTGTCATGATCACGTCTTTGATACCCTTCAGTAGATCCTATTTATCTATATTTCTTGTTTGTACAGTTAAGACTCACTGTAAGTCAGTCCCATTCAATTTTCCATATTCAGGCTGTCCTTTTACCAATGCTTGCTTCTGCTACTACACTTATTCTGAAACACCTTTCTGTTTCCTTTTATTCATTCACTGTAAAATGGTGTGTAAATTTCTGGTTTCACCTCTCAAAGCCTTCCTGAAGATACTTTGTGTTACAGTGATGGCTAGGTCTGTGCACATTCTAGGCGATGTCTGTAAGATTAGAAATACATAACTTATAAAGCAAGGTATTAGAAACTAGCAAAGTGAAGAACTTGAAGTGTCTAGCTGCAGTAAAAGACACAAATATTCATTCTTCTTGCTTCTTTCTTAGGTTCTTTTCATTGTTACATCAACATAGCTTGTTTTAATTAGCTTGGAAATTCTTAACGGATGTTTTCAATTCTATACTTGGATAACTAACACAAAAAAACCTCAGTTGTGAATCATATGCTCCAGTAAAAACACTAAAAGACAGACTTATTCCTCACAAAACCAGAATTTTGTCTATTGATTTATAGGATTTTGTAAATACTACTACCCTTTTAATCCATTTAACCAATTCATCCATGGTTCAAACCCTTACCATAGAAGCTGACAGATCACATACTAAAATACCTAAAGCCAAGCAAAATAATAACTGTAGATGCATTCTACATTTCTGTAGGGCACAATTAACAGCATCATTTGTACTTAAGAGTAAGATCACAGTATCTTTAGTCTAGACTTCCAAAGTTCCAAAAGATTCAGAATTGAAATGTCACATGAATGATTTTAAACTGTTCAGCTGTTAGGCACAATACTAGTATTTACGTACAGACAGCAGTTTAAATATTCAGCAGTTTAAGACTATGCCTCGATGGCAACATAGCAGAACCTTCTGTTCTAATTACAGGAAATCACTTCTCCTATTACTATCTTTTGAAGTAGTGAATGTAGCGCAATACTTTTCGGCACAGAAATACTCTGTAAGGTATTATAAGGTATTTTATTCACCAGTGAAAAGGAGTAACTAACTGCGCCCAAGACTATCCAGTTGTCCTGAACAGAAGAGACTAATATATTCAGCTGAAACTGCAAAGAATTAAAGTGGCAGATGGTCATTACTGATACTGGAAGTAAGCCTGGATAAAGGTGGTTGGAACTTCAGTTTAATGTCTGATCTATAAGGTGTTGCATTCACGGCATAAAACTCTCTCATGTCTAGATGGCAATGTAGCTCATTATGGACACATTAGAGAAAAAAAATTACTTCTGCTAAAGCACAAACACCAACTTTCCTTGCATATTTCTTTTCCAAGAAAAGACTTGATTAGGCCATGAGATAACCGTAGACCAGGATGGCATGTGTATCACCAGATGAAATTCCCTTTCCATATGTCTGTACAATGTCAGAGATGGAAGCCTGATTTCCATTTCACTATCTTTCAAATTGTTACTGACAAAGTGATGGCTATTAACTTGACATTTTATTCCACAATATTAAGAACATGAGACACAGGATTGAATGCATGCGTCTGATCCTGAGTTGGTACATGTGGAAGACAGAAAGAGAGACTGTAAATTAAATAAATAAATTCAGTTTAAGGTGTGAAGTTTTAAAAGTCCCCTGTGACTTAACTCCAGGAATCCAAGTAAAATGATCCCTCTAGCATATGCTATTCCTGCCCTTTCCCTAGAAGCAACTAACTCAAGGAGAAGAGAATGAAGGCCAGTTACACATGTCATTTGACAACTTCAAAGCACTGACAACTACAATAATATACTAAATACTCCAAATGCATATATTGGACACTAGAAACCCAGGTTATATAAGTAAAACCACTAGATTCTGAAATCATGCTCTTTGTTATCTGTTGACAATATTTAAGACTGTCACAATAATAGACTTTCCCTGTTTTTAAATAATGGAAGACATCAGGAAAAGTACCAGTGTGTTGGCTTTAATATTACAGTAAATACATCATACTGATGTTTGCAGTTTAGAAATCTAGAGCTGATAAAAGACACTGAGAAAAAGCAAATTATCTACTCACAAACGTGATATTTCTCTGAACTGATCACAAAGATACCAAAATACTTCATTTGTACATTCCTTTTGTAACAAAGCATTAATCTAAATGTTGAGGTAATAGCAGCATGATTGGATGGCCAGGACAAGTTACAAGTCTGAAGTAATAAAGGACGGATTGTTACCAATCTCTAACCTTTGCTCTGTCTTGTCCATTTCACAAATTCATCCTCATACTAAAACTCTGAGCAGAATATAATTGTTCTGGACTGCAGTGTTTTGTCCACCCACCAGGTCTGAGACCAGTGTTACTACAAAACTGTCAGTCAAGGAGTATTCCCAGAATCCCAAACTTGGTAGATATTAAACAACTTCCCCAGGTTTTCATTTTCTTCATGAAAATCACTTTTCTGTGTACTGAAGACTGTTTGTTTAGAATGGCTGTAAAAACTGTGAAATTATGTGCAACTGAGTGGGATATGATCCTGGAAGTGTGGGATGCTTAATTACATATCAAGAGGAAATTACACTGGTTTTCTTTTTCCCTTTATATGAAGGTTTGTTTTACCATTTCAAACTCTGTTATTCTGAGCCATCTACTATTTCTGTGATTTTAGGTTTACTTTATTAAACATATTTTTACCTCCTCTTCTAATATTCTTTAAATCCTTACTGCTTCTATCATTAGCTCACTGACAGACAAGTCCATTACAGAGTTAAGACAATCTTCTCAAGTGCTTTTTACCTGAGACAACTAAGTCAGATTTCAATGTTCTAAGCATTATGCCCAACGCCTTAACCAGTTTCAGTTTCATGCTTATTTCTCTGAAGCTGGAATGGAAACGTAGAAAAGCTTTTCAGTAATACAGCAATTATTCTGGAAAGGAACATGTCCAGAATATATATATATTTACAAAATATATACATATATATATATTTCTAGAGTACACCATTATTCTTTTAACCTATGAGACTTTAGGTTCTGATGTTATGCTCTAAACAGTTACACAAAAACCCCCAAAACTTAATTCAAACATTTACTTGCAGAATAAAAATATCCAGATCCAAAAATTATATTCATGAACTAACTGTCCAAATGCACACTGGAAGTAGAACTTACCGTAAGAATACTATTCCATACAATTTTGAATGAAGGAGAATGCCTACTATGGGCAAATATTATTAAGATTTGTACCCTTTTCAAGGACATTAGTTACACAATTAACTTACAAGCTCTTCAGAAAGCAACGAACTTTTCCACCACACTGCGAGTTAAATAGACCAGGGTAATACTCAGGCAGTAACACTCACAGCCACTAGATAAGAACGTACATTGTGTTATTTTTCAATACCACTCTTTACTGTTTGTTGAAAGCAATACTGTTCCAGTAGGCCTTCCCTGATGGAGAAGAAGTGGCCCAATTATAAAGAGATCAGTTACTAAACAAGTGGTCTCAGACATCTCCAGAAGGTGAAAAAACACAAGATACACACATATATGCAAACATTCCTCCTATTTTCCAGGTATTTTAGAATATTACTTACTATTTCCATCAGGAGAAAACACCTACTGTTAGCTAACTGTCTTAAGAATCTGAAGGAAAGTCAGATGTATCATACGTCATATTTACTACTCATAATGTTGGATCAGTACTTGTTGGAATGTACTGTGGCAATTCTGAGATTTATTTTTAAAGGTACTTCTCAATAGGGTAAGAAGGCAAAACCTTATATCCTCCAATTTAAGCTGAATACTGTCATCATTTGTTTATTTATAGAAATGACAGAATAATAGTTTTAGTAAATGCTTATGTAAAGAGATCTCATTGTTTTTCTAAGATTGTACAGAGAATGCAATATATTAGAAGAGCTTAGGCATCAGAAATATTTAAAATCCCTTAAGTCTTCTATAGCAATCACTAAACCACTATGAAACTTATATGCAATAAAACTAAAAATTTCATAAACAAAATCTGAATTCTTGCAGAATGTCCCTCTCTCCCATCCACTCTCCATTGCTTGCACAAAAGATGCCACAGCACTATGAAAACATGTTTAAAAAGTCCTAAGGGAAAAGTTTCCTAGGGTCTTTGAAATTCCTCCTTTTCCTATTTCTTTACAGATTTCTAACACCAACACTGTTCCTGTAGTTTCTCAAACAAAGCAAAAAGAAAAATACCCTCTAGATATAATCTTTAGATTTCCTATTATACTTCTCAGGTTCCTTTTGGCTTTTGAAATAAATGCAGACTGAAATCTAGTTATATTACCAACTGTATTTTAATTTTAGTTAATCTTTCAGCATGAAGAAGTAGATGGTATTTGACTGCACTATTGCCCATACTTAAAGAATCATATAGGGATGCGATTTAATGAATGAAATAACCTGAAAATACTTTTTGTTTGGTCACATTTTGTCTACTTGTGTTTTTATTTAACTTGTAGACACAAAAAAAGCATTGCTTCAGGTTCCTATCTATATGATAAAAAGCACAGAGCAAGGAGCTACTACCTATCTATACAAAAAATTTATTGCAACATAAACCATGCCTCCATTTCTCCCTTTTCAAGCAAATATTTGAATACAATTATTCCAAGCTAGGTATTCCATAATTTTCAGAGCAAAGTCAAGCTGGATTTTAGAACACATTTTACGTGATAATTTTGATTAAGCAGTTAGACTTTTGGCCATGGATGAATCAAGCTGTTCAGAGATAATAGGGTCTTATTATTGTCGAGGTAGAAACTTAACTTTGAGATGGTCTGTTTACTTTAACAAACCTAACTATGAAACCAAGTGTTGCTCCACCACCTACTTCCTAAATTAAGAGCTATGTGGCACCTATGTGGAACCTACTTCCTAAATTAAGAGCTATTTTCCACCGTGCAAGTGACAAGGGATATCAGTTCAAAATGTGTCTCCTGCATATAGGTCTTTTCCTGTATTTTTGCTTCACTGTTATCCTTGGCTGTTCGGCCACCATCTCTAAGATCATTCTTGCTATGTAGAATTATGGTAGGAAAACACCAGAACATTTCATGTAATCCTAGCCAAGAGTCACTCTACAAACTACTCTCTAGGAAGCACTGAATATCAATGCAAAGAACTGTCTGGCATCAGAATCTGAAAATATACTCAGCACAACCATCTCTGTTATTTCTAGAAACAGGAATCTTGAATTTTTCTATAAGTTTTAGTCTGCTGCATGCCAAGATGTTAAGTTATTGGCTTGCTCTGCTACATATTCTTTGCTTAAAATGCACTGCAAAAATCAACTCTTCAACACACTCTCCCTCAATCACCTTTGCTTACTACTGATGGTAATGAAGGGTCACAGACCCTATGCCAGAAGTTTCTATTCTGCATGGTGTCCCTAAACTGCTTGCACCAATTTGAATAAGCATGTTTTGTATTTAAAATGCTCTTACAAATATTAAGTTTGGCAACTGGTAAGTACTATAGCCCTCTTTAATGTCTACAAAATTATGATAGGTATCAATACTTTACTCTTAAAGTACTTACTGTATTCAACACATGCACTATTATGGAGGACTTAAACTCAGAGCAAAAAGATTTGTGAAAAGGCATATGACCTTCTTCCCACTACAATGGCCATCCCCTAATTAAGCAATGCATCTGATAGTCATTAACAGGAATGAGATAATGAATCACTTTCTCTCTTCTTTGTTAATTTGCTGTAACCAAGCGGCTAATGGATGTCAGAGCTGAGTGATTGCACTGATTATAGTGATTTATAGTTGCAACAAAACAATTTAAAACCATTCTGATTATTCATGTTAAAGATGCTTTATGTTTTGTTTACTAAATGTTTTATGTTCCCCCCCATGCCCCTCCACACACAATGAGACAGGTCTTCCTGGAAAACTTGAAAGTTCTAAGATTTTTTTATTGTTTCAGAGTAAGGCACTTCATTTTGTTTATAAAAAAAAAAAAAGTTTACCCAGTAGAAATGAAAAGCCTTAGGGTGGAAAGAAAACTTCAGTGGTGCCTAGTTCAAAAGAAGACGGAAATAAGAGGAAATAAGGCAAACTTCAAGCCACTTACCTTAGGGCTCCCAGTCCCTTCCTCATTCTCTGCAGACACATCAGTAGCCAGTATCTCTGCTTTGATGATATCCAGAGCCCTAAGAATCCAGCTGTGTTGCCGTTTGATTTGCCTCTGTAGTTCCTTCCATTGACTTGCAATCATCTGCAGCATGTCCTTCAGTCCTTCTCCAAAATGAAGGGGAAAAAAGTAAAAGCTGTAAACTCAACTGCATCTTTAAATATTATTTTTTATTCAAAGAATTAGTAGGATATTTAAAAGAATAAATGAAAAAATAATTTAAATGTATTTTCTCAGCAATAAATCCAAGCATTACTATTGTTCATACTGCAAAACAATGCTATAGAGTTAAAACATTTCTTTTAGCCATCACGTTAAATTTTGACTTTGTTTCAGCTGACAATTTCAAGAAGAAAAACCCACATAAACTGATTTCTATGCAGTAGGGAATGCTATGATACTCTCACCCTCTAATATCTAGTCTTTATCTTGAAACATTTCATAATCTTCCAGATACATTTTTCTTACCTCCAACTCCTGTATATATTTTCTGTAGTTTACACATTACTATTTTCTAAGTACATGATAACCTGCACTACCTTTCTCTGCTATGGCTTCTATACTTTTTTGGAACTACACATAGAAGTCACTGATTTTGTATAGCTTTCACATTACACAGATCTGACTGATGCTGTGAAACAATAGAGGCACAATGTATAACATGATCAGAAAACAGTAGACTAAAGGATAACTTCAACCTGGATGAAAAGCATGTTAAGTAGGCCAAAATTAAGATGGCATTCTGTGGCAGTATATCCTGATTAAAATCCTATTATCATACAAGTCACGCAAACATCTAAAAATATAGGTGGTGGTGGGGATAGAGAAAGGAAAATCAGTATATCTCTCCCTCTCCTCTTGATTTAAGGCCTCTGCAGAAAGAGGCAAGCCTAACCAAAGGAAAAAGGTATTTTTAATTTTAATCTATTCCTCATAAATATACTAGATTTGATGTAAGAATTCATTTAAGTGGCAAAATAAAGCTTTACCAATGCAATTACCCATGCAGAGTATGTAAAAATATATATATATTTGAAATCCTAATTCATTATCTTAATGTTATTTCCATAGCACCTACATCAAAGAATGTGTCAGTGTGAAGTTTTCAGTGATGTGATTTCAATTGAAACTCAGCTGAGCAGCAAGACCAAAATAAAATGAACAGACTATTTGCAGGCAGTATTTCATTTTATAAGTATCACTGCATTGTATGCAGTATATGAAACATTTATAAATCTTGAAGGTCAATCTGATAATGTAAATATTAATAATACATAAGGAAGTGAATATATGCAGTAATTTACAGCAATGCTTCTTCATTCTTTAATAGTCTGGAGACATAAAGACTCGCAATATTTCAGAAGGATTTACCTGATTTGTGAGATACAATAAGCTCAAGAAGTTGACGTCCTTCTTCTACCACTGCTTCTTTTAAAGCACAGTGACTATCTACATTCAACTTAAAACTCTGCAAAAAAGAAAAGAAAGAAAAAGAGAGAAAAAACTCAGTATCAGACACTGGAGAGGCAGTTATCATAAAACACACGTACAAAATTACTTGCTGCTTTTTATCAAGAACCACATCCCCATTTACCCAATAGCCAAACTAATTTGCGATACTAAAAGCTATTGATATTTTGGATCTGGGCTCAAAATGTTTCCATTAGATCAGCAAAGTGCATCTGTGTTGAAACAGCTGACAAATCTAGAAATTCATTAGGTTTTATGAAAAGTCACAACCCGTAGGCTATATCTGGAGTAACAGTGTTCTATAAAATACACTAAATTTATGCCACCACATATGAGCTCTGTTTTTTTCAGATTTCTTTGAAATGTTGGTGATAGCACTATTTATGAAACCATAAAAAAATTACAGCATTGAATATATTGGCCTTATGTGCACTCATACAAATCTATTAATATTGTGTTTCTGAGTTAACTCTCATATCCGTTTTCAAAGAACAAATCAGACTGCTTTAGATCTCTGCATTCTTAATTTGCAAAGCAAGTATTTTTCATGCTTTTTTTCACTAATATTTTTACTAGTTTACAAAGAATCTCTGCTTTAACAGTGATTAAAATATTTTGTTTATTTTTTTTTTATTTTTACAAATTGCATTAAAATCTAGTGATAGAGAGAGGAACTGGAAACATGATCTACTATATGTTATGCCATTTCACACACCACTGATAACTTTGATAAACTTGTGAATTCTTTGACAGAGCTTCTCACTCATACTTGTGCGTAAGAAAGAGAAACAAAATACAATACAGAAAGGGGTACTTGCTGTATTTAATCATATATCATGTGCAGCCCTGAACACACACATGCAACTCTTGTTCTCTTTGAAATGTCTACGGAATGAACGAAAACAATATTTGACCCCTTGGAAGAAAAGAGTTTTGCCTTCTCTTGGGAATGAGTTAACTGACAGAGATGAAAGGAGACTTTGCAAGTGCACATTTGTAGCTTCTGGTTTTTATAAAACTTATAGTTCTCCAAATACTAGTGAGCATGCTAGCACCGAAGGAGCAGACACCACAAAATACTCAAAAGCCATCGTTTCTTGAGGAAGCAACCATTTCCTTTCTTTCCTAACTCCTGTAGTCAGGCTGATTGGCATAGCAGAAAATAATATTGCCAGAACTGTAATAAAATTATGTTTTTTTACTGTATTTGTCATGGTTGAAAGAGGCACGTTGCTCAGACAGACTCTTAACAGTCTTTCAGGCAGCAGCGTACCTGACAGTTTGTGACAGAATGTTTTTGAGAATTCTCCATTCAAATAAAGAACAATAAACAGGAATTTTGCTACCTTCAGCATTTTGTCTAGCCCAATTTTCCTTGTACGGGCATCTGAATATATTGTTTTGTACCAGCTGTTGACAACTGGGTCAGTCAAGAGAAGTTTAAAAGGAAAAAGGATGCCTGGTTTATGTCTGGCCCTTTCTTAAATCTGGAGTTTTATGAACTCAAATCTAGAAGTTCTTTTTCCTTCGTAAGAGCACGTCTGAACAAGCACTGACAATATTTAATTTACTGTTTACTTAAAACAGGCTTGTACTGAATAGTTTGTAATCATGCACTTCACAGGAAATGCACTATGCGTGTGCCTCACACAGCAAAAGAGAACCTAAAGGACCTGAGAGTAGGTTGTGTAATTTCATATAATTGAAGTTGAGTATAGATGCAGCTGGATGTGGCACTGTCTCGAGATGATGTGGATGTGTTTGATAGGAAAATTGGAAAAGATGAGGTATTCTTTTTCATTAGGAAAAAAAAAGAGACTTGCTGTCCTAGAAAGGATTCATTTAATGTAATGCACCAGATACTACAATACAGCTTGATTTTCAGGTGCACCTATTAACCAGTAATAATGTTAAACTGAAGAAGCAAAATATGATGAATAAAGATGGGGCCAAACTTTTGGGTTTTGACTAGAAATATTCTCCTTGTGTAAAATTCTGATTTTATGGATAAATTATGCATGGCACAAATACCGTGAACATACATGAAATTTAGCAGAAATAAACCTTCCCAGCACAGAGGCATCAAAAGGAGGGAACCATTCGTAGGAGTACAAATACAAACAGAAGCGAAGGGAACTGTCAGTTGATGTAATGAAGTATGAGTTTTGGCTTTAGAGTTATATATGTATATATCATTTCTTTTGAGTGCTAATTTCCTAAGAAAAAGGAAAACACGGACAAGGAACACCAGAAAGAATAGCCCTTAATCAATGCATCAGTGCTCGTGGTTCCTAATACTTGCAGGGCTGAAAATATGACACATGAAAAGGCTAACAGTTGAAGATGTGACAAGTATTACATGTATATGCAATGGAGAGATACAAATTTGCACAGCTGAAGATAAAATCAGACCAAATATTTGGAAGGCAGGAGGACCTTCAAACACAGAGATCCTCTCCCATCCTGGATATTTCCTGTTCCCTACTGTTTACTTATGGCATTTGGAAAATTGTAACTCTAACGGCGTGTGACCCAGGTACTCTGCTCCCCTCCTCCTCTGATCTTCCCTGATAATGAATGGAGCCTTTGCATCTGAGAGAAGAAAGGAGAAGAGGAGGGAAGTCAATTAATCAAAGCCATTTTTCCAGACACATTTGCAGCTATGGAGCAGTCTAAATATCACACATGAGCACATATACATTATGGAAAATGCATGTGCACTGGCCTGACAGCAGCTTTTTAAACAACACATTAATGTCATCCCTAGCACTACAGTGTATATAATGTAGTTTACAAGCTGCAACAAGCAAAATTTCCTTCTAAAGTTCTCTGCACTTTTCCCAGTCACCATGCACTTATATATAAATATCAGCTGTTCTTATTTAGCAAGAAATTAAAAGTGAGGCAGGAATCATGTAGTTTTATTAAAGCTACAGAACTAACTGTAAACAAACAGGAATAAAGACTCCAAAAGTGTAAGTACAAAGCTCCAGGAGTGCTATCTGCTGTTGACTGCATGGGGCAAATGAAGCTGTCCCCTGACTTTTACAAAACTGCTTGATCCATCAGGCAGCAATACTGCAGAACCTGCATGAGGAAAAAAGCAGCACCTCCTGGATCTATATTGGGCTCTGAACACACTAAAAATAAGAGAGTGCTTTTCCAGCATATAATAATCTCCCCCATCAGCTTATTTGTCTGTAAAACTGGGGGGTGAGAAAAATTATTTGAAAAAAATTTATTTGAAGTTACCCATAGGATTTATTTTATGGCTGTAGATACTTAGATTTAGGGAACTTCTGTTGAGTAGGTATCCTACAGTATGTACATAACGAGATCTGATATACAAACTTTCACTGTTTTTCAACCCTCTGTTCTTAGCAAATCCTTATAGTTTGGTAAAAAAAACCCTGGGTCTTGACCTATTCATGTCTACAGTAAGTACAATCAACTATCCAATATTTTTGTTTACAGACACACGGACTTTGTATAAACAAGTAATTTTTTTAAGTTATGATGTGTCCAACTAATCATTTCAAGTGTATTTTGTGCCTCTGAAACACAAATAAGCACTAGGTATCATGTGAGCCTACAATGTATACATAAATACAGATTAGTTTAAATGACACAGCAGTTTACACCTATTGCCAGATTAAGACACTGTATTAAAAAAAATAAAATTAATTTTCTCAGTCAGTCATACTATTAGCATGTGTGGTGTGCTGGGGTACCCCTGAGACTTAATTTTCTTGAGGTTAATTTTTGATGTGTTTAAATAGCTTTGAGAAAAATATCTCTGCTTATACAGCATTTATTTTTTAGAGCAATGGTACAGACAATTAAAATTATCTAAGAAACCTATGATTTTAGAATTTGAAATAGAAAGCTTAATTTAAAATTTCCTAATAGTCATTTGCATTTTTGGAGAAAACCACAATATTAGTAAAATGTGGACTTCTATATTTAGGTACAGTTGAATATATATTTTGGCTAAGAATGTAGGACTATTAATTATAACATTCACTGTGACAGATATAATTCAACTGTGAAATTTAGAGTGGTGGGAACAGTTTCTGGTAAAAAAGAAATGGGATGCTTTGACTGAGACAATCCTGGAGGGAAAAGCAAACTCCCACAAATATTATCAGCAATGTTATGTTTTGGATAGGGAGACAGTTTCCACACACAGTAAAGTTCTAAGAAAATGGAGCAACAAATGTGTGTCACTTACGTATTAAATATATGCTATCTACCAGTAATCTCCAAGAAAAGAAATGTTGAAAAAATGATTTTAATTTTTTTAAAATTACCATATTTCTTTTGTCTTAAAGGAAATACGACTTATAACAATTACTGAAAATTTATTTTTATATTCTTAATATACAGTTACTTTTGCAACTGTACAGGTCCTGGCCCAGTTACCTCCTAATACCTTGCTATGACAAAATAACAAGATATCAAGTGCTGAGTTCAACTTTTGGTTATGGAAAGGTAGCTATTTTTTTTCTTTTTTAAAATTTTTTTTTGAGGAGTTCTGATCACAGAGAAAGTCTCTGTGTGGTCACTCCATATTATTTACATACTCAAGTTAACAACCTAATAAGCCATGTAATAATGTAGTGGTATTTTCATACTCCTGAACACTACCTGCCAATGACAATCAGTAAATCAAAAATATAACTACCATGGAAGATGCCCTTATAATAACATGGAAGCGGTCATATATTTAGCATTCTAATGACATAATACTAAATACATAATTAATTGGTCAATGATTATATAAAATGGATATTCATATGCAATTTGTAAATGGAAAAAGATCCTATCTTCTATGAAATAGTGCATTTCATGCATTACATCTACAAATATATCATCAAACTATTTGACTTTTTAACAATTGGGAAATATCTCATTTCAGAAAGCCTTACATTTTTCATCAGCTATATAAAGCCTACTTAGTATTAGAAATCACTAGGATATGTTTTCCTGGGAATTAAATGTTACATGTGAAATGGTTCCAGTCAATGTCTCCTTTGTTCATGTTTTCCATAAAACCTAGGTGACTATAAAGAATTTTTTATATTCTTCTTTTCTTTTAAGCTTTATTTCTATCCGAGTGACACTCCACCTGTTAAACAGAACACAAGCGCTATGGAAATGCTTTATGCAGCCCCATAGTTGAGGCTGATTTTTACCATAATAGCAGGGATTCTACCTTTGCTTTTTACGGAGAACATGGTGAAACCTCCTCTGAAGCTGCAGCACCCACTAAGGGTCTTTTTCTTCTCTCCCTGAGACTGAGAACATACCCTCCCTACAGCAATGATGGCCAAGGGGCCAATTATCACCAACTGCTAAGCAAATCTCTAATGCGTAATACAATATGACCATCATTTTTCTTAGATGAACCACACATTATTTCCTTCTGTAACCAGTGGGAGCTGGAGGATATTTTTAAGATTGAATAGCTAGTGGAAAGATGTTGTCTTCTATCCCCTGCAACAATGAGAAAGCTTTAAAATCCAATAATTTCTTGGGTTTCTCTGGTAATTCCTTCCACTGGCATCTGTAGGCAGATAAAAATGGGCTAAATAACAGTATCACTGTCTATGTTGATTCACAATATCAGATTATAATCTAAAATGCCTTTAAAATTGACATAAACTGATCTGGGAGCCTCACTATTGAAATCCCATAATCATCTCACGCTGGTATTGTTCCAGTGTAGATGTAGATCAGATGTAAGATGGTTGGACTGCCCAGACAATTTCTTTCATTTAAACATTCATTTAAACATAATATTAACTGAACATCCTGAGTTCAAAATGTTTAGTAATGAGATAATTATAGCAAACCCAGGAATGATTTTACCTTCTGATCACTGATACACATTCTCCACCTTTCATTTGATCTGAGTGTACTTTTTGTCTGGGAGGACCAAGCACATTTATGAAGTGGCCAGCTGGTGGGAGTTTAGTGAAGGGCAAACAAAATATGTTTAAAGGTGGAAATGGTGTAAAATTATAAGAAATAAACAAGACTGACTAAATGATGATTAAGTGAAAGGGCCATTATTATCTGTTTATATTCCATGAATCTGAACATCAAGCAGAAAGAAGACTTATTAGCATAGTACAGTATCAGAGGGTATAGTAGATGGGACTAATGAAATTAAATTCAGAAAGAGAAAATTTAAGATAAATACCAGTTAAATTTCCCCTGAAAGTCAGATCTATTAGACTGTTTAATAGTCTCTTAAGGGAAACAGTGAAAGCCCTGATCCCTTGAGACCTTTAGACTGGATAAAAATGTAGGAGTAAGGACTGCAATGTAATGGGCTGACAGAGCAGTAGCCTAGGTCTTTCACATGCCAGAGAATTTGTGATGGGCTAGCAAAACTAAATACAAACAGGCAGGCTCTACCCCAGTAGTCCTACAGTAATTCCTACTTTTGTAAAACCACCTCACCCCTTTCTTCTCTGTCACAGCTTCTGCTGTTCCAGTATTAGGCAATCAATGTTCTGAAATCAAAATTTCAGGGAAATATGAGGGAGATAGATGTAATTTGCTTTTCATATATGTACAGATATAAGGTTTTACAAAATTTAAAGGTGAACTAAAGTGCCTCCTTAGTAAAATATATCTAATAAACTGAGATTCCAAATTATTAACCCAATTAATCTGTAGAATTAAGAAAATATAAAAAATAAATATAGGAGATGCAAAGAAAAACATTTACCAATTAAGATGTCCATTTGTGCCCTGAATTTTCTATAATTCTGCTGACAGCTTTGGCATTGCAAACACCAAAACACAGACAGCAATTGTATAACTTCTAGTACTTAAAGTGTGAATGATATTATGCCTGTGAGAGACATAGCAAAAGAACCCATGGGAGTAGACCATAGCTCTTGGAAGGTAAGTAAAAGGAAATATAGTTTAAATGTTGCTTGTGCTTGTTTGTCTTTGAGGTCCTGCAATTATATTCTTTTAACGATTGCCAATCTCAGAATTTTTAAAAATTAATTTAATTTCACTTTAAAAAAAAAAATTACAGACTATATTGATCATACCACCATACTAAAATTTCAGGCAATAGCATATGTTTTAATAGATATAAAAATTACAACAGAGTGCCTATATAAGCATTATGAAATTTATTAATAAAATAAACATTACAGGTGTTTAAAAAAGTTGTTGCAATGATAAATTAGTTTAAAGAGCATGACCAAGTTGTCATTCAAAGACTGACTATTCTGCAATTGCTCAAAAGCTTCTAGGCCAGAACTTATGTGAAATACTTTTTCACTGAAATTTCCTGATCAAGTTAGTTCAAAACATTTTATAATGGCAGTTTGATTTCATTATATTATTACAGGCCTGAATCCCCTGTATGCAAACAACTTCTTCTGCAGGCTAGGCACACAATGGACCCAGTGGAATTCCTAACTTCCACTGCTCAAACTTACAGTATCTGTGTTTTGGGATACCTCAGTGCCCAAGAGTTTTAGAGCTTTTGGGTGGTGAAACTTGAGAGGGGGTGAACATTTGTAACACTGCCAAATCAAGTTGCCCTGCCTTGTTCAGCTTCACCCGCAAGTGCAAATGAATTTAAACATTTCCCAAAGTCTGAACAATCTGGGTTTTAATGTGCTCTATGACAGCATTTGCCCTTGTTTTCTAAGAAAACTACATCAGGTATTTAATACACACTCAGAGGAATATACCACCCTCTATACTCTTGCCTGTAAAAGAACACAGTGTTTTAAGGATCTCATCACCCCTTCCTCCAAAGCAATAAACATTAGCTTAAAAGTATTGTGGATATCAGTGAAAACAAAGTTCTAAATTTTTTAAACCTCAAACATCATGAATTTAAAACCAAAAAAAGAGTAATACATGTTCTATGTTCTTGAGAACATGATCTATGTTCTTGAGACACAAACTTGTTCATACACTGTATTTCCATACACTTAGATCAAAAGACTTCACAATCCTCACAAGTGATAGATTTTGGATATTACAATTTTCCCTTCTCCTTCAGTAGAAGAAGCAGAGCTTCTTTAGAATGACATCCTAATATGGTTTCCCTCTGGTTTAATGCCTCCTCTGTCCAGAGACAGATGCAGCTCTCAGAACTAGAAAAGCTGGGACAGCCTCCTGTGGAGCTAGTTAACAACTAATATGTTACAGGCAGGCCCAACAGTGCTAACTTTTATTATGGGGTCCTATCCCCTTCCTATGCACAACTATGTAAATTTGGGGTCGTAGCAAAGAGAAGAAAAGGAGTCCTGGGAAGTTTTGAACCAATCAAAAATCAACGTAAATGCAACATCCTTTTTTTCTTCACAGCTGTACAAAGTACCTACACAAGGTTAGGTATCTACAAATTAGGAAGACAGATTTAGAAAAAAAAATAGTATTCTTAAGAGCATTCAAGCCATTCAGTCTCTGGGAGAATTATTAAGAAATTTTTGCTTATGCTACAGGCTTGCACAAAATAAATCTCCTGAGTGGGACTGTGTGGTAATAGCTGGTAGCAACAGTATGGGAGGACAGTAAATGGACAGTCTCCTCTTTCATTAAGAACACACATAGTAATAACAGATCTCCATCACAACAGATCTCCTACTTCTGTGATGCTGGATGCTTAAACGTGGCCCACTCCTCCTTACAAAGAAAAGATATGTGTCAGCTCTTCTTCATCGCATAGCCTTATGGGAAAAAATTTCAGACCCAAGTGCAGTATTTCTGTATTGGTCAGGACAACAGTACTGTAATTAGCAGGATATATACCTCGATTTGCTCTTATATACCTGGTTTTTCTCTTATTTAGTCACCAAAAAAGTCTCTGAAATTCAAAAGAACAGTCCACACAGTTTGAAAACCTCTGCTTTTCCCACTGCCAGCAGCTGTACACTCTGGCTTCAGATTGACACAGGCACAACCAAATATATTAACATTTCCCTTTGATGTTCTTGGGCACTTTAACTCAAGAAACAGAAAAACTTACATAGAGGTTATTAGGTTTATAGACTTTAAAAGCTAAATAATAGTCACAATTGACAATATACATGCATTCCCTTTGTTTAAGGTTGATGTCTTACTTCCTATTAAGTCCTTTTATTTGCCTGTGTTATTTGAAATCTGCTGGGTTTAGTGTATATTTCTGATTAGTATGTTCTGCAGACTGCTTCCTATATAAAAGAACATACATTCAGCAACCTATGCATACCCAAAATATATTTCAAGATAAGAGCATAAAATTCAGAAATTCAAACAATAGGCTAAACACATTCAAAATAAAGGCCTTAGACAAGCAAGAGATTAGTCCACTCATGGTGCTCAGACTCTTTAGCACCATCATCCTGCAGACACTATTGTGTATTTTGAGGAAAAAATCTAAATTGGCTGCCATGGACATTGCAAATGCCCATATAGCAAAAGCACAGTACATAACTTAGCCATTTCAGAGGCTTTAATACCTTTAATAAAATTACTGTTACCACCGCTACCACAAAGACAGCCAGTACATTAGCCCAAGGCATGTGTATTTAACCTTATTTTCAATGAGAACAGGTATTTAAAACTTCTCTAAACTGACATTTTTCAGAAAATGAGATTTTCCAGGGAGATGAGAATTTTTTTTCAGACATAGCAGACTTGTTACAAACAGATGATCAGTTATCATGAGATACTACAGAAGCATCATTACTTCACCAATACAATTTCTTAAATGTGAAAATACAATCTATTTTTTGTATGAAAGCATTTGCTGTTTACAGCTAAGAAAGTGCTGAGCCATGATGTAGCTGGAAACATATATACTGGACACAAGAAAATTCTTATTTCATTTCTCTTTAGATAATAAAACTCTCAAAACTCCCATAACCTAAGAAGAATTTGGTTTTAGAATGGAGATGACATCTAAATTTCTTATATAGAAGAGAAGTAAATGCTAGTGTGAATCAATTTCTATAACTTGTTTTGGAATACTAGTGATACTTTATAATATTTTTAAGACTGTATCATGTAAAGTAAATGACTGAGAAGGGTAATATAATGGAAAAAGTACTAATGTGGCACAAAGCTTGTAACTAAATTAGGGTCAAAATTATAGAGAGGGATTACACAATTTATTAGAAAAGAAAACTAAGAAATTCTGATTCATGGAAATGATCACTTAGCATAACCAAACAACACTTTGTACTGCAGTGATTCCATGCAATCCTAGCCAGTTGTACTTTCTACAGGACGGTATTTGCTATTCTAGTTTCAACTAAACAGAACATATATTTTTGCCTAAAAAAACTCCAAACAAGTAACCCTGGTGTGAACAATTACTTCTTTTCAAGGAGGCCATCCTCCTCCGTTCTTTCCATGAGTGACAAACAATTCCTCTCTGTGCTATCTAGAGAAAAAGGAAACCACCAGCAGCCATCTTTTCTAAGGATACCTTATATCCACAGCTACAATGACAGTAAAGTGAAACACTGAAAGCAGACCTGTGGAGGAGGACTTGGGGGTTCTGGTAGATGAAAACCTGAACATGAGCTGGCAATGTCTGCTCACAGCCCAGAAAGCCAACTGTATCCTGGGCGACATCAAAAGAAGTGTGGCCAGCAGGTCGAGGGAGATGATTCTCCCCCTCTACTCTGCCTTTGTGACACCTCACCTGGAGTACTGTGTCCAGCTCTGGGGTCCTCACCACAGGAAAGACATGGACCTGTGAGGGTCTGGAACAGGTCTAGAGGAGGCCCACAAAAATGATTAGAGGGATGGAACACCTCTCCCGTAAGGATGGGCTGAGGGAGTTGGGGTTGTTCAGCCTAGACAAGAGAAGGGAAACCTTCCAGCGGCCTTTCAGTACTTAAAGAGGGCTCATAAGAAACTTTTTAGCAGGGCCTGTTGTGACAGGACAAGTGATAATGGTTTTAAACTAAAAGGTGGCAGATTCAGACTAGATATAAGGAAGAAATATTTACAATGAGGGTGGTGAAACACTGGAGCAGGTTGCCCAGAGAGGTGATAGATGCCCCATCCCTGGAAACAGTCAAGGCCAGGTTGGACCGGGCTCTGAGCAACCTGATCTAGTTGAAGCTGTCCCTGCTCATTGCAGGGGGGGTGGAATAGATGAACTTTAAAGGTCCCTTCCAACCCAAACTATTCTATGATACTGTGATTTGCTCTCCTCCAAATTGCAAACTTAAATGTAGGCAGGTTACAGCCACAGTCTTACTCAAAAGGGCAAAAGGCAACAGACACTTTGAAAGAAAGTACATCATGATGAGAATCTCTGACCATTCTTTAGCTGATTTTGAAGAAAAAATGCAAAAATCTATCATTACTCTCTCTCTCTTTTCTATGTTCCCTGTACTCAAGATTTTAGAATTTTACTCTTATGGAAATTCTGAAGAGTAAGATTGTTAGGACAAAAATGCCTGACTACTAGTTCCAAATTTCTAAGAAGACATTTCCTTAAATAATTTTATCTCCACTGAAAAATATTGTTTGTCAACATCTACTAATAATGCAAGATGGATTTATAAAGTTCCATCAAATAAGTTTAAAATAAGATATTTTTCATTTGTAAATTTGTAAAAAGGTTATAAAATTGTATTTGTAAAATTGTAAAAAGGTTTCCATTTCAAAGCCTTGCATTATCTAGCTCTAAGTATGACACTAGACACAGAAATGGCTTTGGCCAAAAGACATAAGAGCACACCGCATTAAGGTGCACAAGTAGAAGTTGCGCAGCAACAAGAAAAGAGAGTACTGTGTTAACAACAGAGGGAAAAGTTAAGACTACAGAATTAAAAGTCCCGGGCTTCAGCAAATATATATATAGTGCTTTTTGTCTAAACCTTTTCCTCAGCTGTTCTTCATATTTCCTCATTTTCTAGCTTACTTCTTTACTGTGCTAAAACAATGTATCTTTTCAGGTCAGGGATAAAGAGCAGTAAAATATCTATTCTAGAAAACTAAAATGGTCAACAGCAACATGGTCAAGAGCAGTATTTGTTGAGCTGTAAGAAATTCTGTTTGGTTCCACAAGCACAGCAATACCATCTAGACAGATGCTTTTAGCTCATAAGCTGCCTTCAGGATACTGTTTTTGATGAGAACTGATTTGCATACCACCAAGTCTATGCTTAGAGTCTGCTAGTAGCTAATTTTGATCAGGGTGCCAATGGGCAAGAATCAGCATAACAGAAAAGATAAGCTACAAAAGATAAAGTGAATCAGAAACCATTTTCAGAAGTTCCTTTTTGGTAAGGTCAATGAAGCTATCTTTTCAATAGGAAGTGATTTGAGCCTCATTGTTCACAAAATTCAAAACCTGCCTCACTTTTTTCTCTAGTAGGGCTGACCGAAGCCTTTGTGGCAAAGTACATTTCTGCTGAAAAACACCCCTGTTTTATGAAAACATATTAGTGTTTTCAACATCTGCCAGCTTGGGTGGCTGCCTGCAGGGGTGACAGAGTTTCAAGTGTTGGCTGCTCCATGTCAGCTCTCCCATATCAATGGGAAGCACACAGCTCCCAAATCAGTTTCACCGATGATACTCAGCTGTGAAGACCCATAAAATTGAAAGAATAATTTCAGTCACTATTCCAGGGGTCTCTGAGAGCATTTTTATTGACAGCCTTGTGCTTTAGTGTTATGTAAAATGAAGCATGTAGCAATTTCTGTTCAGCAGACAATCAGGGAACTGGGTTTTAAAATTTGCAAGAAAACTGTCCTCCAAGCTGAAGATTGTCTATTTTGGCACACATTCCAGATGTAGATTACTTTTCAATTTGTAGAAAAAATTCATACTCTCTACCCATCATGGAAAAACCTATGGAGTTTAAGTTGTAACTGTGATTTAAGAATGAAATTTCAATTTGTCCTACAGTTAATAATTATAGTTGTGGTGTATTTGGGTATCAGGCCCGTGCCTGTGTCCGCACATAGTGCACTTAGTCGTGAATTCTCTGGGTGGCCCAGGAACACCCAGTTAGTCTCTGCACAGATAAGATAATGGGCTAATTGGGAACAGTGGACCAACTTGAAGAGAGGCTGACTTCCACCTTCACAACAAAGTGCTTCACCAATCATTTCAGGAGCTGTCCAGGTGGGACCTTCAGATGGTCACACAGATGCCTGCAGGCAGCTCTTACTGGGCCAAGAGCAATAGACAGACACTACCTGTATGCTTCAAAGTGCTGATTAACATCCTGGGTAGACAATCTTCCCAGAACAGGTATAAGAATTAACTAGAACAATAGTCCAGGGAGTTCTACTAATTTAAGTTGAAGATGTCATGCAAGGACACTTCTAATGGAGACTTGCATTGCCATCCTGTTGAAGAGATTGGACTCCTCATGTGAGCATTACCTTACATGAAGATTCTAGTAGGTTGATGTTGTAGGTTTCTTGTGGTGTTTTTTTTAATAAACACACTCTCTTTAAGTGTCTGTCCCACACCATTTCTTGAAATGTTAAACATGTAGGAAAGCAAAGCTAAGGAGAGACTTTTGAATTCAATCCTTTATCGACAATTTACGTTGGGACCCTAAAATGACAGTCAAGAATTTTACATACTGAAAAATTTGGAGGATGTTTACAACCTTGTCCTTGTACCCTCAACAAGACTTTTCCCAGCCAATAATGAGAAAGGGAACAAGTACATTTTTCTGGTTTCCTGCTCCCATATTTTCTTTTCTTAGATTTTGACAGCAGAGATTTAATTCATGAATGCAAAATATTCTCTCTTTATGGCACTAATTGTGTTATTGCAACAAACATATTTCCAAGAAAACAATATCACAGGTGGTGAAATTGATAATTTGTGCCAAAGGCTAAGGTCTTGTTGCTACTAATAAAAATAAAAATACTAATCTACACCAAGTTTTCACTCATTCTGCAACCAGAAAATCTGCACCAGTGAGGAATCATAGTTATGAGGTTTGCTAGTGCAGATGCAGTATATAGAAAAGAACCAACACATTTTCTTTGTTATCCAGGTTAGTTAGCCACCCATAAGTCTGGAACCTGAACGAATAATGTACTAAGCCCTCTTTACTTGAACAAATCTTAGGTGAGTCTGACAGCATGTATAACCTGACTGGCACAAGAAGATGAGCAGTATAAGTACCCTTTGATCACCATTGTCTTACAATGCTTAACCAAGGGAAAATTTAGCATTGAGCTTAATGTGAATTGAAGTTCATATACTTCTGTTTAAACACAGGTTAGGATTTCTGACAGACAAATGCCACTGAAAAGCTGACAATCTAATTAATACAAATAACTATCTTCCCCACTATAAAAATGTCCTGTATTTTAGTAGTTCAGTTTTGCTGTGTAAAAATAAATATGATAGCATATGCTTTCTGAAATCCGAAAAGAAGTCACAGTTACTTTTTTTCAGGATGTGCAATGATTTTTTCACTGGCTATAGATGCCATGAAAATAATTATAATATCAAATTGAAACTTGAGTGTTCTTTAGACATTTTACTTCTTCACAAAAGTAAAGGAAAAACCCACCTTGTTTCATAACAGTCATCCTGAAACATAAAGCTTTTCTTACCCCAAAGATATGCAGATATACAGAGTACAGCTGGGAGCCTAAGTACTTACAGGGGAAAGTGAAGTTGTACAGGTGCCCACATACTCATTTATTCTGACTACCTCTAGCAATGAAGAAGTTGCCTCTGGGCTACTACTCCACATTCCAGACTGATAGAATGGTTTTGTTCTCACCTCCCACAGAACCACAAGGTGAAGTTGGAAGTCATTCGCCTGCAAAAGAACTACTGTGTTCCTCCCCATGGAAGAAGGGGAAAAAGAAACTGACTGTGACAGAGACTCAGCCTGGTGATTGCCCTGTTCCTGGAATTCTTTTTATCCAGTCTAGAGTGAAAATTGTAATTTTACTCATAAAAACCCATCTCACCAAAAATTTCATGTTGCAGAGTAAGAGGGAAACAAATTCAAATAACCAATGCCTTTTCTGAGGTCTGATCTCACTATGTGCTCTGTGTCTTCAGAGCACCTGTAAGCATAATGGGAATCATGCAACTGAGTGTCTGCAGTACAAGTCAAAACTCCAAACTCTGCCACAAAATCCAAAATCTGCAAGGTAAGGTGAAAATGCAGTGTCTTCATACTGCATTTGACAGACTACCACAACGGGCACTTAATCTAGTGGCTGCTTGTAGGCACTACTACAACAGAAATATTTAAGAACAGAAGACACAACACAATTTTCTATATAACTGAAATTCCGAAGATACTTTTCAGTTCGATTCTAATTGTATATGTGGTTAATGTATACTTAATTAATTTAATAACAGTCATTCCAGTATTACGGTAGGGTTTAGGATGACATTTTTTCCTGTAATGCATCATGTGACTTCCTGAGACTGTAAAATAATTTTTCACCATCAGATTATCAGAGACTGGAAATGAGACTGAGCTTTGGGGGTTGATGCTCTGATGTGGGTTCTGCTAATGCACTGTTTTATCTAGCTGAGGTGTCTATCTCATTGGATCAAAATAGTGCTATCACCAGTTTTTTTTCCAATTCATACTAGCAAGAACCTAAGATTTTGGCAGAGGGCAGGGGAATTTCCTAGCTTAATTTTCCATCCTCCTTTTTTTTTTTCTTTTTACCAGCTAGAGTAGTTTACCTATTAAGATAACTACCCATTGAACAGCATATATTGATCTCTATTCTCTACCTACAACATAACATTTTACTTTTGAGAATTTAATACCTGGTTTAATTCAGGTCTTTGTTTCACCTCCTCATAAACAGAAACAGCTCTTAGAATAATTCAGTGAAAGTCTCAGGAGGTTTATCAAATATTTCCCAATCTATAATTCTAGACTGCAATATATTCAGAAGATTATTCATCCAAGTGTTTTCTACTTCCACACAATGTTTTAGCTTTTTGCACAAGAGTAAGGTTAGTGACAGTTGTATTAATTACACAACAGAAACGCATATCAAGTAAAATGATGGAAATAATTATTTCAGATATTTTATTTAAATGATTCTCTACTATGTCAAAACTGTGGGAGAGAGAATAAGAGTTTCTTACTAGTAAGAGTTTTGTTAATGTTACAGTGTAGTAAAAATCCTAGAATGATCAGCAGAAAAAACATTATCCTTTCTCCTTCTGCTATTGCCATTTTCTTTCAGTTTTGGAGATAATTTATGAATTGCAATGTAATTCTGGCTTTTAATTTAATTTTTACAAAGCTATCAGTACATATTTCAAATGCAGAAAATAATTTGTTGGTATTTTTATTAAAATAAACTGCAATGCTGCAAATCTTACATTAAAATATAGATGCACACTAGTAATTAAAAAATAATAATCAAATAAAAAGCACAGCAGAACACTTCAATTACTGATAGTAATCATAGTATAATCTTGTCCTACCAAGTGTGTCTCCAGGTACAGTTTAAGGCTGTCTGTCTCTGCTTTAGGAGGAGTCCAATTCTCTGTTGTTTCCATGGCTTCATTTAACCAGTGAATGAATTCATCCAGCTTGCTTACAAACCCCTTACCAGATAAGAAAAAAGAAAGAACAAGAAAAGCATATTTGTTAGTAAAATGGAAATCTATAAAATGTATGCTCTTTTTTTCTTTTTTTTTTTTTAAGACAGGAGAGTACTGTACAGTAAAATTTTGCCTTTTACAAGCATGCAAAATAAAAAACAATTAGAAAGTGGCTTTCTAGTAAATAAGGAACAAAAGAGTGTTTCTGGGGATAATCTAAGTTGATATTTTGGGACAGGACAGTGTGAGATCCATGTGACTGTGATGAAATGGAGAAAACAGTGAAGTTTTAGAAGATATGAGGGAGATATACAAAAAGCTGCATATATATTACAATGAAAATTGAGCTGAAGACCTTGTGCTGGGCAGACTGGGTGTAGCATGAACACTGTTGCTTGAACAAAGTGCTGAAAAAAGCTGCATTAACAAACTATACATCAGTAGACTGAGGGAAAAAACTACTTGTCAGAACTTGGGTCTTATGATTCCTGTTTTGGTTCATAGGATGAGACTCAGAGAGAAGAAATCAAAAGTAGGTGAGGCAGAATATATAGCATTTAATATAAATATTGCTGATTGCATATGAGCCACACAGATGGTGCTCCTGAGAAGACAGGAGCTCCTGCTTCTCAGGAGCACCATTTATTTCAAGATTAGTACCAATTATATTGTCTGATTAAAAATAGTGCCCCTGAATTTACATGATTGGATGATACTATAGGCACATACTGAGTACAGATAATTTTACTGAAGTCTTATCCACCACAAAACAAGAGAATAAATGGAATAAACTGACCATGATGTTTATAAGCACCCTGAAAATTAGAGGATGTCCATCTATTACAAGCATTGTAAGACTAGATTAAGTTAGGTCTAATAGTGGTTATATTATTAGTTATTAACTATGAATTTCACAGCATGGTGAGAATTTTAATATTCAGTTGGATAACAACTTGGTATACACACTCAGGACCTTACTCTTACCACTTTATTTATGGAATGATTTCTGGTAATTATTAGTCCATTCAAATAGCTAAAAGCAAGCTAAGCATAAAACTTTTAAAGATTCCTGAGTGACTCAGGAGCCCAAATCTCCTTCTCCAAAGTAGCACACAAAATTGGAATTTTAAACCAGACAGAAACAGGAGTTTGAGCAGTTGGTGCACAGCTGTGTTATGCAAAGAAGTGCAATGGTAATAACTCAGACCAAGCAGAGCCACACTTCCTTCAAAATTCACGGTAGCGGAGTCATTTTGGCCCAACGCTGTGCCAAGAAGTAGGGTCCAGTAATCAACTCCTGGCTTCCAGCTGAAGTGGCAGTGCTTCTGAACCAAAGCTAGCCCCTGGCAGGACGCTCCAGTGCATACTTCAGGCATGACAGCACTCACTGAGGCACTCTGAAGACTTTATTTTTATTATTTGTCACGTGAGTCTCTATGAGTCCTCAGGATGAGAAGGGGGCTACTGCCATTTCTGTTCATGGAATTCACTGTATCTCAAAGCATTATAAGGAAGAAAACTGTTATTCTGCAGGTTTCATTGTAGGCTGTTCATCAAGGCATTTCAGAAAGGGGGAAGGAAGACTGGAAAAACAACGTAGTGGATATGATGACTGAGACGATGTGCCTCCACTCTGGGACAAGTAATGAAGGTAGCTGCATCTCCTCACTCCCAAAGTAGGCCGTGCCACAATGGCTATGTTCCCCATGTCAAGCCATGGGACAGAGGGTGGACAGAGGGGGGCAAGATGTTCCCCTGGTTCTATTGCTTGTGTTCTTCCAGCTCGCAGTGGAGCATAAGAGATGCCAGACTGGCAGAGTGGGAGACGTGAGCTGAGGGGGGAGAAGAGCGGGAGGAGTAAAGTCCTTCTAGTCCTTCCAATAAATCTCTGCCTGCATTTTAGCAATGTGCTGTCCTTGAAAGACAAGGTGATATGGTAAGCACAAAAAAATGAAGAAAGGCTCTCTCTTGTATATGCGTCATGTATTTTATGGAGACAGACACGTATAACATCTGCCTGCAGTACTCGATGTCTGTATGCCTTCAAAAGGGTGCTCAGGAACATTGCATGCTTGCACCAGTATAAAAAGCAACTACTAGCAACCGAGTTACTTCTGCCCTCTCACAAAACGTGCCTGTGTTTTAATGTCCACTGCTTCATGTTGGTGCTTAGAAATTCCCAAGAAGCAAGCTCCAGCAGCCTGGCGTGTACCCCCTCACCACACAGATGAGGTGGGCTGTGGGCCGGAGCAGGCCCCGGCGGGGCACAGGGAATGCCTGGGGGCTAGTTTGGGGGTCTGGAAAAAATATGTAACAGAATCACAGAATCATTCAGATATTGGTACGGTCTCCTACAGAACCATGATAAGACAAGTTATTTGAGAAAAAAAGAGGTAAGGCTGCAAGCACCAGTGCCACCTGGCATGTTAGGATGGCGGCTGGAGACAGGGTACCCAAGGGGAGCCTCGCGGCTGACGGGAGCACCAGCCGTGGCCAGCCCTGGCAGATTTTCTTCTGCCAGGCAGCAAAAATCGCAATAATCCTACTATTTTTTCAAATTAAGGCAATACAATTTTATTGAAACCATTCAAAAGAGCCCATCTGTAGAAACCGAAGATAGCGGAGGGACGGGAAAAGGACGGGAAGGGATGGGATGGGATGGGACAGGAGGGGATGGGATGGGAGGGGATGGGAGGGGATGAAGGGGAGGGGAGGCCGGGCAGCGCGGGACCGCCGGCGGAGGGAGCGCCGCCCGCCCGCCCGCGCGCCGTGCCTGAGCCCACAGCGCCACCTGCCGGCGCCGCGTCGCCCTGCGTCCGGCCCCGGCGGCGCGCGGCCACTGCCCGCGAGGTGCGGTGGGGTGAGGTGCAGGGAGGCGAGGCGCGGGGAGCTGCGGAGAGGTGTGGTGAGGTGAGCTGCGGGGAGGCGAGGTGCGGGGAGGTGCGGTAAGGTGAGGTGCGGAGAGGTGAGTGCGGTGCGGGGAGGTGCGGTGCTGCTGCTGGTGCCACCCCCGCAGCCCGGCACCACCCAAGGCCAGGCACCCACTGCTTGATGGGAGCTGTGTGGACAAAACCAAAACCAGCAAGTCCCTGTGACAACACACATGGTAGCAGAACTACAGACAGGGTCGTTTAAGCTGTTAGAAAGCGAGCAAAATAGACAACTATTTTTATCTCAAATTATATGTAAGATTAAATTGTAGTAATGCAGCTCCTGCTGCGCTCATCACAATGATCAAAACAATGCCCTGTTTGGGTTTTTTTCATAGCATTGCCTATGGTCCCATCCTCTTTATTTTAATAGCCTGACACCAGTGAGCAAGGAGCCACCTCTATCATCCACCCACCAGCGTCATGACTCACCCCTGCCCAGGAGGCTGCTCCGCACTGGAAACTGGAACCCAGGCAAGTATGATCAACTGCAGTGGCTCTGGAGCTATGGACAAGACTACCATTCGCTCTTGATGCTGAACTTCCCTTCTCACCTTTGACTTTTTGTCAAAGCTATCGACAGGCTTTGCGATCTTGGTGAGTTCTTGCCACCAGCCGCAGCCTAGATCTGGTGCAAACAGTTGTGCTCTGCTGGCCCAGCTGGCCCAGACAGTCACAGCCAGGAGGCTGCCTGCTCTCTCGTACTTAGGGGAAGAGCATCTGCAGTATCGATGGTCCATGTAGTCCTGTCACAAATATAAATCTGGGTCCTTAATCTCCTCAAGTCTCATAACAGAGGGGAAGTCCAAAACATAATTTATCCTTGACTGAAGGGCCACTGCCCCTCCACAGACTGACCGACACGGAGTCATTTCTGCGTAATCAAGATGGCCTAGTTAGTTGGAACAGAATGCAATTAATGATGTACATGTACTGCGGGACACAAACTGCATTACAACACTTGCTTTTCTCACCATTTAGGATATTTCCCAGAATACACATTTTAAATAAAAGCTTTAGGCAAAATAAGTTCTAAAAAATAGTAGAGAAAAAAAATGTCCTACAGTACAGAAAATCCATTGTGAGACTCTGTCAGAGCATGAAACTATATTTTGAAAAAAGAGATTACAACATCAATTTTATCAAAACAAAGGATAAGGCTTAATAATGCAATCCTAAATCCAAATCCAGGAGTACTCAGTGAAAGAAATAAATTCACAGGATGACAAATTTTAATCAATATATATTTTTCATTTTTTTTCTTCATTTTATACAGAGGCACATGAAACCGCTTTATATCCCCTCCTAGATACTTCTTACCTTTCTGCTTTTTCTGTTTGATCTTATGAGGTTTTTTCTCTAGATTTTTTTTTTCCTTCATCATTCTTAAGGTGGGAAGGAGTTTCAACAGGTATAAACTTCAGTGGAGCTATGCTGATTTATACTAGTTAAGGGTCTGATCTAGACAGTATCATATTTAGAATGAAAATACTGTAAAATCTACCCAACTCATGCCTTGGTATTGGAAAATTAAACCATTGTATTTTCCTTCAAACCTTCTGGGAAGTTGAATACTCATAGGCAGTCACACTGAAACTAAAAATTACTGTACAAGAATTCCTCAGAGAGAAAAGAGGGGAACAGAACAGAAAAAAGGAGCACCAGCATAATCCAGTCTCAGCCTTTTGACCAGCTGGTGCAGTTTTGCAGATGCAACAGTTTTGTACTGTGCTAGAAAGCTAGATCTTGCTAAAAATCTCAAGCCCCTACATGACACAGCATAAAGCTATTCTTATTCTATGCTGCTTAGTACAGAAACAAATGTTTTGGGGTTGTTACTGAATGATTTGTAGCAACTTCTATAGTCAAGTTTGCAAATAATGATAAAGCTCTTCCCATACCTCATGCAGAAAAGTTTTAAACATACACCTTTAAACATTCAGCTTCCCATTTTGTTTTATGACAGTTTTACAGATTTTTCTAGAGAGAGGAAGAAAGTTCTAATCATACATCCCTGAACAAAGCTAGAGCAAAAATGGCTTCATTTGAAACATGGTATGTATGAAGTTATTTTTTGTGGTCTAATTCTATTTGCTCTGGATGGATAAGAACGAAAAGACAATTGTACGTACTGGGGGGGAAAAAAAGCTGTAACTCGGTGTGCCTGCTTTGGTTCTTATAGAATGAAAGTATACTTAATTCAATTGTTCTATAGAATTAAGGAATTAATTAACTGAAGAATTAAAAATAAATTTGATGGGATTTAACTAAATATCCTGAGACTTCCTCATTCATAACCAGAACACTCAATTTTTTCGAGTTATAAGACATGAGAATTCACTTGCTGAATCGCCCAAAAAGGGCAGGGGTGCATCAGCTCAGAGGCCAGAGACATGCACGGATAGCGGGCCGAGGAAGGGTGCACCTGGAAGTGTGCCTCCCACCCTTGTGCTGCTAAATATGAGGGCATACAAAAGACACAGATCCCCCAGCTGCTGCACAGGGCTGCAGGGCTCCCTGCACCCAGTACAGCTGGTCAAAGGATCTCGGGTTAGGCAGCCTGGTTGTGTCTGGCATGTGGGATAACAGAGCGGGAGAGCAGCTGTGGTGGTGTGCTGCCAGTAAGAGAAACCCTGGAGCATGGCGGCGAGGCCTACGGAGATGGTCAGATGAACAAGTCTCACATGCAATTCATTACATTTAATAGGACTGTGTGCATTCTGTCTATCCCAAGTGTGTGTCAGAAAATTAAATACTGAAAATGAAGGCAGAAATAGGCAGTCTTGGGCATCCCAAGCAGTTTATGCCTGACTCCGTTCCTTTTTCTTGTTTTGCTGGATCCTGTTTGCTTCTTCCTCACTACTCACCACAACAGTGCAGCACATCTCAGTGCTCACTACATGCACCCCACTACTGCCTCTTGGCACAGCCCAGGAGTTCCCCACTCCCTGTGTCTCTCCAGCTTCCACAGTCTCCTCCTGTGCTTTCCCATTTTGCTTCAGAAGCTCACCCCATCTCTGGCCAAAGACTGGCCTCCTTCAGAAATAGATATCCATTAACTCCCCACTTCCTAGTTTGCAACAGCAGACCTGAGGCTGATGCTTACTGCCATCAGATGAGTCTGTCAAAGGAGTTTTCATACCCACTGACCCTAGCTATATGCTGCCTTGGAGTTGGTGGCACAACCAATGCTCATGGTCGAAAAAGCACAAAGAGCCCAGGAGAAATGTTATGGGCTGTCAGCAAAATAATGAGCAGCTGATCATCTTAAAAACTTCTGATAACAACTACAAAACTAATGATGACAACATAAGTGTTTATGATACTGTAGAAAAGCTCCAGTCCCTGATGATATCCCTGCATATTCTCTTAGCTTGTGAGGGGTGTTGCTCAGACATATTCGATTGCAATTTTCTGAGCAGCACACAACTAAGACCTCCCAGAAAAGCTTTTACTGTCACAGTCATGAAAAAAATGAGTGACTATCAAGAGTCACTTAAAATTATGCACAAATGCCTCTCAACCAAGCTAACACCACTTCTTGCCCTAGAACTTTTAAAGTTTCCTAACTTCATTTCAGTGGTTTAATTTTACTTTTACATTACAAGCTCTCTCTTTTTTTGGTCAGATAGGAAAGTAAACAGTTCTAGTGTTCAATAATTTTAGCACTTCAAATGATCTCATTTAGACTTTGAAGTTCAGCTTTCATTAATTGAATGGAATGGGAAAGGAGGAAGTTTCCATCTCAGCTGCAGCTATCACTTTATGAATCCAGCTTTTATTAGACCACATTTAGAATGGAAACATACTAAAACCCAGTTTTTAAATTTTGAGCTTTAGTCGAAGAGCACGTTTTCGGTTACCAAAAAAAAGGAATGTGAAAACATGGAATTTTTACTATATTAAAAAATGCAACTACTTTTTGAGAGGGGGAGGAGGGCACTAAAAGCAGCAGTATCTTAGATGTTTTTAGTATATTTTTGATGTGAGATTCCTTTAGATGGGGAATCTGGATATCTGCACTTAAGGAAGCTAGCATTAACACTGCCAAAATTATGCCATAAAACACAGAGGATACAACTGCATCCAGTTAACACCATTATGAAAAGTTGTATGGTCCTCATCCTAGACCAAATTTTGGGTTTGTTTTTTATGAAAAAAGAATTACAGATTTACTGTGCCTACATGGCACAGGTAGCAAAATTATAACTTTTGGCTTGTAATTTTAAGCTGTGCGGTGTTAACATTGCTCAGTTTATTAGTCTAACATTTTTGTTTAACATGCATGCTGGTTTATACTTAAGGCACTTCTGGTCATTGCATTTGTAAAAGTACAAAGCCCTTCCAATGACTTGAACTAATATTAAAATCAGAATAAAAGAGACATGGCAAACTATTAAATGCAAACATACTAAAATCATCTGCCATGGTAGTTAAGAGTGACGGTGGAAAGTCTACTGTATTCCACAATCCTCAGTGTAGAAGCACCAAACAACAGTGCTTGTTAAATCACTACCCCAGACCTTTTTTCTCTCCACCTTCCCTTTTATTACACAAAGGGAGTTCTCTTCTTAAAAGAATTGGTTATGAGGCTGTGTGCTTAAAAATGAATGTCCAAGTTTGTTGCAAGCAGACAGTGTTGTAAAGTTTGTTCCCAATTTACAAAAAGACTGAGCTCACAGAGTGGTCTGTGTACAAGGATGGGCCGGCTCTAAGGACACTTCTATCACAGAATGCATTAAGAAAACCCTTTGTCTAACCACAAAAGGACTTGCATATTAGTCTCAGGAGAAACACATTCCTGCCTATGGACTTTATTTTCAAAAGGATAAAAGTGCACTTTCTTCATAGGCAAAGGTAAATCAAAGAAATACAGGTACTCAAGAGGATGAGGCTGCAACAAACTGACACGGTCAATTTAATTGGAGTTACACCCAGAGGCAACAATAAAACCATTAGCAGTACAGATGTTAGGGATCCTCAAGGAACCAAGATGCCACAATGGAATACTCTTTGTGGGATATTGGCAAGATTCTCTGGCAGACAATGACCTCAAAGAAACATACAGCTGACCAATGGATGGCAATACTTAATATGCAGTTCAGGATACATTCATTCACAAACACTTCAGAAATAGAACTTAGCAGCTTTCTGCTAAAGACGTGCCACATTTACTCAATAACCCCAGCCAATGAGAATGTGCGACCTAAATGTTCCCTCCAAACAGGGAAAAGATAACGATCAAATTTGACACTGTCCCACAGAACATCCTTGTCTCTAAATTAGAGAGACATGGGTTTGATGGATGGGCCACTCAGTGCATAAGGAATTGGCTGGATGGTCACACTCAAAAGAGTTGCAGTCAACGGCTCAATGTCCGACTGGAGAGCAGTGACAAGTGACATTCCTCAGGGACCGGTGTTGGGACTGGCACTTGTTTAACATCTTTGTTGGAGACACGGACAGTGGGACTGAGTGCACCCGCTGCAAGTTTGCCGATGACACCAAGCTGTGTGGTGCGGTTGACACGCTGGAGGGAAGGGATGTGCCATCCAGAGGGACCTGGACAGGCTGGAGAGGTGGGCCCGTGCAAACTTCATGAAGTTCAACAGGGCCAAGTGCAAGGTCGTGCACATGGGTTGGGGCAATCCCAAGCACAGATACAGGCTGGGCAATGAGTGGATTGAGAGCAGCCCTGCAAAGAAGGACTTGGTAGTATTGGTGGATGAAAAACTGACTATGAGCCAGCAATATGTGCTCACAGCCCAGAAAGCCAGCCGTGTCCTGGGCTGCATCAAGAGAAGTGTGGGCAGCAGGTCAAGGGAGGTGATTCTCCAACTCTTCTCCATTCTCATGAGACCCCACCTGGAGTACTGTGTCCAGCTCTGGGGCTCCCAACATAAGGACATGGACCTGATCAAGTGGGTCCAGAGGAGGCCACAAAGATGATCAGGAGGCTGGAGCACCTCCCTTATGGGGACAGGCTGAGAGAGTTGGGGTTGTTCAGCCTGGAGAAGAGACCTTTTAGTGGCCTTCCAGTACTTAAAGGGGGCCTACAGGAAAGATGGGGAGGGACTCTTGATCAGGGAGCATAGGGAAAGGACGAAGGGTAATGGTTTTAAACTGAAGGAAGGTAGATTTAGATTAGGCATAAGGAAGAAATTCTTCACCATGAAGGTGGTGAGACACTGGAACAGGTTGCCCAGAGAAGCTGTGGCTGCCCCCTCCCTGGCAGTGTTCAAGACCAGGTTTGACGGGGCTTTGAGCAACCTGGTCTAGTGGAAGGTGTCCCTGCCCATGGCAGGGGGGTTGGAACTAGATGATCTTTAAGGTCCCTTCCAACCTAAACTATTCTACAATTCTATGAAATACTTTTCTAGGTGGACATCAGTGTAGAAACACATCTTAGTCTCCTACTATATACCATCTAGTTAAGCATTTTTAAGACTGTTAAATTACACAAATCTTTCATGAGCACCGCCTTCTAGGATTTATGCTCAACTACTACACACAGAATTAGAAATTACTATTTAATGTATTTTTCTAATGGGCATCTATCTAGTTGGTCATGATTTATACAGTTACAGAACGGAAAGTGGTAGCACAGGGGGATCACTGGCTCATGAGTAGTTTTTGAGTCACCAGGATGCATTCTGATGCTGGAAAGCAAGAAGGATTAATATATAAAAATATAGAGTTATATCAAGCACAGTCAATCAGACATATCTCAACTTTACAGGGAGATTTCACTGGAGAGCTGAGAGTACTTCTAGTCTTGAAACTGTAAGGACAACAAAGCATAGTTCTTACAAGACTAGGAAAACACTACAAATGGACTAGCTTTGTTCCTAAAAATTGATGATAGGGTACTCTTAATCTTAATAAAGTGGACCTTTTGGTCCACTCCTAAATCAACAGATTTTGCTAACATTTCCAAGCTATTTTTCCATACTGTATTCTGAGTAGAGCAGGAATGGCACACAAGATTTTTAAGAAGTTCTGTTTCCTGAAGCCTTCTAAGTAAAAGAGCCAGAATCATAAAGGTAGGATAGGCTTAAAAAGCATGATACAGAGAAAGATGCAAAGTGTTACTTTTCAATCCATTAAAAACAAATAGATTTGAAGACAGTGAACCTGATTCTGCAATAAAAAGTTCATTGTCCCCATGGGACTGTTGACTTTATTTCTGCTTCTAGACAAAGAGCAAGTTACACTAATCTGAATATTAATAATCATTCCTAAATGTGTCTGTGTGGATCACTTAAATCTTTCCATGATGCCACAAACATAATTCTTTCTTTACTCTATGCCTTGTCTTACCTTTTGCTCAAGGTGAAGGTCTACTTTCTATTTAAGAGAACTACCACAAGGCCTCCACTGCTATTTGAAACGTACAAGATGTAAAAAGGGATATTCTTAGTATCAGCAGATGGACTGTGGGGCAAAGATAGATACAGGAAAAGTAAGCCAAATACTTTCTAAACCCTGCTCCTGAAAGACATATTCTTAGATAGCAGAGAAGATTCCAGCACCACTGGTAACTTTTTCTTCAGCCTTTTGAAGGATCAGTGAACACCTAGAACCACAGAAGCAAAATTCCTGGGCTGGAAGGACGCTGCTGGGGAGAAGAGATGCATGTAGCCCTGAAGCCAAGACAGCTATGCAGATGAATATCATATAGCAGCACAGGAAAGGCCAGCGTCATTGTGACTTTGCAAGTATTTAAGAGTAGAGAGGACTAGTGAAGAGAAGAGAGGGGAACGGAAAGACTGTGTGATTCATCCATCATTTAAAGAATCATCTGTTATGAACTTAACAGCAATATGGATTAGCTTTAAACCTCCAGAGATGCAATCTGCTCTGATGGCAATAATGCCAGGCATACAAAATGGCTGCTGATCTCTTCTCATACTGACATGGCCATGCTTTCTACCTGAGATGTGGTGTTAACAGGTGCAAAGCCAGATAAAGTTTTAGGTCTCCTGCATTCATTCAGGTGAGGACAGAGTTTATGCTGAGAAAATATGGGAGGCCAGTGCTGTATCTCAAAAGTGGTGTGAGATTCAGAGGACTCCTGGGAATCAAGAAAATAAGTAAATTAGCATATCCTTCTCTGTATGGAAAAATTTAACATATGCCTTCATATTCTAGATGACGGAAAATATTTTTGCTTATCTGCCTCCTAAGTTACCATGCACACTAATTTGAATCTTAGTTATTTTTGAGGCAGTATTTCAAATTGTTCAAGTTCCAGCTCAGTCCACAGTGCCATATGGCAGCTGCAAAGACCAAGCTGCAGCCTGGCCTGGGAGAGAAGGTGCTTGCTGGAAGGTAGCCTGCACCAGCCCTCTCATGGAGACAGTTTACACCGCCTGAAAACCACTGCTGTGCAAGCTAGCTAGAGCATCCTCTCCAACGGATGAAAGTAATATTGATAAAAACCCCACCACTTTTACACGAACAAGTTTCATGACCACTGGGTTATGCAGACACAGATACATTGGTTAAACTGGTTAATATTTTCTACTGTTCTAATCAGACTGGCTTTTGTCAGAAAATGTCCACAGTGTAAATCTGTATTCACATGTTTCTAGTACTCATCTCATTCAGCATCCCTAGTCTGTGTGAAATTTTGAGGTTGACTGGGAAAAGGTTCCCGAGGAAGCAATACTGAAACTGTGGAGTGAATAGTATAAGCAGCAGAAAGGAGAAACACAGGAGTTAAAGGATACCAAGAGCGCTCAAAATGAGACAGAAACAGGAAGGAAGAACAGACAATACAGAAATGGGGCATAAACAGGGAGGAAAATAAAGGAGGAGGAAATATAAGCAAAGGACAAGACAGTTCTTTTTATTTAGTTAAAGCAAAAAAAGTGTGATGTTCCTTGGGATGTTTGGTATAAAACAGGCAGGCAAAAGCAAACAGTCAGCAAGCGTGACATTGTGAGTGAGCTGAGTAATGCACAAACTTCCAAATGATCACTCAAATCTGGTCTTCAAAGTTCATTATACTACTAGGATTGAACATGTTGTTTCTGAAAATATATTTATTCGCAAAGAGCGATGCCTGTTACTGGTCATGTCTCACAGAAACTCTCACTACTCTTAAAATAACTTTTTTCTGAGTCACTTCTTTTCTACATAAAATCCAAGAAGCCTAAGCAGCACCCAGGGAATAAAAATAGGTGCCTAAAACATCTAGTACAGGGTAAGTTTTAAGTTTCTCTTATATATCACAGCATCAAATATCCTAAACTGAGGCCTTTTTAGATTATGCCCTCATGTGACCCTGTCAAAGGCAAAGACTTGCCATATCTAGAGATCAGCTAAGAGATGCGAATGTTTTTATGTCACATCCTCCTGTTTCACTCAGCTGGTAAACCAGGGAGCAATATATGAACACAATGTCTCCAGAAATTTGTAGCCAGCGATGTATCAAAGGAAGGACAAGAACAGCAAATAAATCTGCCTGCACCAAGAAAGACGATGTCAGTAACTCCCAGAAATGGGGACTTCAACTCTGCAGCAACAGCAGGAAGCAGCATCTGGATTCTGGAGGGACCCTGAGCACAGCACAGGAGAGGGGCCTGTCTGGTAAAATACCAGGCACCAAAATGAGTTGCTATGTTGTGTTTAAAGGATAGTGGCACAATGCTGCAGTATATTCATATCTATTTCACAGTGCCAGATTTCTTTTTTTGTCTGCTCTGAGCGACTCTAAACTAGAATAGAATATGTAGAAGTTAGTTCAGGATCTGTTGTTCATAAGTGCAAATTTATTATTTATTCTACAGATAAACCTAAAATCAAATCTCCTGATCAGAACTGTCTCCTTTCTTTCAGCATGAAATGTCTGTTAGGCAGAAACCTTGATCCAAACTCTGTAGATAATGTGAGCCTATAATCGGTCTCTTGATTTTCAGTGAAGCTAGTTGTCTGATGCGCTGTTTCTAAGAATGCTGCCGATGTAACTATTGATGCTGAAGCAACTTACAGTGATGTAAGGGTACTTGGAAGTACTGCATTGCCTCTTCATATAATTATTTTAAATGTTGTGTTGGCAACATACCTTAGTTTCAGATTGTTTTACAGCTAATGTATGTATTGATTATGAGCGGAACTGCATCCAAAAGACAAACTGATCTTCATTGCAATTTTTCCATAGAATGCTCTCTGTAATGTATACAGCTTTATTCTGCTCTGAAAAATAGACAATTATGGATGACCATCATTCCTTGGTTTGCATACCCTGAGTATTTGGGCTTCAGGCAGTGGACTGGGGGTGGAACACTCTTGTGCAGCTGTTATTTCTGCCGATGGTCAGCTGCTACCTTGCACACCCACTGGGCAGGTCACTCGATTGGAGCCACAATGGCACCTCCCCTGAGTGGTCCCAACATTTCTTCACTCTTTGATCTCATAGTTGCTAGAAATGAACCTCATTCCCCAGCACATAATTCCTTGAAAGGTGCATGTGGTATAGATACAACATGATTGCTCCTGTAGCCTGAAATCAGAGCGGCCCTATGGCATGATGTCTATTACACAGAGATTTGTGCACTTCCAAAAATTTTACCTTTTCCCAAACAAAGAAAAAATAATGTTAAAAGAATGAAATTAGCCAAATTGTATACCTTTACCCAATGGCACAAAATTAATTCCACAGGATTTTCAGTGCTTTTTAAATAAAAACTCAATTCATTATTTCTACATACCATTTTCAGTAAGTTAGCCAATAAGTGATAGATAACAGAAGAAAGCCACTATATTTTTGGCCTGATGATCACAAAGCAGGATTAAACAGTGCTTATTTAAATAACATAACTCTAGTTCTCTAAATAATAAAAATTGCAGTTATATTTGCAGGGAGATAACATCTCTAAATTTTTTGCAGAGGGTAGGGTTTATTTTTTTAAATACATTTCACAAAATCTGTAGAAGTGCACGTGCAGGTTATATTTTTTAAAAGTTTAATAATTGGCATACACATGCTATTACTTTTTAAAATCAGGACAATAATTCAACATTAAATTTGTTGGAATAAAATACATAGCAAAAAAATTCTTTGGAGACTACAGTAAAGCAAAAAAGAACTTCATAAGGAGGAACGATTCTACCTTATTATTTTTGTATTCCCTGAATTTCTAACAACTACGTTTGTAAAGTTATGTGAGTCTCGTTCATTTGAGAAGGAAATTAAATAAAATTTCTGTAAAATAGATGCAGTAACAAGTTCTAGCCTCAAGAGGGCGATATATCACCATGTCTAAAAGTTTTCCAAAGTGAAAAAAACCACTTTTTACTAAAATAGAACAGATGCTGTTTGCTTGTGGGTAACTGCTAAATATATTGACCTCTGCTATATCATTGACATGACTTAAGATATAGTGACCACGATTCCCCCTCAAAATCAGAACGTTTAATTCAGCATATCCTATTATTCAAGGCTAATTGGTTAGAACAGGTTAAGTCTGAGTCCTCACAAAAGATACTATAATTCTTTGACCCATGAACTTGTTTTGCAGTTAAAATTTCTGAGTTAAAAAAAAGAGGGAAATGGTGATTGCCACTATTCGCTAAATATGGCAGCAGCAAGATTAAGATCCACCACCTCTTTTCTTTACTCCATTATTATTCCTCTGGTTTCCTAATTTAGCCTCCTGTTATGTACTCGGTTCTTGTTCACCTACAGTCTCCAAAGAAATCCTGCCACTATTAGTTCCTCCATTAATTGCTTTTCTTTTGCTTCCTAATTCATCTACCTCCCCTTTTAGATAGTTTCTTTTTTCAGTGGTCTCTAGTGGGCATTTCTTTACACACTCTTTAGACCCTAATTCTGACTTACTTTTTTCATCCCAAAATTTGGATATGTTTACAGAATAAAATAAAAACAATCTCTGGTCTTTTTTCTTTTGTCTTCTTATTCTTTATTTTTAAGCCCAGAAGCTTCGCTGTTTCTAACAAAATTACTCTTTTTTTGTGGTTTTCTGTATCTTATCAGAGCTGTAGGAGATTTGCACTGCAATGCATGGATTTGGTTGACCCTAGTTTGGACTTACCTGAGTCAATTTTATGCTGGCTGCTATAGTTCAGTTGCTGCTAATAGTGCAGCAGTATTTACATTTTAAGTTACACTGTGTGTCTTTACTCTTACACAGCACAATGAGGAAACATTCATATAGTCAGATGCCAGCATCAGTAGGGAAAAAGCAATTAGTAATATTAAGTTACTGTGACTTGAACATCTACACTGTCTACTACCAAAAATCTGTTTGCTTGTTGGTTCTCCCTCTGGCACTCTGGAGAGATTCCAAACATCGTCAGAGGGAAATCAGAGGCAAATCTAGCCTTCATTTGGGTAACCTTACTTGACCCACGTGAGAATGAGCATTCAAAATAAGTCTTTACTAACAATAAAGGAATATTCAGATAAGATTCCAGTTTGATTTGCTAAGGACAGCTCAGCTGTTTGTGAGGATTATCATCTGTGCTCCAAAACCTAAAGCAAGGATGAGAAAACAATTTTTTGCCTTTCTGGTTGCTTTCAAGATAACCTTCATATACCTGTGTAAGCATACAGACAGTCTGAAATAAGCCTCTGAAAGACAGTTTCCTGTCCAGATTTACTACAAATTATATTCACTCTGATGCCTAATGATGACAACTATGATTTAAGAGTCAGCGTGATTTAATGTTTTGTTCCTGATCATAACATACTGGAAAGACTGAAGGAACAGAAACCAGTTGCTGTCAAAATATATAAAGATACACAAGAAGAAAAAGATATGAACATATTTTGAGGAGTTATGCAAGAATCTTACATAAGTGGACTTGATCTTTCTTCTCAGGTTAATCCTCTCTAGACCCTTGAACATTTCTCTTGCTCTGACTCATCTCCAGCATGTACACATTTTAAGGCAATGATGCGTTAACAACAGTAGACAGAATGGAATCTGATTTAGGTTGAAGTGAGTAGCAATGTATTATTTAAATAATTAAATATTTAGAATAGAGCATAGTGATTTTGGTATACTGTATCTTTCTGGAATATCCTGTACTTCCTCACAGATGATACATAAAACAGAAGTATCCAAGAGCCTAAGTATATTATGTAACGCAACAGCTGGACCTTAAAACATTGGAAAAGGCATATCACTATGAAAATATAAAGCAATGAGCATTCTCTCGCACCTCTCCATATTTACCGCGTTTAACGGAATATTAGAATATTTTGCATTCAATAGTTTTCTGTTTAATAATGATGGCACTTCAAGGAGCCCTAAAATCAATACACTAACTAGTTAATAGGGTAGCTCAGAAGTTATCTCAAACTCTTCACAAACAACCAACCCCTCCCCAGTACCTGTCTCCTATAAGACAGCAGTTATAGAGGATTTCATTGAGGAAGCATAATTCCTGCAGTCAGTTTTAGATGTAAAGTTAGAAATTCAGAATTTTCACAGCTTACAACCAGTTGCTGGTTTGAAAAGATTGTTAGTGACAAACTTGCTCAGACTATTTGTGGTGAAGCAAATGCCAAAGAAAAGTGAATGTGCTTGGAGGAGCTGTTTAAAATTCAGGCAAACTTAGGAACTAAGTGTTTCGGAGGAACAGAGGGTTCACTGTATTGCAGTATCATCTTCTAGTAAAGAAGTATTTGTCTGAGTAAAAGTGAGAGTTCCATATGTATACTACGTTACTGCTTAATAATAGTTTAACCAGCCTGAAAACTGAGGGATGGGCTTTCAAAGCAGGCGAGTATCATCAGAGTCAAAACAACAAAGCACAAACTTGACTCTCAATACAAAACGTGAAGTGACATTTTCAATTATGCTGCACAAAGCAGCAAGACTGCTGAGAAAACTGCAGAGTTGCCAAGGAATTTTTGGATCTGATACCTCTTTCACTTATTGTTTTTTATAAACTTGTCATCAACCAAGGGCAGTATTTCAATCTAAATTGTATGAAACAGTATAAGTAAGATTCAGAGATGAACAAACTTTGGCAAGCACTCTATCTATTAGGAAAAATATGCAATCCATTTATTTTAAGAGGGTCAGTATTAGAAGCACTTTTACTAAGTTATTGAAAGCAAGGCTGAGGGGAGCACTACAACACTATAAATCCTTTACCTGGTAATCTAAAACAAGCCAGTCCTGTTCCCTGTTGATTATCTTTGCTTTTTTCACCAGTTCTGTCATTACTGATTTTGGTTCTCTGTTTTTTCTTTGTTACCAAGCCCAATCAGCATTACCAGTTCCTATTTATTTTTCACTACCCCACAGGCAAAACTTCATTTGTCCTCTATGCATCCTTTTTCCACTAATGGTGGAAATCACCTCCAAACACCAATAAACTTTGCTTCCTCTAAAGCAATCCAGCTTCTCCCTGAACTGTACTGGTGTGTTTTCAGTCCATTCTCTGCCCAGAAGCAAGTTTGTCCCCCTTCAATCTAAACAACACAAAATTCTTTCCCCTTTGTGTCTGTTCTCCAGTTATTTTCTAACCAACTGGCTCTCCAGTGCCCAAATGGACTCCCAGCTGTATCTCCAATACAAACTTGCTCTACCAAGTCCATTAACCTTTTGCAGAGGCCTACCATTTAGTCACCCCGTAAAAATGCAAATCTTTCTCACCCAAACACACAAGCTCTTTGTCACACTAACAAGCTTGGCTCTGATATTACACTCTCCTTTGTAGACTGCACTGATCCTTAGTTCCTCCTAGACAGGAAAATTATTCCTGTTACTCTGATAATATGGAAAAGGGGTCTTTAATCTCTGTTTCACTGAGGCATCTTGGGTTCAGAGGGGGTAAATTGTTGCACGAGGGTGAAGGGATCCCTGACTGGGTCCTGGAAGGCAGCAAAATCTTGTATTCAACTCTTTGCTGTAGGAGCCCTGGGGCATGCTCTAACCCACAACAGGAAAACGTGCAGAGCAGCATTATTTTATTCCCTTAGCATGTCAACAAGGCAAGTAACCAGTGCCAAGGCTGACTGGGTTCCCTAGACAAAATACAGAGCCAAAGGAGTTGAGGACAAATTCATTAAATGTGGTAAGCTAAAAAGATGGGATCAATAGATATCAAATGGCTTCTTGCAAAGGAAATTCAGCTGCCTCTTACAGAAATGGAGCCTGTGATAAAACAAGCTATAAGTCTGTATAACAGAAAAAATTGGCAATTTGCTCCATACAATTAACCCCTAGGCCTGCAAAGAAAACATATCTTCATTTAAATGGAGTGTCTTGCAAATGGTTATGTTTCTACCCTTTGTAATGGTGCCCTCAAAAATCAAGTAGACAGGATTATCAGTGACCATATATTGCAGCATGAGGATGTCAATATAGTCAATCTAATATTGCTTTCTAGGGAAGGAGATAAAACTGCCTGAACAACGTTTTTTACTGTTATTATTTTATTCACAAAGGATGACTGAAAATGTATTGTCATTAAATCAGCCCAAGATCAGTTTTTTCTTCCAATTTTGCAGTTTGCATATAAAAATGGGGGAAAAAAATCAGTTATTAGTATGAGTTTAAGGAAGGCTTCTTAGTTTTCTTACAGAAAGTAAACCTTAAAGCATTCTGAAATTGATACTATGGAGTCCTAGTGTTACATATGAGAAGTGTCAATAGGCCATCTTCTTACCCCAAAGTACTCTATTGACTTTACTTGTGAGAATGAATTGTTATATCTTTTTCCCCTCCACTTAGTAAAACAGAAACAAAAGAGCTTAATCTGAATTCTAAAATTTAATCTGAAGTAGTTACTAAAAGCTGAACTAGACTCTAACAATAAGAGGAACATTGAGAATCTGGTATCACTCGTTCTCACATTTAACTCCAAAAAGTAATTTCTGAAACATACAAGGAACTGCCACAGAAATTGTTATGTACCCCAGAATGGAGGTACCCAATACTGAAGACATAAAAAGCATGTGCCAAAGAATTAGCTGCAGTGCAAGACAAAATATGGCAAGAGTATGCAATATTTATTCCAAAGCAAGACAGTGATCCTATGTAACAGCAAATGGGCCAGTCAAGCAGAATTCTGTTTGTAGGCAGACAAACAGATTAACAGCATGATAATACCCATTCAAGGACATCTGCATAATTTGCAAGTATGAAAATCTACATTTTATCAGTTTCTGCACATGACTATCCTCCATATAACTGAGAAATGACTAAGGGTTCCAATAAATGCTTTAGCATATGTTCAACAAATAGCTTACTATCAAGATATTACCAGAATTACACTAATTCAAAATTATTCCCATCATAATAAAATACTGAAACTTCATTTTTTGCCCTATTACCTAGCTAAAATATGACCTTCAATGATTTTGTGGCTGCCAGTCATTTCTAAGCTGTTGTTATCCTCAAACTAAAGGTTGAGTTATTTTAGCTTTGTTTTACAATCTCAATAAATAAAATATATTAGGCTAGACATTTGCAGCAGTGTAACTGGATTACTAATGGGCATGAGCATGCTTCTTCTGTCCTTAATTAAGTTCTCATTTCAAATCTGACTTCTTAAGCACAAAACTACTGCTAACACAAGTAGTATTGAATTATTGCTAAATGTATTCATGCAATTAGGAAACTCTTTTTTGAGTTGGAGACTTGTTAAATAACAGAATTAATGTAAATGCCAAATGATGATTAATTAAAAAAGCAATGGCACACTTTTGATACTCTGCTTAGGGAATTATGAAACAGGAGATCTAGCAAAAGAAAGGACTCAGTTGTGACACAGGTATGATATTTTTAGTTAGATTTCATTTACAATACTTCATAAGATTTCATTTACAATACTTCATAACATCACATAACGGAGGAATTTTCTGTTTTTCTATTACGTATGTCAAATTAAAGTACCTCAGCAAGGCACCATAGTGTTACTGAGGCAGCATTTATCTTGGTAAGGGCTCTTGTATTGAAGAAAAGGTTCTTTACTAGTCTTACAAGCAGAAGATGGCAACAATGGAAAAACTCAGGTAAATAAGCAGCTTGGGAAAACCTTATATTTCTTTAAAATATTATAATATCATAATTGCTTTGAAAAATATTTCAAAACTTTTTTCTTGATTATTTTTATTCAACATTCAGGAAGTACATTTTCAAGCCATTTAGTGTAGCTAGCATACATCTTTCTGCGCGGAATAAATATGGAATTTTCCTGTGTGGTGCTTTTAAGGACATGGATCAGGGACCTATCTCTCTTCCTAGCAGGGGTCTTTGCATCTGGTCTTCTTTCTCTTTAAAGTCCTTCTTCTATTGAGCCCTTTCCCACAACATACTTCATCAGATTATTTTCAAACTCCATAATCAATGTTTCCCAAACATTCACAACAATAAGGAATACTGAGAAATTGTATAAAAAGCAGCATCAGCAGTAGCAAAGGTCCTCAAGGACAAGAGCAGCAGCTGTACTCACTAGCTAGAAGGGTTTACTCTGGCCAGAGAACAGCTAACTACCTTTAATTGCTGTCAGGAGCTAAATCCACTCTCCAGAGGAGGTGAGGAGAGGATGGGTATGGAGAGGAGGCCGGTGTTTACAGCTGCAGCTAGTTGTTACAGCTGGTTCTTATTCCTCCATCCTGGCAGGACTGAACTGCAGCTGCAGGGAATCACACAAAGACAGATGACCCCCAAACAGAGAATTACCTTTTCAAAAAGTTTGAGAAAAATAAGCATGATGATTTGAGAGATTGATGCAAAAAGTTTCTCTGCCACCTGCTTCTTGCCAAAAGGATGCTAGTCAGAATCTAGTGGAGGAAACTGGTCCCTAGACACTCAAAAATTTAATTTCTTAAACAGGATCTTGTAGTGTCATTTGAAAAACAGCATCTTACGTATTCACAAGTATCTTTGATGGGATTTGTTGCTTGCACAGAATGAAGGGGTCTGTATCCGTCAGCTTCATCTGGACTAATTTTCAACACTACACAAACTTAAGCACAGAAACAGCTTGCACTTATGAAGACAGTTCTTTCATCAGAGTCCGGAAGATGAACCCCAGCCATCAGGATAGAGGGAACAACTTGAATCATTAAGTGCTGCCCTTTAGAACTGACTGTTTCAAGGCTGACAGCTGCTGCTTCCTCCTTTGTTTAAGAAATTTCTCTTTCTGTGCTTTCTACCCTGACTTTATACTCAAACATCCCTAGCTCAACTACTTTTCTACTAGTCATAATACTTCCAATGTCTTCAAAAGTTACAGAAATCACACATTGTAAGAAGTATTTACTGAAGTTATAAAACTAAGTCCGTTTTTTTTCTTAGGTCTTACAGAGCTTGATACCACAGAAGATAATGCAGATACCAGATTTAGCATTTAGATACCAAGATCACCCTTTAATTCACATGTCATGAATTTTAAAGGATTTTAAAACCTAGTAGAAATGAGGCTTTCTTTTCTGACAGCCATTTTACTGAACTATATTGAGGATGAACATGAAAGGTTCTGAATAGGAGACGACTTCTTTACAATGGCTAGGAAGACAAATACATCAGAAAATTGAAAGAAAAATTTAGTATGAACACAAGCTCATATTTATATTATTGAGATGGCTAGGTCCTTATTTGATTATTCATTCAAATTCACCTCCCTTTCCAAAGTTTATCTTTTTTCTCAAAAAGATCTCTCGTAGCGTTAACTACTGCAAATGTTTCCACTTTATAAAGAAGTTACTTCTGAAGGTGATGCCGGAAGCCAAAAATGAAATCCTATCTCATCTGAAGTTTAATGGGATAGTATATTGCCATTATTGCTCTAGCATATTGCACTATTAAATTTCCATTATTTAGGAAGGATTATTTAATAAATTAAAAAAAAAAAAAAAAAGATGTTATGCTTAGTTCCACCAACACTGGAGGGAAAATAATCACCACAAGGGAAGAGAACTGATTAAAAAGAAATGTGGTTATTATACATGATATGGCAGGAATCAAGAAAATTATTCCTCTATTCTTCAACTAAAGCAATTAAAGTCTCCAGTGGGCAGTTCCCCAGAGTGGAAGGGCTGATCTTAATCCTGATCCTATGGAAAGGAATTCTAATCGATCCTTACAAGAAGTGAGTGGAGAATCCTATGAGCAGCACTAGAAGGGCCCTTCCTCCAGCCATGTGGAGTAGAGAGACAACCGGTTTTACTGGACTGTGTGGATCTGATGGCCTGGTGCATCAGACCCACAGGAGCATAAGGCTCTAGTAGATACCAGTGCACAGCATACCCTAATGCCATCGATCTATAAAGGGGTAGAATTGTAGAATGGTTTGGGTTGGAAGGGACCTTAAAGATCATCTAGTTCCAACCCCCTGCCATGGCCAGGGACACCTTCCACTAGAACAGGTTGCTCAAAGCCCCGTCCAACCTGGCCTTGAACACTGCCAGGGAGGGGACATCCACAACTTCTCTGGGCAACCTGTTCCAGTGTCTCACCACCCTCACAGTGAAGAGTTTCTTCTTTATGTCTAATCTAAATCTACCTTCCTTCAGTTTAAAACCATTACCCCTTGTCCTACCACCATACTCCCTGATCAAGAGTCCCTCCCCATCTTTCCTGTAGGCCCCCTTTAAGTACTGGGAGGCCACTAAAAGGTCTCTTCTCCAGGCTGAACAACCCCAACTCTCAGCCTGTCCCCATAGGGGAGGTGCTCCAGCCCCCTGATCATCTTTGTGGCCTCCTCTGGACTCACTCGAGCAGGTCTGTGTCCTTCTTATGTTGGAGACCCCAGAGCTAGACACAGTACTCAAGGTGGGGTCTCACAAGAGTGGAGCAGAGGGGGAGAATCCCCCCCCTCGACCTGCTGGCCACACTTCTCTTGATGCAGCCCAGGATGCGGTTGGCTTTCTGGGCTGCGAGTGGACATTGCTAGCTCATAGTCGGTTTTCCATCCACCAATACCTCCAAGTCCTTCTCTGCCGGGCTGCTCTTAATGCACTCACCACCCAGCCTGTATTTGTGCTTGGAATTGCCCTGACCCGTGTGCAGGACCTTGCACTTGGCCTTGTTAAATTTCATGAGAACCCATTTGTATTTCTGATATGACAAGGGGATCCCAACAGATAACTGTATTGGAGGCTGAAATAAGATTAACTGGGGAGAGGACATGAGGAAGTGGGATGAAAAACCTACCTCAACCCTACAGGCACAGGTACATGATTTGCAAGGGAAAATAATCACTGCAAGGGAAGAGAACTGATATAACTTCATTCAAATACCACAGAGATCCCTGATTTTCCAATGTTTATTTTTCATTTTATCCAAAAAATAACTTATCATGTACCTGATCTTAGCAAAGAGAAGCTCTGTTGATAATATAATGTTTTGCCAGGTTTAAAGGCATTGGTGTAGGTAAAATAATGTAGGCAAATTCTGTACAGTTAAAGTTAACTAGAGTCTATTATAATTAGAATGATCACTACCGTTGTCTACTTCTAGCAGTCACTAGATGAAACTATTTTCATCATTAAAAGAAAATAAGAAAGCAACTCCACCTCTGCCCACAGCTCCATCTCCATACATAGACTTATCAAGAACACAGCAGAACACAGGATTATTGCTTTACCTCAATTTTTTCCCATATGGTTTCATAATTCTCTTGATGTTGTATATCTTGCATCAGTTGATGTATTAAAGCTGATTTATTTGAGGCAGAAGTTTCATTCTCAGTGGTCTGAGTGACAGCAGTCTTTTCTGACTTTTCTTCAATGTATTTTTTAATGGAAGATACAGGCATACAAAGATCTTCATCAGAGAGAATATCACTGAGAGGCCCAGATTCAATACTGTCACCTAAGGAGGATACTATATCACTTGAAGAGCTTGGTGAAATTCTACCCATTTTTTTGGGCTTTTTTGTCTGGTACGTTGGATACATTTCTGAATCTGAGTTCATTTCTGACAGCTCCCAGTCGTCAATGTTTTGAATGGTTTCTCTTCTGGGCTTCTGGGGCAGCAACTTTGTCAAATTTTCTAGTTTTAAAGCTAAAACTTCAGTTTGTTTGAGATGTGAAGGAAGTGCTAAATATTCATCAGATCCATACCAGACCTCACCATCTTTAGTGGTTTTTTGAGTATAACTTGGTGTTGAGGAGAAGCTTTTATTATCCTTTCTTCTCAGTAGAAGAGGTGATGAGTTGGTAAGCTCAGAACCAGCTGAGGAAGCACTCTTTTGGCTACGTGTTGGTGAACTAAAAGGCTCGGTTTTACATTGTGATTGCCCATTTGGGTCTCTCTGATTACAAGAATCTGATGATGCGGAAGAATCTGTTTCCGTTTCCTCCAGAGACTGAGAGTTATGAGAATTAATTCCATTCTGTAGAGAAGAACGTCCTCTTTTTTTGACTTGTATTGGTGGAGACATTTTACACATACCTCCAGGTGTTCTTCCAGTTTTCACTTTCTCTGGAGTGTCATGAGACTTTGTGTGCTTTGATTTTTCTTTACAGATGTAGAAAGTAGACTTCTCTAGATTTATGGGACTGTCCTTAAAGTGATTTTTTATTGTGTACTCAAGATTTCTATCACCTATTTTATTTAAGCAATCATATGACTGACTAACTGCAGATGGACTGTTAGTGTAGGGTGACTGTAAAGCTAGGCAAAGCTTGGATCTGTCTGGTGGATCTAACAATGAGGGTGTACTTCTACTCATTTCATTTTTAACTATCTGAGAGATCTGCCTTTTTAAATCATTGGCTTCCATATAATCTTTAAACACATCATCTTTCAGAAATAGACCTCTTTTTGGCAATGTAGGCTGCGTAGGGGAGTCTTCATTATAGTTAAAGCAGTCTCTTATGGACCTCTTAGGCGTTGAGTTTTCACAGTGAGATTGTTTGATTTTTTCACTGGTGTGCTGTGGAAGATTGCATTCTGGTTTCTTTAATGTGGAAACTGGTTTGCTGTCAGTAGGTAAAACACCATCTTCAGAGCAAGGTCCTTCAGAAAGAGAGGAGTTCACAGAAGGAGATACTAGTGAGAGCTCATGTAGTGCTTTCCTGTCTTTGCTTTCTTCTCCATCTTCTGCTGAAAGAGGTACATGGGTTTCTTTCTCATTTAATGCTTCATTACACTGGGAAGCAATGGAATCAGTTGCTACTGCCAGTAAACCCACACTTCTGATAAGTCCTGGAAAGTCTTTATCCATCTCACTGTAGTTCCAGGATTCAAATGGTTTTGCTTTCCCTTGGCTGGAGGTCATATCATCCAGAGCACCAAGCAAATCCTCACTAGGACTGTAGTCAGATAGTTCAAATGCAGTAATACCACAATCCAGTGACAAGTAATTTTGAGAACATTTGATGGTTAACTGTCCAGAATCATCAACTTCAGTTAAAGAGTCAAGACGGTCCTGAAATAGACAAAGAAATGGTACTTTTTTAGATTAATTTTCATATACAACACACACAAAGTAACTATCAGCTTCTGTGTTTTACTGTCTAACATCTAGAAAAGCATTCATCACTGACCTACCTGCTTCTGCAGTACCCTGTAGATGAGCAAACCATTTTAAAGTATTTGGGAATTAAAAATGGCAGCAAACTGAAAAATGCTTAGTTTCAATCTGGTGCAGAAAGTTACCTAAAAATAGCAATTCGTTTTTGTATTTGTATTCTCCTCCTTAAATTCTGCTCTCGGTTCTACTTACTCTGTAGGGAGGACTCAGAAATTCCGTACAGCAGACTCATAGCATTTCCTGTGTTAACTACCTCAAACAGGAGGGAGGGGATCTTGGGGACTGCTGAGTAAATCAGCCATCTTGTTGATCTTGTGTTCTCAGAAATTCATGCTGCTCTACGATATTTCAGTTGACTGCCAGAATGTTTTTTAAAGCATCATCTAACAATAACAGATGTTTTTTCCCATATTTGAGATAGAAGTTGCTACCTATATTTCACTTTTTTGTAGCATTATCAGCTGAGGATTTATCTGCAGTGTATTGGGAGCACAAATGGAGAACAGTTCAAGGAAAAGAAACTATAGCTGGGAATCCTAAACCTCCAGCCCAATGGAAGTCCTTGAATCTCAGAAACACAGACATAGCCAGAGGAGACCATCTCAAAAGATTTTAAGATCAAAGTCAAATTAATGTTTATAAATATTGTGGTGACTTATTTGAAGGATACAAAAAAAAAAAATGACTGTATTAAGATCCAAAAGCAGCCTGATATATAACAGTCACAGCAAAATTATGTTTAGTCAACTGTTTATAGGCATATTTTTAGTAGATGATCTAATGTTCAAACACGTAGGCAGACCTCAATTATTTCCAGATCCCAGCACATAAATTGAAACCTGAACATAGAGTCAAATAATTCTGAAACAATTTCTGTTCTTATTTACACTAGTGTACATCTTAAGTAACTCTATGAAACTATCTAGAACAAGAGAAATTGGCAGAGCATTTCAAATGGTCAAAAGAAACTGAAAAGCAGAACTTAAAATAAAAAACAACATTAGCCCAAGTGTTTACAGAAACTACTGAAAAAAACATCATAAAGATCAGAAAATCATATTTTAGGATTCTAACTTTAGGCACTGTGCTGGTTTTGGCTGGGATAGAGTTAATTTTCTTCATAGTAGCTGGTATGGGGCTATGTTTTGGATTTGTGCTGAAAACAGTGTTGATAACACAGGGATGTTTTCGTTATTGCTGAGCAGTGCTTGCACAGAGCCAAGGCCTTTTCTGCTTCTCACCTCACCAGCAAGGAGGCTGGGGGTGCACAAGAAATTTTGAGGGGACACAGCTGGGACAGCTGACCCCAACTGACCAAAGGGATATGCCATACCATATGATGTCATGCTCAGCACATAAAGCTGGGGGAAGAAGGAGGAAGGGGGGGACACTTAGAGTTATGGCATTTGTCTTCCCAAGTAACCATTACGTGTAATGAAGCCCTGCTTTCCTGGAGATGGCTGAGCACCTGCCTGCTGATGGGAAGTGGTGAATGTGTTGCTTTGTGTGTGTGTGTGTGTGGCTTTTGCTTTACCTATTAAACTGTCTCTATCTCAATCCATGAGTTTTCTCACTTTTACTCTTCCAATTCTCTCCTCCATCCCACTGGGGAGGAGGAGTGAGCAGCTGGGTGGGACTTACTTGCTGTCTGGGGTTAAAGCACGACAAGTGCCTAAATCAGTATACTGGTCTTTCACCCCAGGTTTGGTTTTCATTTTAAAGCAAACTCCTGAGTATCCACATTAGGATCCTATCTGAATTATTCTCTGGAACAGCTTGTCTCACTACACTGCCTAAATCCATAGTTTAAGGACCATAGGCATCATGCCTGAAGAAGGCACAATAACCCCACAGTCTCTTCGTCTCACAATAAACCACTTGGATTTTGGTCTGAACAAGAATAGTCTCAATAAAGAAGTCTATTGTTTGCCATCTTCTTTAAACATGTAATATTTGAATCCTGTACTCTGTCCACCTCACTTGCATTACTCAAAGTAAAAATATAAAAATGCCTCCAGCTAAAAATACTATTTATAGAAAAGATTGATTAGAAAGTTATTTAGCAACCATAATCTTGGACATTGAAAATACCTTTTATTTAGCACATTGTATCCAGATGTAAAACTTATGCCACAAATTATACATTGTCAATAGTCCAGAATTAAAAGGGGAAGTTTCTATAAATCTGTCAAATTTATATTTTGGAGCTGCATTTATTAAGGAAAATAATGACTAAACAATGATCAGTATTACAGCTGCATTTCCTCTCTAATCTCAGGGAAAGATTAGAAACTGTAAAACCATATATAAATCAAAACCCTTTCCAAGGCCCTAAGGGCCTTCATTTCTCCTGAATAATGAGCTCCATTCCTTCGTCTCTTAAAAATGTGTTTATTAACATTAATAAAATTTACAATCACATGCATTAAACCATCTTGCTCGGTCATTTTCCAAGCAGTGTCTTAAATGTGTGCTTCAGAGGAGTAATATTTAATGCCAGTATTACCAAGTTTTTATTATTGTTTCTATTTCAGAAAAATATTACATTTAGTTATTTGCATGGCTACCAATAGGAATACCTTAGTTCAAACAAGTTGTCGCTTTTCACATAGTAATGCTTCCTGTAAAGCTCTGTAGGCTGTTTCCAATACCTTCTTGTATTTATACTTAAACCAGCACAATTCTGCATCTTTTATTACTCTTTCAAATGAGCTAATATAATTTGTAAGATATTTCTTTTATGACTTTACCAATGGTTTGGGAACATCAGGATTCACTGTATTTTAATGTAGCCTTGTAGTGATTTTTTCCCTATTTCCTGGCTTTATCAATTGTGAAATAAAACTCACAGGTTAGGTTCAGCTGCACAGAACTCATTTTTCTTTCCTTCTTAGCTATCTCTGGCTCATTCCTGAAGAAGAAATGGTCCTCCAAAATCTTAACTCTGCAAAGTTTTTCATTTAAAAAAGTATTTTTTTAATTTGGCATCTCCCTCATGGCAGGCAGCTTGCCTCACTGGTTCTTCTATTTCCTCCAAGACATAAAACTTTTCATCCCCTCTCCTGCTGGCATTTTATTCAGTGTGGCACTGCTGAGATAACCAAAAGCACACTTACTGCCTGCCCAGTTAACGAGCTGGGTTCCTAACCAAGTCAGTACAGCCTGTGCTGTACACTTTCATGTTTTGATAGCTACTCTACCAGTGTTATCCCTGTTCATTATGTTGAAGCTAGCTTGTGCACATTTATGTGTGTTACAGCTACAGTGTAAATATAGCCCAGGCAGGACTGCTGCGCTGTGATTGACTGTGAGGTCTATGAACTAAGAGAGTAGTGAATATTAACAAGATGAGACTGTCTCACTGAACACAAAAGAAACCTTGGCAAGTCACTTCTTCCATGGAGCTCCTCAGTTAACATTGGTAGCCAAATCCGCTCTTCACCATTACGCAGAAAACAGCTGACTTAAGAAGCAAGCCAAACATTTTGTGAAATGATAGGTTCATGGTCTACAGAAAAGGATAACATTTGCTGTACTGGTTCAGATCAAATTTCCGTCTAGCCCAGTATCATGCCTCTGCATCAGTTCTAACCATTTTCTGCTAGCTGAGCTGTAAGACGTGGGTATACATACATGGCCCTTCCACACACAACATTTCTACACACATTCCCAGATTCTACCAATGAGCAGCGTAGGGACTTCCTCATGTGGAGGTTATAATTTCTCCTATCTTTGATTAGTTTTCACATTTATTTTTTTTAACTTCTTTCCACTTCCAAGTGTCCTACAGTAGTGAATTCCAAAGTAGAAATCCTTGTTTTGTGTGAAAGTTTCCTTCTATTAATTTCAAACCAGATGACTTCTCAATGTCAGGAGAAAAAAAAATAAGCTGTCAATCCTGGTTCATAATTCCCAAGGAGTACTGAAAATTAGGAGAATGATTCTCCAAGGAAGGATTATCTGTATAGACAAAGGTTTCTAGTTTTGCTCAAACAGTCTCATTATTCACATATGCATGAAAATCCCTAACAGATAGTACTTATGTCATGAGGCACTTAGTAGTCCCACAGTGTAGTCTTGTCTGGGAAAGAATACGGTAGAAACACCAGAAAAAAAGGTATATAAGAGTAGATATGATTGTCTCTACATTGCATGTTATTTATTTATTTATTTTTGTCAAATAAATTCACTACCATTGCACTCGATGAAAAGTTTGAATAAATACCCAAAGGTTAAAAACTGCAGAGCAATTTCTGGGAACCTATTCAAGCATTAGAGCAGAAACTTAATACTAATATTGTGTCCCTGCTATTGCTAGCCATTAATTTTATCAACTATTATACATGTTTTTGTTGGGGTGGAAAAAAAAGAATCGTGTCAGGATATTTTGTCTTTTTTATTACCATATAAGCCTATCTGGAAACATGTTTTTTCCCCACTGAAAAATAATCTATCCTTCCCCAGTCAGCCCTCCTCTGTATTGGAGGGATGTTTTTTATAGCAGTTGTAATCAGATCCAGATGGGACATTTCCTGTTTCTTAGTATCTGAATCTGCCCTTCCTTATGTCTTGAAATCACCACGCTTATGTCATAAAATAATGACTTCACCCTAATTTGCTATTCTGGATGTTCAGACAAGTGTGGATTTCCTTCAGATTTGCCAGAGAAGGTTTACCAGCAACAGCAAAGCAGAAACTGAATATGAAGCACCAGGTATGTATACATCAGGAAGAGGGGGTGTGGAAGGTGGGCCTAGGCATATCTGAGCATTGATTTCAGGACCACCTACTCTGTTGTGCCAGAGACAAATATAAAACCTAACAGGCAGTAGAGAAATATGCACATTCTCTTTAAACTTGAGTGTTCTGAAATTCGGGACATGTTTAGGAAACTTCTGACTTCCTCTGTAACACAGGTCACAGAATCTTACTGCATCGATCTAGAGGTCTCGTTCAGTAAATGTATCTAATCCTAACAAAAGCATTTTATCCTAATCTTAGGACTTTCAGCAAATGAAGAATCCTCTACACACTAGGGTATCTGCTATTAACCATGTTAATACAATGTGCATCTTCTTTCAGTTTTAAAAATTAGGCCAGTAGTGTCCTTCTAACTAAGCTAATTTGGTAATGATGAATTCAAAGGAAAAAGCATTTTAGTTAAATGAATCCAGATTTACAAACCATTTACATGTGTGTGAATTTCACACCCTGTTAGAGTAAAAAAAATGTATGATTCATGCATCATTGTTTCTGAGATGCAATGTGTGACTGTTTAGAGGCATATTGCAGAATTGCCACTCCAACAAATTAAAGACCAGACTCTCTGCTATAAAGCAACATTGACCTAGCCTGGAAAGTTTTAGAAAACATTGTGTAAGCTTGAGGCTTCTGTATGCAAGAAGGGAAATGTCTAAGCTCTTCATTACAGAATTCATTGCACATAAAAATTGAGTTTTTAATTGGATATGAACCTTAAATTCACGAGTGACCAGACTCTGCACCAGATGCATCTCTGCGTTTCCAATCCTTTACAAAAAAATATTTTAATCACTATTTTACCCACTAGCATGACACTTCTGAAAGCTGACCTTAAAGTGCTCTTTAATTTGATTCAATGAGAACAGATATCAGCTGAAGACACTTGAAACAAAATTAACAAAATACCTAGAAGACAAGTAAGCCATCCTTAAAATTGTCATCTTAGAAATTTAAAATGTGCAACACAGATGAGGTGCTTCAAATACAGATGAAATTCTCAAAATTTAATTTAGTTACTATACCTCCTTAGTCTCTTCAGAAAACGCTTGCAGAATATCAGTCTGCCTGGTGTAGTTTCCATTGGCATCTTGTAGTCCCTGGAGAATACGCTCCCTCAGAACCAGAACAGAAACACGTAGCTGGTGCCAGAGTAGTTGTACTGTATGGATATCGACTATCACATTGACAGAGTAAGACAGAAGCTTCAGGGAAAACTCAGTCTCTAGCAGAGCATGAATTTGTTCAACGTGATCAGATATATCTTCACAAATATCCTGTAATGGAAAAATAAAGTATTTAGGCATGGTCCTTCCATGGATCAGCTCTACTTTTTATCTACTTTTTATTAAATGCATAACAGAGTATTTCAGAGAGGAAAGATAATGTAATTAATACATCCAGGGTTCTCTTTTTTTTTTTAATTTTCTTTTTAAAATTTATTTATGGCAATGCTACAGCAACTGAACCAGCAGCTGTCCTATTTGGCAGGACTGCTCGGTAAGTGCAGAGACAGCATACAATAAAGAAGGATGGCACAACAAGATCACATGAATCAGAAACAGAAAACTAACACTGACACCCTAGAAGATAGCAATAGGAATGAAAGTGATAAGATTGCCACAGGCAGTCTCTCTCTCTGCTTCCCCCCCTCTAGTTAAAATGCAAAGAATCTGATCTGTGCCACCATCAACAAAATTCTTTTGGACAGAATTTACCTTTCAATCTAGCCTCTATAGCCAAGTAGGGCAAAAGTCTGGGAGAGACTCAATGTGGATAAACTATTTCTGAGATCAATTGCTGATGGCTGTGATGAGAGGGTGTTAACTTTTGCATAGTCTTGTTCTGGACTCAGAATTGAACAGAAGATTGGTGGAGAAGGAGAAAGTGGGAAAGCAGAGAAGCTGTGAACAGTTGTGTTGAGAAAGCAGAAAAGAAAATATAAAGTCACCAGGTTATAAAACCAAGGTTTTGATGGGATGGTATCCTCCAAATTTAGCAATTAATGTTCCAGATTTCTAAACTGTGCTACATACAGTATAAAATCTTTACAATTTAGTCTTAATTTTCTTTATGAAAGAATGTCACAGAACTAAAGAATATTTAGTCATATATTATTGAGTGAAAAACTCAGCTTTATGACAATTCTGTTTGAAAACTATGTGTAAAAAGCATATTATAAACAAGTAAGGAAAGGTGATTAAAATGTTGAAAAAATATTTGCACTGGATCCTAGAAGGTTTTTTCCTTACATCTGTGGCATATATTTAAAAGTGACTTAATAGCATATTTTAAATCCAACGTTTATTTCTTTTTTAAAAAAATAAAGAAATTATTTTCATTTAAACCTTCAGAGATGTCCTTTTTAGGTAAAGGGTAGTCTATACATAACATCAATAAAAATGAGAATAAACAACATAATTTTGATTAATTTCAAATTTGCTAGTGAAAACAATTCTATCAGATAGTTACAGTGAAACATGTCTCTGATGATACTCTCATGGTTTTGTACAGCAGTAGAATAACAAGAAAAACAGTAAAGCTGATTCTTTCTAAATAATACAGTACAGTAATTTTTATCAGTTCAGATTTGACATCTTCAGTCTGAAAGTAAAGCCAAATTATTGAATATGTAACTGTATGTATGTAACAAATTAAACCAAAATCAAATCCCTTGATAATATTAAATAATTTTACTACAACACATAGCACAATATTAGCCCTTGAGAAACTATTGTTGTTGAGTGCTATCAGTAGTTACTCATTTTAATAAAGCACTGACAGCTAAATGAAGTCCCCCCAGGAGTAGCTCTCAGAAATGCCAGAGATGAGCACAAAATGTTGGAGTTTCAATGAGCCTTGAGAGAGAGGCAGTATCTCTTTCCCTCTATCCTCAGTCCCTTTGTTGTGACAACCAGCATCTATATCTGTAAGTACAAAACACACAGCCTCGCCTGGCAACATGTAGGGCTGCAAGTGCTCAGGGCTTCAAATACCCACACACTTCCAGGCAAGTAAATGGACACTCTAGTTACCAGGGCAGTGTGTCAGTATAATTCTACAGACACACAGATGAAGCTAAAACTCTCAGAAAAATCTTGTCCAAGCTTTAAAAAAGGTTATTATTATCCATTTATTCAACTACAACTGAAACTTGACTGAAAAGGGTAGCTGTATTTCTATGTTCTCTTTCAAATATTTTAAAGAGTATTTTTAGTGAATTAGTTTGACTGAATTTGCATTCACTTCTTCAGTGTTGTTTGTGTCTTTTTCCTCTTGGCCATAAAGCAGTTTAATTTCAGTTTCAGGGATTAGAAAATAGGTTGTTGCCCAGTAACTGTAGCTTTGTAAATTACACAGAATCACAGAATCATCTAGGTTGGAAAGGACCTTGAAGATCATCTAGTCCAACCGTTAACGTAGCATTGGCAGTTCCCAACTACACCATATCCCTCAGCGCTATGTTGACCATACTCTTAAACACCTCCAGGGATGGGGACTCCACCACCTCCCTGGGCAGCCCATTCCAATGCCTAACAACCCGTTCTGTAAAGAAATACTTCCTAATATTTAGACCTAATCTATAGAAAAATACTTAATATATCTTTAGCTAGACTCTCCATGTGAATGAGCTTAAGTTTGTGTCAATCTGCAAAACAAGATTTCATTATTTTCCAGCTTCACACACAAGGTATATGCTGAATTCAACTGCCACTAGAATTCTCAAAGACGCTGAAAACATGAAGCCATAAGAAGAAAGTATTAACACTGAGCAAGTGTCTCGTAACAATTGTTAGATAATGTACTTAAAATATTGGCTAATGAATCTAGATAATACTCTAAATCAAGAGTTCAGACCAATACTTCAAACAAGCTTTCTCTTGATCTCCCATTACACTAGCTGATCAGCTGCCAAAGCATCTCAAATTTCTGAAGTAGACAATTTTTCCACAACAACGTAGAAAATTTTGTATTGAAATGCAAAACCCAGCACGACTAGAGGTTTGAAAGAAGCACATAGTCAAGGACATATGCTGTTAATTTTTACATGGCTTGTTATAAATTGCTCATTTTCCTCAAAAAGCAAAGTCTGAAGTACTTACAGGCTACTGTGAGTATAGCAGCAGACAAATGCTTTATGTACTAACAAGATAATTAACTGCTCTTGACAGTTTCAGTAATATGGAGAGAATCCAAGGCTGACCTCATCCATATCCAAGTGAAGGTCACATGCTCTGATTTTAACTTATAAGATGATCATCTCAGTCAGAGACAAACAAAGTACCAGTTCTTAAAGAATTTAGGTCTTTGGAAGAGTGGATGGTCAAAAGACAGAAAGCTATTTTCTGAGTGGCTGAATGAATCAGGAAGAAAATTAAATCCCTACATACCTTTTCCTAATATATAAACTCTAATCTCCATTTTCTGACTTTATCATCAGCTCCCTCTCCCTTCTGGCCTGGAATTAGTAGAGCATTGAACTGTCACCGTAGTCTGGCCTTTACTTTCATGGGAGAATAGAAAAGATTTTTTCTTCTGGTGATAAGTATGTTGACATAATGTGATCTTTAGGGCTGTTGGTTTGTTGAGTTTTTTCCTTTTCTTATTAGATGAAAATCTGATTGAAACATTCAGGAAGTCTGATTTAATTTGCAACAGGGACAATGATTTAACTCCCTTATTAATAGCTCCAGCTATTCAACGTCCAGAAGTCCTGGACAAATGTCTACAGTGCATGCACAAATTCAGTATGTCCAGTTCAATAATACATACATGCTGTGCAGTCCACCTGCACATGCACTCTAAGTCTGAAGCCAGGCAAGAGTAGGCTGGGTTCACTGTGTGTTTAAAGAGCGGTAATGTCAATGCAACAATCTTACTGACCATGCGCTAACCGCTTCTGTGATAGCTAGTACTTGATCAGCAGTCCCTGATATGTCAGACCCTGCATGTATGGCACATGGTCTTATATTGGTCTATTGGGTATTTCTTAAAAAAAAATCTTAGGAGCCATAAGTTGTCATTCCTGCAGCGTGTAACATTGTTTTGGTGGGTGACTTCAATTTCAGCTGAGTCTGTAGCTGTTGTCAAAAGAACTGGCTTTCATTTCACCACAGGCCGGGTTCCTGGATAAAATGGATTAGATCTGGGTTTGTGGGAAGACCATCTTACATAAAGTTTGGAAAAAGGAATTTAGACCCCTATTGATATCCCCTTTCCTTGTTTTTTAACTGTCATATGATGGTGGGAAGGTGAAGGCTGAAAAAAGGACAGAATAACTGTGTAAAGGCTAATGCCAGCCTTTTATCAAGAGAACATGATTATGAAGAAATGATTACTGTTGCCTTATAACTTAATGCTGATTAGTCCTCAGCAGAAGAGCATTAATTTACTTACATCTTTTCTTTACACTTGCTGGATGCAAAACAGCATATTGAGAGGAAACAATATAATGTCAAATCCAGTTAGCATTACATAGTGCAACATTTTCTTACTACTGCACCTGATGTCTAGATTTACATATAAATCAGCAAAATGAAATAATTATATCTAGCACAGCTGAGAATTTAATAATTTTCTGTAATAATTAATGGAGTTCAAATACAGCACCAAAATGTCATGTTATGTAAGTTCCCAATTTTACTCAATACCAAGACCTGGTAGAACATGGCCTCATTGTCCTCATTCTTCCTAACTCCTCATAGGTGATTTAGTATTAGATAGAGCAAAACCAGCAGAACATTGTCATGTGCCCTTTTTACACTTTGTATTTATAAATAAAGAACAGCAGTATCACAAGACAGTACCTAAATGCTGTCATGAGTGCCAGTTCCCCTTACAAGAAATGGCAGGTAGGTAAAATAAACCATGTACTTTCAAGTAATAAGAAAACATCATTTATCTATTGGCATTTATCTCTAAATATGCATAGTTCCAGGTCAATGGCAATAATATACAGCCTATAAATATAAGCATGGAAATCCTTCCCCATTTTATCAGTATGTAGTTTCATATCAGAAGCTATTATAGCCTGATTTTTAGAAAGCACCATTTCCAAAACAACTTTTTGTCATCATTAATCTCAATCATCCACTGGACATTTTTATTTTTACACAGTTTCACAGCGGTGTTAAACATTTTGTCATCCTCTCATGGGCTATCCTGTAGCACTGACTGTGGAATTTCTTAGGCTACAGGGGTTGTACCCATTTGGCTGCCAACTGCCCACTTCACTCAGTCTTCCAGACAGCTGATCCTGTAATTTGCAGCTGCTGAATCCATCAGCCCGCTCATAGCTCTCCACATCAACTAAAATAGCCTGAACTGCAAACACTGCAGTAGACAAAGTGCATAAACAAACCATCAAGAGTCAAGGAAAACCAAGCTTTGATGTTGACTTTAAAAATATTTTTTTTTCTGCTTTTCAAGAAATTCTGGTAAGATGTACATGAAACTACTGAAAGATGAAAGCTTGTGATATGTTGCTTTAGAGTTAATATCAGTGACAGAAGCTGTACTGCAGATTTCTGTTCTTTGATCTTGCAGTAAAACCTCAGTAGGAAAAACAGATTGCCATCGAGTCTTATGACTACTGTACATGCAAAACAAAATCTATTATTTAAGAAAATGTCTATCTTTTTATTCTTTCATTTTAAATGCATTTTAATTTGTCAGAAGTCAAAGATTCCAATAAGAATGTACCAATTCTTCTTTTCAGAAAAAAAAATAGAATATCTGCCAGAGAATGTTCAGATTCATTTTTTTAAATGCCCTTGAAAATTATGAATTAAACTCACTCTCTGCACTGCCCTTTTATGCTTTTATATAGAGAAAGAGCACAAAAGAGAGGGGTTTTTATTGCTAAACAAATAAAGATTTGCAGCTTTCAGAAAGGTATTTTTCCTTTAAAATGGACTCTGACTTCTCAAAGAGAAATAGTTTTTCATCTCTACCTGCATGTACATCCAAACAGTGTTATAATAAGGATAAAATTGTTCTCTTATATTTTGGGTTATTGGTGAAACCTTAAGAGCAAGTGCTACTATATTTTTTTCACAGCTGTTTTTAAGTAAACAAGTCAAAGAAAATAACCAGACATGAAAAATCCAGAGCTCGACTAAGCAAAATCAACTGCCATGGAAAGCTCTAGACTCACAGCAAGTCACAAGTTTGCCAGAAAGTGAGTTCAAGTGCCGACGTAGTGTAGCTGCTCTCGCTGTAGCATTCAGTGGCTTGGGGAAATGAATACATTTTACCAGGTCAAGAATGCAAAGTGCAGCAGGAAAACAGCTATGAGGAGGGCTCCAAGATCACTGACCCTGTCTTCCGCTGACACCAACAGCTTAGAAACACGTTGTCCTCAAACTAAGCTTCTCTGCTCTTCTCTCATGATTATACACATACTACTGATAGCAACTTTTTCTGGTGCACCATCCTTTTCTGCACATTATTCTCTTTCCCAGCTTGGTTTTTATTTTGATTAATTTACTTTATTATAAGTGAGTGATATTTTCATCATTGCAAAATTCCAGTAAGTAATCTTCATTTTACCTTTTGCTAAAATTCTCAGAAACTTGTTGGAATATGGCAAATCTATTAATTTGACAGAAATGTTTTCTCTGTAGAAAAATATTATTCTTTTTTTTTCTCTTAAAGAGATCCCTGCTTTCAAACAGATTTCTTCCATGGGAATTTTCAAGTGTTACAGGACCCTAGCTGTCTTGACACACTTGCAAGAAAAGATGATCCACTTCCTACTGTGCAAACATTGCTATTACAAAATTGTCAAAAAAGTTTTGAAAATAATACCTAGTCTGGTGAACTCTAAGTAGGCATGTCTCTACTGTGTTCTGTTATCTCAGGAATCAGTGAGTTACATTCTTACACCCCTGTGCTTCAAAATAATGTGAAATAGACGTCAAATAACCAGTTCTTTGACAGAGTTGCTAAAACAGTAATGGTTTGTCTGGGATTGTAACAGTCACGGAGCTGCTCTGTAATAATTCATTAGTGGTTTATGTGATGTGTTTTATTAGGATGCTTCTTGTGCAAGTATATTGGTTGACTATCAATCTGCAAGGAAAATGAGCAAGAAGAAAGGAAGAAGGGAGTAAGATATGATATTACTCACTGAGGGCTTCTGGATAAGTAACAATGCCTGAAATGTGAATTGTGAAGCTCCTGTCTCAGGATTCTGGCAAGTTGCATTTGTTCTGCCATATGGGCCATTGCTGGGGCCAAAGGATCAGACATACTGGGAAGAAGCAAAAGGACTCTTTTGTCCAGAAGCAGGGCAGTTGCTGCTGGAAGCTATTCCAGCTTACTTCCAGGACCAGCTGCAGTGCTTTACAAACCTAGGCCAGCCTGTGCCTTTTCTGCAGGAGAGGATGGCTGCAGAGAAGGCAGACTGCTTTCAAAGTTCATTTCCCCTGTTAAGTTTAATCAGTACTTTAATGTAAAAAGACTTTCTGGTCACAGCATTCACTACAGGCCAGATTCTTAAATGTAAGAAGGACACTTCAGATAGCTAATGTGCAAAAACACTCTACTGTAAGGCCTGGGATGGGATGAAACTGGAGAACCACAGGAGAAGCTATGGCAGTAACATGAGGCACCTCAGAACTGTACTGAAAGACTATAGTGTAAACAAATCTGTGCTAGCCATTTCTGGGATATTCCTGACATCAGTAAAACTGATGCATGACTTTCATTTGTGTAAGAAACCACATACACGAACTGAATATGGCAACTAATTTGGTATGGGAAATGATGTGACATCTGCAGCTCAATGTTGCTTTCATATTCCTGAACTTCCACTGTGTAATGTGCCTAAAGTTAAGATCTGAAACCCCTTTGAAACCTTCAGAAGAAGAAATATATTCTTGTACACCACAGAATCAGCTCAGCCCACAAAGTTCAGAGACTTTGGCCATTAAAGTTAACACTATATAACTTTTCTTCAATGAGTAACCATACCACTTTTCATTTATCCACTTTAAGCATGTTAAAGCATACTGATTTTTATAAAGGCCTAACTTTCTAAATTTTAAAAAACAGTGTGTAAAAAAAAGTTAAAACTCGATAGAAAAACACATATTTGTGCTCACTGAAATCTGGTTTTGTACTGCACCCTAGAAAACAGTGTTGTATAGGTATGCTAGAGCAGTTTTTCATGCAAGAAGATAGATAGTACTGAACTGTGCAAATACAGTGGCAGGTTTTGATTCTAGCTACTTCTGACAAGAAAGGAAAATACCAAAACCCAAACCCATATGAAAACCTAGTCAAGCAACTGGTAGTAGAGGCAAGTTTTGAAAAACAATAAACATTTTTCAAATGCCTGTTCACTGGACAATGATAATAATAGATATATCTATCTTGCACTGATCATTTAAGATCACAAAGAAATGAGAAAAATGATGAGGTAGCTTTATAATAAGCATACTCATTATGTATTATATATTCATATCTACTGAAATGGAAGAGTGAAGACTTATTAAAATGTCCTTCAAATACCTTATAGATCTCTTCACATAACTCTACTTCTTCTGCAATAATGGAAGTATGTAGGACATATTTTGCACCTGTCTAGATAACTACCTTTGCTTCTTATTTTTTTACTGTCTTTACTCAGCACTTTCTTGCATTCTGCAAGCCATATACGCTAAATGGAAGTTAAAGGCATTTCTAACAAGTTCAAATTACAACATGCAAATGAAAATTGAGGATGCAAATGGCAGGATGTTTTACTCAAGGTGAACACATACACTCTGCTGTAGCTAAAACAACCTGTTCTTGGGAGCCTGGCCAGTACTAGGCAGTTTTTGACCTCAACATAGATAGCAGTTAACTGGCTATAAGGAAACTCCTACTATCATTTCATGCAAGACATACAAAAATTGAATGTGATGAACAATCATATCAGCTACATGAAGAAGCAGAAAGAAAACCACTTCTCTTATTTGATCAGAACTTTCACAATTTAATTTACAATATAAAGTAACTAGCAGAATTCAGTGCTAATGCACCAGTAGTTCAGTCAAATGGTTATCCTTCTGAAAACAGTGAGTTTTCAAAGCTTTATGCAGTCAAATTATTACTTTGACAGCTCAGCTTTGAATATGTCCCGCTCTTGTTCTCTCCACATTTTCAGTTTGAAGAAGATTTGGAATTAATATTGACACAGAACAAGAAAATTTCAATAATTCTTTAAACCTTCTGCAGGGCCATAGGATCTTCCTCTGAGCTCTGTTTTCCGATAAACCAATCTCTTTTTATTGTTTATACCAGAAAGTAGGTGCATTTCTCTTAAAAGATTTTTCAGTTTATAGACTTCTTCAGAAAGACTCTTGTTCTTATTAAACTCAATAGAATTAATTATGGTCTTCAGTGGAGATCAGCTGCTCCTGAAGAGTTCAGAGGAAAGAGAAAAATCTCTTGGAGAAAAAGAAGTCTCATTCTTGAAATAATGAAGTTTCAAATAACAAACAAAGTGTAACTCCACATAAATAGCACAAGGTATTTTAGGCAGCAACAAACTACTGAAACATGTCAGAATAAATAAATAAAAGGAACTGCAAGTTCACACAGGAGAAAAATTCAGTCCTTCTGCATAGACATGCAGAACACAAAAGAAAAATTTTAATCAAAATGTTTTGACTTGCTCAAGCCAAAGAATGCTAACCTCATTCACTCTCTTTTGACTAAAGCTCAGTAGCTGTAACAGAACTTGATGAAGGATGGTGAGACTCTTTACTCTCATGTCAAATGCTCAATATACGACTGTGCTCTCCTTTCTTTTCTGGAACAGGTCAGAAGAGAAGAACTACCATCTGTGCCAAGTTTTCTGTAATGAAAATTGATAGTATGACAGGAAGTTTTCAAGAGAAGTGGCTGTTTTGTCAGTGCAGCTAAGCCTCCAAGAGCTGCTGTAATGTGTTTGAAGTTACTTTTCATCAGTCATTGTTGAAGACAGCAGAAAGGACACAAACTCTCTTGTTCTTTATCAGCAGGCTTTGCTTTATTAGCACTGTTGTTCCCTTTTCTGTTGTTCAATGAAAACTAACATTTAATCCATGAAGCCTTACAGGGATCACTGAGATTTTTTTGCTTGGTTCAGAAACATGGAAGTCTTATACTCTATCTTGCATGCTGCTTGCTGTTCGTGACCTTTCTGCCCTTTCTCCAGGACAAGTGTTGAAGTCAGCTGGAAAGCTCTTGTAGATCCTCCAATAAATTAGTAACAATTACAAAGCACTCTAAGCATGTGGAGGCACTTCCAGTAGTCTGAAACAGCTACCACCTACCCAACGTACCAGGAGGCCTGTTCCACACTGGGTATCATTCACTCTCTTATAAGAGTCAGGACTAGAATACATATCAGTGCCAGTTAAAAAAAAAAAAAAAAAAGCAACCAAAAAACCACACCTAAGTTTGTTATATCCAGGAAGAACAATTTGAAAGATTGGTGGAAAGCTTAAATTACTATTTTACAAACTTAGTCTTAAGTGAATGAAGAAATAAAAGAGCAAATTTTAGAAAAATTTCAAAAAGTTAGAAGACTGAATCTTAAAGACATCTAAAATGGACAAGATTTTTATTCTAATTTCACTTCTGAAAGTGCACATAGAATTTCTTGATTTACTTATGGAAAGAGCTCTTCTAGCAGGCAAATCAAAGCCTGTATTATGATTCTTAATTAGACAATATGTTAGAAATCATTCCTAATTAGTTTGTGATAGGTACAACGTAGGTCACAGAGAATCTTCCCGGTTTTGTCTCAAATGTAATAACCAAAAACTTAATTTACATCCACAAAAGGAAGACTACTGTAGGTTTTTTGTACATTTTTTTTAGAAGGAATATAATGGACACTAAATTGGAAGCCTGGAATTATGGGACTGGCATGACATCCAAAGCTAATTGAACCATCCAAACTGCTTTAATTGGTTTTTGGCAAGTATCAAAATGCTTACATGAGATTTCGCATATAAAAACAATTAACATACATTATCTAGTAGTTTGTACTATCTGATTATTTCTGACTCTCATTGCCATCCCACAGGTGGCTTTCGGTTAATACAGATATATTTTTAAAGATTTGTGTATGGTATCTTCTTTTCAAACAAAAACATGTCCATAATATCCTTGATTTTTTGATTTAGATGTTAAAAGAATGCTGTATAAATAATAAATGATCAAAACTCAGATTTTATACCATATCTGCAGTACTTTAATCACATTACTTCTAATATAATCTAGTAAAAATTGCCATATCCAATAGACACAATGAAGCACTTATTTCCAATTAAATCAGCTCTAAGGAACCTAAAATTCAGTGTCATTAATAACAGATGCTTGTTCTGGCTGCTTATAAGATTGAGAGTGCCAGATGTTAGCATTTTAATACTGTATTTAGAACTAAATATTTAATTTTAAAATTAGACATAATATTATAGATAGAACCACTTGAATGCACTGTAATTGTAATTTAGAAATGTGTTACGAGACTATATAGCATATTCCAACAGCACATTAATATATAGCATATTCCAGTGCAACAGTTCTGAGAAGTCAGCTTATGCTCTAGCAGGATAATTCTTCTAACAGTGTCAGGTTTAGCTTTACAAGACAACTTTCCAGTGTAAAGTACTGACAGACTTAATGGCTTTTAAGATGTTGATGCTGCTTGAGAAATACTCCTGCACTACACAGTAGGACTGAAGTGCCTTGAAAGAAGCAGGAAATGAGCAGTGTTTATTTAAATATTTATTCATTTATATATACACATATGTATATATAGGCAAATATATTTATTACATGTTGCTAACTGGAATAAGATCCTTGATTTATAAAGCACTTCATAGTCAGTGTTGTTCACATCTTTAAGTGAGACAGCAAGACCTGTGGTTTTGGTTGAGATAAATTTTTTCTCAGCAAGACCTGTGGTTTTGGTTGAGATAAATTTTTTCTTATGCTGACAGAGAAAGAATAGTTTTATCTCTGAACAGCCTTGCATTTCTTTATATGCCATTTTATTTTCTAGCCATATGAAGAAAAGTCATAAATTATCTTTGTCTAGACTGTAGCTTTCAGTGATGAGTGTAACTGTTACCACTGTGCAGGCACAATGAGAAAAAGAAAGGTTGTTGCCGTGCCCGGGCTTGCAAACTAACCCTTTGAAGTTCAATAGCTGGACTTGTCTGTGTGGAAGCTAATGAATCTAAGTGACTTCAAGCCTCAAGTGCATATTTCTGTATTTTATTTGTTTGTATATATTTTATTTCCTGCAAAAAGAGTCATTGTCAATTTACCCTTGAATGGAATCCTGAATTTACACCAAGTCAAATCTTTCATCTTTCTCAGATAATAAGATTCACACAAAATGGCATAGTATCCCTGGATTGTGGCAGCCTGAAGTATAGACAGGGAAGAAGGAAAGGTAAGAAGCACATCAAATTGCAAGTGTTCATATTTCCATATTCTTCTTGGAACAACTGAGCTGGGTCTGCAGAGACCTAGCTTTGCTCACACTTTCCTCTGCATTGAAGTGGCCATACTGCTGCTGGAGTGGGTGTCACCCTGGAAATACAGTAACTGTACTCTCATGGTGTCACATACCCCTGCCAAAGCCTGACTCACACTGCCTAGCAGAGGTAGCTGGACTAAGTCTCCACCTCTTGCACAGGTGATATAAAATGCCCATGGACAATGAGGGACTGACTAACTGGTAGGCTAAAGATAGCATGACTGTATGCGCGACAAGCTTGTCAAGAAAAAGACTTGCAGGAGCCCTGACCACAAAACTGTGATTTCTAGTCTGGAACTGATAACAAGAAACACGCTCCCCCATACACCCCAAAAGCCTACATTCTTAGGGCATTCTGTAGCTTTTATATTTTCAACACATTTCAACTGTACAATATATTTCTATGCAGGTCGTCTTCTACCAAAACAGGAAAACCATTAAGCTGTAGAAGAAGCAAAAACTGCAACTGTTTTCTTTTTCTTGAGAAGCCACAGTAGGATATCAGCCAATCCTGGCATAATAACTGGCAAGTTTGAGTAAAATGAAAGGAGTATTGATATTTTTAAATAATCATTTTATTTTTATTACACTCTTAAATGTTGAGGTCTCTTCACAGAGACTTTTTCAGCACTTCATCAAGAGTTTTGTGAGAAACTGAGTCACACTGAGCCAATAGGAAACTTTTTGTTCAGCTGAGAAATTCTTGAAATAGTATTGATAACAGCAGGTCTGTCAAACCTAATATATATCCCCTCTACATTCTCTTAAAATTCTAGCACTGCCTATAATTCAATATCCTGCTCTCCAAAAATACATTAACCAAACACTAATATGTTAAGTAGAAAATTATGACTCCTCTTACCCATTACTCTAAATTAACTTCCAGGAAGAACACATCCTAAAACATATACTGACTGTTTAGGTCTCTTAATAAAGGACTGGGGGAGGCCATAGTTCATAATGAACAGAGCAGTCTCTCATTCTGAGGTTGAAGCATGAGCACAAAGGATGACAAAATTGTTCATTGTAATGACCCTTTCCCAAAACATTAGCCATAGCGTCCTTTGAAGCTCACTGTATGAAGAATTTCTAAAATCTTCCATTACTATTTATATCTCATTATGGCTTTTACAATTTCAAATGGGATTAGGAGCATCAAAATAATGCAAAAAATCTCTCCTGAAGATTGAATTTATAGAAAATACAGTATGTAAAACTCTGTTTTGCAGACTTAAAATAAAATTCAGGTAATAATCAAAACTGAGCTTTCTGATTTTGTCTCTGAGATGAGCATACTGCAAAACCAAAGTAAACCAGCAGAAGTATTAATTTCTGAGAAATAGATATGGAAAAGGCAAATACTATACCAGCTAAGTTTATCTTTCTTTCAAGGCAATCACATATACATTAAATGCAAAACCTACTTGCACAAGAAACTATCAACTCAGACGAAATGAGAAATAAAATATCACTGCAGATATGACAACAGTAAATAGAGACAAAGGGACTGAGAAAACAAATTAAAAAAAGAAACCCCTAGTTGGCAAAGACTGCGAGCAATAGCAAGCAGTTTGCACACACAGAGACTGCTCTCCAGCATGAACCCAAGTGTGCTGAATGTGGATAAACAGCAAATGCAGTTCAAAATCACACTCTCAACCCAAACTAGAATGGTAATATAGAAATACCCATGGAAGAGCAAAAAGATCTTTCTAGACCTTTTCATACAGAGCAGAAAGAATTCCGACTCCTACTTTATTGATACATTTCAATATCTGAAACAACATTCAGAAAAGGATAAGAAATGGAGCAATAATATTAATGTAATAAGCACCTACTGCACTTGGCCTAGTGCTAAGCATGTACAGCTGCAGCAGAATTTTCCACTGCTTGATGCTTCTGAGCTTTAAAACAAACTTCCACAAATAGCACTTTGGGGAAGAATATGGCAATGACTGCCATTATAGAGATGAAGGTCCTAGCTCGCTCAGCCAGCAAAGTCTAAACAAGAGCAATTGCCCACTGATGCATGGGCAGCTGAAGAGCAAAAGTAAAAACCTTTTAAAAGTCAATGAGAAATTTCTACCCAAATGGCAGATGTAATTGCTGCCATAATCTATGGCTGATTTCCCATTCTTCTGGCACTTTGTACAAACTATACATCAGTCAACAATTTTCTATCCAGTGCCAAATTTTGTTTCAGAAAGTCAAAAGGTTTTATCATTTTAATCCAGTGAAAATCTTTGAAGAAAACAGTCTTGACTAACCAAAAATTCATGAACCAATTTTGCAGAGAGAACAGATACTTTTAAGCAGTCTGAACATATTCCTCAGGACATGACACACACACAGCTTCCTGAGCTGAGAACAAAAATAAAACAAAGGGCCTTTGGAAACGGTACAGCTCACAGAATATTTTGAAAAAGGTCTCCTAAACCAATGCAACTATGATAATCATCAGAGTGTTCATGTCACATTCAGTCTCCCTGTGAAGAGCTACAGAATTTATTAAGTTTCTAATAAAGATAGTAAAATCTAGATACACGGATGAAGTTCCATGTTTTCTATTTACATTATTCTCAGTCTGTTGGTTTCCTGAGCCTTTACTAAACACATCTCTTCACAATATAGGTCAAAGTTTTAGCCAAAGTAATGTAATTATAATCTTACAGTGTCTATTTCTAATTATACTGTGACCTATAAAAAGTTAGCTGAGTAATGTCTCAGGGAATAGAGAAGGTTGAGCATTAAGTTTCACTTCAGCACACAAAAAAACCCTGTAATCTCCTCATCGAAACATGGGACTAAGAGCTTTATACATGACAAACATCTTTTTTTACTTTCAGAAGTAAAAGATTTAAATTGCTTAAGCAATTGTGATTGCAGGGACTTTCCATTATGTTGAACTGGGAGTGAAAGGGACTGAACAAGCTTTTCTCTATATTAGAAATTTACATCCACGGGGAAAAAGATCTGTCAGTTTTGCAAGTTAGATTTACAGTGCACAGAAAATGCAATGTATTATTTCAAACACATTTAGGTTATGCAATACTTCTAAAGAAGTTGAAAACCAACTGATTTAAAAAAAAATGCTTTTATTGATAAAAAAATTTGCAAACACTGATAATTTGTTGCTTTAGACATTTCTAGCGTTTTGTAAAATATTTCACTTTAATAGTGTCTTACCTCATTTATACTGGAAGGAGAGTCTTCAGGTATCGGCTTTGCAAAAAAAAAGACTGTCCCATTTCCTTTCCTCAGTTAAAGGAGTTACATGTAACCAGCAATTCAGAAAATAAGTGTCTGTTTAAAAGACAGACAAGTAAGCCATAGATGATCTGTAACCCAATCCATCTTCAGTGCAGAGTCAACAGCTTTTGTTTTGCATGAAATATAGCAAATAGTCTGCTGTCTCTACCTGTGTTATTGTGCAGATCAAGTTTAGGCCTGTCTGCTCTTCCCTTGCATGTTCTGAACTACAGTAGTGATTTCTCAGCATTCAGATCTGCTGTATGGCAGCTAACTGAAATTTCAGCCGACACTTGTAGACTTGCAATTAGCAAGGTTATTTTAAGTGCTGACCTAAGTTCCAGCAGAATGTTTATGGCATTATGACAGGAAGGAATCTAGTATAACATCGGTCACTTGGTAACCCCATAAAACTGATCTCAGAGAGGAGAGACCCATAGGATAAAAGTAAATATCTGACCCCCCAATGTACTTTGATTTTCGTTTTTAAGCTTCAGATGGAATGGAAATATTTACTGGGTTAATATTACAAACCTTAGAATTTATTTTAGGACCTGGTAGATCATATGCTTGGAACAAATGTATTAATAGGAAGTTATGACTTCCCCAATAGAGTGATTCATCACTTACAACACAGAGACTGTCACTCTTGTAATGTTCACATTTGTAATAATTACCTATTACATTCTGAACAGGAGGAGAAAATCACTTACGGAGGTGAACTTATTACAGCTGGACTCTATAACAATACCTTTTAGTTTCTCTTTGGTTATCTTGAAAAGGGCTCCCTCTTCTGTACAGGCCTTTGGTAACCCTCATTTGCCCTGGATTCCTTCTGAATTCTCTGGCTATTTCAAAGTCATGTCAAAAGGCTCAGTCATACCTCCACACCCTCATTCGTTGTTTATTCTCATTCCTCGTTCATTCTCATTCCTCCCCCCTCCTTCCTTCTTTTTTGTTCATGGATCAGCTTTCTTGTTCCCACCCATCCTCATACTTCCCATAGTGGCAGATCTAACCTCACAGATGGAACCATGACAAATAGCTCCTCTGACTGCCCCAGATCAGAGCTATAATGGTCAGCCAGCTCATGTGTGTGCGCACACACAAAACAAGGTCTTCTGAAAGCACCACAATGAGAAACACCATTAAAAGAGAGATATTTGTTTTAAAGGTGAGAATAAAGGATGAAAAAAACCAAAACCAACCAAACAAAAATCCCCACCAAGAAAAGTTGTTGCTTTTGCAAATTATGCAGTAACTTCTACACATCACTAATCACAATGAAACTGCTCCCTTGGTCTTGTAGCAAAATTTACCTGAGGCAAAATGTACTTTTGAGAATTAAGAATACTGAGAAAACAATAGTGTAAGCAACATAAATTAATTTTGTCCTCATTTAAAAATGTCAGATGTATCCTGAGTTACATACAAACTTGAGATAGCATTCAAAACAGTTAGCAACAAGCTGACTGCTAGAGGTATCCCAAATAGCAAAATTTAAGATACAATATAGGCACCAAGCAGACTCTTCAAATATATCACAAGATTAATAACTAGAGTTTTTGAGTGAACTGACCATTCATATACCTTTGAGATGGTCAACACTCAGATGTTGTAGTCACTACAAAGAGTACAGTACCTAAATGCATACACACTTCTGAACTCTGAGTTTAAGGACAGAAACATTACTGTCATGGATACACAATCACCCTTTTTCAGAAGAATACATATATAAGAGAAGATTTCTTATGAAATACCATAACCTATTTGAAGACATCATGAAAGCATTGGCTTGCTAATGCAGGATAGCCTCAGTCATCAGAAACTCTAAAGAAGTTAATAAAAAAGATTTTTTTCTCTCAGACATCCTCTTTTTGAAAACCTGGGAATCACAAAATCTGCATTTAAATAGATGTGTTCTCCATTTTAGATCAATTCTTGAACATATAAATAGGTTGACTTCTGTAGGAATAAGCAGTAATTTTTAAAAAATAAGGGCAATTTGAGTCAAAAATGGCAGCAAAAATACCAGTAAGGTAATTCTTTTGTTTCAGTGCTTAGTAAAAAATCATATTAGGACTACTGACTTCAGAGCAGAGGGGAGAAAAATCTGACTGAAGCAGCATTTCCAGGTTTGGCTACAGTTACTTGTTCCGTGCTCAAAGATTATATCCTAAACTGCATTACCTGGTTTTATTCAAGTCATTTAGAACAATGTTATAGAAAGCTCTCTGGCCAAATTTAAAAAACAAAACAAAACAAAACCCATAGCTCAGAAGTATTTCAAATTATTTCAGTTGCAAACAATTTCTGTTCCAGCTTCAAATAATTCTGGTTCAGAAATACTATATCTTCCATAGGGGAAAATATAAGTTTCCATCAAGTACTAGTACTTAAACAGGTAGACACATAGGCTACAGTGGGTTTATATCCTTTTTACAATATGAAATACATTTTCCAAGGTTAATTAAAACCTTGATTTCATTTATATGCAACAGTGGCATGATATCTTGAGATGCTATGAATCTGCAAGGGCTTCCTCTCTTTTGGGACTTAGTTTGTAAAATGCTGAGAAAATATAACTGGGGATCAGTGGCTCAGTTCTCTCTTTGAAACTTGATTCATACCTGCTTAATAGCTGGAAATCCATTTCCTGTTGAATACCAGATAACTCCTGGTATCAGCATGTCATTTGCATTACTAGCTAGTATTTTACTTGCTGATTGCAATCCCTGTTCCAGGAGGGAGCTACAGATGAGTCAAGTTGGGTGAGAAAGGCATGTAGTCTACTGATGAGTTGGAAATGGACTACCATCTTAACCAGAAAAACTATAAAGATCGTGAATAAATCCATGGTGAAAGAAATATAAGCAGAATAATCCACATGAGCTGACTCTTTAATAAACACTACATAGTAGGAGGATAATTCAGCAAACCTGGATGTTTTCATCATAAATGTTTTGAAAGATCTTTATTGCTAGTAGCTCTGCACAACTGGGCACATTTTCAGCAAATTATTCCGGGGATGTGAAAGAGAGAAGGGAGTAAGGAAAACAAGTCAGGGGTAGAATTAATGAGTGAGTCATATGTTTTCCCTGAAATACAAATACTTTTAGAAGGATTAGGTAAAATGCAAATGTTCAGTGAAGGAACACTCGTGATCAGTTTCATCGCTCGTGGGTTAACTTATGCAGTCTAAATAGAATTATTGGGTGGGGTTTTTTTTATTTGTTAATGAGGTTTTTTAGAAAAAAATCAGAAATGAGATATAAAAGGCTTCTCATTTCAAACTTGTAACATCACTGTAATGTTTTTCAATTACATACTTTTGTTTTAGGTTTAATTCCCATGTTTTTTCCCTTGTGCTATCTTTACCAACCATAGGGCCTACACAATTTATACCACAAGCTCACATTTTTTATATAATAGACTAAGAATGCAGCCCTCATCTGCAACCAACCTGATCTTTTATGAGTTTGGCAAACAGGGCCGTGTAACATGAGTTAAGCTAGTTTCAAGATTTCCAGTTAAATAAATCTTCACTAGGAAAAGTATCTATTAATTTAAATCAATATTTTGCAAAGAAATCTGTGTACAATTTCACTGGAAAAGTTTCTCAAAGCAGAACAGGCTTTGTCTCATGACAACCAATTTGAATAAGGGACTCAATGTGCATGCTTAAAACAAAAATTGTTTTACAGCCTATTATGTTTCTGTGGTGCTCAAGTAAGGTGCAAGAGACCAAAATTCAGATCTCTTATCTACTTGGTATTTACTAATACACACAAGTGTAGCTGTGCATGGAGTATATCAAAGACTTACGCACAATAATTCAAAAAGGGTATCAAGACAAGTGTTGGATGAATTATGTTGTTCTGCAACTTTTTAGATAAAATTCAATTTGGGGGTTTGAAGATATCAGAATAGGATGGTTTTATTCTCTTACAGGTAATATAAACAAGTCTAAATGCAAGAGCAGGAATGTTCAAACTTCATGAAGTTTCACTTAACTGATATTTTTATAATTTCCCCTAAAATTTTCCCTAAGCGTCCCCCTAATTCATAAACAGAAAAGGAAGACACATCAGTTAGAAGCGACAAATAGATTGAAAACAAAACATGAATTCTAACATAACAGTTTTTGCAGTCTGTGTATCATCATAATTTAATTAAAAAATGAAGTTTAACAACAAATCTGTCCCAAGTGCTGGTCCCACTTCACGTATTTGCATTTATTTAATGTCTTCAGAAAAAATGTGTGAAGAAATGCACCTGTGTGAGGCACAGAGAAATAGTATAGACATTAACCTCTCCTTTTGATAAAGAAAACAGCAGTGAATACTGCCTTTGGCATTTTCATTACTGGCATTTAAACTGAAAAACACTGAGAATAATTTTTTTCACTGCATAGCTATTATGTATCCCTTTGTCACAGCATATCTTCCATTTGCACACAGCAGAGACTAAAGGTTTAATCTGTTCCTCCCTACATTTTCAAATTCTTTCTTTCAGAAAATAAGGAATTAGATGGGGCTGCTTGGAGTGCACACATGTTGGCATCCTATTTATTCTAGCAAAGAAGTGCACCAAAACCAGATGAAGCTGCTGATTTCACTCACGCTGTTCAAGCTTAGTATCCTATTAAAAAAACCCTCAATGCGTTATCATTACAAAATATAAGTTGACATATTCAGAGATATATATTGTAATTGACAGACTCTAAGTGGAGCCAGACTTCTCTGTTATAACATTTCATCATCCTCCTGAAAAACCAAAAGCTGAGTAAGGCTACTGCAGAGGAATTCTTTTTCTAAATTGCATTTCTAATATTTCATAGAGAATAAATAGCTAGACAAATGACAGTTTTAACTTTTGCCCTGAAGGATTTAATCATGCAAAACTCTAAACATGGTCTTTCCTAGGAAATGAAAGGCTGGTTAAAACTGGTTTTCCTTTTCCTATTCCAAGTGACTGATTGTCACATTCCAGACATTTCTAGGCAATGGGATTACATCATTCAAATTTTTTTAATGGAAACAGCTGTTACATCCAATATTCATGACCTTTAAGTTTTCAATATCAAGTTATTCAGCTGTTCTTTCAGTCCATCTAAGTTGCAGCAAAATGAAACTGCAAAAGACCAAACAGTTTTATTCCACAGTTAAATGAATGCACATATTGTTCCAAGGCAACAGAAAGAAAACAGCTTAGGGGAAACGCAGCATACAAAAATCTTGGTCTTATCACTGCTTCAATGGACTGTCAGCCCCTTATTCATCCCCCACACAAAATCAGTACAGTATTTTGTTGCATATTTCACATTGCTTCTTACTAGGGTTTGATGTGCACAGCTGTATGTGTTATGCATGAATAATCCTTACAGGACTTCATAGAAGCAAAAAAAAAGAAGGGAAAGCACACAGAAAGATTTTTAAGACAGAGCACAGATACTTTTGAGGATAGGTGCCAGCTCATATAATCAGCCTCTTTTTGAGCTTCAAGTTCAGCTTATCTTACATCTTTTTCACTGGTTTTGTTTACTCAGTGAAGGAAAACATGAGTACATTTGGATAAAAGGAGTTTATCATGTTTCTATTTAGAAACCTATTTAGATGGTCATTAACTTATCAAAAGAAGTTAAACAAAATCCATTAGTCTACTTATGCATAAGGGCACTTCTCGTGCTAAAATTTGATCATGCTGGATACATTACATTTCTAGGATGTTTTTATATTGATGTCTGCACCTCTTCCAGAAAACTTGTTTTGTAATAATGCTTACTGCAAAATACAAAAACTCATTTTGATTAAAATAAATTGTGAAGTGTAAACAAAACAGTAAAAGAACCGTGCTATTACAGAGAGAGGGCTTGCCTTGGGAACAGCCCAAGAGGGTGAAGAGATGGTAACAGCAGCGCTGTTGCAATACTTGTGTATTGGTGGAACTGAAATAACTTGTTCTTACTCCTGATTTTGCTATGAGTTTATTTTGAACTTCAGTACAAGTCACATTGTGTCTGTCTGGTCTGCATTATATCAAGTACACAGTGGGTGTGATCATGCTAACTTGCACTGTGTAAACTATAAAATAGTGGGTAAAAACAACTAAAATATTAATTTATCCAGTGACCCATGCAGACCTGGAGAAACTGTAATTTTGTATCCAAGGAGAAACTTCTGGGGCTATAGGTATCTCCATCTTCAGGGACACCCTTAAGTTAAACACTGTCTCCCATTAGCAGCCTTGCCAAGCTGCTGTTTTTCTCATATAAAGCACTGTAGAAATAGAACGTTTCAAGGGAGTACCAGTCTAAATATTTACAAATATAACTATATACATAAATGTACACACATTTCCCTAAGGGGTCTATATCAGCTTTACCATTGCAAGATCAAGCATTTTATTTTGTAAGTCTTACTAATCTAAATTTGAAACATTAGTAACGATTTTTTTTCAGATAAACATTAAAAAACCCTTGCAAATTACTACTGATGCTCCAAAGCCCTGTGCATGTGATAACAAACTTCCCCCCACCCCCCCCTTTTTCTTTTTTTTTCCCACCCAGCAGCAATGGCAGCTGCTAGGAAATTCCCTTAGCTCCCTGGAGCACTAGGCGGTGCTGCAGCACAATCGCAACAAAAATCTGCCTGCTGTAAAGTAAACTGCATCTGAAATGTCTCACTGCTTTTTTTAATATTGACATTACTGCTGAAAACTACTGCATAGAGGCTCTGGGTTTTCATGCTGGGCTTTTTTGTTTCTTCCTTTTTTTTTACAGAAATTCTAGCTTTCTAGGACACTATATTTAGCATGGTTTTCTCACAAATGATTTATGAAAGAAATAACGAATGAAAATTAATGTACATAATAAATGCAATTAATTACACACAAAGCCAATACTTCTGAAATTTATAATTTATCTCCCTTATCTTCTTATACAGCGAACCAAGAATATAAGTTACAAAGATTTTCCTACAATGCTACATGAAACAAAACTTCTACTTTGTGAAAGTAATCTCTCTAGTAGGGGTACAACGTCATAAAGACATTTTAATCCCTTATAAACATAACTCAACAAGGTACAGCATTATAAACATGTTATTGACATCTAAAAAGTAACTCAAATGTGTTACTAAACTCCACATTTGAGTGGTTCATTGCAGTTCAAGGGCTTCCCAGGAGCATATAGCTGCCATCATGTGCGTTTGTAAAACTGTGTCCTAAATGTACATTAGTTCTCTGTCTTTCTGTATATTCCCAAAGGCAGAGGTTTTGACTTTGTGTGCCTTTTTTATCTTCGTTCATTTTGGCCCTGGTAAGTAGACTTCTATGCACTGGGAAATGTCCCATTGCAGCTGGTTCTGCAAGAGTGTAAAGTCTGCTTGTCTGGAACAGTTTGATGAAGTGAGTCTTTCAAAGGAGACTTGAAGCATTTAATAACTGCAGTTTAATAGAGAGTTCTTAGAAATTCTTGTTGATGTGTCATTTATAGTTCCTTCTCAATTGTCATTTTTCACTACCAAAATTAAGCTGCCTCCTTTCTATTAATGCTAATAGCTGTATTTCTTATTCAAGGACAAGTTATTCAAACAGCAAGGCATAAAACCCAGTATCCATTCAATTATAACAACTGAATCTTGGTCTTTAAGGGAACATGCAAGACTAAGTATAAAACCTCCATTAAAGTCAGCAAGATCGGACTCTGGTAATGCAGGACTCTGTGTCAACACACAGAGCCAACTGTTGACTAGTTAATTGGCTGCAGGAACATGCCATGACCCTACTCAAAACGGTTTGAAGCAGAAGCAAGTCCTACACCCTAAGAATCTATGCATTCATTGTTTTCAGCATACTAGAAAAGGTATTAAAGATTTTAAACTGAACTTTCTCTTTACTCTTTTATGGTCAGAGAAATTACACAAAGTCAGACTTTAAAAAAAATGCACTAGAGTGAAATAAGGCCCATGTGTAGAGAATGGCATTGTCCTCTACTTCCCACCTTCATTTCTAATGCAGTAAGTATTTCTTAAACATGTGCTCTGGCAGGCTCCTGCCCTCTCCACAGAATGTGGCACTGGTCCAGGTTAAGACAGAAAGAATGGCTTTTTGAAGTAGCAATTCAGCATGGTACCAGATGACTCGGCAATGTGCTTTGGTGAAGGGCAAACAGGAAGAAGAAAATGAAAAAGGACAAGAATCAGATGGGAGCTTTGAAAGACAAAAATTGTGAAAGAACCTGAAAAGAGCAGAAAGGAAAACAGAGGAGAGGGGCTGGAAAATAAAGCTAGCAACTGATAGCTAGCAACTGATTTGCAACTTAACAAAGTAAAACTCCTGAGCTGGTCTGCACCGCCACATGTATTCTTTTGAATAGAGGAAAATGCCTTTTTCTGCAGCTTGTAAGATACCTATATAATGTGGGATTTTCCTTGGTAATTTTTCAAGCAACCTCTGTAATAACTTACAGGTGAGGCCCTGTCATTCCGATTTGCTATCTTTTTTAGATCTCCTAAATAAGACAACGCAGTAGCAAAGAAAATCTAGCTAACAATTAAGAATGGGTGCAAAATTCACAAATCAGTCCCAAATACTGTAACTACAAAACTAAGAACGGTGGTTTAAATTGCAGTGATCACCATGGGGTCTTTGCCACTCAAATGCCTAGTTTGATGCTGTATTTATTTATTTCTTAGCATTAAAAAAAAAAGTGAGAACAGACATAGACATTGACAGGAATAATTTCATTCATAATTAGGATCAAGAAAGAATGTGGAACAGATTTGAGTCAGGGAAGCTATTCTTGTAGATCTCAGATGAAAATCAAATGCATATAATTTAAATTGTAATGTGGTAAAAAAGCATGTCTTCAGCATTCCTTACTTATTCTACCTGAAGTTTGAAAGAAATACAGCACTGTCAGTATTTTGTGTTTCTTTGAAAGAAAACAATGCTATTCCTAACCAGAGATGCAATGTTCCTGTGGAGAAAAGAGATTGGCTCCCTTCCCATATATACTTTTCCTATTTACCTCTGCCTTAATCCCTCATACTGAACTGCTGGCCTAGATTAATAAACAATGTGGATACTTAAACTACTCTTTGAAGAGAAGATTATATTTGTGGGCATCATATGCAAGAATCCATATGTGGTTACACACATTTACAAGTAACGCACTGTGTAACATTTGCTATTTTAATCCAATGTATCAGAATTATCCATTTCAAGTTAAGATGCTAGCCCTATGTGAAAAACAGGTAAAGAAGGGATCCTGTACCTGATAATAGACAAACAAATGTGTAACAAACTGTACTGTCTTCACAGTTAAACCAAGCATCTAAACTTTCAAGAAGTCCCTATAAATGCTGTATGAAAGAAGTCCAGATGACCTCAGCAAAGAAAACATCACATAGCTTAAATGGTACCACATCTGTACAAATCCTACTGTATCACTCTTGGAAATATCCCTCTACCCTTTATTTTATCATGAGTCTCATTATACCTGACATATTTTTAAATATCCAGATTGTGAAATTCATTTATTACCTCAAAATCCTGGATTTAATTAAAAGGTTTCTAGCCTTGCTTGCTTCTTAAAAATATAGTCGCAAAATAACAGCTGAAGAGGAAGTAAGAATATTCAGTTTAGTATTTCAGCTCTATGATTTTAGAGCATTAGTTGGCTAATGATTTTGCAGACTTCCATTTGAGAATTTTGTCTTCTAGCTGCTGGACAGTGCTGGAATGTAGTGACAAATTCCAGGCATACCTTTCATAAGAAACTGATTGGTTGGTGTATAAACCATTTTGCTCATCCCACACAGCTTAATAGGTTTAAAAATTCAATTCTGTTTCTATTATTCTGGAAGTCATTTGGATACTTTACTGTATCCAAAAGTACAGATACTTTGCACCATGTACAATATAGCATTGCTCCTTGAATACAATTTCTGCTTCCCAAAGGACATTAGCAATATTTTGTCATGTCAGAAGTTTTTATTCTGTCAGTGGACTAAACAGACACATAGACACAGAGTAGCCCTCAATAACTATGAAAAACAAGGTGAACTGCAAACACAGAGATCTTACACACATACACAAATTAAATTATATGCTACAGTGAACTGTAGTATTGTAGCTATATATACACTATATAATATAGTATTTTAAGGCAGATAATTCAGAAGAATCTTGGAGAAAAAGCAGAGATGCATGAGGAATAAGTGGATATACAGATACTGAGGTAGTAGTGGCACTGAATCTCTTTTACAGTATTACAAACATAATATATACACACACACATATATTTATGCATATATATGCCCCTATATATATATATATCTGACATTCTGAACATATTTCAGAATGTTAGATCACAATCACATTGGAAATGAACATATAAAATCATCTATTCCCTATACATTTCCAGATAAATTATGATTAAATCTACAGAGCATATTCTGCAGAAACGTTACTTGCTTTCTCGCCTTTCGAATGTCTGCATAATTTGTACGTACTCATGAAGCAAACGTACTCATCAGAACATAAAGAGATGAATGGCCACACTAAAAGATAAGACTGTATATTGTAACTTGTTTCAAGTCCCTTTTGAAGTATGTAACCACAGCTAAGGGCAGGTACGGTTGCAGGGCCAACTGAGGAGAATAAAAGTAATATAGTTCACTGAAATTTATGAGATGAATTTTCTCAGCTAATACAGATTATGAAAAGTAAGTACACTGCTCAATGGGAAAGGGGAATTGCAATGTATTACTAGACTCAGTAGATTTTATATTTTGTGAAAACTTATGAAAGGTCTCTCAGAATTCTGGAGTGCTCCAATTGCTAATGCAGTTCTGGTTTATGACTTCTAAATTACATGTGTTTTCCAAAAAGAAATGGAAACATTTCCAAAAAAAGAAGTGCTCCATCTTTTGAAATCCAAGACCTAGAATCATAACTGGCTCCACAAAAGCTATTATCTTCCTCCAGGGAATCGTTTACAGGGAGAAAGAGGAGAGAGCATTCGTAAAGCTTTAACAGATGGAACTGGTAGGTATTAATTCTCCTTTTCCTCCCTGTTTCTGCACATTCCCTTGTAAATGGTTCAGCTCCTGTTCAAAGAGAAGGCTTGTTCATCTGTCTCTGATTCTGCACAATGTCACTAGAGAGAGTTACATGGAGCACGTTAAAATCTTCAGATCAAATCTTTTGGATGTATGTAATACTCCTAAATGCTTCTTTACACACAAATCAGGAAAGCATAAGACAATCCAAGAAAACATATCTAGTGTGTATTTATAACCTTTTTTGAAGAAGATTGACTTCACTACACCTACAACATCAGTCAGACATTAGCCTGAATCTAGGCTCCTGACCAGACTTGACACTCAGCTATATTTGTTAGATGCAAACAATGAGACCAAGCTCCAGAGCAATCCTTAAGAAAAGCTCAGGATCCAGCACAGTTCCCAGACTGCCCCAAGACGACAGATGAGGCCACATGAACTTCATCTCAATCCTCCGGAAGACATCTCACACACCTCAGTCATGGGATGGATACTAAGCATAGATCAGCATTTCAATTGAAAGTATAGCTATATAGACACGTCATCATGTTCTCCACAGGAAACTACACAATACCCTTTTGCTGTGCTTACTTGCTTGTTAGTTTTGAGATTTTAATTGATTTATGAAGGAATTGTATCAATTCACAGAAGGCTTTTTAATGGTTAACTATACAGAAAGGGATTTCAGTTCTGAAGAAAAAGTCATGTAATTCAAGAGGTAAATATCCAAGTCTATTTAAAAATCACAGACTTGTGAAACTTGTTCTTACTAAAATGCAAGTGTGTTATGTTACTGAAATATTCATGTTGCATTTCTGTCATTCAGACAGCAATCATCCTATAACCTGAAATTTCTTCTGTCAACTCCCTCATAATAAAAGCCCATCAGGCAATTTTAACAATAATGAAGCAAACTGAAAAATTCCTTACTTTTTGTGCAATTTTCTGTGCCTGTTCTTTGACTGCTCCCTTATGCCATATTACAGGTTTTAGGTATCTATTATATGTGACATCTAATTATAAATTGAAAAAGCAACAAACCCTGCCAGTATAATGACTAATAAGAAGTATGTCCACAAAGCCTACTGAAATATGCAAAGCAAGAAAACATCTGTAAACATAGTAGTTCACAATGCAGATCAGAACAACATTACTGTTATAAAACATAATAATATCTTACCTTCTCGACTACATATAGACTCAAGACAATCCTCAAGAAAAAAATCACCAGAAGGATTTATGTGGCACTGTTTTTTGTGTGTATGCTTTTGTTTATATATATACACACATATATATTTACATACATATTCTTAAAATAAATTCAGACCATTGAAATAGTATTAATTTAGTTTTTTCCTGTAAATCTGGACATCAGTAGGTGTTATTATCATCACATATACATATACTAAACAACAAAATACATTCCCTCAGAAAATATTTTGGTTAATTAATTTGCACGCTGACTTAACATACAACATTTTTTCACCATACTGAAAAGTATTTATATCATTACATCATTATATCCAGTAAACATTTGTGTTTGAGTCAGATTAGGATACAGACTAGAGAAGACTGTAATAGGTAACATCTGTGCTGGAATCTGATATTTTACTTTAACGTTTCTCCAGAGACCATTGGTAGAGTACATTAGCTCATTTTCTAAAGCCTGATTAGCATATTTTAACATAGGAGCAATGTGAAGTGAGAAGAGGGAGAAATAATCATTATATTTGGTCAAAGTGCACTTACATGCATTCATGTATTACTGAGGTCTAAACCAGAAATTCTGGAATAAGCACATTATACAAAACTGTAGAAATCCAACAGAGAGAGATTTTGCAGAGTTTTTATTGTTAGAACTAGATGAAGAAACAGAGTGTTAAAACACCCACTTTTTTCCTTATCTTAGAGCTCCAATTCCCTTCTCACAGGCAAATGTTCATCTTTCTTCTCCTGTCTCCTGACTGCTGAATAATCCAAATGTCTATTCTAGGACAACCTTAAGACCTTCATAGCATTGAAGATGCTACTCTACTCATATCTACACCCCTCTGAATTACACATCACCCTTCTACGTCCAAATGCATTGCTCAAACTAATGAATGCATCTCTATCCTCACAAGAGCAGCACTCCCTTGGAGGGAATGTCACAGGTTTTAGTATTTTTGCTTAGTGTATCCTTACTGGTTTGCTTTGAAGAAACTTAAGCTGATTTAATTTGTACCCTTGTATTAAGGGGAGGACTTCAATGCTCTGCACATTGTTCACAATTCCTTTCCAAAGGCCATGTGTGTGGACCCCAAAAGAGTCAATTAGGTAATCTGTGCCTTTTTTTTTAATTATTTTTTTTATTTTTTAAAAATCTCTTTTGCTCAAGCACAGAAGGGGTACCCAGTGCTGGTGTCTTCTACTGCTCCAAGGAACGTTCAAGTCCCTTTGTCACAAGAGCAGTAATTCCAAACATTTTTGTTGGTATCCTTTCCCTGCTGTTCTAGAAAGAAAGTCCAAGATTTAAAAGGGTCCAGCACACTGTCTGCAACATTTATTATTTATTCATTTATCCTGATAAATTATGCAAACCAGATCCTCCATTATCACTGTGGTTACCAGTTTAGTCCTTTCCAGCTCTTGGCTGCTTTCATTCCCTTGATACATAGATAACAGCAGACTAACCAAGTAGTTCTCACTTTTCTACTCAGAAATGATATCACAACAGATAGGAATTTCTTATTGTTTCTCCACTTTTTCTTCTTTTTATTAGTTCCACATTCTTTCATCCTCTTATATTCTAACCAGTTTTCCATCTTAATTTGATCCCTCAAATAACAACCAGCTTTCTTTAGAAGGCAACTGAATCTCCCATAAAGTATCCACACTCTTTGCGTTCATACTACATCTCCTATGGCATCCAAGCAGACCATTAAAGGACAGTGGGTTTGCATAAATATGGGCTATATCAATAGGCCTATTTACTAAATTCTAACAGGAGAAAGAAAATCGGTTTAACTTCATTGTATCTGCAGACTGAACAATACCAGCAGGAGAGAGGGAAAGGTTTTTTCTATGAGGCTGAATGGCACAGTTTAAATTCACCTAATTTTTAAAAAGAATTGTGTTAACCTGCCATTATTTGGGTGGTTTTTTTTAAAAAAAATCATTATCAATGTGCATTATCTAAACATTAAAGCTATACAATTTCATTTTCAAATTGCAGTATTATCCACAGCTACACTAGATCATAATTTAAAATTAGATTACAAATGTTGGCATTTATTGTTTTTTCTAAGGTTACTGTTGAAAAACAGATTGTCTGAATATTAATAAACCAATATATTCACTAGCAATCCTCAGGTACTCGAAGTTAAAAACATGTAAGAGCCTACATAGGCTTAACAGACACTTACTTATTATAAAATATTTGTAACAGTAAAAATGGCTTCAGCACTAACAATAATATATGATTAACATCCATGTATTTATTGAGAAATGTTATAAGCAGTCAGAACAGTTGGGTTTTTTTCCATTAGGAACTTATAATTGGACCTTCAGAAATGCATTCTTAAGAGACTTTAACAAGCAGAGCAGAATAAACATTAGGACAGAAGGTAAGCAACAATACTGTCCTGAATCATCTTGCTCAGTTACCATTTATCTCATGGATATCCAAATACCTCAGGTACACCTCCATTGCTCATTCCATTAAAAGTATCCAGTTGCCTAAAATTTTGCATTTCTGAGCTCAGACCACCACCAGTCCTGGCAAGTCTGAGAAACTTTACACTTAATTTCTAAACATAACATCATTTTCATCCTTGAATGCACTGACCCAGTAGGTGAGCAAACACCATGCCTAACACCTCCAGAATTACACACTATATAGAATACAGCATTAGCCTCTGTTTATGTTTGATAACGTATAGCCAAGGGATTAGGACAATTTCTGAGAGATGTGGAAAAAGGTGGGTTTGCTCCCCTCAGGCAGAAGAGAATTTAGCCTAAAAACTACAAAACCAAGATGACTTTTATAGGTGCAATGTTATCGTAGTTAAAGCATGTTAAGATGTGGTAAAAACATGTCTTTTTCCTTAAAAAAGTCAATATGAGCAAGACTGTAGAAATGCCATACAAGTTGGAAGGCTTCTAAACAATGTGATTGTTTGACCAGATACAGTCTGAGAAACACAGATTTATATCTCGTACTGCATGTTTTTCATTCTGGCTTTTTCCCAAGACAGGGGAACATGCTCAGGGCACAGAGGAAGATTTAAAAATTTAAAAAATGTAGGCACACTCAACTACTCAGAAGATAAGAAAAGCTTATAAACCCACCTGTTTGGTGTTCAAGCCTGGACTGTAAATAAAGGGTAGCCTCTGCAAAACCCAACTTCAGAACAGTTAATCTGTATATTCCAGCATTTACACTCAACTGCCCTACTGAATACTGTGATTCCACCAAGCTGTTCAGAGGCAAATTAAGTAAGAATACAACTTCTTAACCAACCAATTGATTCCTTTAAACTGGTATGAAATCTTGTGTTTACAAAGCACAGAACTAATACATATAGCAGATATATATCAGTACTGTGTCCAGTTCTGGAGGTGCCAACATAAGAAGGACATGGACCTGCTCAAGCAAGTCCAGAGGAGGCCCTGAAGATGATCAGGGGGCTGGAGCACCTCCCCTATGGGGACAGGTTGAGAGAGTTGGGGTTGTTCAGTCTGGAGAAGAGAAGGCTCTGGGGAGAGCTTTTAGTGGCCTTCCAGTACTTAAAGGGGGCCTACAGGAAAGAGGCGGAGAGACTCTTTATCAGGGAGTGTAGGGAAAGGACAAGGGGTGATGGTTTTAAACTGAAGGAAGGTAGATTTAGATTAGATGTAAGGAAGAAATTCTTCACTGTGAGGGTGGTGAGGCACTGGAACAGGTTGCCCAGAGAAGCTGTGGTTGCCCCCTCCCTGGCAGTGTTCAAGGCCAGGTTGGACGGGGCTTTGAGCAACCTGGTCTAGTGGAAGGTGTCCCTGCCCATGGCAGGGGGGTTGGAACTAGATGATCTTTAAGGTCCCTTCCAATCCAAACCTTTCTATGATTCTGTATGTTCTGCCAATATATAGATGTATCAGGCTATCATTATAGCATTATATATATGTATTATTATATATCATCTGCTCCTGTAGAGTGACTTATGAGTGCCTAACATTTTTGTAGTGCATAATACATTTGGTCTGAAAAGCCACTTGAATGTAAGAAATATGATAGATTCTACAGTTTAAAAAAAAATATCCACAACAAAACTGGTTTTATCCAAATAAATCCTATTACCCATCGGTTAAATGCTAGATGAATTAAGGCATATAAAATTGCCCCACTGAGGTTATTGGGATAAGTGTGCAATAAATAAAGCTTTTGACTAGAGGCTTAGTTAGAATGTGCTCTTGACCCTAACCCTTTTCCTCCAAAAATAAACCTTTCACCAATACCAGTGTAATATAAAAATATTTTATGTGTTTATATAAATATATTGAACTGACAATATACCATATAGCTAAATGTTTTTTATCTAGTCTTTCACCATACTTCCATAAGCAAACTTGGTTTTGATTTGCAGCCAGTCAGGTAGCATATTTCTGCCTATGTTGTGTTTGTATTAAGCCCCCTGGCTTTTTTAAAAAAAAAAAAAAAAGTCACATCTGCAGTCTGCAGTTACATAGATTGTAATCTACAAAGACTATCAAATCCTTGGAATCTCTATGCATAAAAAGCAGTGTAATACATTATATGTTTATAGAGAAATTACTATTTGTTTAGTGTTTAAGTGCTTCACAAACATATGACCTGGCATCAGATGAGAGTTTGGGTTGGATTTGGAAAAAAAAAAAAAAAAAAAATGGATAAAGGCAGTGTGATTTTACATATCTTTTCCTTGAAATAATTACTCTAACATAGAAATATTGCATATTTACATTGAGAACTAAGATCAAAAGTTTTCTTACCAGATTTGCAGCAAAGAAATCCTGATACTCAGAACTGTGAGTCTGCACTACAGCTGCAGCTAACATTTTCTTTTTTACATTTGTATAAAGAGCTTGAAGATTCTGAATAATTTTCTAATTGCTTCAGATCTGCAATTCACACCAAAACCTCAACTATTTCAAGAAAATGCTCTTTGAAAAATTCTTCAGTAAATTTGGGGTTACTTATGCTTGTTGATAGCATGGATAATATTTGCCCTCCCCCTCATCATTCAACTGAAGCATTTAAGTTCTTTCAAACTTTAAACTTTTCAGATTAATTTTCTCAGAGAAGTTTACAGTCTTAACATGATTAAGGAAACTGAAATTTATCAGGTGTCATTAGTTTAAGAGTCCCTTTGAGATGCAGAGTCCTACACATCTAGGACATGGTAACTAGTTCAGTATGAAAGAAGTTACATTTTCCCTGTAGTTATAGTCCACTTACATTTTAGGAGTTTTTGGTGTGCACATTCTGTCCTCTAGCTATAGACAATCTAAAATAGTTCTCAAAAACTGAAAACCACATTTCAGAGTGGAGACACCATATTGCACAGATAACCCTTAAATGTTCATTTTTGTTATCTGAATTGCATTTCAATTATGTTTAAACCAATATTATTTCATATGCAAATTAATGTGACTTCCTAGCATAGGATTGTTAATAGTGCCAAAATCAAATAATTACCGTATTACTGGCGCTCAACCTGTTTGCTAGACCTGAGACTCTCTGCAAATAACAACAATTGCACAAATTTATGTGCAACAACTTGTTGATCCTCAGACTTAAATACAATAGTATGTCTTTGATTTGTCTCCATTGAGCTACAGGTCATGGTTTATAGTTAAATGTCTACTTTTACAGGCACTCTTACTAACACCCACACATGGAAGGTATGAAACTATTTGTCAGAGAAATTTGTTTCATGAAGCACAATGGTTAAACACACCCAGAAGTCTTATGAGAAATATTTTTGTGAATTTAAGAGTTATTATTTCCCTTCACCTCCTTTTGAATAACAACTCTCATTAATCTGCATAGCAACCCTTCACTTGAAGTGTCAGGATCATATCTTGCCTGTAAGCAAAAATAGCTGAACAAAGTTGCAGTCAACTTCTCCAGTTGAGGTTTTCTTTTCACCTGTCGAGTATAACAGTTACCTTTTGTGGCAAACTTCTGTCAAGATAAAAAAGTCCACACAGTATTTCCATTAGGAGCTTTATCTACACAACCTCCTCTAAAGACTGCCACTAACATTTTCTGTGATCATTTGTAAAATATCAATTATGTTATGGTAACATGATGAGGCTTAATGGTTCTCCAAGTTCTCTTATAATGTCTGTACAGTGTAGAGATTCAGACTCCAGGAAAACTTCACCTGTGCACTTAATTAAAGGTGGTTTAGACAGCACAGCTGAAAAGCTGTACAACTGCAGAAGCAAGGTATGTTGTCACATGCCGCAGAATAATAGAGCCATTGAGAGTCATCAAACCAAGGGTGAGAAGAAAGAATAGCCCTGTTTCTAATGTTACAGAAAGATGTGTAGTAGATGAGGTACATCGCAGCGCTGCTAGCACTGAATAAGTCCTTTCACAGGTTAAGATAAAGACAGTTCTGAGTTCCAGATCCAAGAAATTGAACTTACTGAAGTTACCTTTGAGAGTCAGATGTATTTTGAGTTGCTTATTTTTGAGTAACCTTGACAGGCCTGAGAAGTGAGCTCATGCAAACTTTGTGAAGTTCAACAAGGCCAAGTGCAAGGTCCTGCACATGGGTTGGGGCAATCCCAAGCACAAATACAGGCTGGGTGATGAGTAGATTTAGGACAGCCCTGTGGAGGTCTTGGGGGTATTGGTGGATGGAAAACTGACTATGAGCCAGCAATGTGCGCTCGCAGCCCAGAAAGTCAACCGCATCCTGGGTTTGAGCAACCTGGTCTAGTGGAAGGTGTCCCCGTGCCCATGGCAGGAGGGTTGGAACTAGATGATTTTTAAGGTCCCTTCCAACCCAAACCATTCTACGATTCTATGATTTTAACATCTGAAAAAAATAATGATTTTTGCTCTTGAAAGGAACTGATATAAGAAAAAAAAGTTGAAAAGTGCTCAGAAAAGTAATTTATTCCAGTCTTCAGTATTTATTCAATAAAACCAGCAATATTTAGAATTATTTATTCAATAAAAGCCTACTGAATTCAAGAGGAGGGGATAAGAGATGACACCTACAGTACCCTGGTTTTACATTTTTTCAAAATATTTGTAATTGAATGAAAAAAAGGAATAACCTGTATCTAACTGAAGATATATTAGAACCTTACACCCTTTAATATCTTGCTGTGATAATTTCTTACACTCTTCTCTTATCCAGCATTTAAGTACAAGGAGAAAAGCAACTAAAAATTCTTTGCCCCCAAAAAAGTGGAGACAGAAATAGCAAAAGAATAATGGTTACAAGGTATTTGACCTCTATCCAAAGTTCATGAAAATTTTTTTGTAGGAAGCAGGAGGAAAGGTGAAAGATCCAGTTGGGAGATGTTTAAGGTGGGTCAGCCAGGAATCCTGGAAAAAGATGACTGAAGTCTCTCTGCTTGGAAAGAGAGAAAAGATCAGTGATCAGTGGTCTGCAAAGATCTAAAGTCACTATCATAGCACAAAATGTGTTTGTTTCTATGTCAATATATAAGTTTCAGATATTCAAGCCACGAAGCACTGGTGGAATGCTTTACTCCACAACAAGTTAGAAGTTAACAGACATCTCAAATACAGAAGATTATACTAGATCATCCAAAATGACAGTTTTTTCAAAAGGACAGAAAGCAGTAATCAATAAGTTGAAACACCAGACCCTTCCCTGAGAGGCTTAAGAGATATAAAGTAAAGCAGAGGAATGAGAGTTGAATTCAAGTGGGACCTCAGGATGATTCAAAGAAAGAATTTGCTGTAAAAGCAAGCATATTTTATTCAGAATAAAAAAGCTAAATGGATCATGAAAGCATCTCAGCAGGTTAACACAATAGGACAGACAGAGCACTTTTAGATTTGCTTGTAGTAAAACCATAATTTTTTTCATCTCTTTTACAAATATTTGCAATTGGTAACAGCTACACTGAATGTGTTAGAGATGCAAATGTATCTTAGCACAGCTTGAGTTAAGAGTGATGACCAGATAAATGACTAGTATAAGGCATTCCAGACCCCAGAGAGTTATGATTCATGCATCTAGCTTATTGAAGCACTCATGTGAAGCTGAGCTTTCCAGGAAATTTCCCAAGGGATGGCATAAGACAAGACTCCCACTCATGCCATGTGGCTAGTTCTGAGAAAGGGCATTGCAAAAGTGAGAGAAACAAATATTTTCAAAGGATTAGTGGTGGCTAGTAAAGCCCTAAGTCATGTAGCATGAAAAGAGAGTGGCAGCAAACACCAAGATCCCCAGGGAACAGGCCACAAAAAGGAAACAATGCTCTTGATTACAGAAAGAACAGTCAAATCAGATCTGCAACAGGGATACAGAGCAAATATTCGCAAGAGAAAGAGATGATCTGTTTGCTGAGCAATTTTTCCAACTTAACTTAAAAAGTATGCTATGGCTTAGATCCTCAAACCAGGCCTATCACCACAAACCAACTGACAGCCAGAGGAAGGAAACTAACTTTAAGCATACAAAATGAATAGAAAGCTGCATGAAAAAAGGATCTGGACCTCTCCTGACTGAGGAAAACAAATTACGAGAAAATGAAAAATTATTTGCCTTACTGCTACATTTTGAGTTTAAAAATTATATACAGAACATGTTATGTTATAGACTTTTATCCTGAGTCTGTATCATTCATTTTTGTCTTTATGATTTGGACAAAGGAGTAGAGAGAAGGCTTCTTAAATTTGCAGATGACAACAATATGTGTGCTTGGGGGAGATACTTCAAACATACCAGAAGACAGATTTGGAACTGAAAAAGTCACGGACCCACTTGAGAAACGCGAGACAACAAGAAACCCCCAAAAAAACCTCAATAATGGACAAAGGCAAAATCCTACAAGTAAAATTTCACAGATAAAATGGTTAAGACAGCGGTGAAAAAGCCACAGTGCAGCAAAGGAGTTTGGGAGTTATAGTGACTCACAAGTCGAACATGAATCAAGCATCTCCTGCTATTGTGAAAAGAAGAAAATACCAAACTGGTATGAATTGTTTGAATGACACATGAAATACTTTTTCCAGTCTACTCAGCAATGGCCAAGCTTCACATTGAGCCCTGCATCCAGCCTGGACACAACAATTCCAGAAGGACCCAGATCAGTTGGAATGAGCCCCTCAAGGAGAATTATCAGACCACATAAGAAATAAAAAAAGAGGATCTATACGAGTTTATGTCTTGGTGATTTTTTGCTTAGCTGATTTTCATTAAGTTGTATAATGCAAGGCAATACAAGGATAAACAATTAAAAATATATCTAAAGTCTGAATAAAAGCACCTCCACAATATTTTCTTTTACAGTCTTATTTTTTGCCTGCATACAGGCTTAAAAGTAAGCAGATTAAGAAGTTATGTATTCCTAATGTGTTTGTTAAGACTTTGCTGTGTTTTTTACTACTACTTCAGACCTTTTTGAAGATTTTTCTTTTGATATTACTTCATGAAAAATTTAAGAACATATCAAATATTTTAAAAATATCTTCAAACACAAGTCATTATCGTGCAAGCACACAGATACACACATGAATAAACACCCAGAAAAAGAGCACTTCCCTGTGACTCCAGTGTCTGTACATAGAATATTTGACAGCATCAGTGACGGGCTCCCCAGTCTCACAGGCCAGATAATTGAGGATAATTGTGGATAACTGAGATTCTTTTATGTTATTCTTCTGTCCTTTTTTATAGTTGCATTAACCAGATTTCTTCCTAGTCCCGAACAATCCCTAGGTGCTACAACAATTGCTTACATGGAAAAAAACATTAGGAAAGTATTTTATGAACTACCATCAACTCTTGCAATTTCACAAATAAACTCTAAAAAGGAGAAAAACCTATTCATTCACTGACCTCCTTTTGGAAATAAAACATTTTAGTGGATGTATGAAGGTGAGTTATACATACAGAACATTCTCATTTCATAAGTAGGCACAGATCAGTTCTGCTTGTGCTGAGCCAGCCCAAAGCTGTGTGTGAATACCATCCACAAGCTCCACAGCCTTTTAGTTTCAGCTCAGCACTGCACTAATACAACCACAAGTAATTCCAGATCAAACTGTCACTGAGTCCAGCAAGATTTGTTGTCTGCCCACAGAAATACCTTTTAGGCCTATTTGCTAAAAACCTATTGCATGTTGTGGACATAGTCCTGTCTCTCACCAAAAGCTGGCAACGTCTACCCTAATTTTTTCAGAAAAATGGTGGGACCGTAAAAAACTTGAGATCAGTTTTCTATTTGATTAGGATTGATTACAGTACAATTGCTCTATGGTTAGCGCTAGTACACAGAGTTATATTTTAAGACAGCCTACAGCTTCAGTCCTAAAATAAACACAAATAAAATACCATTGCACTGAGTATGAAGGAAGACTGTTCACATAAACAAGCCTCAGAATGCAACACTGAAGACAGCTCAGGCTGAAGAGATAACATTTGCCTGCTATTTTTTGAGATTGTTTGCTGCCTTCAAAAGCACGCTTTATCTGCTGCAGCAAACCAAGGCATGCAAACAAATACACGCATACAGTCCCAGACACTATTTAATTTCTCCTTGAATTTCCCTAATATCTTAAAGATTCAACACTGAAATTTAAATCTGAGACCAACACAGAGAGAATTGTTTAAAGATACTTGTGTTCAGTTGTCAGGCTTGGGGAAGGGAGACTGTTGCTCTTTTAGTCTACACAAAAAAAAAAAAAGGTTAATTTACTGGCTGTGACTGTTCAAATCTTATCACTTCATACTTCTTACAAAGACTCAGATCTGACAAAAAATTCTGCACATTTATTATTTTGTATGTAGTCACAGCTGAGTTCAATCTTCAACATAACCTTTATGTGACCGAAAGGCCAGACATCAGACCACCTTTCTACCCTCCTGCCTCTGAAACTTGTTTAGTTTTCAAATGAGCAGCCATGCTTATCGGGACACAAATTTGGGTACTGAAGCCCATTAAAATCAATGGGAATATTTTTGGGCACTTCTGAGATGTCTCATCAGGTTACTGTTAGTGTCGTATTACCTGCTCTTGGAGTGTGAACATGTTCATTAATACGGTTATGACTGCTGAATTAAGTGATGAGTAAATAATGATGCAAAAAATATGAGAATGATATGGTTTCTATTATCTCCCAGAAAATAATTTATTCACCTTTTAACACAGGCTGTCACACATGTTACAGCAGTTATGAAAAGACTTTTTGTTTACATTACTAGTCGCAGAGTTGAGTGAACCACCTTCACTGAAAAGTATGCAATATAAAATTCATCCTACCTTCAGCTGTACTAGATGCACATCTACGTGCTTGCTATCTGAGTCCTGCTGGACAGAGTAGGTCAGGTCCCTGACTCTTTCAGACGTCATCCGAAGCCAGGTCTCAATTTCTGGCAAGTGGAGAACAATCTTCCAATCAGCCCCAGTGTGCAGAGGAGGCGGCTTTTCGTACTGCTGGCCAGAATCAAGCTCCTTCATGACATCTTCCTCCCCATCTCGTTCCACTGTAGGAGTCATGTTTATAAGCATGGGAGATGCATCAGATGGCATGGGATCCAGTTCTTGTGTTCTCATGGGAGAAAGCGCTACATCCATGGCTAACATGTGAGAGTCTAAACCATAATTCTTTCTGAAATAGCTGCAAAGATCAAAAGAAGAAACTGCTGTTATGAGACCAAATTTTGTAACAAAAACGTTCACAGGAAAAGGAGTAAATGGCAATGTTCAACCTGAAAATATACACTAGATGTTCAAGAATAAATAGATTTTTCAAATTAATTTTGTTGGTTTGAACAAACAAGTTCTTTGTTTGAGAAAAATAACAAATACTGCATTTCTCTCATTGTAGACAATAACCTTGAAAATTACATTTTTCATTAATGAAAAATATGTGCTGATTTTCTACAACTGCAACATAAATAAACTGAGCATTAATAAAGCTAAGCAGAACTTCACTGAACTTCACAAGTTGATATAGGACTGGCATTTGTAAACTAGCCCATATTCGAACTAATTCCTTGGCCTGAAACTTATGACTAAACACAAAATATCTCAAGTTTAATTGAAATTTCCCAACAGCCCGTTCGACTATTGATCACATACAACAAAAATTTTGAAGGCAAATTGGAAGCAACTATTAAGGACACTTGATTTATTGTATGCAGATTTTAGGTTTGAAGTTTAAATTCTTGTAGTTTTGTTAGATTAAGAACTAGTTTTATTAGAGTAAGAACTGCTACAATAAGCAACAACTCTATCAAAATTTATAGATAAGAATTCCAAATGTCAAAATATGTACCTAAAATTAAAACATTTTACAAGAGTGGCTTTATTAAAGCCCCAAAGCTGTGTCATCAGTATATGCTTACAAGGTTCACTGGAAAAAGTAAATAAGTAAAACATTTTACTTTGTACCTCTTTCTCTGTACACTCCAGCTGTATTTAGTACAGAAGGCTGCCATAAACCTTATGCCCAAGAAAAAAAATACTTAAGAGCATGCACCTGGTTTGGAGCTAAGTACCTAAAGCATTATGAAAGCTTTCATTCAGCAGGAGATGTATTTTTTACCTACTTTTGGAGAGACTCAAATTTGATGTATGCCCGCCTTTGACATACAACTTCACTAAACCTTACATCAGCACTTGCTTCTTCAGCACTTTGCAACCCAGGCTATATTCAATATGTCTACATTAAGAGAATTAAAAAGATTAGGTCCTTTTAAAGCTGTTTTTTTTCTTTGTTTTAACCTGTGCATGTTAGAAGTACTTGAACTACATTTTAATAACTTTTGCTTGTATTCCTTTTCCATAGTGCTAAGCCTGCAGTTATGCAGCTATTAATTTGGGCAACATTCCAAGTTTTTACACTTTGACTCTGTCTTCTATAAAGACTGCATAATAGCATAATAGCTATAAGATTGCAGAAAAGAAACCAGTGCCTTTCACTATTAAATCAACTACACTGTGACTACTGAGTAATATTCCTAAATATTTTAAGTGGAGTCTCAGCATTCAGAGACTACTCCTGCAGGCAGTGAGAGTACCAAAGTATCCAAACACCAGTCTACTTGTCATAGCTGGGAAAGACAAAAAAACTACATTTAATTTTAATTTGATTTTATTTCCTATCCTGCCACTACTTAGTAAATTATCTTTTGCACATCTATCACCCCCAAAACCACAATATTTAAAACTGATATTAAACTAGTAAATATTAATTTGGCACTTCAGAGCAAAATTTTCTATCAGTGCAATCAAAGAAAGGGAATGAAAGAAGATTCCAATCATTTTCAGTGCCTGCTGTACAATTTCCAACTCTTTTAGTTCGATTTTGAAGACTTCAGAATTAAATGGTGTCAAATAAAAAGCTCTGCAGCAAGACTGCATGAAATTAACATTTCAGGATGCTGAGTATTTTTCAAGTCCATCTCTTTTCACTGCCTGTTTTTCAACTTAAACTCTGTTGTTATACATACTCAAAATACATTGTTAGACAAATCACTCGATTTGAAAACATCTTGTCTTAGATACTGCTGATCATAGCCCCAGTTTTAAAGCATATAAATCAATTGTACTAACAGCCAAAAGTATCTTATTACTTTAAGCATATTCTTTAACATTATTTCCTCCTGAAAATGAAATTTTGGTGAAGCACACATGTGGTCCTTATTTCTGCATGTTTATCATTAACAAATTAAACATGCCTACCAGCAAAATAGATGGCTCTGAATCACCAAATGATACAGAAACACAGGAAGTGCAGCACTTGCTTAGTAGTTTTTCCACAGAAAAAACCCTGGCAGTCTTCTAGAGCGACTCAACATGACTCAGCTCTAGTAAGGGCATTAAAGCAATTAGCAAACAGAAATTAAAACATGCTCCTGCAGAAGCCAACAAAAGCTAGTCCATGCTGCATGCAGAGCATAGCTCTAGCTTTGAACACTGAGTTTGCAATTAGCAACAATTAGGAACCTGCTGACCTGTTTTTTTTTTTTTTTCACGATGTGTTCGACTCTATATACTGGCTCTCCAGCATTTCAGCTAATGCCTCCTTAACCATAGTTGCTCTTAAAGTCAAGTCCTTTGAATCCTTTTCTTTCTGCCAGATTACAAGTTGCAAACTTCAAGTAGGAATATGTGAAGAAAATTTAAAATAGGTCATTCTTTTCACAATCTTAAAAAAAAAATCCTACAAAGGTAATAAAACACACTGTGGATACTAATTAGCAAGGTCTGGGAAAGTTTTAAAAAGCTCACAAACACTTGAAAGGAGAAACTGCTGCAGCTAGAAATGGCTAAATCCCAACACTAAGACATAGATTCATTAAATTGTTTCTTGGCAAAATAAAAAGGCATCATCATCCAGCTATGCTGCAAGAAAGGAAAACTGAAAGGTTCTCCTGTGCTCTCCGAGAAAACCGGCCCTGAAGCTGCTCGTTCCCAGGAGTGCTCCTAAAATCACGGGAGAGACAGTAAGCTCCACCCTGCTATCCCCCCCTCCGCGCTCCTCCGCAACTGTGGCAAGGCCACATAATTCCCCTGTCACGCCTGCACTGACCTATGAAACGCACTGGCAAGGCACTAAAGAGTGCTCCCTCCGGTCACCCTCGTGCACTGGGTATGAAAGGAAAACAGGAAAAGCCCTGTCACAGAGGTGTTTTTACAAAGTTCTAATGTTGAAATACTAAATAGCAAACAAGGCCAAGCAACAACAGTAAACCTCACAGATATATCTACCGTAAGCAATTCCAGAGTTATAAAACTTGCCAAAACACTTTTGATCAGAAGTAGGTTCTGCTTCTTGGATTACTGACCACGTGGAAGTTAGACTTCCATATTTCTAACTAGGACAGCAGCCTTGCAGAGGACTGTATTCATAAAGTTTTGTTAAGACACCAGGTACTGAAGATGGCTAATTTATCTGCTCTCGACATCATTCTCATATAGCCACTTGCATCTATTGTCCTCTAGCTAGACCCTTTCCCCTCTGATATTTTGGATATTACTTTTATACCGAAACACAGAAGGTAGGAGCAGCAAGATGGGGTATGGAAGTCCTTCTTCAGCAGTTCCAGTATTGGCATAATGTACCATCAGTGACATAGGATAAATTTCAGCAAAACCAATTTTAATTTGATATTTGAAAAAGTGTATTTAAGAACAATATTCTATCTATTAAGCTGTCATCTAGTAGATTAAAACATTTGCTAAAGAAAGATATGAATGGACGATCAACTTAAATCATACTTTGCAGTCATACATTGTGGTGTTTGATTTTAATGCTGGCATTAGAATTTGTCATATTTCTGAAGTATTTTGTTTTTCCAGATTTTGTGGGATGTACAGACAGTGAATTGTAAACCACTATAAGTGTTAGAACACATATTAAAACTGAATTAGAGTTGCTCTTTAGACACTTCTATGCAAAAATAATTTTTGAAAAGAGGTAAAGAAGTGATTCGTTTCCTTTTAAGCAGGACCTCTATGAGTGCTGAAGTGCTTTATAAACATGAAAATCTAAGCTCAGTCTTGTTTTTTACATCCCAAAGTCCTGGTAGCAACAATGACAGTTTTAGGTGGGCAAGCAACGCTACATCAGATTCTAGCTTTCTTCTAAACCAAATCCTTTCTGTACCTGGAATAGCTGTATTAACTAGATGATTTTAAATTTGCAGGTGAACAGCTGAAAATACATTTTCAAATGTCCTGATCAATAAAAAGTTAATCTCTCAATATTTTCAGGGAATAGCCTTATTTTCATCATGACAATCATAGGTAAGAATTATGATGCCATTATTTTTTAAAGATACACCTCAAATTATTTGTTTCTGTCACTTCTGAAGCTACTGTTTCAGTCTGCTGAAAGCACACATTTATGAAGTACACAACATAGCTACAAGCTTGTACTCTTTCTTGTGGGAGAAGAAAAATAGATGAATTGAGAGTATTTTTTTGCCTTTAGTTCTTTGTATAGACGTCTACATTTTCATGGATAATAGTATAAAAGGTGAGAGATCCTGTGTAAGCGCATGCACACATATGCTTTCTATCTTCATCTTTAGCAAATGCATTATGCCTAACAGATGGCTGATTACCTTCCACTAATCACATAGGCAATCTCACTTTCCGCTGGTTTTCCACTCAATCAGATGCTAATGCTTTTATGCAAAACATAGAATGTGTGTGTCAACCATAATATAGTTCATCAATCACCACAAGCCTTGAAAGACTTTGCTCACTCATTCTGCTTCCCAATTATTCACATTTTCCTTCTTTATAAAGTGCAGGCCATATTCACTCTGCCAGCTATCAGATCATCCACGTTTTCCTCCAACAGCAGTTGGTTCCTGTCAAACAAAGATTCATTAAGTATTTTAAGCCATACAGTAGTCCAAGCATTGATCAGTGGTGCAGACACTGCGTCGAGTGAATGCTGATGAGCTCTAATTTTTTTTACTGTCACATATTGTTAAAATCAGCCATAAGCAATATACAGCCACCTGTCTGTCAACTAAACAATTCATTTCATTCTCCAAAATGGCCCAAAAAACCCAAACTCCACCATTAAATAATTATGTCTGCTTGCTGACTTTGAAATCTAATGATGTAAATTTTAACATCAGATTTAATGAGCTTATTGATGTTGAGTTTTTTAAAAATAGATACAGTCAAAAGGAATATCTCACACAGCCAAGTTATATTTCCATTTCTTTTCCATTTCAATAGTCTCAAGAGTTCTCTGCCAAGTTATAAGGCTTATTACATCTTTCCTGGAAAATGCAATCTACTGTATCTACTGCAAAGATGAACTGTGTCAGTACACCAAAAAACTGAAATACATCATGTCAGTAACTACATACAGAGCAACTTGAATTTAATATCACATTAACACTGTCCATGCTACACCAATTCTTTTGCTGATTTCCTACATGATTTAAGAAATACAGTAATTTCAAAAAGATTTCAAAGAACTGAATTCTAAGAGAGCCAATTTAGCTTTTCCTCTTCATATCATTCTCTGTAAACACATTTCGAAAATACCTCCTTTACAATTATCCAACTATCACACCTAAAAATCTGAACAAACTGGACAAGAAGGGAAAAAATTTCCACTTGGCACTGCTGAGCATCCTATTTGATGTGTGTAGACTCTTAGAAGGTATATCTGATAGGGGATACGATGATGCCTGAAGTCCTGCAGGATACAGAACAAAGAGCCTTGCACAGTAATGTCAATATTAAGCCTGAACATTAATGTGAATCATGATTAAAATTTTTAATGTTACTGATTTACAGTCCATTAGAAAGCCTACCTCCAAGGCTTTAAGGATAGCAAAGCCAGATCACCAATGATTAACTGCAGAAATCTCACCATGGATGTTTGAGTTCCTGATTATGTCTATAAATCAGGATTTATGTCACTGCAATGGCCCAACATGCTCTTTGGTATCTGGTGTTTCTCTTTCTAATACAAGTGAAGGAAAATGTAGAATTTACAAGGCAAGTGTTTCACTAGAAACTGGAAATTATTGTAGCAAATCAGGGCAAATGGAAATTCTGCTGGAGGATTTAGCAAAGGATCTGTCAGAAATTGATTGCATAGTAGGAGAGGCTATGAAACAAACTGATAGACCACAAGGTCTAGGTCTAGGCATTATATACCCAGGCAATCTGCAAGAAGCCAAGGTTGAAATAGCCAAACTGCTGGTTGTGGTGTGCATGATCTTTCATTTGAAACTTCTTTGGTTCTTAGGGTACCATTTTTAAAGAAAGGTTCTGGGGGACCTTTCCACCAGGAAAATTAGTAGAAACTGTAGGAGAGTAAGGCAACACCTGAAAAAGAACCACTTTTTAGAGGAAGAGCCTCCACTGCTTTTGAAAAGTCACGCTATTGGAGTTTTCCAAACTGATCACAAAATGCTTTTGACAAGATCCAGTGCCAAAAACTAAAGGAGTCTAAATAGCCACAGGGTAAGGAGGAAGGTCCTTCAATGGACAAATAATTGAGTAGAAGGCTGGAAACAGTAGCAATAAATGGACAGTGGAACGGAGAATGAATGGAGACAAATGGAGATCAGAAGCAGAGTTTCACAGAAACCTCTGTTAGGCACTGTGCTTAAATAAACCATTTTAGGTCCCTCCAATAAAGGACCTGAAAAATGGGTGAACAATCAAGTGACAATCAAGTCTGCAGAAGGTATTGAAATACCTGGGACAAATTTAAACTCTGAGTAAATGCAGGGCCTTACAGGACTGAAAAAATGAGCAATAAAATATCAGATTAAAATCACTATAGGCAATATGAAGTTATATGTATGAGAAAAAAAAAAATAGTCCTAATTGCATATATAGAATGGGCTCCGAGATGAATGTTACTACTCAAGAGCAATGTCTTGGAAGGAAAACTATCAAAGTTCCATAAAGACCATCAGCTTAATAGTCAATAGCAGCCAAAAAGAAAATCAAATTTTAGGAACATTTAGCAAAGGAATACAAAATAAAGCAGAAAAAAAAATTCATTACATCACTGTATAAATCCATGGTACATATCCAGCATGTTATGTGCAATTCTGGTCCCCTCATCACAAAGGCAATTTGAAGGACAAACAGGAATAAGTAATCCTCTCCTTTCACATGAAAACCGAGCAGGGTAAGACTCTCAGCCTTGAAAAAAGGTGACTTAGGAGGATAGAATGGAGGTCATAAAACACCACTTTAAGACCATGCTATCTGGAAACTTTAAATGTTGCTGTTTTTCACAACTTGGGCCTCTTCATTCTTCAAAAGAACCCCAACCTTTTCTCAGTGGAAGCAGTCATCATATTTCTCATGTGTTCTTTGTCCAAAGGTCATTAAAGTGGTAGACCACAATTCCTCTCAGCATCTGTCATTTGCCCAACCACCTTATACACCTAAGAGCATGCTTCAGCCATTCATTCTACTTGCTATTGGTTTTTGCATGCAATTCCCCAAAGGAAGACCTAGAAGACCCAAGCAGGACCCCTTCCAGGTATTCCTTTCAGGAACAAATAGATAAAGACCTTAACCCACAAACAGCTTTGTTTCAAAGAAAGCATAACTGAAAATTTCAAACAGCAAACAGTCCTGAACTCACCTCTCTCAAGCCCTTGATTTATTCAGTGTCTTCAGCTGCTTCAATAAACTCCAAGTTCCTGATCTAAATTTATTTCAATACATATATATAAAGCCACAAGTATGCTAGTCTATACGAATGAAAGCTTTGGGCATAAATCCAGTATACTCATCATATCAACAGTTTGCACCTGTACTGTCAAGTCCAGGAATTTCATAAACTGTGGAAACTGTACAGTATTTCAAGAAGTACACATTTCAAGAAGTACTAACTGTGCATCTTTACACAAGCACCAAGTTTATCTAAAAATGTATCCAATAGTTCTAGTCCAGCATTAACCGCAATTATCCTCAAAAAGAATAGCGGGGGAATGGGGGGAGGGGGGGGGGGGTGCAGAACAAAACAAACCCAACCAAAAACCCCAACTCTATATTTAACTATTCCTCTGCAATTAATTGAGTATTGGAATTATCACACTGAGCCTAGAAAGCCATGGAGAGAAAGGAATATTTCTCTACTAAAGAAAACATGTCATACATGCTTATGTAAAAACCTAAACACTGTGATATATAGTGAAGTCTTGCCTGAAACAGCACATAAAATTTATACACTCCCAGCTCATATCATTTTATGTTCTCACTTATGAAAAAGCAGGGAGACTAGCTGGAAATGATCACATTAGACAACCATTATGAGGTACATCATAAAAAATTCTACACTACAAGATGTACAGACGTTGAAATCAATTGTGTAGTGCCAGACTCATACAGCTAGAGCAATGTATTCAGAGAATCAAGCATACTGGGATGAGTAGTTGTGTTTCCTGGCCATTTCTGACTCAGCACAGGTTTGCCCTGCAGTAAGAAACAGTGACCGGGAGATGATGTGGTGTGAGGAGATTAGCATTAAAATGGACAAAGACAAATTAGCTGCTTCATATTAATTCATCATTACTTCAGCATCCTTTATAACTGTCCTACACTACCTTAGGCTTTTTTTATCCTAATTTTCACTCCAGAATGTCAGCACTACATAGAAGATATACAGAGTGGTAACTTTCATATGCTGATTCTTCAACATACATGTGAGTGGTTGGCTGTTGGTTTTTGGTTTGTGTTTTTGGGTGGATTTTTTAATCTCCCTGGATAAAGCCTTTTTTGTCATTCTAGTGGCCAGTAGTGAGTAAAGCATTTGCAATCATTACATATTTTTTCCCTTCACCAGCTAAAAAGTCAGATGGTAAAGGATGCAAAATATTTAAATCTAGCAAGCAGGTGGTCCCTTGTTCCAAAATTTTTCTCCAAAGAGATAATGTGAAATATCTTTTAAATTGGAAGAGAGCAAAATCAATATTAGGCTCGTCTGAATACTAATCTGGATTTTAAATGGTCTTTAAGTATGCACAGAGGCAGTGAGATGTAGGTGAAAACATTCAGAGCTGTTTCACAGAGGATGGACTTATTTGCTTGTGTCTATACCACCGTAGGTCCTTGACTGCCTACCAAATCTGACCCACGTCCAGTCAGGCAGGAGAGCAGAGAGAATCTGCAACTGTTTGTATGCATTTGTACAGACACGATCTTAAACTCTTTAGTTGCTGAGAAGTTTTTTGGAAAAAAAAAAAAAAAAAAATCAAATACGAAGCAGATTATTTCCACTCCCTAAAACAAAACAATTTACACACATGACATTTCATTTCATATCTGTGTGTGTCACTTTCTTGAAGTGCTCATCCATTAATGGGCGCAAGGTCTCCACCAAGTAAGTAGCGTACCAACCTTTTCCAGCTCCAAGCAAGATTATTGTCAATTCCCTCTAAACACAGCTAGTTTGGCAGCTCTCTAGGGGCTGCTGAAATACATGGAAGTCCACTTGTTTTGCAACACTAAATTTTATTCCAATTGTGCATTAAAAAAACTAATTTAATTTCAGCTATCTGAAAATATCTTGTCAAATCACTCACAGAACCCTAGTTCAAGTTTTCTTCTTTAATTGCATATTTACCTGGTAGCTGGGAAAAGGGTGTTTTTCACAGAAGGTTAATTGATTCTACAAGACTGATCTGCAATGGTAAATTTGAAATACAAAAATCCTCACATCAAAAATCTCCCATAAATAACCTTTTCAAATTCTTTGATCAATTAAATTGCTTTTGACATTTTTCATGGAAAAAAAGAGGATGAGATCTTTCTCTCTTTGTTCAAAATTTCATTCTTTCCAGCTTTCAGTTGTCATTTTAGTTTGCTTTTTTCTGACCACTTTAAAAAAGAATTCATTTTCTTCTCCAAAACAGAAAAGAACAAAGAAATTTTTTTTCATTAAGTAATGACAGTTAAAAACCACAGTGTTTTGATGCAAATTTCACTGCAAAGTTCCAACCAGTCTCGCTATATTTCTTGGGAGTTACCTCAAAACCAGTACTCTCAGGATTTCTCCTATGACAGCAGAATTAAGGTACTGCTGTAAGTCAGCTCAAAGTTAGGGAAAATGAAAATAATATGTTTCACTGTAATTTCACACTCCAATTTCCTAATAAATACATGCTAATCACTTAGGAGAAATCTTAACGTTATTTCAGGGAAAATTATCCAGAGGCTAAACAAGCTTATTCATTTTTATTATGGAAGTTAGTTATGAGAAATTAATTACTTCTATCAAGCAACATGACCTCAAAATAGATCATACAAGAAGAGCTGGACAGGGTTGTTTTAGCCCATTTTCAAGTTCTATTATTTCTTATCCTCTCATATGTACTGTACAAAGTACGTCAGTCATTGCCAACCTCTGGCTACAAAGTCTTACATCTTTCTCTAGCAGTCATTCAAGATCATCATTTGTGCTTCTTCCTTAAACTAAGGCAGTATCAGACATATTATAGGTAGTGTAATACTGGATGCCCAGTCACTCAGTTCAAAAGTTATAATAATAATTTAAAAAAAGAAAGAAGATTCATCTACCTGAAGAATTCTTCAGGACACAATATTAGTATGTCAGATCCAACAATGCAACTTCAGGTATTTAAGCTGCCCCAGCCCTAATCCTAGTAGTAAAATAGATCAAAATAGCCATGAGACATGCTACAATTTCTGAAACTAACTTGGTTACGCTAAATTTTAATAATTTTATTAGAATAAAGATTTTTTACAAAACTGCTACTTTTTGGAATGATGAAAAATGAAGCTGCTGAGATCAGAGAGTTTGATCCATTTGGGAAATCAGTATTCTATATTATATGCGACACAACACACTGTGGCTAGCTGACCCTGCAAATTCTCACTGTCCTGTAAGGTTTAACTATAAATAATTTAGCTGTTAAATATAATATTTTCAGGCCTTATCTAGAAGAACACCATAGCCATTGCTTGTTACCTCAGTTTGGGGATTCACAGAAATAGACTAAGGTCTTTGGAGCATAAATTGTTTTTTCTACTAAGTCATACTGAAGGGTTCTGCTCTATTGTTTTGGTACCTGGTATTATTTAATATCAATAATACGTTATCAAATGTGTACATCCAGTTGTTTCAGACATTCAGTTCTCACAGTAATAGTGCACTGTAAAACATTTTTTTCATTTTGGGGATTAATTTTTAATATACATAAAAATAAGAGACTTCCTGTACTACAAGGATGAGCCATGGCTTCAGTAACTATTTTGCAAACTCTTTCTCTCAATCACTACTTGGATAAAATCCTGACCCTTGATGTTGGCTTACTGGTAACCTAAAAATAGATATCCAGTCATGCTGTGTTATCAGTTGATTGACACCATCACCCAAGATGAGTATGGTTGCTTTATCCTGTTCCTTTCTATTGTGCAATTTTACAAGGTCATTTACAATTGACCCAAAGCATCAGGAAGGTATTTCACCAACCCCAGTGTAGAATTATTGTTTCTGGATTATACTAAGTGACAGAGACAACTTCATTTTCTCCACACACAATATTATTTTTGTACTCAGAGCTTTCTAGTTTCACCATCACCCATCTTCTGACTACAATCCAAAAAAATACTTTCTCATCTCATTGTACATTATAAATTTTGGAAGAAAAGCTATACGATAAACAGTATCAATGGCATCTCTAAACAGGGTTCAAGCAGATTTCCAACTTCATTTTGCACCTGAACTCTAACCAAATTTTAAAATATTGGCAATTGCAGAACTTTGTTCTTAAATCTAAATCAGTTTCCACAACACTGATAGCGGCCAAGAAATTTTTCAGTATCAAATGCTCTTGAATTATCATCTCATACACTTTTCTGAGTATACAAGTACATGATATGCACCAAGACTACCCACCACCACTGTTACAGACTGCATCTCCTCAGATAAGTAACTCTGATTCTGATCTCTCTTCGATTATTTTTTAACTAAGACTACCTTCATAGACGTCAGTAAAATGACAGAAATAAGAAAGCAGGCTTTCAAAGGCTCTTAAGCTGAACACAGAAAATTAAGGTACAAATGTTTTTACCCTTTTAAGTCATTCTCAGTTACGTAACACTGCTTTCTTTTACCATAAACTTGATCAGATACATCAAAATTAAGTTAAACTAGAGGAGGAATCCAAATTTTGATAGTTCTGAAACTTTAGGGTACAAAATTGTTGCTTCAAAACTTTAACTAGCTATAAGATATTAGCATAGTATTTGTAATATTAGTAGTTCAGCATTAACACTGATGCTCTGGGTAGCTCTGTACGAATGTTAGATATCGTACATGCTCCGGGAGAAGAACTACAGTTCTGACATGCATTGTTCAGAGCACAATCCCTGAAGAAAATAAAAATTAAAAAAAAAAAGAGGAAGCACCTATATACGCCCCTAGGACAATCTTTTACAATGGAAGGATACAACTAAGACAACAAAAGCAACAACAGAAAAAATAAAATGAAAGAGAAAGAGAGAAAGGAAGGGTGGAGGGGGGAAGGGAAATCACCCTCCCTCTGTATCCTTTTATGTAGGTACATGTCAATACCTAAGATTAAGGGCAAACCCAAAGCCTTGTAGTCTGACTGCACTCATTAAAAAAGTACTTCTGGCAAGGTTTTTTTCAATCTGGACAGATACTGCCTTGAAGATGCCATAAAAGTGACTGAAATGTTTCAACAGGAAAACTACAGATTCTTGCACAAGATTTTCCCAAGTAAGCTCAATCCTTGAAAAACGCATGTATCTTGGAAGGATCAGGGATGGAGGAACCCAAACCTGTTTTTTGAAGGTGACTTTTGAATTCCAAGAGCTAAGCATTTGACCAGGAGATAAAAGAAAACAGTATTGTGAAAAGAAGCACAGATAAAGCAAAAGTGCAAGGACCACAGTCTGGAGGAAAAAGAAACAAAAGAAGGTCAGAAGGAGCTACAAGAAAATGAGAAGCTTAAATATGGATGCAAGACAAAAAGATGCTAGGGAATAGATTCAAAAAGCAAGTAATCTGAGTGATAGAAAGGAAATTCAATCTAAAATACATATTAGCTGGTGTGAAACCAGGAAAAGATGCAAGCAGAGATAAGAGGGGTTTCATTATTTTTATTATGTCATTCTAGGAGGAAAAAAGCTCCTAGCGGGTAAAGAACTAGACCACTGTTTATCAGCACGAACTAGTATACCATTGCACCTCATTTATCCCATGAATTCATCTATATCAACATCAGAGTTTGCACTACCTTGAGCACATTTAACCATGACACCTTAATGGTATGCCAAGGCAAAAGGAGGCACCTTGCCCACAGCAAACTGAAGAGTCTCAGCTTATTGGAAGCTGCAGTAACAGAAAGACTGAAGGAAGAATTTGTGTCATAACAATTAGACTGGAAAAAATCAGCAAGATGCTAACAGCAGAATGAAGGTTTAGTGAAATATGAACATTCAGTGTCCCGCCTGATGGTACTCTCTTATTCAATATGCACATTACAAAATATCCAGACTTCAGAGCATACCATCACAACAAACAGAGTATCATCAAACAAGAAATGAATAGTCAGGAGTTTTCACTCATCTAGCTCAAGTGGTTTATTGGCATATTTTCTACTATGAACAGTTCATCCTTACCTCAGCAAAAGAAAACTCTCGGCCATTTTCCACTATTCATGAAAAGCAACATGTTCATGTTTTCTGCCAATCAGAACTTCTTTAGGAGAAAAATATTCCTCTTTTAATCCTGAAAGACATACTTCTCAAAGTCCCACACAATGAAGTGATAAGATACTTATGCAATCCCCCAAATTACAAATAGGTATGGGTACAAATTTTCTTTTAAAGCTGAACTATACCTGCATAAACTATACAAAATACATATATTATATAAAATATATATACTATACAAATTGTTAAGAGGGACAGAACTCTACTTCCTAAAGGCAAGCAGAGGGAGGAAAAAATCAATACTATTCAGCATCATCTATAAAATTATAAAGATGTTTTAGTTGTTTACATGTAACATTTTGTCATCACAAGGGGAACCTGCCTGTATTCTAAGGCTATATAAGGTGGACTAGATGTTGTTGCGACTGTACTTAAGAAATGGCAAAGGAATTCTGGAAGATATGGCTTGAAGCATCAATGCTCTCTGTGTGGGAGCTGGACTCTTGTTCACCAAGGAAAGGAAAGGATATAGATTTATAGCTTGGAGTTCCACTATAGGGAACAAGGACTCTGAACAGAAGTCCTACTTACTCTGGATACCTTTTTTTTTTTTTTCCCCCTGCCTTTGCCAGTGATTTTGACTCTTGGGTGGGTGGTTCTATGATAAGGGACCAAAAAGTCACCCAAACACAGAAATTTTTCAGTGAGACACAAAAGATGATAGTGCAGAGATCATCTTATGACACTCCAAAAACACCATCTCGAAGCTGACCCTGCACAATGGGTCCTGACCAACATGCACTAGAAGAACAGATGTCTCTGAACTAGACCACCTGCACAGTAGATTCCAACTTGATTTTTATAGTCATCTGTTGGCTGGCACAGAAGAGAAGGATGGCAGTCTCCAGCTACAAAAGCTACTTGTACATGGGAGTAAACAGGTTTGGCTATTTCTGGTTCAGATTCTTGGACCCCAATAATTTAGAAAGTGATGTCTTCGTTGTCTGCCCCATTATGACTGGACTACACACATTTTGTACAATGAGACTACTGTACAGACAGTTATCGTTGTTCATTTGGGTTTATTATTTTTTTCTCATGATATAAAAGGTACATATAGTATCATGTTCCAAGACTTCTTTGAATGCTTCCAAGCACAGAAGAGAATTCATTTTCTAGAGCCAGAAATGACCGTACTAGCCCAAATAGTATCTTAAGATATAATTTGCTTCATAAGAGTATCTTGAAAATGATAGATCTTACCCTGTCTGCTGCCACCAGCAGGCAGTAAGATGTTTGCACCAGCACATTTTATGAATATATGAGTTGCAAACTCCTTGTTCTCTGCACATATATGGTGTACACTTTTGGTAAATCTGTTCAACCCACATAATTTTCTTATTATTTTCAGAATTGCACTGAACAATTCAATAATATGAATCAATAAACAGAGATGCCATAAAACAGTCCACAGGAGATCCATTCAATTTGCTATGCAATTTAAATTTTAGATCAAGCACCTGCAGAAACAGTAGGTTCTTAATACATTCTTAAGAACTGAAATTCTGATATGAACTAGCATTTTTCTTTAGTTAAATTTCAAGTCAGTATATATAATTACAGGTATTTCCAGTTCAGAGACTTTTTCATCCTACTACCAAATACATATAGAGTACATGAAAAAGGAATGGAGAAATGTTCACTTATCCAGAAGTAAGACCATTTGTTTCCAGTGCTATTCTTCACAGTTTTACTTTAGATTTTCTTATTCTGTATGATCTTCTAACTTTGTATAAAAATAAAATGTTTATTAAGATGGAATAGTACCTACTTGAAAAAATACACTTTCATCATTATTTTGAACGTTTTGCTACAAGTCGGTCATATGCCTTCAGTTTATGTCTTTTTTTTATTAACAACCATTTTTACTCAGCAAAAGAAAGTTATATAGATAGGCAGAATTTGTTCAGAAAGCTGGATAAACATACAGCTATGAACTGTATGCATGCAGGAATGTGTTTGATATTTCATGCATTCAGAAAAATGTTAGAATAGAAAACAATTAAAAAGTAACAATTATTGTGCAGCCATTTGAAAATCGTGTGCATTGTACATGAAGACAAATTGTGACTGCCATCTCAGATGCACTTACAAGAATAATTTTTGTGTGTATGCAATGACTGAATTTATACAAACTCATGTGGTTCTATATGTGTTTTCCCAACCTTAAATAGCAAATTTTGTATTGAAAAGATTATGCATGTTTGTTATATGTAGATTTTTAGGCTGGAAATTAGGATTGAAATCCTGCAAGACTCCTCCTCACCAGATGTCACCACCTCTTACGTTTGAAATGCTCACAAAATGGGATATCTTTTATGACACTTATTTGTTCCTCACCTAAACTAAGAATTTCAGAGGAACATGAAAAGCTTAAAAACCCACCAAAAAACCTAAAAACATGTTGGCCATATGAAAAATTTAATAAAAATAAGCCTCTAATTCCTCCACTCCTAACATAAAATTTCAAAACACAAAGAATAATTTTAAATATTTAATTTTATATTATTATTTACGTCTTCTTTCTGAGTTCTGACAGTCTATCACTTCCTTTAAGGGCTATCAGAATTGTTCAGGATTGGCCCCTTAATTTTGTCATTAGTTAACATATTGACTACATGTATTGATTATTTTACAGTCTTATTCTGAAATAGATTTTAGAGAGTCTCAGTTTAGTTACTTGCTGCTGCCAACCTCCTATGGTACACTAAATGATACAAATATGACAATTATACTAATACAGTATTTCAGAAGAATATGGGTTTTCAGCATAAATTAGAATATTGGATTTTTGCCTCAAAACTTAAGTTTTTGTTCAGAGAGATGGAAAAACAAACATGATTTTACAGAACCTACAGTAACCTGAACTTTTAAGATAATCACCTGGGAAGGCTCAGACCTAGAGTCCAGCCACTTAAATTATAAAAAAGTTTACAAAAAGTAGAATTAAACAGGAGCAACTGCACAAGCTCCACTCAAAGCACCTCATAAAATTCTGTTTAAGGTCCTTTCTTTGACAGTGGATGACATTTCCAAAAAGGAGCAGGAATTAGAGCTCTCACTTGGTTTAAGATTTCTGCAACCATTTGCGAATGGAAGAAAAACCACCATGGCTTTCTATTACCAAATACATGGAAGTGATTCTCCCCAAGGCATGAGGCTTCAGATTTAGCACACGTGATTTATTCATGAATGTCAAGTAGCCAAAACTTCAGAAAATTGATCAGGTGCACAGAAAATATAGGAAAACCAATATTCTGCATGTTTGTCATACAGAATGTGGAACTGGAGAAAAAAAAAAAGTCACAGAATTCTGAATTGCACAACACATGTGACTAATCTGATTAGGACAAAATGTAAAATACACTCCTGTCCTTAGCATCCTTCATTGGCTTATGCTGGTCTACACTAAGGCTGTGGTGAATTGCAGTTAAGGTATTTCTTGCCTCACACATTGCAAGGAGAGTGCTGTTCTTAACTCTGATGGCCAATCTGTTCCACCAAGAGGTAGGTGCTGCAAGCACTCAGCACTCTAAACTCCAGTCCAAGCTAGGTTCTCAGGAACCTAGTTTTGCAGGTAAAATGTACAATATCTATCCAAATTTAAAATGACTTAATTTTGAAAGAATTCATTTAGTTGAAAATATCTAATGACACACTGTCAACTCTGTTTAATCAGCTGTGAAATTCCAATTTACGTTGTTTTATTCTACCTTCATGATATACACTCATGTGACTCTACTATATGAAATGGCATTGGACCTAAATTACTTTCTCAGAACTAAAGGCCTTATCTTACCTTTTCTCCTGCTGAAACACTCACTGCTCCTTCAAAATTAACAGTACAGAACCGCACTTTCACTTATTAAAAGACACATACTTTGTAAATCATTATAGCAGTACCTATTTCTATACCTTTTCCATGCCAAGGGGTCATTTTGGTGCATTACAGGTATAGTAAAAGTCTGTAGAAACGGAACATGAAACCAAAACAGTATGAAAAATAATGCTATTAAATACCACAGAGTTTACACATTTCAGTCATCCCATCATTTAAGCAGTCTATGGAGAGTGGAATTTATTTGCATCTACTTTCTTTCTTTCCTTCCCTATGGACATTTACGGTTCTGAGAAGTAGAGACAAGACTTCAGAGAAATAGTATTATGATTCAGAATCACACCATAAATATAGTTCAACAAGTTAGTGCAAGATCCTACCTAAATACAAAGGATACAGTGTGTGTATATATATCGGCATTATAATATGACAACTTATCGGTCAGAATCAGTGACTGATTTATTAAATATAGCTACCCTTTAATACACATTGGAATGTATTTTTTGCACTAAAACATCTACTCCTAGGTTGTAAAATAATAGTCTGACAGTTTGAACAAGGAAAGAGACAACCCATGAAAAACATTTGTGTCTATTTAAATCTGTTTTGATAAAAACTGCTTCAACTCAGTAATTTCAGTTTTATGATAGGTCCCCTCCAAACAGAAACAACCAAGACATCAAGCATTTATTAACTCCTTGAGCAAAGAAGCAGTAAGGAAACAATCCTCAATAAATAAGTTACCTCTGAAGAGCTCCCAGGTGTGTTTCATTCAAAAGTTGTGGCCTAGTTAAGCTACATTCTGGTTATATTGTTTTTCTTTCTGCTTTGTTCATGAAAATTCATTTTGCTGTTTGGGAAATCTGTGAACAGCATCTGAGACAAATAATTGACTTACTCAGCAGCAAGGAGGAGTGGAAGCTCAAACAAGCAGCTGAAATAAATTTGAGTGCAGCCACAAGTCCCTGAAATTTACCTGTTTTACCTGTCAGCTATCAGGGCTCCAGAACAGAAGAAAAAAAAAAAAGAAAGAGGATAAGTGGTCTACCTCATAAGTTCAGAAAAGACTGGATGAGATTCAGTTATTCTAGATCCTAGTAATAGAAAATGTCAGACAGAGATACTCCAGCTGCTGGAAAGCTACCAGCAGAAACAGTGGAAAATGCTGGAAATGTCTGTGTTCCCAGCAGCTGTGGAATTAAAAGCTATTTATAGAGCCTGCCATAAATGATAACATTTTTTCCAGAAAATCTTGAAATTAGTGAGAAGCTAAGAGGGAGGGAGAAATGAACAGTCTGCTGGGAAGGTAATTTTCTTCACAGTTGCCAAAATCTGATACAATTAAGATGACATGGATGTTTTCTGCATCAGTCTTCTTCTAATTGGTAACTACACCCCTTGATGATATTTTAAACAAGAACAGATGCTTCTGTCTTAAACAAATTTATTTTGCTAAGCAGAAAGAGAACCGCATCATGGATGAATGGATCTGGGTTTTATTTTGAGAAAAAATTATTTTACAAGGATTACAGATACTTCTTTGTGGAATGAAAACAATGCTATTCTATGACAGCTTAAAAACTCCTCTAAACTTAGAATAGTAACTTAAAATGGACAGTATAAGATGATGATTGCCTTTCCCAAGCTTGTTCTATCATTCACTGATAAACATTTTCAGGAGGAACGAAATCATACTATGATATGAAACATATCATAGGAAAGTAGAGCTTTCAGTAACATGGAAAATACTTTCCTGCTCACTAGTGCTGTCATTCATGTTCTGCATTGTGTAGATGGAGAAGAGCAAGCCATGTCAGACACCTTCACTCCACTGCTGATTTTGCATTTGTTGGATAACCAGATCACCTCCCTTTGCCTCGGTTTCCATCCTCTGATGAGCAAGTTCCTCAGGCCAATAACTCTTCAGTATGCACCAAAGGCAACAAAATGGAGCCCAATTATATCTGGGAATTTTAAGCACTAAAGGTAGTAAACAATAACTTCCTGTGAAGTAAAGGGAAAAGCAAAGTAACAGCCACTCTGAACATACAAGACTTACCCTCTTCCCCCCAGACAGCATCAGTTCATTCTCTAGTAACAATGAGACATAGTGGTACATTTTAAGTAGAGAAGTAGGGTCACCTTATTGATGAAGGGCAACCCAGTTTCACACCTATTAAATAATTAAAATGGAAGACGTACATTTGCCAAGCGACAACTGTTTCCAGGATTCTTTTGAGAGAAAATAATCCCTTATCACTTGCTTAAGAAATAATATGAAGCCAAGAAAAAAAAAAAAAAAAACAACACAAAACAAAACAGAGTAAATACAAAGACCTAGCACAGCTCCAAAAACCTTAACTCCATCCTTCTTGCCTATAATGGGATTTTTTTCTTTTTACTGTAATGAATTTAGCAATCTGTTTGCACTAAACTGGGAATATGAATGCATTTGTGTACATGTCAAAAATTACATATAGTTAACTGGATTTATTCTTTCCTGGAAGTCATCTTGGAAACTAAATTTCAAAAGTATTTTATCCCATTTTGATTATCATATTTAAGTATTTATCATGGTGATTTTGTCATCTCTTCAGTTGGTATAAGATTATTAATACTTACTATTCATCAATCACAACAGTTTTGGATATGCTAAAACATGACGTTATAAAGTGTGTGAAGATTCAACGTAGGTTTTTCAAATGTATATTTAAGGCATGCAGTTCTCCAGAAGTGCTTTAAAAGAAGGAAAGCATTGCTATTAAGCACTTTTAATATTATTATACAATATGTTACATGTGATTACAACAGAGAAAAATTGCTGATGGAATTAGCTAAAATCTCCATTGTGATGAAATAGCTAGGATTTCAAAGAAATAAAAATTACCTAAATTTATCACAAAATAATACTAATTTCATATATGACCCATACGTTTGTATTTATGTCTATTTATTTGTGCTTGTAAATTACAAGTTCAGCATTAATGATAGACTTTGATAAAAAAATCCATAAAGTATTTTAAAATTACTATCACAGTCTTGCAATAAGTGTAATAACTGAAAACCACAAAAAAAGTAGCTACAAATTTACAAAGAATTGGAGAATTAAATCAGAAAAAAAAAGTCCATGTTATGGTTGGTCCACCCTGTCTTCCTAACACCTCTCATTAGAGCATGTTTTTATCTGCTCATCAACCTTTGGCCTCTAATTTTGTTCAAGGTGAATGCCCTAACAGAATCACACTCTAAGACCCCACAGCATTATGTCCTGAGTCTTATCCTGAGTCTCTTTCTACTCAGAACAAATGAGAATGTTCCTTGTAAATTGTGTGTCCAGCTGAAAATCTTCTTCATCAAAACTTAGAACGACTTTTTTTTCAGCAATCTATGAGAAATACATATTCCCCTGAAATAACAAATATTAGTTTATTAATAATTAAATATTCTTCAGTAATGAACAGATTCACTTCAGAGAAATTTGGTCATGTATCAGCTGTCAGTCTTAAATTTCTTGTTCTCTATCATTGCTTTCACTTTTTAAGGGATTTTCTGCCTCTTCAAAATAAATATGGTATTCTGTTCATAGTACTGCCTATCTGATTGCACATACAAGAAGGCCCAAATGAACACAGACACACTTTTCAAGTAAATTCAGTCTGAAATACTTTTCAGAAAGATGGAATACAGTGAAATGTGTTGGAAATTAAGTAATACATTTTAAAATAAACTTGAAATTTACTTTGTATTACAAAGCTGTTGAATGTACTGTCAAGACCATTTCATGATGATTTCAATACCTTTTCCTTGAATAGCAAAAGCTTCTACATGAGTTGCACACTGATCCTGGGGAGAAAGTGAGTCGTCAGTGGAAAGAAAGACTGTTAAAGAGAAATGAGGGAACTAATTCTGCTGCTGTTAAAAACACGAAAGAGGCAGGAGGGAGAATGTGAAAGCATTTGACAACGAAATCTTCCAGTTGGTAAATTACAGGAGTAGCTTTAAAGTTATTTTAATTACAATATTATGTTGATATCAGACTGTTTGGATTCACTGCATCTTGGTTGTTCATTAATTAAATAACAACATTAACTGAATACAGTTGAATAATTACCCTACAAACATGCTCCAAGTTTCAACTTACTACTTCATCAGTAAGAAACTGTCATGCAATCCTATGGAGTCTCATCCTATATATCAAAAAGTAATTCTGAATGCCAAGACATGTAAGACATGCAATTCTTTTTGAGTGAATATTCTCACTGAATATTCTGAAATCTGGAATAAATCACTCAGTTTATGCAACACTATGTAACAGAAACACATAGATGAAATATAAAGATGTAATGAACTAGGAAAAATTTTTTGTGTGTAGGAGTACCTGCACGAACAGTGCTATATGAACATCACCTAACTTTCATTCTTTAGATGTAAATAGACATTCAACAATCAGAAGAATGTAGCAGCGCCAAAGGAAGAGGTGAACTTTGGCATTTGCTATTGCTCCCTGTAGGAGTGTTAATGCATATAGTTTCAAGCATCTTTGTTTGTGAAAGCATCCTTTTCCATTAACATAGCGTGATAGCAACTGGCATTCTCTTCTGAAACACTAATGACCCCATTTTATCCTGATGTTACCAAACAGCTTTAGTCAGAATAGAAACCGGTTTATTGCCTACCAGAGAACAGAGATAGAGGACAGTACTGAATATTAACTTAAAAAGTTAACTCAAAGAGTAGCTCTGAGTAATACACAGTAACAGTCTTTGCCATCCCTCTGCTGCCCTGAGCTTCTTTCTTGATGAGCAAATCTAGTCATCTTTAAAAGACACAAGTAAAACAGGCTTGGAGATAGGAAATGCATTTCTCCAGTGAGGCAAGAAGAAACAAGCTGAAATAATGCAAGTTTTCCCATAACAACCTATCCACTTTCTGAGCTGATTACTTCTATTCAGGCACGTAGGCAGAGTTTCCTGTGGCAAGAGTGAGGGCCTGTTAACCCCAAAGTCATGCTTACAGTGATGGAAGGTAAACACTGATAAAACACATAGCATTTTTTCAATAGAAATAAAACATATATCAAAAAAAAAAAAAAAAAAGAAGCAGCTGGCTAGCTGAGGGATCTTGGAAAGATGCATTTGGTGGGGAATCAAACAAGGCAGTTTTGAGTGAGATTCCACAGGGATTAGCAAGGCCCAACGTTATTTGACATTTTTACCAGTAATCTGGAGGCAAATACAAAAACACTGCTGGTAATGTTTGCAGATAGACAGTCTAGTGAAAAGCTAAAGAATGATCAGACCAGGTCTGTTACAGCAAGAAGCCTCCCCTGCTTTTCCAGAGGAGCCCCACTGGTAGCTAAGGTCATACTTTTTGGAAACTAGCCCAATAAATAAAATGCATTTTAATCTAAGCAAATGTAGAGTTGCACACCAAAGATTAAGGAATTAAATCAGTAACTAACATATGGGGGAATCCTGACTCAGGAAAGAAATTAAGGGTTGTTAAGCGCAAACTGAAAATGAGTGCTGTATGTTACGCTGCGATCACCTGAGTTAATATGATTTTTGGAACAAACCAGGAGCTGGGAACTAGCACTACCTCTGAATATAAGTAATAGTGAGAATGGAATGTTGTGTGGAGGTGTGGTATACACATTTCAATAAAAATGTTGAAAAACTGGAATGTGTGTGGCAAAAGTATTTAAAATAATAATAGAGATGATTAAAATTGGAAGGCATAAAAAGGTTTATCTGCTTAATGTCTCAACAGGAAAACTGAGGGACATTTTCCATGGAGAACACATGAACTTCCAAAGAGGAATATGTTTCCTATTAAAAAGCACAGGAAACCTCAGGTATGAAAGTTGAAGCCAGACAAGTTCAAATTATGAAAGAAGTCTCCAGCAATAAGGGCAATTAATCATGATAATCAAATTATTGAGAAAAAAAGGTGGATTCTCTGCCTGTTGCTGATCAAGAAAGGAAGATAACAGTTGGCTAAATGAAAGTGATTGGGCCCAAACATATGCAAAAATCTAACAACTATAAAACCTACAAACTGTTCAGGAAAGAAAACTGTCAGAAAAGACTGCTGGAAGAGAAATGAGGATTTCTGTAGTCAGTATTCAGACCCTTAGGCCATACTACATTTCACAACACTATAGTAAAGAATGCTGAACTACCAGGAAAATAAGCATCTGACTCCTTCTGATCACGATCTAAAGAATTCTTGGTTTATTGTCATTACTGTTTCAAATATCTAACACTATTTCATTGCTATAACGCCTCTCCCCCCACCAAGTGAAGAGATTCATTAGTAAACACATGTTGCTTTCTAAATAATGGATTTTACAAGCATTTCTGAAATATTTTGTGGCAAAAAGAAAATTTAATTTCAAAACATCTCTGAGGAAAAAAAAATTGAAATGAAAGAAGCTTTACATTGAAAACCCTTTTTAGTATTTATGGATTTGTTTTTTCTTTCTCTGTTTATTTCTATAGTTTGAAAATTCAGTGTGGCCAAATCCAATTTAAAAAATAAATTTGGATTAAGAATTTTCCTTGAATCCAGTAAACAAAGTAGTCCAGTAAACTTCCAACCACTATTTCTTCCAGAACTTCAGAAAATGGACAATGAAAGCATCATCTTCAGGACGGCCTTTAAACACTCTTACCTGAACTAGAGCTGAAATATCATGACTGGTAATGCAGTCAGCCTATTCTGAGTGCCTTCATTGCTCTGGGTATCATGCTGGTTTGATTCAGCCTATTGGTAATCAAGTTTCTGACACTGAAAATAAGTTTCAAAAGAGGTGTTTATCATAAATTGCAGAGAATAGCTCTGCTTCCAAAAGTGCAGAGTCAGGAAAAGTTAGTCTGTATCTTACACGGCCTGCAAACACAGCATGACAGAAGGAGGAAAACAGACCTCCTCTTCCGTTTCTTTTCACCTCTTTCTTGAAGAGTGAAAAAACAGGTCTATAAAAAGAGAGGAAAAAAATTTGTATTGAACATTACAGAACGTAATCTCAACAATGAATGCATAAATAAGGAACTACAATTATACTTAATATATATGCTTTTTTCTTTTCATTTTTCATATAGGACATACCCATGGAATGCTTCTGTTTAATTCATAACATTCCTGAACAGACTCTGAAAGTTTTGTACTTACATTCGTAATAATTTCAAAGACATTGCAATATATTCTGTAATTACAGCAATCTTGTATATAGCTGCAGTCTGTATTACTCAAGGTTTCAGTCTGCTAGACTTTTTTTTCTTTGACATTGAAGCAATTGAAATTTCACTGGCTCACAGAACTGCTTCATCTTTGAAGAGCTGCAGACTTGTTTATATAAATATGATTCTAGGAACAGCAAGTCTGCTTGCAGTTCCTGAAAAACTGCTATGACATGCCATGTGATTGTTGTCAAACCACAACCATCATACATACTATAGACTCAGTTTAATCCATTTCAGAATGAGGGATTTATAACTTCACTTCTGCACTCCACAAACTGCACATTGGATCTTTTCCGTTGAGCTTCAGAGTAAAAAAATAGCAAAGCATGACTCATAGCCTTGAAAAAAACATGACCCTGCCTTGGGGAAAAAGTACACCCAATCTCTACAATATATGAGCTGACAGCAAGCAAGAGAACATTGGCATGGCTAAACAGTAAGAATTTGTATCAGTTGCCATTACCACAGGTTTTGTTTGTATAATATGTGATACGGAGCTGTCAGTGGCTAAGTGTTTGCAGTAGGTATAAACAGACCTGATAGATTTTGCATGCCAAGCTCAAAAGTTTTGCACCTCATGTTGTTGACAGTTGTTCATGGCAGAGCTGCTTACCCTCCTGAGGGAAGCGAGCCACAGCCTTCCCCAGGCACTCCCGTCACCTACCCGGGTGTGCATACATGCGCCCTATCGTGCCACGGAATTTTTGCCAGTGACACAGTTGGCTGCACACACCTACCTCACAATCTTGTGAGCTGATATATCATGCCTGAATGGTTCTTGGGGACCATGATGTCGGCTGCGTGAACAGGTCACAAAAGCTGTGGCCTCAAGTACGAGATCCTTTCAGGAGGGGAGGTGAGAGAGGGCAGCTGGTGGAGCTAGCAGACAGCTGATTGCAGGCTGCTTGCCTGCTGGAAACCTTGCTCCAGCATTTCCTCCATGACACAGCAGCAATAAGGGGGGAAATTTCTCCTCTACCTCCAGACAGAACAATCAAGTATTGTTACACTGCATTTCACAAAAGTCTTCTCCAGTCCAAATTGGGAAAAATGAATTATTTGTGTACATCATATCCCATCCAAACATAGGATGGTCCACAGGCTGGGCTGCAGGTGGGCTGATAAGGGCATTGTGGGTGTTTTGCAGTCCGATGTTACTGCTACAATGCTGCCAGTGAGGACAGCTATGTGGCAAGGGCTACGTAACCCTACTACTACCCTGTTCCCAGCTTCCCTAACTCCAGAGGTGCTGTCTTCACACTTCCAGCTATGCAGGCCCTGACAGTTGAAACTGCATGACTACTGCAGACTCTGCTTTCAAACCCCAAAATTTGCCACCAACCCACATTACTTTGAAAGTGGAATAGGCTGCCCAGAGAGGTGGTGGAGTCACCATCCCTGGATGTGTTTAAGGGTCATTTAGATGAGATGTTGGGGGATATGACGTAGGGGAGAACTTTGTAGAGTAGGGCTGATGGTTGGACTCGATGATCCCAAGGGTCTTTTCTAACCTGAATGATTCTGTGAGAAGTCATAACAGATTTGCTAGGTTTCTCTACAGCATTTTCTTTGAAGGTCCTTTATAACCAGAGTTGTCAGCTGTTCAGCTATCACTTTTATTACATCATTATGTTATGGGCCATTAACACAAGTTCTCTTTATCACCTCGTTTGCACGTTTTTAAAGTTCATGATGTATTATACCTCTTTAGCACAATGCAACCATTTTTACTATGTTTAACTAAAAACTGCCTTTAAGGCCACAAATGTATTAACCACTGCTTTTTTCTACCCCCAATGGTATGTTTAAAAAATATCTTTACTAAAAATCTAGGCAATAGTTCCTGTCTGCATATCTGGATTGTTAGTAAAGCAAACATTAATAAAAATGCATCTCCTCTGAGAAACAGATGTTGCAAACAGCCTTGAAAATTTTCATCTATATTCATCAAAAAATGTGTCAGAAAAATTGTGAAATCTGGACAGGTAAGTAATTCCTGCTCATCTGTGTACATCTCAGATATATGTGAATTCTCCCCTGGAGTCTTATTCCTACAAAGTTTGTCTGAAGCGGAAATTGGGAAAACACTAATTCAGAAGTTGGTACTTCACATAACTGGCATCAATCTCACTGTAGATAGATACATATTGCACATACAGAAAAAAGAACCATTTTCTATACGGGTCTGAACAAGTTCCATTCTTTAGGATATAATATGGTAGGTACATTATCCACTTCATATAGCCTGATTTGTAATGCAATGTATATATCAAGGAAATTTTGCAAAATCAGTATAAAAAACCAGATGTATCCAAAATAGTAGTCTGTAAACTAGCAAGCTATAGTTCTACATAACATGTATCTGAAGATGAAACTGATAGAAAAGCCACATGAATAGGGTGAGCATAAGCTACTTTGTATTATATACTAACTCAAATTAGACTGTAACATGAATTAGACTGTCTCCCTTTCATGCATTCATCTACATATGTGCACACTTCTGTAATGGGTATACATGCATACGTGTGTGTGTTCTTGTGTCCAGGTCACTTGTTTTCCTTTATTCTTTCTACCTTGGACACAACCTTTTCCAGTATTTTCGCAGTCCAATACCTTGATCTACAGCAAAAGCTTGTCTTTCATCCTTCCTCTAGATTGCTAATATTTTTCTTTGCCATCATAAACACTTAACGGTGGTTTTATATCTTCCTATATAACAGTAGCTGTATTTAATGATAAGCACAAACAAGAAAAACATACAGTACAGTATACATCTCGTGTGTATAAACCATGAGTTTGGGGCAAGTCACTTCTCAAATGGATTTTAATTTTATTTTGTACTTGTTCCAAAGAAGGTTCTAATACTATGGAAAAAAAAGAGAAAGTAAGGAGCTCAATTTTTTTTACTGCTTTAATTTGTTCATTTTAAAATCTGATATTAACACTAATTTTTTTTCCTCTTTCCCAGAAGGTATTACCAACGATGGCATTTGTTCACATTCTAGAGAACATGAATTTGATGAGATTTCCGTACTGGAAAGGACCAGACTAATACCATGGTTCTGAACATCACATTGTTTGTTTGCTCATGGTTGGAACAAAGATATTGTACATGGAAAGATGAAACTACAGAATATTTGAAACAATGTCAGTAATTTGAATTGGGCGTTTGAGAATATCACTGTTCCCAGTCTTTCAAAAAGATAAACAGATCCAAAGACTGAACTTTATTATGTTGAAAATCCATTCACTAATTTTGACCTGCACTCAACTTTTATTTGTAAATCTTATCAGATTAAGATTAAAAAAAATCCAATTTTTAAAAGTGTGGGTGAAGTTCACATGTCAAAGTATTTTTATGCATTGGACTGCAGTTCATCAAATGAGATTTCCTTAACCAAAAATTAAAGTTCTAGAGCAAATGTTGCTATATAAATGATTAGCTACAACAGATTTGAAACAACACAGATGCCAAAGGTCTAGTTTTGTTCAGTTTTGCAAACAAATAATTTCTGGCTATTAAGAAAATACAATGAATCAACGTTTTCTGATATGATAACAAGAACTAGAGAAAATAGAAATTCAGTTTGCCTACATACTAGAGTCTGAGTAAAACAAGCAACAGCAGTAATGAGAAATAATTTAACTTTCATTCAAAAGTCTGGCATACTGCACAGTAGAAAATAACTGCAAAAAAATGAAAGTCAATACATTTCTTTAGCAGTTACTTTTATATATTACATGTTATATTAGAAAATCAGAGGTCAGATTAAACACATATTCATAGGTGGGTTCTGTCAGCTACCAACTCTATCATTCATACGTTCTTGTGGCTTATCTCATCACCCCCATAATCTCAAAGAGTTAAAGATTATGTTGCAATATAAAGTAAGTTCATGGGCAGCAGGATGGGGGGGCAAGACAGTTGGTATTTTTTAATTTTTTTAAAAAAAACCCAGCCTGTTTGCGTTCTTACCTGCAAACCACTGTTTATGTAGTTATTTCAGGGACTCCTATTGTGGCAAAATCAGATCTAAATGTCTTTATATAGTAATATTTTCTTCTGTTTTGTATTTTAACCTCCTGCTGTTTTGACAGTTTCCTTTCAACTTTTTATCATGCCACCTGTGTTCTACACTAAAATGCTCTGGATCAGCATCCCACTACATATTTAAGTGCTTATTCATGAATGCCATTGGGCAGAAGCATAAGTGCAGACGCAAAAACAAAATACAGAGGCATCAGTAAATTTAGAGAGGTTAATACATTCTAAGCTGTCATACTGTGTGGTGCTAGATGGAGTATCCATGCAACCTTACTTTAATACTGACAGCACATTACAAATACTATGTCCTGACAACAGTTTGTGTACCTGGGCAGAGATAAAAAGAGGTTAGATATGACCTACATAGACAAAAAAGGATAGGTCAATAAACCAATAAAATGATATTATCATACCTGCTTCTGGCTGTAATAGCATTTTGATGACTAGCTTGTGATTGCCTGAGACTGTGAAGTTATAGGAAAACCACACAATCATTAACATTATCCCAAACTATTCCAAATCCCTTGAAAGTTTATGAGATTCAGAGCAAAGTACTTTGCATACATTAGTTTAGAGGTGGATGTTTTATTCATGTGCCAAATTCCATCATCTAGCTGCTAATTTACATCATCAAACTAACCCAGCTCTAGAGGAGTCTGAAATCCTTAGCATCCAGTAAAATCTCTGCGGCAGCTACATTTCTGTTCCCAAGCATGTATACAGCCACCTAAATCTGAAGAATATTCACTGGTCATCTCATACTTAGACCCCAACAGGATGCATAAATTCCCCAATGTCCTACACATAGCACCTGCTCCAGTGGATATGGTCATAATATGTCTAAACTTTCAGAGACCAAACTGAGGGCTATTTTAATCAAAGCTTAAGTTTGGAAAAGTTGATTAAAGTTGCTTTCTTGGGAAGCGAGACAGATTTAAATGTCCATAGTGAAGAAGGGATTTGAAGCCAGATCTCCAACTTCCCAAGAGATAGCTTATGCTCTAAGTGACTAGGCTTGCAGTCTAAACTTTTCTTGAGCCGTTCCACCTGGCTGTATTAATTAAATACACACTGAGTTAGACAATGCACAAGAACTGCTCTCCAGATAAAGGTTTAAACAACTCATATAGGAGACTGAAGATTTGCATTTCATTCCCAAGGTGCAATTAATATCTTAAACAAAACAGGTTGCATCATGAAATCTTTTAGCCCACTCCTTACAACTTCATGCGTAGGACATTTTCCTGGGAGATTGACTCCAACTATTCCTCCACTCTATCTGTACATGGTATAAAGTCATCACCTCTTATTCCAAGATAGAAAAATAATTGGTTAAATGCAAAGCCATGAGTCTCTGAGGAGATAGACATCTGACTCTGAGCTGGGGGACAGACTTTGAGGTCATGTTTAAATTACAGCTTTCTTTATGTTATGCGGCTTTTGTCTTGGAGGGGTTTAAGAAGCTCCTTTTTCAATATGCTGGACTCCATCAAACACATTTTATTCCTCCATGTGCCTGGAATTTAATCTGACATTATTAATTGTACAGGGTAGGAAGTCCTTAGAAGTTACATATTGAACTTGAGCAATACTGCCCTGTTCCTTTCTTGCTCCTGATAATGCTGCAAAATGCTGTATTGTTTTAGTATTACCCTTTTCAAAAAAGTAGATAGATTTTGTCTTTTCCAAAATGCACCTAATGTTATGCTCAACCATGCTTTTATCTGTCACAACTCCGCATGATTTTTACATAAGCATTACCAAGCCTTGCACAAAATGTGAAACTTTGAGGGCGAAAAATACGTATTTAAACACTTTTTTTTAAGGCCAGAGTCAGTCATTATTATTATTATTTAATCAAATGCTCCAAAGCTAGAATCCTGCTCTAAGAAACTTTTCTTTATACTTTCAGGTTGTAAGTGTGGACTAAAGGAAGAATTTCTTTGTCTACACTACTTACCCTGCTTTGTATGAGGACAAACCAAAAAATTTCAGGATTTTCTATGAAATAGGTAAAATGAAATAGTACATCTTAAACATGAGCAGACAAGGGCATAAATGAGAAGAATCTTTTAATAACTCATAACAGGTGTGAATATGACTGAGAAAGATCATATGATCAGATGACAACCCTAATTATGAGCATGCTGCTAAGGCAACAATTGCACATTTCACAAGATCTTAAGAAAGCAATATTTATTGGTCCACAGCAAGGAAAAATAAAAATCTTGAACGCAACACCTTTTCCAAAGCTGCAGCTATAGCCTATCCTTCCAACAGATGTGCCATCCAAAGAATCTCTTGCTCCTTTAAGAGATTTCACTGACTCTTATCAGATTGTTTTCAAGCAGTTAGGCATAGAATTTTTTTTCCCAGATTGTTCACAGAAGAAGACCCATAGCATAACAGAGATATGGTCGGGTGAGAAAACTGTTATGGGTTTGTGATCTTTTATGTCTGGTCTTCATAATTAACATACACCTACATCTACAGAAGTTACTTGTGTAGGATTTATGCACGTGTGGGTTAATCTTCTAAGTAAAGATCGAAAAGTAATAGAAATACAATGTGAGATAAGCTAGGTCTCCAAGGATACCACTTTAAGTACATCTGAACAAATACCATAATACTGTCCAGAACTGTTTTCTGCCTGCCTTCATGTGGCTATATGGTGAAGCTATCCACTGTCTGTCCTCAAGACAAGCACAAGAACTCATAGTTCAGGAAGAATAAGAAGTCACTTCAAGCATTTCTGACCTTTGCATTTCTGAGTCCTTACACAGGAAAGCATCATCAGTCCCCAGAAAAGGTAACCCAGACAGCATCTGGGGACCTGGTTCAAGTCACAACAGCCTTCCTGAACTGAAGCACTGCCTTCTTTGGCCTGTTCTCTGACCCCATAAAAGGGTCTGGTTTGTAATCTTTACTCAGTCAGGGTTTCTTGCTTAACTACTCATTAATCCTGCAGTACTATATATGTATCCGCCTGGGGATTAATTTGTTTTAAAATCATGGACTTTTTGTTTACAAGAGGAATATTCACCAGTATATACTGTCTGCTAATATCTTTTCTTTTTTTTTTTTTTTAATTTTTATATATGCTCCTTTTTTATCCTTTCAGAAACAGCAGTAAAAATGTAATAGCTGAAAGGCCAAACAGAAGCAAGTAGTGTACCATACAGATGCTTTTCAGTGGAAGAAAAACATCTTTCTTTCTGAATAGAATCATAATGACCACATAAATATAAACAAGGGAAAAAACCCACCCAATTTTAAAAGCTTGGACCAGTTACTCATGGACAGTGAAGTTTCTAGGAGGCTCAAGGCAAAATAATATAGCTCCTTCACATCTAAAAATAAGAAACTGCTACAACTGCCTGGCTTGCTACCTCTCTGGACTGCCCTGCAGCTTCAGCTGTAACCTGCAGCAGGTACACCTTGATATAAAGTAAACTGCTTCCTTTGATAGTAAGTACATGCAAGATACTCTGCATGGGCTAGAGCACAATGAAAGCAAAGGTGACACTCATTGGTTGTGGAAAATCTGTAAAGGAAATAGTAATAGCAGGCAACCTGGAAACGGGGCCAGACATTGTTCAGAAAGCTCCCTTCTGATAAGGATAAAAACTCAGCTGTCAGCTGTCTCACGCTGCAGATGAAGAACCATAGGAGCCGCTGTTTGGAAGAGATCAGGATTTCATAGGGAGAAGGAAAAGAGATCACAATAGCACAGAAAAGTAGCTTTAACTGCTCTACCATGACCCTCACTAACTCAAGGACAGACTGCCTGCAGGCAGAAGTCTGCGGGGAACAGGGAGGAAATGGCTGGAAGTTGTTTCCTGCAAGTACAAGTCTCAGAAGTAATAGCATGTGGTGCTGGTCCTCAGTCTTGTAACCCAGCTGTGAAGGCCAGGTAAGAATTTTTGTGTTCTTCATATTTCTGTGTTTAGGAATGATCTCTTAAATATATATATATATATATATGCTTTTTTCTAAATTAATGGAAGAAACGGAAATACAGTCTGAGCACGAGGCCACAGTGTGTCAGAATGGTGCAGTCTCTGCAATGCATTTTGCTGCAGTGTAACAGAATTGTACAAGCGATGAGTGATGGCGTGTATCACAAAGAAAGGAAAATGAGAAAAGAACCATCTATGCAAACATTTTGCATGCATTAACTTCATGTTTGTTCCTATAAAACACATTAAAAGATGCCGAATTTTTTCTTTCCAAGTAAAAATACAAAGACAAATCTGTTCGTTTAGATTAACCGAAGACTGACCAACAGTTTTGATAAAACTTTTCATAAGTGCATTCAAATGCACACAAGACCAGCATTACACTGGTCTATGCTTGCAGTAAATCTTTAAGAAGAAAACATATGGGACATTCCATAGCTGGTAAATTTTGTGCACACTATGTTCTCAAAACCATGGTCTCTTAAAAGTCTCAGCTGTCTTCCATTGAAACACACTTCTATCAAATGAGATGATGATATGCCACCATAACACATGGTAAACATACCAAAGAAGAAAGAAAAAACAAACTGCCAAACAGGCAGTGTTTGACTTCACTCAGGCATGAATAAGGCATGCTTTGATCCAACTGCAACCTTATCTTTATAATTTATGTTCAAGTAGTATACAGCAATCAGAGTAAAATGAAACCAAAGACAAGAAACCCACACGTGTGCAACTTAAATGCAAAGTGACATATAAGGATGGCACTTTTTATGAGCACCCTAATAAGCAGTAACCAAACAATCAAGACTGACTAATGAACTGATATAGGGTCTTTGGTGAAAGACTTCTGTAATGCGTACTGGAACTAGAACACTACATTGTAATGTTAATTAGGTAAATAACAGTTGGTAGGCAAAGAAGTTCTCTGATACACTTTAATATTACAAATGGGACAGATCCCCATGGCTTCTCTTAGGCACAGCATAATTCTAAAAAATGGGAACACTTCTGTAAGTATGATTAACCAAATTAACTACCATTTGTTTTGGACAAGATCATGGGCAAGGAAACTGAAGTGTCATAGACTTTTTAATTTTCTAAATATATCCATATTCCATTTATTAGCTCTGTATAAACTAAAAATCCAAATTACTACAGTTTTAAAGTCTCCTCCCTTTCTTATCTGTTCCATGCCTTGCCTTATAGCTTTTTCCAAAATGAACATACCGCTAAAAAGATCTATAATCTCTGATGACATGATGTGACATGATTTTTTTTAAATAACTAAGCATCATTAGGAGAAAAAAAAAAGTGGAAAATCATTTACCCTGACGTTATAGATCTACCAAAAACTGGTACTAGAAAATTACTGTTCTTGTTTCTGTGTCTCAGTTATTTTAACATTAGATTAATACAAAGTAAAACATATCAAGTATAAAAAGTCAACAGTTACTGATTATCTGTCACAGTTCTGGAAAATTTCTAGAACAAAAGTGGATTTACAGTTATGTACCATACACAAGTTACTATAATCCCACAAAAGAAATGTAAAGGGATTATCATGTTAATAATGGAAAGTAAAGAAAAAGGGAAACAAGTCGAACAAATAAATTAACTCAAACTCCTGGGTCTTACTCAAGTAAGAGTAGTTGTTCTCCTCAGAGCAACTCCAGCAACACCTACTATACAATCAGATTTATTGCAACATTGATGTTGGTGCTCGGGCTACACAGGAAGGAGTACATAGAATATCTGCACATGTCATGCTTAACTAATAATTAATAGATCCAAATTTTGGAAATTTGTTGGAAGTAGAGAATGAAATACAGCATGTAAAACTCATTTTGGTAGTATTTTCTATTTAAGGTGCTTTTGGGGAAATTAAGCAATCTATAGTCATAAAAGGGTTTTTATTCTATAATTGACAAATATTTTGAAGCTGTTAAATACTTGAAAAGGAAAAAGAAACTTTTGGAGAATTGAATGTTCTGTTAAGATGCATGCAGTCTGAAGCTAGAACACTGTTTTGTGATATGGGAAATCTTGCACTTTTTGTGAACCTCTAGATCACTTTTACACCTTCACTGCTTGCAAAACTGCAAAGAGGAAAACTATGTTCCTGTTCGCATTCTCATGCTGAGTACAAGAATTACCCTTGGAAATTTCAAGGACCAATGCATGGTAAACTGCAACCAACTGTAAATTTCACCCACATGAAGAATGTTTTTTTAAGACCATACCACCTGACTGACTGTAGAAGCAAAAAAGCATGCAAGACTTGAGGATAAGCCTCCTGCCAATGGTAAATTCTTATTTTACAGTGTGATTTTTAAGTATCATTTTTAAGTATTTTAAAGATACTAAAACACCTTAAAGAAATTCTCCTGGGTTGTTTGCTCTTTTTTTTTTTTTAAATATAATACTAGCAAATCTGTATTTTCTCTCATAGTTTTCAAAAACGCTGTCTCCCTCTCCCAAAAGAAATCCAAAGAAAATTCAGCATGAGGCATTTATCCATCTGGAAAACTTCAGGGCAAATGGTAAACATTCATCAAGGTCTTACACACCACTTTACACAGATATAAAAAAAAAATTGCCCGTACATAAATATACACGCATTTATATCTTTATGTGACCATCCAGGCACAAGTAAATAGGTCTCGTATAGGACAATATTTCAACTTGTCTAGTAGATAGATTGTATTTTTTCTCGAATGGCCACAATTTAAATAGCTGCAACACTTTATACATCCTAAGTATTTTTCTAGGACCTGTTTACTCCTACTCTTCAGAGTCACAAAATAGCTACTGGATGAAGGAAATTTAATCTTTGTATCAAAGTTTGCAAACTTACAAGCTAAATTGGGGGGGGGGGGGGGGGGGGAAGACTTAGGAGTGGGAGAAAAGGAATAATTTCAAAACAAAAAGCATAAGCCCCTTGAGGTTGATCCTCAGACCTAATTAGGTTAATAGAGTTACACTGATCTGCTCCACTTGCAGAACTGGTTCAAGTCTGTGTGTTCAAAGATGCAAGAGAAACATACTGAACCTTGTTCATAGCTGAGCCATGGTTCTAATTGTTTCTTATTCCTAGTTAAATATATAGTGAAAAACATGCATCACCTTCCTGTCACTAGAATGCTTCTGGATACTCCTCCCAGTACAGTGGAAAATTACCCTGATCTCATTTCTTAGTTTTAGTGGTGGTGATCTTTCAAGTCTTCCAATCCTTTCATAATATTCCTATATACTTGCTTCTCAATTCTGCCTCACAGCTCTAGCTGCAAATCCAAGCCTGCACACACAATCATCTTCAGTGGTTTCTCAGCACTTGGTTCTTTTGATGAGTCAGAGATCATTGCTCTGGGTGGTATCCAGCCTGCAGTTTGAACATTATGGAATTACAGCGTATTTTAAGCATAGAAAAATTATCCTGGGATTGCCATCATGGTATATGTAGCTATCAAACAAGACTAGAAATATATGTATGCTGTCAACATTTTCACCACTTTGACAAGTCATACATACATATCACAGTGATTAAAATGCTAGTGGCTGGTCTACACCAATGTTCCTATAAATATTATTATGAACAGAGCTGCATTAGAGAGGGAAATAGGAGTGAAATAAATAAAGTTGGGGATAAAGAACACATCTAGTACCCTTAAACTAAATTTTCACTGTGAGTTAATTATAGGTTTTGTAAGTTTTCTCTCTAACTTCTCTGCCAGCCAACAAAAGCTCTCAGATCCAAGCCCTAGGAAACTTCAACCAACAGGTAAGTCAGAGAGACATTTGACCTCAGTTTACTTCAGTACAGGTTAATGATTCAGCTCTGAGGATGTAAGCGTAGGAGTTGACAGCCCTACAGTGCATTCACTGAGGTTTCCCTCCAGCTCAGTTACATTCTCATGTTGCTTATTTCTGCCCTTCTTTATTAGAAATGCCTTACACGGGCTTGATTTTTACATCCTGGGCTATTCAGCCATATTTCTACATACACAGCATTTCAGTGGAAAGGCTTGACCTAACAAGTCCTCATCCTGACATGCTGCCTTCTAGCCAAAAAAAACCCCAAAAAATCAACAAATGTACATGAAGTTTCTGGAGAATCTGGTAAAGTATCAATAGGACTCCTGACTTTGGAGAGCCATCAAGATACAGCAGTTCCAGCACAAAAATTTCAAGCAACAGCAGATAGTTATCAGACGATGCCCCTTTGAGCCCAAGGGGAAAAAAAAAAAAAAAAAAAAAAAAGTTTTTGAGAATGCACATGAAAAAGCTATGGTTCATAAATCCAAAGGAATACAATATGGATTTCCTAAGAGGAGTTTGACCCTCTCCCTTTCTCACTGACTGCATTTAGGTGAGATAGGAGAGGTAGTGAAGAAATAGCAGCACCAAGAACAAGTGAAGACAAAGATGTGGGGCTGGTGCCCACACCCACCCTGCTGACAGATTCATGGCTCAGAATTTTTAAAGAATACAGTGACAGAAAAATCAGAAGGCATTAATTACTACAGCAAGGGAAGAAACAGGTAGGTATGTTAGGAGTTAAATTATAATGTAACACAAATCCTGCTCCTGTTATAATCTCATTTTGCTGTTGGAATTAAAGCCTGAAGAATTATGGTTTTCCACTCTTGCCTTCCCGACATTCAAGAGAGAATTGCAGCTGGAAGAAAAAGTAAGCATAGAAACTATTCTGTTTGGCAGCACCACGTGCAACAACTAGCACAAGCAGAGCAGAGTGTACAAATACAGCATCACGTTTATATATGCTTTCACTATGTGCACTTGCTGACATCAATACCAGCATTGAAGAATTTTAAGAAAAAGCCAATTTATTAAGGCCACTATCATCTATGTCACTATTCAAATCAGGAATTTTTTCAAATCTTCTCAGTGTTGCAGATCTGAAAAACTACCGAATGCTGATGGGACACGACAGAATGATTCATCTGTGATTCTTTTATGCTTTTGTTACTCACAAGACTTCTTAGAGCTTAATCTCTATATAAATCATTAGAAAATACAGAACACTTCAAAAGAAACACCTGAAAAGCCTCTTTCCTCCTCCCATCTGGACCTTGCAGAATGTGACAATTTGGTCACATTCTAGTGCAATTGATGCCTCAGTTACTGTAAGATCATTTATAGTTACTGCAAGGTCCCTGCCCTGCTGCTAGATTAGTTGCTCCTAATTTCTGTTTATCACTTCTTAATCCTATTCTATGGGTAAACTGGTTACAGCAGTTTCCAAGCAAAGAATCTAAGCCTATACCTCAAGTAAATAAAGAGCTAGCATTTCCTCTATGCTGGGACTCAGTAACGTCAAGGGGAAAAAATTCTCCTCCACCTCCAGACAGCATAATAAAGTACTGTTACACTGCTTTTCACAAAACTCTGCTCCAGTCCAAACAAGGCATGTCCACAGGAGAGAGTGTGTGTCAGCAAAAGGAACAAGAATCCTTTAAGAAAAGAGAAATGGCTAGAGGCAAGCTGCTGCAAGAGCTACAAAGAGAACTACCAACAAGTCAAACCAGCTTCTAGAGTAGCACAACAGTCAGGGCTGGTCTGTCGATGAGCAGGTGCTGCAGGAGGTTATAGCAAACTACATTGCCATTATCTCAATAAAGAGAGGGGGAGGAGGAAAGCCAGTGCTGATAACAGCTGAGAAAACAGCAAGCCAGGGAAATGCTGAAGCAGCTGCTTGGCAGCAAACAGGCAGCAGCAGAAAGTACCCATCACAATGAAATAGAAACGCATGTACACAGAGTTATTCTATTGTATTGCACTTCCAATTCACTTTCTACCTTAATCAGAATTAATATTTAAGGTCCTAAGAGAAATCCACCTTCCACATGGCTGCTCATGCAGTAATAAGGACTAAATCAATCCTTTCTTCCTTCAGCTCCCCACTGGGAGCAAACATACGGCTTCTGAGAGGGTCTGACCCATTTCCCATCTGCCAGTGACCAAACTGGAGGTGGTGAAATGAGGCATCATAACTCTTCTATGAGAAGATGGAAAGAGGCCTCCTGAAATGAAGATGAACTGAGTCGTCAAGCAAAGATTTTTAAATAAAGGAAAGCTTTTTAGTATACCAGAACTCATTATGTAACACGTATGTGTATACATATGTATGTGTACATGCATACATTAGGGTTTCATATAAATCTTCTATCAGTCATGCTATGATAATGAAAATTCTTCCATAGTGAATATTCATCTGAAGTTATTAGTTAGTTTTCAAGACTCCTTTTCATCATTACTTTAGTTGCTCGTAGACACCAGGAGAGGCTATGTGCGAGGTGGGCACTGTTGATCAGCCCTACCACACAGCAGGATGCAGTAAGGGGCTTGTGAATTTGATTACTCCAAAAGTAGCCATACTCCATTAGTAATAATTCCAGCTGACACATAAATTTTTTGCCTCAGGTGGAGTATTACACTAATATGGCCTTACTGCTTTAGTGGCTTGAGCTCTCCATATCAATGCACTATATGGTGAAAAGCTATCAAGTTCATTTACTGTTATCTCAGGGTTTCTGTAGTGCATTTCATTATAGAATTAATAGTGCCAGACTTATCCTGGAACTCTTGCAAAGAGATTTAATATATATACATTCCAGTTTTTAGGACCTGTGGGGCATTATTGTAACTTTACCTGTTCATACTCTGATAGTCACTGATGTGCATTTTTTTAAAATGAGCTAAAACACATAGCATATTTTTAGTCCAACATAGATCTTTCAAGCTCTAACCAGCCAAAGCTTGAATATGGGCCTGCTCAGAGTTGTCAGCATATCAGTTTTGCAGGAATCAAGCTCAACATTTGTACAATTTTAGACAATTAAAGGACCATTGCTGCTGATCCAGTTCTCCGACTTTCCTAAAAGAAAATCCTTTATAAAATCTCCCTAAAAAGCAATGCACCTAAACTTGCATTAGTTCCACTGACAGTAATGAAAGTTATCAAGTGCTAGATGACTTACTGATTTAGACTCAATTATCAATGCTTTTCATTATAGACTGTAATTTATTTTGTTCTAGTCTTAATTCATTCATTGAACAGCACCCATCACTTCTTACTTCATGGAATTAAACAAAGGGCACTTTTGAATGAAAGTTAATGGCTGTGAAAATTAAAAGAAAGCATTTAGCTTTAAGTTAACTTCCAATCATTCAGAAATTATGTCGGCTACTTAGATTTTAGCAGAACGGAAGTTCAGTGAACACCAGTGTCTCATGTAAGCCTTAAGAGTTTATAAAATTAAAAACGCTCCTTCCTATGCTCGGTAGCCAGCACAATGTTTCCTAAGGTAACTAGTTTCATTGACTTAAGAAAGTTATGATGGCAGTGAATTTCAGAAGCAGTAGATAGCAGCAGAGACCAAAAGTGTAACAGTGTTTTCTAGTATTTATATTTTCATTTCAGGTCAGAAACAACACAAGGATGTGTTTCCGTAGTACTTCAGAATTTTCAAGTGCAGAAGGAAGTAAAGAGAGAGCAGTAGGATAAAACTTCCCAAAAATTCACATCACAAGTTGTTCTGAGGCCCAAACAAGTATTTAGGCTAATCTACATATTGGACACAGGAATGCTTCCTTTCCCTTTAAGACTGAATAGCTTGAGAAGACCAAATGGCTTGAAAAGACCAATATCTTCTGCTATACCTTAAAGCTGCAGACTTCAAAGCTATCTGTTTTCAGCTGCACTTCAATTTCTCACTTAGCTTTTAATTCTGTTATTACATATAATACATTTTTCTTTAGGGAACTGTCGGTGAAAGACTGGAATGGATACCAGCTTTACTACTACCTTTATTTTTACTATTATTACTTCATTTATTTTTATATCTGAAAATGTTTTATTCTGAAAATGTCATATTCCTAGAACCACAGATGATTCTGAATTAATGTGACTGGGGAGATTTTTTTTTTCTGAAAGATTAGAAAACATGTATGAAAGGGATTGTAAATATATGGCCAGTGTTACACAGTTTTTGCTGATTTTAGGCTGTTAATATCTCAACATCCATTAACCTCTGATGTCACAATTTCTAGTCTTTTCAGCGGTGATCAGAAATTTCTCTCATGGAGGTCAGAAAATGTAACTTGAACTGTAAATTCTTAAAAATTTACAAATACATTTTAAAATGTAAGTCAGCATAATGGAGAACAAGGCTGTTCAAAAAACAACTCCAGAATGTTGTATTAGCTTTTTACCTACATTTCTCAGAATTAAATAGATGAAGAGCCATTCAAAATATCATTTAGAATCAGTTTCTAAAAGGTTTCAAAATTTTGAAACAAGGCAAAGCTCTACAGCAAAATAAATTACTCAATTTTTTCATATTCTTATTACTTTGACAATTTTTGATGCTTTTTATGATGCAATTATTTTTAGTGATTTCATATAAATATGTGTAAGTAAATATCTTTAAAAAATCTTAAGAATAAACTCACCACGGCAGGAAATTCAATGGAAATATCTGTTTCCATCAATTTCATGAAAAACAAAGAAAGAATCAAAAGGAAAAGATTAAATTCTATAAAATGCACTAAGATAATTTAGTTATGGTACATATCTCTTAATGAACAAGCTGCAATAATCTGATCAAAGAAAAAAATTAAATGATGGGAATCAAACTAGCTTTTTCAGTCTTGTTCTGAGCAATTTTTCTTACCTTGGGAGGCATAAGGAACTTTAAATTCTGGCTCACATAAATGTACTGAAAAAAATTTCCTGGGTCTCATTCCAGTTTCTGTATAGTTCTGCCAGTGAGCTATAATACTAGGTCAATACATATCCTCTTAGATACTTTTAAAACCATGAGCAGTCTTGAAACTTTTGAATAAAATGCATTATTACCCAGAGAAAAGAAAATCACTTGCCTGTTAAGCTTGTCTACAAAATTTGCTGAAAAATGTTTGCCTAACCTACGTGCTCCAGACGTAAAAAAACATACGAAATTGTGGTTTTCATTTAGTTTCACACACACAGAAAATGTCATTTATGCCAGAATTTTAAGTCTTCAACTGCTGTTTTAAAGATGTAGTTTTTCTATGCTTGGATTTATTAAGCAGATCATAATTCAGTATTGTGATATAATAGTCCAGGGAAACAAATTCTTAATAAAGGATGCAAAGTCAGCACTGATTAAATTGAGCTCCATGCCAGAAGGATATAGCTATTATTTTCAGAAATTAACGTAACTATTTGTATTAATAGTTTATTGTTTTGCAGAGACAAGTAGCCTATTCTTTACATTTAATATTTCAGATATTACAAAATCAGTAAAAATACTTCCCCCCTGCCCCCAGTTCTTCATTTTAAAATCACAGCACACACTTTTAAAAAAGATTTTTCTATGTGTACTGATGTTGAAGTAAATACAGGACAGATCTATTGTTTCATGATATAGACAGATACACTGATAATTACTGTTAAGTAAAGCTATAAAGGTTCTACAGAAACATGGATTTTAATAACATTCTTATCTGTTTACTTAAATTTTCTTTTATTCATCTATGACAAAGCACTGACATATAGACAAATTTAATGGTGGAGAAAACAGATGCAATAAAGGCTTCATTAGTTAATTGACTGAGCACCTCCATAACATTTAGTAAAAGATCCATCATCGTCAAAGGGCTCACATAACATTTCTGACTGCAAAATACCTGTCTAAACAAAAAGGAGGACATCTGCAAGTGAACTAAGAATAGAGGACTAGGCACTAAATGCAAGCAAGCTTTCAATACTATTTGAGCTTGTGAGTCCAGCCACTTTAACCATTTCACATCTACCTTTACATTGTATTATAATATAAAGCTGAGTAACACTGGACACAAGTATAAATTGGGAGAGGAGTGGCTGGCGAGCAGCCCTGCAGAAAGGGATCTGGGGGTGCTGGTCGACAGCAGGCTCAATGCAAGTCAGCAGTGTGCCTTGGCAGCCAGGAGGGCAAACTGCATCCTGGGGTACATCAAACACAGCATAACTGGCCACTCAAAAGTGGTGATTATGCTGCTGTATTTAGCATTGGTGTGGCCTCACCTTGAGTACTGCGTGCAGTTCTGGGCCCCACAATTTAAAAAGGCTGTGAAGGTCCTTGAATGCATTCAGAGGAGAGCAACAAAGCTGGTGGAAGGGCTGGAAGGCATGTCTTATGAGGAGTGACAGACGACTCTGGGTTTGTCTAGCTCGGAGAAAAGGAGGCTGAGGGGTGACCCCATTGCTCTCTGCAGCTGCCTGAGGAGGGGAAGTGGAGAGGGAAGTGCTGAGCTCTTTTCCCTGGGATCCAGTGACAGGACGTGTGGGAATGGTTCAAAGCTGCACCAGGGGAGTTTCAGACTAGACATTAGGAAGCATTTCTTTACCAAGAGGGTGGTCAAACACTGGAACAGGCTTCCTAGAGAGGTGGCTGACGCCCCAAGACTGTCAGTGTTTAAGAAGCATTTGGACAATGCCCTTAATAATATGCTTTAACTTTTGGTCAGCCCTGAAATGGTCAGGCAGTTGAACTAGATGATCGCTGTAGGTCCCTTTCAACTGAACTATTCTATATTAAATATCAACAAGAAAGGTTGATAAATTATCCTTTGTTATTTTTAATATTTCAGAGAAGAGAAAATGAACTTTTTTGGATCTCTGTAAGTCAATAATGTCTTCTTTTCAGATGAGAACTGTTCATATCTTAAAGACTACAGCTGGTATTTCAGAAAGTTTGTTCCTTATTTAGCAGCTCTCTACATCACACCATTTCCTTCTTTTCACCCGGAAAATAGGTTTAGTTTATGGTTTCAATATGCTTCTCTGCTAACCTCTAGAACATAGAGGGAGACAATTTCTGGGTGGCAATGATACACAAATTAAGTTATTCCTAATTACAGATGGCTCCATCAATTTATTTTGTCAATGAGTGGCTTCAAAGTTTCCCCAAAATCATCAAGAACTGTGGTGGAACTATTATTGCCTTTTTTGACATATAACTATGTATTAAGGATTTACTCATTAATTGCAAGCTTATTGCCAAGAGGGTAAGTATATAGGCCTAAAAAGCTTTGTAATGGGATATGCAGCATTTCACTGTTAAGCCATTGATCCACATCTGGTCTAGCTTAGCAGTGACCTAAAATCATTACCGTATGAAGGCTACTTCCTAAGTTATGCAAAATGAACCTATTTAGTCCAGTTTTTAAACTAAGGAAATATCCACATCACAAAAGACCCATTAAAACATCCTGCAGAGTCTCCAAGGATTTAAAAAATGAGCTTGCTTAGCCAAAGTTAAAGTTATTATTATGTTCTTAAATTGCTGCTGATTCATTTTCTGCATGCTGTAACCATGCTGGATAATGCCATTAGCTATATTTTGTTGCATATTGTACTTTAAACTTCTTAGACTTATTCCCAATACAACTAGAAATAGTGCATCATACCCATTAGATGGCCACAGAGGAGTTTGCAGTGTTCATGTTATTTTGACAGGAGCTGAATAGGAGTAGGGGCCTGTGGAGTCTTTAAGCAGCAGTTAACTTCTGGCCTGCTTGTACCAGCTGTTACATCATTCTCCCTCAGCTTGTTACAGCCCACAGCAAAACCATTCAGCCTGTAGCAACCCAATTTCTCCACTCTTTTGCTTGAGGTAGCTCTTACCAAACTCTTCCTGCTCTGTGCCCCTTCTTTCCCTCTTTCTGCAGACTCTTGACTGTCACCAGCTGGGCTGTTCCCAACTGCCTCTCTGTATCTCCTGGTGTGGCAGGGTGCCCTGATACCACAAGCACACCCTGGGCACGTTCTTTTCTTCCTCTCAAGTACCTTCCCTGTCTGCCCTAGCATCCTAAAGTGACACTGTTGACTCTCTTGTTTAGCACTCCCCACATAGTTCTAGCAGCAACAATCATTTCTTTAAAAAAAAATTTAAAATCCGACCTGTCAATAAGGATAGACAGAATACCTAAAAGGGCTGTTACAGTTCATGTAGGAGCTCATGTCACAAACCTTTAATATCCTCTCACATACCTACCACATTCCTGGTATGTTCCTTCTCAGACTCACACAGTAACACAGCGTGTGTTTTGGGGTGGGGAGGAGATACTCAGGACTTCTCTGTTCATCTGTGCATGACTTCATATGCTACATCTCTCTTTATGACAACATTACCAATAACAATAACCACAGAAATATAACATTAATATGAAAACAGATCACAGTACTGTATTCTGCTTATTTGTTTTTAGGATCTACAAAAACAACTGGCATCTACTGTAGCTACTCTTGATTTCTCCAAAATTGGGTTAAATTACATCAGCAGATGGAATTGTGGATCTTGACCCTAATGTTCTTTTTGCCAGTCTACTTTGTCACTATTATCCCTGCTTTGTCATTAAATAGAACTTCATTCCCTGGGGCTATCATAAGTCATTCCTGTAAATTCATGTTTTAAATTTGGCAACATGCTTTAGTTCAAAGAAATTACTACATGAAACTTTGTTTCCTGTACAACAAGAATCTTTTATTCTTGTTCCGTATTGGGAATTTTCCATATTTCAAATAAGAGCAAAACAAAACCAACAAAACTCTATGACAATGTCAAGTGGTCTAGCTAGCCCTCTCCACGTAAAAAAACAATTAATTTTTTAATCTTACTTTCAGGCCATGGATATCTAACTTGGCCCTTTAGAAAACAGAGACACACATCTTTAAAGCTCTTGATACATTCCTGAAAATGTTGGCTTCTTTACCCTTTTAAATCTGTATTTCAAAAATTGCAGCCAGGATAAAGCAAATTTGGCAAGATTTTTTTTTTTTTATCACCTCTCAGGAAGGCAAAATATTCACGTTAGCTTCTTGAAAAATGAACTTAAAACCCACCTGCATAATATTACCGGTGCTCAGATCTTAATCAGCTTTCCAGCATACAAAAAACACTTTAGCACTCCACAATACTGTAACAGCAACCTGAACTTCACAGACAATACCAATAACATTTTTATTTTTGGCAGGAAACCAAGGAGCAAGATTATTCCCAAATCTTTACAGTCACACAGCCCTTTTTCAAACCTTTGATTCTCAAATGAGGCACAGACATATCAAATGGTTTTGCTGCTTCCAAGAATTCTGCTTGGCTTCATTCAATTTACCACATGACACTTTCCTTGGGGAAATCACAGAAACAGAGGAAAAAAAAACAACAGAAAAAATAAATCTCACACAACATGGGAAGATACTGAGCCTGAACCTTATTAATGACTCCAGTAAGCCTTGGATAAGACACACAGATCCATATTTCCATTAGAAGTGAAACATGAGAAGTCAGCAGGAGAGTTAGACCTGCACCCTAAGAATTAAACCCCCCCTGAGGCAAGTTTCAGTGGCATGCATGTAATAGGTGCAGCAGAGAAATGAATGTGAAAGGAAAAAAGTGCTAAGGTAGCTTCAAGACTAACCTTGTACTGACATTTCTGGGCAGTTCCAGGACATAATTTATAATCATGCAATATCATCACAGGTATTAAGTAGACCAAACCCCACTCACTGCTGCTGTGCTGCAGACCCTGCTCTTCCCAGCCTCTGCACTACTCCCCAGGGGGACTCTGACAGCCTTCCTCCTTGTCACTGCAGCAGGAATTATCTCACTGCAAAGCCTGGGAGCCATTAAAGTACCATTATGCCTTTTCAGCTCCCTCACTCTTATTTAAAAACAAAAAATTCACTCTCAGAAGCTCACATTTTATTTGTGTTTTTTTAATCAAGTTTTCCCTGCTGTGTTTCAATATGTTCTAGATTTGTTTCTTGGAGTCAAATTTAATGTCCCTGGCGCACACACTTGATGAGCTAGTCAAGTGAATGCTTAGATATCAGTCTCCATTCCCACCCCCATACATCTACTCCTCTAATCTCTTTAATCTTAAAGAACAACATTTTTCCTCCCCTTATAAAAGGATATTAATTGTATTGCATTACCACCCAAAAAGTGTAATACTGTATGATTGATAACAATGGGGAAACATTATTAGACTTTTCTACACTCAGTACCACAGAGTTGCCACAGGATTCATAAATTTTATATCAAATAGCTGTTAATCTGACCTACATCTACATCTTTACCAACCTTCTAAAGGATTGTTATTGTTTGTTATTGAAGTATTGCCTGTTTCATCCCATTTTAATCTAGTTTTGATTCTGTGATGTCCTGGAAGATGTGTTAGAAGAGATTGTTAAAATGTTGCAAGCAAACTGTAGCAAATGATGTCTGATAGTATAACCAGCTCTGAAGTTTTTTGATTACAAACAATGCAATTATTTGTAGATATTTAGTTTGCAAAAATAATCATGTTGCAATAGTAGATTCCTGAGTATTTTAGTTCTCTGTGTGAAGATCTTTTAGGATTCATTGAAACAATTTTCAGAAGGAAATTTGAACCATTTCCAATATACACATTCTACATTCCATTTAATTATTCATTCTCTAGTCTTTGTTGAACACAGGCAATTTAATTTCCATTTCAGCAAATAATATAAACTCATTTAAGTTAGATTTCAAAAATATGTAATTGAAACTGAAATGCTTGTTTACAATTTGCCCAATCATAGAACTACATAGATAAAGAAAATATCTATTTTGCCTTTTAATCATGAGTATGCTTCTGTGTGAAGTTTAAGTTGCAGATGTAAAGATGTCTGCTTTTGGTTTCAAGAAAAAAAGCTAACTTCTGCTCATGGCACAGTTAGCAGTTGTGAACCATCAATAAGATGAGGAGGGCTTAAACAGAGTCCTATGGCACAGATTGTATTTTCCTCACTTTCAGTAAAACGCTTTGAAATGCTGGAATAAAGCACTGTGCATCCTGGCCCAGGAGATAACCACCACTAAATACTCAATACATCCAGCATTTTTTTCTCATAAAAGGGTTTAATCTACCAAAATGATTCTTTTCTCAGCTCCCTGCAGGGAGAAGTGAAACACTGGACTTCCTTCCACCAAGCTGTCAGGATATGTTATTTTGCTGATCAAGGATCTTTAAGTACCCAACACTAATCAGCCCAAACCAGGCTAATTAGAATCCCTGAGGCCTTCTCCAGTCTAGGAAAATATTGCTAAAAAAAATAATTATGAGCCCTGCCAAACTGGCATTTTTCCTGTCTCCTAAGGCTATCAAATTTCACTTTCAGTGCATATCATTTTCAGGTCAGATGTAGAGGGGGGACATACCATTTCACAGACTGAAGGTTTGTTGAGGTTCTCTACAACCCCTACCTTCCCGGTACTTCTCCCATACCAATGAAAGCACCAGACAAATCAAAGAATGTTTCTCAGAACCTTGTTTTATCTTCATACATTTAATTAGGTCATTGGTGTCCAGACTCTGAACTTATTAAGGATTAGTTAAAACCATGAGGTGCTAGTCAGTTTATAAGAATAATACAAAAAACCCCACTAATACTCCATGGACAATTAACACCCAATAAGAACACCAAGAAACTCACAATTCAATTTATAAGCCATTCAGGAAAGTTCAAGAAAATATGCTGCTGGAATTCAAATATGTCTATAACACTAATTTCAGGTGCTGAATTTAGCATAGTAGCTTGTTTTATTTACATATTATATACATCCTTAAATAATTTTTTTTTCCTAACAATTCAAAGCATGAGTATGGGAATCAAAGCTACATGCCAGTATATAGGTCCATGGACTGAATCCACTGAAGTGGATTCTAAATTATATTGTGAGTCAGAAAACAATACAGGTTAATTGCGCAGGCTGCTTTTACTCTCGATCACTCATAAAGTGCCTTTCTTGCCATGCTCTTCTTCCCTGAGCTATTGGCACATGAATTGGAAATATGCATCCTTAGCTCACTTGACACTTACAGCTATTCTGGTTTCTATAAATAAATATTTAGCAGACCAGGAAGAGCGATATCTCCAGAACCCAGGGGTATGCCTAATTCAGAACACGTTAGTCCTGTATATCTTACATCTCAGTCATTAGCTGTTTTGGGTTGTTTGCTCTCTGAACAAAACCTAGGCAAAAAAAGTTTCTTGAAGATAAACAATAGGTGTTCTAACGAATCAGCAATGACTCAGAAAACAGCATTTTGTCGAATAACTCTTATCAAGGTCTAATTGTGGAAAGGAGCCCTTGGAAGTCATGTAAAAACATGGTGGGTCCCCCTTCTTTCCCAGAAATGTGTAATATCTTTTGCAGCAGAATGGTGTGCAAATATTACCTCAAGCTTTACAGACCAGATATTGCTGCCTCTCTGTCTGTATGGAAATCACCTAGTAGACATATCTGCCTGGTCTTTTCAAACTTAATTGTGGAGTTAAGTTTTTATTTTCAATTAAGCAGGCTCAACAGTTTATATACTTATAAATGCAATTTTTGAGTAATCAAAACCACTGTTTTCCATACATTTGGTATGTCCTCTACTGTGCAATCCTTTATCCCAGGAAAAAAATCCCAAAAGCTAGTTTCCTTCCTTTAGATTTTTACATTTTATTTTCAGCACCCATATCCATCTTTTATTCAGCAATGCTCCCTTGCACCAACCTGCCCGTCATCTGTTACTGTCTTGCCTGTGTATATGTGTGTGTGCGCGTAAAATTACATTGACAGTGGTGTCACCTAGCACTTACATAGAGTGCTTTACAAAGGGGATCAGTATCATTATGTCCATTGCACAAGTGAACAAGAGACACAGGTTCAGAGACAATGTGCAAGGGGCACATTTAATATCAGAGCCAGAAGCAGTTTCCAGGTCTCCTTGATTCAAGTATCACAGGCCACTGATCAGGGCTACCTTTCCTGTAGCATATCACTGTCCTGACCAGCTCTTACTCTATATCATCTTACATTAAAATTTAAATCCAGGAAGTACTCATACTAGTTTCGATACATTTTCATGACAAGCACAGGAGGAACGACACCTAAGATCTTTACCTCAAACAAATATTAATCCAGTACTAGTGTCCTACATAACTCACCATTCAGGCCCTCAACATGCTGACAAACATTGCTCCATATTGCCCAAACAGAAGAAGAAACAACAGAGATTTGAGAGGGATTTATCCCTCTTGACCAAAGTGACTTCATAAGTTGCAACAAAGAAAGGAGATCACATACGTGGGACCAGCCAATGAAACTGAAGGTCCAATCCAATTCAAAATTACATAATGAAGCTGAACAAAAGGAATAAATAGGAATTTTTCTGCATAATTCACAGAAATACAAAAATCAAGTCTCTCCGTTTATTTAAATGTTTACTGTAAAAAGCTATTGCATTGCAAACAGGTGCCAAGCAGTTGGAGGGTTAAAATTGTTTTCTTCTGAAAGAGCAGTCATCATTGTTGCTGATACAGTCCGTTCCCGCATCATGCACAGAGCATATTTGGACTCTACCTTCTCCAGATACAAGAAAACCAGAAATCCCTTGTTATATTCCTAGGTATCTGTACATAACGTCACCAAAAACTAAGTGGGAGTGTTATAGTTAATGACGGAGTAAAACACTAGGATGAAGTTTTGAGAAGGAACAAGACTAGATGACACATTAAGGATCTATAAAATATACCCTGCATATTTTAACAGCTGACCCTTAAAATGGCAACTCGCATATCTGCTGTGTCACTGCCTTAGAAACACAGACTAAACATGCTGAAGTCTGACAGATAGCAGCCTTTTCTAGCTGAAGCTATGGGGTTTGGGTGGGGTTTTCTATGGCAATCAAAATCTGATTTTTTACTCTAACAAAATATGGCATGTTTTAGGAGACTAGCAGGGCAGCTTGAAGTACAGGAAGGATACATACTTGCTAATACAGAAACGCCTTGGCCAGGGAATTAGCCTCCTCAGCAGGAAAAGCTGCTTCTAAATATGATCTGACACACTTGAAAACTGTAAGCAGCCTGGAGTAGCCACATGCAACAGCTCTGAAAGATGTCCTTATTTGAAAACATGCTCAATAGACCCTAGTTATTCTGTCAATAGCACTGAGCTCTGAAGTGCAGCTTTTCCTGACAAAAACTAAGTGTTGAGAAAAGTCTCTCATTAGTTTTGTCATTGCTAACTAGTTTTTTATTTCAGTTTCTTTAAGGCTTGTCTTGCAATATCAGTGTAAAAACAATCTTACACAGCCCTCAGACTTGACAACACCTGGGTCCTTTCCTTTTGGTTTGTATTCACTGTACAAGTTCTACCAGCCTCCACCAAATAAATACCTGTCAAAAATCTTATATTTACTGAAAGGGCTAAAACGCAATACAAGTCACCCGTTCAACATTATTTCTCAGCGGGCTCCGTTACAAGCATCTAAGGTTGTAGTTTGTAGTGCAAACCAGGCATTTAACCTTACTTTCCAGTTTCCTACCTAGTGAGCCTAATATTTCAGTAAGCAGGTGTGTTGTTTTCTTAACATTTTTAAATTTAATTTTAATTTTTAAATTGTTTTTCAGATATATTTGTTATATCAACTCCCTTTGCACTGAATATTCTGTCATGGCAATCTGGCAAACAAAAGACAAGCACTTATCCAGCCAATAGGGAAGCGCTGTTTTAAAACTTTTAAAACAAATGTGTTAATTTTTTTAAAAAACTAAGAAACGCACAGAACTTTTTCCTTTCTGTGGCTACCTAAACACATAAAGGTCCAGCTTCCAGCAACTAAGGTATGGATTTTTATTATTTGTTTAATTTTAAACAGTACAGTCAAGGTTTGTCTAAAAAAGGTTGGCAAGCAGATCCTCCTCTTTTGAAAGACTAGACTGTTCCCAAGTTCATTGTGTTAAGTTGCAGTCTAATTTAGGGTAGGTAACAATCATTTTTTGCCTTAAATCCCTTGAAATTTCATGGATCTTCACTACGAGCTCAGCTTTATCCAATACAACCAACAAAAAGAAAAAAGAACCAACCTCGGAAAACAAACACAAAAGCATAAACAGGAAAGTACAAAGACAGGCAGATAAAATATTATATTCTTTTTGAAGTACTATACGAGCAATAAAAAAAACTTAGCTGCTTCTTCCAGGTCTACCAAAGGTTTTCCAAAAAACTTGGGCATGTTACTTATCCCTTATGAGGGATATTTAGGAAAAGTGAGGAAAATAGTTTCTCATCTCAATTTAAACTGAAAATTAATGCCATCTAGTCAAGAAAGACTTCACCATTTCTCAGGTATTTGTACGGTCTCTAGCACTGTAAGGGTCCTATACAAACTTTGGTAGAGATATCTGAATTGGTTCATTATTTTAAAACATAGTAATAAACCTGAAGTCCAACAAGTTTTCTTTATATAAGTTTACATAAAACACTTTTTGGAGACCGTCCAGAGGAAATGCAACTTTTTTCCAATGGATTTAAAGAAGAAAAGAATAACAATTTTATAAAGGAGAGCAATTACAGGCATAACATTCAGGAATAGAAAGCTAGAAGGAGCGAGGAAGACAACACATGATAGAACTGAGCAGGAACTGAAAACAAGAATTGCAAGTCTAATGTAGTGTACAAGGAGGAGTTATGGAGGTTAGGTAGGATGGATTTTAAGACTGAAGGAGAGACAGCTACAAGCTTTTAGTCCAAATAGAAAATGCTGCAAAAATGACACAGGGGGGAAAAAAAAAAAAAAGAAAAAAAAGAATTGTTGTATATTCACATACATGCCTCCTTTATTTTATCTACACACCAATCTGGTAAAAAATTAATATTATTCTTTGAGAGCTCATGAAGCAACTTAATGTCTGCATGCTAATTCTGAAACTATGACAACATCGAGTTTACAAGACAATCAGTACGGGGCAACTCTCGAAAGAAAAAAAGCATATGCAAATAATAGATATACAGTTAGACTGAAAACAAAACTAATTATTGCAGTTGGGTACTTCCTCACCTAAAATCTAGGACTTCTTTTAGCACAACCTTAGCTAACAAAGGACATATTTTTAAGTGTGTCAGCTCCCACAAGACACTGTACCATGGGGACTGGGAAATCTACTTCATAGAGCTATTTCCTCACAGAAATCACTATCACTTGAAAGATCTCTTTGCCAAAGAAAGAGAGCACATTTCAGCTATATGCTTAGTATACTTAGTGTCTATGAGAAAGTAATTGGACTTGGTGCACCAGCAGTACTTGGGGTCAGGTCTTTCTGCACCTGCACTCAGGCTTACAGAAGCCTGACTGCTGCACAGAGAGTCCTGTGGTTCCCCTTGCACGGTGCCTTTTACTGTCTCACCCTGCAGAACAATCAGTCCTCCAGAGACATGACTACTTGCCCTAGGAGCTCTTAACAGTTCCAGAAGCCACTTAGCTGATAAAGGTAGGAAAGCATCTCTACAATTCTCAGTGCTCATCCTCCACCCTTAACTTTGAGGCTGATATTCTCCACAGGACACAATGGGCTGAAGAACACTTCACTTACATTTACAAGCTATCTCCACTTCCAGATGCCTTAGAAGACATTCATTCAGCAATTGAGAGAAAGTCCCTCCTCGCTGGCACCAGCATTGGATACTGGGCAAGAAGCAGGAAGCAACAGTGTTTTGGCCAAGGCTGCCAGGGCAAGACTGTCTCTGACACGTGCAGTGAGAATTGAGAGTTCATGCAGAGTGAAGAGCAATCCTGGCTTTAAACATCTTGTCTGAAAGCACCAGACACTGTAAACTGCACAGAGCTGATTTTCTTAACCTTGGAGGGATGAAAAGCTGAGTCAGCCTTGCTGGGATTCAAAGCACCCGAGTCTAGATATTTGAAACCTATAGTTTAACCACAGAACAGGAAGGGAAGAGCCATCTGGATTGGTTTTTTTCCTTTAGTCCCCAACCTTTTCCTTATGAAGCAAAGCTTTTCTGAAGGCATTTTAAAAATAAGAAACCTTTTGCTTCAGGAAAGCACATTTTGATACTCTTAGAGAGTGATTTTGGTGATGAACCTTCTGACGTTATATGTATTCTTCCCTGAAGTAGCTGAATTTGGACACTTCATCTGGAGGCTAGATAGATGTATATATATATATATACACACACGTATATATAGATGTGTCATGACTATTCATGTAGTTAAAACTATTACGGCCATACCAAACCAGTTAAGGCATTTATATTATGCATTTTTACATTTGATTTGATGAATGTGAAGTGGAGTTAGGTGCTTTTATTTTTAAATCAATGGAAAATATTAGATACAAAACTGAATACGAGAAAGAAAATAGTCCACAGGCCTTTGTATGAGAGAAGTGATTAAACAGCATACGAGCCATCTCAGCAAACAAGGGACAGGGAACCTTTAAGCACGACAAAATAGAAAACGTCTATCGCAAAAACTTATTAGGGTTGGGAACATAGCTGAGGTCTCTCTTTCCCTATGCCAAAGCCTGCAGAAGTCGAGAAGCCCAGGACGGCAGCCGCCTCTTCAGGAGAGTTCTGGATCATGATAGTGATGTCAGATACGGTTGCCCATGCGTTGCCGCTTCCATCCACTGTACGTCCTGCTCCCTCACTGCATAGAGCAGCAATCTAGACCCTTCCTGGCTCTTCACCCAGCTCAGCTTTTCCTTTTGCTCCTTCTCTTCCTGTGGCAGGTAAGACCTGGCCCAGCCCAGGTGACTCATGATAGGGTTAACATATACAACTTTTCTTCTTTTCTGCAGCTAGAATCTGCTTTAATGAGTGGCTGTTTTCATCAAAAGGGCAAAGCAAAAGTCACCTTTTCCCCCTCCAGTCTACAGAAATGTTAGTTATGTTCAGACATAAATTAGTTGCAAGATGATTCCTTGAAGTCATCTTTGCATTCATGTATCATTAATTTTATCCCAGTAATTCCAGTATAATGTCTCATTACAGAACATACAGACACTTCATAGGCCGTACTTACAATACAAAAAATAAATATACTATTTCAACATACAAACATGATGTCTTTTAATACATAAAAATCTTTTTTTTTTTTAAATACAATTCTGGAACTTCAGACATTCTGGCTAACTCTACCTCTCCCTGAAGCCAGTAGCACTCAGCACAGGCCAGAAAAAAAAATGTCAAGGCCAGAATTTTGTCAATATTTCTTTCATCACACAGCAGTGATTTTTACAGAAGGGTGCAAGTAGATTAAGACATGGCATGGGATTTTTTAAAAAATTTTTAATTTCTCAATTATTTTGAAGGAAATATTTCACCAGCATTTTGGAAATGCCACCAGTTCTAATCAACACCTGAGCACTTCTGATAAAAAAAAAAGACTCCTTTGACTTGACTTTCTGAGGAGGAATTCCTGGATGGAGACCCCTTACAGACCTGCTGGAAGGTGGGAGGGATGGGACACTCACCCACCATTGTTCTACTGCAACATGACCTACAGAAGATAACGTCTAGAGCACAGTGTTCCCTCAACTCCTCTTTAGAGAAGAAAGCAAGCTTCTTTCCATTAAGGACATGCTCTGATCTCCTCTAAGCAGGCGTTGCATTGTATGCTGGCAAAAAAATCCACAAAGTGTTAAAATTGTACCATTTTCTATTGCTGGAGTCAGGTTTTGTCATCAACTCCTACAGCTGTTTTGGGAGGCACCAAGCTTCTTTTTCTCTCTGCATTCAGTGCTAAGCTGTATAGAAACTATACAACTGATGATGTAATAAAATTCTATAAAGCAAAGATTAAACAGTAACATCCTTTCAGTTCACCTGTATATGCCCATCTCCAACTACACGTCAACATGAAACTGCATATATAGAAGAACTCTATCTAGCCTCCAGATTAAGTGTCCAAATTCAGCTACTTCAGGGAAGAATACATGTATTTACAAAACGTATTGCCTTCAGTAATGATGAGTAAAAACAGCTGTGGAACAGAACTGAAAGCAACACAGTTTTCCTGCTGTTGAATGCCGTCTCATGCATAATTGTACCAATTATAAATCTGCCCCAACAGCAAGCAAAACTGTATTACATCTATAGTGTTCTACCTTTGGTCATGCTGTGACTCAGGCAATCAGGCTTGCTCTTCATAGTAAGACCCTCTTCATCACTTCCATACTCTTCCACATCCTCATATACAGACCTGAATGAAACACTTGGGCCCATAAAGAAATGGACAGGAATTATGCTACAATCAAGGCATTCAGCTGGAATCAGAATTAGCCGAGATGTTCACCAAGAAACAAGTAGTGTCATCACAGCTCCATTATTAGCAAGTGTTTCCCAGGGCAAACAATGCTGTGAGAAGTGTATGGAATAGAGAGTAACAGGAACTTTAAAAAAAAAATAATGTTTCAAAACCAACATGATTTGTATTCTCATTATTAGGAAAAAAAAAAAACAGACTGCACTGGGGGCTTCATAGCAAGGGCATCTCTCCATTAATACAGTCAAAAGTTGTTCTTTCCCCCCCCCCAGTGTGTTTGCCCTCGTTTTTAACTTTAGGCTGAGAAATGCTGGTGATAATCAGGTCACATGCAAAATCTAACAAAACACATCATTATTAATAAAGGCATATTTCATCAAACTGTTCTTTGATGGTCCCTAAAGTTGCAAGTTAAATGCATTGCTCACCAGCTTTCTTCACATCGCCAATTCTAACACTAGCCAGACGTCAGCTGTCCCGCCCTCCCTCCTGTCCTCCTGCTAACTCATACCTTCCGAGTTTGCCTCATGAGAGCACAGCAAGCGCAGGAGACCACTACTTTCATACTGTAAAATGCATCACAAATAAATAAAGCAACATCATTCTAATGTTCATTTACAGTCATCTGCTTTGTGTTTTGCAGTAGGAAAAAAAAAATAAATGCACCCAGATAATGCTGAAAAAAGCATATATGATGCAGTACAGACTGTCTAATTAAGATATAGGAGCTCTATTCCAGCTTGTGCCAGACAAGACCATCACACCCATCCCTATGAAGAGCAGTCAGATCTCATTATAATTACTACTCCATACTTTATCAAGGGACCAAAAACCACAATAAATATAGACATGACTACAAGATTAGTGGTCACTGTTTTTTCTTGCTGCACTTTTGAAATATAAACTACACAGGGAGAACAGAGCCAGAGACCACTCCCTAAATCCTAGTGGACATATTGATCAATTAAAATGACATGTGTCTGGTCTTTTCTTTCATTCTAATAGCAAGCAGCTGAAAGACTGAATCTTTTAAACATGTGAAATCAAACAATTAATGTTGTTGTATACCACCCAGCAAGATTAAATTGAAGTTAAGCAAAATTAACCTGGCCTCCAGAAGCAAGACCTTAATACAAAATAAACAAATATTGGACATTGTAAAGATTTGCTAAATATTACCAACATGATTTTAACCAGCTTGCTAAATATAAAAGTTATATATTTTCTTCCCACGATAGAGGTGAAAGCTTTTATAATTATTCCTATTATTATTTTATTCACAGAAAACACCCTCAGAATGCCTGAATCTTGGCTACACCTTTTACTGCAGTTGCAGCAGGGAAAAAAAAAAAAAAAAAAAAAAGGTTGTTTTCCTTCCAGTAAAAGATAGATCTTAAATTCACTGAATTCATGTTACTATTTAAAAAATAGATTGAAAGTGAAACAGTAGAAAACCTAAAGGCTACTGTACTTTCAAAATATCTAGTTATTGTTTGACAATTATTTAAATGTTTTGCTTTTTAAAGAACACCAACAGAAATAGGACAGTACTGAACCATGTTTAAAATCAATACTGTTCCAGTTGCTTGTTCAGCACTGGTTCACAGAGTATTTTCTGTACTGTCATGTTATGGAAGGCCAGTGAAAGTAAATAGGTGATATTCACACTATTGAAATAAAATAGATTAAAAGAAGAGCTACACGTAATAGGAATGCTTAAATAAAGACACAGGGAAAGGAACAAGCTATGTTTATGGCGTTAAAATTGAAAACAGCTATTCTTTCCATTTAAGCAAATCGGACTGTAGCAACTTTAATTGGATTGTGAAAATTAAATATATTCTCTTCAAATCTTCAGGGTATTATCACAAATGCAAAGACAAGTCTAAACATTCAGACTGAATGCATTTTCTGTAGGCCTTTGTCTTAGCCTGTCTGCCTGAAAAATAATATTTAGGCATGCAGCATCTTCAAAATGATTTTCACAAGGCAAAACCCACACATTCTTATATTAGGAAAACCTCATAAAACAGGAAAAAACAATGGTGCAATTAAGAACAGCACAATATTTTGCACTTACCATGTCCTGTTCAAATCATCCTCTTTTGATGTTTACAGCACATCTGTAAGATGCAATACTAGGAGGTGCCTTGTGTGACCTGCTGCATGATGCTGTGACATCAGTTCAGATGATGCAGCTCATTATGGGAAAGACTGCTGTTGCCATGGCAACCGAGATGTGATACGAATCCTTACTGCATTTCCAGGGGAGCCCGAGACAATACGGAAGACCTTTAAAGAAACAGACAAAATGCAAACAGGCTTTTAAAGTACTGTGCCATAGATTTTAGAGCCGATGTTCAAGTACATGCCTCGTATTAAGGAATATTTTAGACAAATTATTCCTCAATGGTGGTACAGAATTGAGATGTATGAGCTATAAATTATTTTTATATTGAAAAGTTAATATTGTGTATCAATTTAAGAACAAATTTTGTAAGTCAAATTTGTTTATCATGTAAGGGAACCTTACTTAAAAAAACAGTCAGTAGTATGATTTTAACACTAGGTCTGTAATGACAATAGTTATCGAACAGTATTTTAAGAAATACATATTTTCACCCTGCCCCACCCTGCTCCTACATCCAATCTGTCATTTACAAGAAAAACCTTGTTGCTAGGGAAAAGCTCTTACTTCAAAATGAGCAGATCACACACTGTTGAATGAATGACAACGAGTTTAAAAAAAAAAAAAAAAAATCAAGGCTTTTTATTCACAAGAGGGTAAAGAAGTTTCTAGCCAACCAAGTAAAAATCTCCTTATCATTTTTCAACTGTAGGGTGACCTGCACTACCATCTGCATGCTGAGTAGCCTGGCTTTCATCTGCCCATCAGGCAGGCAGATGAGTGAGGACTTTGAAAGCTGTGGGCAAGCTGTATGCCTAGTGGGCCACGCTGCTGCTAGCCTCCAGCTTCCAGGTGGAGCGGGAAGGCCAGCAAAGGGGAGAGCCCCTCTGCATAACCTACCTGAGGGGCTGGGATGGGAGGCTGAGCCTGTAGACGTTACCTTTGACACCGGGAACCTGCTCACATCCTTTGTTCACAGTAGTGATGAGAGAAGCAAAGGCTACATGAACAAGTACTAAAAGGAGCTGTCTGGAAATTAAAATTCACAATCAAAGAAGAAGCAGCACATTTTTGGCACTTGCCACTTCTATTTGGATGAGAAAAGTTTCTGGCAAAAACTGCTTTCTGTAGCCATGAAAATCCCTTTCTACATGGTAGGAAAAAAAAGTACAAAAAAGGCTGGACCCTATATGCTTGATATGCTGAAGCCCAGAGTAAAACAAAGACGCAACTTGAACTAAGAAGCCTCAATGCCCTGAAGATGTCCAATAAATATGGGTGCCACTGTCTGAAGCCCTTCATTCTATTAAACTTCAGTCTGTGAGTAAAAATTTTGATCTTTGATTTCAAAGGAAACCATAGGAAATAATTATACCCTCTTACCCATCACCCACCTTTGAAAGAAAAGAAAAAAGTGACAGTCATACCTTTTGATTAATGGATTAAATACAAAGCCTCTCTATAAATCTATGAAATGTCATAGCCTTTCTAATCAGTGCTGTCTTGATGCTGTATGTTCTCATTTTTGACAGTTTCTCTCTTCTAATGTTAATCCTATATCATTCCAAACAACACAATAAAGCTCTCAAACTGACTCAATATCAAATCCAGTCTAGTGACCCATAATAGTGTTACTCACAATAGAGCTATAGCTCTACATTTTTGAACATTTAAACATGTCTTAGGTCTCCAAGATATAATTCACAATTTAGAGAGGACAACACCATTGAAACACAATTTGGGTTGGACTGACATGAAAGCTAAGGAATGTCACTGCAATTTAGCAAAGTTTACAGTATGCTGAACACCGTGCTGTTCAAATAACATCAGTTTCTGAAAGTTTTCATTAATCACTTCTCTTTTGCTAATTACTATTTGATATAATTTTTACTACCTTTACCGCTATGGAAATCGAACGGAGGCAGTGAGCTTTTGTTTATCTTGGGAAAATTATGAGATTCAGGATCATCATTAGGGCAAGCCAGGAGTCATAATCTAGTTGATACAAGGGCTCTGCCTCATGCCCGTCAGCATGGCCTTTGTTTCTGAACACTGGGGAAGTGCAACTGGCAGGGTGGGCACAAGGGGGAACCACACCCTGGGCTAGCCCCACCACAGTGGGGTAGCCATCCCACTCCAGGCTCATGCTCCAGACCTTCAGAATGCATCTGGCTGCATGTGACCTCCATGTAAGCTCCTCTTGCAGGGGTGAAGTAGAAGCATGGCTAACATGGACACAGAGGAGTATGGGCAGGGGAGGGAGGTCAGGCAGGAGCAGGGAAAATATCAGACTATTTTTACAAAGACTTCTGCCTATTTACTGTTAGCTACAGACCGTATGTGTCTGTCTATTTGCATATGCAAGTGATAATAAGTAAATGGAGATAAAATTATAGTGATTTTCCTGACTTTTGAGTGTTTGGTATTTTTAAAATATCAGTCTGTTGTTTATTTTTCAAAAAAAAAAATGTTTATCGTGAGCAGGGCACATGTCAGATTGCATGCAAGGCATCTACACATGGAAAGTCCCAGGCAGAGTGTAAACTAAGGTGTTATGAATGGTACTACGGTGACTTTACATGGAGGACTGCAAGCACTAGATGCTAAAAGGAATTTCTACTTTATGAATACAAAAGGTAGCACTCACAGGCTTTGCAATCTCCTAATTAAAACTGCAGATCTAGAGAAAGAGAGCTGGGCCTAACTGCTCCAGATGTTTTTTTTTTTTTTTAAGAAAAAAAAAAAAGTGAAGCCTTTGTTTTAAGACAACTGCAGTTATTCACCCAACCCAGGACTAACATAGCTTTTAAATCTAAGCTTTAAAAGTGCTTTCCATTCATATTCCTTCCAGTTCAGTGGAACAGGAGGTGAAGAGAAAGACAGAGCCAAACACATCCAATCACCACACGAACACCTTGATCATTTTGAAATATCACCAGTAGGTTTCCAAGCCAAAAGCACAGGGCTTTGTCCTTACCTTTTTCCTATCAAAATAGAAATATTTTATCCTACTTTCAATTGTAACAAGGCAGGTCAATGCTGGGCATAAATTTCTTGTTCTGAATTCTTATTTTAAACACAGTCTTCCTCTCCAACACAAGCTGTAGTGTCTTTCCATTTCCCCACATTGGGATCCCCCTAATTCTTTTGAAGGGAAAAAGTTTTATTGGTGTTCATCTGAAAGGAAGAAGTGTTTCATCCACCTACTGCCACTGTATTCCCTTATGATAAGTTTATGTGGGTAACTAACATTTGCACAACCCACGGAGGTTTTCAGTGATCAAGCCTTTGCCATATAAGTAGGCACTGCCTTAACTTTAAAAAGTTCTATTTCCCCTCAGTAAGACCAGTAAAAAGCCAGGCACTAACCTTGACATGATTTACTTTCCATTTAATTATGTTCAAGAAAATGAGTTAAGAGCAAACTCACAAGCACAGCTAAACAAAGTAAAATGCCATTTCAGACCTTTTCTGCACAAAATCCAGATGTTTCCTTTTGTGTTGCCCCCTCCAAATGAAGGAAAGCAGTTGCTTTCCAGTTGCCAGCTACTAGCCAAGAGAGAAAGGGGGAAGAACATGGAAGGACCAAAGGAAATGAGAATCACATATTCTGAATTATCTATCTGATAAGCCATAAGCAGGCTTTAAATCAAAAATAAAACGCATAAAAAGCAAAATCATAATTACTGAATGCTGATGAACAACAGATCAGCAATGTGTAACAACCCTCAACAAAGGAAGCAATGATTCTCATTCAAGATTCTGCAATCCCGTGCAAGAACCCATCTCTCAGATTTTGCATGGAGTGCCTTAACTAAACAGTTATATATCAGGGTTTCCCTTCCACTGTTGGCTCTGTCAGAAAGAAAGGCTAGGTCATACACATTGATAATAACTCTATCCATTTTCTCTAAAAGGAAGGGAATATGAATCGAGGTCTTATTGAATCCATTGACTGAACGCTGCATTGCAAAGGTCAGAGATATACATCGTCTGCCTTGACTAAACTCATTAAACATCTATGTCCACCTGGAATGTAGGTAGGGGATATTTTCCACCCTGTCATCAAGGTCATCTGAGCCTCTGTTCCTACATTAAGAGATACTGGGTGTGGGAACTGCTGCCTGGTGCAAAGTTGCATCCTTCTATGAAGTAGGAAAAGCAGCAGTGCTCCCACAACTACACAACTCAAACACACTGGCCACAACCATACACCAGTTTCTCTGAAGTTTGGAGCCCCATGTTCATACTAAGTAATTACGTAGAGAAGTCCCTGTTTACATGATGAACACATTCACACTTGTTATTACAGCCTGAAGGGGAACCGAGTCACCAGTTTCCTATCTCCACGTGGGTCTCAAGAGGCACCATGAGATTAAAAGACTGAAAACTCAGTTTCCCTAAGTGGGACTGCCTTGCTTCATCTTTTTGAAGATTAATAAGTTTTTTATCTGATGGTGCATTTGTTTCTTATTTCCCTATAACATGAATGCATCTAGTGCAAACATCCAATACTCAGTCTATTCAGAAATAGCCTCACAAATTATAAAAAAAAAGCCAAGAGCATATAATAAACAAAGATAGCAGTAACTCTACAACCTGAAAAATTTCAGTCACCCCTTTTCTACATCCATATGGTAGAATAAAATCTTTCCATTCCAGCATAAACCTTATTTAGTTATGACTCCATGTATTGTGTCAGAAAGCAAAGCAGCATCCTCATTCCCAACACACTGAAAGATTACAGCAGGGACATGAGTAATGGGACACTTCTGCCAGCCACTAATGAGCTCAGGTCTTCAGATGGAGAAACACATAAACTCCAGGTGTTTTGGTCTAGCTCTAAACCAAATGCTACATTGTTCGAACACTCCAGGGCATAAAATATTGTGATATTAGTGGATTTGTTTTCCTTTGGTCTCATGCTTTCAACCACCCAAGTAGTATATTATTAACACAATAAGAAAATGCACTAGAAGGTCTTCAGCTCATTAAAATAATATTTATATGAAAAAATAAGTAAAATTACCTTGATATTTTTCTCCTTATATTTTTAAATACAACCTATCTGCAATATAAAGACCAGGCACTTCCAGTAATAAAGCTGAAGTTTTCCCAAATCAAGGTGTAAATCTTGCCTCTGAACTTTTCTGCCTACTCCATCATTTACAATAATAGATAGCACCAGAAGTCACAGTCCTGGTTTTGCCTGTTGTAGCCATATCTGTTGACTAATATACCTCATTTTGTGCACCTTTCCATATTTTCTGAAGTCATTTCCCATGTTTGCTCTCCACTTACACTGGTCTGATTCAAGGTTACAACCTGATCACTTCATGTCTTGAAAACTGCAAAATCCTCCTCTCCAACCACCAAAGATCAATTTCATCTCTTTCCTTTCAGGGTATTACCAATAAGTTCATTTTTCTGGCTTATCTTACAGTGAGCTTTAAATCCCTGAGCATTAAATCCTATATAATTCTTTTCTACTTTCACTTCAAACATTCTGGAAAACTCTGCATAGTTTCATCTTCCTGCTCCTCCAGAACTGACTACAGTTTTCTCTGCCAGTAACTTTCCAGCCTGTTCCTCTTACAAGTGCTTCCTTTTCCACTCCCTCCTGCCAACAAGAAAAATCCCTATTCAAAAAATCAAGCCAGTAATAATTTTCATCTTCATTAAAATTCTGCTAACATTGTTTTGCACAGCTCTAACCCTATTTGTAAACAAATAGGAAAACAACAAGCTGACTACCATTACCGATTGACTGGTATACGATATACTTGGCCAATGTGTTCTAAAACATCCTATTTTCCTTCTTCCACCTCAGCCCCCTCCAGTCAATCTGTGATGCGCCTCCCCACTTGTTTCACACATTCACTATGTATTGCATTTTAGGAACACCAGATTAATGGCATAAATATAGTACACACAAGAGACTGAAAAATCCATGAGAACAGCTGAATAATCATCTTGTCTTCATGCTGCTGGATTTACAGCTATTTGCTCTGAAACTGGCTAGTTTAAAGTTAGTTCAGGCATTCCATTATTAGGCTAAACTTTTAGTTTGGTTTAAAGATAAGTCACCTACTGTATGTATATCCACAGAGGCATGGGGAACACAGCATCATTCCCCATACGAGTTAAAGCAGGGATCTATTTTTAGAATCCAAAGGCAACAGTTATTTGACAAAAAAAAAAAATTCTTCTCTTAATAGTGCCAATGCTTTTAAAAGTATTTATTTACAACAAGGCAGCTTTAATCTTTCATATTTTCTTTTATAAACATAGTTCAGCTTTCAGTGGAGTCCAAGTTAGTTTTTAAACACAGTAGAATAGCAAAAAGTCTAGCTACTAGTGTAATGGAATACAGAGGTATGGGTAAAAAAAAAAAAAATTAAGAACACAGCAAGGAATATCAGATAACTTCTGGTGATCATAAGTTGCTGCAAGGTACTAAAACTGACTATATAGCAGAAGTAATTATCACAGTCAGAAAACAACTAATTATATTTTTAAGTAAATGTTATATACCATTTTGATAGCCCTGAAGAAAGACAACTTTAGAGAATAAAATGCAGAATAGGTCCATCAGCACATTACAAGCCCTACTTGGCATATTACCACCTCATATTAACTAGTTTGTGTAGCAGCCACTTTTATAAGCAGAATAAAAAATTTCACATTCCAGTCATTGACCCATTTGCTGAAATGACCCAGATGCTGGGAAACAGTAACTCTTTATTTTTTACACGAGGAGGCAAACCATTATCTTAAAAAAAATAAAATAAAATGCTGTAGCTGCTTATTTTTTCTCACTTTGGCTGTTGGTATCAAACAACCACCAATGCCCTTCACTAACAAGCAAATAGGATGCAAGCTAGATACCTATACCTGGAGTAGAGCTGTACATACTATCCTCAAGACAGCTCTTTAGGAGGTCTGTGCAAGGCCTTACTATCAGTGTACATACACACTGTAGAAACGACCACACCAAACTTCACAAGTTTACTCATTATGTTCTATAAACAATAACTGCTTACATTTACTATCCATAGACAAATACACTTCGTTATGTTATTATTATGGCTAAAATATCTTGTTACCAACTTGCTTATTCAGAACCCCTACCACGTGGGCATGCATGTATATCTTTATTTCATATATTGAAAATATAGTTACTATTTATTGTTTCTATTGCTTTTAAATTAAATTTTATACTACAAATATCCTCACATCAGAATGGGCTTTAACTATCTTACAGGCCTTGGGAAAATATCCTTTGCTGATCAGAGTTGAGGTACTACTAACTGTCTCTCTATGTTCAAGAGGTGGATCTGGCTACAGTCTATACAAATGCTTTGGGCTCTAGAGACAATAAAAACAGTTGACCAAGTATAACATTACCACCCAGACAGAAGCACTGCATAGATGTAATGTCCCAGCAAATTCTGGCCTGCTACAGATAGCACTGCTCTGAAAATGAGTTCTCTAGATGGAAATGGCACGCTTGAGCCCCAGGCCCACCCCTCCTTTGCCTGCTTACACTAACTCAGTGTCCATATCAAAAAAAACCCAGGACAGAAACACCCTTTCCCACCAGCAGAAAAAGCAAAATTATCAACAACTATCCCCCATCCCTTAGAACACCAAAGACAAAGGTCCCTTACTGACCTGTCACCACAGGCACACTGAAATGGCTGAAACCTGGGCTCATCAGGGCCTATTGATTCCACCTGTAGGATCATCCTGACCCCATCCTTCCCCTCAGCTTCCACCCCTTATGAAGGTGTTCCCAGCCCAGCAGGTGCTAAATCTGGTCATCAAGAGAGTACTGGGGGAAAAAATGCTTTTTTGCAGCTCTGGCAATTTCATCAAGGCCCCAGTATCTGAAGTTTGACCCTGGAGTACAGGTTGAGTAGATTTCCTGCTAGAGAGCGGCCACCGTTGCTTGCACCGGATGGGTTTGGTGACCTACAGGCAATGCTCTGGCTGGGCTTTACCCATGTTTTACCAGAATTTCCTTCAAAGTGGTGAAGTTGTTGGGAGTTTGAGAAGAAAAGGCCAAAGCTGTGCAAGGGCACAGAGACTGAACAGCCCTCTGATTTTTAAACACATTTTCTTTAAAGAGTTAGGCATGCTCACAGGACAATGCAAAACAACTTATGTCAAGCCTCAGCTGCAGAGCAGATTTATCTGCCCTTTCATATGGCCAGCTGGACAATTAATATGTATGCAAAACAAACTGAGGGATTGAAATTTGAGTCAAACTGGATTGAAATCTGAAAATTTGGCGCAACGTGCCTGCTGCCACTCAGGGAAGACTCCTCTACCCAGGGCCAGGCGTGCTGGCAATGTTCAGCAGTGACATTCAATCCTGCCCCGGCACTGTGGTCCCCTGAGACAACCAGGGCCAAAACACTGAGACACAACATTGTCCCTGTGACACATTGAATGCAATGGTACCCCCAGACCCAGAAAAGAGGCCAAGGCCATGTCAAGCGACCTAGGTGCTTTTCAAAAGAGAAACTAGATCCAGATTGGTCGATCCTCATGCACATACTTAAATTAGCTTTCTGGTTCAAAGCAGAAGCATGTTTTTAAAGCAACTCTCCCAATCATCCACATTTATTGTACTTGCATTCAAATCACTGAGCAGTCTCCAAGGACATGAAGTGCATTCCTTTCTCACAAAGCTAAACCGAAAGATGAACTCCATGAGTCCACTCAATGCACTCCAACTGCTAAGAAGTATTTTATCCTGGGAACTAGACATGGTCTAGTCTGCAGTGAAACCTCCTGCAGTGCTTCCAGTGTAGATGTTAGGCCGCCGGCGCCAGCTGTTTTGCTCCACAGCTCTGCTCTCGCTGAGAGGTTGGGCTCACTTGGCCAGGCACTGCCACTGAGGCGGGGCTATGAGACCAGGCTGACCCAGTGGAGTCCCTGCAATGCACCTTCACTGTTCACAGCTCCAGGAAGAGCTGGCTCTGAACCAGCATTATTAGCTCTGTGCTGCATTAAAGAAACTGCATAGCCTCAAAATCTGGCTTCTCCCTGAAGACAGTACAGCTGCATTCACACAGCACAGCATCTGCTCTAATAAGTCCTACTAGACCTGAGCTAGCTCTGCATCATTGCCTCTTTCCCTTCCAGTCTTACAACAAAACCACATCTTCTCCCCACCCTCCTCCTCCTCCAGGCTTACCCTATGTCACAGCCCATCTCACCACCCCTCTCCCTTGCTTGCATCCTTCCCTAACAAATTACTTGTATCACTCAACCTCCATGTGCTCTTGGTCTTTGAAATCTCTCAAAACCAAAATAAACATACCTTTTCAGATGTTACTGGCCACAGTCTCTGAAGACTGCATTCTCACTTGGTGTGGCGGAGCCTCCACGGTCCTTGGTATAGTGAGGCTGACACTGTCTCATGCCTTCATGGCCCCTATAGGTGTCTAGTCTGGCCTTTGCCTGCCACTGGGAAAGAACAGGCATCTGTGCTTTGGATGGTAAATGGAAAAGGGATCTTACTATTGTAAGATTGGATTCCACAATTTTTCATATAAAATTCATCAAATGCAGCTGAGCTGATCCAGTTGTTCACTTTCCACCAAAAAAAGATAAATCTTAATCCTTCCTTCCTTGTCCTTTCTTAACTTTCCAGCAATGCAGTTCCACCCCTTCCCTCACACTAATGAAACTTGTCAGATAATTTCATCAGCCCATTTAACTCACTAGTTCAGCAGAAAATGATCCAATTTTTGCTGGGTTTATTTCCTGCTAAATCAGTAAAATAAATTGACCAACTGAGGGTAAACAGTTGAGTCTGTGCCGCTCCCACTTTTAGGAGAAGTAAGGTGATAGATGGTTTCACCTCTCTCTCCAAACTGCATTTTTCTCTGACATATTTTTTCTGGGCTTGGTGAGGAAGGGTTCATACCTCAGAGCATGCTTGATGTTGGATCAGGGCTGGCGATGACAGGAGACAGCCGGACACTGACTTCAGTGCAGTTACATAATGCTTGTATGTATTGGTCCTCTTATGTGCTTGTTCTCCCCTATCACCTGTGTTGCTTATACCTCCAATTGATCAAACATCATCAAAGCATATATTTCCCCATCCTCTGTGTCCATATTGTGCTTATATTAATTTTACCTTTTTTGTAGGTTTTGTGAAATACTTGTTCATCCCCCACTATTGTATATGAACAGAGATGTATTTGTTCAACTCAGAGAGACCATGGTTTTGGTAATCTAGAGGATGCCATATCATTCCCTGTATAAGGTAGGTCAACTTTATTTAGCATGCTGCTCCTCCATCCTGTTTTATTCTCATTCAAGGGACAGCCATAGGCTATCATTCACTGTATGAACTCAAGAGGCAGAATGATTAAATTTCCTTGTGAATTTTTCTATGTTACTCCTCACTGGGGTACCTGAAAGCTTCACAAAGCCAAGCTCCTTCATGTTCCCAAAATCCCTCTAATGGGAGAGGTTTTAATCCTGCTTTAAGGAAGATAAACAAAGGCACACAAAGATTAAAAATAAAAGCATGACTAATTTTGTGTGTCTCATCTAAGATTTGACTTTTCAAGAGCATGTTTTCTATTCAAAGCACAGCTGCTGTTGATTTCACTTTCAGCTGTGAGCCCTCAGCAAGCCAGTTCCCGGGGTTTCAAGTCAGGACCAAGGAAAACAAGGAAACAAATATCAGTGTGACAAAAGTTTAGCTTAAATAAATTGGCTAACATTGTATAGAAGATCTGTAGTAAAGGCAGAAGCACGGCAAGAACTATTCTGAACTCAGTGACCTAAATTATGAGCTTATTTAAAATCTTCCTGTACTCACTTGCTGATGCTTTCAGCTTCTGCCACAGACAAGTGATGGAAACTACAGAAATCTCCTGCTCATTTTTACTTTCACTTATTTATCACAGATCCTTCGCATGCGGGCATTTTGAAGGGAGGAAATAATAGAAGCGCATTATAATTACAGACTATATTAGAAAGCACTCATGCAAGAGGGTCAGTTAAATGTTAATTCTAGTGTTGCTACCTTAGCCAAGTCAGGCAGCCAAATCCTAACAGTGACCTATAGAACGGTTTTTCAGACAACACATAATTTTGTGTGTTTGATCCTACATGGGGTAGATCCACATGTCTGATTTACCTTAAAATAAAAGCTTCTATGTTATGTACAATGTAGGTAGCAAAATGTCATTTTAACATGGGTACATTCATAGGAGGTATTAGCCAAAGAGCAGACCCAGATATTGTCTGGCCATCAAGTGAAGCTAAACTCTAATGCTGTGAGATAGGCAGATGACTGACTTATAAGTGACTTTTCTTTAGTAATCTTTGGACTACCAATACATAATAAATCAGAATACATTTTCATATGAAGACTATAATGTGATAAATATATAGAACTACCAGCTGCCAGCAAAGAGAACAATTTATCATTTTTCTAATGTGAGGTTAGTTAATACATAGCTGGTTATCTCAGTACCTTGAAAATTGAAAAGCTATGCAGAGTTTGTGCTTCTACTTAAAGTTTTCAGTTCTGAATGTGCATTTCCCAGACAGGAAGATAATTATCAGCTTTTGATTAAAACAAAATATGGGTCTTATATGCCTCCTGGAAATTTCCATCAAATAAATTGGTTTATTACATGTTTTAATTAAGTTACTTAATATTCTCTGTACAAATTAATCTTCTCATTAATAAGAATATATACTTTATTATATCTAGATATAAAAGAAATCAGTTATACATGTGGATTTTTACAATATAAGAATACTTGAAAAGTCAAAAAAAGAAAGCATGCAAGAAAGAAGAAAGCATGTAAATGCTTAGATTTGAAAATATATGAGAACATGATAGCCCAGCCACAATGTCTGTACGTCTGCCTCTTCATGATAATGATCTAAAAACTAAAAGTGACATTAATGATCTATAAAAAACAAAAGTGACGTTTTACTTGTACACTGTGCAAAATGTTTTAATTTTTAAGTATCTTCCTCTGTTCTGAACAGTGCTGGTGCACGAGTCCCTCTCTGACAGCAGGACAAGCAGACAAGAATGCGGTGCAGCGTGGTCCCTTGCATGGGATTTTCACTGGGAGCTGAGGGCACCTGCAGTGAGCAACTGACTCCCCTGCACACTGTGGGTGTCCCAGTGGTGTCAACAACAAGGCATCAGAGAAGCAAAATAACTTTATTCCTCCAAAGGCCAGAGTTCATTTTAACAAAGGAAAACAAATGCCTATATCTTTCTTCAACAGTCAGCAAAATGACCACGGGCTTTAAACCCTTTCGAGTCTTTTTGCCTTATATCTTTAAGACACATCCCTTCTTGTCTGTCCGTAGGCACAGCTACAGATTTAGTCCACTCAGTCATTATTTCATGACTCAGTTACTGCCATCTTTTGGCACTTGACCTTGATAGGTTTAGACTGAAAATAAACCCATCTTTTTGTTGATTGTCACTTTGTCTCTATTGCTCTCTGCATTCCTCTGCCTTCTCACAAGTGTAAATTATTCACTTCAATTTCAGTTTCTTTCCTAACCCACCACCGCCATACCAATCTCTTCTCATTTCCATCTCCAAATCAATTTAAGGCACAAAACTTTATTGCCCTTAAAAAACCTCCAGAATGGGTTGCTTACTAGCATTCATTTTATTGGCAAAGCTCCTCATAAGCTCTGAAGAACTTTTTTTCTCAATTTCAAAGAAATCTCTTCTTAAAACTCCCTTATTTATTCTAGGCATTATGCAGGTCATAAGGCAGAGGTATCAAGGTACCAGCAGCCCATCAAGCTGATTAGTACTAGAAGTGAAGTTGGAAAAGGACATATTCTCATTAGACCAACTCACAAAGCTGGAAAATTAAACATTAGTCCTTCTTTGTAAACAAAAGCAAAGAATTTCAAAGATACACACAAACTGAGAATAAATGCTTTCCAAAAACCACTTAATTCAATATATAAGAGAGAGTGGAGCTGGTACTTCAGAGTGGAAAAGGGTGCTGGAGAGAGAAGTGATACAGTGATTCTCTCCAATAGGAAAGAGATGGATAAAATATCATATATGGGACAAGAGGAAATAGCTGGTGTTATGGAATGAAACTATAACGTCAAACTAATATAACTTTGGAATAGCACATGTGACCTATTTCAAAGTCACAATCAAAAGCTGTTCTGTAATGTACAAAAACTGTCCTTACAGGAGAAATGTTCCACCATAACTGGATCAACTTCAGAAAGATACTACATAGACAGCTTCTTGAAAGAACCTATATGAGGAATCTAAGAGTTAAATCTTTGCAGGCTGGAGACTGACTACTTAAAGACACCACTTTATAGGCACAGAAAAAACACATCATTTTCAAAGAAGGCTGTGGAAGGGCAAAAAGCCACTAAACAGCAGGGTAAAGAAGTTTTTAGTGGCAGGAAGACATATTTCAAACAGCAAAAGCTATGTCCAAATGAGGAATGTAGAAAAGACTATAAACCACGGCAGTTCAAATGTGACGATGTGATAGGACAAAAAAAAAAAAAAAGAGTTTGAGGAGAAAAGCTTGCACAAGAACAAAACCAAAACAGAATATAAGTTCTTTCTTGAACATAGCAGGAGCAGAAAGCTTGTCAGGAGTCTGTCAAGCCAGTAGATAACCTGGCTCTGCAAGGAGTACTAATAAGCTAGGACCATAACAAAGAAGCTAAATATATTTTTCACTTCTACAGTTACTATGGAAGAGACTTACAAAGTTCATACCCCATAACTCTTTGCAGGGGAGTCCCCACATGGACCTCAAACTAAAGTACTGAGAGGCTGTTATGGAACAAATAGGCTAAACAAACCAACAGAATCATAGTCTTCAATCAGGAGTACAAAAGAAAGTCAAACATGAACTAAGATACTAACAATGGTATGTTAGTTTTCATTTTAAAACTGCCTTGATAACTCAAGTGTGGCATTTAGGAAACCTGGCACTAATTTTCGAAAGAATTTCACAGAGTATGGAAACAATGAACAATCTAATTTGGTGTCTGCACTGAGGAATAAGTAGAATACAAGAAAGAATTTGTGACAAAAAATATAGTGAGGAAGAGTCACCACACATTTTAATAAAGGAGCATGCACCTCAGAGACCTATTGAGACCTTGGAGGGTGTCAGCAAGTATACAACCAAAAAAGGTCCAGGTGATACTATCTAACAACGTTTCTCATTGTAGACTCTCGAGGATATTAAGCAGCCTGGAAACAAAAAGGAATTCTCAGATGAACTACTGGAAAGAGAGGGTGTACTGGGTCTGGCTGAGCCAGAATTGGTTTTCCCCTACAGCAGCCCTCATGGTGCTGTGTTTTATGTCAGGAGCTGGCAGAGTGTTGATAGCACACTGGTGGTGTGGCTACTGCTGAGTAGTGCTTACACTGCACCAAGGCTCTTTCCGACATTTTCCCCCCCCAGTGGGACGGGGTGGGCAAGATCTTGGGAGGGGACACAACCAGGACAGCTGACCCGAACTGACCAAAGGGATATTCCAGACCATATGATGTCTGCTCAAGTATAAAGCTGGGAGAAAGGAGGAAGGGGGTGGGGTCACCCTTGGTCCTCCAAAGCAACCACTACGCGTATGGGAGCCCTGCTTCCTGAGAAGGCCCGACATCGCCTGTTAATGGGAAGTAGAGAATAAATCTGTTATCTTTTTTTTTTGCTTCTGTGCACGGGCCTTTGCTTTGCTTTGCTTATATTAAAACTGCTTTTGTTTTACCCACAAGGGTCGGGGGTTTTCTCCTATCTTATTTTCTTTCCCCTCTTTGCCCTGTTGAGAAAAAAAGGGAAAGGGGGGGGAAGTGATAGAGCGGCTTGGTGGGTACCTGGCATTTAGCCAAGGTCAAACCACCACAGAGGGTATGAGAAAACAGTTCTTACATTAGAGAGAGGTTACCAGGGCATTTCTGCCAGTAGGTGAAGTGGCATGGTGTGTTGATAATTCTAAATTATTCAGTCTGGTAAAGATGAGGGCTGTCTCTGAAGAACCACAGAAAGAGCTTACAAGAATAAGTGACTATGCATTAAAGTAGCAGATAAAATTCAGTAGACATTAGCGTGAATTAATGTACCTAAGAAAAATTATCCTCATTTTGCAAATACAGTGGTAGGTGCTGAGGTGTCCATTATGAGTCAGGAATGAGACCTTGTGGACTTCATAAATAATTCAATACAAACCTAAGCTCAGTGCCATAGAAATCAAAAAAGCAAATCACTTAACTTATTTCCTGACAGATGCACAAACAAGCACTCATCCTACTCTAATAAAGGTATTTAAGCCCACATCAGTGTCTCCCCTACTGGAAGCAGGCCCACAGCCCATTTGTGTCCCCTCCTCAGCATGGGAATTCTGGTTGGTTTTCCCCTTTGCTCCACAAGCAGAAAGAACACAGGCAACTCATAATTTCCTCATACAAATCTAATCTCTGCTAGTGGTTCTCCCTGAAAGTGTTCAAATATTCTACCAGCCATCCTGTTTGTAACCTGCTCAGGGAATAACTTTCTTGGCAGTGCACTGAAGCTCCTATGTTAGCTCCCAGAAGCTAGAAATGAGTGGCCTGTCTGTCATGTTCTTCCTTGAGTGTATTTTATAATGTCTGTTTACAAACTTTCCTTGTGGGAAAGTGTGTTAGACAGGTTATTTAAATATATATATCAATCATATTAGTGCAATTTGGAATAAAAGTATAACATGCTTAAATGGCTGTCACCTACCTTTTCCTAAAAACTAACTGATTACTGGTATTAGTAAGATTACAAGAATATTTGACTTCTCAAATTTTTTGTTAAAAGTCTGCATTTTACAAGGCATTATTTCAAATCTCTAATAGAATCAGTAACATAACATGAGACTACCAAAATGTTTGCCTCTTCAGCTCTTGTAACTTCTGTATCCTAAAGATGTGTACAGCCACAGAGAAGATGGCAAAGGGAACAAAGATTATGTGTTTCCATACCTGAAGGCAGTTATTTGTTTGTTTGGTGCAGTAAGCTTTAAATATGTTCAGTAATAATGCAAAGAGCTAACTTCAACATCAATAAAGCAGCATAATTTAATGAACAATCCTATAATAAGATAGACTTCCCTATAAAACTTTATAGTTGCTCTGGAACATAGATAGAGGGTTATGTACTTATTGCGTAGTACATGAAAGTAAAATTTTTGTAAAATGAAAAGAGATAGAAATCCATAGGTTCCATAGCCCAGGGCAACTCTTGAAAATATTAAGCTTTTTACCTTTCAAAAAAATTATTTTCCAGATGTATTTTTGTAAGATATTGAAATAACTGAACATTATCCACGGGGCATTTCAGAAACTGTGAAAGAGAAAAGAGAATTATCCCAGGAATCCTCCCATAAATTTTATGTCAGTATTTTGAGAGAGATATCGCAGAAATGCCTTTGGGCACATCACTGATGTTATTTCCAGGCTAATTAAGGATGTATGCTCTCTCCCAGTGGGATGAGTGATGTGGTAGGTTTAACCAGGTCTTGCCAGGGAAATGAAAATAAGTGCCTATTTCAATACATCATCTCTTCTTGGCAATATGCATGGTAAGCTACACTTAGTCACCATCCAAATTTGCACAAAAGCTACAGATATGCATAGCAGCATGTACACTTTGAACCTGCAAAATGTTCTATCTGATGCAGCATGGGTTTCCACTCCATCCATCTTCTCCATAGCTACTCAGTCTCTGAAAGTAGTAACACTAATGTTCTCTCTTTTTTCCCTCCTTTGCCCTCTTTTATGAAGTGACCAAAATGTTAAAAAAAAAACAAAAAAAAAAACAAAAAAAAAAACCCATAAAAGCAGGTGTGCTTGAGTAACCTTACCGCTAGGCAAGAACAGACATGCATGATACACCAGCAGCAGACACAGCTCTGCTGTGAAAGATGAGAACTGAATCCATGCCTTACACTGGGTCATGCCCCTCCAAGTTTTTATAGCTCAGGGCTGCAGATGAGGGATGAATCACAGAAACGTTGGTTGCAAGGAACCTCTGGAGGTATTCAAGCCGTGAGTTGGAATAACGGTGGGATATTGCCAGCACTGGATCAGCCACAGCTTTGTCTAGCCAAGTCTTGAAAACATCCAAGGTTGGAGCTTCCACAGCCTCTCTGCGTAACCTGCTCCAGTGCTACTCTACCCTCCTAGTGAAGAAGCTGGTTCATTTTGGGGGTTTTTTTGTCTAGATGGGAATGGAAAGTAGGAAAATTATAGGACACCATAAAAAAACCCACACTATATATGCTGTATATCCTAATGGCAGTGTCATAGTCTCTCTCTGACTTCAGGTGAACTAGGAAACAGCAGTGGCAACTTACAACAGCAAAGAGCCTATGAAGTACTGGTGCCATGATGGAACAGTAAGAAGCAACATGGTAGCTAATAGATGGAGGAAGGAGTGAAATTTCCCTTCTGCCTCCTTGCAAAGCTGCCTCTCTAAAAACAAAACAGAACTTTCCCCTTTGTTACACAGCCCACCACCCGTTATTCTTGACACAGTCTGCCTCAACCAAGTAGGGTTACAAATACCAGATGACATAGGAAACATTCTGGTTCTGGGCCCCTTGTGCAATACTGGGGCATTGAGGGCTTTGACTGAAATGCTTCAAGCAACTGAAGTCAGATTTAGGCTACACTGGTTGAGCATTGGTGCTCTAAGGTGGAATTCAAAGTTTTCATAGACTGAGGACTTAGAAGGAGGCACAATTTAACAGCTTGAATCTTTGGCAGAATTAAAATGCAATGGGGAAATGTGTGTGTCTAAATTAATTATTATTTCAAATATTTATTCACTGCTCTTTTCTTTTCTAGATTTGAAACCAGTCTGACAATCAAGCTCCCCAGATACAGCTCTCTGAGCCTAGGACACAGGTGCGTCAGCCTGAATCACACTGCCTCCAGGCCTGAGTGTTTCCTGGTTCAGAGAGAGCGAGCAGCTCCATTCTGACGGTTTCAATGGGAGGTGTCAGCCTGTTTCCAGAGCTTTCAAAAGACATTCCATCATTTCGTGAATCATATCATTGCATAGAACCTTTAAGATAATGAGACTATGAACATCATCTCATAATGCTGTTTAGCTCAAAGACATACAAAAACATTACAAAAACATAGGAGCATTCTCCTCTACACAGGTTTTGCAGGCGAAGCAGGGAAAATCCTGCTGTCTGTAGAAGGACTTCTTAGCTTCATTTGCAAGAGGTTGGATGCTACTAACAGTGGACAAGATGGAACTGGTCAGCCACAGATTGCACATCTTAACACATCTTTTCTCTGCTTTAAGCTTCTGCATAGAAGAATGAAAGAGAGTCACCATGGGATGTGAAACCTGGTAAAGGTTACTAAGGGCATTAGACTGAAATAGTTGCAATAAAACCATCTCACTTCAATTGAAAGACTATTTTTTCCTCTTATTGCCAAATTGAATGATTCTATGAGACTGCCTGAGTCTAGATTTTAGCCTACGCAGATAGGATGACTCACCTACAGCTTACTACTGTGCAATGGAACATGATAGTAATTGGGATGAAATTGATCTGCAACAAAAAAAATAAGCTCCCAAGTCCTATGCTGCAGATTGACTTGACCATTTAGAATCCTAAATGACATTGAATATTCTTTATACTTGAGCTTTTATTTTAGAAAACAGAAGTTAGGACCTAGCAGAGATTCTGCCAGAATTGTCACACGGAGCTTCAACTACCACTATATCTCACTCTTCAAAACAGCACTTCTGAGTTGTACTATGAAACAAGTTTTATATTTACACACTTATCAAAAGATTTTATTCAGTAGCTACTACTTCATTTGGTTCAGCCACTGCCCTCCAGGCCCAATCACACTCTGGTATTTGACCTCGTTATATAAAAACTACATAGGGACAACAATAAAACCCAAATCCAGTACATTCCCTCAAGGAAGGATGTCTACTCCTTTGGAAAAAAGAAAGTGAAGGTGATACAAGAGACTAAAACATTTTTCTACCTTGCCTAGATTGTTCTACATATGGTATATATTAAAATTCTCAGAGTTTACATATCATATGTCATATGAGAGCAATAAATTACTTTAATTGGCTCAAGTGTGAATTTTGAATGAATGGAATTATTTTTCTTTTTTTTTAATAGGTGTTTAAATGTAACATAGAATTTATTTTTCACATTAAAAGGCCACATGTTCTAAGGCAAATTCCTTAAAGAAAAAGATAATGTAAAAACTTTTTAGCATCCAGCATTTTTAGTCTGAGCAGGGATAGTTCAGCAGGTTCTTACATAAAGTAGTTAAAATTCTATACGTGAAAATATCTGGAGAAATCATTCCCCTACCACTTGAATTGCTCATTCAACAGGCAAACATTTTCAATGTCTACAAAACACAGGCTGTAGCCCACCTAGCTGCCTACACCAGCACAAAGCAGAGCCAGCAAATGTAACCTCCATCGTACTGCATTGCGGCACTTTCCATGAATTTAACTTCTCTAATCAAAATATTCTGCTGAGGGTTTTAGATGAGCTTGGCTCTCAGTGATCTGGACACATTCCAGTGTAAATTTGTTGGGGGTTTTTTATAACAACATAACAGGAAGGAGGAGTAAACAGACAAAATAGAGAATAACTTGCCTGTTGTGAATTTGCTAAGTATTTCCCAAGTATTAGGGCCCAGTTCTGCACAGTACTGAATTAGGCTCAACTCTGTTAACTCAGAAGATGTCTAGATCCTGTCCTCTTCAATGATATTCTGCATTTATTTACACAGACAAGACTGAGTTTCTCTCCTGGTAAGAGAGGCAGCGAGGAGGAAGCTACTTCCACTGTTGAGGCAGTCTTCCTTCTTTGTAAAATTATCTCAGCCTGAAGCACCTGGGCAGGGACTCCACAGAATTTTGTATATAGAGTCAAGAAGTGAAAAACAGATTTTTTTTTTTTTTTTTTCCCTCTCTTAAGCACAGGTATCTTCCCTGATACCATTGTCTACACAGAACTAGCCTGAGTCGCAGCATTTGTATTTATACCTCAAGGGAAGGACAGATTTCAGAGATGATAAAAGCTGTTACAGGCTAGAGAGCTATAACATAAAGCCAGCCCCTCTGGGGGAGTGGGAATTCCCTTCTTCTCCAGATTGTGTGTCTGCTTCCCTCATACAGCTCCCTCCAAATCTCTTTGCAATTAAACTTGCCTAGGCTCAGCTAACAATGAAATAGCATCCAGGTACTTACCTCAGAATTAATCCTCAACAGCGCAGTGGAATAGATAAGTATGATAATTAACAGTCACAGCAATTAAAGTAATTTTATGTTTGTGATATTCATTCACAGCAGAAAGGAAAATCTAGTTGATTTCTCCTGACTGAGTGCCAAGGTAGCCAATATGACACCGAAAGATTTAACATCGAAACTTGCAACACAGAAAATCTGCCTCCTCTCTTCTGTAAAAAGGAGAATAAGGCAACACGCAGAGCTCTTACTCAGATCTGTATTGTGCTTTCCTCTGCTGTACTGCTTTGGCCTACACTGAGACAAAAATACTGTAAGCTAAAGCATCGTAACCAACTTTATTTCTAATCTCTGATATGCTTATGTTCACAACCTGTATTTAACTACATGTTGAAATACAAGCAAAAGCTAGGGACTGTGTTCTTTGCTACATCTGGCAGTGAAATGTACAAAGAAAGCCAAGTGAACTGAAAGAACTGCCAAACTGAAAATGCGTTCCCCAAAAGCATTCCACAAAATGTTGGTCACTTGCTACAGATCTTGGAGGAAATACCAATAGATTTCTGTCACCCAGAGTAATGAGAAGTCAGGGCATTGGCACAGTGGAACTGGGAAAGACATCTTTACAGGGACTGGAATTATACAACTAATCAGAAGCAAGATACAGCTACTCCTACATCACCAACATCTATGTTGTATTGCTTGTTCTTACCAGGCAAAAAAATCAACAAACTGAAGATAAACTAATGCACAAGCTCTTTCTCTGCAGAGCTATAGAAGCAAAGAATAATTTCTCTTGTCATCTATGAAAAGCACAATGCCATCATTTAAAAATATAAATTGTATGTTTAAACTTGATATAATTCAGAAACTGTAATAATGGGTAATATAGATATGCAAACATATAAATTCTATTAAATGGATATGTTCTGTGTTTTAATCCATAGAAGCATTCATACTGAAGAGTATAAATGTTTATAGTATTTGACTGGAATAAAAGAAATCTGATTTTATTTGGGGGCTTTGATGCACACTGCCTGCAAGATCTTGAGATGCTTCAGAGGCAGTCATATATGTTCTCGCACAGATGAGGAATCTTACTCATGCCAAGAGACCCTTCTTTTCACATAGGTTAAATTATTCACAAACCTATCTATCTGCAGCATCAGTCATTCAATTCCATACAACTCAGATCACTAGGTATAAAATGGGCTAATGACACTTTTCTCCTTATGTATCTCTATTTCCCCATCCTTTGTCTTGATCAGATCAGAATACGTCTTGGTGACCTCTCTTAGTATATACCTGTAGAGTACCTAGCACAAAAGGAACCCAAATTTGGTTGGCATATGTCGTTCTAACAGTAGCACAAGTAGGCTGAGAAAAAACTTCTGTTTGAATACTTCATCTTCATAAAACACTCTAAAATCAGAGGGGCATTTCTTTTCCATATCTAGTTTAAAGCATTCACATAATCAATGACCATGCAAAATGGAAATGGGAGTGAACAAACTGGATCTTTTCCATTTCCTTGAAGTCCCACGCATGGGAGAGGAGAAGCTGGATTCTCTGTCCTTTACACAGCAGAGAAGGATGGGAAGAAGGAAAATGCAGGACAGTTCTCAACTGACTGTCAAATGCCAGAAATCTTTAAAGAAGATTTTACCTCCTGATTCACTGAAGATCTGTAATGTACAAAGCTGAAGTGATTTGAACTTTCTATGTACAGTGTGTAGCAAAGAACTTAAATCTTTTGCATGTGAGCGACAGAGAGCTAACATAGTAACTTAACAAATTCTGATGTGTCTGGGTGAAAAAAGTCATGCTTCCAGATGAAATTATCTTTGAATAACCCAGTTACCCTTGGCAGCAATTTTCCCATTTGGCAACAGCATAATTTCAGTGTCTACATACAGGCTGGATGCTATGGGCTCAGCCAGGAATTAGAAGACAGAAATGAATAATGTCTGGTGCTCACTAACACTCATCATAGCCAATGAACAGAGGCTGGTGCATCTCTTTGGCTAATTACATGTGCTGTGATTGAATTAGAAAATAGGCATGGTGACCCTTGTAAAACAGGCTTTGAAGTTGCAGGTCCAAGTGAGGACAATCATATCAACCCATATTGCTCAAAATGGGTGAGACAGGGAGACCAGGAGGACTGGTGTTACAAAGGTATGGATAGGCCACGCAGAAAACAAAAACTAAGGAATACACGTGGTAACTGTCTAGTACACTTGCAAGTGGTTTAGGTTTTAGTGATCTGGGGTGATGTCAGCACTTTTTTTTTTTTTTTAATAAATTTAAAACACTTTTGGAGAGAGCAAAGATTTTTGCTCTGCTACAGCAGTTCCTAGACCCATTTATGAAAAGTATGAATTTTAATAATCATGTCTTTTTGGTTTCATCTCAACAGTTTAGTGATTATTCTCCACAAGGTGGCAGAAAGACCACACAGTTGACCAATAATGGTTATAACCAACCTCTGTCTTGTCACAGAATTACCACTTTTGAAGTCTTACCACCCATGCGAAATAAATCCTTAAACAATTAAGTCTGTGTTAATTGGAACAGTGCAGTGTATCCATATGATATAACAAAGGTTTAAGGAAGAAGATCACAAACAGAAGAGATTAAATTGCTTAGTCATCATGACCTACTCAAACATTATTATGCAAATGGAGGCTTTGCACAAATGCTGTCCAGTGATACCTTGGTTATCTGAATGGAAATAGATATGAAAGCAATTTGGATAAGAAAGAGGATTGTATTTTAATATAAATGAAACCAGCCCAGAGGGCAATAACCTCACGTTGGATGAGTTTTCAGATAATAAAGCTTCAGAAAAAGAAGCTCAAGATAAAACGGCTTTTAAAACATAAGTTTCAAGTGGGTAATGAGGGCACAAGGCATGGGTGGGGGAAGGCCGCTCCAGCCCCAGATCACACAGGGCTGTGCCTCTGGCAATGAAATGGGGCAACACTCACATCTCTGTCGGACAAGAGCACGGCATGGGCAATCAGCTCTGGGGCTAGCCAGGCAGGGGGACACTGAGTGTGGGGGGAGGCAGGCAGGCAGAGCAAAGGCTGCCTGGCCGGCTGGCAGCAGGAGCCTTCTGGCAGGACTCGAGATCCAGGATTCAGGGGAGGGGCAGGAGCAAAACATGAATTCAGCATGAAGCAGGAAACTTGGAATCATGGTAACAGACTCTGCAGTCTGGAGCAACCTGTGAGCTCACATCCATACCTGGTGGGCTGGGTGCCCTGCTGTGCCACAGAGGGGATGAACCCAGGGTGAGCCCAAAGCCCAACTGCCCAGCCAGGGCCCTGAGGTGCACCACAGGCTCCCTCCTTATAAAAAGGTTGTAAGTCATTTCTCTAAACTAGAGACTACTTTTCTGTTCCTCTCCTGGATTTGCCTAAATGGGCTATAACTGATCACTGCAATTCAGAGGGGAAGCAATTTTTGCCCAACACCGTATTTTTGCTCTCCCCCAGAGTATCTCTCAGTGTCCATCTGACCCTGGTTTTTTTCAGCAGACAAAAAGGCGTGCTGCATCTACATAAGAAACCCTCTCAACTTCTATACCAGATCCTCCCAGGTTTGTCTACACCTCCAATCAATAAACTGCAATTTCCCCCTTGAGGATCAACAGTAGGAATAATCCTCACACCCTCCAGAAAGGCCTCCAGCCCTGGCATACCATATGAGTAATTGGCTTTTTAAGAGGCTTAAAAAATAACAATTTATGAGATATCTTTTAGTGGAACTGACTGTTGCAGTTATTTCAGAATAAAATAAGAAGCAAAAGATAACCAGAAGTCAGGGCAAAAGCCAGTTAAAATGGACAGAATTGTTAAAGCCAAGTACACAGCAGTGATGGCAGTAAATACAGTCATGTGCTGAGAAGGCCTGACACAACCTTGTTGCAATGACAAACATCCCCTCCAACTTCTGAAAATGTCTGTGTTTTTGTTGAAAAATTATTCCAAAGTCTGTTGAAACCAGAAAATCAAATTAAGAAAGCATTTAAAAATCAGCTTAAAGTGATTAAAATTTTTGTGAAGTGTAAAAAAGGGATTTTTAAATCACTTTTGCTTGTGAGGAAGAAAGTAGATCATCTGACTGAATGTGTTGCCCACACACAAACAGAACAGCTACAGGAAGCTGGGCTGTGCTATGTGACAGCTTCGATGTCCACCATAGTGCCACAGTGACTGCAGCCTCAGTGGTGTCATCCCTCCCTCCTGCTCCGCCCTAGAGATCAGGGAAATGGGTTTGTAAGAAGCTGACCTTTTTTGTGAAAACCCATCACACTTGCAGAGGTACCTCAGTTTCATCTCTGCCCCATCCACACAGTGTCAGCCATCCTACCTAAGAAGTGGGCCTTCTCTGCCTTTCCCCCTCTTCTACAATCAGGTGAGCCAGACCTAAGTTAAAAAAAATTAATTCACTGAATACATTAACATCTTTGGGATACCACAAGCAAACCTTGTAGTATCCTTTATTGGATTTTGGATTTTCAGTTTAAAGCGGCCAGAGTCTCCAAGGTAATTTGGTGGAGTTTAAGAATAGCTGCTGTTTATACCAGTGGGACTGTGCATCTACAAAGATATTGCCCTACATCTGAGAGAAGCCAGGGCATTTAACAAGATTCTTCTCACAGAAAGAGAAAACACTTTTCAAGAGTTTCTATTTCATGTATGAAAAAGATTTTGAATCTTTTTGGAGACAGAAAGGCAGCTAGCCGGCTCTAAGGAGACTGGCAAGGCGGTGGGCAGGCAGCTGAGGAGGTGTGGGCTGTGGGCAGAGCCCAGGGCCGGTGGCACCTGTTTCGAGCGAGGTGTAAACACACCAACGGTCACTCGCTGAGGAGAGCAGCTCACACCCACCCCTCGGTAACAAGCTGGGAGGGCTTCCTAGTTAGCATGGGCGGAACCAGCACCACCCACCGTTAATTCGGTGATAAGAACCCTGTGGGAGGGCAGCAACCTGGTCGCTGCCCACCGAGCTCAGGGTGCTCAGATAGTACCTGTGAACCACCGGTTGATAGTACTTGTCAACCATCGGTAGCCTGAGCCATGCTCTCCACTCGCCTCAAAAGCACCACCAGCAAGAACGTGGCAATCCAGACAGAGCAACCACGCAAACATGCAGCAGTCCAGGTCCCAGGCTGCAGGGAGTGCCTGAGCCTGTCAGTGCTGTTGGAGGGCCGCAGTGACAGCGCCTGTGTGTGCTGCAACCAGCTGGATGACCTGCTCAGCCTGGTGGCAGAACTCAAAGAAAAGGTCAAGAGATTAAGAAGTATTAGGGAATGTGAAAGGGAGATTGATTGGTGGAGTTCCACCTTGGCACCCATGAATCAACAGGAGCAAATAGAGGCTCCAGGCAAGGCAGGTGATCCCTCACCCTCATGCTACCAGGCAGAAGGAGGGGACCTAAGAGATGAGGGAGACTGGAAACAGGTCCCTGCTCAGGGAGGCAAGAAAATTCTCTCCCAACCTCCCTCACCCTCCATGGTGCCCCTTCACAATAGATTCGGGGCCCTGGAACTTTTGAATGAAGACATGGAGGAAGAGAATGAGACAAACAATGAGGAAGACCAAGGACCATCAAGGCCAGGTCACTCTAGGAAAGGTATTAAAACCAGCTCTGAAAGGAACCCCAGAAGAGTCATTGTAGTGGGGGACTCCATTCTGAAGGGTGTCGAAGGCCCCATATGCAGACCAGACCCACATCATAGGGAAGTCTGCTGCCTCCCTGGGGCCCGCGTCAAGGACCTCACAAGAAGACTCCCCTCTCTAGTCAAACCCAAGGACTATTACCCTCTTCTGGTTTTTCAGGTAGGTAGCGATGACATTAGCAGGAGAAGTATTAAATCAATAAAGAGAGATTTCAGGGCCTTGGGGAAACTGATCAAGGGGTCGGGGGCACAGGTTGTGTTCTCCTCCATTCCTCCAGTTGGGGGGATGGATGAGGATGAACACCGAAGAACACAGCAGATGAATTTGTAGTTTCAAGACTGGTATCACCGTCAGGGCTTTGGTTTTTTCGATCATGGGTTGGTATACAGGGCACCAGAACCTCTGGGCGTTAGATGGGATGCACTTGTCCCAGAAGGGGAAGAGGATCTTGGGGCAGGAGTTAACTGGGCTCATTGACAGAGCTTTAAACTAAATTTGAAGGGGGAAGGGGGCAAAACACCAGCCCATCTGAAGTGCATGTATACCAATGCACACAGCATGGGTAACAAAGAGGAGCTTGAAGCCATGATGAAACAGGAAAATTGCGATGTTGTGGCTATCACAGAAACATGGTGGGATGTCTCCCATGACTGGAGTGCGCCAGTTGATGGCTACAAGCTCTTTAGAAGGGATAGACAAGGTAGGAGAGGCGGTGGGGTAGCACTGTATGTTAGGGACTGTTATGATTGCCTTGAATACAAGTGCAGTGAAGACGGGGTGGAGTGTCTTTGTGTTAAAATCAGGGGGAAGGCCAACAGGGCAGATGTTGTAGTAGGAGTCTACTATAGGCCACCCACCCAGGACAGAGAGGTGGATGAAATATTCTATAGGCACTTGGGTGAAATCTCACGATCGCTTGCCCTTGTTCTTGTGGGGGACTTTAACTTCCCAGACATCTGCTGGAAATACAACACAGCAGAGCATGACCAGTCCCGAAGATTCCTGGAATGTGTGGGGTACAACTTCCTAACACAGCTGGTGAGAGAACCAACCAGAGAAGGTGCCCTGCTAGATCTCCTCCTTGTGAACAGAGAAGGACTGGTGGATGATGTGGTGGTTGGAGGACAACTAGGGCACAGCGATCATGAAATAATAGAGTTCTCTATTCTTAGAGAGGCCAGGAAAGGGCTAAGCAGGACAGACATCCTGGACTTCCAAAGGGCTGACTTTGTCTTGTTTAGGCACCAGCTTGACAGGATCCCTTGGGAGATGGTCCTGAAGGGTATAGGGGTCCAGGAAGACTGGGCGCTCTTTAAGAAGGAAGTGTTTATGGCTCAAGAGCAGGCAGTCCCCAGGTGCTCTAAGAGGAGCAGGTGGCAGAGAAGACCACCCTGGCTGAACAGGGAGCTTTGGCTGCAACTCAAGGAGAAAAGGAGAGTTTACAGCCTTTGGAGGAAGGGGCTTGACACTCACAGTGATTACAAACAGGCTGTGAGGCTATGCAGGGCAGAAATCAGGAGGTCCAAAGCCCAGCTGGAAATTAATCTGGCTTCAGCAATCAAAGATAACAAGAAATGTTTCTATAAGTATGTCAATAGCAAAAGAAAGACCAGGGAGAGTCTCCATCCCCTGCTAGATGCAGGAGGAAACATGGTAACAAGTGATGAGGAAAAGGCTGAGGTACTTAATGCCTTCTTTGCCTCAGTCTTTAATAACAAGACTAGTTGTATTGAGGGAATACAGCCCCCTCAGCCAGATGATAGAGACTGGGAGAACGACCCCCCCGCAATCCAGGAGAGAGTCAGTGACCTGCTACATCACATAGACACACACAAGTCTATGGGACCAGATGGGATACACCCAAGAGTGCTGAAGGAGCTGGCTGGGGTGCTCACCAAGCCGCTTTCCATCATTTACCGGCAGTCCTGGCTGACCGGGGAGGTCCTGACAGATTGGAAATTGGCCAATGTGACGCCCATCTATAAGAAAGGTCGGAAGGATGATCCAGGAAATTACAGGCCTGTCAGCTTGACTTCAGTACCTGGGAAGCTGATGGAGCAGCTCATCCAGAGTACCATCACACAACACATGCAGGACAACCAGGGGATCAGGCCCAGTCAGCATGATTGCCTTATGAAAGGCAGGTCCTGCTTGACAAACCTGATCTCCTTCCACGACAGAGTGACCTGCTTATTGGATGAGGGAAAGGCTGTGGATGTAGTTTACCTTGACTTTAGCAAGGCCTTTGACACCGTTTCCCACAGCATTCTCCTGGCGAAACTGGCTGCTCGAGGCTTAGATGATCGCACGCTTTGCTGGGTAAAAAACTGGCTGGATGGCCGGGCCCAAAGAGTTGTGGTGAACGGAGTTAAATCCAGTTGGAGGCCAGTCACAAGTGGTGTCCCCCAGGGCTCAGTTTTGGGGCCACTCTTGTTTAACATCTTTACTGATGATCTAGACGAGGGGATCGAGTGCACCCTCAGTAAGTTTGCAGACGACACCAAGTTGGGTGGGAGTGTTGATCTGCTCGAGGGTAGGGAGGCTCTGCAGAGAGATCTGGACAGGCTGGAGCGATGGGCTAAGGCCAACTGTAGGAGGTTCAATAAGGCCAAATGCCGGGTGCTGCACTTGGGCCACAACAACCCCCAGCAACGCTACAGGCTTGGGGAAGAGTGGCTGGAGAGCTGCCAGTCAGAGAGGGACCTGGGGGTGTTGATTGACAGCTGGCTGAACATGAGCCAGCAGTGTGCCCAGGTGGCCAAGAAGGCCAAAGGTATCCTGGCTAGTATCAGAAATAGCGTGGCCAGCAGGAACAGGGAAGTGATCTTACCCCTGTACTCGGCACTGGTGAGGCTGCACCTCGATTACTGTGTTCAGTTTTGGGCCCCTCACTACAAAAAGGACATTGAACTACTCGAGCGGGTCCAGAAAAGGGCAACGAAGCTGGTGAAGGATCTGGAGCACATGTCGTACGAGGAGCGGCTGAGGGAACTGGGGTGGTTTAGTTTGGAGGAGGCTCAGAGGAAACCTCATCGCCCTCTACAGCTGTCTGAAAGGAGGTTGCAGAGAGCTGGGGATGAGTCTCTTTAACCAAGTAACAAGCGATAGGACAAAGAGGGAATGGCCTCAAATTGCACCAGGGAAGGTTTAGACTGGATATTAGGAAGTATTTCTTTACAGAATGGGTTATTAGGCAGTGGAATGGATTGCCCAGGGAGGGGGTGGAGTCCCCATCCCTGGAGGTGTTTAAGAGTCGGGTTGACATAGCGCCGAGAGATATGGTGTAGATGGGAACTGGCAGTGTTAGGTTAATGGTTGGACTGGATGATCTTCAAGGTCCTTTCCAACCTAGTTGATTCTGTGATTCTGTGAAGATTAATCTTATTCATGGCCTAAGCTAGAAAAAAAGGCGATTTTGCAGCTGCAATTCAGGACATGGGGATTTGTCACCCTGATGGTTCACAGGTTCTCCTCATGGCCTCTGGTGAGTTGGGTCTCTGCTCTCACCTGGGAAATGATGAAGGCAGTGTGTCACATCTGCTTCATCTGTGCCTTTCTGATCTACTTAAATCGTCTTCTTTTTAGGACAAGAACAAATGCTGAGGGCTCACTTTTTCTTAACAGAAGATGACTAATAAGGTAAACATCAATAAAATGCCCTTCCATGCTTACACAACACTATCTACAGCACCAGAGAGACAGGAAATCAGAGCATGGCAGGCTCTGCACAGGCTGTTGAGTGAGGGAGCTTCTGCTCTTCTACTTTTGCCCTGATCTCCAAGAAATTTTGTACCAGAGCTATGAATGAAATGTATCAGAGTAGGCCAAATGTACTCTCTCCCTGAAGACACCATCTCCAGAGTGTACTGGATCTGTATTTTCAAGTCTAGCCAAACAGGGACAGTACCAATTTCCCCAGTCTGTACTGCAAATTCTCCCCCTTGATAAGCATCCCCACACTATACGAGGTGGATGCTTGTTCTGGCTGACAACTTTTAGGCTTTCACACTGCCAGAACATGGGGCATGCAGGAATTAAGGAAATGAAGCAGTACACTGGCTTTTATGTCCTTTTGCTGAGATCTTGCAGTTGTCTAAAGCTGAGTGGTTTCAGTGCTAAATGCTTGAGTTGCTCACTAAGGACAGCCTGCTCCCTCCCCCAGATGAATGAACCAGAGGAAACCCTGCAAATGGTTCCCAGCTTTCAGCAAGGGGAGTTTCACTGTATAAGGGATAATCTACTTTGCAAAGCTACTTGTTATAGTTAATGGATATCAGGGTGGTACAGAGAAAATTACAACCAAATGGGCTTAGGTAAAATAAAGTTAAGTTACTGGAGCACTACACAGAAGGCAGGCACTTTGCTGCCAAGCTAAAACACCACAGATCTGATACAGCCATTACTGATCATGTTCACACAGATGTAACCACCTTGCCTGCTCTCTGCACCTCTTACCTAGCAGCTATCATTTAGCGTCATACCTACATAAATAGTATAAAGTCCTAAAATGCAATGCAGTCAAGACCCTCCCTTGCAGACTTTTTTTCTGTGGCATCTTCACAGACGATTTATCCCAAATTAACCTGTTTAACTAAGTGTGGCAGAGACAGAATGGCTACATCTTTCTTATTCTCACAAACATTATCTGAAGTGCAATCAAGTTTGCAATTCTTTAAAAGAAAGTCCCAACTTTGTCATAAAATGTGACAAATCTTATCAATTGTCTAAAAATATGAAAGCATTTATAATACTGTATATTCATTTGCTGGGAATACTAGAATAAAAAGGAAGAAATTAATGCAACCAGGAATTTAGCAAATTCTATAAAAATCACACAGGAAGAAAATTTGCTCAGTGTCAAATCCTTAGTTAAGCTCTAATTGCACTGTAGTTTAAGATGGAAGTGAATCACAGAGCTCATCAAATTTATGTCACTGCAAGGGCTGTCACAGAAGATGTATCAGATAGTAAGCTGAGGATATACTTGTTCTTAGCAAAAAGGCCAAGAAAAAAGTGTATCTTCTTCCTACATCCATCAGCTGAGGCGAGAACACGTAACTGGTTTAGAAGATAAGGCAGTAACTAATTCAGTCATGTGGAAAGAGCTGCCATGAAATCCCTCCCACCACCCACAACATTTTTCCACCCACATTGTTTGTGCTGCTGCACAATCCCCACCTAAACTTTAAGAAACTGAAATCCATCTCTTGCCAATCCTAATACTTTGTTATTTCAACCCACGATTCTTTGCTTCATTGGCAGCATAATACGTTAACGACAATGAAATCACTACAAGCCTAATTCAAGACCTTCAGATGTCCACAGCAGCAGTCACTTGAAAGGGAATCTATCCTTATTAGAAGAGAGAGGATTTTCAATCAATAACTGTCAGCTGTACATTTTCTTAAACATGCTGTCAATGGGATTTCTCTCCTTCCTTCTATCAGTCACATGCTTTTCATACTCACAAATGTGAAAGCCATTTAGTCACTCCATGCATCTGTTTGGATTTTAGTTTCTCCAGTGAGAATGCCAACAAGGAGGCCAATGTTGACTGTGATTTTTCTGCTATATGTATATACATGTAGTAGAAACTGCATTGAGACCACAAACTCATTTCACATTCTGTAGGTCACTGAACAGCTGCTGGTAATGATTTTTGCTCACTAATGACCTAGGTTATATTTGAATCAGTGCCCTAGAGGTGAAAAACTCTGTACTCCATTACTGATCCCCTGAGTCATAAAATCCCTTGATAATTTTTTTCTAGGTGGCTTTTGCAGTATTGTTATTTATTATCTTATAAAAATTGCATGTTCATCAAGCTTCAGAAAAATGCATAATAAAAAGCTGCACATATACAAAATGGAAGCATTTGCATTAAATGACCCTCAAAATGTGGCAATACAATGGAATCAACACTATATAACAGTCAAAGGGGTTGAAAGTAAGAGGCTTACTACCCACTGAAAGGAAATCTTCAGTCAGGAGAACAGAGTTGTATAACCAAATATACAAACAAGACATTATTTCTGGCATAGTCAAAAAGCTATAGTAAATTAATTATAACTTTGGGTTTTAGTCTCATCTTTAGGTAATACTCCAACATATATCACTCACATTTAAGTTAACATGGTCATTTCTACTGGGGAAGTATACTTCTAGTAAGATATTATACATATCATTTGCCACATTATGACCTCCCATGTGTTACATACACAATTCGTCCACTCCCAGTGCGGAACTAAGAGAAACACTCGGGCTCTTAGGAGAAAAAAAAAAAAAAAACAACAAACTGTACGGTGAATCTTAAAAACACAGACTTGCGTAAGAAATGTAGTAAAGGGTTAAAAAGACAGAGCCAAGTGCTTTGGTGTCTCAATATACCAGTGCTTTTCAAATATTAGACTCTTCCTACCTGCTGTGCTTAGCTTCAAAATTCAGCACTGCCACAGGAAAAAAAAAATCTGTTTGCTTTTTCATCCGTGTACCACATGGCTTTCACTTTCATCAAAACACAGCAAAAGTGTCACAGGGGAATCATTCCCTTGGCTGCCTTAGCACTTCTGATCTTTGACCTCCGCTGGAAATGGATTCCAGGCACACTTCTGCCTGACAAGTGAACCGTGTAAAATCTTGATGAGGTGTGTGTTTTGTTTTGTTTGATTAGCAAGCCCTAAAATCAAGGGAAAGCTTTGTCTAACAACAAAAAAAGCCCACTTTCTTTGTCCATGCTTTCCCTTTGCAAATTTACTGACCTAGAACAGCAAATGCTGTCTTCTACATAGGTAAAAAGCACATTAGTACATCAAAGTGGTGTTTTAGCAAGACACAAAGGGCAACAGCTACGCGTGCAGACCTTGTGGCAAAAGAGGAAGGCTTAGAGCCATGACGTCATAAATCTCAGCAACTCCCGCAATGCACTGAACACGTATGCGCAGCATAATGAATCTGCTCCCTGGAGGAAAAAGCTTGGGAGCAGGAGGAAAGAAAAGATTATTTTTAGCTAAGGGAACCCTTTGTCTTACAGCATTAAAAATCCTTGAGTTGGCTTCTCACAATAGCAGCCTTGTGCCGTGCTCTACTTTTAACTCATGGAGTGCTGTAAAACGTAACCATTATGGAGCACAGTGACACCTTCTGAACTTGCCTGTTTACTTTTTACTTGACATCCTTTTGACTTCAATTAGAATTCTGGACATATCAAAGCTTCAGATTTTAGCCATAGAACTCAAAGCTCTTGTTCTTATCCATTACCAAGTTACACATTTTCATAAGTAACACAGTCCTAAGCAATAGGAGCAATAAGCATCTTTTATTAGCCTGACAGGTTTAAATGGAATACCTAAAATTAAACTGAAGGTCCATTCCCATTTGAACATTTTATCTAGTGAGACACAGATCACCCTTTTCCTCTAATGCCAGAGAAATTTGATTCTACATCCATTAATAATCCCAGATGTCAGCCATAGACAACATTTTCATCAATCATTGCATTAAAGCACTGACCAAAAGATATACCTATAAAAGAAGAAAACACGCTTCCCACTCCCTTAATGTCTTTAATGTGTTTTCAAGATTTTAAGCCATTTTGCTGAAGGCTACTTTTAGTAAAGTGAAGGGACAACTGCTCATACATCTCAGCTGCAAAAAAAATCTGATTTTGTTTAGCGAAGAAAAAGTCTTACAACCTATTTTAGCTGCATCCTAGATACTCCCAAGTAACATACTACATTTTACAGGATACCTAGCTGTTTGCTAGGGCTGATATGGATCAGCTTTGACCTGACCTTCAGTACACGTGGAAGAGTCACAACAGCCTACTCTTGCTCCATGTGCTGGGGTGGGCTGGCCTAGCTCTGTTACGTGGTATACAGGGGTATGTCTACATCACACAAATCAAACTTGAAGTCAGCTACCCAAGCTGCCTCCAAAAGCATTAATTCAAGTACCAGAAACAAGACAGACACATCAGTGCAGTTTTAGTCTGACTAATAAGCAGGGCTAATTAGTCTATATAGCAGCTTGTACTAAGGAATTTCAATGAAAATCGGCTAAATCTAATTACCTAACAGTTTTTCTGGTTAAGAGTACATACACAAAATGTTACTATGAATTTGCCGGTCCACAGCAACTGTCCACACATTTAACCTTTCAGTCCAGTTCATATGAGTTTCAATCCCCAACCATATTCCTAGAACAGGCCTCCTGACCTGACTTTGAGAATTTATGCTGAAGACCAAAGAAGGAAGATGTGGAACTACCACAGGTGATCCTTTACATTAGGACACAGCTGGTGAACAGAAAAAAACATGGGCTACTAACATCACACCATAGTTGTTCTGTACATTACTGACTTCTGCTTAGGGCAACCTGTTAAAAATAGAAGTACAAGATAATGGAGGTGGCAGTCAGAGTAACTTTGGTGGGGAAGGAGGAGAGAAGTATTTGCCACCCTTCCTCTATAAAAAAGTCCCTCACTGTGCTGGCCCACATCACTGGGCAGCTCTTGGAAACCAGATGTCCACAGGGAACCAGCTGGAGGCACAGATTATGATAGATTCATCATGTACCTGCCCCACACAAATGATGGCACTCCAGGACTTGCCACAGACAGTGCCTCTTTGACAGCAGCAAGTCTGACACATGTAAATTCAGCCCCTGCCCTCATTTCTATAGGTATTCTTCCAGATAAACAAACCAAACTGTTCACAACTGAAAGCCTGGTGGTGTTTTCTAAGACTGCTCCAACTTTCTTTGCTATTTGCTTCAAATGCAGAAGAAATTGAAATAATGTCTAGTCATTCAAAGACTTACCTATCAGCAAAAGTCATTCAGAACATGCAAAGCTGCCATTTTCATAAGGAAATTTGGTCATGGTTATTTCAGGAAACAAGCAGATCCTTACATGTAGTATGCCCATCCTCTCTGTCACTAAACAACAGTGTATATAAGGATTCCTAGCCTTATTAATAATCGCTAGTTATCACAGTAATTAGGAGTTTGAAATGCTAATAAATAGTTGCCAAATGTGTTCTAATTTCCTAGCACATGCTGTAGATAATGTACATTGCTTACTGACGTCTGATACCATATATGTGGTAATTTACTGGCATCTACAGAAACCAGAAGAAACTAAATATATTACACAAAAAATGTCCTAACTCAAATCTTATGGTCTCATCCTTCACAGCAAAAGCACCTGAAATCTGTTAATAACTTGAACTTTAGCTGTGTCTTAATGAGATACAGTCTTGATCCTTTTAGTAAGCGAGGCAGCAAATTCAAATGTTTCTAAAAATACAGATATTCCAATTCATTGTGACCAAAGACTTTCTTGGCATTCAGTTCAAACAACAATACTAATGAAGCATGATAATCCTTGATGGTACAGGATGTTTAAGCATCTAATTAATATTAACAGGCAAAAACTAATCAAGGGTTATTAAGAAAGTGCTATAAGCTGGTCTAAGAAAGATGAATCATGCAACACTTGCTTGAAAACAAATCCTACCCTGATTGCCAATAGTCGGACTTTAATAGGTAGGCTTTAGTGCCTGTAGACAGATTTTAGAGTGGAAGTCAGTGGGGGAAGTGGTGACAAGTGACCTTTTTCCAAAACCCAAAATTTCCTCATGGAAGAAGTTCAGTTATGTAAAAATTTTAGTTTCTGACAAGGAAACTGCAATGAGAAACAAGGCAGATAAACAGAAGGCTCAAGGATTACTGCATCCAGGATTTATTGTGTGTGTGTGTGTGTGTGTATATATATATATATATAAAATTCCTAGGGGAAAATATGCATAAAAACACTTATTTTGAAGGGCAGATGCTACATGAGAATCTGGAGAAAGAGCCTTTCACCCTGATACTGGCACTGCTAATGGGAAGAACTTTACCTTGGGAAAGGATGTCTAATGATGAAGAGTAATGTACTCAGGTAGATAGTATGTTCAATGAAAGGACCATGTTTAGCTGGACTAAAGAACTAAGTGGGGTCGGTGAAAAACAAAGCATCCTTATATTAATGAAAAGATCCTGAGAAGCAAGTTAGAAGAAATGGATGTATTATTGAGGATCACCAGACAGGGATACCCTCCATAAAGGAGAAGCACAGTGGTGCAGTCATCCTGAATGGAGCACAGCTATTGAAATGCTGTCCAGGATAGTAGAAAAAGATAAAGGTTCTTGATAGCATTCTTCATTAATGGCATGCTAGACGTAAGAGAGAGAAAAAAGGGAGGCTGCAGTATAGATCCAGAGGTGAATAGACAGCACTGAAATTCCTTCATAGAAATAATGTCCAAGGGTTGTCTCATCATTGACAAAGATTATAAAAAAAACCTGTAATAACATTATTTAGTAGTGTTTATTTCTGGATGAGACAGTGGTTTTTATAGACTTTACAACCAAATAGTCACTTTCTTTCAGTAAGAGAAAAGAGAAACTGATCTTGAATTGAACAACCATTAGTTTATTCAATACACTGAATATAAGTATATAAATATATACTTATATTATTGTATATATAAGAATATAATTCAAGAAATATTAATGTTTGAAATTTTCTGTTTCTGTAGAGCACACACAGACAGTTAAACCTATTGGACAAGGAATTTTGTGGATTTAAATAAAGGTGACACTTGGAATTTCTTTACATCAGATGGGCATGTTTCCCATAAGTCATATATGAGTCAAGGAAAGAAAAATCTCTTATGGGATTAACATACCAGACCCAGCTACATAAACAGCAACTATTGCCAGGCTGGAAAAGAAAGAGGCCTGGGAAAAATGAAGGCCAAGCTGTCAGTCTCCAATATCTTGTCCGTATAGCTCAGAGAGCAAAATTGATGGGATCCTTGCCAGCAAGTAATCTGAAGGCAAACATTCCTTTTCAGGGAACTTCAAACTGAGATTTTGCCTGGAAAGCGTCTCCCAGTGAGACTTTTCATGGGATGGATTTTTCCTTCTCTGGCCCACTCTGCTTCTGCTTTAGGTCCTGAATCCGGTCTGTTATTTAGCCCCTCTGCCACATTCTCCCTCTCTATATATATGTTCATAAGAAGGCTTACCCTCCTAGCATACAAGTTTTTTTGTGAAGACCTGTCAGTTAAACAAACAACACCTCATTCAGTAAACATTATTACCAGCTAAACCAGGTACCCTTTCCTTTGATTAAGATAATTGTGTTTCTCTATAGCTTTTTTTCTTTAAAGAGAAAAAGGAAATATTTACTCATCTCTTCCTGATTTTCTCTTTCAGACAGCTGAGGGCTATTTACCTCATGTGTGCTACGGACAGTCTGCTTTAAAGGACCTTGGAAGGTGGAGTTCTGATGAAAGAGGACCTCCTTTCATTGCCTGAAGTAAATAATCCTATGTCTGAATTTTTGAGAACTCTGGTATGCATATCTCATTACACACTGGCTCTAGGAAAGCAGACAAATAAACAAGGACTCAGTAAATCCTATTTATTGAAATGATCTCTCTGGGTATTTGGCAGTAAGAATGAAGGATGTCCACCTGACACCCAGTATGAATTTGCAATGATTGGAGTTGATTCTCAGATGACTTCCAGTACATGGCCAGTGATGACTATCTCATCTTCCCCAACTGCAGCTATGGGGGAAGAGGACAATCTCTTCTCATGTAAGGGAATGTTTATGGCTTTCTGAGGATTTCACAGACACACTCCAAGGCCACTGACAAACAGGTGAGGAGAATGAATAAACTGTATGATACTAAATGTTAAATGACCTCTATAAAAAAAGAAACCTGTTATCTTTTCCCTTAGGACACACCATTTCCCCTCTGACTTTTCCCTATCCTAACTGACCTTTGTCTAAATAAATGCTAAATTTGACCAGCTGGAATTAATAAGTACTTTAATGAATCATGCATAACTATTACAAGTTTTGAAATATAAACTGATGTTATATTCCATATTGAAAAGATAAGGAATTCAGTTATGGCATCTCTTTGAAAAAAATTACTGAAAAAAACCCCCACAAACCAGGCAAAAAAGAACAGAGTGGATGGTGCTTGATATGAAGAGAAATTTAGACAGTATTGTACTCTGAAAACCATACAAAGGACATAATGCAATCATACATATAAGGAAAAGAAGTTAAGAGAACATACAGAGATAAGTAGTTAGCATTCCCTTAACTTCTGCTCTTTTTTCAGTTGTTACTGCACTGAAGTATTATCTGTACTCACAGCTGCTAGATAAGTAATACCAATATTTCAGATGTCTGTTGAGATCTTGTGATATAACAAGTTGTAAAACACACTACAAGAATGCAGGAAATATTAATCCTCATGTTTCAGGATAACCACTTCCAGGGCTTAAGAAGGTCAAGACAACATTTCCTGCATAGTACATGATTGCTCCCCTGATCAGTACAAAGATTTTCACCTTAAAAAGCCCTTGTAAAGCCAGAAAATAGACAAAGGAGTGACAAAATACTCTCTTGCAGTATGGCAACTTTAGTTTTGCCTTCTGAAAATTAGAAGCATCAGACTTCTCAGAAATTTAATTTAGTTTTCTTTTTTAGATTAAGTGAAAAGGACAACCTTTTTTTTTTTTCTCATTATTTTTACTATTACCAATTGATTTTGGTAAGATGCTGAAACAGTCCTGTCTGGTTCAGAACAAATTAATCTAAAGATTTAAAACATTTTCAATATAAAAAGATTTAAAATGCAGGGAAATATTGTAGCTGAAGCAGAAATAAGTTGACAGAAAATTCATGTGCGAAATATATTTCTACCAGAAAAGAAAAATTGAAGAAAGGGAGAGTGTTGGAGATAGTCCTGAAAGAATAAGAATTTCAAAAATGTTGCCTGTTTTTGGCAAGGCAAAGGTGAAATTAAATTCCCACACTGGGAAAAAAAAGAACCAAGCAAACCATGGAGTCAAAAAGGTGTAAAGTTCTATATTATTATTATTATTGTGAGATAGAAGAAGTGAAAGAAGAAAGAAGTGAGCACCTGCATATTCAAGAGAGAAGGACAGGATATTTGAGTTCTTCTTCTATTTCCTTGAAGTATTGTGTGTTCTTCATTTAAACACCGTGGGCCTTTGTTTGTGAAAATCTGCACAGAACAGTAACAGTCAAACAAGGTGAGCCTAGAAGGCTTCATTCATTAGCATTTCTAACTGACTTAGGAAGCTCAGCTGCAACATCCTGTTCAGAAATGCAAAAATCTTATCTGTATTCTGATGTAATGAACAGACACAATAAGGATGGTGTTTAGAATAAAAATTCAGACGAGGGTAAGACTGCCTTAAATCTTGTGTTTTCTGGAGAACAGGGACTGGTTACAAAAGGCTGGCAGGCTATGCAAGGTATGTGAGCTTTCAAGAAGAAAGGTTCTCTTGCAGATTGATCACAGCAGTTTCTTGTGGCTGTCAGATGCAGTCATTAACGTTCATGTGCTTTGTTCTTGTATTTTTCAGTGTTTAACTTCTTTAGATCTTTCAATGGCAACATCCGATGCAGTTGAATTCGATCACCACGAATCAGATTTGTGATCAGGAAAGTCAGTCATCCAGATTAGCTAGTCATTCTACCCGATTTTTCAGTATCATCACAGCGGATGCTGTGAGCCACATTCTCCCAACATTATTTTCCCTGAGCAATTTTTCTGCAAAAAAATCTTGTTGACTTCAATGGATAAGTGAATTTTATTCTCACTGCCAGGAGACCTGATTGCAATTTTTATTATAGGCACAAACTGTTCCCCAGCTTCTATCCCCTATCATTACCCATCAACCAAAGATCTTTTTCTGAGAGCACTTTCTACTGCTGGAAATACTAGTCTGCTTCCATTAAGAAGAGGTGCTTGGGAACACCTGTGTTATGCTGCAGAACAGATCAGATAGGAAGGAATAAAAAGGTGGTGAAAAATGAGCAGTTCCTCTAACAGTCGTTTCCTTTTGGAAATAAACCTCTTCCCAGCCTTGTTCCAGATGTGCAACCAATCTTGCAAATAAAGCGGCAATAGGATGCAGGATTGATTGTTTTGAGGTCATTCTCTAAATATTTTCCAGGAAACAGAGAAATGTTGAGGCATTTAGCCTACTGCATGTTCTTTCTAAAATATGGTGCCAAGCTTTCTGCCTTTTTTAAAAAAATACATATTAAGTAAAGAAGGATTCACCACCTTCCTCTGAAACTCACTTAATTCATCTCCCTATATTGAATAATTTTTTATATGACATTTTAAGCTTCATGACTGCATTTCAATTGTAAATGGATGAAAAGATGTGTTAGCAAGAAAGCAGGAGTGGTACCACCAGATTTGGATGGAATGAAAATAAGTTTTATAGCTGAAGTAAAAGATAGGGGACAAAGGCAGTCAAGTTCCCTACTGAACTAAGTGCTCCCACATCACCCCTCACACAAGCAGTGAAGCAGATAACCTATCTGCAAGGCTACAGCTCAGTTACATGAACGTTTCCTTTCCCTCTTGCTATAAAAGGCAAATAGAAGAAAAAATACAGTTAGATGGCACGTGAGTTACAAAGGATAATATAAAAGTGAAGAAATAACTCGCAACCAAGACTCTTCTTTTTCTTCCAAACACTTCAGACATTAGAAACACATATTGATATTTCTTTCCCTAAATTTCAATTGTCTGCTGAAACACTTGCATACTGTAAATCAAAAAATAGTAGTAAGTGAGTTCATCCTCTGACAAAGAAAAGTGTAAGTCAAAGTCACAGCCTGATTTAAACCACCCACTCAGGAATCTAAGCCTGGCTGCAGGACCTAATTCTGCAAACAAAAATCTTTTTCACAGGCAAGGATCACTTGTTCATAAGCTAGATGGGGTGAAAACTGTATCTTCCTTCTCATTTTTTTAAAATCACTCCTGTTACCATCTACAGTCCAAAAAAACTGGATCCACTGAGTGACAAAGGCTTTACCCAGTTGGATGATGAGAGTTCATGGGTGGCTAGTCTGCAGCAAAGGAGTTTGCCTGTGCATGCCTTCCAAGATTCAAGTCTTTGTGAACGGTTTGCTCTTCTACGCCCCCTCCAGCCACACAACTGAAGAGTACGGGAGAGAGAAAAGAAAAACTCCAGGAAGGAGCCTGAGAGAAGCTGCAATTAAAATAGGCCTGGCCAAATGCCAGCCCTGAATACCTCTAGATACAATGGTCCTAAACCTAAATTAGGCCAACTGCCAGGCTGGGGGACACATGCACAACCATAATCTCCCAAGAACAGAGAGAGACAGCAAAGTGCAATTAAGTGTTCTCAGTTCACCAGTCAGTCAGAGCAATCCTCAGATATAGCAACACTTGCCAAACATTTTCTGCATACAACACGAATAACAAAAAAAATAAAAGATTTGACTCAATTCCTATCACTTTGGAGAAAAAGAAAGACAAAATCTGAGATCTGGGAAAGAAATATTAAAATGCACGTATGGACAGAGCCGGAAAAAAATCTTTCAAACCTATTTTTTGATAAGGACACATGCCTACACATGAATGGCACTGATTTACCTTTCCGTAACATGAACAGTTGCAAAAATTTTGGTGAAAAGGCAAGAAATTGAATAAGAAAACCACACAGCAATATACTTTGGCTACAATTTATGTTTGTTGCATTCTCAGCTTGTACAAAACAGACTTCCAGTAATCCCCTCTCTGACACTACCACCATGATCCAACTTATTCCCCTCATTAGGCTCAGTTATTCACCATCTGTCTGTGCAAAAAAATAGTCTGAATATTATTTCTTCCTCATAATGTGGAAGCAATAATGAAATACATTACAGGAAAAGCAAGCTGGAATTAGGATACCTCTCAGTCCAAACAAGAAAGAGCTGGAATCCATACTAAGGCTCCTGGAGTCCAAATACTGCCACAGCCTTGTACTGAGAGCCAACTGCAGGGACTGCCAGTGAGGGAGAAAGCATTAAATCACAGCCAGCACTACTTAGGGTCAAGAGTTAGAAGAAAAGACAGTTTTAGTTATGAATAATGCCACTGCAAAGAAAACAAACCCCACAAACATGCACACATGCAACAACCAAGATCTGTCCAGGTTTTAGTAGACTCCACTATCCTACAAATTCTAAAGATAGGGATACAAATACTTCACATTATCCACAGCTCCCAGTTGTTAAGGCTGAAAAATCTGGCCTAACTAGCCAAGCTTTACCATAATGAAATCAGCTTTGCACCAGTACTTACTTGTTTCAGTTCTAATAACTAACTGTCTTTTTGCTTTTCTTCTGTACACAACATTTATGTGGAGACCCTCATAAATAAACCTGAGGATATTGAATCTCACCACCTAGTAGCTGAAAAATTAATCCATATGCAAAATTGCTCAGTTACTGATCACTAGCATTTCTAGAAAGTCAGAGATACCAAGAGAAAGAAATACCCAAAGATTTCTTTGTACCTTTTCTACCATCCTGCCAAAGAGAGAATCACAAGGTATTCATTGTGGTTTTTTTTTCTTTTGTGATTGACAGAAGTGAAGAAAGTCTCCCAAAGGAGCATATAAATAATTTAAATAACACACGCAGTGGTTGCCGGTACCCAGCCAAATTCACCCCGGCTGTAATTCTGCTTGGCTCTGTAGCATTCCATCTCCAAAGCAGATGAACCAAATGCGTAACAAAGAATAAAGAAAGAATACAAAATACCAGTAACCCTCTCCAGTAACAGTTATAATATGTCTTGAAATAGATTTAAAATCTAAGCTGTGCTTTTAGAAAGGTTGTAAGGAAATTATGCGCTGAAGTGCTCTGGGATCTTGGGATGGAAAACACTACATATATTCTAAGTCATTGTTAACTACCACAACTTGCATACCATTACTTGAACACAGCCAATCCAAAGTACATGTAAAAGATGTTATAGGAGTATTTTAAATCAGAGCACCAAGCCAGAGAATATTAAAGTATATAAGCTGCCTTTCCGTCTCTAGAGGTTTTAATATGACGAATGCTTGAACTCCTGTTAGCCTTGTTACAAGAGCTACGATGTAGTAACTGTTCATCTGAGCACAACCAGTCCATTGTAAACCTAAGTAAAAAGGATACTACCCTCCAGTGAAAACTAAGCATTGTTTTTTCTGCCTCTTTTTTTGTTTGTTTCTTTATTGCAAAAAACATTTGATTTCAAATTCTCATTTCAACACTACAAAGAAGTTAAAAGATCTTGGTTCACCTGCTGACTTCGAAGGCTACATTAAAATGGTGCTTTTTTGTTTGTTTTTTATATCGTTAGGGAGATAAGTGGTTCTTTTTCTTGTAAATATTCTAGAGAACCAAATATCTGCACAAATTAATTCAGAAGCTGAAATAAATTTCATTACTTTAAGGAAAACATGGTTTGCTACAGCAGCCCAAGGAAAGCCTACGTTATTTTTTTTTTCCTTTGAACATCATACCAGCTACAATCTGAAATAAACCCTGTGTGGAGGGAGAGAAGAATACATACTTTGTCTGTCAAAGTCAAAGCACAAAGCACAAACATCATTAAACTTTTCAGAACCTTTGTCAGAGGTAGAAATGTTCTCTCTGAGGGGAAAACCAAAACAAAAAATGAAAAATTACTCCTGTTTAAATTCTTTCTACGGGATTTTACCTTTTAAGTCTTTTAAAGCTCCTTCCTAATCCACAGCTATAGAGGCATTTCAAACAACAGAACTCAAGGACTAAATGTTTTGTGGTTTATTCTACATATGGAATCATTTACTTAACAACCAAATTGCTTGTGATATTAAGAAATTATTATACGGTTTCTTAGCACTATTTTAGGTGTCAAAAACCATTCTTTTCCTATGGAAAAATACTGCCACCCATAAAACACTCCACTGCTGTGGGTCTTACAAATTTAGCCAGATTTAAGTGTCACTCCTGAACTTGAATTAGCTGCGTGATACAAATTAACTCGGTAGTCCTTAGCCATGTTATCTATGGACAGAACTGGCTTTCAGAAAGTTCCAAAGAATGCATCTGCCTCTGATGCTAATGGTGATGTTTCCTAAGGCTATTTGGGGAGAGTACCACTCTGTGAACTCCATTAGAAAGCATCTTTGCTGATTCTGCGGCTCAGTAAGATCTTACCTAGGTCTGAAGTGCTCCATTGTTATTTGTGTCATGTGTACCACCTCAATATGTGTTGGGTCTGCTCTGTCACTGCTCAAGCTCTTCACCTGTGTGCACATGTGTGTTTAAAATTCAAAAAAGGATCACGAGTGATATTAACTTTCTAAAAGTACAGCAACACAGCTAAACATGGACCTGATATGTGCATATGGTAAAAGCTTGCAATTTCATACAAAACTCTGTGAAAAGTTAAATCTAGCACAGATAAAAATCACTAAGGACTTTAGTGTGAATTTTAACCCAGCAAACTCTACAGAATTTGCTCCTTTTGAAAATCTTATAAAACAAATACTAGATGAAACAGAAGTGATTTTACAGAATTCATAGAACCTGCTTTACAAGTATAAAGAATATGTACTATTTATCTGCATATGAAAGTAATTAAAATTCAAAGCATTAACATGAATAGTAAGAATAACAAGAACTTTAATGGGTCTCTGTGGAGCATAGGCTAAGCTGGTTTGTTTGGCTAAACTCTCTTTCATAAATATAACTGCAGTGGAATTGTGCACACAAGAACAATAAAGCAGAGTAACGGCCTGAAAAAGAGAACCAAATAAAGGTGAACAAAGCTAAAAAGTATGAATAAATATAAACTGAGTGTACCAAATATAAATGAGAATTAAAGACGACTATATCAGCATGTACTGAGGAAGACAGCTAAACAAGCATTGCTGTCTCTCAGCCACTACCTTTATCTCCTGCTTCCTGCCTGCTTCATGTCACAAAACCAAGACAAAAGCAGTAAAAGTAACTTCTGAAAAAATATCAGATACATACCAAAACATCGTACTGAAATGTCAGTGTATACAAACCACTTTTTCCAGATGACAACTGAATAGAGAGTCAAAAGAAGTTTCCCTGCAGTCCACTTCTCCTGATGCTGTAAATGGACTCGAACTGGTTGCTTGTTAGACAACTAGTTTGCATCAAAGCAAGCAGTCCTCCCTCAGAGGAGTATCTTTTAACAACCTCTTAAGTCTTTTAAGCGCCAATTTTCCAAATATGCTCCAAGGACACAAAAGAAGTCAGTCACTCCAATCCCTGCTTTAACTAAAGGATTTGATTAACCATCCAGAACGTATTACCCTGGGACATATGACAAGCTTACATCTCTCTATCTCCACTGCATGGATTTTCAAACTGTCTGTGAAACAGCTCCCAAAGGGCTGTATTACAGTACAGTTTTAAAGCATATGGAAATGAGTGATAGTCCTCTGTAAAATGTTACATTTCAACCTAAAACATAAGCCCCTGAATCATAAACAACTTGGACATAGACAGAGTAGGGAGGAAACTTGGAGAAGTTATTGCGAAAGTTGTCCCAGCGTAAGCCTTTCCTGCTTATTTTCAGAGGCCTGAAAATACCCTTTGTTAATCAGGCTAGATCCACAGTTGGCTTTCAGAGCACCTATTTTTCGGCACGTCATGGTCTAGTACAACACACAGCCTTTAACTGGGACTTAGACTTCCATTATGATGTGTGGAAAGATTTGATAACTAGAAGTGGATCTACAAAAAACACAGTCTTGGCAGAAGAAATACAGACCAAACTGATGGGTCATGTCTGCATGGAAATCATGGTCTTGAGCCTGCTCCTGGAATTTAGTGTCTCCAACAGCCATTGCTCATAAAACAAAACCAGGAGACTAAGTGGTAGTTTTTCAGTTTCATCCTATAATTAAATGGTTGCAACATTAATTGAAGAATTGTGTCCAGATCCACTCTCTTCTTGAGACATTTTGAAATTTTTTTGTCCTACCTCCAGTGATGGTGCGGGCTTCTTTAATAATTTTTTTTTTTTTTTTAAAATGGGCTTTGAATCTTCAGTTCAATTAACATTTAGGTACATAGCATTCAGTAGAGCACAGACAGAAAGGAAAAACAGCAGTGACTTGGTATTTTTTAAAAAATGTTGATTATTTTAACCTGTTGCAAGTCAAAATATTCAAATCATTTCAACATGTATGTGTAGACACAAAGCCGCAGTAGCAATGTCTGCACCAACAAAACAAAATCCAGTAATATTAATTTCAGTTATCTGTGGTGAATTGCACTGATGCAATAGTGGCAGTCTTCTAAATGGAAATAACTTTCTCAGACACATCAGTTTATGCTCCTCTCTATAAACAGGTTTTTTTCAGTATTTACTTTCATCAGCATCAGCCTGTCTACTCACACTTTTGAATTGCATCAGGTTCCTGCAGTATAAGAGCCTTAAGAATAGTAAAACAAATGGCTTTCTGATTCAAAAGATTAGCCTCTAGCACACATAACCATTATTCTAGCTATAATACAATTCACGTCTGGTTAAAAGAGATGTAATGTGTGGAGAGGGTCTGTCTATCATGCATGCCCGATGCATTAAGTCTTTATTTTTCCTGTTCCTACGTATTTGCTGTGCTCTAAGGTTCAATGGTGAACATGAATGGAGGTCTCACAGCTCTTATTTTTTTTTAAACTTAGAGGTCAAACCTACTGTATGAAACATAGGAAAAAAAATCTTTTCTACAAATAACGTATGGTGAACATTATTATTTCTTACATATTCTACTAAACAGGGACAGTCAGTGTTTACAGGAGGGTCATTACTCAACACAGATATTTTAGTGAAGTATTAGTCACACTGCTGACAAAATAAAGTAACAGTAGCAATGGCAAGCTGACATTTGTTTTCATAAAGATAATTATTTAAAGTGGTAGTAGGGAGTCTCTTGCAGTGGTAAAGAGCAAAGCTGCTTTCTTTACAGTGTAGACTTGAAGAACTATAGGTACAGTAAGGACACCTCAAGATAACCAACAACACAAAAATATGTATGAATGTCATGAGTTCTGTTTTATGTCCTAACCGCTGTATATGCTCATTTTCCGACCATGAATAGGCTAAGGCAAAGACTTTTTAGATGACAAAGGGGAGGAATTAATTTAGAAATATGAAAATAATTAATTCTCTGGTTTTCCTCACATTCAAAAATAATGCTTAGAAGAAATCTCAAGTTGAGTTATATGTGTGCTTTTAAGGCAATCAACAAGGCAAAACTTGGGAGAGGATAAATCTGGATGAAGTCTGGTGCACAGTTTGAGGAAAACGGTAGAAAGGACATCACACTGAGAACCGAGTGAACAGCACTATCTACTTTTCCTGAGGGATTACACTTCACCTAGCTATGTTAATGGAAAGAAAAAGTTATTTTAGAGTGAGCAAGATGATTACTCTACCTTCCATAAAACCAAATGAGTTAACTCTAATTCTAGATAGTCTAGATTAGCTAGATGGGACCTCACAAGAACATAAAAACCTCATTAAAAAAAAAAAAAAAGGAAACTATACTGAAAACCAATCAAATATGAGAATCAAAGAGGTGGACCCCCTCCACCAAAACTACTCATAAATTTCCATCTAATAATGACATATTATCCAGTGTTTTATTGGGTTTGCTGCTGGTGGAAGGGCAAGTGACATGATTCTGCACACTAGGCTGCACAGTGAGTAACAGGGAGGCAGAGCTGATCAATAGTAAGTCTGAGATGATGCCATGTGTAATCTTTTTTGTTGTACAAATGAACATCACAGATGATAAGAATAACTCAGATGAAATATTAATAAGACATTCAATACAGTTAATTCCAGTCTTTAATTGAGGGTTAGTCCAGCTGTGCGAGTCACACAAATGAAAACTGGCTGTACAGTCATACACAAAGGATAACAGTAAATGACATAACATCAAGCTGAAGCTTTTATCACAACATCGCATCCGAGAGACTCATATTAGCCTCATTCTTTTTAACAGCTATATTGATTAATTGAAAGGAGTATGTCAAGAAGAAAGCAGCATGTTTGTCAAATTCTTAGTCAATAATACATCTCATAAACATTGCTGTAACCAAGAGGAGAGATTCAGGAAGGTTTCAGTATTGGCAGAATAAAGATTTTTAGCCAGGAAAAATACAAGTTAATCCATCTGTGAGAAAAGAAACTGAAACACAGTGATAAAATATGAGTGAACATTCAGTGGAGCATTGTGGCCACAGGAGATCTGGGAGAAAGTGAAGAAAGGAACAGAGGTGTACGAGCTCTGCAGGGGTTGGTTCTCCAGAAGCACGCTTGCAGCACTCAGCCAGTTGCTCACAAGGGCTGGCAGCAGGCCAGATCCCAGATGTTCACCTGGAGATCTGAGTGATGATATTGAACCTCCAAGGAAACACATCTTTGCCCTCCTTCCTACACAGCATATGAGCTTGGGGCTATGTGACCTCCTGGCCTTTAGCTGTCTACAATGAACTTGTTTGCTGTCTTACTGCACTTCTCTCTGCTGGAGCATTGACTCAGGTGTATCCTGTCCCCTAGCAAATATTTTGTGGCTGGAGGCATGCAGCCAGTACAAACCATCACCTCAAAAGAGTGACAGTTGAGTGCCAGAGAGAAAAGAAAGTCATATGATGTTGCTCACCAACTTCTTTGTGCAAAAGGTCTGCAAGAGTTCTGCTTGATTTGCTGCCTGAGTTGCTGATTGGCATTTCTGAGCACAAGAAGCACTCGGCACTTGATCCCTTCCCCAAAAATAAGGAAGGAGAGAAAGGAAGAAGGCATTCAGATTGAAAAGGTAACATGAGGATGACTCCTACGTCTAATTCAGCCTGAGGAGACCTGAAGCTGTTGGCAGCAAATGCTTTCAATGGTGAACAAGATGTGCAAATCTGGTTAAGAGAAGGAATGTGAAAATTGGCCAAAGTATTTTAAGCAAACAGGAAAATAAGTGATTTTTTGGAACTGTTCAAGCAGGTATGACTTTTAAAAGTAGTATGTTATTTTTAAAAGGAGTAAAATCTCATAGATCAATCAATTAATTATGCATTTTTAAATAAATTAACATTTTACCTTTAAAACATTATTCCTGAAAGCTTGTGCAGTGAAATATTTCACAATCTTACTGCTTCCCTGAAAGCATTATGGAACTTCATAGAGAAAACTAGAAGAGAAATAATTTCCTGTCTTTCAACAGAAACATTTTGGGGTTTGTTTTTTACTTGCCTAGTTACGTGCTTTCTTTTTTGATTGCTTCATTATTAAAAAGAAAGTCATTCACTGAGCTCTGAAGCCCAGCTGTGAATCTCAGCTGAAGGCAGCTCACTTGTGGTCCCATAGACAGTACTGGACAGACAGACAGGCTGGAATCCCCAGCCCTCGTGGCACCTTACTGTGTCTTCACAGAGAGCACATCAACACATGCCAACCCAGAACCACCTCACTGCTGGGGCCCAGCAGTGGGATGATGCTGAGGATAAAATAACCACTTGCAGGCCAAATTAATAATACTACATCCACCTAGTTAGTCATCAGATCCCCCAAACCATTGAAACAATGATGAAGGAAGCTTATCTAAACCACATTCACAGAAAGGCCTTTGCTAGGCAAAAGAATTCATGTGTCACTTAATATATCTATTATTTTGGTGCCTATTCAAAGCAGTGTGATGTAAGTAAACAAGCTGAGTGGACTGGTGATCTTCCCCTTCCACTCCAAACTCAAAGACACATGATCTTTGATAACATGATGAGTACCCCAGTAAAACCCTTCTTGGTGTCCAGACATACCTTAATAAAGTTGCAGTTGAATACTGACGACATAATTGGAGCAGAAAGAAAAGAAATTCATCCTGTGTTAGTATCTCAACAATACACAAACATGCTAGATTGCAGAAGAAGTATCTATATATTCTTTCTTGTATACATACTAGTGCTTTCTGCAGTGGCTTTGCAAGCAATTGGTCCTATGGTTATCCCACACTTTTGTCAATAAAACCGTCACATTCACACCACAATGGATTGCATTTCTATACAGTGCATTGTCTATCACGTCACATGTGGATAGCTGTATCTATAAATATATCAACAACAACATTAGAGAAATATGCTTCCTAATAGGATATTTTTCTTAAAGCAATCCTTTCACATTATTACCTTTTACAGGTGTAGTGTAAGTTGTTCACTTTGTCATTTAAAAGCTTCTGCTTCAATATTTTGGAATGCACTGTCAACACCAAAGGATGAAGGGAGTGATATTGATATCACACTCCAAAGCCAGCATAACTTGATTAATGGCCTCTATTGCAATGAAGAGTCACACTGCAGCGTTATGGATTTACCTTCCTATGAACGTAGAGAAAGTGAGAATGAGAGGAAGACATCTGTGTGTTTAAAAGGCCAAAGCACAGACTTTCAGACGTTGGTATTTATTTCACAAATTAAAGGGGGATTTTGTTGCTTTTATCTAGCCCTGGTACTGACGAAAGGAGCCATAAATTTAATAGTCAACAAACCTTATGGAAACATGACATTAAATCTTAAATTAGCATGTACTAAATGTGATCTTTATTATGGGATTCAGCACCAAAGATATTTGCATTGTTTATACAACATCACATACATCTTTGCAGACAAAGCTAAAAGGGCTGCAAAAATCCTCATTTCTTTCAATTTTAGAAAAAGAAGTTAATTAGGTACTCTAAGAAGTGGAAAGTATTTTAATATTTTGGATACATAAGAGTAATTCAGAAGTGAAGACATCTAACTTACGTAACCTAACTACATTTCTCTCCTGAATGTTAGAAGCATCCACTAAAGAACAAACATTAATTCTAGAATCCTCACTGAAAAAGCAATTTTAATATGTTTTTAAAGCAAGCCAGCCATGATAATTGAGGAAAAGAGCGTATCTGCATTAAGTATATATGCTTTAAGAAGAGACACATCTTTAATTCCTCACCGCTCAGTTCAGTAACCCTTGTGAAAGGCCGCCTTTGCTTTTATCCAAGGCTCACTATCTTGTGTTTTCTCCATCACACTTCTCAATGACAGCATTCGATCACAGAGTTGTAGCATGATTTAATAGCTATCTCAGGAACAACTAATAATAAAACCATCTGCCTGCCAACTTCTTTGAAAGACAGAATTGCAGAACGTCTCATCCTGCATCATCTCCCCATCACTCACTCACTTACTGAGGAGGTGCCGGTAACCCAACAGTTCACACCATTTCAGTTCCTCGAGTGGACAGAAACATGCACTGAACAGTGCAATAGAAAAAATTGGGTCGTGTGAGCTTCAGCTAAAACCAGTCCCCCCGTTTGAATGGCACCATTTTAAAAGTACACACTGGTAATAAAATTCAGGGCTTATAGTATATTGGCTTAGTGGCTAATCAGTCTTACACGTTATTTACAAGATACAAGAGATATTACACTAGTCCAATTTGTATCAGCAGAGTGGTCAGGACACTGCCCAGCTTGGACCACCAATATACTTAAAAGAAAGGTAACAAAAATACTACAAGGTTTATAAACACAAACTGTAAAAAAGCTTAAAGGAATGGACAAAGACAGCCGTGGAAAGCAGTGAGAAAGAAATGGGACATATCAGTCTTTCAGCATCTAAAGATCACCATAAAGGTGACAGTGATAAATATTCACCACGTCCACTTGCAACAGAACTTGAAGTCAGTTTATCTTGCAGTAAAGAAAATTTAGCTTGGCTACCAGGAGAATCTTTCTTCCCATAAGGATACTAAATCACTGAAATAAGACATGGAGAAAGTTGTGGAATCTATTTCACAGGTTTAGAAGAAAAGTACAGATGAATTTCCAGAGATACAAGAATGATTAAGAGCTATATTTGTATATTCAAAGATAATATTTTAATAACATCTCTTGTGGGTCAAGAGTTGTATCTCAATACCTGTGTAAATTTTAAAACTTAATAAGCATTTGTATTGATTAGACCAGCACAATTTAAATATAGTCAAATAAACCCACTTGCATACCTTGAGCTAGAATCATTATGTTAACACACGCAGCAATTCCCCTCTGTTTGAAGTAGCTTACTTCTGCATCTTGAAGTGGATCTTCACCTTCTTTAAAAAATAAATTCTTCCCCCTTTGAAGACCTTTGCCTTGACTCTGGTTCCTATCCATTTCCATATTTGGTTCCCTATTTTATAACCTTTTCTTATTATTCTTGATGTTATATAACTTTTTTTTTTTCTTCTTTCCCCCCCCCAGACCATGTATTTCTTAAACAATCTGTGCTGTGTCCACAACTTCCAGAATCTTGTTAGCAGAAAACACCATATGGCCATAGACATCTACCACCTAATCAAGGGAAAACAGAAAGAAACTGGGCTGTCACATAAGGAAAAAAGTGAAAGCACTTCCAGAGGATCAGAAAGAAAAAAAAAAAAAGCGGGGCGGGGCAATGAGTGAAGATAGGATCATTATAAGACCTCTCAATTCTAAATGCAGTTCCTATATACACTAAGTTATTACAGTGTTATTGGTATAGTATCCAATAAGAATTCACCAACATGATTTACAAAAATCAGAATAATCCCAGCTATTGTACGTGTATTGGCCAGTTTACTTTTTTTATTGTACAGGTGTGGCTCCTAGACGCCCCACCAAGGTGGTGTCAAATACTTCATAGCATGAAAAGTTTCTTGTTCCAAAAACTTGTGATTTAAGCATAAGGCAAGAGACAACAGCTGGCTCTAACAAATGGGCAAGGCAATATACAGCATAACAGTGGGTAATGCGAGTCAGGCAAGGTTATTCCTTGCTCTTCGCTACTTGCTTCATTTCAGAAAGTGGGGAGGGCCAAAGAATTTTTAGCAGTAAGCTTGCTAAGAATATAATTCACAGTTCTTGTAACAAACCAAAGGGTGCAATCAGATTTTTAAATTTGAGAAGACCACTATATATGGTCTTCTAGATTTGAGAGGACCAGTATACTCATGCCCATGCATTTTTAAATGCATCTTTAAAACAACTATTTTTCAGCATCAAACAGGAAAAGGACTTAAATTATTTTCTGCTCAGTATGTGCACATGAAGATCTCATGCATGTATTTGAACTTCTTTCTTCCATTTTGCCATGAAGTTATTCTGAAAACTTGTTTACACAATTCTTTATCTGCTACATCAATTAAAATCAGAAGAATCAGGGAAAGCTTGCAGTTCAGGAACAGAAGTGTGTTCCTTTAAGCCTCTTGAGGAAAACGGCAAATACTCACATCGCTGATGTGAAAAAAGAGGATAGTTTTCTAAACTTGTTTTCAAAATCAGAGGGAGAGATCTTTCCCTCTGCAGTATTTAAAGAAGGCAGTACACAGCCAGGTACCACAAGTTTTCAAGGATACCACTGCACATGAAGGGCCAACTTTTGAGCCTCTGCCCTGCCTAGAAACAAGACACAAGGGACCAGCTACCCACAGTGCACCTCTAGGAAAGGTGTAGCTGGACGTCTTCCACAGACACAGAACAGGGGCCAATTCCCAATACAGTAACTTCCAGATTTTTCTGAAATTCACAGAGGTAAAAATCACTCACCTTTAAATTCTCCTCTGCTTCTTAAATACCAAATGTATGGATAAAGCATGAATGCTCTTCAGGAAGCAGACTAAAAATTCATGCACTTACAGCAAATTTGAGTTTTAGTTTCCAATACAGGGTGGAAAACTCAACACGTTGTGCTATACACAGCTGAATCTTAAGACACTTGGGGACACAGAAATAATAGATTAACGAGTGGAGAAAACAACAGCGTTGGAGAGCCATTTCCATAACTCCCCGATGCACGTATGTGAGACTTCCACTGATCAAGTAGAAGCTGCCTGCTGGGGACTTTACAAGTGAACAAAAACTGTAATTCCTTCCTTGCTAATTGAACCTTCACCAAAGCAGGCAGTGCAACACTTTCATCTCAAGTTAGCTTCTATTTAACTTTTAAGGCGAAGGAGAGAAGCGTTTCAACAATAGCACAGGACCTGGTCTAACTTTATCAGATAAACTTTAACCAAAGACTTTCTGACAATGTTCACTACACCTTCTAAATCGAGCTAATACTGCCATTGAGTTAATATGATTTTGTATGCCTGTAGACAACTTCTCTTTTAAAAGAAACTGGGTACAGCTCAGAAATGGGAATACAATGAATGTAGGAACACAGGTCTGCTAAGTATTTTTGAGAGGCGGTAGAAAATACAAATCTGGCATTTATATTCAGCCAGATTATGGGATAAAACTATAAAACAGGCTATGACAGTCATTCCTGTAGTCAAATTTCCAGTAAGGAAAAATGAAGACATGCTTTTATCTGCTTTACCTATTGCTTCTCTCTTTGGAAAGTTACATACACAGAACGGGCTCTCTGTATATGGGTGCTCCAGATGTGGCAGTTGCAGGTATGCCAGTTGCAGCTGAAAACTTCTGCCAGTTCAGGCAAAAAAGGTCACCCTAGTTGCTCTTTAGTAAGGAAGAATGTCAACGGTCTCCTTTTTTATATTCTCAGTAAGAAATCTGGATCCCTTTTACTCACCATCAGAATAAAGAATAATCCAGGGCCTCCTATAAGCAGATACTTCCACACAAGATTTTTTTGAAAATACTGAATGCAATTGTAGTAGTTTAAAAATGGTAGTAATATACCTGCAAATAAAATACACAAAGTCATAAGAAAGAACCTGGTTGCTAGTCAGAAAATTGTGATGCCACTAGGAAAACTAACAAGAAAAGGTTATTCTTGTCAATGTAAATACTTTACCAGTATTTCCAGAGGGTTACTTAGCTAATCGTAATATTTTATTTGAATCGTAAATTCCATCCCCCCCCCCCCCCCCACCAATGTTTCCAATTCAACAATAAAAATGCATATTAGCTTTTTTCACCCTGCTTTTTTTAAAAAAGAAAAAAAAGAAAAAACCCAACCAACCCAAAAAAACCACAGAAACTGTCAAGATTGTGGTTTTGGCCAACCATGTATATTCCCGAGAACTTTGTCAGGGTGGGAAAGTCTTTTATCTTACATGAAACTAGAATAGCCTTCCTGTAAGCAGACATTTCTTTTACAGCTCTTGAAAGGGAAAAGGCTGGTACAAACTGTCTTCAGTACCTCCTCAGTAGTTTCCTCACTGAGCATACAACTACATGGCTGTTAAGAGCACTGCAGCACTGGGAACGGAATGTGTTGGAACATGTCCTCATATTATAAAAATGCAGACAGAAGTCACTGAAAACACCAGAAGGGAAAAAATACCCACCATAAATATTGCCTTAGATTCAGTCTAAAATTTCTCAACTCTTAAAATCCCCACTCTTTCTGAGCTTCCTACTGATGAGCTAAACCAGTCGCACACCCTATTTGCTCATATTTAGCGTACTTTCTAGTAGTCCTTCAGCTGTATGTGCAACACTTATCTGCAAGAAGGCAACTGCTTACTTTTTTGTAAGACAATTCAGAATATAGAGACATTTATCATCTAAATGAGTTCAGAACATACTTCTTACTACTGTTCAGCTCAAGAATAGCTGTGGGCTTCCTTTACTAGTACATCAGAAGGAAGGAGTTGTAAGCTATTTTTTTCTTTACATTTCTGAAGAAATGTTGCCATCCTAGGGCTCTGGGCACCTCTCCCATAAATTAATGCACAAACATAAATAACTGCCTGTAGACATTTGCTTCAGCCCACTCATCCTCAGCAACTTTAGGGAGGGGAAAAAAGTAGGTTTTGTAGCAAGCCCAGAAGTTAACAAACATACGCTCTCTTGTAGTGCAAAGCTGCAGAGGTGAGATCTAAAGCCAAGAACTCCCAAACCAGAATGCCCTGCAGCAGAATCCCTTCTTCACACTGAGAAAACTCTGGTTGAGCAGCTCTGCTGTTTCCAGAGGGAGTAAAGGGGGAGAGAAAAAAAATAAGGAAAAAATTTTTAAAAAAGGGAGGGGGGAAGGGTAACATTTCAAGAAATCACTCAATTTATTTACAGATCAGCAGCTTAAAACCACATAGGATTGGACATAGATGTCTGCAGACTCTTTTTTTTTTTTTTTGCACTCATTTCCCCATTGGGTCAGAGCTCAGCCTTGACAATCACAGTATATGCACATCAGTTCACCTCCCCTCTACAAAAAAAAAAAAAAAAAAAAAAGGTTTATGTTTCCTTCAAAGAACTATGGCCATGATTGAGGACCATTTGTTCCACAATTCACTTACTCTGCCACAGTCAGTCTTCCAGATGATTCCAGGAGGATTCACATCTTCATACACTACTTCCATGCCTTCACTGAATGAGCTGAGCATTTACTTGATGGTGTCACTATCATACTACAAAACACACCTCTGACAGATAAAGTTCAGCCCTCTGATTTTTCTTAGAAACTACCTTCTTTGAAAAGGAGAAAACAAAATAATGCTTGATAGCACCACGTACAAGCCCAAAGAGAATAGAGCTTGATTTCTACCTCCCCAGTAGTATTTCAGGTCACAGAAGCTTTGTATCCTGGTAAATTAACCTGGACATCTATGACAAGATGTAAAGATGACTTAGAACTGCAGAATGTGGTAGTAATACCACTCAAAACTATTTTATATTAAAAAACAACAAAAAATACTCAGGGCAGCATGCTTCAGGAACAGAGATGCTGAGGAACAATTGAAGGTTGGTATGTATGTCCCCATTGTTTAGCTGTACCAATTTTGGTTGAAGGTCACACACTAACCCATGACCCTCTTTCTGGGGGGCCAAAACTCCACATCGGACGTAGAGGACTTGGTGCCCTAAACTCTGCAAGAACAACACTGGCCCTTGAGGTTAGAGAGGAGGGCAGAGGGAAGAGCCTTCCCATCTCCTCCTCCCTTTACACTGTTGCTGGAAGGCTTGAAAACTCACTACACACAAACCTCTAGCACAGAAATGAAGCCCAGTTGAGGCAAGCATCTTCACCTCACTGATACACTGAGAACTCGTAATATTTATCCTTCACCATTTTAAAACTGTCTCCTGGCTGTACGTTCCAGCAGTCTTTCATTAAAAGCAGGTTAGGATATGGAAAAGGAGCAGCCTGATATCTACCTCCTAGCAATCATAATCTCCAGACATGGACAAGTGCCACGTTGCCCCAGGTCCTGCATACCCAAAATAGCAAATGAGTGCACACAGACAAGTGCAGACAAAAGGGGACAAAAGAGTATTGACAGACTTTTATAAACTTTATGTGGGACCCAGCATGTTTTACAGGAGACAAATATTATGATCATGTTACTAAATTGTAAGTTTTGACTTTAGGACTAATTAAGTCAAAAGAGAAGAAAGAATAAAGAAAGCAGTCATCTGGGAAGAGATAAAGAAACTTTTCAACTCTAATACAGTTAAATAAAGGACATAAAATCAGGCTTATTTGTGTGACCACATAGGATAACAAAAATGAAACCAACATTAGAACTACACAACTCAAAGATAGAATATCAAAATTAGATACATCTGTTTACATTCAGTTTTCAAAACTTAACATCTGAATTGCAAGCAATATTTATCTGTAGCAGGCTAGCCACCTGTTACTGTGTTAGAACCACTATATCAACATCTATTTCTTCACCAAGTTAAAAAAGTGTATGTGTAAATACATACATATTTCAATAATGAACCACGGACATTTCACTCCCCCTTTTTTTTTGCTACATTCTGTATTTAATAACTTCATCTAAGTGTTTTAAGAGGCAGCTGTTCAAAGTACATGATTTTTTTGAGGTAGGTTTCTTGATCTCTTCTTCATTCCCAACTTGCATGGGGTCAATATGACCAAGGGCAGTCACTGGAGAAACTCAGGTCGCATTGCCAAGTACCAAGGGTGAAACCACCACGGGGAGACCACACTGCCTGTAATTTAATGGCACAACCTTTTTTTCTAGATGCTTCACCAATTCATTGCATTCAGTGCCAGTTAACCAAAGAACTTCACCTCATAACTTAACACTCTGTACATTTTCTACTTTTAAATCAGGAAAAACCTGCAAGAGCACATTAGAAGGCCCTGACAATTCTCATCAGTGGCAAAGCTGAGAGACCTGCAGGAAGTGATGAGAACGGCTCCTTTGCCTTCCCTTCACTTCTTCAGTTGTGAAACAATCTGTAAGAACAGATAGACTGTGATACCATAATTCTGGGGAAAATACAAACTACAGCTACACTATTATAGATCAGTCAGTCACATAAGCAGCCAGAGGTACTCTTCAAGTCAGTGTATCTACCCCTGAAGCACTAACATGCAGTCATGGCTAGAAGTACCACCATGAGATTCGTTTCCCATCTTTTCTTAACTCAAACACCTTGTAAGTAGAAGTAACAACGGCCTTTCATTATTATCACCCTCTAAGACTGAAAAACCACAGTTACTGCACTGTAGGCATTCAGTGAAATAATTCTCCATATCTTCTAAAACACACCAAATAAAAAACAGTAACAAACAATTATTAATGTAATCAGGTATACTAAACCCTATTCTGTAATATAAAAGCACCAGAATGTTGGCTAGGCATCAATGACACTCCATTCAGCAACAAAAATACCAGGTTTAAACACACAAGCATTGTATTTTATAGGGAAGATGAGAAGCATATGGGCAACAGCCATAACATGCACCGTCTACATACTTGGGAAAGAATTTGTCAATAAGAAAAGGAAGGAAGTGTTCGCTTTCACTAGCCATGATGACAGATTAAATGCATCCCTTCTGAATCCATGGAAACTATGAGTTAGTTGAAGGATTGAATCTGACACAAGCGAACACTAATGTTACACTTTGGTTCTCCAGGACAGCTATTCACCAGAAACCTGTGGTCTACTGTAGAGCCTGAACACTGCATTATGCTTCAGATTCTGTAGAGATGGTTTTTGATACAGCACTCTGAAAAACTGAGATTTGCACACTAAGTAAATTGTAGGTAAAACACATCCTATTCCAGATTAAAATGATCCAGTATCTGCAAGTGTTAAGATGTATCATAAAACCTGAACAGTGTTCAGACTTGAAGGCTGTCAGGAGTTTTTTTGCAGTTATTTCTGCATCGGCCATATGACTTAAGATGTTCTGAAGAAACAAACTAAGCATAGATGTTTCATGCACAAAACCTAAAAGCAGTACTATTATCAAAGTGGGATTTATCCCATATAGTTAGCAGAATTACGACCAGTAACGTACAACTCTGAAAATTTAGAGCTGACCTCAAAACCGACAGTTTTTACTTCAGGTTTAAAAATTCTGTAGGAAAAATATTTTTAAGAGACCCATTCCTTTAGCATGGTAGAAATCTGAAAAACTGATTTCCATAATCACAGCTTTTCTTGCTGAGCAGTTCAATCAGATGAAAAAATGTAAGAGGTCACATGAGCCACAGAATTCACATGCACTGCAGAGTTAAACAGAGCATCTGACACTCTGTCACTTCCCAGGGCTGCTCCCTAGTGCATGCATGTATCCATCCAGGGGGGTGCATTACCTACAGAAGAGTCTTTACCACTGTGAGAAACACTTTCATGATTCAGCTATTTAAAACACATATCAAATGCAAGAAGAGAGACACCCTCCCCCCCAAGAATGCCTTAAACACTTGTTGCTCTCAGTTTAGTAAGATTTACTGCTAAATTTCATCTCTGGGTATGTGAAAGATAGGGTGCTTTTGCCTTTAAAAATTTAGCAGGCAACTAAACTGAACATTATACACAGTAAGCATCTTAGTATTTTATTTGTTGCATCTTTTATACAGAATAAGCTTCACTGATATTTAATTCACTGCAGTATTCTGCTGATGTAGCAACAAAAGATTACATTATAAACAAAGAACAAAATTTTGACTTCAAAATGTTTTTTATAGGTGTCATTTTTTCAGTTGACAAACAGCAACACAATTACTGAAAATAAAAATGAAATAAGCACGTAAACTAAGGCCAATTCTTTTTAATCTCTAATTGATAGTTTTTCTCTATGTATCATAAATATTGGAAGCTACACTCCAGCAACTAAAAATAAACATATCTATAATTTCCTAGCAACCAGGATTCAAATAATGGAGAAAACATACAACAACAAAAAAGTTTCTTAAGTTGACATCTGCAATCTATTTACACTATATATGTTAAAATTCCACAAGATCATGGAGGGTAAGGAATTTTGAAATAACCTGTTAAGCATTACTTAAAATGGCACTTATGTAACTCAGGTCTGGGATTTTAAAATTGCTGAAACATTGAAAGACATTACACTGCAGTATGTCTATACCATTACATAAAAAAGACAAACTACTCCATAAAGTGTCACTGAGATGCGCAACCAAAAATAATATACATTTGTATCTTTATCAAGATAGATATTACTGTAAAAATGCTCACATTAAAAAATATAGTTATTATTGTTCGAATTTTCATTAAAACTAGAAGGGACTACATGAGCCAAAGAATGAGGAATTCGTATATAATGACATGCTTCCTCATTTTATAGCACTAATAAAAATAATAATAGAGAAAGCTCTATTATAAGTCTTTAATAACGATGGTATAATTTCCTAGTATCTTTTTAAAACTTTACTATGTGGGTGTATGTGCATGCAAGTCTGTGCACATGTGCTTGTGTACATAACCACACAAACACATCAAAAATATCCAAGTGTATATGTGACACACACACATATCCACATTCCTGCATATAACACTTCTAAAATGCAAACAGTATGCAGGGACTCTTGCATGTGACAATCAAGCACCACATGCCATGCTTTCTTATTATTTCTCTTTTTATGTTTTATCCAGTAAATGTAATGACACTTTCATATTTGGCCAAATATAAGCATTAAGATTTTTAAAAACAATCATGAGGTGATTTAGCCATAACATCGTACACAAGAAAAAAATGATACTGCAAATACTTCTGATCACAAGTTCAACATGAAAGCTCGTCATGAAATGGAATGTAAATTATTCTAAAAATTAGTATTCAAAGATTAGTTAAATATTGTGGCAAACAACTTGGAATTTGTAGAAAGTTTAAAATGTAATTCACATTACAAAGACTGGAGATACTTTATAGATAGAACTTCTAAATACGGATATGACTGGCATTTATTTTTAAGCTTACTTCTATTAGAAATAGACTTGTTTCCTGTACAGGTGATGCTTTGCCTATACCATATACAGTAGAAAAATAAATTCTTTAGCAACCTAGAAATAGTTTATAAAACTCTTGAAGTTTCATTTTCTTTGCTAAACATGCCAAGATTAGACTGACAGCTATAAATAAAAGCTACATAGACAACAGGTAAAGTAGAACAAGTTAAGAATACTACAATTTACAGGACAGACTTTATTGTACTATTAATTCCTGTGTGCTTTGCAATAGGAATAGGGTTGACTTTTCCTTTTTGTTTATGTTTTCTTAGAAAAGATAATTACTTGCAAGAATATAACACAATATCAAGATAATTTATAATATACATGTACTTCAAACAGCAGCCAGGTTTATGGTATCATAGTAATCTAGAATGATAATCCAAGTCATAATTAGAAGTACAATACCTAGGACATAAGTGGGAAAGGCAATTTTTATTTTTGGAAAATGGAGCAAATCAAACTCTTAAAAGCCTTAATTCTCAAAATCATCTATTTTACTATAATACATACAAGACGATCTTAAATCTTGTTATAAGTGAAGATTACAACAGTGACCATCATAAAGCTCTTTTTTTAAACTACACAAAACATTCTAGCAGCTGAATGAGCCAAAACTGTTTTCTTCTCTGCAGACCTAAAAAGGTACATTTTGAGCACGAAAGAAAAAAAGCTGCTATGAAAAGTCTCACAGGTAGTTGTTTATCTATGGTCTCCCCTTTGCTACAATTTGTAACCTTCTAATTTTTTTACCACTAACAGAATATTTAACCAAAAGATTTGTTTAAATTAAGCAGCATTCTTTTACAGCAAAATTGGTACCAATGTAAAAGTAAAATAAATGAAAAAAAAAAAAAAGAGATAATTTAAAAACATAGTAAAAAAAAAAATCAGTCATTTGAATTTTTAGTACAACATACCACAGGAAAAAAATATGAATACAAGTTTATGTGATTTTATATATACACACTCCAAAGAGGTTAATTGTCAGTACCCAAAGTATTTATTGCTATGTATTAGCAATGCATTTTTGTATATCTTTAAAGGGTCACATAAAAATAGATTTAAAGAATAGATTAATTGAAGTCCTAGATTAAAACATTGTTTGGTTTAGAGAATTTTACTACAACAAAATTCATGTTTATGTATGAAAAGTTATATAACCTTATATGAAAATGTCATGAACTATTTTCTAAACACTACATGTATTCCCAAGTGGGAAAAATTAAAATATCTAAAATATATTAGATTAAGTTTACAAGACCATCAATGATCTTTTAAACATGCAGCTGTTTACAGAATTAACAGTTTTACAAAATGTTTAGTTCAGTAATGGAACATAAAGAAATAAGTAGGCAACATCAAAATTTTTGTACAATATTTGAAACTCACTTTTACAACAAGCATGTCCTTGGTATTGTGCTGTAAGAAATAATAAGCAAGTTCACCCACCCTTAACAAACTGTCCACAGGTTTACTTACAAGTAAAGATGAATGGTGAGGGACTGTAAAATTCTCAACAGTGCATTTTGCATTCTTCCATAAACCATCCTAAGCATACCATCACGTAAGTAGCCAGGAGATTACGAAATAAACTATAGCTGGGTTTAGTTGTTTACACAGAATGCCTGAATGTGAATAAAATTGCCAAAAATAGCATGTTAAATAACAAAAACAGCCATAAAGCAGGCTGTAAGCATTGAATGTTTCATAAATGTAATTTTTTAAATCATTAAATTTCTATAGAAAAATTTTATTCACAATATATTGTGACAAACCGTCACAGGAATGATATAGTGATTGCAATAAGGTATCATGCAGCAGCAGCTTTGTACTTTATAGCTATTTTTGCTTTTAAAAATTAAACCTCTCCAGTCATGCTTATCACATAGTTTTTATCTGCAGTGTGTACAAATGAGGAACACAGTACGGGATATAACAAAAAGATGTCCAATCAGCTGGATGGGAATTATTTTTCATAAATATGAAGTACATTACTGATCCTGAAACATGCATGTCTATAGCTTGTCTTTACTGTCCAGTGCCAGGCTGCCTGCAATCATCTTCTATTTATATAATACCAAGAGGGTCTGCTGGTAATTGTGACTGTATCAGCTGAGGCTGCAGTGGTGGTGGTAACTGAAGAGGTACCATTGGTTCCACCATCTGCACGGCGGTGGAAGGCGGTGGCTGACATGCCACTGGGTTCGGTGCTTCTACAATCTCTCCGTTGTAAAAGAAAAATTGACACTGCTGAATGAAGGTCTCTATAACCGACTGGTGGATTTTGGTGGTAGAAAGAAACTCTCTGTTTTCAAAATCAGGTCTCATCAAAGTAGGCCAGAAACAAATCGATAAGTTATCAGCAGTCATAAAGTTGGTTTTATATTGCTGACTAACCCTGAAATGAGAACAACATGCACAGAATGAATTAAAACCAGTATGCAATCAACTACAAGTATTTTCATAGTGCTCTAACTGTAAGTATTATTATTAAACAATCTCCAGCGATCCGTTAAAACAATCAGTTTTTTTAAGCAATAATGCAGGAGAAAATTTAGAAACCATGACTCTTCCAGATTTGGATAGCTAATAAATATAAATCTGATTAAGCTTTTAATCAAGAAAGAAATTCAGCATTCCACCAGCACTCTGAACTCTGAACAAACAAACTTTAAATTCTCAACCAGCTATTAGATTTCATAAAATTAAAATTTTGTCCATTAAAATGTCTAGAGGAAAAATGACAGAAATGGCTTCTTATTGTAGGACAGTCAGATAGTAACTAACATCTGTGGCACCAAAAGAAAAAGGCATCACATTAGATCACATGTTAAAAATACACAGAAAACCAAAAGGCACATCTCTGCAGGTTTTTTTTATACTGGCCAGCAACAGAATTTGGCCAAGCTATGAAGAACACAATCATTTCACTAATCTCAACACACATTAAAATTTTTGTTTACTTTTCACTGTACAATGCAAAGGTTTCCAACTGGGTTTCTCTTCCTAGAAGTTTTCTACTTTTAAGCAGGGGCTGAAACAGGTTCTTATGATCTAAATTCATTATTACAATACTACTCCAAGGGAAAAAAACCAAAAAACCAAACTATCCTGTTACCAAATTTATCATCTACAATTAAATGCCTCCTCAGAAAAAACACACTGCTTTTCACAGTAATAGGATAGAAAGAGCCAGAGTATTTTGCTTTCTAAGAATACTCTGCATTCTAAAGTAACATCACAATTTTATGTAGAATTAGTGAGAGATACATAAAAAATCACGTGTTAATAAATCTGACAAACATCTAAGATATTCATTCATCTGGGAACACGCAATTCCTACATAGACAGCACAAAGGTAACTGAGCTGTTACAGTTGTCCTGCAGAAACAGGCAGAAAATAAAACTTCAGCAACTTGTCAGTTACAATTCTGATGATTAACAAGAGCAGACTGCAAGAATTTCTGACAGCTGGCTGTAGTCCATAGATTCAAAAGCTGTGAAAACCATAGTAAACAGTAGAATTAATGCTATAAGAAAATATTTTCACTCATTTACAATGCATGTATAGGGGTAACTATAAAGGGTAGACTTCCATTTTAGCATGCGCATTACTTATTCCAAATAGTGTGAGGGTACACAAATATTGCCTCTCAATCTGTTTTGAGGAAGTTTGGTCCAAAGGATATTTGGATACTGTTTCTGATTGACAGTAATATTCGTAATCTCTTTCCTGAAAGAATTACATTTTAACTTCATTTAAGGATTAAAGAACCAGAAAATAAAAATGTAAGCTTACACTTTTGCTTAGCTTTTTTATTGAAGAGTTTTCTTCCTATACTGAATTCTTCTGTGTATAAATTCCTCCTAGACTATACTCTTGAGATAGAACAATGAGTAAGACTTACCAGGAATTAAATAAAATTTAAGTGTAAGACACTGTGATGGGACAATGAATGTCAGAGTTTTGAATCAGAACTGCCTGTACCTTTTCCCTAAAATGAGTACACTGAAGAACACCAGAAGGGATTTCAAACTCTATAATGGTGTTTCATTAGAGAACAAACTACAACAAGGTAAGTTATAAAACTGGAGAAAAAATAGCACCTGCTATGTAATAAAATGGAAATAAAAGCCACATAATTTATTTTGCAGACTGCTTTTTTCCTCTCATTTTGCTCTGAATTTAAAAATCTTTCAAGGGCCTTCTTCAGTTGCATAGGCTAAAATGCATACCCTCTGGCATCCTTAAGCACCTCTAGGATTTGATTATGTGTTTGGTCATCTCGTGCACCTTTTTTCCCCCCCTTGTCATGAGTTCACTTCACTGCTTGCTGTCTCTCTCATATTGTTTCTTAAATCTAATCTGATCTAGTTGTAAGACTGCTGCTGCTGTGGACAACGGGTGAAGTCTCATTCTTCCCCTCTTCCTTCTCCCTCTCCACCAACTTTCTGGCATCAGACCACAGGGTGGCCACAGGGTGTCTGAGATCAGCTAGTATATTCTACAGAAAATTAGATTTCTCCTATTTCTGCTTTCCTTTAGAACATGCTGCAGCTGCATAATCATTAGATCCAACAAATGAAGCAGTGGAAACCTACGGCTAGAAGTGAGAAAAGAGCACTGCCCTTCTTTCCTGGCTGCAGCTCACAACTAGATTAAACATAACAATCAACTTTATTCTCTCCTGTGTTTAAATTTTACCTGTCCTTTCTCAGCATAAACAAAAACCTACCAACCTGTATGGCATCTCCTACCAAACTTTCCCAAACTACTTCAGAATGTTCTTGTAAGTGCTTAGCAAATGTCTATTCACCTTCTTTTATGTTCACTCAAAATGAAAAAAGAAGAGTCTGTTTCTCTTGATCCTGACACCTTCATCCACTGCAAACTCTTCAGGAACTTCAGGCTGTAAACCTGCTCCATGATGAGACTTTAAAAGCTGTACACCTATGCTTTCCCAGACTTCAGAAGCATATAATGCCATATTAGCCCCTATGTATAAAGGTAGGCATTCTCAAAGAACAAACATAAAACACAACCAATATCAGAAAAGCCAATGCCAATCAATATTGTCCTGTTTCAACTCCATCTTTAAAAGTCACTTTTGCTTACAGTTAAATCAACCACAATTAGACAGCTAGTATGCTCTGAAAGGCTCTTATCACACTAAACAAAAATTCGTCTCACTTGCCATTTATTATATTCTCATGGTTATTGGCCTCTTGTATTTCAATAGCAAAGTCATCTGGATAATACTTGTATTTTTTGTTTAAAGTCCTATGCTTGTGGACACACCGAAAAAATATCAATCACCAACCACTGTTAATTATACAACAATACCACATTTCTTACTCTAATGACATATGATGTAAAACCACAGCATTTAAAACATCAGTTTGTAATGAGAACTCTTCTATCACGTAGAAGGGTGTTTTACCTTATTTAACGAACAATTAATTTGACAAACAACATTTCCATTTTAGTTATATACTAGCAGTAATTTACCACAAATTAATCTCTTAAAAATAAATATAAGACTGTAAAGAATTCAGTTACAAGTTCTTTTGAAGATCCTCTATCCACCTATACCTACCCCTCTCTATATATATGCATTTGCGTATGCTCAAGCAGTTTTCTTGTTGAATGGAATGCAACTACCTGACATTGGAAATGAGACAAAAAATGACAGCCTTTCTTACTTAAGAATAGATTTAGTTACTAGCAACCCACAATGTAAATCAGTCATGATTGAAAGAAATACAGTGGACTAGAGAGCTAAGGCCAGTGTACCTCATTTACATTCTTCAGTAAGTTCTGTGATTAATATATTTTATTTGTCTGTAGGCATGCATGCATTAGAACTTATTCAGGATTTTTTTAAATTGTATTTAGCTCTTTTACTTGCACCAGTGTGCAATGTACTTGACACTGTATGTTCAGCTGTGCCATGCAAATAGATGACCATGCAAATAGATGGCTGAAGACTTTTGACAATACAGAGATTGCCACTCTTCCACAAAAATTTCTATCAGGTCCATCAAGAGCTATTGAAACCTTTCAGGTAACTAACTGTGTCAAGTTTGAGATGTTTTGTTTTACTTCAGATACATGCAAGCACATCTAGCAACTCTGTAATATGTAAATGCATGGAGTAATTATATCCATTGATACAAGTTTATCTATTTTTGGGACTGAATTTGTATTGGGCAAGACTGCAATGGAAAAACCGATGCATTTCCCTGCAAAAGAAAATGGGTAACTTTAGCAAGTCGAATATGTGATGGAGAGAAGTGTAAAAGTAGGTGCCTAAATTCTGAAGTTTCCCATACATTCAGTGAAAAGAGAAGACTCCTCCAAACTGCAACAGAGAGCACCTGTGTTCTCTCTGTTGACTTAATAGGGAAGTTTAAAAGTCTCATTTCTGCCCCCCTATTATGTGCCCGGTTAGATCACTACAAATACCTGCAAAAAGACAACGACACACACTAGTCTGGAACAATTTAACAACTTAAATGTCATGAAAAGCTTATTGGTGTATATACACAAAATTGCCTGGCTGGAAAGCACCACTGCAGAGAAGAGCCTGAAAGTCCTGGATGACAACAAACTAAACATGAGCCAGCAATGTGCCCCTGTGGCACAGAAGGCCAACAGCATCCTAGGTTGCATTAAGAGTGCTGCCAGCAGGTCTAGCGAGGTGATCTTTCTCCTCTACTCAGCCACATCTGGAGTATGGGGTCCACCTCTGGGGCTCTCCAGCACAATGGACACATGGATGTACTGGAGCGAGCCCAGTGCAGGGACACAAAGATCATTAAGAGACCAAGGGTCTCTCAAACAAGGAAAGGCTGAGAAAGTTGGGACTGCTTAGCCTGGAAAAGCTCAGGGGAAGTCTTATCATTGGTTTTAAATATCCCATAGAAGGGTCTGAAGAAGATGGCTTGAGACTCTCATGAATGGTGTCCAGTGACAAGACAAAAAGCAACAGGCACAAGCACAGGAAATTCTGGCTGAGCACTTTTAAACACTTTTTTTACTGTGAGGCTATCTGAGCACTAGCACAGGTTGCCCAAAGAGACTGGAGTTTCCTCCTTGGAGGTACTGAAAACCCAACTGGACACTGTGCTGGGCAATCTGTTCTAGTTGACTCTGCCAAAGCAATGGGGTTGGACTAAACAATCTCCAAAAGTCCCTTACAACCTCAACAATTCTGTGATTCTGTCTAAAAATGCAAAAGTAGTATCACAAGCAAGTGACAGATTACTGGGTAACAAATTATTTCTTAAAAAAGAGTTATTTTAGCTTCGGCAATGTTTTTTTGTTTTTTTAATAGGGTAGTTAATCTCATTTAGTGGATTTCTGAGAATAATCCCATTTTAGCTGAAAAAGAAACATGAGTAAACTGGTCTTTTTCTTCCTGTTTTATATGACTGAATATCATACACCAGTATACTACCTCATAATCTGACCCTTGATGTGCACATCTACTAATATCATATTATTTTTGTAACTAGAGAAATAATTTTTAAAGAGAAAACCATTAAATTTCCATGCAAGAGGCAACATTTAGGAAGCAAGTGTAACTAATTCACTGTTACTTATAGCTTTGTTCTACATTTTACTTATTCAGCAGGGTTTACAGGTGCCTACATTAGTCTATAATTTTAATAGCTACTTCTTGGGAAAAAAAAGGTGAGAGATGTGTAACTGTGGTGCATATTTATTCTTTCAAGCTTTTTTGTTATGTACACGAATCACCCTTGTAACTTTATAGTAGCTATGATGCCAGATGTAAGTCAATAAAATGCAAGAACAGAATATACAAACCTTTTCTAATCAACCTTGTAACTCCTAGTTTCATTTTCCACATTTATACTAACAGATGAGCAATGCAGCATGAAATTTTCAATTCTAGTAGTCAATTCATTGTAACTAAGACAATCTTTTTTGCAATTGTTACAACTTAAACAAATTTTTAGTAGAAAAATACTAAACCTGTTTAGATGCGTTATTACATATTTGAAGACATCATAGTTCACTGGGTGGAATTTCTTCACAATTTCTTTTAACTCGTGTAGCCGTTCTGTCTTCTCCATGATTTCTACAGAAATAAATGATATTTTCTGACACATCTAGAAAGACATACTAAATAAAGTGTTGCTAAGTCTTTTTCCTAGTATAATGGTACAGATAATATATCCACAGAGAAATATCAAGTGAGAAAATATTTGATAAAATTCCTATCTGCATACAGAATTGCAAAGAATAACTTTTTTATTATAGAGGTAACTATCGAAACACAAAAATATTTTTCTGTATTTAAGCAGAATTATTTATCTGTGTTTAACAACAAAGAATCACTTGATCAGCTCATTGTTGGGTTGTAGAACGGTAACTAACAATGTGACAGAGTCAATCTAATCATTGTTAGATTCTCCTCTGCTTGCAAAATGTTGTGACTTAGATATATCTCAGATTTATTGGGACTGAAGTTTCATAAAGATTTAGGGGAAGAAAAACAATCACATGAAGTTAGAATATCTTAAGCTTATCAGTTACTCAAATAATAATAAAAAAAAAAATGAATGAGCCTGGTGCAGCTATTTTAAATATATCGTTTAAAGGAGAACAGGAATTGTCACAGGCCCAAGGGACATTATTTATGCTTCAAAGAGGAAATAAGTAACGTCTAAGAAAAAACTATGGAATAAAATAACAATTTAAAAAACCAACAAATGCTGCTGCTAAAACACTTGTGGAAAATACCACTAAAGTTCTGTAGAACCATATGTATTCTATTCCATGATGATTCATATCATAAAAAGGAATACAGCCTCACCTCTATTACTTGACTGTATTGCTAAAAAGAAATTTGATGTACCCTAGTACCATAGAAATAACGTTAAATATGCTCCAATATATCCCAAATAGAAATTCAAAGCAGTATTAACAGTATTTTAAAACAGCAAGTCCACATATTCTAAGCTATTGCACGTTTTGACTGAAATTTAAATGATATACTTTTAAGAAAAAACCTAACTAATTACATTAAACAATCAATCTTCCTGAAAAGTACAGCAGAAATACCACAAACAGGTATCTACAGCTATCATCCAAAAATACAAAATTTCTAGTGGACTGCATATTAATCAAGTCCAGGCCCAAGCCTTAGGTTTACACTAGTATTTTCATGTTTTGAACAAAAAAAAAAGCGTTAAGAATTCTGTATGTCACAGCTGCATCCCGCAAAAATGCGTAGCAGTCTTTTTCTGAAAGAGTTTACTGCCAATACAAGAGAGATACTCTTTAAAAGAAGGGAACAATTTAGTCATTTCACTTTGAAGTATATGAAAAATGTTTGTAAGGCAAAATTAAGCGTTTCATTTTATAAGGAGTTCAAAAAGAATTTGAAAAAATCTAAATGAGAATTACCATAATATTCCATAGATGTGTCTGATTTCTAAAGCCTACTTTGAATGTAAGACTTTATGAATTCAAGGGTTTTTATCCCTGTTAACAACGGCAATACAGTGCCAAGAGCTTTCATCATATTCAGCACTAATACAGAATGGAAAAAAAAAGTAGATTTCTCCAACTAAATTTTCTAGTAAAAGGAGAAACAATAAGCCACAACTTATTTAGAAAAAATAACGTATCACATTTATTTCATCATATAGTTCTGTTAATTTTAAAGAATATAAAAAAATGTACATGTCTAAGCAACTTAAAAAGTATTTCAGTGCAGCTAGTCCTTTCAAATTACAATGAAGTAAAAATTGCAATAAGGATAATCAAGATAATGTAATTAGATCAAAACAAGATGGTTTATTACTTACTTGATGTTTCTAACAACTCTTGATGCAACGAATAAGGAATTAATGGGTCTGGCAGATCTGCAAAAAATGCTTTAAGAGCCCCAGCCACTGCATTTACTGTTACTCCCATAGACTCGAGACTGATATTATGATCTGTAAAACAAATAAACAACAGTGTAAGTAAAACCCACAGCTATCATTCCTCATAGTATTTTATGAAAATAAGAATTTATTCAAAACACTGAAAATGAAAATGTTGTCAAACATTTGGTAAAAAAATGCATAAAAAGGTGAAACTATGGATAAGCTGCCATCACTCTGACCCACGTGAAACCAAATATAAAGAAAATCTGACGGTGTAAGAAAACACTAGAAGATCAGAAAAATAAAGTTGCCTAATTCTCCACGCAGACTTAAAATGCCTTTCTATTTGCCACTAACTGGCTTCTGATTAATCACTTTTGCCCAATAATAAGTTTGGAATTCTATTTCCCAAAATGTTGTTAAAAACTGGTACAGGACACATTAATTTGCAGAGTTCATGTGACCTTATGAAGCTGTTTAAAAAAGAACAATACATACCAGTGACCGCACATGGCCATATAATCTACTGCTAGATTCCCAAATAACAGAAGCTTAATGTTTTACAAGTAGAGATATTTTTTTAATTGAAATTTATAATAAACTCATGCTACATAAATTTTTAAACAAGGCTAGAAGTAAGTTTCAGAACTTCAAGTATTTAAAAACTGAAATTTTGAAAACACTAAGTTTATTTTCCAAAAGTCCACTCCACCTGAAACTCTGAAACATCTTTTAATAAGGTGACTGAAGAAAATGTAGCATCATACTCAGATTATCTGAAACAGCATAGTGAGGCATAATAGTACATTTATTTTCCTTATCATTTGGAGGAAATTTACTGTTTTTCACAGGCTCAACTTCATGATTAATATCCAAGAACTTTTAAGAAGTGTTTTTATTTTGAAATATCAACAGAGATCATGAATTACATGAGAAAGCAGAAGGAAAAGAAATAATACTGACCCTCTCTTTTAACACAAAGTGAACAGCATAACCTACCAATCATATGCCAGCATATTCTAGCATGGAAAAGGTTGTGTAAGAAATTTATTATCAAGATTTAATTGTTAACCCATATTATTCAAGAGAGCTTTCATTAAAATAAGTATCAAGAAGTACTACATTTGGGGGGGGGGGGGGGGGGGTTAAGAGGGGTAAGTGAATGACTTAACGCCTAGAATTTACGAACTATTAACACAAGGAGCAGCTAGGACTGCATCTAAACTCTTTTAAACACTAGAATACCACCTAGAAAATATTTAACAGCACTTAAAGCCAGCTGCAACAGCTCTGCTTGAAACAGAGCTTCATTGCTAACAACCTGGACTACACCAATACAACCTACCAGAGCATTAAGTACTCAGTGCTATGTAAATCAGTTTGAAAGTTCAACCCTTTCACAGTGCACTGTGATAAATCCATGGAGAATTCAAGTTCTGTTTCAGCTTTAAATAATAAAACATGTCATTACCTTGATCAAACTGTTTCTGAATGTTGTCTTGATCTGTTTTATTCCCACTAACACGGTACAGGCCTTCAGTACATAATCCTTAGAAGAGGAGGAAAAAAAAAAAAATATTCAAAAACACATTTATATACTGTAGAGCAAAACAGAGCCAGTCATAATTACTGAGAAACCAGAAGTAGGAATACAAATCTTAAGTGCCATGTTTAACCATTACAGTGTTATAGCACTACCAAAACACAAAATAACAGTTGTCTACTGAGTACACTATACCATTTAATATGAATCAGAGAAAACCACACTGTAGGATAACAAGAACCTGACTGCAGGCATTTGTGCAATCATTTACCCAAAATAATTCTCCTCCCATCTCTACTAGACTGCTGTTATTTGCATTCTTTTTTTTACTCATCAAAAATCTTAATTCTGGGGTTTGGTACTCACAGAATTTATGTTTTTTAAAACTGTCTTCACAATTTGGGCTTAACAACTTACTGTGACAAGCAATAACATACTAATAAAATACTCTGCAGAAAAATCAGGCATTTACAATTGACTCTTGATTTTTTAATTTCATGGTGTAACACACTCCTGTATCAGACAAGGACTTAACCTTCTAACATACTTTCCCTTTTACTATTTATATTTTATAAACTTTGCATCCATTTCTCCTCACTTCTTTTCTAAGGTAAATTATCACATAATTTACAAGTCTTCCTTTAAGGGGCAGGGAAAGAGGGGAAAAGGAGAAGGATGTTAGGAAGCAGAGGTTCTCTAAGCTTCTCATTATTACTTTATTCTACTATGCATAATAGAGTCATCATAATTACAGCAGCCATTCCAGTAAACAACATTAAAAAAATACACCTTTATTATGCATACACACACACTTGCTCACTCCAGTAATTGTTCCTATCACACTGCCATCTTTTTTGCACACAGCTACTCACTGAATGAAAGTGTCCATCCTGCTAATCACACCATTACCCAAAATCTTTTTCTTTGTTAATTTAGAATCCATTAAGGAATACAAGCAGTTTATAGTTCCATAATTCTTCAAGCTACCTTTACGGACACAAAATTATCTGTATGCTAGACTTCCATAACGGTACATGGTTCTATTTAAAACTTCAGAAGTTTTAGAAGTTTATGAAATCTCTTGGCTTTTTACCATCACAGCCCACTAACTGAATGCACCTTAGATTATCAGATCAATACACAACTCCTCTGGTGCACCACAGTCACCAAATGTGCCTTTTAAGTTACTAAGAAACCAGGAATCTTGTTAAAACTATCAAAGTACAGAAAGCACTTAACTGTTTCATACTGCTGGGAAATTTATACCAATTAATTTAATATCAACTCTTCTAACTTAATTCTTCCTTTTTAATGCCTTGACAATTCACATGTCTCTTTACTGGCTGCATCAAGGCTATTTTAGTAAGCTTTCCTTCAATAAACTTTTATACCTACCATTTAGCTTTCCAAATCTGTAGCCAATAGTTTTCTCTTGTAAATATGCACCTAAACACTCCTTTCAAAAAAACCTGAGCCTCATTCACTGGCGTCCTCAGAAAGCACCAGGAGGTAAAATTTGGTGGCACAGGGCAAAAAGCAGTTTCAATGATTCAATGGTTTCCACAGCTGAAAGGGGTTTCACACATCTTCAAAAGAATGCCCCAAATGTGCTACACGCTATCACAGACAGAAACACTTTGCATTCCTCTTCCAGAAGTTGTAAATAAAGAAATACAAAAAAATCACTGGTAGATAAGAACAAGCTAGGATTGAGATTCTCTTTGTTTAATATGGGAGAATTCTCAGTTGGAGATCCTACAGCCCCAGGGTATTCTGTGTTTTATCCAACTACCATTCAATTTCTTCCTGCACAAAAGGAATGGAACGTGCAGCAACAGCATTTTCTGAGAAGTCTGATCCAGTCACTGTTTAGTAGGAGTGTTTAAACCTTGAATACTTTAACTGGGCTGCTCTGGAGACAGATGCTCTACTGCGGTATCTGGGCTTTTTTTCCCCCCCCCTCTCTATTTCATCATGTAGTAGACTCCTCTTTGCTCAGACCAGTACAGCTCTGAGAAACACAGAAAGACAACTTACAGTACTTCAGAAATTTTTCAGGTTAAACAAGGAGATGCCTACTGAATTTAGGCATCTTCCAAAAATAGCTAAGTGTTGCAATTCTGGATTAATCTAACTAAATTTGTCCTTTAAATTCCTCAAGTAAAAGTAATTTTTTTTTGCTTGTATATTCTAGAAAGTAACATTTCATGAAACAGTTGGTCAACCATCATATTTTTTCTCTAAGGCACACAAAGAGACAAGTTTAATCTGTTTGTGTGCATACACACAGCTAGAAGTCTGAATGTATAATTTTTAAGTAATGCTTCAATTCTGGTTTTTTATCATCCAACCAGTTGTCTGCAATGCTTGTTCCATCAAGATGTTCATCAAGTATAAGACACTCTTGTTCACTGGTTTTAGTTTTTAAACTTCTTGCATATCTGTAATTTATATCCATACTGAGAGAGAGGGAGAGCACGCAACATTTATTTTTTCTTGATGGCTTTTTAAAAATTCAGTTCCTTCATCTGCAAGCCCGTTGATTTTTTCAGAATTCTTATCTATGTTCTTATTCTGCTTCCCTTCTGGTCCAGCCGTAGTTTTCAAGATATTCTTACTGGACACAATGGCTGTTGTAATATTATATAAGAGGAACAGATGATTTATTTGCTTCTCTGTCCTGCTAGCTTTACTACACCTTTCGGTTTAAAGAATTAGATCTTCCTGATGTCACATCACAATAGCCTATATTTACTTCAAGACAGAGCTCATCTCCTTTCCCTAGACTATTTCTTTCTCAAAGTACCTCCTAGTGCCTAATAAATTCTCTTCTTGTGCTCTCTTTTGTGCTGCCAGTTGTGATCAGGGTTCCATCCCATCTAACTGGGACGTCCCATGGCATTCAAAGCATTTCAAAGAAAATGAGCAAGGTGGATCTGCACCTATATGCATATCTCGTTTGTAGGACACTTCCATTCTTAGGCACCAACCTATTTCACAACTCTTGGTTCCTCCATAGAACATACTAACTTCAGCAGAAGAGCAGACCAAAGTTTGCCTGGTACAATATCCAGTTTCCACACCAGTAAGTAGTATATGCTTGAGAAGAGAGGTAGGAAGAGTAGGAGGAAAAAAAAAAAAAAAAAGCCAGCAATTTTTCTGTGGTATATCCTCCCAGCTTCCAGCAGATGATGGCTTACTTAGGCTTTTACATAAGGTGTTGTAATAGCCACTTATGAATTTATCCTCCACTAACTTGTCCAAATCCCTTGAAGTCATTTACCCGTGGTCTTTACAACAACCCACAGCAAAAGCAGTTTTGTAATTCAGGAAAGTAGGGCATGAAAGCTTTCATGAAATCTTTTTTTCTTGATTAAACAAGAAGCCATAACTTCTCTACTCTTTCCCAGCACCAGTTTTTAAAATTTATATCATTTCCCTTCCTCAGAAATTTTCCAAGCTAATCCATTCAGTCCCTCTTTATCCAAGAGTTACTATTACTGTCATATGCAGTATCTTTTCCAATTCTTTTCTAATCAGACTGACTCAAATTGTAACCAGTATTCAAACTGTGTGCATACCATGGAATCACATAATAGTATGATTTTTCCCCATATCACTCAACTCTCACAATTCCTTTAATTCTTTTTGCTTGCTTGATGGCAAGTAAAGTTGAAGTTTTCAGACAGCTGTCTATGATGATTTTAAAGCCTTTTCCTGAGTGACAACAGCTATACTAATATTTAGCCTGCTGAAAAGTCACACAGTATCTGCCAACTTGACATCCATAGCCAGGTTCCACTATCACTGTTCTGTCTACATTTCAGAATACATGCCACCTACTCACAGCAAGTCTGTCTCTCCTCAGTTGAATTCCTTCTCCTGCAGAGACCAACTGAACTTTTCAGGAATGATTCTCCACTACAATAGCCGAGACTATCATTCGCATACTTAACTTTGTAAATTTTGTGTTCTATATCGTTCTATAATTTTATTCCACAGATTGAGCTGATGTACCTCTTCTCAATCCCTATGCTATTCAGATTACACAAGACTAAAGCAAATACCACCTTATGGATCCAGAATGGTAATTTCTACATACACCTAGAATACATGTAATTACAGACCAAAGAATCCAAACTCTTCAAGAGTCCAGCACTAAATTTACTTACATAAAATATATTTAAAATTCGCCACTTAATGTGTTCTTATCTGTGCTTATCAACACTGGCATTTAAAGATCCATGACATTCAAAAGCAGAACCAAAAATAAGTGTCTTACTGCTTCTTGTAATAATAATAATTTTCAGAATATTGAAATGTTCAGTAAAAAGTAAGCAGTCTAAGAAAATAAGCAGTACTTTTAGAAAGACTCAAAAACTAGTCTTATCCAATGCTGAATTAACATTTCTATAAGTTAAATTAACCAATCATTAAACAAGCTCTCAATCACATATCTCATGGCCTCTTCATTTTGAAATAAAAGAGTTCAATTAATATGACATGACAAACATGCCTAGGAAAAGGTAGGTGCATTCTTTAGTTCATTAAAAATGGGTGACATCTGAAGATAACTCTAATTTTCCAGGCATATTAGCTGTTTAGTTACTTTGTGCATGGAGAAAGCCAGGGGAATAAGAGCAGCAGTTCAAGTACCGTAAGTACTCTGCAAAAGATACTGACATCTTGGTCCTATCTGCATTGTTTAAGAATTCTTTACATAATTCCTATGATGTTTCCTTTGAAGGGATACATTAATTAGCAATACAGCTCAAGTGCACAACATGTGTTTATGAATATTTCAAAACATATTTGTTTATAGTTTTCAGTGATTCTCACACACTAATAAATTAACGCATGTGCTCCTCCTCCATCCGTCTGGTAGCGAGCCTTCCATTAGGAGAAACAACTGATGCCTGTTTTCCCCTCCTCTCGAGTTTGGGCAGGGTTTCCTCCCTGTTGATTAATTCCGGAGTTGCAAAACACAAACTGGTGTACAGTTTCCTAACTACTGAAACCTATTCTATGCCAATTTTGAAGTGATCACAGAAGGTTGTCTAGCTCAACCTCCTGCTCAAACAAGGGTCAACACTGAATTCAGATTGGGTTGCTTATCTAAATCTGACCTTGAATATATCCCAGAGCCCACAATCTCTTTGCGCAACCTGAACCAGTGCTTAAATAACTCTCAGAGCAAGAGTTTTTCCATTCCTTCTAGTTGGCACCTCACATTTTAATGATCCTTGTCTCTAATCCTCCTGCCATTTTTCAGTATTTCAGTACTTTAGCCTGGCTGCACCTCCTCAGCAACCTCGTCATAGGTATGGGAAGCCACTTTTGGGTATCTCCTCAGCCTCTCCCTCTGCAAGCTGAACAAACTCACAGGTCAGGAGCTCCAGCCCCTGACCTTCTTCTGTGAGACTCCGTCAAGTCTGTCAACACCTTTCTCGTACTATTTCAGATGAGGCCTAACAAGTGCAGAGTAAAAACAAATAATCACTTCTGTTGCTGTAGTGCCTACCCTTCTGTTGGGACACACAATACAGAAGGCGTTAGCAGGATGCACTACTGACTCACGCTTAGCCTGTTCACCACCACAACTCCCAGATCCTTTTCAGCAGCATTCCTATCCAGCTAGTCAAGTAATCAGCATGTACCACTGCAGGGGTTTAGTCCTTGCAATTCTAGTTGCAGGACTTGGCACTTGTCCTCACTGAATTCCATCAGGTTCCTGCTGTCCCATTCCTCCAGCTTGTCTACATTCCCCTGCACAGAAGCCCTGGCCTTGAATATATTAACCACACCACCCACAAACTTGATGAGGGTACAAAATGTATTGTAGGGCTATTCAACTCTACTGTTACAGTATCTATCCACAATCAAGAGTAACAGAATCATGGCCTATGCATTTTTTTGTTAAACATACAGCTTCATGGGCAATTGAGTCAACTTAAATTATCATTATGACTGAAAAAGGTGGTCTAACTCCCTGCCTCATCAATCACTGTTTCTGTCCTTCCCTTGTTCCTAGCTGCTTAGACCTGCTCCTTGCCTTGCACTTGTTTTGACACATATTTGACCCTTAACTTGCCAGCTGTAATACTAAACAGCAGGACCTTGTCCATTTTTGCTGATGTAGCTTTCCAAGACAGTGAACTCCAGTAATTCAGAGATGTCTGACAAGCACCCAAAATGAAAAGTGGCAGAAGCATACAGCAGGAGAGGATCTTACTGGCTGTTACACTGTTTCTTATGAAACTATTGTCAAAATGCCAGGTCTCAATACACCAGGCCGAGGGGGATGGGCACTCTTGTCCCATTCTGTTCTCTCTGTCCAACAGAACAGACTCCTAAAAGACTCTAGCTCTCCCGAGCCCTTTGAATAAAAAGAGAGATAATCCATGTTGAATTTCTGGATTTTGCAGCCACTATGAATATATATGAATGATTTACCAGCCTTTTTACCTCAACAGGCACTGCTGACTCATCTTCTTTCCCTACTTATACCCAACCCTCATTCTCTGGAGACAAACTTTGCATTATCTATTCTTTTCAATGTCAAAATCTGGCCTCATGGCAGAGTCAGTGTAAAAGACAGGGGTATAACTTAGGTGAGAGGGAAATTCACAGAAGGCAATATTCTTTTACTCGAATTACCTCTGAAATCATAAATTTAACTGCATTACATAAAGGTATAAATATCAAAAGCAGTAATTGTTGTACATATACCAAGTACACAATTTTTACTTTGACCTATAGCTCTCCACAGAGACCACGTGAGACATTAAATAAGATGTGGCTCTGTCAAATTCATTCTTCCTTCTTTATTCCATTCCTTGTCTCACATAAAGTGGGTAACTAAATTATTAAAATATATATTATTCTAATAAGCTTCTCTTCCCTCAATTCTTTCATGTAGAATTAATACTGAATTAATGCTATCAGTTTTCTATGAACTATGGAATCTAAAATTTCTAATCCTGTCAATGAAGCACGTGGATATCAATATTCTACAAAGGTTTTTTTTAAAAATATTTGAAAACCCAAAGAAAAAACATATTAAACTACTGCTATTATTATTTGAGTTGAATATAGTCAGGAGTTAAATTTATTAAATGACAAAACTGTGCTAGTATTTATAATATGAATTTGATTCCTCCATCCTTGGTAAACAAAAGGAAATGTAATTTATAACAAACTTTTCACCAATGCACAATGTTGCATACAAAAATAAATCCAAAATACCAATTAAAAAAAATACTGAAATATTAAAAAAACCCTCACATGCTAATACTATGAGTAATTTTTGCCCAAATTAGTGTAAGTTTGGGAAAGTTAAAAATAATCAACAGTACATGTTGCATAGCACACAAACCACTTGAAATTTAATTGGTGGCATGTACAACAACATTAAAATGTTACTAAAACCACTCAAGCTACAGACTTGCCATAAACATGTAAACTTTTTACACTTAGAAAAATTAGACATTAAATAGATACTTCTACATTGTATTGCAATACAAAATTCAAATCATACCAACATTTTGTTGAAGTTAAATATTACATTAGCCTTCAGAAATCTCAGTTCTCTCAAACAAAACTATCAGAGTATCAGAATATCCTCCTTACTCTCTACATAATTAGAAGACAAACACAGAATTCATGCTATTAATATAGTTAACAGTTTAGCTTCAAAAATAATCTCAATTCTGCTGCCTACATTTAGAAAAAAATGAGTTGTACTAAAAAAAGTGATGATCTACATTGGATAGAATTTTTTTTAGAAATTAGCCTTTTTTTTCTTTCTAGCATGTCTTACTATAGCACCATTACTTCTATACAAAAACTACCACTACAATTTTCTTAAAATTCAGAGCTTCTTAATTCAAAAATTCTTAAAATTCAAAACTAGTTTCCCTACTAAATACATTTCCATAAATCTAGTTTGCAGAAAACCAATACACTCAAAAAGTTCATTTCAAGTGATGCAACAAAATGACCTTCTATTTAGTCCATCAGGAGAAAGCAACAAAATACATCAGAACAACTGTATTGCCAAAAATCTTCTTTTGGAAGCCCATAACTGAAAATAACTACCAATGTCAAAAAGTCTATTTAAGTAGCTGCCCTCAAGAGCAAGTTACATACTGATTTGCAAAGAATGCGACAGAGGTAAAAGCATACAAACATTAGCAGCTTATACGTTATGCTATGCCACTAATATTTATTATGTTTATATAGTCTGGAAAGGGTTACAGATAAGATCACAGTATCTTTACCAGAAAATAAGTTTTCCTGAAAACATTATACATTTATACCAAGATGTTTAGGGGAGAACTTGGTAATTCATCATTACCAAGTTACTTACCTGAAACATAAAAATTCTTTTGATCATCTTGTTCAATGAACCAACAAGAAAGAGCTCCAACAACCAATTAAAAGACTACCCACCCTGCTATAATTACAAGGAATTAAAAAATGAAAGGCTAGGATAGAGAAAAGGTTTTCCTATAATCATAAACAATGTGTAAACACACAAGGAAAGTTTGTTTACAATATTCAGCCAAGCTTTTCTCATTCCTTATCCAGAAGTGACAATGTTATTAAACTTAATCTTACACAGTATTGTACAATTTTTTTTTTAATCAATATGTTCCAACAAGACAAAATGTTATGCACTAGTACTGCTTTGTACTATTAATATCAGCAACAGTACACACCGCTGCTGAAATGGAGGGTCTGATATATACTTACTGCTTATTAGCTTTAGATCTGCTCAAGTATTAACCACTTCACTCCCTTGGTTTCTACTTCCAATACTATCAAAAAGATTCCAAAGGAATTCAAGGCCTAGATTATCTTTCAAAAACAGAAATTAGTTGACTCCATAAAGCTGAACTAGTTCAGAAGAAAACTTCTTGTTGGAAAATATCAAACTGAACAGGAACACACAGAAAATACCTATATCTGTAGGCCCTGACTTAGGATCCCTTATCTCTACCGGATCTCCCTTTACTCTGACAGGTTCCATATGGCTCCTTCAAAAGAAAAATCTGTTGATTTATAGAAGGCTAGAACTTTTCAGCTCCTGGGTTTACTTTAATTTCTCGAAGTTGTCCCTCTTCTACTGAAGGACACTTTTTATTTTTGGTAAGGATATTCCAGAACACTACGGTTAAACAAAAATCCGATGGTATTTTCTGCATGCACTCAATTCTTAAAAGTTTATGGTGGAGCAAGAATCTTCAAAGACACTTTCTGATACTATCTTCTCATCTACACACCCGAAACAAAGCAGAGAAAACTGTTTTTCACACTGCATACTTTCTAGCCTCAGTCACAATTTAGATGAGTGGGTACAAAGCATTGTCTCATACAATTTCATGAGACAGAGATAGGGAACATTAAAAATTAAGATTGGCCCTTCAATTTGAGATTAATCATATCTTCATAAAAAACCTGCAATTCAGCCACAATGCAAATTACACGTGCTAATACAAAGGGAAGGCGCTGAACTTCATGAAAGTACCTTCAAAGGAGAAGCTAAACAAGTATATCCTCTGTAAGAGAAATATACTGATTAGCCTCATTCTTGATTAAAAAGACAATGATAATAAACACTGCTATTCAGTTCAGTTAGTACTGACAGTAGGCTGACTTGCTAAGAGACAGCTGAAGTGACTCCCCAGGGCCAAGCAGCTGATACAATAGCTTTACGAAACGGCAACAGCATCATTCTGGACTTCAGCCTGAAGCCAATAGATCCTGACTTGCCTTCTGCAGACTGATCATCTCTAACACCTTATTTGTGGAATTTTCTCTTGGACAGTCGCAAAGTCAGTGAAGTGGGTTTATCTCAGTACAGGATCTGAAGGCAAGGAAAGTGAAAATCCTCCTCTCTCAAAGGCAACAAATATGTTCTAATAGAACACGGCTTGAAACTCAAGTACCTACAGAATATGAACTCAGTATAAAAATAATACACACCAAAAATAAAATTTCCTCAGCCAAGTACAGAAGTTGAAAAGAACAACCAAAGGTACTTTACACAGAAGCCAGAGCAGGAGAAAGAAAATTGTAATACAGATCAAAAGTAGAGGTCTGTACTAAGTGCTTAACAGAAACAGCAGGACAACTACTGTCTTCACAGCCACAAAGTGTGCAAATGGCACAATGTTTGTCCAGCTTACACATATGGCCAGAACTAAAATTCTCCAACTTTCAGTAGCTGCACAGCAGCATCCCAGGATGAACTACCATATACTCAACCAGCTAAAGGAAAAGCAGTACCTCCCTCTGGAGTCTCCACTTTTGAGGAACCCCTCACATTTTGAACACATCAGCAGCTTAACTAAACATCTTAATCTTCAAAGACAGGTGATTAGAGGAGAATAGAAGTGTTAAATCTGGGTGCTTGTGTTACTTGGCAATTATGAGGAAAAAAAAAGACAGTAAACCATGTTCCCACACTATTATAGTTCTCTCTCTCACCCCGCAAGTCAGTGAAAACCTTTTGGGAGAAATACTAGACTTTCTTTTGAAAGTCTACTAAAGTCAACAGATATCAGACCACATTACTTTCAAGCAAAACAATCTTCTTTAGATCTGGATTTATAATTTTGTTGTTTTAAAGTATTCTTACAAAGGTAATTTAAGATATTACTTCTAGATTCTACAAACTCTTCAAAAGTCATTCAGTCCTCCTTACTGGTAAATATCTATTTTATATAGCTATACATAGTAGCTGTATGTAGACATTTTTCAAAAACACAAATTCAGTGAATCATCTATAAATTATGTTGTTTTGGGGGATTTTTTTGCTACATACAAAAGTAAACACAAAATATATATTAAACCATCTATACCACTCTTACTTCTTGCCCTTCTTCCTCCTTCCCCATCTCTTCCTGGGTGAGGTGGGGAAAGCAAAAGCAAGAGGGAAGAAAATACAGCTCTTGCCTTTAGGCAAGGAATCAATAGGAGGTGAAGGTTAAAGACAGATTTATACTAACATCTCTGACTCCCAAAAGATCAGTGCCTGAGGTTTCACCTAATTTTTTTGATTGCAATAATGCAGTATAAAAGTCATAAAAAACACCTATCAGGCTTACCACCTATAGTAGTTCTGCTGGAAACACTACTCTTACAGATGGCAGTAAAACTGAATTTTATTTTAGCTTAAGAAAGAAAACCCTTCAGTTTTACTCTTGCTAAAACTGTTACTGTCATCTTACAGCCAAAACTGTATTACAGAACTAAGAAAATGTTGAAAAAAGGTGCTGTTTTATTTTATGCTAAACAATATCAAACTGCACTCATCAAAAGACGGTCCTGCTCATGTTTCAGCTCCAGTCAGTTTCACACTCTCATCTGCTTCAAATACTGCAATAAGGCATTCATATAACTTCAGAGCAAGTAAGACCTACACACTAACCAAAAACTGGTGCTCGCCATCTTTAAAAACAGAAAAGAAAAGGCTCAAACAAAACCCAACCACAGGTCACTCCCAAACCTCAAACAACTCTCCACTCCTAAATGTAGTCTTCTGTTGGACCAGCAAGATCATCCTACTCGCCTCATGGTCACACAGTAAATAGGCTGAAAGCAGGGACAAACACACAACCAGGGAGCCAGGGAGAAAGGAGAGAGAGAAAACCATACTGTGAAATTTCACCTCAGTGCAAACACATATATGTTAATATTTTATGTTAATCTGGAAATCTGCAAGTTAAATTGCTTAACATTTTTCATGCAGAATTATGCGCTATTTAGAAAAAAAATGTTTCCATCTCTGTAACAAGTTAATATGAAAAACTAGGTTTACCAGCAAAATAAAGCAAGCAAGCTGACTAAGTAAGCCATACCAGATACCTGTTTTCTGCAGCTGGAAAAAGTGGACTTCAGAGCTTTTTAATATATGAAGTAAAATACAGTGGCCACAGCCAGGCATGCAAGCCTGGAATGCCACTGGGTTAAAAGTCATTTGGTATTAGAAAGCGATGTAACTTTTTTAAACTACAGGAAACAAATGTTAAAACTACAAATGTTTATTTACACAAATATTTCTTTTTGCTAAAGACAAAAGACCATCACATATTAAGCATAAAATTTAGAGAACATATTCCACTTTTAAAATGCGCTTTCCCCATAATTATTTATTTCTAGGATAAAATTCTAAAAGTACTTTAAAACAGAAAATGAGAGGGTTTACTTGTTATGCAAAGTGGGAAAGTCCTCCAATAGTTCTCCTATCTTACCTGTATCTTCAATGAATTGCACACATTTTTCAACAAACAGAGGTATCGGTTTCTCAGGTGTAACCAGATCCTGTAGGGGCATCCCAAAGTAATTACTTTCCCAGTTTCTACGGATTGGAGGATTGAATGTCTTAGTTTTCTTTTTCGGCTACAACAAAACAGAGTTATTTAAGTAATATTCAAGTAGTATTTTAACTAAGTCATATTGCAACCATTCAATAAAAACAAACAGATCACATATCTATGAGACATTTAAAATTCCTCTATGGCAAACTGAATAAAAATAAATGTACTTTTAAAAGGCATACATTAGATATGAAGCACTCAAATAACTTCTAATAGATCTGGTCATTTTTATATCACATCAGGAACAAGACAAACCAATGCACCAGTAATTGAAATACGATAGGAACAAAAATAAACACACTACTTGTTTAGAGTGCTATGACAAATCTTTACATACTAACTTTCAGCACCAAACAAAAAGGAATCTACATGAATCACATATGAACCACGTATCTATAGAAATTTTTAGGGTAAGATTGTGAAGTGTCATATCACAAAAAAAAATTGAGTGTCTTCTGTATGCATCTCATTAAGATACTAAATAATCTTTATATTGCAACTATTCTAGAAACATGATTATGCAGATCGTATAGCAACCAATCTCAGAGTTAGAGTTGCAGGCACTCCTATTAAACATGACTGCTTTGTTACAGGCACAAGACTTTAGCCAAAAGGAGGTTTGCACCCAATCATATCTAATAAGGCAATGAGTTTCATAGAGAGTTTTCTTGCTTGTTTTATTTTTTTTTCCCCCTGACAGGGACTTCATCACCTTTGGATAATTACAAGAATTATATTCTATCAGATACCATGTTTCATCTCTGAATCTTGATGAAAATATTCAGAGATGGCCATATAAAGTGGTCAATCAATTGGCTGTACATTGGCAGCTGAATATGGAAACTGAATGAACATCACCATTAAAAACTAGCATTTTATCATTACATTTATATACAGTAAGAAGTTAGTTCAAAGTAGTCACATTTACATGTAAAAGCTCTACAGTCAACATCTAATAGTAGAAAATAAAAACAAAAAGCACAACAGCCAGATTTAAACTTAATAACAAGGTTTCTAGAATTTTATAATTTATAGTAAGACTACACCTGAATTAACTACTAAGACAAAACATGTCTCATTTCTATACTTTACATCTAGAAAAGTCTTGAATTTCAATCTCTTTGTATTTAAAAAAAATGGGTTAACTTCTAGACTTCTGTACCATCGAATTTATTTCATCAGTCCTTTCAGACTATCTAGAACTTCCAAGTCAGCAAAGTACGTATTCAGGATTGACTTGCCCACTGAGAATTAATGAGCTGAAGCTGAACGCTATGGGGGAAAGTGGAAACTACAGCCTAAAGAACATTTCTCCAACCATCACCCTACAGTGCCTGTGGAACTTCTCCAACACTTGATAAAAAAAAAAATCTGTTAATCAAAGCTTTTCAATAACCTAATTAAACAAGGAAGACTTTTTATGAGGAATGTCTCTTTGTAAGACAGCTTGTGCTTCTTGAAATCAGCAGCAGAGTACATGTGATTGACCACGATAAGCGAAGGCTAACAAAAAATTAGGCCTGTTCTTCAAATTTGGGATTTCTATAAAAAGTTTGGCACTTGTAATTTAGAAGCAAGGAACATTTACTAGAGAGTTCTTCAAAACATTAGAAAGAAATTGTTCACCATCAATCCATCCCAAGTTTTACATTAACTGAAAATTTAATAAAAAGTTTAGGGAAAAAAGCTTAGAATAAAACTTTAGGATAAACTTTTATGACTAAAGCAGACAATATCTGAAAGTATTATTTTCAACTGTCAACTCTTTGCATAACTTTCATTCATCTTAGATAAGATATCAAAGGTTCTACCAGCATGTGCCTTCACATTAGAAAGAGCTTTTTCTTCCTTCCTTCTCACTGCAACAGTTCCCTGCTTTGAAGTCCTCAGCACTCAACCTAGTTCATTGGCCATTTTCTCTTCAATGGCAAAATCGTATGTATTTAGGCAACATCCAGTTCAGATGAGCAGCAGCTGAAGCTAAACAACGTGTAAAACTGAGTGAAAATATCTTTGTCAAATGTTGAATGAAAACTAATTTTAGAGATATATACATTAATGCAATGAAAAAAGCAAAACCAAATTGAAACGTCTTTCTTCCAAGGTGTTCAGTGCAGATCCCCACCATCTTAGAAGAAATGAAGCGGCACTCAGACCGTGTATTTCAGACCCAGCAGACAGAGAAAGACCATGCGTGCCTCTGATTAAGACGTAATATTAGCATAACATAATTAAATATAAACAAATTTTGTTGGTGTGAGTGGAAAGCAATCTGGTTAATGGAATTTACTAGGATTTTACAAAATTTTTATGATAATTATAATACTAATTAATATTATCTGTGTAGAATACCTGGACATAGTATGAAATATCAAATACGTCTGCAAAGGCAGAATAAAGAATTTTTTTTTCTAATAATTGCCCCTCATTTAGAAAAATGGTTATATGGGACTGAAATATCAAGTATGACACTATACACTAAAAAAAGCAGAAAGGTTTCTTAGATGAGTTATCTACCTGAAACAATCAGTTTAATCTCCAATTTGAAAAGTGAGAATTTGTCTAAAGAATTTAAAGAATAAAGAAAATGAAGTCCTTTTCAAACTCATCTAAAAGAGTAGGAGAAGAGATGATTGTTGCAGGGCTATTCCATAAACATGAAATTAGAATTTCACAAGGCAGGCAAAGTTACAATAATAATTTTATCAGTTATTTCCCATTATGTATCATGTCTCTCTCCTGTCCAATATTTATTAAAATACCTCTCTCATGATTTCCCTTTCTTTTGGGGCATGTGAGTGGGGTAAACTCTCCAATGACAGCGCAAACCAAATCTTCCTGCAAATAACACTTCACAAAAAAAACACTTCTGCAAATTAGCAACAAAACTTTAAGGTATTAAAAAACCACCATCTTATTTCCTCATTTGAGACTTCCATGCTTTCCTTAAGTTGCATGTCGAGACTTCTTAAGCAGTGAACTTACTCTGAATGAAAAGGCACACTACTGTGCAAAAGACCTGATCTCTGTCAGAAGATCAACTGACTTCAGGAAAAAAAACACAGGTCTTAAGTCTAAGAAAAATAAGCTTTAGTGAAAGCTTTTTTTTTTTTAAGCCTTGCTCCCCGCTCTGAGAAAATAGCGGCTCTTCTGATCCATCAGTCATAGCATGGAACTTTTAAATCTGCTAGTCAAGATAATGATAATGACTACCATAAATTTTTCTGTGTTAAACTAATTTTTAGAAGTTCTCTAATGAAAAAATATTTAAACAAAAGCACTGTTAAACATTAAATTATTCATTTAGTTAAACAGCACCTGAAAAAAGTGAGTAATTTGTGAATTCCTTGTTTTTGACAGAGAGATTAAGATTTTGCCACCGGTATTTTTAGTTCAATAGTTCTGCCCAATACACCTACTGCCCACAGGACGGCAGTCACCTAATGCTGAACACAGCGAGCACTAATCTAAACACGGGCAAAGACAATTTTGAGTGCTTCTTCTACATCATAATACAAAAAGACTAATAGGCACCAAGTCAGAGAAGACAAGAAGCAAAAAGCGCATTGTTTCATATAAAACTGTTTCATGTTAGTAATTAAAACACAAGCACAACACCATAAACCTGAAACCCCCAGTTTTCATATAAATCTGTTTTTTTTATAATTGATTGCTGAGCTAACGTTGAGCTTTCCAGCATGGGTTTCACCACTTGCTTCTTGCCAAAGACAACTTCTCTTCATTCCCTAACAGAGGTTAATGCCAAACCTCCAGCTGATCCGTATATATTTTGGCAGGAAAGCATTTTAACTCTGAGAATCCCAAACTTGACTTGTGTTGCTGATACCAAAAGCATTTACCTGCAATATTGCTTTAATTACAGTAGTTTAATCACTGAAACATGTGTTGCAAAAGATTAACTAAGGTCCTCCTAATAAAAGGCAAGGTAAACAAGAAAACATGTATTCTAGCACAGCACAGTATCCCCAATTCTCAATTTCAAAACTAGAAATATTATTATAAAAAGCATAAAATTGTGAAAATGTAGATTTAAGTATACTCAACATTAACTCTCTTGACTGTAAGTACCAGGGAACCAGCTAAGCAGCACTCATCTTCTAGAGAGAAACTAGGCTGAGACCTCAGCCAGCTGCGAGTCTTGAGAGTACAATGCACTTAAAAAGAACCTTTTAAAATTAACTTAGAAAACTAAAAAAATGCCCAAACCTATCTATCAAACCCCTCTATGGATGGGCTGATTACTCTAGCAAGTCCTCTCTATTCAAAATGGGCTCCCCTTCTTTTTTTCTCTCACTTCCATCCCACCAGAACTACCATCATAATTTATTTATCAAAGGGGAAATTCAGCCACTTCTCTACCTCCCACACACTTCACTACTACTTTTAATACAAAGAAAATTTTCTGCCTGCTTCATTTGCAGTCAGCCCTAGGGTCATGGAGGGCAAAGTCAATATTTTCAGGACTATTAAAATACTTTATAAAACCACGTACCGTGAACAGCATTCATTTTATAGGCTTAATAAAGCATTTGTAATCTCTAATTCATGGCTAGCTCTTCAGAAACTACACGACATATGAATAATGCAGATGATGGTCCCTAACATGCTCTTTCTTTCCCTCATGCCTTCTGCCATTTTTAGAGTTCCAGCTTGCTACACTAACTTTTAAACTACAGAGGTACAAGAAGGCATATGGCTCCAAATATGCATTTTAAGAGTGTTAAATTTGAACAGATGAAACCTGAAAGTACAGATTTTGATATTTCCTATACTCCACAGGAGAAAAAAAAAAATTCACTGCACATTCCAGTCTGAAGTAGACAGTACTTTGCTAAATCAACCATTGAATTTACACAAGAACAGCTGAATATAAGTTGATCTCCCATTTCTCACGTTTACCATAGTCTTATTAAAACTGAGATCAACACAAATGGCTATACAGTTCCTGACACTATTTCAGTAATAGTTTCAACATTAAATTTCATATAATTTTGAAATTATAATGACAGCAAACAAGTTTAAGCATAGAAAAATAGATGTCAAACCTGTACTACTCATGTTCTAAAACAAGTCAGATATGTGAGAATTCATCTAGGTGCTAGTGGATTTTTCGTGCTAAAATGCTGAGACAAGTTTTCAGATTAATTTAAAGAAATCTTCTTGGTATAAAGGAAAATGGAGAGAACTTAATTTACAATCTTCTTCAGAAGCAACAAATGTTGTTTGCAAACAAGGTTACAAGGCACAAAGTTTTAAAGCACTGTTTTTCAGATTTAATTTAACAACAGCTGGAAACTCCAGTCACTAAAAAAAAAAAAAAAAAAAATCAGACCTTGAATAATAAAACTATTGACCATTGGTCAAAGAACTAAAATAGTGGAACTTTTTCAGATTTAATAACTTTTAACAATGGCATGTCAAAGAACAATCACTGGTGAGTTAATTTACTATATTGTTTACAAGATGTCTATAGTTAGGATTTGTTTTCAGAAGTACTTCAAATAATTTCTTCCATACAAAAAAAAAAATGAAAGTTACTCATACTAATCTTAGTCCTACTTTTATGAATGTATTAACAAAACAATTCTGTCATAACAAGGCAAGAACCCTGCAGAATTTATTTCAAGACAAGGCTCTGCCTTTCCCTTTGCAGAAATTTATTCAAGATATTTGCTGATCTTGATATACTAAGGAGGATAAAAACTAAAACAACTATATAAGAGGGGAAAAGAATACCGCCTAAATTAAACACTCAACATATCTCAAAATGTTCACAAAGATAAGAGCTCTAAATTGTATGGGTAAATTTTAAATACTCATCAATTCCACAGTAAAGATAAATAATATGGAATAGCTACAGGTTTCCAGATCAGGCAGGCTTCCTGCTGTACAGCGAATTACTAAATTAAGGCAAGGGTCAAAAATAACTTGCAATGACTTAATGTAGTAGTAATAATAGATAAATCAATAATAATTGATAAATAATTTTTAAAAGATCTATATCAAGCTTGTTTACACATGAGAAGAACATGGTGAGAACAATGAAAAGCCAAGGAGCACTGTGGCTTGGGCCTTCTATCAGTGCATAAACTGCATGACAGCTGCAGCTTTAGGGTTATCGTACACACATGAAGAGGTTCCTCCTGTCCAAGACATAAGAAGGCTTCCTCCAGCAAGATCCTTATCCTCCAGAAATCTTCACTGCCCTTTCATGTCCTGAAATTTTCTGCATTTTCTCTGTTGCTCCATATCTCCAAATTCATGAAGTTAAACTAAAGACAAGATTAATTCATTATATGGTCTGCAAGGCTGCTGCTTCTGGAGAGACTGGTGTGCACCAACACACAATAATGTTCCACACTAGACCTTAGTATTACAGTGTTAAAGATTCTAATTGAGATAAGCATCTACCGGTAGTTCCCACTTGCATTTTTGAAAAAGACATGGAGATGAATGAGCACATATCTCAGCTGCAGAAGTCTAACTTGGCAAAGCAGAAACAGCCGAGACAAAGCTACATATGAACACTGTGCTTAGTTCCTCCAAGTTCATGAACACTAGTAAGGAAACAAACACAGAAAGCATGTTGATATAGGAGAGAATTCATGCTGGAAAATGTATTTAATCTGACAGATAGTTTGTGTATTAACAGCAGAAAGGACTAGGTGCTTTTTCACAAGAGAAACATCTACAGAGAAAAGTTCCATAGGGGGGAAAAAAAGCACATCATAGCTTAACAAATACTGGCACACAACATGCACTTGAAAGCTTTCAAGCACAATGTGCACACACAACTCCACACCAACTTGGCTAAAATGTCCTATGACTCTGAAGCCAATCTGCTTTCTTTTTTCTCCTTCTCTCCACTTTTCTTCATATACTTCCTTACCAGAAAAAGTTTAACGATCCACTTGTTAACAGCACATTCAAGGCCAAACAATAAATTTTTCAGGACATTTAGAAACATGGTAATAACATAAAACAGGATAAAGGTGGGTGTATCACAAGTTAAGAGTATGCTAGACTGATTCAACCTTCTGCATTGAAAACATGTATTCTTTTCTAGAGGCAAAGAAACTACAATGATAAGTTGGTGCTACTAACCTGGACTTCAGTAAGGCATTTGACGGTGGCATAGAGAAAACTACTGAGACAGGATGATACTCAACAACAAAAAGGACAAAGTCACAGACTAACGGAAATATCATGCACTGAAATGTGCACGTAGCATGTACTATAATGCATGTGTACTATGTGTATGTACTATACTTGTGTGTATATACTATAATGTGCACATACTAGAAGCCACCCGTACTACACAGTAGGAAGTCATTAGCTGGAAATTACCAAGGACAAGAATAGGCCAAAGGTTCTTAAAGTGACAATAGCTGCAACTAAGAAAAATTTGGGTGCAATCACACAATTGTGTCAGGTAGTAATTTCTAGTACAGATCAACAAACATTAAGATTATATGATGCACTGCTACGACATTCTTTGCAATACTATACACAGATTCAGTCATCCTCATTCAAGAACATAAATTCAGAGGGAATTACAAAACCTTTTTTAATCTTCTAAAACTCAGGTCAAGAAGCAGCCATATTCTCTTCACCTGTTCGGAGGTGAGTCATCACAAAAGGAAAAAACATTTCAGGAGGAAGGTAACCACAGCAAAAGGTGAAAACTGGAAATTGCAAGAAGATTCCTCACGAGGAAACAGAAGTTCTGGAGGAGTTTTACAGAACAGTGAGAATGATGGGATAAAAGTTTTCAGAGGAATTACTTCTGTGATAATTGAAAACATAGCTCAACGATGGTTCTTCCAGTTCTGACTACCAGTATATAGAAACAAACACAGTGTTAGAGACAACAACAACAGGCAAATAATTCAGACCAAAGCGCACTTACTTAACTGGTCTCAATTTTAAAAGTGTTTAATTTCCTTTGGCAGTAAGCAGTTAGGGAACCTTGCAAGTAACGTTACCTGCTCACCACAAATTTGTCACTGCTATACTTTCCACAGTAAAACATTTTAATTTATGCTTCTGAATAGCAACAGGTAGCACAATTCTGAGCATTTACTTCTGCCTTTAATAACATGTGTTCACAATAGATTTTTTTAAAAGTTTGGTACATATGTCTTAGCAGACCAGTCAAACTACAGCTGTTAATTTCAGGGTTGTAAAAAGGAACTGTTGTTTTTCCTACTGTTTGCCAAAACTCCCTTCTCCCTTCCTACCCATCCAGCTCTTGCCTTCTTCCCTTCAATATTTTACCTGAATCCTACACTCACTCTACACCCATCCCCTGTGTCCCTGTAACTGTCCTAGTGCCCACAGCTTTATATGATTTCACCTTGTAAGTTCGGAGACTGGGGTCTGAAAGCATCCGGACAGAATGAGCATCCTTCACAGCAAGGTCATGTCCCTTTCTTGAAACACATTATCTTTAAATGCTTTCTTATTCTGGGCCTGCCTTTAAAACATTTTCCAGAACCTCCAAGGGGTAAGCAAATACCACTTTAAGAAACTTTCATTGTGTTTAACTTTAAAGTAATTGTCATAAACAGGGAGGAAAAAAGTCAAACCCAGAAAACCCAAACCAAACCAACACCCCCCAAAATAATTTGTAAGAAACTTCTAGTGTAAAAATCTGAATAGGCAAATTCTGTCTCTAGCTGAAATCTGCTTTGCATAACTGAAAACTGAAGTCCAAAGCCCACAAATGACTGTGCACAGGTGCTGTCTGCAATACCATAGAAGAAATCCACCCAGAAACACCACATCTCAAACTTGTCAAACACAAAGATGAAAAGAGTATCAAGAATGTTACATCCTATTTGGGCTTTAAAAAGCAACAGCATACTACAAAGCTGATTTAGTAAATAAATAAATAAATAAATAAGATCAAGCGATAATCTTTGACAATGAGGACCTCAGACTTCAAAGGTTGAGTTTTTCCAAACAAATTAATTTTGTTCATAAGACTTCTGTATTTCAGAATCATTATAATTATAGCAAGAATAGTTACACATGTATCTAATGTTCCCTTTACATACAGCTGAACAACTGAGAAACAGTACCAGCAAGAGCTTTAAGAAATATTCAGAAAGGAGTACAAAAGTTTTATTTATCCCTTTCACATTCAAGGGGTCAAAATTCGCAAAAAAAACAGGAAGTAATCTGTAAATAGCAGTGCACTAACATCCCTCACATGGACTAAAAAACACTCAACAAGGAAAATATCATTTGAATATTTTTGAGTTTTTGTAATTAAAGACTGCTAGCTGCTCATCTAAAACGACACAGGAAAACACGGTAAGTTCAAAACTAATAAAACTGTATCTCTCTTGCAGAAAATCAACACTCACAAAAACCTAAGGTGTATATTACAAACTAGAATGACTCATCACATGAACTGGAATTACTCTCACTTCAGCATAATGCAAGTCAACACAGATAGAAGTCACTACTTATCAAAAGCACTAAGCACTCAACATTCTTAGATATTGTGAATGCTTGCAAGCATTTCAACTATCAAGCTAAATTTGCTCTCTCCATTATTACAATAATTTGTACTTCTATTAAAAGTTTTCTCTGACTAATTCGAAAGTATCAGCCCTGGACCGCAATTTGCAAGTAAAAAAAACCCAAACAAAACCACCCCAACAAAAGCAAGAAGTACATTAAAGAAAACTTGAAACAACTCTTGCAATTTTCCAGCATCTTAACCACTACGAAAATTTAGAACAGCCTGAAACTTCCAACTCAGGCTGCCTCTCAACACACCAAAGCCAAAAGCGGAGGCTTTGGTAAAGACATCAGTGGGTTTCCTGACACAACATCAGGAATAGAAGACCCCATTATATTAGGTCTACACAGTTTAAACAAATGTCCAACTTGGAGGAACTCTGGAACCTGATGAGATGCATCTGCAAGTCCTGAGGGAGCTGGTGGATGAAGTGGCGAAGCCACTATACATCATATTTGAGTGGCAGTCCAGAGAAGTTCCTGCTGACAGGAAAAGGGGAAGCATAACCCCCATTTTTAAAAAGCAAAAAAAGGAAGACCCGGGGAACTACAGGCCACTCAGTCTCACCTCTGTGCCCAGCAAGATCATGGAGTGGATCGTCCTGGAAACTACGCTAGGGCACATGGAAAATAAGGAGGTGACTAGTGACAGCCAACATGGCTTCACTAAGGGCAAATTGCGCCTGACAAATTTGGTGGCCTTCTACGACAGGGTTACAGCACTGAAGGACAAGGGGAGAGCAACTGATGTCATCTACCTGGACTTGTGCAAAGCTTTTGACACTGTCCCACGTGACATCCTTGTCTCTAAATTGGAGAGACATGGGTTTGATGGATGGGCCACTCAATGGATAAGGAATTGGCTGGGTGGTCACACTCAAAGAGTTGCAGTCAACAGCTCGATATCCAGGTGGAGAGCAGTGACAAGTGGCATTCCTCAGGGACCGGTGTTGGGACCGGCACTGTTTAACATCTTTGTTGGAGACACGGACAGTGGGACTGAGTGAACCCTCTGCAAGTTTGCCAACGACACCAAGCTGTGTGGTGCGGTTGACACGCTGGAGGGGAAGGATGTGCCATCCAGAGGGACCTGGACAGGCTGGAAAGGTGGGCCCGTGTGAACCTCATGAAATTCAACAAGGCCAAGTGCAAGGTCCTGCACATGGGTTGGGGCAATCCCAAGCACAAATACAGACTGGGCAATGAGTGGATTGAGAGCAGCCCTGCGGAGAAGGACTTGCGGGTATTAGTGGATGGAAAACTGACTATGAGTCAGCAGTGTGTGCTCACAGCCCAGAAAGCCAACCGTGTCCTGGGCTGCATCAAGAGAAGTGTGGCCAGCAGGTCGAGGGGGGGGGATTCTCCCCCTCTGCTCTGCTCTCATGAGACCCCACCTGCAGTGCTGTGTCCAGCTCTGGAGTCTCCAACATAAGAAAGACATGGACCTACTCAAGTCTGTCCAGAGGAGGCCATGAAGATGATCAGGGGGCTGGAGCACCTCCCCTATGGGGACAGGTTGAGAGAGTTTGGGTTGTTCAGCCTGGAGAAGAGAAGGCTCCAGGAAGACTGTATAGCAGCCTTCCAATACTTAAAGGGGGCCTACAGGCAAGACAGGGAGGGACTTTTTATCAGGGAGTGTAGGGATAAAACAAGGGATGATGGTTTTAAACTGAAGGAGGGTAGATTTAGATTAGACATAAGGAAGAAATTCTTCACTGTGAGGGTGGTTTGCCACTCAGAGAGCAACAATCTGGGGGTGTTGATTGACAGCTGGCTGAACATGAGCCAGCAGTGTGCCCAGGTGGCCAAGGCGGCCAATGGTATCCTGGCTTGCATCAGAAATAGCGTGGCCAGCAGGGTCAGGGAAGTGATCTTACCCCTGTACTCGGCACCGGTGAGGCCGCACCTCGATTACTGTGTTCAGTTCCCTCACTACAAAAAGGACATTGAATTACTCGAGCGTGTCCAGAGAAGGGCAACGAAGCTGGTGAAGGGTCTGGAGCACATGTCGTACGAGGAGTGGCTGAGGGAACTGGGGTTGTTTAGTCTGGAGAAGAGGAGGCTGAGGGGAGACCTCATCGCCCTCTACAACTACCTGAAAGGAGGTTGCAGAGAACTGGGGATGAGTCTCTTTAACCAAGTAACAAGCGATAGGACAAGAGGGAATGGCCTCAAGTTGCACCAGGGAAGGTTTAGACTAGATATTAGGAAGCATTTCTTTACAGAACGGGTTGTTAGGCGTTGAAACGGGCTGCCCAAGGTAGTGGTGGTGGAGTCCCCATGCCTGGAGGTGTTTAAGAGTTGGGTTGACATAGTGCTGAGGGATATGGTGTAGTTGAGAACGGTCAGTGTTAGGTTAATGGTTGGACTAGATGATCTTCAAGGTCTTTTCCAACCTAGATGATTGTGGTGAGGCACTGGAACAGGTTGCCCAGAGAAGCTGTGGATGTCCCCGCCCTGGAAGTGTTCAAGGCCAAGTTGGACGGGGCTTTGAGCAACCTAGTCTAGTGGAAGGCATCCCTGCCCATGGCAGGGGGGTTGGAACTAGATCATCTTTAAGGTCCCTTCCAACCCAAACCATTCCATGATTCTGTCAACACAGCTTAGACAGTAGAAGGATTATGAATACTACAGTTCAATTTCTACGTAGCAATATTATTTCAATCAAAAGCAAATAAATTATTCTTTTTAAAAACATTTAAGTTTCCTCAAAGAACAACTTTAAAGTATTTTTAACCATATGATTTTATACCCACAGGACATCATTATCTATGTTTATGAGTAAGCCTTAAGAAAATTTAGTGCCCTTTAAATCAGTCATGTGTAATTCAAATCACAGCTGCATACTAGGAAGCGCAATTCAGAATTTAATCCATTAGTTAAATTTAACTATGCTCTACTTGAACAAAACTTATTTCTAAATGCTATTCAAGTACTGTCATGATTTAAGCTAAAAGGGACATTTTTAAAATGCTACAAAAGACAATATTAAAAAGGTCAACTTATTTTGAAACAAGAAATAAAGTATCTAACCAACTAGGAACACTCCCAATTTAATGTTAAACACAAACTATATGCAAGACAATGATTGCCAGCCTAAAATTAAAATCTAAACTATAAAGAGTATGCATCCAGAACCTACACCACAACACTACCTCGATATAATAATTTTTAAAACAGTAAGTCAAAAAATAAGTACCTATCAAGCATAAATATCAAAATAAAACGTAGACATTTTTCAAGTAGAATGTCACATTATTATTTAGAAACCCACACTGGGCAGGCAATTTTGTTCCCTTTATTTTGTTTGAATAGAGAACTGTATGGGTAGCACAGCTTTCAACTTGATTACTTGCTTGTCCGCACTAGGAAAATGCAACAGTCAGTAAATCCACTATACAAAGTTCCCTTTTCAAGCTCTTGTTCTAAGAGTTCCAGGTAGACAACTGAGAATTAAAAAGAAACCACCCCTTTCATTCACCAGCCCAAAACTTCATACCAACAGCCAGAATTGCAAGAACTGAAAGAACCAGTTCGACCATAGAACTCATAAAGCACCTTAAAAAAAAAAAAAAAAAAAGATTTTATGATTAGCAAAAAAGGATCTGTGGACCAAATTCTGCCTTCACTTACCCATATGGAAGGGAAACTGCACATGTACATACAGAGGTGAAAAGAACTGAAACTTACTGAATAGCTGATTAGGTAGACAAACCATCTCATTCCCTCAGGTTTGCTAGTTCTGAGCAAGTTAAGTAGAAACTTGGACAAAAATCAAACAATGCTACATCAAAATTTTAAAGCACTTGTTTCAAAACAAGGTGCAACTCTTGCATATTTTGACTCTTCCCTTCTTACAATGCACCAGAAGTTGTAAACAAAATTTAAATCAATTGACTTACCTTCTTATCTTCTTTTACTTTCTGGGTTTTCTTTTTCATTTTTTTATCATCCAATTCTTGATCTGATGTAATAGCAGGGTTATCTATGCCACCCTTCCATGTTTCAACAGGTGAAAGAAGTGGGTCTTCTTCACTTCCACGATGCCTTCCTTTTCTTTTAGTTTTAGAAGTGGTGAAAGCCTCATCATCACTTGCATCCGAGTGTGTTCTCCTATAGTAAGACTTAGCTTTGCTGAACAGAGTCTTAGACTTATATTTGTATTTTGAAGGCCGTCTTTCCCCATGATTTTTGGATATTCTATCAGAAAAACCATTTTCTTCCTCACCTTGGGTATTTATAACAATTGAGTTTCGAACTTTAATAATACGATTCTGACTATCATCTGGAACCGCGTAGATATCATCTGCAAAGCCTTTATGTTTGAAAATAGTGTCAATAGGTTCAGCATAGTTGTCAGATTGGTCTATATCTTCTGGTGGTGCCGCAGGCACTCGAGAGGGTTGTTTCCTGGGGTTTTTGCCAATACCTGCCTCAATTGTTTTCAGGAGGTTAGGATCCAGTTTTTTCACATTTGTTCTTGGAACAAGCGGTTTCGGTTTTATTGGAGGAGGCACTTTATGGTTGCGTTCATGGTCATGACAATTGAGCGGTGTACTGTGAATAGGATACTCATTTCCTTCCAAATCCAGTCGGTACTTTGAACGGTCACTAGGTGCTGGAAGTAACCTTACATCATCACCAATTGGGCTGTAAGGTGGTGGTCCTTCAGTATCGTCCTCTGAGTCTGGATAATTATAGTCAAGGGAACTTCCTCTGGGAGATCTTGGAAAAACATCTTCACTTGTATGCATTGTTTCCCTTGTGCTGTCTGACATATAAGAACTTTCAATCATGTTTTTCTTCTCTAACACATCACTGAAGAACAACGTGAAAACCTCAGTTTGACGATGATATTGAGATAACGAATATAAAGCTGTAAACTTAGCAGTAATCTCTGTTGCTATGTGTTCTCCTTCAGTCATGAGTTCCTTGATTGCTTCGTTCTCAAAGAAGTCTGCCTGGCTATCAGTAACAGCCACTAACTGGACAGGAATCGTATCCTGAACTTCAGAAAGAAATGCCCGAAGCATTCCCATGGATGCCTTCCGCTTTGCAGAATAGACCAGTATATATCCGTGAACAAGTTCATCTTTCCTCACACCAATTGAAGAATGATACGATAATATAGTTATCTGTATTCGACGTCTCTTTTCACCTATTATTTTATCAAGCATCAAAGAATTATTTTGGCCAGCCTGAGCAGCACTACAGGAGTGAGAGTCAAGGAAGGGTGAAAGAATAAGATCCACACTAAACGGATCACCACACATGGCACACATGACGATTCGTAAATCAGCTTCTGACAGATCTTTAATGGTGGGAACTGGACTTACAACATCAAAATTGTGTTTAACTGCTTCTAGCACTCCCCTCAGAGCTTGTTTTATTTGGGTTTCATTAAATTTGCGTGGATATGTACCAGCAGGCACATCTACAAAAGGACACTGTAATTTGTTGGCCAACTGCTGTCCCTGATGTCTCAGAATAGGTAGATTCTTGCTAACACTGTCCCTCTGGTTAGCCAGTATTAACGTAAATGGAAGATTAGCCATATACTTGTCTCTCCTTATCTGAGATGCTTCAGCCCTTATTTTTGCAATGCACTCCCCAATAAAATTCAGTGATTCAATAGAGTTAAACACACAGAAACAACCGTGTGGTTTGAAGGCTGAGGTCCACAGTTGAGTCAACAGGTATGGGGATTTTGCATCAACTGGCCTAAGATCTAGTTCATATATTTTTCCATCTAACGCATACTCATCATCAGTGGATTGTGTACGAATCTCATTTGCCAATTCTTGTGCGAGGCCGTCTTTGCCCAAAATGAAAAGATTGACTTTATCAATGTTGGCACTATCATGGTATAAATTCGAGCGGCCATGGTCCAGTTGCAGAAGACTGTTGGCAAGTAACTGCTCTACTTTAATGTCCGTGCAGTTTTGGCCACTAAGACAAGTTTCTTTAGTTGGGTGATAAACAAATCCTATGTGTTTAAGCAGAAGAGATTCTCTATCAGGCGCAAGTTTCTGTAAAGCTTTGTATCTAGGTTCTTCACTCAGAACTGCATGAATTTCACTCATTTTATCTGAACTTGGCGTTGCATTAAGATCCAGGTCATAAAACAGTTCTGAATGTTCAAAAAGCATTTCCTGAAACTCCTCTTTGGCTTTTTCAACAATCTCCCTCTGATGCCTACCATACACTTCCTTGCTATCTGCATCAGTGATGTATTTGAATGCTTCATCCTCCACCACAAAACATATAACTTCTTCCCATGGCTGCCCAGGTGAAATGAACTGGATTTTCTCAAGAGTTTTTTTGAATTTCTCCTTCATTTCAACCCTCCTTTTTTCAGATATAAGATGCTGCACATGGTTTTGATAAACTTTTTCTGCCTCTAGTGTAGTCAGAAGGTCAAATGGAATCCTTCTGTCATTCACTTTATCTATATGGTCAGTTTCATCCCAGGGTGTTTTTTCAAGCACTACAAAACAGGACTGGAAGTCAGGCCTTTTCTCCATTAACTTCAAGGCTTCTGACCAGCTCAAGTGTTCAATCTCATCAAGATTTGACAGAAGAGTATTAAGAGCTCTTGGCAATGCATTAATGTATTCTTCTTTTCTTTTTCTAATGTGTTCCTGTTTAAGCTGCTCTATGTGTTTTGAAAACGTATTTTTGGCCTTTTTTGTTCCTTCCAAATTTATGTATTCTTCATAATCAGGGTGGTTTTTCAGTTTATTACTAACAGTTTTCCAAGTCGCATGATAGTCTCTCACAGTTTGGACAAGTTTTTCAAACTTATCTGTTGCTGTAACAACTAGCTGTCTTTGAGTTTTATAGGCATCCAGATAGGGGATTATTTTAGGTTTACCACGAGTTTTATCCATCATCTGTACCAGTGCAGTAAAACATGTTTCAACATTGACATTGAATCTTGCTGATGTTTCCACTACCACAAGGTTCTTTTTATTTGAAGCAAAAGCCTGAACTTCTCGCAGATAATGATCCACACATTCATCACATTTCGTTGCTGCTATTATTATGGGTTTTTTAGATTTTGAGAGCTGGATATAGAGATTATTCACAAATTTAAGTTGATCATCAAACTTCCTATTGCATCCTTGGCTTACGTCAATGCACAATAAAAACCCATCTATGCTTAATTTCCCTTCAGGCATTTGTTTTTGCTCAAAGTCTTGCTCCAAGCCTAGCTGATCTGTGCAAATGTACATTAGTTTTTCTGCTGACTGCAGTTTGGAGGCAGCTGCACGTTTTATATATGGTTGTAAATTCGTACTCCGATGAGGCAAGAAAGTCTGATCATCAATGAACTCAGTCTGTTCAATTACATGAATTCTGCACTCAATTCCATCCTCACCACTTTGTGTTACGTCACCCCAGTACAAAAAGTGATCATTGTTAACAACTCTTCCTCCAAAGTCAATTGTGCTAAGCACAGAGGTATGCTCAGGATAATATTCATCTGCTTTTGAACGAACGAATCTATTGCACAAACACGACTTTCCAACTCCACAATTACCTTTATCCTTTTCAGTTCCAGACAGTCCAACAACACTAACAGCATAAGATGGGGGACGTGGCTCTTTGTTTTTTGCCATCATAACTTTTCTCTCATTCTTTTGCAATTATCAAGGTAACTGTATGTGGTTTTCATTCTGAAAAGGTTCCTACAAATTTAAGTTGTATATCCAGGGTTCCAGAAATAGCTTTCAGTTGTTCCTGCTTCAGCTTGTCATTGAGAGAACATCAGATAACCAGGGTAAGTAGGATCATCTTCCTAAAGAAAACAAAGAGGAAATAAAAAAAAATAAAGATTGCAGGTATTTCTAGTATTCATGAGAGAAAAGAGATTTTAAAAAGTACTTTTGCTGGTTCAACCTGAAATGGTTTTCCATGTATATGAAAATTTTACAACTACTTTAAATGAGATCATAAACTTGTAATTCATTCATGTTAATGCTCTCTCTATATATTATAAAATAAAGTTTTTAGGCACAGTTTAATAATAGTTCATCACCTATTTTGATCGACATACTTTTAAAAAAAAAAAAACCAACCACCACACCCAAACCCCCAAATTACTGTCTTCCTTCGTAGCTTTCCAGCTTACTAACACCTAGAAATAGAAAACTGACATTCTGATCAGAAACACAGCATTTATGTAACAATATTTGTAATGAAATTAATTGACCAAAATAAAAAACAGCTTTCAGTTATAGAAATCATAGTCAAGGAAAGTATCTTTTTTATTAAATAGTATCCATTTCATTACAAAATGAAGAGGAAAGTAAACCTGGTCTAATTTTTATACTTGAGAGTTTTTATATTGCAAGAACTGAACCGTTTATGCTGTGTTTTAGAACGAGTTATCTTTTTTTGTTTAAATCAGTTTACTCAAAGACACGTTCAGAAAGAAAACTTGTATTTTAAATTTTGCTTTTTACTGTTTCCACTGTGTTCTTTATAGTCTTAAAACACAGAATTTAGAGCTAACAGAAAATGACTCTGGGAATAAAAATACTTAGCAAATATAAACACTGCTCATGAAGGATTTACATTACTACAAATAAACCCAGTGTTTTCTTTCTAAAGCAAAGCTTTTCATAGTAGCATCATTCAAACTATTAGAATGAGAAGTTTAGTCAGCACTTCCATTATAAAATGTTTTCTGTTTGCCACAGCACAATACAGATTTGACGTGGACTAAACTAGAACACAAGAGTCTTCATCCACAGGATTATTTCATTTAATCAGGAAGACGCTGTCAATTTGCAACTAGTTTATAAGAAACAATCAATACTTTCAGATACCCTACATCCTCATGTAGCAAAGGTTCTTCCTCCCCCAGCAATAAGTGTTTTGTCAAATCGATACATTTTTAAGTGAGTAAGTACAAAGACTAAGGTGAAATGGGACACTGACAAAGGGAAAACAAACACATTAGTCTCTCACAAAATTTCTGACATGGAAGATTTTCACCATAGTGGGAGTTGAATCACTAAAGATAATTAAAACCAGTGTGGTTTCCTTTTCATTTCTTACACAGTTTCTACTTTGCACTGACTGTACAAAGCAAAGTTACAGAATGAAATCTATGTTAAGTAATAAACTTGCTAAAAACCTGACATTACGATGGCTTCACATCCAATATTAATCATTATTAAATTTCTCCCCAAATGGAAGATTTTTCAACTAGTGGTATCCTGAACAGAAAGGTACTTTATTGTTTTGTACAGTTTTAAAATATACACACTGGAAATTCATGCTAAGTTAGTTCAATTATCTTACTTCAATCTGCCTAATTATGTTATAACAAATTGAAAATACTCCAATTCATCACCCCCCACCCCCTTCATCTTTGTTACCAATTCGAAGGAGGGGTTGCTTGATTTCCCCAACTAATTTCAGTCTGCAAACTGAAAATAATAGTGTTTCTATGTTTAAATAGAAAAATTCTGAAGAACTACAGAAGACACCAAATATATGACACCACTGCAGGAAGAATCTCTGACCTTCTACAGTCACACCACAGGACCTTGTCTCTACAGGCTTTTCGATTTCTAAATGTAGTTATAAAGAAAATAAGGTGTATCATCTTGTATTTATTCACCCACCTCCCACACTAAACACAAGATTATGAAGACCTAAAGCCCAAACTTACCCTTAGGAAAACAAGGTGCAAAGCAAGATGATTATCCTGCTGTGATCTTCCTGCAGTGTCACACATTTAAACAGTGTCCTTCAGTAAGTCCTTCCCTGAGGGATCTGAAAACAAAAAGATTTGTTAATAATTTCAGAATTATGAAAGGAGAAACAGCCATCAGAGAAGGTACAACACTTCACCTGTGCCTGAGGATTCTTTTCCTCATTTTAAACCCATAAACAGAACTCAGGGCTCAAGCTGGTCTTCCTCTAAACTTAGAGGGTTTAAATCCTGTAAGCGCAGCTATTAATACTTGGGACAGAGAAGGCACAACTCTTCTTAAGTGACTGTGATTTCATAAGTTCAACTCAGTATTTCAGCAATACCTAGGTTGCAGAAGCCTCTTCTGAAAAAAATTAACATAGTATCTCAGACAACACACAAAATGCGAGATATAAAAATCACTCATCACTTGTACAAGAATTTGGAATTCTAAAATATCTAGAACATGGTTTTGTAAGATGAAGTTGGTATAGTCAGTAAGTACAAAATATAAAATGAATGGATGTCTAAATACACGCATATACATTTTATCACTAGAAAAAGGTACAATCTACCTCAGAACCCTTTTACCTGTAGTACAGTATTTCTAAATTAAAAGGCCTCACAGACTGTGACAAATCAGAAATTGAAAGCATAATTATATTTGAAGATTGTGAATTCTTAACTAGGATACAAATTATTACCATAACCTCGATAAGTGTTGATTTTACTGCAGGAATGCTGTTACAAAGTAACCAAAATGGAACTCCCTTCCAGGGAACTTCTTCAGTTTGCATCCACACAAAACCCAGACTGTGAATGCCAGGCCAGTGATGCATACATTAAGATGCAGAAAAGGAAAGAACTTGAGGCCCTTGCACTGGACCATGACGTAAGCCACTTTTAATTAAGGAAAGGTGTCGGTTTTAAGCAAGACACAGCACCATGCTGTATATGTGCTAAACATAACATCAAGAAGGTATGGCAGAGTTTTTTCTCATTCTGTCACTTACGATTATATTCTTAGTAATTACACTTTGCTTTGGGAATAATACAGCTAATTGAAAAAGTCTAAGCTTTAGTAAACTTTCTTTTGGACAACAGGGGTTCAGCAATAGTGATAAGCAATATACCAATATCACAATAATACTGCAATTCTCAACTTGAGGTACCAAACGACACCAAAATCATTAGGCAGCAGGCTATCAGTCCTGTACTAAGCCTGGCCTAGCTGCAAAGCTAAAGTCTATCACTTGAAACAGAAGACAGGAGGTAAGTCACACTCCCTGCCCTTACGTCCTAGCAGTGGCACTTGCTCCTCTATGTCGACAGCTAGGTGAGCAAAGCAGATAGCTGCACAGGAGGAAACAGACTGTGGGACTGTGAAGAGGAGGATGGAGCAGAGCAGAGAGACTGAGAGAAAAGTGTCTCTGCCTGCAAGAATGCATCTGGGGCTTGGGGGAGGGGGACACCAGCCATTTCGAAATGCACACTGCCACAAGAGAAAGCTCAAAGACAGGCCCCCACAAGATCACCCAGAAGCATTAAGAGGCCAGAGAAAGCCCTATTTTCAAATACATGTATGTCTCCCAAAGTCTTCTGAGCTGACTTCCAAACATTAGCATAGAATGCCATATTATTAGCAACTAATAAATACTACAATAGTTAATCACCTATCGTTATTTAGCAATTGTTGCTGCACAGGAACTTGTAGATGGGTCCATAGTCAAGAAAATCACTTACAGATAAATACTTTTGAGTATTTCTGAATACCTTCTGAAATTTCTTTCTGAACCTAAAAATGTTTATCATCTGCAGCCCTAACATGGCTAAAGCAGAAATGTTATCAGAAAGACTCTACAGAACTGCCCATGACCAACGACGATTTAAGCAGCTGCAAACACTGCCAACAAGGAAAGTAAGAGTGTTTTCCCGCAGTCCTTTACTCACTCTGTAATGTTGTCTAGATGCAAGTTTACAGACCAGTAGTTTTCAGGGTCAGTTTCAATTACCATAGTCTTGTGATAGTGTTTGTAAATTAGCTGGCCCAGGGAGGAAAAGCACACACCAAAAAAAAAAAAAAAAGGCCATCACGGTCTAGTCTGTTTTGCAGGGTATATGAATACACTAACAGAAAGTCACTGTGACCTCTTACAGTGGATCACAAAGTAAATTCAAACACATTAGCTATCACTGAAACGGTTTGTAGGAATGACTTTTGAATGCACAGCACATTCAAATATCAAAAACCAGGATTCCAAGGAAGTTGCAGCTCCGGATTCAGGTTACTGCTGACAGTAAGTTTTTATACCAAGTCATCGCTCACTTCACACTTCTTGCGAACCAAAATTTGGAATTGGAAAAGTATTTAGTATGGTACCGAATTCCAAGACCTATCAGCATATCAGTAATTACAGCTCTACCCAAAACATACCAGAATGACAATTCAACCATTTTCACTTCAAGAACCAGTAAAAAAATCTAATGTTGATGTAGCTTAAGGTAATGTTGTTACTTCTCATTCAGTATTTACCAAGAGGTATCTTTTTCACTTAAGCATAAGAAATCTTCTCTTCAAATCAAAATACTTTTTAGAAACTAAACCAAAAACAGAGTATACCAATGTCATCAAGAATTTCAATTCACCAAAGTCAGTTGAGGTCCTAGCCACTTAATGTTCCCTGTCCTCTTTACTAACAAGCCAATATTCTTGCCTTCACAAGTGCTGGTAATCTTAATTAAGTAACTGCACTTGAAATCTTATTTATAAATGAGGGCAAATACAGTGCTCCCTGGTAAAATTCTGCAAGTACCAGCCAACACTAGGAAAAAAATGTTCGAATTGCTTATCAGGAAATAAGTTCAATCAAACAATACCAAGATAGTAACGGACAATGCCTTGAAATGCCTTAAGCAGTGATATTCACTGCAAAAGGAATACAGTTTAAGTGGTATGGTGATTAGTCATGCTAGGTAAATGAAGGATGAGAATGGATTACCCCAACCGCTGTTCTTTTCAGATTTGGTTAGTACAATGGCCAACCACCATCCCTAAAGGAGTTATGTAGCCTAGATAATTCTTTGCATACAAAAGCAAAGTAATCAGTTTATTAAAAGAGAGAAAAAAACCTAACTGCCCAACTTCCTATTACAAATCAGTGCAAAACTGTGTTTAAAAACCAAAGTTCAAAGCTCTTAGTTCTTCCTAAGTCTACTAAATTTCTCCTATTAACAACCATACCCTGAAGCCCACCAGTGTATTACCCAAAATTAAATCAAGGCCTAAGCTCTATTTCTAGATTCAACAGAAAACATCACACTTTAGCTGGAATCTTGCTTTCCAGGGGGCATCTATTATCATTGCTGCTGTTCACAAAAAACAAACAAAAATCAAACCAACCTACACAAATTAGATTAAGGTACATTAAACAGGTAAACTGTAAAGGTTCAAATTATCACCATTGTACTAGTCTGAACTTGGGCCTCTAGAGTTACTTAACTACAGATTTCTGAATATCCAAGAGCATTCAATATAGGTTCAAAGGCTGTATTTTAACAGCAAAGGAAACAGTAAAAGTTTACAGGAAAAAATAAATTCTTGATCCTTTTCACACAGGAGAAGCCCTACTAAAGACATGCACAGTGCTCATAGAAGTCTCTTAGTGCAAGACTACCTGATCAGGCTTATTTACAAAGTTATTCAGGAAGAACACAAAAGAACTAATGGAAAAATTTTACAAAGGAGATCCAAGAAAGAACTGGAAAAAATAGACAAAAGAAAAAGAAGCAGATGAAGAAGAAGGGATCAAGGACAGAAAAAGGGCTAAAATGCATTTGCTGCAAAAATTAAAAATACATTCTGGCAGCAGCAACTTCAACAAATTTCACTGACCCACACATATGGATCATTTCACGTTATTTTGCTTCATGAGTAACTGCAGTACAGAATCCAGGACTCGACACCGTACGTTTTGAGACTTAATTCAAACACTGTCGTTTGACCTTGTACAAGTCATATGTGTAACTTCTGCCTGTGTAAAATGAGAACACTGGTTACTCACTTCTTTTTTAAATTATGAAATGAGCAAGTGAAAAGGCATATATAAGCAGCAAATAACCTTCTGCATAACAATTAGCCAACTTAAATAAATTAATGCCAAGATGCAACAATACACACATTTCCAAAACTGTGCACTCAGGTATTGGTTTTACTTTTTTAAATGCAAACATTCTTCTGTTATGCTTGTATGTCAAGTGATGCAGAATTGCAAGAATGCGTGGGAATTGTAACTCAAAGCCAAAGAAAGAACTCTAATTTACCACGAAATGTAATGTGCAGAACTAGCCACAGATTAATTAAATCGGCTTCCAATAGGTGTTAGTGACTAGAAAAGCACAGTTAATACTCAAATTCAAAATAACTTCACTACAATTGCTTCAGATTTTCCTGCAAGGAATTTTGAACTCATTTTTCTTTAAGTATTTCATTAAAATCCATAAATATATGGAAGTGATGAGAGGGTTCAACTAGTAATTTGTAAAATGTAATGCCCTTAAAAGTACTTTTTGAAACTGATGAAAAATACAATATTCCAGCTCATTGACCTTTAGGCTAAAAATTCTCAGGGGAAAAAAGAAAACCAAACCAAACCAGAAAACGAGGAAGAGTTTTGTGTGCCCGTTAAGATAGAAAGCACAGATGCAGCAGGAAAAAAATCCTGACAGTCCTAAAACAGAATTCCCAGTGTTATTGAGACTACCTGAAACTAAACTTTTTCTTGTAGTTATGAGTACGGTGGAGTACTTGAAAAGCAACGGGAAGCTCAGGCCACGCACTACGTTGTTTACTTTACACACCTAGTTAAAACGGACAGAGGACGGCACCGAGCCCGGCCCGGCGCGGCGGGGGCCCGGCCCGGGCCCGGCGGGCTGACAAAGCCCCCTAGCGGCGGCGCGGCCCCGCCGGGACCTGCGGCTCCCGCCGGCGCGGTGGCCGCTCCGCTCCGCTCCGCCCGGTGGCCGCCTGAGCTCCCGGCGAAGCATCGCTCCGCCAGCGCGGACATGGCTCCCGCGGGTGCGTCAGGTGCGCCACGCCCCCAGACGGGGCAGTTTTCAGCTCGCTCACCCGCAGAACTCAGCGCTGAGTATCTCTGGCTGCACAAACTTCCCTTCTTTCGGTAAAGGTCAGAGTGTCACCCCCGAAGGATGCCTCATGTCGTCTTAGGAACGCTCCACAGATTGGTCTACTAAGAGTAGTGATGTGGAGCCTTTTGAAGTTTCATGCAAAATATTCCTGAAGGATGCCAGTACATGGGATTTCTCTTCTGCTAAGAAAGTACTTTTGGAAGTCTTAAGACACCCCCAGCACCCTTTTAATATCTTTATCAGACAATTATTTTTGCACCATCCACTCGAATAACAAGTACCAAAGGGTAAACTTACACAGAACAATCTATTATTATGATCAGTGCTTTTCTTTCCTACAAAGTTTGCACACGGAAAAACACCTACGGCTTTAGGAAAGCACATTTCATCTTTAACCTCAAAAACATGTGCAGCATTTGATTCTTAGTGCTAAATATAGCATTTTAAAACAATGTAGTCTGAGCCTAAAGTATTTAATTGGATTATGTTACACATGCAACACCTTAGCTAAAATAAAGTCCAGTACCAGGGAGTGGTAGGCATTTGGTTGCAATTATTTACATTTTTACAGTGCTGGCAGCTGCCTTATATACAGACACTTTAAAAAAAAAGCATACTAATTAAGCTCAGTATGTTCCAAGTTTAAAAGCAACTTGTTATTCTAAAACAAGCTAGTGGTAAGGTAACAAATGCTCAAACAATTTCTGATACTTTAAGTACTATAGACTCTAAAAAAACTACCATATTTACATCATACTTCCTATGCTCTAGTAGCACTGAGTTCCAGTAGTGTACTATAAATAGAATTTTAAGAATTGTGGCACTTCTTAAAAATAATTTTCAAAGAAGCACAAAGGAAAGTAAGCCTTATAAAAACACACCTGGATGAATATTTGCGTTATGCTCATTTTAGATAGGTACTATAAATTTAAAATACATATGGGTTTTTTGAGAAAGCACTTAACTCTGGTCACTGATGTCACTGCTGAAAACAGCTGTCACACTGAAGAACCTTAGGAAGGCAAGACAGCACAACAGAAAAGAGCTACCTACTAACTCCTCATTCATTTATGAAATAAGTATACAAGTATCAGTGCTGTAACTGGCTTCAATGCACAGGTTTAAAATGGACGTCCAATTGACCAGCAAACGCTGTTCTCTCATTTTTAATCTGCAGTGTAGAGTTTTAAATTTGTCAAGGATCTTTATTAAGAAAAAAAAAATCCTCCAGTTATCTGCATGACACTGAACTAAAGAATACACACATACCCCCACAGGCCTATTTTGGTCTAGATTAAAAACGTTTCCCTCCTACTTATTAAGGAAATATTCCACGCTGATATCAAAAGCGATACAGGAGAGGGCAAGAGGGGGGTACAGAGGAAGGGTGGGGTGGACTCTGGGGGAAAGGTGACAAGTCTGTCTTCCTTTTATAAGTAAACAGTCTTTCTTCTGTTTTTAATTAAAACAGTGTTTTATACTCCTTTTGTCCTGTATTTACAACACCATGGTATTATATCTGTATATCTCTGGTGCCTTCCCTGGGTGGAGAGAGTCTAAAGGTTATGCTGGTTGAAGGGATTCAAAATGCTTGAAAGCTGCAACACTGCAACTGGCTACCCTATTTCAAAGCCTTAAAATCCACCTGGTGGAAAAACAGAAATGCACACACATCATTAGGAGAGTGAAGTTTTCTGAAATTTAATATCAGGCAATATCTGAAGGTGAAAGGAAGAAGGAGAGGAATTGACAAGTGTTCAAATTTAGTAGAGAAGGAAGAGAACAGAGAAAACGAAAGAATGAGTAGAAGGGGGCGATGAGGAGGAAAAGAAGTACAGGGAAAGGAGAACTGGGGGGGGGGGGGGGGAAGGCAGTGGGAATAGAAGAAGGGAGGAAGCTAAAGGAGTAGGGGGAAGAAGGGAATGAGGAAGGAAGAAGAGAGGAGCAGGGAAGCTCCCCTTCCTGCCTTCCTCCCTCCCTGGAGAGCCGTGACCAGCTGGCAGCCTCGTACAGCAGGCTCAGACCCTCCCATTGCTCAGGCCTTCATCACCTGTCTGGGACCAGGCACTTCGCTCCCTGCCCTTCCTGCCTCCCCTCCCTCGCGTGGAGGTGCCGAGGGGGCCGAGCGGGGGGGTGGGGGGAAGGGGAAGGGGGTGGGGGGGCCCGGCTCCCCTCTCCCCACGCCAGCGCCAGCCCTTTGAACTGGTTACAGCCAGCGGCCGCCGCACCAGCTCGCCGGGCTGCAGTCGCCTCCTCCTCCCCCCGCTCCCCTTCCGCCTGCCGGGCCGGCCGCCCCGCTCCAGGCCGCCGGGCCGGGCCAGATCCCATGGGACCGGATTCCTCCCCTCACCTCGCGCCGTCGGGATCCGGCTCCTCGGCGGCGGCGGGAGCGGCAGCATTCCCGGGACGCTCTCTCCACGCCGGCGCCCCCGGCGGCTTTTCCTCCCCGCGGGGCTCTCTCCGCTCTCCGGCCCGCAGCTCCCGAGCGCTCCCGGCCGCCGCAGCCCCGTCCCACCTCCCCGTTCCCTCCCCGGCGCTCTCGGCTCAGTAATGGCGGCCGCCGAGCCTCCCCGGCTCTCGCTTCGCTGACGGAGTCTCTCTCTCCCCCTAACTTTACCTCAGCAGCTTCCCTCCCCTCCCCCCTCCCTCCCTCCCTCCCTCCCGCCGCCGCGGCTCCGCGCGCGCCCGCCCGGCCAGCTGCGCGTGCGCGGGGAAGCGCCTCTTCCTGCTGCCTCTGGATTCCCTGGGAAGCCTGGGAGAGGGCGCGCGGCCGGCCGGCCGCCAGCTGCGCGCGCACGCACGCGCGCCGCCCCGCCTCCCTCCCCTCCCTCCCCGGCCCGTGCGGGCGCGCGCGCCGGGCGCCTCGCTCGTGCCCCCGTGGCCGCATGGGTAGCGCGAGGAGCCGGCGGGCGTCGGGCCGCGGGTTCTAGACCCGGCTCGGACGGCGGGGCGGGCCGGGCCGGGGCGCGGCGGCTCCCCCTAGCCTAGGTGAGAGCGGCTGCCGGGCGTGGCCGCGTCCGCAGGGCGCGTAGGCGACGGCGGGGCTTGTTCCCCAGCGCCGCCGGCTCGGCGGCGGGGACGGGGACGGCTGGAGCCCAGCCTGGGCGCTCGCTCAGCAGCGGTGCCTCCAAGGGAGGAAAATGGCGGTTGGCCGGGATGGAGTTAAAAGATGCCAAAAAAGCCACGTCAGTCAGCCCTGTGCCCCCCGCGTCTCTCTTGCCAAGCTGCCTCTAACTTTTCACAAGGTTTCCCAGGATTAGCCCGTGTAACACTGCACTTCTTTTGGGTTTTAAACATTAAAAAAGTGAGGACTGGCAGCAGAGCCCCCTCTGCGGCCTATAGATGTGACATCCGCCTGCAAGGGAGGCGTAGGACGCTGCTTCGCAAACGATACCAGCCGCCTTGACGATTCGGGAGTCAATGAAGCAACCGAGTGTAATGCACACTTTCCAGCATTATACCCCCATGCCACCATTTTGCAGGTGGCTAGCAGGAGGTAGAATCCCTTTGCCACTCTCAGGGGCCTTCTGGGTTGTACTTAAGGCCCATGAAGCCCTGGCGCAGTGATGGTGTTGCAAAGCGGCCAACATGGGTGTTTGCGCTTCTGCCTTTGGAGCTGGGGTTCCACAGGCAGTGGTAGGTGAGGCAGGGGACACAGCGAAAAAAAACAGTAAGTAGGTGCTAATCTGTTCTATCTGCTGCAAGGGAAAGGGCATCTGTGGGCAATGTGCACGTACACCTTATTTCTGTGTATGCAGAAATGCATGTTCTGTGCATCGTTACTAAAGATTGTTTTCATGTGTACATACAAAGCAACAAATTAATATTTTACTAGCAACCTTATTCCTGGCACAGTCCAAGATTTGAGTGTTCTACTTGTAACCATAATATTTAATAACAATATGGTTCATTCTGTGAAATTTTACATATTGCATACACATCTTAAAGTATTACATCTGAAAATTGGGAAGTTAAAAGGTTTAAAAGTTCAGATCCTTTCTAAAGATACTTTACCTGTAAATTTGAATTTTTGAGAAAATTCTAACTAGCTGAACCTTTTTGTGTTAAATTTGAGCAAACAGCCTTGTGTGGACGCTGCCTTACAGGAGCGTATTTCTAGAAATACTCATCTTAGGTAGGTCCACACTAAAGAGATGTAAAATTTTTTGACACTGTAATCGCAGCATCTGCTCAAGAGTTTTTGCGGTCACATCCTAGATCTTTAAAAGAAAAAAGAAGAAAGGCAAGCTAAACAAGCCTAAAATCAGAACTTCATTTTAATTTGAATTGCCTGATTTTGAGTTTCTTGGGATTTTTTTGTTCAAAATACTTACTTTGGGGTATTAAAGCCCAATTTCACATTACCAGAATCAAAACCTTATATTCATCCAGAAAAAAAATCTTTTGAGATTTCTTAGCTTAATAAAGCTTTACAGTGAGATCTGTATCCTTCTGAAGCTCTGCATAGGTATTAATTACCTTAAGCAGTTAATATTAATGAATTTTCATAAAGTTCCATCATGTAGAAGACCTTTCATGTAGAAGACTTCTCATGTAGGAATTGATTGTATCACTTACTTTGATCCTGATCTGAGTCAAAAAAACCCTCAGCAAAGCAAGTAGGCTTGCATGGGTATAGATGTAAAAAAAAAAAAAAAAAGTTTAATGAAGCAGGACATGAGCTTGGGAATAGCAGAAAGCCTTTCCCAGCAAGCTCAAACCTGAAGCATGCAAGAACAGCCAGGACTGCTTCAGTTAGAAGCAGATGGCAACACCCTTAGCTACAGGGAGGGTGGAGGTACTCTCTTCCCAAGGATGCACAGCAACCGGACAAAAGGCAGCAGGCACGAGTAGCTTCCTATGATGTTAGTTCCCAGTAGACACACCATTGGCTCCAAAAGCAGTCCTCCATGAAAGAAAGGAACAGGTTTCCAGGCAGAATTAGATCAGCTAATTCTTCTTCCTCTGACCCTAAATATTTCCCAAAAAAAAAAAATAAGAAGACTGTAAAGTCAGAAATTGATTTTCATATAGATTTCCTCACTTAGGATCACCGCAATTAGAGGAAGCTGATGTGCAGAAACTCCATTTGCTTGTTGTCTTCCAGGAAGCATGCAAAGTTCTGGCAGGCTGCAGTAAGCATCTTGCTATTATTTTGCAGAGCTTATTAAACCCTTTGATTTTGGATAAAACTACAAAAAGTCTAGAATGATGGCCAATGAACCAACAAGCAGGGTTATAAGCAGGTTTATGACACAGTGTTTTTCCTAGACTCTGTGAAATTTATCAGCTTTGCAGTTTAATGTTAACTATTGGATAGAGATATACACATAGCCCATTTCAGATGCATATTAAGAAGACATGCAAGGTTTATAAAGTTTCAAAGGGAAAGCGGTGAGAAAATTGCAAATCCATGAGAAAACAGTAGACAGGTAGTTTTATGCCCTTGTGAGAGCATAATAATTAGAGCTATAGGGCGACTTAAAGATTTCATGTCACTAATGAAGCAGTAAGAAATGAAAACAACTTGATCAAAGTATTTTTTAATATAAAATTTTATTAAAACAGTTTAGAAATATTTGTGAATATTTATTAGAAGAAATCTTTCAAAAAATCTTCTCCATGACTGAGAAGAGTGCAGGGAGCATTATAACTTAAAGGGAGCATAAAAGTAAAGTATAATAATGAAATACGATTAATAGTTTAGCTAGGTTACTGTTTTGTTTGTCAGAAAGACATTTCAGATAAATGTTCTGGTAAACCTTGAGAAACTCAGAAGTCATTCATGATGTGCAACATTTGTTATTTATAACGACTATTGTTATTTGAGCCTTTTTCTGTAGCAGATTTCCCCTTAGAAATCCCCACCCTCATACTTCAAGGGCTGGTTATAAACACAAATAAGGTAGGCACCTTCTGGATATCTGGAAGCCTATGGAAGGCAAGCAAAGAATGGATAGTTTGCTTGTCTTTCCTTTTGGACAGCAGAGCCCTAGGAATAAAAAACAATAGCATCAGCAATCCAACATTTCCCAGCCTCTTTCTGTCTCTTTCATTAAGGGCCAAGCAAGAGAAAAGTTCATATCTCACTTTCCCCATGCTTCTGGAATTGGGGGATTTCAAAACCACAAATCAGATCAGCAATGCACACACTTCTCATGGGTACAGCATTTTCTTAATTGCCTTTGCTCTTCCATCATTGCTTTCTTTACACCACTTGGAAGTGCAAAGCAAGCAATCTTACCAGTGTGCTGAACCAAAAATCAATGTGCTGTTGTTGGTTGTAGAACATGAAATCTGCATGTATTATTTTACAACAAACTGCTTTTCAGACCTCTTCCCCAACATCCCTCATTAAACAGCAGAACTGCCAGGTCTGTCTCACTTCAAAGAAAAGGCACTGTTTTGCATAAAGTTTAAGAATCAGTGCTACAGCACCTTCTCTGTGAGAAAATCTTCACACTTTGAAATTTTTCTACTATTTACGCTCATGTTAATTCATTGCACTGTGTGTAGAAACATTTGTATATAGGAAAAGAGGGCAAAATAGAAGCGTAAATACTTACACCGTCATCTCAAATTATTTGTTTGGTTTCTAATAGGAATCATTTCGATAAATGCATTCACTTACTAAGAGACCCACATCACTGCATAATTCCACGGTGTTAAGGGGAAAGTTCACCAGCATTATTTGTTTCCTGCTCATCAGTACACCTGACAAAACAAATAGCAGGTAGAATATTCCCCTTTCTTTACCTTTCTCCTAATCTCCACCCATGTTCTTGTTTGAGGGTTCGGGTTTTGGGGTTGTGGGGTTTTTAAACAAATCTTTTATTAATTTTTAAATTTAATACTACATTGATCACCATTTTTTATTAGTTTGGATGCTCTACCATTTAAAAAGGAATGTCAGGAGTGTGATCAGTGATTGCACTGAACCTGGCTGATGCAAAATCTGCCTTATGCAAATCCTGGCTTATTGAAAATCAAGCATTTTCCCCCTGCAGTACTCTCTCTTGAGGATTCTTCACATAAATACAAAAAGCTATTAATAAACAATGAATTAGCCATAGATCACTGTTTAGGTTTCTAGAAGTCAATTATTTTGAAAATAAGTTATGGAAGATTTTCTTACCTTAAATTTTCATTGACTTTTTGTGTAGCAAAATGCTATTTTATATATTGAAAACTGAAATGTAAATAAATATTTGAATATGTCAATGCACTGCTTTATGCAGGTTGGCTATCTGCAACATTGTTTCCTAAAATCATAATTTCATTTAATGATTTCTGTGTCAAGAATATTATTATGTATACTCACAAACCTATGTACTTTCTTCTCATTCCATGGCTTCACTATGGTTTGGTTAAGTGCGAGTGACAGATCCATCATTCCTTCCACATCTGTAGGAAAATCAGGCAGCATACAAAGGGTTTTTTTCTTGGTTTTTTGTTTATTTATTTTTTTCTCCCCACAAAATCCATTATTTTAGATGATATTGCCTAACAGTGGGCAGCATGTAGACAAACCATAGGAAAGGGAACTGAGCATGGTCACTATCTCTACTACTACTTAACAGATCTTTTTGTCTTCTTCTTATAGATGCCGACACATCACATTCTTGTCATCCTGAGCACTCCCGTGGACCAGCATGGTGCTACATAACCATATTTCTATGTACTACCAAAAAACTATTTACTTCATAGGGGTAAAGAAAAAGGCAGTTTTGAAGGGGACTTTGAGCAGAGCATGTTGTACAAGAAAACTCGTTTTCCTGTCCCCCTGTACTCCTGAGCAAGGCACAAAAAATTCTGCTCAAGAAAGAGCAGTAAACTGAAGTCTACCATACAAAAGAAGTTGTCCCATGATTTAAGTTGGATCAAAGCATCCATATCACACTCCAGTACAGGAATCACAGCTACCAGATTCGTGTAATCAGCTCTTTGTGCCATGACTCCCTGCCTTTTTCTAAGCCATGCTATGTTCCACTCTGCCAGTATTGAGCCCATGACTCCTAGAGACTGGGAAGTCCCAGAGGAGTGCAGAAAGATCTACAGAGCATGGGAAAGTGACAGTGTGCAAAGACATGGAATCCAGTTCTACTTCTAAAAATTAACTGGAAAAGAAAATTAGCCAGACACCTTACATGTTTTAGTTTAGGAAAAGAAAGAAAAAACCCCATTCAGGGTAAGTTTAGCACTTACATATGTACTAATGAAACCTAAACACTGAGGAGAGAGCTATTGCCTAGCTCAACACCGAGAAGGAAATAACTGATTGTTTCAGTTTGGAGTTTTACTTATAATGAGCCAGTTTTAACTCCTGCTCCAAACCCCTGGCTGCTTTAGCCCAGCCTCACAGAAGCCTTGGCTTCAGCAAAGCACTGGGCCACCCACAGCACCCTGCACTCTTTGCTGGAGGCTTGCAACAGGCCTGCCCACAGCATCCTCTCCAGCCGACAAACCCATGTGGGTCTGGATACCAGTTCCTACGAACTTACTGATGATACCTCATTTCAGTACAGGCATCAGTCTGATGAAGGGAGAGAAGGATAGATTTTTATGAACAACACCTCTTCTGTTGCTTGCTTGCTTGTTGAAATCAGTGAGTGAAGCATTGGGAGCTGCTGAGAAGAGATTACACTTATCACAGGTGAACAAGAAGAGGGCTGCGAGGAGAAGATACCAGAAAAGACTCCTGGGGACAAGGTCATAAAGGAGGCTTGCTTTTGCTATCATCATGTGTCCCTGTGTGCTTTCAGACAACCCAGGCTTTTCTGTTTAGAGGCACATTGGTTGTAGGAATAAGGGGAGAAGAGCGAGTTGGGAGTAAGAAGATTTTCTTGATTGCTTTCCGTTAAGTAATTAGTATCGATATGTTTTTGTTTCAGATGCCTCAGGGATAATAGAGCTTTAGGAAATGGGAGGATTTCAGTTGCCTGTTTGCTTTACAGCTATAACTGAGAATTTCATTTTCTAAAAGGGGGAAAAAAAAGGTGCTAAATGTGCCTCAGGAGAGGTGATGGAAAATATTATGACACTAGTCAAGATGATTGCAAACACGGTAAGGCTGAAATGTGTTCAGCTGACCTAACTAAGCATGAATAATACATTGCTTCATTTGACTATAATATTACTGGTCAAATTCCAAACATATCAAGGTGATTTCAATAACCAAGTTGTAGTATCAGCTAAACTAACAGTTTAGATGTTACAAGAAAAATATGCTAAAATATTAAGTTTCTAAAGAAACAGTACTAAGCATTGTGTTTCAAGCAGCCTTCCTTATAGGACAAGCACCTTTCCTTCTCTAATCAAAAGTTGTCAGAGACTGAATTTTTTTAATGTCACAAGAGCAGTTTCCTCCAAATTACAAACTTCTGAGGAGATTTAAAGTCAGCAAATTCTATGGGAAGGAGCAGAGGGGACATTTTACCAACCGATTATGACTAGAAAGTGATCACACCATTGATTTTATTGATTTCTACTATTGGAAGTATCTTTGTAAAGATATTTTACTTATTTAGAAATTGTCTTAAATAGCAAATCTAATAGAAATAAAGAATGTTCACTGGCTACTGAGAAGCTGATTGTAGGCTGCAATACTTTCAAGCCAAATTACAGTCATAGGGCTGTACCTCCCTGTGTCCTGCCTCCCTGGATGTAAAGAAGTACGCTGGAAAGGGTTGCTGGATCTTGTGTTAAAGGTTGGAGAGGCTGAATAGGCTTTTGTTTTGTATATGTATCAAAATCCTGGACAAAGGCAAACAAATACAGCTACGAAATATCTCCTCTGGAAGTCTACTGTTTGTGCATATACTGTTCTGTTTTTTCACCAAAAGGGTATGTGGCTCTTTTTTTCAGTGTGAAGAACACAGAACAGCCATTATTTTCCAAATAGGTGCTAATTGCCTTCAATAGATATGCAGTTTTGTTCTTTTGCCCAGCTGTATGAATACAGTGTGTAGTCAGACGACACAGTTCCCCATAGAATTCCCATAGAAAAACTGGCTGCTCATGGCCTGGATGAGCATACGGTCTGCTGGATCAAGCACTGGCTGGATGGACGGTCCCAGGGAGTGGTGGTCAATGGGGTTAAACCCATCTGGCGGCCGGTCAGAAGTGGTGTTCCTCAGGGCTCGGTATTGGGACCATTTCTGTTCAATGTCTTTATTGATGATCTTGATAAGGACATAAGGTGTATCATCAGTAAGTTTGCAGATGACACCAAGTTAAGCGGGAGTGTCCATCTGCATGAGGATAGGGATGCTCTACAGAGAGACTTGGATAGATTGGATCAGTGGGCCAACATCAACGGGATGAGCTTCAACAAGAACAAGTGCCAGGTCCTGCACTTGGGCCACAACAACCCCATGCATCGCTACAGGCTTGGGGAGGTGTGGCTGGAGAGCTGTCTGGAAGAAAAGGCTCTGGGGGTTCTAATTGACAAGCAGCTGAACATGAGCCAGGAGTGTGCCCAGGTGGCCAAGAAAGCCAACGGCATCCTGGCTTGTATTAGAAATAGTGTGACCAGCAGAAGTAGGGAGGTGATAGTCCCCCTGTACTCTGCATTGGTGAGGCCACACCTTGAGTATTGTGTCCAGTTTTGGGCACCTCAATATGAGAGAGAGATCGAGGTGCTGGAGCGAGTGCAGAGGAGGGCAACGAAGCTGGTGAAAGGCCTGGAGAACAAATCCCATGAGGAGTGATTGAAGGAGCTGGGACTGTTTAGCCTGAGGAAGAGAAGGCTGAGGGGAGACCTCATCACTCTCTACAGCTACCTGAAAGGACATTGTAGAGAGGTTGGAGCTGGTCTCTTCTCACAGGTAATTAGTGATAGAACAAGCTGGGAATGGCTTTAAACTCCAACAGGGGAGGTTCAGACTGGACATTAGGAAAAAATTTTTCACAGAAAGGGTGGTCAGACAGTGGAATAGGCTGCCCAGGGAGGTGGTGGAGTCACCATCCCTGGATGTGTTTAAGGGTCATTTAGATGAGATGTTGGGGGATATGGTGTAGGGGAGAACTTTGTAGAGTAGGGCTGATGGTTGGACTCAATGATCCCAAGGGTCTTTTCTAACCTGAATGATTCTGTGATTCTGTGAGACTACATTACAAGAGCTCAGGCCATTCAAGCTCATAGTAAGTAAACAAAACATTAAGAACATTTGCTCCTAAAACTTGGATTCTGAGTTATGACTCTGAAATGGGTTCTATATGCCTATGCCTAATACTTTACATCTAAATCACACATTAAAACATATATGCATGAAAACAGTCAGTTGAACAAACATGTCTTAGAAGGTGTTGCTGAATAAAAGCCCAAGTTATTATTCACCTACAATAAACAGGAAAAAGACCTTTTGTTGTCGTAAAATGAATTCATGGATTCATATTAGCACATTTAAATGCAAATCTAAATTTATTAATATAATGGATTTTTTGACACCTCTCTTTTTTAAGGTAATTTCTGCCATGAAGTATAGCAGCCCAAATCTGGAAGAGAAAAAAGCAAAACCTTGCGATCTTTAAATCCTTGGTGTGAAGAATGTGTTTTGGAGACATGGACAACAGCAAGCAAATACAACCATGGACTATATCCTCAAGAAACCTATTGTTCCTGCACATGTGTTCTATTTTTTCAACAGAAGTGTATGTGGCTCTTTAGCCTGTGTGAAGAATGCAGAACAGCCATGTTTTCATAATAGATGCTAATCGCCTTGAATAGATATGCAGTTCTCTCCTTGTGCCCAGTATGAATTCAGGATAACAGGCCTATTCTTCCCATTCTCTATATATAGACTTTACAGACTGCAGTCAGGAGAACTATTCTACTGAGTAGGAACAACTTACATGCATATACATTTATGGGAACTGTCCCAATAAAGAACAACACAGACATTTTTCTCATCTGGTGTCTGAAAGTCATTCTTCACCATTTTTTTCAGGTGCATTTTTTTGTTGGTAATTTTCTTAGTTCCCACTGTTTCTTCCTTGGCAATTTTTACATCGTCTTTTCCAATTGCATGATTTTTTAAATTTTTTTTTTTATATATTGTTAAAGCTGAGAAAAGTCATAAGGTAAAATTTTGATCTCATTGGTATGAATGGCAAAACTTCGAGTGACTATCCAAAAGCCACAGTTTACCTGACTTGGTGTTGCAGAACCTTGTGTAGATATGCAGTGATGACAAAAGAAAGTTTAAAAAGAGCCAGAGGAGAGGTTCCTTTCAGGTGGTTCTTCCATATTTAAAATCTTAAAATACTTTCCTCTTATAAAAATGACATGTTTCCATAGTTAATATGACAGTTACTGCTTCCACTGTGATCTTTTTTTTCTACATTCCTGCCTTTCCCGTTACATACGCGTGTGCGCACACTCTCATGAGTACCACATCAAATGGTACAGCAACTGGCTGAAAGGCTCTGCTAGGGAAGGTTTTGTTACTAAACAGCTGCTCTCCTCCTTTAGCGTTATTCATGAGCCTGCCAACTTCTTCCTCTTCTGACAGTGAATCTGTTGTGCACATGAAAGAGGTGTGGCACTCCTCTCTATCTTTGAACACATGAATAAGAGAAAATATGGTGTTTATTAAACAGTAGCTATCATTATTGCCATTTTGTTATTTGATAATCTAGTCCTTTTTTACAAAGTTTCATCTTAATAAGACTGAAAGTAAAACAGAAAATAATCTTGTCAAGTGATAGATCTATTTTATGAACTATAAACCTTATTACATCAAACGACTAATGGCTCCAAATTACTTTTGCAATTAGGGGAATTTTTCTTTTTAGTAAAACAGGAAATTAAACACATTTCAGTCATTCTGGGTATTTTGAGGTAAATCAAGAATTTCAGCTGTATTCATAACTTTCATATAGATTTGCCTATGTAAATCATTTAAATTAGAGAAGCTACAATGATGCTATCTATCTTGTTAAAAAAGCAAAATATTTTTAAGAAAAATCAGTGACTTTTCAACATTCGTGTGTCTGAAGTTTTGGACACTATAGCTATAAGCACATTCCTCAGATTCCTGCTCACAAAAGTAATCTCTGCTCCTAGGAAGCTCCTTGGACTTCTGTTGTGCCTGGCAAACAAGTCAGATTTTTTAACAGAAAGAATAAAATTACACAGGAAGTGGTTTCCATGGTCAGAAAATTTAATAAATATTATTTACTCATAAAAATATATGGAAGGAATTTCAAAACTGCTAAATGTAATTTAATACAGTCCAGAAGTGAAGTAATTAATATTTTATAGAAATGTCTGTATTTTGAGACACATTAATCACACAGATTGCATTCAAAAAACTGACTAGTTGATTTTTCTCTTTGCTTTAAAAAAGAACCTTTATTTTTACTTTTCTAAAAGCATCATTTTAGCTTTGTCTGAAAAATAAAAGTAACAATTAATTTCTGTTTCCAGTTAAATACGTTACCTGGAATACTTAAAGAGTTAGGGGATAGCTAATGGTTGCCTTGTTTCAGAGGCTTGCCAGCTGCAGGGCAGGTCATTTTTGCTGAGAAACACCCCATGGGAATCCATCCGTGTCCTTAGTCTTCACGGGGTCCAACTAAGTCTCCTGTTTAGTCAGTGGTATGTTTGCCAGTAACTCTACTAGGATCCAGATTTCTCCCATCATGCATGTATACGATTCATTAATATAATAAAATGCAAGCAGTGTGGCAGATAATCCCCAGCAGAGCTGAACCAAACCTACGTCAAGAATACAGATATAGGAAGAACTCTTATCCAGATACTTGCATGGTTTCCCCATCTTACAGTGGGATATGCAACCCATTGTGGCCAAACAATTAAAAACATCAACTCTTTTGTCGGCTGTCAAAAAACCCTTTCTCCCTCAGGAGAGGTAACCAGATTCTCTGGCATTTGCCACACCTTTGCACGTCACGTGAATTGCTGACATCTACCTCAGGCTTTTAAAATTTTTTTCAGGAGTGCTCTGCAGGAGTTACAGTTGCTAGTCACGGTACGGAAGCGTGTATTAGTTTTGCCATTAAATTGGTATGTGGAAACAACAAACTGCTTAGGGCCAGATTTAAAAAATACCAATACATTTATGAAACAGGACACAAACATATCCTGAAAACCCCTATCAACGTACTGTCAGATCACTCCATATCATATTGCCCAGCACATTCCCTTAGGAATAAGGAATCTTGGACTCCAGTTCCAGTGCTGTAAACTATTTTGGTTCTTTTTAAAGAAGAGCCTGACACCTTGGTTAGGACACTAGCTGTAAGGGAGGATGCTGATCGCTAGAGAAAAACAGAAGAACCAAAATAGTTTACAGCACTGGAACTGGAGTTCAAGATTCATTATTCCTAAGGGAATCCCTTTCTCTAGCCATTGTCTAACATAGGATGGATAGGAAGACCAGCGTTTCAGCATCCTCCCTTACAGCTAGTGTCCTAACCACAGTGTCAGACTTTTCTTTACTCTCTTAATAGATGTGAGTCTTTCCCTCCTTTCTGCCTGGTGGCACAGCTCCAATAGAAAACTCCAGTGGAAATGCTTGCCTCTTGTCTGTGGTTTGGATCTTTCAGCAGAAATAAAAGTTAGAAGTTTGAATACTCTCCGTCTGAAAAGAAAAGGTGAAGACGACATTGAACATACACACTTCTCTTTCCCTAGATGACTTTCAACTGTGCTCTTTGAACTAAGAAGTGTAGTTGCATATCCTCTAGGGTGGCTTCCCTAACTTCCTTGGGCATCTTTACATCAGCCTCCATTCACCAGATGGTGCTTTCAATAGCAAGTCTGCATGAATTGCTAAGGGGAGCCTAAGCATCTAGTCTGGTTTTGGATCGCATTCTTGGCACCAGGTGCCTTAAACTTACAAGTTGTGGCATCTAATTTATACGTGCTTTTGCCTTTTACTGTAACTGATTTCTTCATTTTTACAGCTCAGATTTTCAGCTCAGATCCACAAACAAATTGCAGTGTCATCTCTCAGGTTATCGTTAGGCTTCATTAATTTCAGATCTGTAAAAAGCCTAGAAACCATCAGAAAAATGTAGAGTGGTACTCTTACTATTGTTATTTTTCTTTAAGATAATAGGTCTGAACATCCCCGTATGTGTTAACTTTCTGCATGTTGGTAATTATTTTGAGCCAAGTTTGGCATGAAGTTTATAAAGTTAAGCATATACTTCAGTGATTACAGGGTCACAGCTTCTCCCCATGTAATGAATAAAAGGAAATGACATTAAAAGAAATAACATCCATCATTATTTTTCCATGCTTTTATTTTTCTGTCATTCACTTAAATTTCAGGTAGGCACATAATGACTAGATAGGTAGATAAAGTGAATTTACTAAGATATGCCATATATAGCAGAGTGATTATAGTTTCCATTTGTACATTAGATCTATAGTAAATAATGCATAGAGACCCCTAAAATACAAAAAGTTGTACTTCCTGGTTCCATTTTCTAAAAAGGTAGATAATTACCTTATCTGATTTAATTTCAATTTGGTAGCTGTTAACTATAGACTGTGTTGTGAATTTCTTTAACGATGCTGACTGGACAATCTGAACAAAGAAAAGCTAGTAACAAATTTGCTTTAAAATTATTTGAAATAATTTGCAAAAAAGCTGAGGACAGAATTTTTAGTAGGGCCTGTTGCTATAGGACAAGGGGTAATGGTTTTGAACTAAAAGAGGGTAGATTTAGGATAGATATTTTTTAGGATGTGTGTGATGAAACACTGGAGCAGGTTGCCCAGAGAGGTGATAGATGCCCCATCCCTGGAAACATTCAAGGCCAGGTTGGACGGGGCTCTGAGCAACCTGATCTAGTTGAAGCTGTCCCTGCTCATTGCAGGGGGGGTGGAATAGATTACTTTGAAAGGTCCCTTCCAATCCAAACTATTCTATGATTCTATAAATTTATAAATGCATGTCTTTGGGAGATTATAGGAAAATTGATTCCTTTGAATATAGGTTTACCACTGTCTAGAATTCTTTTTGGTTTGTCGGGGTTTTTTTTTCCACTGAGTGGTTACTATATTCCCTTTCATTTGCTTTTATAGTTGAAGTAAGAATACTCCAAAACCAAGTTGCTCTACTGCAGTTTTCATAAAACTTAGAAAAATCGTGTGCTTAGTATGACGTTCATACATCTGAGTAAATCAATAAGAAAATCACTACCAATTGTTTTCACTTCCAAAGTTACAAGATTCACCAGTAACTTGAGACACTAAGTCAGTAATATTCTAGTTTATCTATCATTTAAATAAATTAATCTGTCAAATGATTGCTCTATGTTCTCCTGTGTCAGGTAAGGTTTCTCCTTGATTCTTGATAGTTTTCAAAAATACCATAGTCATGTTCTTTATTATTCTTTCAAAAGTGCATTTTTAATAAATCTTCCAGAAGTATGTAAATCTGTGGGGTTTTTTGAAGCATGATGATCTCTAGGGCATTTCAATAATGTATATACTGTTCTTATAGCCTCTTTCATTTCAATATAAATGTCAGTAGTTTAATTCAGTTCAGACTGTTTATGCTGTAATCTAATTGAGCATTTTCACTCCATTTCCTCTCATTCAGATTCCTTGACTGTTCATACTACAGATAGAGTGCTACCTTGATATGGATACTCAATTTTCAACTTATTTCTTTGAAGCATAAGCTCTTTTACTCTCTTCCCTGTTTTCTAATTACAGTCCTCCAATACATACCTCCTGAGGCTGAAGATTTAGGTCCAGGCCTGGCATTAGAAGGGGTAAACCCAGATCTAGACACAGCCTGCCTGACAAGTGCTGCAAAAACTCACTAGCACTTCCTCAGCACACAAAATGGTGCATAATTCTGATGAGTAAGCCATTCTGACATGTGGCAGAAGTAACACTGAAAATTACTCAGAGATAGGGCAAAGCATTCATTTATAAGAATATTTCCTATTGCTGAAATTTTAATCGTGGGGATTTTAAAGTGAGGTAGTTCAGCTGTTCAAAATCTCTTGCTTCTCCCCACAATCAAGACTTTTAAGTGAGTTGATGTCACTTTCAGTATACTTTGAAAATAGTAAGTTCTTTTTATATGGTACATTTTGAAAATAAATTGATGGACCAGGTAGCAGAAATACAATCCTGAAAAACTACTTGACCCTAAAGATTTCCTCAGTCCCTCCACATAGACTGAGGGTTCTGTGACTGCTTGCTGCTCTTGCCCTTTAATATGTTGGCAGAGTCAGCAGAAAGTGCAGAAGTGGTACTAGGGAAGTCAGCACAAAGTGATCTGATGTGAAGGAACCTGCTTTTGCAGTAAATTAAACTCCCATTTTCCTGAAAATGAAAACAGTATTTTCATTGGTCGTAACATAAACCAAGCCTCTGATTGTCAAATCCAGGGTTTAGGACAAGAGCTATTAACAAACTCCTAGATAGATCCATATATTACAGAGGAGTAATGACTTAATGCTACATTAAGCCATCACTTTGCTATTGACCACGAGACCATTGCTATCATAACATTTAGCCAATTTTGGCAAAATTCTCTTCTCATTTTAAAAGATCAGATGATGCTGTAGGTGAGTAAAGTAAAGCTATGTTCCAAAGTTCTCCAAACAAATTTTAAAGAATTTTTTCCACAAGTATTTCTTTTAAAATGCTAATAAAATCAGGTTTCTAATGGGATTGCTTAAGACCTTCAAGGATCTATGCTGAACAAAGAAAACCTACTTTTTTAAAGAATTAACATATCACAAAAGGAATTTCTATTCTTGTTTTTTAATCACATTCAAAAATTATACAAGCCTATAAAACCACATTCTGACACCATCACCTCTAGCAGTTTTTACCCAGTATTTGACATTGACATAGTTTTCACACCTTTATTTTCAAAAATAGAAATAGTGAATGTCTCAAAAAAGAAAAACTGGCTGAAGCATAACCTGCTGAAGACAGCAGCACAGAAGTATACTAACAGAAAAGAGCAAAACACTTAACTAAAACCTAATTTGAACTTTAAGTAGGACAATGTCCTTTTATATGTCAAAAAAGTGGTTAGCCCAGGTACTATCTCCTCCTGATAATCAGCAAGGTAGATAGTAAGAAACATTTTTTACTGTCTCCAGGTTCCTGGAAGAATGTGCATATTCCTTTAATATGAGGACTTTTCAGCTATGATGTAGAATGTGACCTTTTTTTGCTCCTACTTACAGTTTTTATCCAAGAACTCTTAAAATCTCCCAGCAGTACAAAATGCTCAGTAGCTGCTTTTGAGAGCACTTCACCTGGGATGCAGGCAACTGTGTATTTTTAAGTTCAAACAATATTTTCTTGCAGCCCCTGTAGCCTGGCAGTAGGGCTCTGTCCATGACCTACCGTCACAGCAGTATTTGTCAGGTTGAATTCTTCAGTCTACTAAGCCTGGATTAAAGGGGATCTAAAGGTGTACGAATGACTAGGCTAAGGAGACTCTCTGGCCTTGTCCCAGGCACCCCCTGGAAGGCAACAACTGATGGATTCCCCTTCTTCCAGAAGCTACCTGAGGTCAAATCAAGCCCCAACACAAGCTAGAATTCTTCCATAAAAGCAGAAAAACTACAGGTCTTGCAACCAGCCACTGATCGTGGAGTGAATGACACTTCTGGTTACTCTTCCATCCCCAAACTAATCTTGACAAGTCCCTGTGGCAGGGAGAGCAAGGAGAGACACAAAGCTGCCTTTGGGGCATCTCAGGATTCCTTCATGCCAAAGGTACCCTTAATAACACATTTAGAAATGCATTGGAGTTACTTTATGCCATTTTGACATGCACTGGGTATCTGTCAGGGAGATGTGGAGATTGCATCTGAAAGGTCAACAGACCTAAACCATTCATTTTTTTAGTTGGCACTGTTGCCTACCTGGCAAGAGGTGACTACCTGGCAAAAGGTGACTCAGAAGAAGGATCAAGGCTCATGGCAGATAACATCTGAACACAAGTTCCAGGGCAATGGTTTAAGGTAATCTTTGTACAGGCAGGGGATTACTCTCAGTTATCCGCTCTAGCTGGCCCTGCTTTGAGCAGGACATTGTTTCAGACAAGGTCTAATATCCCTTTGAAACTACATGATTCTCCAATTTTATGAATATTAATCAGTATAATAACATTCCTATTACTTCTGAACTCGTGTTTGGTAATGAAAGTACTAGAATATCTAGATATCCTTTCAGAATTTGCATTTTAAATCAGAAAGACTTTGGAAAAGAGTTGCAAGCTTGGGCAGAAGTTTGGCAAGCCTGTCTTACCCTGTTTTTACTTCTCCAGTGTGTCTCAGAAACAGAGTAAGAGCTGACTTATTTATGCTCCCTATGTATTTGCCCTGGAGAAGATTTGGATAGTAAAGGACTTCTTAATCTAGTAGTCAAGAGAATAATGATTATAGGTTGCTGACTTTTTTATTTCAGTAATCAATTTATTTGATGTGAAGTAGTATTTCAGAAGAACTAAGAAAATTACAAATTTCAGCACAAGGTGGCAAATATATCTGAAAAGAAAGAAAGAAGTTCCATAGGAATGTGAAGAATTTTTAAGATATAAGAATATCTCATTTCAACATTTGCTAAATGTCTTTCAGAATTGCTTCAACTTTTTCATTAAGGCATTTTTTAAATGAAGCTTTAAGCCTTTTCTGTAGCACTTCTAATGAGAAATTGAAAAATGTTTTGAAAGAAAAAAGCTTAAGAGTTTATTTAACCAGATGAAGAAATAATTCATTTTCTTTATAGAAAAGACATTATGAATTAACTCAAAATATTCCTACATTTTTTGTCTCTTTGAAAATAAAAGCCAGTCCATATTTTCCCAATATGAGCTTCCACTCATATTTTATGTAGACTTACTGGCACATTCATGGGGTTCTGGATGGATTATTACCCTGTATCTGTTGAAAGAAAAACTCCACTGCTTGACCAGCTTAAGTAAGAGATACAGTGGATGAAAACGATCAAACTAGATAATTGGGAAGAAAAACAACGTGCAGATATTTAAATACAACAATATTTAATCTTTAGGGTAGCTTACCAAAACATGAGAAGTTTTCTATGCAAACAAGATTTTATTGCTCTTTAAAATATGCTCTAATTCAGTTAAAGTTATAGTCTGTGCTATGAAGGAGCTGAGACCAAATGATACTGTCCTGTGTCTTAAAAAAATAAATGAATCTGGCCAATAAAATTCAGCATTAAAGGATTCTCAGCAATCAGCCACAAGTGCTGAATCACTTGTTGTAAGAGACTAGAGCAAGTGCTTCTCTCTTGATTTTTACATCCAAAATTGACCCTGTCAGAATCAAATCTCAAGCTTTCATTTCCAGAAAAGAATGAAAATGGAACACAGTGGAGATAGGGAATTACTTAGAAGAATAAAATGGTTTATTTTGTGACTAAGCATTAAATTAGTAGCAATAAATATTTACAACAGAGCAGTCCTGCAAAGACTTGATGTTTCATGCCGGCTGGAGACTTTGATTCATAGCAGAATTACAGAATTTCACACTCTACCTTCATTTATTCATGCAAAAATGAATAACATTACTATTGCACCACAGGACTTCATTGTATTTTACTGCAGATATTTATATTCGTTTAGCTCTGTTCATTATTGTGGCAGTGTAATGTATACTTTTGAATATATTAATCACAGCTATAATGGGACATAAAGGAAACAGAATATGTTCCTGTAATAATATATTGGAAGTTTAATTTCAATTTAATATGCTCTAAAATCAGAAAAATTATAGATATAGATACAAAGCATTTAATTAAACCAATCACTCTGGCTGTGCCCATTCTATCTCTGTTAACAGCATACAGATGCATATATCATTTGCCAGACCCAGCCTGGTGCCCTGGCCTTGACAGAGCCCATCAGGATGTCCATCCCATGCTTTTGAACGAGCACCATGAACTATCCCACAGGTCTTCACGATCTACAATCAGAAGCTTTTATACTATGCAAAGTTCAGTAACCTCCCCTGCCTCGGATATCTCCTGTGATCACCCCAGCATGCTCTAAATAATCTAGATCTCATTTTTTGCTGTCCTTCAGGCTCTATCCCGAAACTGAGGGTCAGCCAGCCCACTTGAGGGCCACCCTCTATCTCCATCAGATATCTAGGCAAACTGGGGGGGATCTAGCATGCCTCACCTGATCCATACTCATGCACAGGAGAAGAGCAGGCCTGCCTCTGTCTGTAGACCAGGCTTCAGGTATAGTCCAAAACAGTCTCACTTTTGTAGAGTTCCAGGCATGGACAAGAGAAGCTAGCATCAACCACACAGCACTCCATACCTGCCATGGCCAGAAGTCTTTCTTAGCTATTGCACTGCCTGGATAAGGATGAAACATATATGCACACTGCAAATCTAGTGTTAAACATTCCTCTCTGCACAAAAATTGAGGAACCTACTTTCACATTTTACTACTTCAAATGTACACCTACAGCCAAGTTAACAAGCCAATATAGGATGCCTGCAAAGGGTTCCTCCATGTTTTCTCACTTTCAAGTGGCTCAGGTGCCATGACCAGTTATACTAACCAACTTCACCTTCTCCTCTCCAGGTGTTCTGCTCTTTTTCAGCACTCACAGAGTGGCAGTCCCTTCCTGACAGCAGAGAGAGACATTCATGGTACTGAGTTACCTACCTGCCCTGCAGATGGTATGATCCTTAGGCTATGGATCATATGGCCCTAACTAGCCTGTCACAGTCCACACTGGAATTACCAACAACACTGCCTTCCAAAACTTCCTTATTCTCAGAGAATACACATCTGTGAGTCGTACTAATGGAGTGCTTCACCAAGGACCTGGCAGCATGGGGAGCTAGGAGTCAAGTGGGTAGGACGTGGCCCTTATCCAAACCTGGCACATAACCCTGCTGTTGTACCTTCACCTGAGATCACTTCCACAGAAAGAAAGTAGCAGTTGCCAACTTGTCGTACTATCCCAGTGGGTGGCCAGGAAACCCCTTTCTCCTTCCTAGAGTTACTTGATATTGTGAAGAGCCATGACCTGTTTTACTAGTGAGCTAGCAATGAGGAGATGAAGCAACCAGAATGTGACCAGAACCATGCATAGAAAATCCCCAGGGGGAAGGATGCTAACGTGTGCCTCAACAAGCCCATGACTCAAGTCAAGACCAGGAGAAGGGGGACATGCCTGAGAGGATGTCTAGCTAGGGTGTGGAGGGCCTGATCATAACCAGATCTTGCCATGTAATCATAACAGAGTTCTGCCATGTAATTGTTTACCAGTCTGAACGGTGTGTTTGCATTCAGCAGTTGTGTAGAACAACTTGTAAATGCTGCCATGGCAGCTAATGCAGGCTGGTATAGAAGGGGGAAGGAGGGTTGTATGTGCAAGTCACCTGCAGATACCTGGGAAGTTCTATGTCCCTCGGGAGAGAAACGCCTGTTAGCACTGCAGTCGGCCACAGCAGTAACCTGGCCATGGCACAGCTTGCTGCCAGGTGGAGTTGCCAGGCAACCTGCTACACCTACCACCGCTTCTCCCCAGCACAGAGAATGGCTCCATCCATGAGAAATCCAGAATTCCCCTTTGTCCAGGAGAAAGGGAGAGCAGACGGATAGGGAAGGGCTGAGTTGTTTCCAACAGGCTCCCTTTCTCCTCAAGAGTGCTATGTACTACCTTTGCCTTTGTCTTTGTCTGGCTAAAACTTGCCCATCATTATCTGAAATCTAAGCAGAGCAGTCTACCATCATCTACACAACCCTTGCTCTCCACTCCCAGAACATTAAGCATTCTCACCACAACTCAGCTCCTCTCCAGATGTTTAGCTGGTCCACATGTACTGGTTTCAGCTCCTTATGAAGGGGAGAGGAGGAGAAAGCAGCTACAGATGGGTGTCCTGGATTCTGGAAACTTGTCTGTCTGCAAAGGTTAGTGTCACAAATGTGGATACTTCTTTGAACTTAAAGCCTAGGGCAGCTCTGCCATGCTCAGAATACAGTCCTATCAGGCAGCCTCCTTGCCAGAGCAGAGATGAATCCTCATCTCCTCTTGTACTGATGAGTATCTGAATCTTTTCTGGGCTCAGGTTGCTCCTTGGTATTTTGCTGCTTCTGTGGTGCCAGATAGGTGGGACCAAATGGCTTTTTACAATGTGCAGCTGAGGATGGTGAATGTGTGCAGGGTGTGAGGGCATGGTGAGATTTAAGGAGCTATCAAGACTTGGCAGACTTGCAAGCAAGCTGCACCCGCTGTTATGTTGCCCTGTTAGCAGGGAGCGCTGGGATGCAACTGTGCATGATGTGCAGCACCTCCACCTGCACGGGCTGCCTTAGAGAGGGAGCCCAGACTGCGCTCCAGCACACCTTGGTGCCTAGGCCGTGAAGATTATCAGTGGTCTAGGACTCCCAAACAAAATCCACAATGCTCCAGTTTGGCAGAACAGATGAGCTCTGAAAAAATGTTGTTGCTAAAAATGTAGCATACCATCACTGTAGAAAATAAGCCTGACCATGAACTTCAGGTCAGACTTGTCTGTCATTTGCCATGTGCCTGCTGACACCTGTTCAAACCATGCTGCAGGTTCTGGATGTCAGCTGGGAAGCAGAAAGCGAGCAGGTCTGACACTGAGAAAGGACAGATTATTTTGCTTTTCCCCTCTCGTTCCTCACAATGCAAATTATTTGTATTTGCCAGAAAGAACTGGCAAAGGGAATGAAATGTTAGGATGAAGTGAAATAACACAGGAACTTATACCAGAATGCTGTTCAATCACAGTCAGAGCTAGAAAGACCTTCAGAATAAGTGTATTGTGTTTGAAGAGAGCCATGCTAATTCCTTGTTTATATGATAGGCAGAGCTGTAGCAGAGTTCCAGATAAAAACAAACTTCTAGGCTATACTGATGTTATATACACAAGTTATCAAAAAAAACATAACGCCAGGAAAAGCATGATATTATGTGAAACCAATCCATATAAATCTTTCATATTGTATATATCCTCCCTGGGAAGAGTACAAAGGATATGTGGTATGTCTAATGTATTGCTGAATCGAATATTCTTTTATATTTATTTACTAGCAGACAGGTACAACGTACTGAATTTATAAACTGAATTTGGCTTTTCAGGCTTGTTAGTTCATAATATGTGTAAGATATTTTCACTGTAAAGATACTGAAAACAAACTTGTAATTTGTCTTACAAAGATGACTTTGAAATTAAGAAGAATATGGGACAAAATTGTATCTTTTTCAAGTTCATTGTTAATTTTCACCAAAACTGCAGTTCATTATTTTAAAAAAAAAGGATATGAATAATTTTCTGGACATTCAAATAAACTGATATGGCTCAGCTGCCAGTTAGTAATAATTATAGGGGTTTTTTTTCTGCAGATATTGCTATAATCAGGTGAACTTTTTATAATAAAGGCTAAGCAGTACCTTTTGTAGGATAGCTCTAAATAGCTGGTAATTGACACAGTAAATTCCTGAAGATGATCTTGACATTTCCTTGAAGTTGACTCCATTGAAGAGAAAGAAATGTGACAGAGAGAAAGGAGAGACAGAAGAGACGAGAGATTAGAAAATAAATGAAAGATGGGCAATGGTTGGTGCAGGAATCCACCAGAAAAGTAAAATGCTGGATTCATTGACTTGCTCCTCTGCTTGTTCCCTATCCCTTCCCTGAAAGGCTCATGAGTTTCCCCATGTTTTCTATTGTAAAGAGAGAAACCCCCTCAGCTTCTGCTTGCAGACTCTTCCTTAATGACATTGCTCTGATTGCATTTGCAGTACTTTTGTTCTAATAGCATGAAAATGAAATTAAGAGGAGAGACCAACCCTTTGGACAGGGCATTGTAGATATGAGGCATTCATTTTCTTTCTACTAAGGCAATCATTTTGCTTGTCATAATACAATATTTGATTCTTTTCTTACTGAAATAAACTCTTACAAATTTAAGCAGTAAAGCAGCTTTGAACTACTGATAGACACACTATCAGTATGGAATTTTTTTTCTCTACCACGTGCTTAATTTTATAATTTTCTTCACTGTCACTGGTTAATTTTGAATCTATGGTCAGATTAGGAAGTTTGATACAGAATATTTTCAATTTAAATGGATTTCTCTGCTGTTATTAAAAAAAAAAAAATTGCTCTAAGTACTGACTGTAAAAGTCACAGAGCTTTAGATCATTTCCCCTGGGAGTTTTTTTAGTATCCTTCCAATTAGTCAGTCAATCGGATGTTCTATTAAACATGATAGTTTATTCTTCCCTAGGGATTTCCTTCTACGCTCTTCATCCAAGATGTTTCCAGAAGAGGAAGAAAGTTTTTAAAGCATCTACTCCCCCAGCACAGTATTTATGATGACTAATATGCATCCCATGCTATGAATGATAAAGAAGCAACTGCACAGTGATTTGCTCTTTTCTTTTAAAAATATTTGCTGCATTTTATTTCTAGTCAACTGTCTCTTTTGGTAATACTCAGACGAATGACAATGGTAACCAACCACCCTCACTGACTTCCATCAAGTATTTTTCCAGTGATGGTAAAAATTATGCATATTTCCAGGTGCCTAATTTAATATAAATTCTTATTCTCTCTACTGCATAAACACAAAGATTGTGTTATTCATAACCACAGTTTTTGTTATACTTTCTATTAGATTCTAGTGTCCCCCTGAAAAGTAGGCTGTCACTGTGTTTACAAAATATATGTAAATTTACATGCGGAAGATACATAGGATACATATCCCAAAGACTTCAGGTGATTCTATTCACATCAGTTTTTCTTCTTTCTAGGGAAAAAGTCTAACAATAAAATCATTAAAAGGTCCTTCAGGCAGATAACTCTCTTCTAATTACATGAATATATATATCTGCAATATATTTACATAGAATTAAATTCCTCAGGTAAAATAAAAGCCTGTGAAAGATTGTATGTATTTCTTCAGTCCTACAATACACATTTTCTTTCACAGAAAGAATATACAGACTAGTACAGTTTGCTTCTCTTACCACTTCCGTTGTCGCTAGGACAGATGCCAGGAGCTTGGATCCCAGGTGATGAGGATGCTCACTCCCTTGCTACTGAGGGTGACCCACTGCGCAGCCGTACTCTGCTGCGTGAGTTGGCCAGCCCGTTGCAGTGTGATGCTACAACTCTACAACCCGGCCTCACAAAAATGGCTGTAAGTCCTGGTATTCATATTAGTATGACAATGCAATTACACAGGCTTGAGCCAAAACTCCCTTATCACCCCTGTGCTGGCTTCTCAAGAGGGACAACTTGGGCAGAGGTGAGCAAGATTCAGAGATCAAAACCAGTGCAGCTCAAAACCTGCTGCTACGGGTAATGTAGATGTAGCTGGCTCAAGTGTCATGGAGTGGTGGACTTTGGCCCGCACATAGCTAACATCAAGAGTAAAGAACAGTCATGGAGACTGCTATTTTGTGTCATACATAATCTGTATGGTCTGCCCCACATTTTGATTACATTCAGCCTATGAACTCAGTGGCCATAGGGTGAGCTGGACCAGCTTACCACTTGAGCAGAAATCTGATTCATCCATAGCAAGACCAAAAAAAAAAGATTATGCAAAATAACAACTAAAGTACTGTCAGACCAGTGAATTGAATTAAGTCACTTTTCAGCCTAGATTTTATATAAGAGATGCAGTGGAAATACAAGGGGCAGAGAGGCAAAGAAAACAAGAATGTCGTTTTTAGCATCTGACTGCAGGTAAACCAAATGGTGTATAACATGGAGCTGCACCCTGCACTGAAGGGGGCAATTAGGTGAACTGCACGACAGATTTACAGCACATTTTCAAAGCACAGTTCTACAAAATACCATCCCCCCCCAAATGAAATCCTGTATGTTCAAAATGACCAGGAGTGAAATAGCAGAGTTCTAGGAAAGCTATTAAGATGAAAAGTAACAGAAACACATTCACGCAGCGATAAAATCAGAGTCAGAATTATTCAATAGAGGTTTTTGTTAAATAAATCAAGTATATTTAAAACCAAATTCTCACCCTTGGACAAAGCTCAGGAGACCTTCCTTTTGCAGACAAACCCTAATAAATAAGCTGATAAACAGCATTTTACAACTAAGCTGAAATTTTCACAGTCCATTGCAACCTAGAGAGTGAATCAGTGAATTTGCATAGTGACATATACGTACACAAATGATATTTTGGCCTCATTCTAAGTACTGCGAATCCTCTTAAAAACAAATAACAACAAATGATGTGTACAAGTACAGCTTCTTTCAACATGACATCACCTACACATAGAACTCATAGTGCAAGATGCTGCTTTCTTCAGGGCACTGATTACATAGGCAAGCATTTAATCCTTAATATACACTTTTGGGTCTAATGCATACTACCATATTATTCAAATCTTGGACAAAACACCTTAGTTTAGCAATAAAAGTCTGGTCATAGCCCTAGAGAAGAAAGTAAAGTTCAATTTAAAAAACCAGACCTGGTAGAAAACAGTATTTTAGTTGTTATTTTGCATCATCTTTTTTTCCTTCTGTCTTATAACTAGCTTTTTTCTCTTTCTAGTGTTTGGCTATTCAGAATAGTTTTTGTAGTAGGAAAGAGCTGATACAGAAAGAAGCTTATAATAATTCAGAAACTTTCAAAAAGGCGGAAATACTTTTCTCTAAAACTAACAATTTTGGATCATGCAGCGTTTTAGCATTTGATGTTCTCCTTCAGAACAGTCTTTGTTCTGGAGAAAATTCAGTGAACACAGAATATTTTAAAGATACTTCTAAAATGAAAGAAAAATAAGTAACAGAAGAGATTTGATACAGGCTCCAGAGCCATAGACAAAAAACAGAAAAATTACTTAAATTTGTGATTACATCCCTTCAGTGGCAGGAAAAAGTAACTCTTTTAAACACACGTGGTTTGCCTTTTATTTCTAGACAAAAATTTTAGATCACAAAAATTACACCCCTTCAAAGATGTGCTTGTAACTTTTCACCACAGCAGCTGCCCACAACGATTGTCAACAATACCAGAGTCTGGGTCACTAGACCCAGGAAAACACTCCTGGTGGAAGGTCCTTGATCTCTCTCCCATAGAAGGTCAGCAGTGACCTTAACCCATGAGGTCCCCTGTAGATGACAGCTCTTTGGGACCATTCCATTGACTTTTACCTGGGCAAAACTCCCACAGACTTCCAGTGGACAGTCTTTTATCTGCATAAGCACTTCAGGTCCAGGAGTTGAGCACCAACATAGTGCTTCACAGAGAACAGTGACTAGTCATCCATTCCCGAGTTTCCAGCATATCTTTCACTATGATGTCCAGACAGCAAGTCCAAGATCAGTAAAGGTGTTTGTTTGCCATTCAGTTTTACTACTATCATCCTATGAAATATTTACTCTAGTTCCACTAACCAAACGCGTGTATTGAGGCAAAAATACATATAGCAAAAACTCTGCTGACATAAATGATCAATTTATAGGCATAGGTAAAGTTTTAGTTAGTCACCAGAGCATACAGAAAGGGTTCATGACTTTGGGGAAGATTTGGTCCCAGGAGAAAGGCATAAGATTACTTGCATTAATCATGCTTTTGGGAATTGCAGTCCCAAACTGTTCAGCTTTATTCTGCAAGGCCAGGTGATGTAGTGATATAAGTGGGAATGATACTGTGATTCAGAGCTGCAAAATGAGAGTTGAAGTCTGTGAAACGCATTGTAGACTCCTTCTTTGATGGCCTTCTGTTGTGCTCGTTTGGGTTAGGCTGCCAAGCAGTTCCCTGCAGGTGTCCATACAGCTATCTGCTACCATTGATATAATGATGAATGTCACTTCATTGGTATTTTCAGCCCTCATCTTACTGCTTCCCTTTTGTCCCCTACTCTGTTTGAGCCATGAACTTTGCGTTTCTGTGTTCATGAATACATATAAAAGATTGCAAATAGTCTGAGAGCTTTTTAAAGTTCAAATATAATTAAGATTTAGGGTAAGGAATACCTGAAGTTTATAGGTACAGAGTTGCTGTCAAGGGGAATGGGGCAAAACAGCACAATGTTCTGCATTTCTTTCAATTATTGTTAAATGAGTTAAATTTCTAGAAAGAGTGACTATGCATGCTCATATTTGCTATATGCATCATAATTAGAAAATCTCTAATATTTGTGTTAATTCCTTGATGATTAGAACAATTGAAAAACAGAACAGGGAGGACTATCATAAATCCAGAGGGAGCTCTCCTTGTGACTATGAGCTCCAAGGCTCTAAGCAAGAGGTTTGGAGGCTCCTGAGGGGTGTGGCACCTCCTGTCCCGTGGAGCCCCCATGACTGAGAAATTGCATGCACTTTGTAGTGTCAGGCATGCAGTAACACAAGAAACAAAAATCACTATGATTTTTCAAAATGCTTGTATGCCTGCTTCCCCATAAAGTAACAGTGCCAGACATGCAGATGCTTTTGAAAACTATAATAGTAGACACCACTCTAAACTATTTAAGACTTAAGTACATGTAAAATCCATCCCTTACTGCCCAATAATCTTTACAAAACCTTTCTAGCTACAGAGACAGGTTTCATTGCAGTGAGTCTGCTGTCAGACCAGGGCTCACAGTCTAGCCATATTGCAACAAATTCACCTTAGTGTTAGTCCTTATGCTGACACTTTGATAAACTAGAACTACAGCTCTGATGAGAAATAGTGTGATAATGATCTCTGGCAAACATTCACAAATGAAAAAGAGAAGTAGGGACAGCGGTGTAGTGTCTTGCTTCTCAGCATTAGAGACTGTTCCTACTAGAGACATCTGGGCAGTACAGAGCGCTCTTGCTTTCTCTCTCCCTTGCACTCTCTCTCTCCACCCCCCCACCCCCCCCACCCCCCCCCCCCCCCCACCCCCCCCCCCCGCTGCTTCTCAAACACACTTTTAATTTTTTAATTTTGGGAACCAGAAATGTAATGAGATCCAAACCATAATTTAAGGTTAATTTAGTGTTAAATTAAAACAGAAAGTCTGAAACTGACAGTGTACCTCATTCTTTAGCATAAATCAGGAGTAAAGACCTGGGAAATCAGACCCTATAATTATGAACCAGAAACAGAGCATGATCAAATCAAACCATAGCTTAAATATGTGTAAATTAATTTTATCAGTGATTCACTTGATTTATTTTATTTATCTCTTATAACAACATTCATTGTCAAATCACCCTCATTACTTTGTTAACCTAGGATTTTTATCAAACACACAGAACCCAGGACTGTATCTAAAGTTATTTCTTTGATTGGCCATGGTGTTTTTCTTAATTTAAAAAGACTCACAAATTCTTCAGCTGTCCCTTCCTTAATGCATGACTCAATCAAGCTTCCCAGGTTGCTTACAGCTGTTAGCATGCCATTAATTACAACAGGTGACAATAGTGACAGACATACTCCCAAGCATCTTCCTCTCTAGTGAAGCACACAGTTGTACTGTGGCACCGGCTGCCTTAAGCACCACCCCACCCCACCCCACCCCCCACCCCCCACAAAAAAAAAGCTAAAAATTCAAGCAGAGGATAGTGTGTACATACCTTTTGGACCCTGATGGTTAATTAGTATTGTTAGAACAATTAGAAGGTTCCAGTCACAATTAGATACTGGCTGAATAACTCTACATTTTGTGTGCTTGTTCCTGCTACAGATGCACCTTGTAAAAGATGAGAATAAAAACCATGTACAGATGAGATAAGAACCAGTGTTTGTTGGACAGTATCATAAGGCTTATATTTTGAGTTTAGAAGACTTTCTATATCGATATATTCATCAAATTAATTAGTAACTGATAGATGCAATACATCAAAACCATGAAAAATGGATACAGAGTAAAACTTATGAAGACAGAGAAACTACTTTGAGAGCCTAAATTTCATCCTGAAAATTGACTCAGCTGAATTTCCAGCTCTCAGGTGTTTAAAAAAATGTTTATATAACTGAAGATGCACATGGGCACCTACTACGGAGCTTTTAAGTATCTACACCTGTTGAGCATTTTTAAGTATCTCGCTAGGGTCCAGAGTTCCAAAAGAACCACAATTGTATTGTTTCCTACAGAGGTAAAGCCCTATAAATTGAGGACCATCTCTCCAAAGAAAAAATTTTAGTCTGTACACATATGCATTCCTGGCTTAAGGAATCCTGGAAATGATGTAGGTCTTTTAAAGTGTCATGAAAATGCAGGCTAGATCTAACAAATCTTGAGCTGCAACTGGAAGATTCACCATAACTAACTTACTTAGGCTGGTATTTCATCTAAGTAACTTTTAATCATTCACCATTAGAACAATAAGAGACATAAGGAAAAAGATTTAAATGGTAAGAAACATTTCATACTTGCCATCTGGTTCAAGAGGAAATAATACTAAAATAACTCAAATCTCTTCTGTAATTCTTAAATAACCTTGCTCCAGATCTTACTTGACAGGAAAAAAATGGGCACCTTTATTAATACAATTCATAAGAAACAAGGCATCAATATCTAAGCTGCTCATCTCTTACATTTGTTGCAAAATAGTTGTTTTCCTCTGTTGAATCCTCAGTTTGGAGTAAAGGCAGTATTCCCTTGTCCTGTGTCTCCAGTTTTCAGAAGTTGTGAAGATGCCAAAGGAGGAAAATAGGAAGAAAAGCGCAGGGTGTTAGGACTTTCCTGAACGCCTACTCTCGTTCAGCTGTTCCATCTCCTGTCAGAGCTGTAGAGTTGGATTCTGATTTTAGTGACAATTCAGTTAGTTCAAAGTAAGTTCACAGTATCTTCCCTGATGGGCATGGAGAGTTCCTCTGGACTGAGAATCAGGCCCACACAATGTGTCTACTTTCTGTCTGAAGGAAAGGGAAATAAATGTTTGTGTGGAGCTAAGAGGAAGAAATGGGAATGCATGTCTTGGAAGTGCCTTTCTATTACAGCAGAAACTCCTTAACTTCCTCTCTCCCTCTGAAATTGAGAGGGAGAGATATAGGATAGAAATAGAATAGAAAGGAAAACCTTTAAAGTGTCTTCTGTTTTATCTTTAATTGAACTATGAAGTCTATTTTCTACTTTTCATTATCTATGTATTTCACTAATGCAAGATTAGTGAATAGAAGAATAAATGCACAAAATTATTACATTTAATTACTCAACACATTTCATTAACATATTAAATGCATAATTTTTTTTATTTCTGAATAAATGCAAGGACTACATTTTTTTTCTGATATTAATGTTCTGTGTATAAAAAGCTAACAGGAATACTTTTATTCTTTAAAAAAGTTAACATGTAGATTGTACCAAAATAACAAAATACATGAATTAAATACAAGTAGAATAAATATGTTATATTAGTTATCATTTGCCTATATGCTGGCATATCATCCAGTCTTCACATTATGAAACACCACTGAAAATGCTGCAGATTGTGAAAAGAGCTATGATGAGTATTATTGCCACCCAACATTTGTGGTACAAAGCTTCATTTCTTTTAGTCTATTGTCCAATAATCTTCTCTTATTCATGTTACTCTCCAAATGTGAAAATATGTTTTTAGCTCATCTTTCAATTTTTGGATAGCATTATGTGCTCTGAAGGTAATTTTCTGTGAGGGGACAATGTGAAAATTGTAAACAATTTATGTCCATGTCTGTGCTATGAGAGCATCTTTAATTGTTAAAGTAGAAACAAAATCTTCCCAGCCTCATGCAGAAGCACAAGTAAATTGGCCTTGGGTTTCTAACACTGCAGAGATATAGGTTATTAAAAAATTATCGGCTTTGAGGTTACAAGAATAAATTGTAACAAAAACCATTTCTATTGTTTTTATGGTTGGGAAAGTCCTCCTAACAGTCTACACATTTACCTAAGTTTAATAACTTCAAATTTAATCTTAAACTATTTTTTCATTTGTCTTTACATTCCACTGGGTAGATCTGAAGGACAGTGGAATAAATTTTTCGTATTCTGAGTCCACTAAGGGGAACACCTCTACCCCACACTGCACTAGCTCAAGGAAAGCTGCATGCTTGAGCAACGTCTTGCTGCAGTGCATTGCAGCTGATCAGAAGTCCACGGCTCTCAGTCCTGCTAATATGTTAGCTGGGAGAGACTGCAAAAAATATGAGGAGTACAGCAACTTTTCAGTAGTGTGTGTCCTAAGCCTCCTGAGTAATTTATCACCTCTGAAAGGACCATGCCTCTTAACTCCCTGACCTAAACCAATGCATAGAGCTGCACTATATTGTTCAAAGGTTGTCACAGATGGTTGCCGTTAGGTGTAGGTGACTTATCTTCAGGAGGGTCATATCTGGGCACCAAAGAACTCCACCTACTAAGTGCATCTACATGTGCTACAAGAATAGTGGTAGTATCAGTCTCCGTCATAGCAAGCAGCTTCTTCCTGAATAGGCATCAGATAGAGATTATTCAGAGTTGGAGGCTGAGTGGTGTGTGGGAGAAGGGATCTAACAGGAACTGTCAGTTGAAGAGGTGGACATGCACACGCATGTCTTTAATCACTAGGCTCTCTTCCAAAATGGCCCATCCAGTGTATAAGTTTTCTGTGGATTTTAGAGAGGCCCAAATTCAGAGAAATTCTTTTTCAAGCTCCCCCTTGACCTGCAGACTTTGTGCAGTGTTATAAGTGCACAAGTGTGGGAGGGGAGAATGAGCTGGATTTCCCCTTTGTTAATATCCAGAACCCATCAGAAGGTTGTGATGCATCAGTCAAATTAAACAGGTAAGCAGTTATCACTTGGGTATCGCACTAATGCCTTATTAACTGCTATTTTATTTTAGAAATGTAAAAGAATCAGAGTGGTAAAACATACTTTCAATTCCTATTGAAATTTTACTTAATCCTGCTTAAATTAAATTAATCTTGTTTAAATGCTGACTTAAAAGCCACAAAATGAGGTCCCCAAATACATCGTTATATCATAGCAATTATTTGGAACAAAATTATAATAATCCTTATTCCTTTTATCGTCATGCTAGCAATTCATTATTGCTCTGCTCAAAAGGATTTTAATACAACATATGGAATCGGCCCTTCACTTCTACTAGAATAATATTTATTAAATCCATGCTATTTTCTCAAATTTTATTTAATAGGTTGCATTTTTTGTTTCAGTCCTATTTGTACATGTACTGTACATTGACATAAAACAGGAAAATAACAACTGACAGGCACTGTAGGATTGCAGTAATTATTTTAAAATAAGACTGATTTGTTCTACTGCTTCTTTCCCTGAGGCCAATAACTGGAGGCTAGTTATACTGCAATCCAACAAGCCAGAGGAAAAACACCTGTTGCATATGATTATTCTCTATTAAAATGTAATGAATAATTCAACATGAATATTTTAAAAAGCAGCATTGTTATCATGCCTCTTAGTTCTTAAGAAAGTATCTGTAGCTGAAGAGAGAGAGGGTCAGGTCAGCCCAAAATATTGTCTGTGTCCTATCAGGTATATTAGTCCATTCACTTTCTTACATTTACCAAATACACAATTTTGGTTTTACCTATCATTGATAGAGCAGTGAACAGCTTCATTAAAATCATAGAATCATAGAATAGTTTGGGTTGGAATGGACCTTTAAAGGTCATCCAGTCCAACCCCCCCTGCAATGAGCAGGGACATCATCAACTAGATCAGGTTGCTCAGAGCCCCGTCCAACCTGAGCTTGAATGTTTCCAGGAATAATGTTCTCCCGATTTTCTACATTATATTATTATATACATAGATATACGTGGGCTGCAAAACCTCAGCTGAGCAAGATGATGGATTTCTGCAATGGTCATTCTGAATAAGCAATTCCAAAGTTAAGGCAGAGTAATTAAGGTGAATTTTATAGTGATATGACTTGTGTTTCATCTGAAATAATTTCCCATTTCACCAAAGTCAACGGGTGGTTCCTATTGGATGCAGTAGAACCTAGGTAGATGTTACTTGCCAGGTCAGTGACTCAGCATATTTTCCAAGAATTCCTTTATTGCTAAAATTTCATGAAAGATAGATAAATTTTGTGCATTGACACTTTTAAGCATACACCACCTTGGGATTAGCAAAAGCTCAAAAGATCATAAAGGGCTGAAATATGCTAACTGACTAATAGAAAATTATGACCATCCTCCTTAAATGTACATCAAGAATGCTCAGCAGCTTGCAGCACCGGGCTCTCATGAAATAAGAGAAAATTTCTTACCAGTACAAATAGATACAAAGTTAATATATGTATTTATTTCTTCTCACACAGCTCTAATAATCTAAACTCTCACTTGTTTCAAGGTGCAGAAGTTGCATGTTTTCAGCCTCAAGGAAGGATCTACAGAAAGAGAGGTAGAGGAGCTCTATTCTTTATTAGTAGTAACTATAATAGTAGTTTTACATCCCCTGACTCCTTGAGCACTGGCTAAGCCATCCGGACTCTGTCACGGTTCAATTTGAACAAGCATCCTCCTGAAATTCAAACTGGGTTGCTGTAAATATAAATCACCAAAACTTCCACTTCTAAAAGCTCGTTCACTCGGAATATGACTTACAGGGACAAGTTATATTATTATTTCTGTAGCTTTACACATTTACTGGAAAGACAATCAATAGTACCCATGATTCACAAAGGGAAATAACGCTTTTGTTCAGATGCTGCCTACTGGCAGATCAGGCAACAAATTCAGTAATCTTTTCAGTGATTTTTAAAATCCTTTCACAAACCAATCACTGAATTCATAGCCTCAGAGGGTGACCTAATCCTGATTAGACCTGTATGAAAATGATTGTGTTCATGGGAAACAGACACATTCTAGCATTGGGAGTGATATTTCTAATGGTTCCTATGTTTTGCAGTATTAAAAAAATATTTTAAGGAACTCATTTATTTCTGTAAATCAACATTTCTTCTCAATACCATACCAAAAAACTTCCTGGATTTAAGATTAGGTAGAAGAGATGTTATCAAAATTCTCACTGTGGGACAATAAGGAACATCCTCTCCCCACAACTTCTTTACTCTTTTTCTACAAACAGCTCACAGCTAGTTAATTTGCAGGCTGTTTCACAGCACTCCTAAAGCATTGCAGCAGGCTTTGGAATCATAAGTAACTTTAAACCAGCTACAGATAGCATGTCTGGAAATGGGCAGTTTGCATTTTTTCAAGTTTAGGACTTAGAAAGTTTTCATAAATTTTGATTGGCCTGGGGAGAAAGATTGTAGAGGGTCTCTTCTAATTTTCAGTTTTTTCTAAGCCATTTTGTGCAGTATTTTATGTTCATGAATGTTGTTAGCATGGTTCTTTTAGCAATTACAATTTTCATGTTGTCAGCCTTTTCTCTACCTGAGAAATACATATTGGGTCAGAGCAAAAGCAAGTTGAATGAACCTTCTGTAGGTCAGGAACAGAAAGGCTTCCTAAGCTAGATGGTGGATCTACATGATCACATTAAGAAGATTCCTTATTTTTCATAGATTATTCCAACCCTTTTTTGAACTAGACAACATCTTCAGTTCTACTACTGAACTTGCACAGTTGCACAACTTTCTCTGTCTTGTTTTAAATCCTAATTTCATCGGGTTACCCTTTATACCATGAGACAGATTGATTAATTATTTCCCATTTTCTTTTTCCATATCATTCATGATATTATGGACATCTATCCTCTCCCTGAAGTTGTCCTACTCTAGCTTCATGCAGAAGTTAAGCAAAATATTTGATTGTTTTTATTGTCCTGTTCTGTTCTTCTTTTCTAATTCATCTATATTCATTTAGAGATGAAATCATCAAACTTAAAGCAATAGTCAAGATGTGGAAATACTACAGGTCCACAAATTACAATAATATTTTTTTTTCCTAAATATAATTAAATACTCTATGCATCTTTGTGTTGTTTTCACAGAGAACCCTACAAATGTTTTGAAGTATTTTCCTGTGGCACTGCAATTCTGTCCCATAGATGTCTCTCAGCAGTCCATCTTGGCATCCAGCAGTCAAGTCCTCATCATCACTACACTGCCTGCATTTCTGATGAAGAAAAGCTACATAACATCATCTTGCTTCCCAGATGTAATGCCATCCCCTGTAGTGACCTCCTCCATGTCTGATGAGTTGGTTTCACTATATGAGTTGATAGGAATATCTCCGTAATTACTTCTGAAACTGTTAGTAACCCATCATTTTCCATAATGTCATGCTACGGGTGTCCACCCAGAGCTTCTAACCACATATACTGCCAGGCTGCCGAAGCCATCCCTTAGGATGATTGCTGTCATGTATGGGAAATTATTACTAACTAAGAAATTTTAACTTTTATGTTTTAAGCAATAAGAAACCTTACTCTAAGTTTATTCATAAAAATGATATCCCTAGAATTTTAACGTGTTTGAACTGCTTATTTGTAGAAAGGACAGTGGGTTTCAGCTGTCACCTGAATCACAAAGTATTCCATAACATACAGATTACTTTTCCTAAAGAGTTTAACTGGCAAACTACTGCTGCAAGCTACAAGCACATGATACATACACCATATCATTCGGTGCTTGTTTTACCCTTCCTGTATTGGATTGTATTTTTATTGCACCTTTTGCCATTAAGTTAATTTTAACGAAAAAACAAACAAACCACCATTCTATCAGAACACAACACCAAAATACAATAACACCATAATACTAAAAATCTATTTGCCTTGAATCAGTTATTTGGTGAAAAAAAACCCAAACTGAATAATATAATATTGCGTGTCGAGAGAAGGGCAACGAAGCTGGTGAGAAGGGTCTGGAGCACATGTCGTACGAGGAGTGGCTGAGGGAACACGGGTTGTTTAGTCTGAAGAAGAGGAGGCTGAGTGGAGACCTCATCGCCCTCTACAACTACCTGAAAGGAGGTTGCAGAGAACTGGGGATGAGTCTCTTTAACCAAGTAACAAGCGATAGGACAAGAGGTAATGGCCTCAAGTTGTGCCAGGGAAGGTTTAGACTAGATATTAGGAAGCATTTCTTTACAGAATGGGTTGTTAGGCATTGGAATGGGCTGCCCAGGGCAGTGGTGGAGTCCCCATCCCTGGAGGTGTTTAAGAGGTGGGTTGACATAGCACTGAGGGATATGGTGTAGTTGGGAACTGTCAGTGCTAGGTTAGTGGTTGGACTAGATGATCTTCAAGGTCCTTTCCAACCTAGATGATTCTGTGATTCTGTGATAAAATAGTGGTTTACATTAAACACTGAAAAAGACATGTGAAAGCAGAATTTACCTCCATACCATCTACGAGGTTTACCTTAGCTTCCTAGTCACAGAGTTCTACCACCCTTTATGTTCTCCTTCCTTAGCTCAGCGAAATCTTTAATCACTTTTCTGCTCCTCTTCAGTTCTCCCTTTTTCCCCATACAGAATATGCCATGCATTGAGAACACTTTGATTTCCTCAAGTAGTGGAAAGGAAGGGACTGAACCTGTATCTTGTACGGTACCTTAGTGCCCTAGACTACTGTAGAAGAAATGACACATGCTTCTTATGCCTTAAAAGAAGATGGTGTCTATCACAAATTTATTTTTAGAGAGGTCAGCAATATTAAGTGCATTCCAGAAATACCTACAGCCTCAAGCCCCTGAGAAGAAAAGTGTCTACTCTCTAGTTTGTGATTTTGATTAGATATGAGCACAGAACTGAGACAGTTTGGAGCTTGTGCAAAAAATGCCTGGAAAGCTTTAGATCAAAAGATAATTCTGATATCTTCAAGATCAGCTGGCAATTGAAGCAGAGGTTTTCAGCACTAAAATGTTGGATGTAGGCATCTAAATTCCACCTAAGTTCCACCTAAGGTGCCTAAAAGTCTGTTGTTGGGTCTGGCTCCAAATTCCTTTAGTCGTATGAACAGGAAAGAAGAAAATCAATACTTTAGGTCCAAATGTGTCTGGAAATAGAGTTAATCCATTACATACACATTGTGTCATACTGAAACAATATAAGAATTCTTCTCTTACTTTGGAGAACTCACAGCTGCAATATTTCAGCTCTACTTTGCAGACTTTTATCACAGTTTTAATGAAGTATAGTTGGTTTTGAAGTAAAAGTCTGTCAGTTTTCATGAAAAGAATTAGATTTTTGTCTTGCACTGCCTGATCAGCTTTAAAATAGGGCTTAGTTCTCATTATCCCCTGAACAATATATTTTAAAGAAATTAATTGTAGTGATACATTTTAACCTGGTGTGACGACAGGCTCATTATCAAGAGTAGTATGCTAGCAGGCAAAGATGGATTATCTAAAAAAGGGGCTCATGGGAAGGAAGTTTAAAAGATTAGACTGTCTCCTGGGTAAAGGGTCTTTTTACCAAAGTCAAGAACCTTTGGGAATGCTCTACATTCACTTGCACTTTTAATAGAAAAGATGGCTTTCATTTCTACAGAAGAGGCTGTAAATTCCTCAAGTGTAACTTCTTAGACCATTATTTGTTGGTAAGAGGTAAACAAAGATCCAAATAGAAGGCAACCCAGTAGGTAACGGCCTGTCTTTTGTGGCCCCAGCACTCCAGCAAGTACCATGCTCTCAAAGTGGGAAGAGGTCAATATTTCTCTTGAAAATTTCAAATTTTGATGAAATACAGGGAAGACATTAGGACAAGAGGAAGAGAAAATAATTAGACTTTTACTGCCTCTGGTTAGAGCTCTACCACTTCTAGATTTTCAGCAGTCACTATGAGCTCTCCTCCTCCAGACTTCAGCCTACTGAACTCCTAATCATTCAATTGGCACCAAATCCTGTCCTGCTATATTTGGCAATTGTGTTGGCTCTGGCATTAGCATCCTGCATCCTGTCTTCAGTAATTTGTGGCAAAGCTGTCAGGTGGGACTCCTCCTGCAGTGGAGGTGATCCCCTAAGTGCTCTGGCCCCGTTCCTCAAGCAGGACCATGCTTGCCCACCCTGTGCCCATCAGTCCTGGCATCTGCCAAAGCAGCAGAGAGTGCCAACAAAAGATTTGAAATGGTCTTTCCTTAGAGAGAAGGACTATACTACCCACTATCACCAGTGTCTGTGAACAGAAACAGCCATGCTTTATACATTTCCTCCACCCTCAGTCAACCTTCATCCAAACACTCATAATCAAATTGAAGGCCATGATCAGGCTCATTCACTGCTGGTGAGGGAAAAATTGATACCTCATAATGCTGTGCAGCCAGCCCTGCAATCTCTAGTAGCAGTGCTTCTCTAGAGAGAAATTGGGAGATACTTTAATAGGAAAATATAGTATTTGCTTTAAACAATCTTAACTGAGGAAGAGTTACTGATGCAGCCTAGTGGCTTGACTAAATTGGAAATGGAACAAGCTTGGGAAAAATCTGTCTCAGGCAGTTTTTCAGAGGGAGAAAAGAGCATGTAAATATTTGTGCAATCTCTGTAGCACCGTGAAACACTAGTTACCAGAAGACTGCTCTTATAAAGGTGAAAGAACAGGGAAAGCTAAGAACTAAACCTTAATAACACAGAGATTGTAAAATTCCAAGAAAATTAAAGCCTTGAAGGAGACAAAAACCAAGAGATTAATCTAAAATTTTAAAAATACTATTTAATATGTATAGTTTTCACAGGAAAAGAAAAGAAACAAGGAAAAGAAGCAAGTCACAGGAGAAGAAAGAAAGAATTTTCAGAAAGAATCTAGAGAATCCAAAATGTCTTACAAGAGAGAGACATGAAATGTCTTCCCTACAGAAGATTTATATAAAGGGGGAAACTCCCAGCAGGAGACCACCTCTGTGATTAAAAACAGAAAAACTAGTATCAACAAATTCCGCTAGTTACCAAATGTTTTTCATTACTTCCGCAGTGGAGGCTTCTGCCTTGAACTATGAAAAATGCTTTTGACAAATAGCTTCCAAAAACCCAGCTTGAGGAAGCTACAAAGTTGTTTCATTCATAAGCAGAGACTACAAATTACTGGCAAAAAGTCTGGCTTCCCAGCTGCAAGACAAAACACCCCAAAATAGTGCACTCAATTAGGTGGGGTTTTTGAAGGAGTGGTTGCTGCCTAGCAAAAATAAGGGAACTGATTAACGTAATATATGTCAAGCAATGCACACTGAAGAGCCAGCTGCAGATTTTGTAATACAAAGAGGCAACAAATTTGAAAGAGGCTCTCTCTTTGAGATTATAAATCACTGAAATATTTTATTGACTGTGGTGGTTAAACTTCTCTACAGCCTCCTTGAACACCAGTGACTTCTGCAGAAAACTTTTTATCGGCAACCAAAGAGGTTTCTCAACTTTCTCTCTCCTTTCTCCCTCTCTCCTCTTTTGCCTTTCCCTACATATACACAGAGGGGAAAAAGGAATCAAAACCACAGATATGTAGGTAATGCCCAACCTGTATGTTAATAGCTTGTATTAACTTTGAAGAGCACTGCTCAAAACTAAACAGTTCTGTGAAGATTTAGAATGTCTGAATGGATTAATTTTCCTAGTGATATCTGTAATCAAGATTTCATTTTTAAATGAAAATGCATTAGCATGAAGGTTAAACTTTAAGTGGAGCAACTAAGGCCTCACATTCAAGTAAAAGTACATCATGAGTGCGAAAGATGCACAAAACCACTTCCCTCCTCCTTAACAGATTCTACTTAGAAAGCTTCTAACTGGTGGATTTTATTTGCCCTACACATTTTTATACCAACTTGTTTCAGAAAGAGTGATAAAAATTATTATCATTCTCACATATATTTAAATAAAATTAATATGAACACAAATCATTGTGTTGTACAGTTAACATTCTCGGTTTCTTTTTAATATTATGACATTTATTTAAACAGAGTGGCTGGTGATCTACTACCTTGTCTAAAACTTACCCACAGACTATCTGTGAATTCAAGCAGAAAATATCCTGAACACAGTGACAGAATGTGGAATATTTATTCTACATGAATATGCAAGGAAAACTTCTAAATTTGAGCTTTGAATTTTTTCCAGTTCTGCTTCCAGGCACCAATTTTCCAATCTTTCAGCAAAAATTTTGAGAATGCTAAATAAATGAGTAAATAAATAGCAAACCAAATTCCATAAATAAAGCATGACTTCCTTAAGAAACTCGGTTTTTGTCAGATTTTCGTTGAAGGTATGTCAGTGGATAAATAGTGCATAGGAACAAGGATGGGGTTTATTCTATGACCATGAGAGAACTCTCGCTGACTTTCTTTGTTACTCTTCAACTTGGCGATACCTAAGAGCACGTCCCTGAAGTGCCTCTCATCTACAAGTCTGTAACAATTGCTCCTCAATTACCAGCAGGCACTACAACAGCTAGCATCTCTGCCAGATATATAGAGAAGTGTTGCGAAGACTTGTTACCACTTAGAAGGATACAAAAGGAAATTAGATCATTAGGGTCAGGGTTGATGCTATACAAAGGGATAATGGTAGGGTACCAAACTGGAGCGGAAAGTCCACCAAAGAAATAGCCATCTATTGTTTTCTTTTGGATCAGGAACAAATTATGTAACTTTTCCATCACAGGAGAAATTAAGATATTTAAGAGCAAACACAGCCAACTATTCAGATGGTAGAAAAAACAGCAGCCAAAACAGAGACTATTGCCTAGGAACAAGTGACAAAATGAGGTCTAGTCAAAACCCCTGTCCACTGACCAAGAACTATTTAGAGGAGATTCTGCGTACATAAAGAGAAACTTGTGGCTTTGGAAGGACACAAATTGTAAGTGACATTAGCTTTCCACACAAAAGGATTGAGAGAATGCCACTAATAATTCAGAGGCCAGCTATTCCCCGGTACAATAACCAACAGATATTTTCATCAAATAATTGTTAAAACCACTGGACAGAATTCTATTTTAAGCTTAGCTTTATTGGTAGTGAGGACATTTATAAAAGAACTTGGTCATAGAAAATAACCTTGAACTGAATGATCTGAAGCTGATGCCATTTAAATGAAATGGAAGAACAAACAAAAAGCAGAGGATGTAACTCAGCAGTCTGTAATAAACTTGGGCACTAGCAGGAGGTGAAGTAAAGCAGCCTGGAGCTCAGGGCAGGCTGAAAAACGGGCCTAAGAAAATGAGTAAGTTAGCCTGAGCAAACCTAACTGCTACAGTTAGAGCAGTGCATGAGTAACCTAATTTAAAGTCACTGTGGATGTTTACACTACACTATTATTACTGCAAGAGTTGTGGTACACACAATAGTGAAAGCTCCAGACTTAAAAGGACACTTTAAGGAAGTGAGGGGCTAGTGAAGTCAGCCAGGCAAAAAGATCAAAAAACTCTTTCTTCAGGAAGGCAGGAATGTCATTAAGTCAAAGGTGCCAGTCCTATCTGGAACTGATACACTAAGGTAGAATATTGTAGGAAAAGTCTCAAAACCACTACTGAAGATAAGAAAATGGCAAAAAAAACCACTAGTCAGCCAAGAAACAAACAGGTTACTGGTCAGGAGGTGTAAGAACAAAGTCAATATATTCAATAGTCAAAGGAAATTAAAACAAAGGCCTTTAGTCATAAAACTGAAAAGCAGGGAAAGATAATATTAGGCTCATTATACAAGAAGGAAGAGGCAGTTATTAAAGAACATATAAGCATGTTCCTAAAATTAAGAAGGGACGGGGTGGAAAAAGGGTATGGAACTTGACCTGAAAACAAATCTCCACGTGTGAAGGGCTAGGTCATATCCTTGACTGAATTTCAAAAGGAGGGCCACAGAAAATTCCAGGTCTGATACCAAGTGTTAGCAATAAGTTTATCAAATGGAATGGTACCAAGTGACCAGAAAATCAGGTATGTAGTAGCTACATGTGAAGTAGCATGTAGTAGCTACACGCGAAGTAGGAGGGAAGGAGAAAGAACAGTGGTAGGGCCACTACAAGCCTATTAGACTGATCTGAAAAAAATGCAAAGCTTTAGAAAGAGTTTTGAAGGGGAAAACAATCAGGTCTGAAGGCACAATGAAAATGGAATGGAATATAACATGAGCTTACTTAATATAGTTAAATACTAACAAAATCTTATCTTTCTTTTTCAAGATAACCAACTCTCTAGCCAAAGGTAATGCAGTACGCCTACACTAATTAGAGTTCAGTAAAGCATTTGATTTAAAAAATCAAATGAGAAATGGTTAGTGATGCTAGAGAAAATGTTTCTTTTAATGAAAATAATACTGTTGATAACGGTGTGCAGCAATATCATGTATGCTATATTTACAGCCCAGACCTTTACAAGCACTAAGGAAAGGCTGAGAGTGTAATTTCCCTGCCCAATTGCAATAAGAATTTCATTGATATTGTTTCATGTTTTCAATATGCTTACTGTCCTGGAGCAACTTTTCGTCAGTTAGATGAGATAGACACTGGGAAAATGGAAGATCAGCTGATCGTTCATGGTAAAGTAGAAAACGTTTTTGAAAACAATGCTCAGCCTGAATTTTCACCATCTTGCTACATGAATACCCAGATGAAGAGCAGTTGTCTTTAGTAATGGTAGCATTTATCGCTGTTTGCATACTTGTATATGACCACATAAAGTCACAGGAGGAGAAATTAGACTATTGTGTCAACTATAACAAACATACTGTTTGTTTGGCTTTTCCTTCCTCTTCCCATTGTTACCAGAATGCTATTGAGGAAATAAGAATTTACTGACAGTTGCTCCAGCTGTTTATTTTCTGCCAAGCACTTCACGGGAAATACTTACTCTTTTTTCAACGCTTTGATGCTATACCCAGATGTACATGATGGCACAGCCTGGCAAAGGTGGCTAACACTGACCAAGATTTCTTGGGCACTGAGGAAGCTGGCTCTTTGCCATGCCTTTTAGCTCACCTGGTTCTATCAGTCAGTGAGAGGAACTAAGGGTAATTCGAGCTGCCACCCGTATTTAGCGGAACACAGAGATATCTCTCACTGAGCTCCCCTTCTTAATGTTACTTATTTATGTAGCATTTTGGAGGAGTAATGAAGTGAATTGGGAGAAATCCCTTCTAGGGACAGACAAAATGTCTCTCTCACCCTCGTGAATTTCTCTGTTTGACATAACTTCTACGTGAGAGCCACAAATAATGGCTAGGCCACCAGTCTGGGCACCTTAACAGATTACCAGGCAGAGGATTTGATGTGCATTCAGCTGCTATGGAGCAGCGTATCACTTTTATAAAGCTTTATCACATCATGTGATTCACTGAAATATTCAATATGGAAAATCAGCTGGGAATTTTTTCTTAAGAGAAAAGAAAATAGTCATTCTGCAAAGAAAATAATTTATAAATGCTTTGCTAGGTCTTATTTATAGTTCTTAGACATTATAGTACTATGGGCCTTACCAAGTACATACCTTTACAGTTACACATAAGTTACAGTAGCATTCACAAGGGGGCCATGCATAGTGACATTGAGGTAATGCAGCCATTGCTGGCATGCGTAAACGAAATAAGCAAAAGAAATTGCAGATACTAACAAAAATGTCTTTTTTCCACAAAGAAAACCAGAAGAGAAAGTAGTAGTGCAAAAAGCTGAAAGCAGAACATCTCTAAACTAAGAAAATTCTCCTGAAACCCAGCTTCCCATGTGAGCTAACCCTAAATTCAGAAATAACCCCCAAAAAGCAGGGAAATTGAAATAAAAGCCAATGTAAGACAGAAAGCCTTTGGGATATATATTGTCAAAGTGACTCATGAGGTTTAAAGTCAATAGAAGTTGACGAGTGAGACCAAAAATCTGTGTAGTGATTTAAAAATATACCCTAAGGTATCAAGCAAAGAAACTAAAAGCTAATCCCTGCATACAAATCTCATACTGCAAACTTTACTTACACATTTTTTTTAAAAAGGTCGCAAGGAATAGATTTTTCTGTCTGCCCTAGAGGGCACAAAACATTTGGAAAGAAGCCTGCCCTGCAGAGACAGGCTGCTCAAATCTGATGGTTTAAGTGAAGTTTCAGTGGTGTCCTGCTCTCCTTTTATTCCTCTTCACTTCAGACTATGACAACCATTACTACTGGTATGGCTATCTCTAAAGCTCATGTACACCTGCTGTGTATGCACTTTTGACCTCTAGATCCATGCACAAATCTATGATGGTTTTTCCTCTCACTTCTTCCTTCCCTTGTCTTCAGTTTCTACAGTTCCATCAAAGCAGGGACATGTTATAAAATGATATGTGGCTGCAATCTTTCAGAAATTAGGACACTTGATTGTAAAACATATGCAAAAAATTATTGCTTTTACAATTGCATTTTTTAAGAAATCATTCTGTTGTTTGTGGTGCAAACAGGGAACTGAATGAAATTTCAAATAATAAAAAACCCAGACAAATCTGCATGCAGGCATTTAAAAAAACCTATTCAATTGTTTATTCTTCTGAGTCATGCTGCAGTTGGGAGTGGGGGAGAGACAGAAAGATGACCGTTTGATTTACTGCTCAGTGCTGTTGATGCTTAATGGAATTTGTATTCTTTTAATAACAATTTTACTTTAGTATCATTTTCTCTGCTTAGTTACAATTTTTATTTAATATGGACATCGGCACAAAAATGGGACACTTGACGACTTCACCTGCTTCAGTTCAAGTTTCTCATCTGGACTCCGAGGTTGATGACATTTGACACAGGAATTTCTGGGCTGTGTTTAGCATGGACTGAGATCCCCAGTGCGATAAGAGAGAGTGCAGCCCTGAACAATGGCTGGCCGTGTTTGCTGGGTGGGACACACAAGTGGGCTCCCTCTTCCCTGCTGAGAGATACTGGTTTGTTTCTCTCCAAGAACATACTGTGTGTTTACAAAGCAGATGTTGCAGTGGATAAATAAATAACCACATGCTCTAGACTTTTGAGCAGCAACAGCATAAATGGTCACTTCCGCAGTTACTTCCTGTGAGCATGTTCATGTTCTCCTAATCATATGGGCTACAGGCAGTAATAAACTATAGTGCTATTCCTGAGCAGAAAAGAGCAGAAAAACTTCAGTCCTATTCCTAGAATTCAGACATATGACTTTAAACTTTACTTGGTTATTTTAGCTTCAAATTATTGCTTAAGAAATTATTCCAGCATGAGTAATCTCTAGTAGGCTGCTCTAGTGCTAGTTTGGCTTTGAAAGGCAACATTTGAAGAACCAAGCCAACTAAGTTCCAACAGGACAGCAGTCCTCAAATGACATTTCCATCTCTCTACCTGCAAAGGCACTTCTTGAGACTGAACAGGCACTGAGAGGTTTTCCAAAGAATATTTCTATACAATATTTCTAGAAAAGCTTTAAGATAATGTTCTCATGTAAAGCAAAGGGATTCGATTCTTCTCTATGTCCAAATTCCACTCAGATGCGCAGCAGATGAAGCTATTAAGATGATGTCCGTGATTTAGGTTGATAAGACCCTGGCATTAAAGTAGCAAAGGACCTGCTCTAACAGAGAGGACTGGCATAAAAGCCCTTAGGAGCAGCAAATCAGTGAAGTGTAATAGAGTATGCAGTTCTGCCCCAGCTCCCATTGGACACCCACCCTCTCTGCTCCATCATACCCCAAGGGTGCCTGGCACAGGTGCTGCCTTCACTGAGAGAATAGTTCCTGCCAACCACTTTGAACACGGTCCATCCACTTGCTCCCTCTCGAGAGCTGCTAAGAGCTGGGCCGGGCAACCCTTCCACCATTGAGCTCTTTCATGGGAGTCTCGAGGACCAACCATGGGAATAAACATGCCCTAGCCAGGGCAGAGCCGTGCAGCTCAGTTCCCGGGGGATGGGCTAATTGAGGACTAGCAGATGGCAAGTGACATGAAGCAGAAGTTGCTATAGTTAATTGAGTCCAAGCAGGCTTTAGGAAATGAGTTGTCTTAAGACCATTTTTACCCATGGCTCTCTTTCAGACATGAATTTGTTTTCCTCTAAGTGCTGCACAGAAAATTCTTCATAATGCCCCCCCCCCCAATCTATTAGGTAAACTAGAATATTTTTCTACTGCTAATCCAATACACAAAATATGATTAAAGAAAAAAAAAAAAAGGTAGCTGTAAATTGATCTCACCATTTACATTGCATCTCCTTCACCCTTGATGCAGCTAATATCTGCTCTCCCTGACACCCCCCCTGTCTAGTCTTACTGGAAAATTGGTGGTAAACACAACAAAGGGAACCAGGGGCTGTCACTGGGACAGTAGAAGCTCTGACCGGGTTGACAGACCAATGCCACACAGTTCAGGCCTGGATGTGAACTTTGCAAGGCTCTGGGGCAGGCAGGTTCACAGAGCCTCTGTCCTGGCCACAATGCTAAGCTGGAGTGCAGAGGCTGTTCTCTGTGTAAATCAAGGTCTAGCCTTTAACACCTAGAAAATCTTTTCAGTGCATCACTGATTAGATGGTGATTGCCACAGACATGAACTTATAAGAAACCTGGAGCTGACACAGTGAATGCTGTTGCCTGGAACTAATGGTTAGATTCCTGATAGAAAAAAAAATAATCTATTTTAATCATTAGCTAATCTGATACATTATTTGATTTCAAGTAATTTATCTTTCTACTTCATTACCTATTATTAGTGACCCTTTTTCTTTCTGTTCCATTCAAAGTGAAAAATGTTTACACTGATTAAATTCTACCAGCAAAAGGTTTGCATACAGGGAATATTTTAGGCCAGCTTTTGCTTTTCACATCACTGGAGTCTTTTCTCCAGCATTCAAAAAGATGTTCAGCCTTACCATACCACTATTATGAATACTGTAATCATACATATGTATGTGTACACACACATAAAAATATGTAACTTTTGGTTTTTATGTAAAATGACTGAATGGAATTTTTTGGACTTAAGGCTGGAAGTTTTAGCTTTCATTTTCAATGAGGCCCATGTCTACCACACCTGGTACATATGAAGGGAAAAGAAAAGGAAACTTCTAGTTATAGAACAAACTGCAATAGATGCAAACCTACAATAGATGATTCTCTGTTAATGGACATAGCACATATGTGGTGTGTGTATAAAGCTATATATTTTTATATGCATACATAATATATATGTATTATGTTAGAATATATAAATATATTAGCATAAATAAGTTTATGAATGCTAAATAGTCTCCAGGTATTTACTTAGATATGCATGATTATGATTAGAATCTTTCAATAACATTTATGACAATTAACTGCCAAATTATACTAATTAACATCTCTCCTTTCTCCTCTATAGGTGAATAGCAGCTGCATTTTAAGCTATTTTACACTTAAATTACACACTTCAAATGCAGTTTTGTATACATTTGTATTTATTTATTTAATGCATTTAAGAGTAGACTAAAGTTCTTCCCCTGCATTTGAAATGCAAAAATTTTAGTGGGAGTCAAATATTATTGCAATGTTGTAATTAAAAATTGACGTTAATTTCCCCACAGACTGTTCATCTCTAGAAAAGAAGTTCATACAGTTGATTTGTTCTTTCCTGCACAATGATGCTCTTATTTTATCTGACTTTCACTAAAAATAAATGTGTGTGAATGAAGGAATTAGGTCACCTAGTGACATTACCGGCAGTAGAAGAATATTCAAGAAAAAAAGTTTAAATCTTTGCACACCGAGTAGTATAGTTTCATGTAATAAAATGACAGGATGGCCACAGTAATTGGTTCCAGTCCTGGAGCAGAGCAAGGGATGCCATGGTTACTGGAGGCAGCAGTCCCTCCTGCTAGCAGGCAATGCACTATGCTGGGGTGTGCAGCAGCATTGCACGTTTGCTGCCCCGAGGCTGTGATGGCTTTCGGCATAATCAGGGAAAGGTGCCTCATTTACAGCCAGGTTTTCACCGCCAGCTGCCCAGGTCTCTACTGCTTGGTACACAACACTCCTGCTGATGGCAGGGCAGGGGTATGCCAGTATTTTGGGGAAAATCCTTCCCCATTGCAGTGCTTGCAGTGCTTTTATAGGCATCTCAGGACTTATACAAACATATCCATCAAAGCTGATGTATACTGAGTTTGTAGGTTTGGTGGTAAAACAGCATACACTGATATCTCATGTTGCTAGAGCTGCAGTGCCAGCCACAATTAGCCCAGCTCATATGAAGCATTATACTGCCAGAAAACAACCAAAGTGACCCAGAAAAAACACATGTACAGTAATCTTTATATATCTGTTCACACCAGATCTGAATTCAGTCCGGTGCCCATTTGATAAATGATGAGCTATACCAAACACAATATTACAGTGTTTGATTCACTATGATGACAGTCATGTGCTGAAAAACTCTGTGAGTCGAGAATCTTTCAGCACAGTGAGGAAACGCATCAATAATGAAAGAGCAAGGACAGGTCACTTCTAACAGCAATAAAAACAAACTGCAGTCAGTATGCAGTGCTTTTGCTATGGTACAGAAGGGGCAGGGATCGTTTTGTACTGGTTTTGTAGTGTAATAGCACCCTTTCTTTAGGTATGGTACAAAAATGACTCATGAAGAACAGGAAAGGGCAGACAATCAGCAAGGAATTTTCTATTTTCTACCTTCTATCTGTACAGTGTAGAAATCCAAGAAGGACTTAATTCCACTCACCATAGGAATTGTTTGTAGTTCTATACCAACCAAATTACTGTGAACAAGGCAACTGAAAGCTACGCATGCAGATCTGCTTACCTAGATCTACCTAGTGGGTAAAGGTGAAGAAGCCTCCTCATACCACGGCTTTCCAGGTCCCTTCCTCTTGAAGCAATAAATTTCACTGAATATACACCCAAGAAGGTTTAGTCCTCCACCACCCCCTTTCAGGAATTTTCCTATCAGGATGCAAAAGCAGCCTCAGAGAGTGCCTCCAGGGCAACTTAAGTCCACCTAAGCCTTTCCCCTTGTTCCTGGCTGTGTGTTCCTGGCCTTGCTCATCCAGAAAGCTGGTCCAACCAAGAAGTAATGACTTTTCTCATACGATGAGTTTTCATCACTTCTCTGAAACAACTTGTTGTGCAACCACATGAGCACCAGGGCTGACACAGGGTAGGAGGAGAGGACAGGCTCTCAGCAGCCTCAGTTTGTAGCCCGAGACGTTCTGGATGCACATATTCAGTATCTTCAGTTTCGTAACAGTTTGAGAGTCAAAGTCATAATCATCTCAAAGAAAGCTTTCTCTGGTATTGCAATACACAGATAACTGATCAGTGTTCATACACAGTTATTCTGAGACTGTTCTCAAAAAGCAAGTGTATTTATGGGCTAGTTGTCTAATGAAGCTTGCATGAAATCAATACAAATGCAAAATGCGTACTCAACAAAAAGTTGACTTACAGAAGAATCTAATTTCTTTGGCCATAGCAAACTTAATGTGGTTCCAGGCTAGCTTTATTTGTGCCTCAGCTCTATGCACAGTGATCTTTTCATAGCACAGCAGCTGCCATGCTGACACGTGCAATACCCTCACACCAAAATGCCTATCTCTCCTACTAAAATGCTGTGATTGGCTCTGATTTGCTGTGAACTGAACATTGAATTTTGATGACACAGGATTTTATTGTGATCCTGATGGACTGTGTTGATTGTTTTGTTTTTTACAGAGATGAATTCTCAAACTGAAATACTATTCTGAACCTCAGATAATAGCAGAAGATCTGTAGTGAGATGTTGTATTTGACACAACTGAAGGCTGTAAAAATATGGTTTTAGAAGAGTTCAACTCTTCCCACTACATATCATCTAACTCAAATGAATACTGTTATTGCTAACATAATGCATTTTTAAACAACAAATCCTTCTCTCAGGCATATAAATTACTGCCTGCACAGTTTTGTTTTTATTTTAGAGATCCAAACAGTTTCTAAAATAAGGAGAAAGCTGAAAACAGACTGCTTCTGTTTAATACTGCAGGACTTTTTTTTATGCAGCTGCTAAAACAATGGCAAATATCATCCCTGTCCATGAAAACAAAGTTTCTGGACCTAACACTGCTTTAACTGTCAATGCCTTAACCACAAATATATTTGGTATGAGTGGAGAAAGGAGAATGCCAGAGCAACAGGAGCCGAGACAGAGGGCACAAGGCCTTTCAGGGAACAGGCATTATGCATTTTAATGTAACCTGGCTAAGGAGAGGGAAATCTTCACTGAGTGACAAAGTTCAACCTTTTGGAAATAAATTACTACCATGCTTCATTTTGAGTGGCTGTATAAAGTTTACAAGGACATTTTAAGATACCTTGTTCTTTATTTCCTGTGGCTGTAAATGTCACTTCAAGAACCAGAAAGTAAAAAAAAAATTTCAGTAATTTTGCCTAAGGAAATACTGTTTTTTATCCAGCACACCACTAGAAATGAGTTCAGTCTTTTCCACCGTATTTTAATAGTACATAGACAGAGGTACAGCCATGAGGGGTTTTTTTTTACAGTTTATATATTTAAAACTAGATTTCCTAGAAATCTTCAAATGTAGATGTCTAAACAAGAGCATCTAATGCCACACGGAGTCTCTCCTACAAAGCAGGAGATCCTTGACAGGTCCAGCTAAAAGGATATAGCCTTCTCATTGTTCAGCAGTGCTTTGGAAAAAAAAAAAAAACAAAAAACAAAACAGAGCCTAATGAAGCATCTACCTTGTGGCTAAGAACGCATGGCATTGTGTCCCGCAGCCCCTCGGCCAGCATGCTAGCACTGAGCACAGACCTGCTCTTCACTTTACAGCCCTAAGGCCAACTTCTGAAGTCCTTATTCAGTATGTTTCTGAAACTCTCTTGCTGAAATAAGCCACCCATTTCTCTTTCCATGGTAAGAATTTGTGTTGCATATAACCTTTTTTATTCTCTTTTTCCCCACGCATGTCTGAAGCAAGGCCAGGTGAGTGGAAAGGAAAAGTATGCTTATCCTTACTGGATCCATTTACAGCACTGGAAGAAGCAGACCAGCATCTTACCATCGAAGCTATTTTCCAAGCCCTGAAAAAAGATTTCTGTGTTGGAGGCCCTGTTTGCTTTCTTTAAGTCCTTAGGCTGTCATAGCTACAACAGCAGTATTACTACAGCAAAGTAGGTATATCGTGTACAACATAAACGTAGCACATTTATATAGAACAACTAATTTTCATCCCATGAAATTAAATCTCTGCCTTTTGGGTATGTTTTTTAGGTTTTTCTTTTGACTAGGGAGAGAGCATGTTCCTACCTTCTCTTATGCTCTGACACTTGCATTCACATGGCACTGAAGGGAGGCAGTTTGGGAAGTATCCATTAGGTCCAGATAGACTCTGCATTAATACAGTTCTTCAAGGTCTGTGTGTAGGAAAAATATTTATAGAAATTCAACAGCCTACATCTTAAACCTGGACACCCAAAATCAGGTATCTGATCATATTTACTTACACATTTGTGAGATTTCTTGCAAGTCTGTAGGGCCTGCAAGGACAAAGCTACAGCTTTGAACAAGTGACTAAGCAGCCTGCAAAGCCCTGCCCCAGAGCAGAGGAGAGAAGAGGCCTTCTCACAAAAAGCAGAGGGCCACAAGCAAAAGGCCACTGGATGGCTCCTAAGCCCTGCCTTGACCCCCTTTCTTCCTCTTCATCAGGGGAAGAGCTCTGCCCTCCCCGTGCACAGGGAGGGAATGCTTCCCAGGAGTACAGCCAACCCTTGCCATAAGGGACCAGAGGGCACCAGGGAAGTTTGTGTCTCTGCTCAGGTGCAGAGTGTTGTGTCCAAGTTGCTGCCTCCATCTCTTAAACACACATGCACAGGTTTCACATCTTTTATCTGATTTGTCTTTTAGCTGATGGGATGTATCTAGGGTGAGTCTAGACCTGGTAGTTTGGGTTTTGCATTGAGGTTAATATAGATTTCAGCTTCTGAGAAGTCAAGATGAGGACAGAGAGGCTTAATCTGTATCCACATGATTCACACACATGCACATATAGATAGGATATAGTATGCTGGTATCAAATGTCAACATTTATCTATTCCATTTATAAGTAAAAGTAAACCTCTACCAGACACACACACACACAAAATCTTCTTTACAAGATATTTTTTTCTTTTTATGATTCAATTGAGGAAGTGATCAAATATATTTTCTTTCCTTATCCTATTCCTTCTCAAGTAATGTTCTTATTACCAGTGTTTTTCATCATCAGAGCAGACATGAAGGAAGCACTGTGAATAAACAGAAGGGAATTTGGACTGCAGGACACACTTTACCTCAGGCTTTTAGCATGCAATATAGTTTGCTAGAAGGCAGCTTTGATGCCACTGTTCTTTCCCCAAAGACATCCCTCATTACTGAATGCTACATGTTGCCCTGTTGGTCTGGAAGAAACATTTCATTAACTACAATATCACTATAGATTGCATCTAGTTGCCATAGAAACTTTAGAGAAGAAGCTTGGGTTTAACCCTTGGAATGGACTGGATTTTACATCCTTATAGCATTATAACTTAAAAAGATACCATGTCTTTTATTGGCCTTTATCTTTCAGTATAAAAACTGACAGCTGCTGATAATTCATACAGGGCTGATGGCTGTGAAATACTTTTATTACAGTATCTACTACTTAACTGGGACACTGCAATGAGGGACAAAATTGCTGTTGACTTCACTTCAACTGTGATTTCCACCTCAGCTATTCAAAGTCAAAGGCTACTGTAAAATTGACGTAGAAAACTTTTATTGGTATGTTCTGGTGGAAGAGAGAATGAGCCAGCAAATGTGGGTGCTGGTCATGGCTTCGCCACAACTTCTGTCAGTCACATCTTGTTTGTCAAATGGGCGTAAGGACACTGCATATTTCTGAGGTTCTTAGAGATCCTCAGGTAGAAAGTGACTGCTTATGGACACTCGTTTGTTTTCTTCATGCACTAGAAGATGCCTAGAAGATTTCCTTCTTTTGCAAATAAAGATAATCCTTCAGTCCAAGACTATAGACTAATCCATACACCAGGCTCTGCAGCTCCCTAGGCAGCAGTACTGCTACTAAAATGGTGTTTTCTTTTAACTGAGACTCCTTCCTAGTGTGTGTGGAAAGACCAAACACAGAGTTTTCACACTGAAGTAATGCACTGCTGTGCTCCAGATCACACCACTTTATCTGATAGCTAGATAGCTCCCTCAGTAAAGAAACTTCAGCTCTCTCTGAAACTGGAGCCACAATCCCATATCTGTCTGCAGTTTGGATTTGAGGGACAATGCAGTTTTCTTTACTGGTTTCACTTCTGTAAAATTAAAAGCCTGCAGATTATGGCACTTCCCATTCACATAAGTGTAAGGGTAAATTGTGCAGTGTATGCTATTATCACTCAATAAAGAGTTCCTTCTGCCTTGCCAGGCTACATAAAAATGTGAAAAGCCTAGTCTCCAAAAGGTCTCAAGTTCTCTGTCTCCCTTTTTCTTGTGTTCTCGTTTCCTCACTTATTAGAAATACATCAACATCAACAAATGATAGTTTAAGGTTACAGCAGTGGAAGGGTCTGGCTTCCTCTCCTGCCAACATTCTTTGCAGGGTGGCTTCTGCACACTAGCACTTTTGTTCTTTTTGCTACAAGCGCCTTTCAGTTTGTAAAACTCAGCCTCTAGTTACAGCTGGTTTTGTTCGGAAAGAAAAACTGGAGGGGGATGTGTGTGTGTGTGTGTGTGGGGATGGGAGAGCTTGCACCCATGCAGTTTTGTGACTATTCCATGGCAGGGTTGTGGTGGGGGTTATATTTAACTTGGTAACAGAGGTTTTGTTATTAAGATCCTCTTAGCTACATTGCACAGCCCTTACTCATGTTGGTGGACCAAGTAGTGTCACTGAAGTCAATGAGGCTGTGGTGCTTTATTATTTCAAATCGCATAATGATCACTGTAATAGAAATGATCATAATGAAACACTTTCATTGGGAAGTCAATGGGTCTATTTGTGCAAATGTTCACAAGTATGAATGAGAATTGCACAATTTAGCCTGATACATACTATTTTCTGACAAGTTCAGTATCTTTTCTTGATAAAAACTCCATGAATAATACTGTCTCACATGTGCAAACTACACAATGAACCTGGTTCTGCTTGGAATATCTAATTTGTCTCAGTGGCATTGCTCCAGAGGAATGTATTTAACGCTTTAGAGCCACTAGTAGATTAGGACAAATTTCATGCTTTTAGCTGATTGACTAGGGATGATTCAAAAAAAGGATTTTCTGTCCTTGAGAAGCACTGGCTTTAAATAGCGCTATTTCATTTGAAATGTCTCATAGCTGAATAGTGCCTTAAAATGGTGCACCTATGGAAATTCACATGAAGGAAATAAGATTCAGCATGAGAATTCCTATCAGAGGACAATTATATGACTTGAAATAATGAGGTACCACAGTGAAAACTGTCCAGTGACTACAGAACTCATTAGCGAGTAGTTTCATATTTAATTAGCATTCAGTGTTTTGAAATAGGAAGACAGCCTGCTAGCCAGTTATACATTCAAATTTAGAATTACAAACATCAGTAAACTCAGTAAGCACAGGAATTCTGCAGGGAGCTATCCTGTTGAAGGTAGTCCCAGCAGCACACATAAGTAAAAGGTTTCATTTGGCTGGGACAGCAAAATTGTAAAGAGAGAGCTGCTTATCAAACACCCTGTTCTTGCACCAGACCTAGGCAGATTCTTAGGTTACAACAGGCACGCACCTTATTTTTCTGATGGCAATTGCCATTACACTTTGCATAATTCAAAGCTGTATTTCCTTTCTCCTTTTCTGCTAGCAGCTAAGTTTCACTCCCATCTCTCTTATTTGCTCCTAAAATGACACAACTTGAACAGAAACTCACAGCTGCCAAAGGGAAGGAAGAATGATTGCAACAGACTTCATGCTTTATGCAAATAACCAACTGAAGGGGACTGAGACAGCTTCACACCTGACCTGGATGGACCGGGAGTGCAGGACCCAGGGAGCTAAGACCACGGAAGAGAAATCCCTTCACACCAGGTAAGGGGCTTCCTTCTTTTGCTGGAATGTGGGATACAGTAGCCCTGTTTGCTGTGGAAGGATAGCAGCATCAGTCTGTACAGAAAAACATGGCATTATTTCTCATCTCTGACTGCAGGCAGTCCTGGTAAAGGGGCTCAAAAAACACAAAGAAACCACATTGATTCTTTCACAAAATGAGCCACAATCTAATTCTTCGTCTGGATGCTGTGTGTCTGAGGTACTCTGGATATGTCTGGATGTAAGAAGAGGACTTCGGCTATTTTTCTGGATGTCTGGTATCCTGGTTGGACCAGATAAGAACTAGACATGATCAGGCTGACTCTAAATGTATGCACAGTGAGCCTGACATCTCCAGAAGCTGGATTTATGGAACATGAACAGCATAGTGCATGAACCCAAATGTTTCCCTTGTGGAAATCCTGGACAGACTTATGAGAGCTCTGCATTTTGGAAAGAGGCAAGTTCAGTACTGTAAAACTTTGAACATGTGAAAAAGAAAAAGCGAAAACAGTTCAATGGTCAGTAGATACCAAAGATAACCAGTTCAGTATTTGTTGATACTGACTGATTCAAATACAAAAGTGTTCTCTGAACTGATTAAAGTCTATCCCATTATCCCACTGCATCATCCTAGTAGGACAGGGCAGTGAGGATAAGCACTGTAGTGACCTCTCCCATACTCATACATCCCTACAAACTGAGTGACCAACCATGAAGCAAGCAGTCTCACAACCACGCAACTGTAAGTCTCAGTATCTCCAATACTGCTTGCTCTGGCTCAGGAGTTCTCCAATTTGCCTGTGACTTGAATCTCATAGAAAAATCACTGTTTAATGGTTCAGATTCTCAAGAACTAAGTGTCATATTAATGATCAGATTAATCTGTCCTTGTACTTTCAAGATGCAGCAGAAACATCTAAGACAAAAATCTGATCTGAAAAGTCCCTAAATTCTCACCCTCAGTAGGATGTACTTTTAATACCAGTCAGGATTTATGATTTTATAAATTTGTTGTCTGCCACAACTCTAAAACTTTGTGTACTTAAATTATCTAACAGATGTATTTCCAAAGCAATTCTACCTGCAGACATCCTGCCACAGAGAGACCAGATGTCAGTTCAACATCAGAAGGAATATCTCTGAGCCTCAGAAGAGCAAATAGTTCTTACGCAAAAAAGGAAGAACATCTGTCTAAACAATCTTATAAAAACACTACAGCGTTTTAGAAAAAAATAACCCAAAAGCATGTAGCAACACTTACTGCATTTACAGAGTCCCACTACAGGCTATTATTCTCAAGCTACAACTATTGGAGTTTTTTAAACCCTGCACATTTTGAAGCATGCTGAGGCATCTTTCCACAGAGTCAACACTCATATCTATTAAAGCTTGGAACCCCAAACTGGTATCAACCAAATGCAAGCCTTTGTGAAAATCAGTGGCTTATAGTATTATTTTCCTTCAGAATAAGATTATTTTTATGTACATGTGCATTTAACCTAATTTTAATAATAAATTACCTCATATATGGATGATGTTTAATTGAATTTATTTTAAGCTTAAAATCAATATATACACTACTGATATCGAACAGTGTAATCCAATATCTGTGTTAGATGGTGGGGGTCCTGAGTTTATATAGGTTTGCAGGTGTGTGCTGTACATCAGAGGGCACTCAACTTTGTGCTTCAATTTCCCTTGCAAAATGGGGTTAGGTTTAACTAGACATGCTCACTGAGGTGCATGAATGAGAGTGCACAAATGAAAAACATCCATACAAATTGAGTGCTTTCGAACTAAAATCATATTAGTGATGTTAAATTAAGTTTGTGAGGCTTTTTCACTCAAGATATCCCCAAGTGTGGAACAGATATTTTTGTCTCACTCCACCTCTCTGACTTGGACTCTGACAGCTACCCAGAACAAGTCTTTCAAAAAGGAATGCTAAGGAATTGGTAACAAATACTAAGGGATTCCTGAAAAATGGGAGTTTCTGTTTATTTTCTTAGAAATTGAAAAATAAAAAGTTAAAACTGAATCCTCTTTCATTTGCCTTTTGTTAAATTCTCCTCTTATTGGCTAATTTGCACAGCATAGACACCCAACTGTTGTTTGTAAACAAATGGTTAAAGGATTGGAAACATACAGCAGTCACCCTGTCAGCCTTATTGACCAGTTCTCAAACAGGCAAGCCCTTGTAGAGGGATTTATGCAAACAAAAAGCATTATTTATCTATAGAGACTTAGACATGAGTTAATTGCACTTGCTGGATTGCAAACAGTACTGTATAGAGGAAATAAATTGGGGTTTAATTCCTAAAGGTGAATTAGGTTCAACATTTTAAGCATCCTGCTGCCTAGCAAGTCCTCGTCCTAAGCCAACAGTTTCATGGTTTTTAGAGAGAAATGGGTTCACAGACATCGGTTGACAGACCAGGCAACAACCTAAGCTTTCTAGCAAGAAACACTAGCACAAAGGCTGGAACTTGAGTGCTCATGGACTTTGCTGCCACTTTCTAGACTGCCATAAATATTCAGAGTTACAACCTCTTCTAGACATCAGTGTCCATGTCACATCACTCCTGTCTTGCAAAACAGAGCATAGAACCACTCAGAGTGCGGCAGGCCCTCTGGCACTTCACAGCCTGGCTGAGCTCAGGTAAGCAGTCAGCAATTCAGGAGGAGCAGCCAGGGCAAGGGCAAGGGCTCTCTCTTGCTCTTCACTCTTCCCTCTACAACACACTCTTCATATCAAGCTCTGCCCAAACAGTAGACGGAGGAGGGAACAAAAAGCAGATTGGAAAAAAAAAATTATTCTGAGAAAGTAGTAGCTTCCAGCTATATTTTGACATTGCTACTACCTACACTACCTCCTTGCTTCTCAAAGCCTTCCCTAGCCATTTATCACCACCACTTCCCACTGCTAGAGGAGACTGAATGAAATAGTCTGGATAAAACACTTAAATATTCATTAGGACAAAGAGCTTAAAAGAACAGTCTAATAGCCTTAGTAAGGACGCATCCTGGGAAGACCTGGGCTTCAGTTGCTCCTCCAGTGGGGATACTAGTAATTATACATAGCAAAACAATGTTCAAAGCAAAGTTCAACAGGTCTTTCTTGGACTACCAACATACAGACATTTTACAATCACTCCACACTTCTTCACAAGCCAAAACAAACCACCAAAAATTAATGGACAGATTCATCGACATCCTGAAGTTTATTGATGTGCTGAAACATTGAACTGAAATCCTGTCAGAGATAAACAATAGCCATTGGCAGCCTCTCTGGAGCTTTTCATTTCAGAGAGCACAGCCCATCCCAACTGCACCTGCAGGTTGACGTGTTGTGACAGAGATACTTTTCCAAATATATCCTCACTCTTTCACTGTCCTTGCTCTAAGCTGCACACCTCCTTGGTTGGATAACTAGCAGGGGACAGTCATACTTCAGCTGCTGGCTGGCAGCATCCTGCAGGAGGGCTCAGTGAGGCCCCACGAGTGCTCATCAGATGAGCAACCACTTCTGTGGGGGAGCAGGGAAGAGCCTTCTTTGTTCCTCTTACTTTATGATTAGGTTGAAATAACCTAGCAAAATATCTACAAAGGTGAATCTTGATTCACCAGGAGGGCAGAGATTTATTCACAGTGTTAGATTTTGTTCCATGCTTCTCCCTTATTTGTAGGGCAAACAAACATTACCAATCTTGTTAAATGATGGAATTTCCTGTTCTGGTTAGTACTACAGTTAAGGTTTTAAATTATCCCCCAACTGAATGTTTTCCTGGTTTAATTGCCAGGCTTTGGAAAGAGGCCTAGCACCCAGGCCCTGACAGGAGTGCAGCTATGCAATATCCAGCTGGCTTCTGTCCCAAAGCAGTTAGAGCAGCCACTGACTAGAGAGAGATTTATACCCCTGTGGGCTGAAATACTTGTAGCTTCTCTTGCAGAGCTCTGCCATCCCCTGCTACTGTAACCCGCACTTCCCAAGTGACTGCGTAGAACAACTTGCTGAGTTTTTTTGCATTGCGTTGACCCTGGAAGTCTTGCCAAGCCTGGAGAGAGCTGGACAGGCAGCTGGCTGCTGTGTCAGTCTGTGAATGCTGCTAGAGGGCTGGATAATGCTGGGATCTGCCCTGCATGTAGCCTTGCTCCATGCTGGCTGAAAAATCTTTGCAGCTGAGTTTCTTCATGAGGAAGGGTGATAGAGAGCTGCAGTTTCTGATTTTCTTTGGCTTAAACAAAGTATTTCCACTATTACTAATGCATAGGATTCTCTTGTTAGTTAATCTACATCCAGAAAAAAAAGATTTCACTTCTTATTAACATCAATGTGATGGTTAATGTGCACTCATTCAACTTGATTATGATGGTGGTATAAAGCCCCTGTTATTATTTTCATATTATCCCTTTATAGGCACAGGGCTCAATTCTATCACTAGCTCATTTGATTGCTGCTATTTTACTCCTAAACTGAGCTTCAGGTAATTATTAGCCTCCCTCTTTTATTTTTGACAAATGCTCAGTAGTTCAGTCTCCTCTGGATTGTTTTGCCTCTCCTGGGATAGAAGGGGTGACAGAGAGAATCAATCATGAAAATCTTGTAGCAGTCTCAGAGTATTCCCCTGTAGTGCATACAGGGCTATCGTGCCAATATTACCGATGTCCTGTTTGGCTGTCATCACGCTGCCCCATTTCCCACTCACCCCCTGTGCTTTCCTGTAGAGTTCTCAGGGAGCTACTGGCACTGCAGTGCAACGAAACCTCCTGTGCAAACTATGCTGAGTACAGATCCTAGGCATACAACACAGATCCTAGGTATAAAACTCAGATCCTAGTGATGTAAACCCACTCGTGACCACTGCATTGACTTATGAGTGGACCTCTGCAAGGTTGTGGCAGCAATCAATCAGGTACAGCAATGGCTGCAGTTGTTCTGGGGGCCAGCTCCACCACCTTCCTGGTACTTGCACAGCCTGTGCCCATTTCCCAGAGCTGGTTTTACCAAAGAAGCTGCTTGATCTTTGTCATAGTGATAGGGCAAGAAGAGTTAATGTCAAGTGACTTAAGCCAGAAGCAACTCTGGACTGCACATTGGTATTTAAGACCCAGGACTGAGACCAGAACCTCACACTATACCTGTTGTTCAGCCATACAGCAAACCCATTTGCCTAGGCCAGGATGCCTTTTCTCCAATGGGCAAGGAAGTCTTTCAGCACTCAGAGGGCTAGAGGCTTATTAAGAGAGCCTGACCTTCCTCTTGAAAGGCTGTATGAATGGAAAAGTACAGGGGCATCAGTGCCAAGCTCCTCAGTTTGCCTGGGAAACAGCTGTAGCAGTTTAAGAAGTAAATATGTCACAGCTGCTTAAGACAGTAAATTCCTGCTGTTTCAATGTGATGAGAAGCAGAAGATGAATACATGAAAACTCTTCAATATATTTCACTACAAAGTTAGACCATTACCGATATGGCTTAACGTAATCTGTCTGATTTGGCACTGAAAGGCGACAGGAGGACTAACCCAGTCAACCCAAACTGCGCCTGAGCTGAAGGCCAGGAACCAGTAGCTGAGAGTTCAAGGACACAACTATGATGTAGCTGCAGTCATTACAATATGCCCTGAAGATCTTGAAACTAAAGCACAGCTCTAGGCTTGAATTGTTCCTTTAACCATGTGTTGCTCAGGGGTGGGGGGGCGGGGGATGTTTAGAAGGCTCAGTACACCAGGGCCCTAATCCCAGACCTATGGACACAATAATGTCTTTAGGTTTTCCAGATTAATGCCTTTTAAATGCCCTTGTCCAGGTGATTAATTATCCTAAAAAGTTAAAATATATTGCAAATGAAGGTTAGGTTTTTAAAAGAAACTTAATGGGTTTAGGCATTCAAATGTTATTGAACTTAACACCTTAACATTCTTCTTCAAAGAACATGGAGTGTGAATAAAATAGAGATCTTGTCCACATCGAGTTGCCTTAATGGCCAAAGAGATTTCTGGTGAATGTTGCCAAAGAAAATGGCAGGGAAGATTACACTGAGACACAAGATGTCCCAGAGAAAATACTGACAGATGAGAACTCAAAGTTTTAGAGACAGAGCAGAAGCAAGGCAGAGGAGCGTGACTGGCTATTTGTGCATTACTGATTTTGAAAAGCAACTTACTAGGGTTTTTTTGCAGGCCACATTGTTGCAGGCTGTTACCCTGACCCTTGGGAAGCTGGGTACATCAATGAAATGCCACTGCAAATTATGTTTTTGTCAGCTCCCAAGAACATTGCATTCTTAAAACATGAACTGTCAGAGTTTGATGCAGTTAGCATGGGGGAGGGTAGAAGCAGTGTCCAGAAGGGAAAGGTCTTGAGGCATGAGTTCCAGGAAAGAGCCTGACATTGTAAGAATAGAAAGCAAAACAAAGTGTACCAGAAGAGTAAAGCTCTAGACAATGCATGACAAAAGATGGACCTGTATTGCTGAAATACAGGCTTTTTACACCACTGAAGGAAGACACTCTTCATTTTATCCCCTGGCTGCTCTCTCAGAGAAATATCAATAGCTAAACCAACATACATGTATAGGAAGGAGAAACTTGGATTCTGCCTTGGAATACTTCTCCTTCAGCTTTGGTGCGAAGTACTATGTTTGGTGGTAACATAACTGTGGTGGAGTATTTAAATCCATTGGGAAAAGGAAAACCTCAGGACAAAGTCTCAGTAACATTTCCAGAGAAGCTTTACCCCTGTTGGCCCTGCTCACTCTTCCTCATGAACATACAAGAGGAACAAGCAGTGTTCTACATCTTGCCTACCTGGATTTAAAATGTGCACAGAGTGAATGAATACATCCTATATGTTCGTATTTCAGTATTGTCACAGCTTGCAGATGTGGGTCTAATGAACTGTAAATTGAATTACTTAGGGTGGATCAGAAAAACGAGAGAAGGACAGAAGGTGAAGCTGAGAGAGGACAATGCCTGAGGAAACAGAGTGACCAAAGTGCAAATGCATACAGAAAATACATTCAGGAAAATTTAAGAATATACAGCTTTGGGAAGGGATGGGACAGAAGAAGTGGGATAGTATAATTGAAGGAGAGTGAGGACCCTTTTCTGATAGTGTTTGGCTTTCATGGAGAAGAGTGATCAAAGACATATGGTCAGGGGATCCTGTGTTTCTCCCCACTAAACAGGGTGATTAAGTATAATTAATACACTCATTAAGAAAAATACAGCTGACTATACTGAGAAGTTATGAAAAGTAGGAGTGAATCAGGCAGCAACTAAAAGACCATTAACCTCATCTTTACACAAGCCAAAACGCACGATAAATGAGCCTCCATGAAAGGGAAGCAGCTGAGCAGTATGTAGTGCAATATAGACTGTAATGTTCAGTGATAAGAAAGCACAAGCATGCAGGATATACACAACTCGTAGAGAATGTCTGTGATGTGATAGTGAGTTTGGCAGCTGTGCACACCACTAAAAAAAGAAGTTTCTCTTGTCTCTGTTACAGCTTGTGCAGTTAACACATTCCAGGACTGATAGCGGGACTTAAAGAATTCATTAAGGAAATGGACACTATTTGCACATAGCCTTCGCTGTTCATCACTTTTGTTATTTATTTAACTCTGATCACTTCTGAAGTAGATGGCCAAAATTCTCCACAAAGGCAGAGTTCCCGGTGACCCTACTGAGTTGTATGGTGACATGCTCTTACAGTCCCTTATAGGGACTATATAAGTCCCTTATAGGGAAAAATATTCCTTACCATCTCTTTTTGTTCTCTCCGTTACATCTAGTTCAAATGATGTAGAGAAGCTTGAACTATTAATGCAGTTCATCAGTTCAGATCAATAAAGTTAACATAACCGTGCTCTGATGTTTACATCCAACACTTTGGCACCAAGACTGTTGCGTCCCTGCTATAATTGAAACACGATTGGATAGAGACCGTGTGCACGTATTTACTAGTCAAAGGCTGTAATATTTCACATTGTTCTTTCCCTTGCCTACTATAAATAGAAAGAGCATGGAAAAATAAAAATGGACATGTAAAGCATTCTTCTGAGAGTCAGTCTGGATTACAGGCTTGGCTTTACTTCCCTTATCTTTGCCCTTAACTGAAAGACAAGCTTTTATCTAGGAGATGGTTTTGAAGGAGATTAAGAAAAGTCTCTGTCGGCTCTGTGACTACTACATTATTATATACTGTTCTTTCATTGAATACATGTTTGTTGCTATTTTAAAATATAAAGAGTTTAAACCAGAATGCAAATATTTGTATAAACAGGATGAAGTTTAAAAAGAAAAGCCATGCAGGTCTTACCTATTCAGGGGCATCTACAATCATTGCCTGTATGAAAACAGTCTTGTTTTCATTTCATAGATCATTTCGCATTTATACAACAAGTTACATGATTCAAGTTAGTAAAAAAATAATGAAAATATATATTGGGCAAATGTATGGACCTTTAGAAAAGTGTTTATACTACATATTTCTTATCTTTAGCCAAAGTATATTTGTGAGAGTTTCTCCTGATTTAAAAAAGTTTTTAACAGAATTTTTTTGTTTTATTGATAATCTAAGAAAAAAACAAGTTTGTTTTATTTCTTTTTATTATTTATAGCAATGGAGAACATGGTGTTTCTCTGTTCAGCTTTCTCAGATGTTAAATTGTTGCCAATTATGTTTTTGCAATGAACATAGCCACTGCCAGTTTTGATGCTGACTTCACTGTGGGCAGGATAACATGTTTGAGCCTGTTTCCATGAAAGACAGTAGAGAAAACTCCCCTGAATTTTCATGGCACGGGATGAAGACTTTTAAGGATGATCTGTGTTGAGTGGGTATTAGGCAGATCTTTGTTCAGAAGTCTTCCAAAGTTTGAAATGGACTGATATGGTTGGCTTGAATCAATTCATTAGCACGGTTTTCAGTCAGAAGCAGAAGTTAATGTGATCTCTTGAAGGATTCTAACCTTTTCCAATGACCTACTAATGGTTAACACTGCAAATATAACACTTTAAAAATCACATGATGCAGACAGCTCATAGAGGATATAGTGTGTGTTAGCACCTTTCTGGTTTAGATCTTCTAATGGCAACATATTCCAGGGTTTTGTTTGCTTTGGGTTTTGTGTTTGTTTTCTGAATGCAGATGCAGGTACCAAATCCTGCTATTGGGTCAGTGTTTGAATAACTGGTATGTCCAAGCGGAGAAAAATTCCAGTTGAGAGAAGAATAGTTGCAGGGTGCTTGCATCCATTTCATATTATTTCAGTGAACTCCAGCCTTACAACACAGGTGACATCAGCTAATAATTGACGTTGGAAAGCAGATAGGGAGTTTAAGTGCAATTACTACAGCCAGCATCTGTAGAAGTACAAACATTAAAGCCATTTGTGGAATTTAAACCATCCTCTATTTATCTGTTATAACACCTATTCCTGTTGATATGACAATGGAAAAGTCTTACTAATATAATGAAAGCAAAAGTAGAAGTTTGTCATTGTCCACACCCAGTAACATGATCCGTGGCTCAGAAGAGGATTTTTCTGCTAAACTTGAGTAATCAAAAGGATTTTTATTGATAAAATTAAAGATGGTAGTAAAGTGGAAGTAATCAACTGTGCTAAAGAAACACTCCCAGTCACATACTGGTTTCTGGATTATGCAAAATCCAAGAAAAAGTGAAATCTGCTCATAGGCATCTTACGACATCTGCTCATAGAAAGCTAATTCAGAGCAGATAGCTTAAGTAATCACAGCAAACAACCTAAAGAAATAAGAGATACGAAGGAAACAATAAGAAGAACATTCATTTACAGTAGGACAGCTGTGAGCCTAGGCAAACTCAGTAAAATCAGCTCTTGACAGTAATTCACGATAAGGTAAAGAAAGCATCAATTTAAGTGAGGAAGAAAATCTCAGTATTCCCTACTGGCTGTCAGTCCACTGGATACCAGTTGGCAGATCCATGCGGACAGGACAGCAGAAGCAAGTACAGAAGACAGCTTTGAAGTGGAGTAGTTGTTTAGCTTATTTTATGTCCCTCTAAGTGCAATCCAGTGTTTGATTTCATAGAGTGAACTTCTCACTATCATCTCTAAGTGTTTGTAACTTGTCTAGTATATAAAGAGTGCTGCCATAAATAAACACAGAACAATTTTAATCCACATTCTTATTAATTCCTACAATCTCAGCTTATGCAAATTTTTATTGAATTTAATAGGACTTTCCACAAGGCTGAAGGCACAAAGAGATCATAAATCTGCTTAATATCAAGCCATTATTCTTGTTTTTATATGAATGCCTATTCACCTGCAGAAGCTGGACAGAAAAATGTGCTTGACAAGTGAAAGACATGAAACTCCTGTACTGTTACCTGTGCTTCAGGTGTCTGCAGCTGAAACCCTGCCAACACACACCTTGCAACACCCCAGGTTGCAGCTAGGCCCAGCTGCAGAAGTTGCAGTACCATTGTGAAACTGGGTGCTTTGGCTGCAGCTGCACAAATAGATCCCCTGAAGTGACCTAAAGGACCATCCCCTGACTCTAGTGAAAAGCCTTCCTCTCTTTGCAATTGTTCTTCTCTATCCTCTCTACAGAGAGGAAACCAAGGAGACTTCCTCCACAGAACTGCAATGATCTTTAGGTGAAAAGATATTGGTGGTGGGAACATGGTCTTTCAGTGTAACCGCTAGCCAGGGTGTTAGCAATCCTCTTCTACCATGAGGAAAAAAAGGAGAATGATTTTGTCTGGCTCCCTCCAGAAGCTGTGCCTGAAATAGAAATGATCAGCACCATACTTTCCTGTATTGCCTCTCATTGACTTCAAAGGTGGCCTTGGTTTTTCCCCGATGTTTCTTGGCATTACTGAATTTTCATGGCATTCACATAAGGGTTTTTTTTTCCTCTGTGCACACAATAGTTTCTCTTTGGAAACCATGGCTATCTTTTCACAAGGTCCTAGAGGTTTTTCCTGAGTTGCCTCAACTGTGATGTCCACTCTCAGTCCTGTGCCATGGCCTCTTCTGTCAGAACAGAGTAAGATGAGGGTCCCTTGGAGACTCAGAGCTGAGCATCAGTCACCACTCGAGCAAGGAAGAGCTCCATAGAAGGGAAACATAGTGCTTTCACAGTGCTTGCAAACCTTCCAGGTTGGTGATATTGCATAATATCATGAAGAACATTTCCATTTGCTCTTGGCCAGGTGCAAGTTTGGGTGAATCAATGGGTGTGCCATTCTTCCTACACTGGGAAAGGCTACAAATAGTCTCTTGCTCTCAGCCTGAATTCTTTATGTTTTCACTGGTTCATTTACAAGAATGTGAGAATTAAGTCTCCGGGCATGACCGATGGAAACGGTAACTAATGAAAACAACAGCAATGAAGAGAAACTTACCCAAACCAGGGGGTTTGCACGTATTAGCTTTAATGCAGAAGCCTAGCAACACAAGAACACATTGCATTGCCTCCTTCCTCTCTCGGTTTGTTCTTGGTTTATTTTTCCTCACTGCTGCTGCTGCATCAAAGCACTCACAGAGAAAAGGGTCTGGCATGACATGCCAGAAACAAGATTGTGCTCAGGCATGAGACTTTGATCTTGAAGATTCTTCAGCTGTGTACAGTGCACAATGATGCAGCCTTGGTACAAACTAGCAGAGGGAAAAAATTCCAGTGGTGAGTTTTGCCTGGTGACTGAATAGTTAGTGTGGGTCAGTAATAAATGCTGCGTGCACAGTTTTCCACTGCTGATGCAGTTTTAAAACACTGAGCATATGTAGAGGAAGTCCCCGTGTGGTGGTAAATTGCTGCATGCAGATTTTTTTTTTATCTTTCTACGTATTTTTAGAGATGTACAAGAAATGAAATCTTCAACCAGCAGGAAGCGTGAAAAGAACTTTCTTTGCAATATGAAGCCATCAGTGTTTGTAAACCAGATATATATAGAAAATAGATAGGTAGAGCAAAATGTTCATATTTTTCAGGTTCTTCCACATGTATAAATATCCAAACCACCCCTAGAAAATTCTCTCTACTCACCATTTTAGTATGATGTGTTTTCAATATGTGATCTCTTGATTTACAGCCATGGAGATGAAAACAAAACAAATACCTTTCCTTTGTTTTCTAGAACTCCATCCTTTGATCCATTATAAAAACCAACCTGACAGACTTTTATACCACAGAAATAAAAAAGGAGATACAGAATGTGCTGTGAACTGTGAGCTTCTCTAAGGATAAGTGATATTGCTGTGAAATAAACAAGCATGTGTCCCACAGGGAGGTGTAGCATATTTAGGAAAGGCTGGAACCTCACAGAGAATTTTTCAGTAGCATTAGTGTGATGCTATCTGTGAGCTAAATCTGGTGCATATATTTTTTTTTTCATTCTTTTTTTATTCAACAGGTGGTTTTAAACCACCATCAATAAACTAAACTAAAACTACAGCTACAAATGCCAGTGTGTATATCAGCTGGGTGTTTCTGTCAAAAGCAGATGCTTACAGAGAACAGCACAGGCTAAGCATACAGCATGCAAAATTTGGCCCAGCACACTTAGCTCCATAAAGGCCGATATACGTATCTTAACACTCAGGGAAAGGTTTTAAGTGGTAAGGCATCATTCTGCCTTTGCATTGGGTAACTTTCACCTTTACAGTTACAGCAACATAGTGGCACTTTTTCTAGATTAAAAACCATTTTTCAAGTTTGAAAAAAACTGAGTAGAGCTGATAGAAGTAACAGTGTGTTAATGTCGACATCTGATGAATACAAAATGCAGGGGGAATTGCTTGTTGCTGAAATACATTAGATCATAGCAGCAGCAAAATGTAGCAGTGAGACGCCACCATCATCATTTCAACGTCTGTTCCATATAATTGCAGAGTGACTACAAGCTAGCAGGGAAAGCTATCTGTCTTTGGGAGTCTTGTAAATGACATGCTATTTAAAATAAAACATCGAGACTATGAAAAACATTCAGAGGCTTTTCAGCATCTATTGAATTGTGTACAGTCTTCGTGGAACATCATAAATGCAGTTCTCAGAGGAAGTAAATGGTTGTCTGAAGACACATTCCTACCAATGCCATTAACACAACTCATCAGCTAACAAGAACATACTCATCTGTCTAGACACAGATGATATTATAAAAGTAATCACCATAGATCATACTCATGTCCCAGTCCTGAATGAGCTTTGTGTGGTTTGATTCTGTACCTGCCCTGGCCCGCAGTACTGAATGCAGCCATCCTCACTCACTGATGGCCTTAGTTACCCAAGCTCTGCATGATCAGTGAAGCTCCTGCTGTCTGGACCTGATGAAGTATTGGTCTGGTGCAGATAAATAGAGAGGTCATTGTCGAACCAGAGCTTTAAAATGCCAAGGAAGTAGCTCCTTGTCTCTCCTTCTCCCCTGGCACTACACAGAATGATCAGAAGATTAGCTTAGATTAAATGTCCAGCTTTTTGAGAGGTAAAGAAAAAGGACATGATTTTCATCCAAGCTGTTAAGACTCTGGTCCAAATACAAAAGCCCAAATATTTGCTTTTATATATAATGGTCTGTTAGTTATAATGCTCTGTTTTAATACAATGCTCTCTTATCACAACCCTCTGTTGCTCCTTATTTTATTCAAGCAATGTTTTCTGATTGAAATTCATTTGTATGTTTAATCCCTTTCTTGAATTTTTGCTAAACTCTACACTTGGAAATTATTTTGTTGAAGAGCCCCAAAACCACATTGCACCTTTGTGAAAAAGTATTTCCTTTGATCTGTTATTTTGCCACTTTTTCCCCTTTGTCTGTGCTCTCATGTAAATGTGATTTCTATTTAATGATATTTGGGACAGCATGAATACAATTCTGGCCAGTTTTCTTAGATTTGTTATGTAAGGGATATCATTAATACAAAACACATTTGTCCTGTCTTACTATATAATGTAGGAGAGTCACAAGAGGAAACAGTCCAAGTCTCCTCTCAAAATTCAAGCTCTAATATGGTCAGTAGGGCACTACCTTAATTTCTATAAAATGCACATTACAGTAACAGCAAAGATTCAAATTAATTTATTGAGGAATTTTAAGTTGGCCTTTATGACTGTGATCTTAGCCTAAGGACATGACCCTTAGAAGATGTGTAAGCCAAAACCTAGAGATAGAAATGATGGTACTTAACTAGCTTCATGTAACTAGCAAGTTGAATGAAAACTTAAATTTATTTTGCTCAAATGAGAGAAATATAATTGTCTCGGGATCTGTCTGAGACACTGTAATGATTTTGGGATACCCAGGCTGCAAAATGTCTGTGACAAAGGCTGGTAAGACATACATTTATCCCATTACAGATTAGAAAAATGCATCATATGATGTTTGTACATCTTCAAACATTGTGCCAGATATGTGAAAATGTAATAATAGTTCTAGTGATTATTTGTTTCAGCAATAGCTTTGTATGATAGCAGATTAAGGTAAATTCTGATGCTATATGAATATAAAACATGAATAGCACACAAATAGTGCATTTTCTGTTGCAGAAGTCTTACACTGTCCGTGAACAGCTATGCATTGGTCAGAGTACATTTCATAACAATCTTGTGTCAATTTTGGTTTGAAATGTACAAATACCAGCTTATATATTTAGAAATTATGTGGCCTTTTTCTTTGGGTTTTTTTTTTTTTTCCCCCAGAAGTTAATTCTGTAGTAATTTGAGAAGTAAAAGGTTTATAGTTGAAAGGTTTATCAAAAGCTGAGATTTACATTCACTTAAATTATGCAGTTTTGTAAATAAGTATGATGTGATCTGGTAATACTTCCACAACAGGGCTGGAGGGAGTAGCACAAGCAGATAATGATTTTGACACCTACTTTTTTAACATCTGCACGATGAATATTTCAAGTGAGTTATTGGAGAGAATTATTTTAAAACATGGGTAATAGAAGTTTCTAAACAATTTATGCTTGTTTATTCCAAGTGTGGCAAAATAACCATAAAGTTTAAACAGACCACAGTGCTCAGGGTGATTTTGTGTCTACTGAGTCACTGCAAAAGAAAGAAAACAAGAAAATGTTTGGAAAATGGCAGACTGGTTCCTCAGCAAAGTTCTTCATGCACAGCTGCTGAGAGATAACCGTATTTTGCTCACAGCTGAAATTCAGAGAGATGGCTGGAAAAAAAGTACTCTTAAAATCCACATTTTAAAAAACAGAAGAGAAAAAGGTTAGTATAGATCAATAAACAATTCCAAACTAAATTAAAACATGTTAAATAACTTTTCCTTTTTTTGTAGGACAATTCAAAAACAATATTCAAAAACTACCATTGCTATGTTATCCAGGTCACAGCACCCCATCCAGAAGGAGGTAAGCCAAGGTATCTGGTCTCATATGTAAGTCCAAAATCTGGGAGCAGAACTAATCAAAGATGAAAGTACAGCTTCTGCCCTCGGTGTACCTGTCATCACATGAACCTGTCCAAGAGTGACACTGCCAAATGGCTCTGCTCTTATGTAGGGAAGGAGAACCAAGACCCAGGATAGTCCTTCAGCTTCACCACCAGCACATAGTCAATAGATTGCTTCACAGCTCTAGTTAAGACCTGAGTAAAATGCAAATGCTATCATTCTATCAGGATGCTCTCACCATCTCCATTCAGAACAGGGAAAAGTACTTGTGAGAACAGGAAGTTTAAAGAAATCAAACTTTCAATGTCACTGACAGTTTCATATTCTGAGGAAAAGTGAACTCCACCTGTTCTTGCTGTCACTGTTACTAAACTTCTGTTATTTTTAGGACATTGTTCTTTTAATATCCCCATTGCTACCCCAGAAAGAGGCTGCACCTGTTCCCAGGTTTGAATTTAATATATCCCACAGATTTGTCCCTATCCTGCATTTAAGAGTCTAGACAACCATGTCTGCCCCATGATGGACCAGTATCGTCTTAACTCAAATCGCAGGGATTTCTCCAAAAAATAAGAGAAATTAACATTAAAAAAAATAAATAAAAAAAAAAAAAAAAGAGTTCCAGGCAGATTTTGTGTACTGCAGAAACCTATTACTGGCACACAGAACAAAAGCAGACAGCACAAAACATCATGAACTAAACTTGACAGTTAGCACTGAGTCTGCCCCCAACAGCATTGATCTCATTAGCAAACACACAAAGCTTCTTCTGGTTCGGTGCCAGCACAAGCTGCACAACATGTGCCTGAAGTTATTTAGTACATCACAGACCAGAGAGGAAACAAAGAGGGACAATGCTGTATTCGCCTTCTCATCAGACACCTGATTTCAGTCAGGCACCCCAGATGAAACCAGCTTCATTACAGATCATTTATTTCAAAGTAGATATCAGAGCATAAGTATATCCACAGGTAAAGGAACTCTGATCCTTTTTGCAACGGTGCTAAAGAGTCCATAGGTTTGTAACCTTTAGAGATTTCAAATACACAGAAGCAACAAGGTCAGGACTGAATTGCCGAAGCTCCTCTCCTCATCTGCTTCCCCTAAGATTAGTACAGGCATCCCAGATTCAGGCATTATATGCAGTCCTGCTGTGCTCCTGATTTCACACAAAATGTCAAGGAGGACCTCACAGCAGCCCTTATCACTAATGCAGCTGCCAGCCCTCTGATAATAAGAATCCCAGTTCCACCAGCGATCCCAGTTCCAACACAATAACCTTACAGGTACTGGCTTGTTCTCAGCCCACTAACAGGCACCGAAGCCAAGAGCACCTGCTAACTCCCTGCAATTTGCTACCATTGCCTGTGACATGATGGGCTTTCCCAGCTTCCACATGGATTTCCATAGTTTTCTGAAGCCTCAGGACAGATGAGGAGAGAAAAGTGGAAACGTGAGATAGAGAAAAATGACAGAGAAAAATGAAGGCTGATACTAACAAGCTGAAAGATAAAAGATGCCTCCAAGTTTATCCTGCAGCTTTCCTATACGGCAAGAGAATTTTCTGTTCTCCAGTGTTGCTGCCTCATCTCAGTTCCCAAAGGTACTTTGAAATGATAAATCACATCATCAATCACAAGTAACAACATGCAGCAAAGCTGGACATTAACTGCTGCAGAAACCAACCATTTCATTGTAAAGATCACACATAACTCAGGAAGATTTTTTCTAACTCTAGTTCTGCTGAACCTTAGTCCACTTGCACATCTCAATTCCTACGTGGTTTTATATTTATGCATATCATGTATTTATTAAATATTCAGAATACTTAAGTACAAGGTGGTGCTCATCTCCTCATCTGTCTGTATCGTGAAGAGCTTATGATTGCCCTCAACACAAGAAGGAAACATAGAATCATAGAATGGTTTGGGTTGGAAAGGACCTTAAAGATCACCTAGTTCCAACGCCCCTGTCATATACAGGGACATCTTCCACTAGACCAGGTTGCTCACAGCCCCGTCCAACCTGGCCTTGAACACTTCCAGGGAGGGGGCAGCCACAGCTTCTCTGGGCAACCTGTTCATGTGTCTCTCCACTCTCACAGTAAAGAATTTCTTCCTTTCATCTAACCTAAATCTACCCTCTTTCAGTTTAAAACCATCATCCCTTGTCCTATCCCTACACTCCCTGACAAAAAGTCCCTCCCCATCTTTCCTGTGGGCCCCCTTTAAGTACTGGAAGGCTGCTATAAGGTCTCCCTGGAGCCTTCTCTTCTCCAGGCTGAGCAACCCAAACTCTCCCAGCCTGTCCACATAGGGGAGGTGCTCCAGCCCCCTGATCATCTTCGTTGCCTCCTCTGGACCCACTTGAGCAGTACTGCAGGTGGGGTCTCATGAGAGCAGAGCAGAGGGAGAGAATCCCCCCCCTCGACCTGCTGGCCACACTTCTCTTGATGCAGCCCAGCACACGGTTGGCTTTCTGGGCTGCGAGCACACATTGCTGGCTCATAATAAGTTTTCCATCTACCAATACCCCCGAGTCCTTCTTTGCAGGGCTGCTCTCAATCCACTCATTGCCCAGCCTGTATTTGTGCTTGGGATTGCCCCAACCCATGTGCAGGACCTTGCACTTGGCCTTGTTGAATTTCATGAGGTTCAAAAGTGTAAGCTAGATCACAGAAGAATAGATATAAAATAAAGGCAGGGCAAAATCAGAAAAGGACTGAATGAGATACAATTAGGAAGAAACATCCATGGCAACAAGAGTATATTTCTATAAATAGGTTACTCGTAAAAATAAGACCAAGAAAAGAGTTGGTTTGCATCTCATAGAGAAAGAACGCTGTCAGTAGAAGATCTATGAGGTCAAAGCATCAAATTTGTTTAGCTGTAGTCAGTTTGCTAACACTAGTACTACCAACAACACATGGGTTAATATCTCTGCCTAGAAGAGGCAAAAAAACATTAGAGAGTAGCTGGATTTTTTCAGTTCACCTGGCCAGGCTGATTTCATCATGGGATACTTGAATTAAGTGAAATAGTGTCAGAAGCATTAGCAGTTATCTCTTGGAACTCATGCATAGTGAATGATGAGGTCCAGGAAGAGGAAAAAAGAGCAATACTGTGCTCCTATTTAAAAGGGGTGAATGGAGGGGCTGGGAAATTTCAGACCAGACTGTGTAAATACTGTAGGAACAGCAGAGTTTTGTAGCTTAGATAGTGTAGAGATACACACCAGAAACAGTTAATAGGGAGACATAATGCACTTTATTAAGCTAACTGATGTAACTTATGAAAAAAATTCAGAGACAGTTTCAGGAGCAAAACCCCTTTTATAGTAGTCAGGAAAGCTATTGGAGCAAATAAACAAACTACTTCAAAGAACTTCGAAGAAAAGAGAGAGAGGGAGAGAGAGGGAGAGATGAGTAAAAGCCAATAATGGATTTGCCAAGAACAAGTCATGTCAAACTATTGTAATTTCCTTCTCTGACAAAGAAGCAGACATGGCAGATAGAAAAGAGTAAGTGCATGTCATATATCTTGACTTATTAAGGCTTTTGACACTGTCTCACATGGCATTCCCTAGCACAAACAGGCTAGGGAAATATAGTCTGATAAAACTATTTGAAGACAGATGCAGAACTGGCTGGGAAAAAACCTACACACTCAAAACCAGCAGAATGTCACTGTCAAAGTGAAGGGTACAGAGACTGGGTAGTGAGATCTGCAGTGATCTGCGGGTCTCCTGGGTCTGCTCCTACTGAATATTTTCATGGACAGGCTGAGCGTGGGAACGCAAAGTGCATTTATTGCACTCGCAGGTGACAGAATTCTAACAGAGCACGAGCCATTTGGGTGACAGGAGAATTAAACAGACCCAAACGACAACCAGCCCACCTTGCTAACACAGCTTACCCACCACTCTAAAAATGCCAGTGTCTTCAAGGTCCTCCTGTCCTTGGGCTTAGCAGACCCTCTGAGCAAAGCAGGGGAAAAATAGAGCAATTTTTTAGACTGGATTTACACATTCGAGGTTACTCTAGGTTCAAGGAAAACTGTAAACCACATGGGGAGCATTGCAGGAGGGTAGATGTTGGGTAGCTGGACTTTGGGAAGATAGACATCAATCAGGTGAGAGTCTGAGTTCAGCTAGAAGGGCTAGACCAGGAGGCGAAGAGGGGCAGAAGATACAAGCAGCAAATCACTACATTTGTAATTAACCACAACTTCAAATACTGTTGCCTAGGAGCGTGTGTGTGTGCATGGATATAACAAGAGACCGATAGGCCACAAGGCCCACATACTTCAAACTCAGGCTGGTTGCCTGTGTACAGACATCACGGCTCAATGCCACTTCCCTGCAGGTCTGACCGCACGCAGCCATGCCCATGACAGCAGGCAGCTCCTTCTGGGACATCCGTGAGCACCAGACCGACATCAGCCTGCACGGCCCCGGGGATGCCTGCGCAGACCCCCGTGGGTTTCAGTCTCCTCCCAATGTGCCCATTCTTGTCTATATTTCAGTCAAGAAAACCCCCATCTGACTCCTAGGGTAAGCTCCTCAGGGCCATGGCAATCATTTTCTTCTCCCTGAAGGGGTCCAGGGATCACCAGTGAGAGAGATCCTAATAAAAAACTGTAATATTTGAAACTGCTCCACGATGGGAGTTTGAGAAGTCTGTTTACACTGTGTCTGAGAATGATTTCACGCTGCATTATGTTGAGAGTCATGGAAGTCCTGCTGGTGGATACACATGTAAGTTTGGGGCATTGTAAGCTTTGGGGCATTGCTTTATTGTGGTTACATCCAAACTCCTGCTTGCAAATAATATATAAAGTAAAAATAGCAAGGACAACACCCACATTACTAATTTGAACATTTTCCTCCTCTTTTTAATATTTTAAATGATCCAATGAAAATGTTGCTGTTGTCTGATTGACCGAACAGTCTTTATAGGCACCAGTCAAGAAGACTGACGGGGTGGAGAGCTACTGCAAAAAGCCACTGACAAGGTACATACTGACAACCTAATAACTGGCATTAGCTTCTGAAATCACATACTAGGCACAGAAAAAATTATCAGTGCAGAAATTATTATTGTAGCTAAGAGGCAATCCTTGAAAAACACTATTCATTTTAATGGCAAATTACTGGGTAAGTCTCAAAGCTGAAGGAGGAACAGTTGTAGCTCGCACCATTCCTGTATAACGTGACATAGATTTATAGCCCATAGGATGTGAAACTTTGCGTTTTACACAGATCAAGTACTGCTATGTACAATTTAGGTTTCCTCAACTCTTGGCCAGGGAAAAATGATTTGTAGTTCTATTCTGCCAGGGAAAACCACTGCAAAGGCAAAAGGAGTGGGTAAAATGAAGGAAAAAGAAGAAAAAAAAAAGAAAAATCAACCCAACTATATTTATTGTGGTCATTTTTCCTGTCCTAACCCAGGTGAGTAGTATGATGGAGTCCTTCATTAGAAACTGAATACCAAAGAATACATTGCAGAATAAACACAGTTAATTTGCTTTTATATATATAAAAACATAGAGCCACTATTTTAAAAATACTTTTATTCATCTACTGAAAGATATAACCTAGCCTCTCTTTATCAAGCAACCTACCTTTGCTCACCAATACTTCAGCTGAATTTTAAAAGAGAAACAACACACAGAAAGAATTTACCTCCACTACAACTTGGACAGGGATGCTTGCTTGCACCCTCAGCAAGTTTGCCAACACCAAGCTGTGTGGTGCGGTCGACACGCTGGAGGGATGTGCCATCCAGAGGGACCTGGACAGGCTGGAGAGGTGGGCCCATGCAAACTTCATGAAGTTCAAGAAGGCCAAGTGCAAGGTCCTGCACATGGGTTGGGGCAATCCCAAGCAAAATACAGGCTGGGCAATGAGTGGATTGAGAGCAGCCCTGCAAAGAAGGACTCGGGGGTATTGGTAGATGGAAAACTTATTATGAGCCAGCAATGTGTGCTCGCAGCCCAGAAAGCCAACCGTGTGCTGGGCTGCATCAAGAGAAGTGTGGCCAGCAGGTCGAGGGGGGGGATTCTCTCCCTCTGCTCTGCTCTCATGAGACCCCACCTGCAGTACTGCTCAAGTGGGTCCAGAGGAGGCAACGAAGATGATCAGGGGGCTGGAGAACCTCCCCTATGTGGACAGGCTGGGAGAGTTTGGGTTGCTCAGCCTGGAGAAGAGAAGGCTCCAGGGAGACCTTATAGCAGCCTTCCAGTACTTAAAGGGGGCCCACAGGAAAGATGGGGAGGGACTTTTTGTCAGGGAGTGTAGGGATAGGACAAGGGATGATGGTTTTAAACTGAAAGAGGGTAGATTTAGATTAGATGAAAGGAAGAAATTCTTTACTGTGAGAGTGGAGAGACACAGAGAGGTTGCGGCTGTCCCCTCCCTGGAAGTGTTCAAGGCCAGGCTGGACAGGGCTTTGAGCAATCTGGTCTAGTGGAAGGTGTCCCTGTATATGACAGGGGCGTTGGAACTAGATGATCTTTAAGGTCCTTTCCAACCCAAACCATTCTATTCTATGACCTCTAAAGTACACATAATTTTATTATGATTACTGAACTGGTGCATTACCTGCAGCATTTACTACCCAGAACTCATTGCTTCCCACAAATGAACAGTAAACATCAGTAATATGAGCATGTACATTTTGCACTAGATTTGGTACCATGAAGCAAATGAATGAAGTTAATCAAGTCACCTACCTCATGATTGTTTTTACAGTTCACATCCAGCTGAGTTTACAGCATAGCAGCAAGCAAGGGGTATAACAAATGCATTACACAAAGGCAATTTGAAAATGTAATTGGTTTAAGTCGTTGTCAAAGCCAACAGGGGCACAAGTTTATAGGACAACTGGTAACAGGGCACAAATACTACTTTTATGAAAACTACTGTGCATTTAACTACATGGAAATTAGCGTGTAGTGGCAGGCTAACAACACAGTGAGTACCATATCATTACAAGATTATAGCCTTTTGAACCACAAGGCAAGAATACAGGTTATATGTTAATTAGTTTTGGATCTACTAAAGGTAATTACATGGTAATCTCCACGTAGTTACATGGTGTTTAATAGGAAACCCTATTAACTAATCATATAATTAAACAGTAATTGCATGATACTCCTGCCCTGTGACATCCATGGTGGCCAGATAAATTAAAACTGATGGAATTTCACATCATAGCCTGTTCCTGTTATCAGACTTTAGGGCAATACCATGCCTCTCAAGACATTGAGGTAGAGAAGAAAATGTACCAGAAGTCAGGGCACTTACTGCTCTCTCAATACACAGAAAATAGCACTTCATATCCAGAACCTCTGTTTGTTTCCACAAAATTGCTAGGAAGGGAATCTCACCATGTTCTTTGGTTTTGTCCTCACTTGATTTTCCTCTGTTCTTTTTCTCCCAACTTTTCTCTATAATTTCAGCTTCTGTAGCCTCTCAATCACGGCCATCCTATCTATTCTGTCAGCATGTTTAAGGTAGTACGGAGTCACATGACGCTCCTTCACCTTCACTTGCTCAGAATTTTCTTCCCTTTTCTTCCTCTCAGAAAGTTTTCCGTAATTTTGATACTTTCTTGTTGTGAAAACTTGATCAACTCTTTTTCTTCCTTATTTTTCCTTTCCCCTCTTCTGCTTTCTTCTCCTAGGGACTCTTTGTCTCCTCTCCTTTCTGCAGAGGACACTGCCATGCAAATAATAAAGTTATTGAAACTCTCCCCTCAGACCTTCCAAACCCAGGACTGCAGACAACAGGGCTCCTCCATTTGCCTTCCATTAGCCAGGCATCCTTTCTGCCAGTCCTCAGCAGAAGTTGCTTGCTGCTGCCACACTCTTTTCTCCAGGCTGATGCTTAGATAATCTTTCTAATGATTCCTAACAGGTCACACCACTGACCACAGCACATCCAGCTGGAAAGAGGAGGACGAGCAATGCAGCTCAGCACACAGTGCTGGTCAAATTTCAAAATGTCTCTTGCATGAACTGCTGACATTGCAAAAATTGTTTCATACCAGAGTGGGCTGAAAAATTGGAATTACTCACAAAACAGCATTAAAAATCCAGTAAATCAAAACATTTCATTCTTGTTTTCACCTTTTTTTATTTGGCATTTCATTTTGTACCTACTAAAATCAGGGTTATATAATTGTATAAACTACAGCAAAAAGCAAGTACAAAAAAAAAATCAAAATTGATGTTCCCTGCACCATTCAGTTTCAATGAATAAGCATTTTTCAAAAGAAAGAGGTCTATCCAAAAGTTTCCAACCATATGTAATACTAAGCCTGTTTCTGGGGTTTCCCTAGCCTGTCGGGGATGCAGAAATCTCCATTCAAAAATGTGAAAGCAAGTGAAACGTCAGACCAATAAACTGCTAAGAGCACAATGTGCAGTCATCCATGATACCATGGACTGTGAAAGGACTATGCACTCTGCTTAGTTTTAAAATACCAAGTTCCATTCACTGCCCTGCTGAAGCCCAAATCTCAAAATGTTGCTGAGCCTCCCAGGAAGGAAAGAAATGCCCTCTTTTTTTTTTTTTTTTTTAAATGACAGACCTCATTCTACCTGACCAGAGCACAGTACCAACAATGGGTACTGCTCCATCGTCAGCAAATGAGGAACAAAATAAAGATGGGTACGAATACTGAAGAGAAGCTCCTGCAAGCTTCACTGCAGTAGAGCCCCACAAAAAGGTAAGCAAAGCTATGGGCCAATGCAATGCTGCATCTAGAGAGAGAGCTAATAATAGCGTCCATAAAAACAGAATAGACAAAAGAGAGCAAAAGTGATGATTGATGGTATAATTCAATACAACCAATGCCCTGTTCTCACCTTTCACTTCATTATTTCATATTTGTTCGCTCCTTGTTTTTTATAAAGATCTAGAGCTGGCTTTACCCAACAATAACCAAGGACCCTGGGGAGTTTGCTGTTACCCTTGAACTGCCCACTGCAGCCTGGAGAGTGAGCTGTGCTGAGAGGGAAGAGAGTGCAGAAAAGTGCCTAGAAAATACATTAATTCGGTCTTTCTAGTATGCTGAGCTTCTCTGACACCTTGGCGGGAGATACAGCTGCTTCTGTCCTCCTCCCACCTGAGGGGCTTCGAAGGATCATGACAGACTGGATCCAGTCCATTGTGCCAGTGACGCTATGAAGTACCATTCCTTTCAGTAAAGTTGGCCCACAACTTTTAATTGTGAAGGTCCTAGAAGGAATAACACACTGCCTGTAAAGTTTAAAGATAGAGGTAACATCTTGCTAGGCCAACTGGTAGAGTTGGAAAGGCTGGACAAGTTTTTGGGTTTCTTCAGTTCTACACCAGTACAGCAACATCAGTATGTTGAGTTTATATTGAAACTTCTGTTTCCAACCCAGAGGCAAAATTTGGAGTTGAGGGATTGATCATTTTTTTTCCAGCCCTCCCAGTTGATCTCCTAAAAGATACTCTCTCCACCTGCAAACTTCACATTGTTTATGTCGTTGGTCTGTCACAACTGCAACACAGTACTACCTCAAGCTGAGGCAGCCTCACAGCGCACTGCTGCTACTTACAGCTCGAGGTACCTGTATGTGCAGATTGGTGCCTGATCAAGCTGTAGGAAACTCCTTCGTTACACCCCACCGTGAATTATGGCTCATAGGGGTAGGGTGCTGTATTTTGTGTTACGGTATCGTACTCAGAGCATCACACTGTTAGCATGCCACATGAGACCATTTGCCCTAACTAAAGAATTAGAGTTTTTCTTAATTTCTTTTTCATCTTACTTTACCTGTATTTCAGTCCCACTGCTCCTAGTATAACCCTTTGAAATACAGGTTCAGAGGCCATTATGAAGCTAAAGGGAAAGGGGGGAAGGGGGCAACTAAAAGTTCTCATGGTCATTTCTACCTTGTGCTGGAAGGGAAGGGAGGCAGTGTGCAAGCCATGTAAAGCACTCCCAAATCTCAGGGCAGGTTTTAGTTCCTGGATCTCTGAGCACCTAATGGTGGTTCAGAAAGAAGAAAAAAAAAGCCTGTACATGTCAGGAGAGTTCCCTGAAAGGGAATATGACACTGAAAAATTATGTCCAATTGTGAAGCATTTTGGCACTGAAACAAGTCTGCTGGGCCAGCATATTCACACTACACAGGAGTTCCCACGTGTTCAGCATTAACTGGGCAGCTTGCTAACTAACAGTCCCCTAAGAGCAGGGGAACGTAATAGCGTATGGACTTGGCATCTAGGTTAGTCAGTGCTGAGTCAAATCTCTGGACAATTAAGTAAAGCTAAGCAGCAAGCATGAGTAGCTCACAGCACCACTTCAATTTAGAGATAACAAAGACTTATTAATTAACAGCAGTGATTACTAGAGTAAAAGAGGCTATGAACTTTTTTTTTCCCACTATAAAAGTCTGTATAAAAGTCTGCATACTGAGCTGATATTGACACTTTTCAGAAATGGAATTCCATTCTATTAGCATACAGAAATAACTTCCAAAGCGGATTATGGTTTATTAAAGGACACTGGAGTGAAGAGATGGTTCTCTCCATCACTGCTTCTCTTTCCACTGCCATTGGGAGCATCATGACCCAGTCTCATAACACCCGCTTTAGTCCCAAAGTCGTTACAGCAGTGTCTTCTTTCTCCTCGCCCTGTGCAGCTCTGGGTCACTGCTTTTAGCAGCTGTGGGGTTGTTTGAAAACACCACAGGGATATTATCCCAGATGCAACCTGTGAGGGCGCTGACGAGGGGAGCAGCACTGCTCCTCACAGGCACAGAGCAAGTGGTGCTCTGAGCTCCCAAAACAACTTTTACTCACTGATTTGATCAGTGTTTCAAATATCCATTATCTCACAATCCATTGAATAGTTACAAAATCTCCAGAAACCCTTGGGGTACTGTGACTGAGGAGTACCCAGGGGCTGGTGATATGTAACAAGTATGGCCAAAACTAGGTGCAGCAAAGCCTAATGGAAATGGAAACCAGCCGGACATTTGAAAAACTGTTGATTTCCAAGTCTGTGTGTACAGCCATTCACCCTGGGCTTTCAGCGTGGAAAGGACACCTGACATACACATGAACAGTACAGGAATCTGATGGTGAGCTTTAAGAACTGTCACTTGCTACAAGCAGCAATTTTGGGCCATACCTCTAAATTTATGTAGAAACTGACTCCCTTGGCAACTGTGATCAAGACATTTTACTTGGCCAGAAACACCAACCTTTACATGTTTAGTAGACACTAGTTATTAATGCTCATGCTGTGAATATGCTTCCTTGTGTGTCCTTCTTTTCATCTCTCCCTCTATCCTGGATGGGAATATCTCACCTCTTTGCCCTTCACCATACACAAAGGCTGTTGTTACTGAGGAGCTCTTTGTGCCAGCACTCTTTCATCAGACCAGGGAAAAAGAAAGCGAGAGGAAGTATGAATAGGAATGCATTACATATGAAGAAAAACCCAGAACAAAAAGTCAAAAAAATAAATTCACATGGATCAGTCACTTCTTCCCCTCTTAGGTTGCTTATGCACATTTGAGACAATGCCTGAATCTGAGGAGCACCGTCAAGATGAAGGATTCTAAGAGAAGGCAAAAAGCTCAGCAGAATTTATTAATATATAATCAAATTTCATTTTTTTAAATTTACAATCTTTACAAGCCCAACAGAAGCAGGGCCCAGGACTGGAGAAACAAAGGCAGCAAGCCTGCTTGTAAGTATTTTCAATTTAAAAAAAAAAGTTAAATTACATGGACAAAAAAGAAAAAAAGATAGACACCGAGGTTGTATGTAAGCCATGTAAAGTAACTTCTAGGTCTCAGAGTAGGTTTTACTTCCTGGATCTCTGAACACCAGATGCCAGTCTAGCAACTTGGACTAAGAGATGCTATAGGCATGGGAAGATTGTAGCACTGTTAACTGGAGGAAGGGATAAGAAGGTAGGAAGGAGGGGAGAACAGAGGCTAGAGGGAAAGAGGAGAAATAGAAATTAACATGTGAAGACTTGGTTTTATTCAGTCACCACTTATTCATGAAATGCTATTTATTCAGAAGGTTCCCAACCAGATGATCTGGTGTCTTCCACATCAGAGGTACAGCTTATTTCAGTCTCAGTGTTACATGCAGTGATGCACTCGGTACCAAAGAGCAGAAATAAGAGCAATTAGGTTATTGCATAGAGTCCTCACTAGCCATTTCATTCAAGTGTCATTAGGAAGTGAGATGCGGCCCTGAGAATCACCACCCATCCAGCATCCTGGCCCTGCCTGGTACTCCTGCAGCACCCACACCCACCCATGAGCACAGGTCTGGGCCTCCGACAAAAGTAAATGAACAGCGTGCAGTAAGGGGTGGTATGCCAGGAGGGCAATTTTCTGTGTTTGTCTGATGTCAGAGGGGATGAGGATGTTTGCATCCAGCAGAGTCCCTTGTTTTTTCACTCTGGTCCATCTAATTCAGGAGACAGGTGAGCTCCTTCGAAGAGTCGTTCTGCCTGAGATCTTCATTCACTTAATACTGAGAGTTTGTCACACTGCAGCCACTGTCTGTTTGCTGCCACAAGATTTCCTTTCATTGATTAGTCCTATTTACAACCTTATTCATCCAGTGGCCACAGCAGCTGTACTAAAATAGGGCCACAGAAAGCTAAACCCTTCTTTTGGCACCTAAGCAATAATTTAACAGCAATAGGGTTTTGCCCTGTATCTCCACAACCCACAGTTTTGCCAATTTCCATAACTTCATTAAAATACTCGTAATTTTTTTCCCCTTATACTGCAGCTCTGGCATTTTATTATGCTAATTTCCACTAACACAAAATAGTAAGGTTCTACTCTCCACAGTTGCAGAAACCTGTGAATACAGTGTCAAATAGAGTCTCAGAAACCCCAGGCACATAAAAAGGTTTTTTTGTTTGGTTGGTTGGTTGATTGGCTGTTTTTTTAGTTCTCCCTAAGCAGATCATGAGTTTTATAGAGCCTAATGGTTCGCAAATTCAGTTTTGGCAGTACTGAACTTGGGATCACTCTGAGTCAATATTAGTTCTTGATTTTCTGTTCTCACCTTCATTTTTGTTTGCCTGGAACTGGAGGTCACATCAAGAAATAAAAAAGACGTGTTCTAAAATATTAACTTTTCTGAGACTGTGTACTGACTTTATTTTAGCCACTCCGACCTCTTTCTCCCCTGGAAATAAAGCCAGAAAAGGCCAGTGATGACGGAATTCTCTCTTTATAGCATCAGCTGGTGCCAGCTCAAGTCTGTGAGGGCTATTTGAAAGCTGCCACAGGGGAGGAACCTTCTGGTGTCTGAAGTCATCTAGTTTCAAGTTGGATAAAACAGTGTTTTGCACTTCTCTGCCATTTCTCACTTCTTGCTTAGCTTTAATTGTCCCAACTTGTGCACACACACCAAGCACTCACATGGTTGGCTCCTTTATCAATCACTGAGATCCCTATTTTGATAAGGATCCCTCTGCAATGCTGTTTAAAGCAGTAGGTCAGAGAAGAGACTTCAGGATTTGAAATTTTCCATTAATTCACATTGTGCAGAAAAATCAATACTCAGCAAATGTCCAGATGCCCTGACAGACCATATACAGACTGTGCCAGCTTGATAATTATAATTTCTTTAGTGGGTATGCCATGCATATAAGGAGGTATATATATCATGCATAAAAGCATATTGGAAACAGAGAGATTATAACTAGCTCATCGAAGCTCCAAGCCACAAGGAAGTAACCTTGAAACACAAATCTAAGTAGTAAAAACGTAAGCTCTAACTAACCACATCTCAGTATGGAAAAAGAAAAAATAATCAGTAACAGCCATCAGAAAAAATTTGGATGACTGGACTGTTGCAGGCTAAAGCCATCATTCTAACGCAAAATCATAAAGCAAAACTGAGTACTGGTTTTGCTTCTTTAAATTATTCAGTCAATGATGACCTTCCAGGGTTGGGTTCCCTGTTCAGCATTTCACTGTCTCATTGTATTGAAAAGATGTTTTCCTTGACCATTGCAGTCTCCCCTTTTGTGCACTACCTGGTATGTTGATAGAAAATACAGATATCTACAACAGATACAAAGAGGGGGAAAAAAAAAAATCTAACTCAAATTATTTCCTCACTTCTCTAAAAAGAAAAAAAAAATCTCAAACATAAATTCTTAATGTTTTTACAAACAGTAATCATTTATTAAACAGCATCTGCTTATTAATAAATTACAAGGCAACTAGATGTAAAGTCACTTTCAATGTGTTGTTGAAGGTGTTTATGTTAATAAGCAGAAGCAGAAGCATTTTTAGATGTTTGTTTGCATGGGGAAAATATTAGAATAAGGTCATGCCAAGCAATTCTGAAATAGAAGTGATGGATAGTCACCTATTGTTCTTAAAGAATATCTGGCAGTATTTGTTCATATGCATTCAGGATGACCTTTCCTTTTTAAAAGTGATTTCCACACACCATTTTCCAAATGCTTGGTAGCCCCCTATTCTATAAAAATGCATTTCAATCCTTACATCAATCATATCCAGACAGCTGAATTGATATAAGTAATACCATTTTAATAGAAAAAGTATTTTAATTGTTCTATGAAAGCAATATTAAATCACAAACTTTTTTCTTCTTTTACTATCTCTGGCATAGCAGAGTTATGGTGGTAAGGAGAAAGAAAAGTGCTCCCATCTAAAGGAATAGGAAAATCAAAAAATTTTAAAAATGCCTTAATTTGGTTATTTTAGCATAAAAGCTGAAGAAGGTATCTCTTATATTACAGCTCTTTTGGAAGTACATTTTGTTCCTCAAAACAAACTCAGGGTTACCAAAGCGGAGGTGAGGGACAGCAGGAACTTCCACTGCAGGTGGGTGCAGGCAGTAACACCAGCAATGTCTAAGTGCAGGCATTTAGCACAGATGTTTAACAGCAGGTCTATATGCAAAGTAAATATGAAAGCATACAGGTTTTAGGTGAAGTATTATTAGGCACAATACATAAATAAATGTACCAAGTATTGTGTCCTTATATAAAGGTTGCTACAGAAATGCCTTATTGTTTTAGGTATGCTGAAATTATAGGCACAGAGGAATCTGGACTGAAGAAGCTTCCAAATAGTTTTGGGAGTGCGGTTTGCATCCCTTCCTAGAGACAGGTTTACACCTCTTCACAGGCATTCAGTTAGTTCAGGCCTGTTTGTTTCCTGGAGCAGGGATTCTTCTGTATGCCAAATTTGAGTACGTGGGTATTTTCTGTAGAAATATTATGCCTTCTAGGTATGCCAGCAACAAGTATTCAGGATGCAACTGAAAATGGTATCTTTGTACAAACTGTATTTAAGGTAGTTGTATCAGGGACTGAGATTAAAAAAAATACACAGCAGGAATGGAGTTAACATTACAAAATTGGGCTAAAGCCCAAATTTCCTCCTCCTGGTGACAGCTACCTAATCCAAGCTGTGATCTATGCCATCCCCTTGTATTTTGTTTTAGCAATATAACAGAGCGGATTTCTCAGATGACATATCTACCAAGTTTCCTTGACTCTGCTGTTAACATTTGTGACAAATCTATTTGTTTTGTAGATCTCAGGGGAAGACTCCAGGGGCATCTGATCAAGCCATCTCAAAACTAGACAAAGAAACCCAGAGGTTGCAAGGCAAATCTCTTCTTCAGTACATACTGCAGTACTTGACCTAGCCACACCAACTGTGCTGTAAAATGGGGGTAAAACTGGTCTCTTTTTTGAAATTCCGATATTAGCATAAGCTGAATGAAAATAATGTTGCTATAAATGTAAATTGCAGCATATCCTGAAATATAAATTGTATGCTTTAGAAGAGAACATTACCAAAACACAGTCACAATCAATTAGTTGGATTTAGAATCAATTATATGTGGTATATATCCTATCATTATATATTCAGCAAAAGATCTGAAGCAGTTGCACACCTATTTATATTTTTCAAAGCCTTCCAAATTCACGCACATAATAGGAACTGCAGAAATAATTTTAACAATGACCCAGTATACAACATGTTAAAATTTGGAATAAAAACCTTACAAAATAAGCTTCAATTCATTCCAATTTGAAAATCAAAGCCTTAATATTACCAATTCCATTTTCAAAAGGCAAAGAAAAATGTATATATATTTTAGCAGAATAAATAAATGTCTTGAAAAAACCTAACATATTGTATGGGTTGGCATTAAATATGAAATGATCAAGGAACATAAGATAAAGCCAAGAAAAAAGGGTATTTTCTGGTGAAGAACTAAATTAATGGAATCTACCTCAAATGGCTATACTGCTTGGATTGGTGCATTCTGAAAGTCTTCACCCGAATGTTGCTGCTGGCTCCAAAACCTCCTGCTATTTAGAACTTATACCTAAGACCTACCTCAATGTTCTCTATTGAACAACTGAGTCATTTAAAGAAAGCAGAAAAAGGTAAGAAACAGGGAGGTTCGGGGTTTCTTCTAAAATAATAAAAGAAAAAAAAAGTCAATGAAAAGAAAGTCACTGACTTTTGGTGGGGGAAAATTTTTATGAAAAGAAGTGCTCATTTTTCTTGTATCTGTGTCTCTGTGGATGCAGTTTACATGTTTCATGTGGTTAGTCGCAAGGAAACAGTTCAGCAAATTTCTAACAAATATAATCTGATTTTTTAATCCTATTCCCATCAAAGATAATTAGATTATCAGAGCTATGTTTCATTTTTTTACAGCCACTTAAAGAAACAACCTTGTTGATGGAGCACAAGGACTAGGCAATGGTAGTCATCCTACCGCAAAATTGTTTGTGCAGAGCTGCTAAAGAGGTTAGCACCATGACTTTAACCTGATGTTAAAAAGGTGACTCTACATGACACAACAGCTAAACATATTTGAGATCTGTAAGGTCTTCATAATGCAGAATGAATCTTAGGGGTAAAAAATCTGGCCCCAAGCCACTTTCTTTTAGATTAGTAAAAGCTGTTATTTCATCCCCAAACAAAATAGCAAGATTAAAGTTATGAGAAGACTCATCCCCTTGTTCTGAGAATTTATGGCAGGAAGGGTGATTCTCACAGTCATAAGAAAATAACGTGATGTTTCTCTTTGGAAGAGAGAACCTAGGTCAAATTTCTAAATTGGAGAATTAGTGCCTTAGTTACACATATGAGAGCTTCCCTATGCAACCACAACTCTCCCCCTTCTGCTCTCCCTCCTCCTTGTCTCCTAGTGAAAACCACACTTCTCCAGGACATTTTTCATTAAACAAAACCTGAAGTTAGTTTGCAAACACACACAGACTCTGTGCACCTCTAATGTCTGTATTTCCATGCAGTCCCAGGACTTGCCTGTTGCATGCAGAGCTTTGGCCCTTGATGAAACTGTCACCACCTTCCCCTTCCAACGGTGTGGCACCCAAGCAGATCACACCTGACATACACCTCTCTCACAAATCCCAAGGAACAGGCAGGCAGTGCTGGGCAGGGTGTAAAAGCAATCTGTAACACCTGGATTTGATTTATAGCCTACAGAGATTTAACAGGTGAAATCCATTAGGAAGCAGCAGGCTGTGCCCTGATCTTGGGCTCTAGGAGATGAGCCTCGCTCAGCCTGTCACTGAGCCCCAGGGCTGGTAGCCCATTCCTGCAGGCTACTCTGTCTCACAAGGGGTCACTTGGTTGAGAAAATCTCCCACACCAAGAAAGGGGGCTGATTCTCCCCTTTCCAGAGGGAGTTAGTGTTTTGAGATCCTGTAATGCAAGGAAGACTGTTGCTCCTGGGTGTATATTACAAACACCAACATATACGCAGTGTTTTGCAGCCCAAATGAGTGTCCCTGTAGCAGGACTATCAGAATCACTGCACTGGACTGCAATGAGCCAGCACGTTGCTGGGGGCCCAGAGCAGAGCAGCACACCGCCACACGTGCTTTGCAGGAAGCAGGGTAAGTCAACAGCACCACACAACTGAAATAGCAGCATTGGTACCACAGCAAATGGCACCATTAGGCTGAAATCTGGATCAGTTTGTAGAGTAAGTGTCCCCCACAAAGAGATGCTAGTCTGCAGATGATTGCTAACTGCTAGAAATACTGCATCTAACCCTCTGAAAGCAGTGTGATTTTCTGCTGTTGTCAGATCACTTGACATTGCTTACACCCAAACAACAGCTGAAGAAAACATAATGACAAACACTGGTAATGAGCAGTTAATACAAGCTCCAGGATGAATTAGCTTTGACAGTATTTCTGCTCTTGTGGAATTGCTGCTTTACAAGAGTATCTTCCAGAGTAGCTCGTTAAAAGAGCATGAATGCTCAAAACTCCCTTGGGGGAAGCAAGGCTTGAAGTGAGACAGGCAGAAGTTTCCTGGAAGAGACAATGAATCAGTGCAAGTTCTGCAATGCATGCTTCCCCCATGCATTAGCAGAGCTGTGCGCCTCAGACTGGAGATCAGTCAACCTGCCAAATTAAAGTCTTAGATGTCTTGTGGGACAAAATCCCTGGAGGTCAACATTCAAGGGTTGAATCAAATTGTTTGTGTACAGTCATACCAATAAATTGATCTTAATCAAAATGCAATAATCCTCTTGAAGAGTAAGGCATTCATTGCTAGGAAACTTCACTGCTGCCAGTCTTGTCAAGCTGTTAACTGGCCTCCCACAGACAGACAGTGATCTGGTTCTCCACAACACATCACAGGAGTGAAATGAATTCTTTTGTACAACTAGGGATTAGAAGTCATCATATTTCTAATTTGCAGAGAGATCACTATTCTTAGAGCTTGGCTTTGAGATGCAGGCAACTTCTAATCTTCTCTGTGTTACAATGCAAACAACAAACCATCCTCTTTGCATTTTAACTTGACCACGTCTTCTCCATAGATGCCAGGCTCTATTATTTCATATCTTAGTGGCACTAAGCCAGAGAGCAGAGGTTATAGAAAATATGCATTTCATATGCCTCATCAGAAACCATAAAACTGAACTGTAAACAGTTTTCTGAGTTTTGTTTCTTAGTTGAACACATTAAACTGCCACTTTTAAAAAAACCCCAGCTTTTTAAAGATTACGAATAACACTTTCAAAAAAACTTGGAGAACAATAGAACCATTAGTTAGAAATGTCTTCACATTTTGCTCTAAGTATTGCTTGACAAGCACACATTAAGATAATAAAGGTTTTTTCAAAACACACAATTATTTAAACAGAAAACAACCTTCTATCCCTTCTCCTATTTTTGTAGTTGAGACCCAGTGGAAATCAGGAGAGTTACTGCATGCAATGCATGAAAGCAAAATTGGGCATTTTCATAACATATATATGGGAGAAATAATTATCTATTTTACAAAGTAATGTAGTAAGTAATATTACTAAAATCATCAGTGATCAGTGTGTTAAAAGGCAACCAGAGTACGACGATTCAAAAAATATCAGGACATAGTCAACATAGTTGAAGACTAATATGTCACACAGATACTGATGAAATGGGCACAGAAAGCCCAGTTATCTTTTAAGATTACAATAACATAAATAGTAAAAATACAGTTTATCAAAGCCATGTGACTTAAAACTGTTAATCTACAATGCTACAAAAGAGGGGTCTTCCTTGAAGGCTAGAAAAACAGTAGAGAAGTTCTAGCTTTCCTTCAAGTCTCCTTCCTTACTAGCTTCATGTTCAAACTGACATGTTCGAACTATTTCCTCATACCATTTTATTGATCCTCAATTATCTCTGTGTCCCAACAAGCCCAAATAAGTCCTTCACAGCAAACAGGAGAGTGGACAGCTCTGGCACACTCTCCCAGTGCCTATGCAGAGCTCTTCCCAAAGCGGTGGAGTTACAAGGGTAAGGTGTTTGCTAGAGGGTCATTCTTGGTGCAGGATTTTATCTTGTGAATGGTAACACTTTAGAATTACAGGGCCACACATTGCCTACAAGTAACACAGCATTACTCAAATGGAAAGTAAATCAAAGCAATCCTCACAGCCCATAACAACTGCCAGGTGCAATTTTAAGAACATGGTTCCCAAGTATTACACAGAGCAACTGTCCTTCTACAAACAGAATCCCAGCCACTAACTAATAGTGACCAGTGCCAGCCGCGGCAGGGACATTGTACAGTCTGATAAGAAGCACTGATACACTACGGAGTAAATAGATCTCTGTCTTCCTGGAGAGAGTAGATCACAATGTGAAGAATAAACATTTTGGTGAGTCACTTCCCGTGTTAGGGACATGCAAACGTACAGTCTAAAGGTTCAATGCTGACACAGTTTAGGGTGTGACTTTTCTCAAAAGCAAATCACAGAAAGAGTTTGGAGTTCATCGAGGAGGCAAAAACATCTGTGGCACTGTTTGAATGCTGCTGGCTCCTGCAGTGTCAGCGCATGCACATGCTGCATCAGAAATCTGGGTTCAACAGGTATGTTTTCATGATCCTTCACTGTGACAATTAATTCATGCGCTTCTCAGATGTCCTTTGCATTTTATCTGCCACAGTTCATTACTGTTCCCATGCCAACGAAGATAAGGTTAAATAAAGACATTCATACACAAAAAAATCCCAGACTTCGTGTTGCTTGTCTGTTTGTATTCTCAAGACACGATTAATGCTTGGTTAGAATAATTTCAATCTGACTATCCAAAATTATGTCCAATTGGTATCTTATATTACGGTGACTACAGTTCCTGAAAACTAAACAGAAAACACAGAACAATGTCATCATTCATCATTTTGTTTTGAAGAAAATTATATGATCTTCAAAGCATGAAATTCCATCTAGGAGCCCCTGCACATAAATCTTTGATCAACCAATAGTAGTAAAGTGCTGGAGAAGGAAACGTGAAACACTTTGTATAGAAAGAAATGACTGGAATAAGATGAAACTTCAGGTTACTGTATGTTAAGCTCTGGTACAGTAACCCAGTAGGGTATTCAAAATGAGTCCTTGGTTATTGGTATCACCCAAGTGTCAGGAAAAGTACTTTACAGTGATATCTTGCTATTGTATTCAACTTCAGCTCCTGTGGTAAAGACAGCTAAAATGCTAACTTTAATAAAAAAACACCCTGGGATGACATGCTCTCTGACATAACACTGACTGACCAAGAATTGAGGAGTCCAGTTTCTCAAGTAACATTCTGTGGCAACTGTTTTCAACTATTAGTTTGTAAATATGTTTTTTAATAGCTTCCCTTACATGCAGAAATTGTGTCATAAATGAGGACTCCTGGTGACCTGCAGAGATCTGATGATTCTGTCCTGCCACCTTTCTGAAGCACCAGGATCATGTCCCCGGGGTGCCAAGCATCCCAGGTCACATACTCCCCAGCTACACATCTTTGGCAGAAGTAGGACAGATACATTCTCAATGTTCCTTCTGACAGTATGAATGTTTTATTTCCTTTCATATGCCAGTCACATTTACAAACTAATAAGATATCCCCTGCTTTGCCCTGACCCATGTGCCTTCACTAAAAATGTAATTCTGCTTGTATTTTTGCTGTGCCAAACAAATTCCTATTGCTTCCTGGCATGAGGTCACTCCAGGCGAACACTGGCACGTCATCCCTCTTCCCTCCTGTCACCTGCTACTGCAGATTCACATATAGGATTCTGTACACAGGCACTGATGGTGAATAATACTTGTCTGAGTCATATTCTTTGTGAAAATGGCAGACCTTTTCAGCTAGTGGAAAGCAATCCAAATTGTCCAAATGTCTATATTACTACTGCTTTCTTAAAAACCATACTTAAAAGTGTAAAAATAGGAATATTTTAAATAAATTACTCTAGTGTGCACTGTTTTCAATGTTCATGAGCTACAAGCTCTTAATAATTAAAAGGCATTTTATCAGAAGTTTCATTTTGTATTAGTGAAGATATATTTCCCATCAGGGCAACAAAACCAACAACATTCACCAAGACACTGATTACAATTTCCTGTATTAACCCAACAGGGAAAAAGGCATCAAGCAGCCCTGTCATTTCTTTCTCTAGAGGAATAACTTTCTAGATATGTTACCAATAGTCAAGGAAAACTGCTTTAGAAAAAGGGTTTTATTTACACTGCAGAGATATCAAGCTGAAAGTGAAGCAGCAGTCTGTGTTAATAAGAAATGCATTTGTAAAACATGCATTTATACAAACGTGCAAACAAGCAACAGATTCACAGGCTTCCTAAAAGCTTAGGATATTAAGGCATTACAAAAGAGATGCCAGTAGAGCTGGCACTCACGAATAAATGTGGGTTTATTAGACTAAGTTTTCAAAGCCTAGATGCTTATGAGGCACATTTTCCCAGCCTTTTAACACTTGTTTTAAAAAGTAACTCTCCAAAATAGCCATTAGGTCCTATTATAGTGCAGGGAGGAAGTGGGGAGTGTGAACCTAAATCCTCTGACTCCATCTGAAATGTAATTAATTAGAGGCCTCAAGGTATCACAGACAAAAGCCCATTTATACATGGAAATTCCTCCTCTGAAGAGAGACATGTAGAAACTTCCTGATTCAGCAGATAAAACAACACATAAACTCACCCTGGCCTGTCTGACCAGACTACAGACAGATCTCACGCCATCCTCAAAATGCTTATTGCGGAGCAGGAAAGTGCTCAGGCTCCTGAACTTTTATTCATTTTAACAGTTTCCCTTAATGAGATGTAAAAATATTTGCAACATTTACACGCTGGATGAACACTCCAAAATTAAATCTACAGAATATGGGTTTGGCTTAGTAAGACAGTTTCTCACCCAGCCAAACTGGGCTTTAAAAATACATTATAGTATTCCTTAAATATTAATTTGGAAAAAAAAAAAATCCCTGAAAGTAAAAAGGAAAAGTACTCATAAGTACCATTAAAAAGTCATTATAAATAAACTAACACTTTTCAGAAGAAGTAACCAGAAGTTTATATTCTTAAAATAGACCTTGTTTAGTAACAGGAAGCATACATGGGGGAGGCAAGTGTGGGGAGTCTCCTGTCTCTCTCTCATAGAAAAGAGAAAACCTCTGGACCACAGGAAATAACAGAAGTTTTAGAAAATCCCAGTGGTATGAGTGAAAACACTTCGAATAATCTGTAAGCCCTCAAAACAGTGTTAAAGGACAACAGATGTTCTTTCCCCCCACTAGCTTGTTTGAAGACTCATGTACTCCATAGAAGTCATTTATTTGCATTGATTAAAGTGGGTGTTCAGATCCAGACTCATACAAATGCCTGTCCTCTTCTTGCTGGGAAAAAAAAAAAAAAAAAGCCTCCCTGAATATGTGAAGATAATGGAAAAATACAGACCTCTGAATACACCTGTTCTTCAGACTTAATATCTTTATAATGTAAAACAGAGCCCGCAAAAAAAGATAAGTCTTAAATTTAGGCTGAAAACTACTTTTGGAAGGAATTTTTTATTTTGCTGTGTTTCTGTGATATGTGGCTGACATACCAGTGCCTTGGCTGATATGCTGCCAAAATAAAATATAATTGTTATAACTCCTGCCATTAAAAGTCAATTCTGAAATTAAATCAGCAATTCAGATTCATCCTATTGTCAAGCGTCCTTAAGCAGAAGCCTTTTCCCCTAACCATCTCCGCTAGGAAGCATTCCTGGTACATAAAAATGACAACACAATATAGGCCCAGATGTGGCCATGAGAAACTAAAATGACACTCGGGTATCAAAATCCAAAAGCAGAACCCCAGAGCCTTTTCTCAAGTCTGTAAGCAGCTACAGTGACAGACATTATTGTAAGGATTGATAATTTGATTCACAAACTCATTCGGTAAAAATCATCAATAAGACTGGGAGCAAGGATCAAAGTCCAGCCCAAGATATTAGGCTAAAAAATATTTAGCTGTGATTAGGACTATGTTCCTTATTTCTTCCACAAGCACTACAGCAATAGAGGAAGTGATGAACACTCCTTGATGGTCCTTAGTAAAGACTAAGCCAGGTGGCTGAGGACCCCTCCTAAGTTTAGGAGCTATGGATTTGAATTCTCTCAGCCAAAGCCAGGCATAGAACAAGTTTCTTGCACCTTGGGCAAGTACTGCAAGAAAAGTAAGCGTGGAGATCCTACCCCCACTAATGATACCTGGAAGGACAGAAGCAGAGCCTGAAACTTGGGGACTCAGGTACGGAGCTCATGTGCCAGTCTTGGAGTTGGGGATGCTCTGACAGAAGCTTTACACAGCTAAATTGAAGTACCAAAAACCCCTTTATATTGTCACACAGCACCTCTGGTGCCTTAGCCTTTGCAATCAGTTCTGTAGCCTGCAGAGCCTCTCACAACTCTTTAATCTTTCACCTAAGCAACAGAAGAGTTCCTTTCCTGCTGCTCTTCTGCTGTTTTTCTCCCACATATGTTCTTGAACCTGCAAGCCGAATGTTATGGCAGGGTCTCTGGGAACCTGGAGATCTTCCCACTAGCATGTTTCACCCCTTCTTTACTCCCTTTTTTCCCCACCTTGACTACAGTCTTTGGTTTACATTAGGGGCCCCAGTAACAGCCTGAACAAAGTTTACCAACAAACCAGTATGCCGCACCTGCCTCGGATCAAAGCCTGCTCTAATCGGCACTAACAGCACCACAAGCAGAAAAAACCCAACAGGGAGTTTGAGTAGGTGAAAACCATATACTTACCAAGGGAAAGATATTATGGGGGGATTCACCTGGTGCATTGGATGTAAGTGAGTCCAAGTGACTCGAAGTGAGTTCAGAATTACCAAGTTTTTTTGTTAATATACTGTAGATGACCTGCTTCTGCCATTTTTTCCTCTGCATCAGTGTTATTTCAACACCATGATCACCAATCAGAACAACTAAAATGGCAGGTAGTCTAAGCTCAAATTGAATTAGTAGAGGTAAACTGATTTGCAAACTACTTTTCTCTCATAACTTCAAATAACAATTAGAAATTATTTTGTTGTGTGAAATGTAACACCTGAGGGATTGCATAAACCACAGTCTCGAAGGCTAAACAGTTCACAATGACTTGAACACAGCAGTAAAAATTTTATAGCAAAATACTTCCCTGACACAAACAATTCTATATCCTCTTTCAGCTTCAGTATCATCAAAACTGAAACTTCTGAGAGCCATGAAATGTGTTAAGACGCAGCCCATATGGCTCCTCACCCAAGAAACAACAGCAGTTATCTGCAAACAACAACTGTGGTCACTATACAAAGGCTCGTGTTGTGAAAGTGAAAATAACTCTGACAGTGATGCAAGGTGATCTTGGGAATCTTGCTCTTAACCTACCCAGGAGATAACCTGGGATGGATATTCGCCTCTGTCCCCACTCCTGCCTGCTTGGCCCCATGCCTCCCCAGCCTTACTCTTTCTTTCTCTTCCTCTTTGGGATTTTGCAGCATGTAACTGCAGCTTACAGCACTACAAACATTAATAATTCTGTAGTGGTAACCCACGACCACAGTAATTTTGCAGTAAGTCTCCATTGCTCCTGAGCAAAGAGCATCTACCCATACAGCTCAGGAAAGCCAGGTCCTATTGTTAGGATTAGCATTTTTAGATAAAATGCACTAGTACACTAGGAAATATCACAGAGATGAAAGTAAAATATTGGAGTGGAAAAGAACAAACAACACTATGTGTCAAGTCTATAATCTATATTCACAAACGATGGTTAAATGCCACTGTCTCCTGCTCAACCTCTGACTGATCCAACCACCACCACCCCCAATCCAATAACTTACATGAGGGATTTTATGAACTACAATGTCAAATCTAGTATGTTGACTAGAATTCATTAATATGTATTTAACAGTGTACAGTATAATAAAAAAAGAAAATGAGTATGTGTTTTATAACATTAAGTAGCAATAACACTGTGTCAATGCCCTTCAGTTTCTTTGCAGGAGGAAGGCTGGGAAACATACTTTTTTACTCATGAGAATGAGGAAAGTAAATGAAAGAGGTTCTCAATTTAAATTTGGTTCGACCACTGGCTATCCTTAAATGCAGAAATGTCCTACCTACTCTGTACAATTTTTTTAAAAAAAATTTTTAATGACAATTTTTAATCAATAAATCAGGTTTCACCTACTACATTGTGCAATCCTTCCACAAAAGTATTAATTAAATATGAATTTTCAGATTGGCTAAGAAGCTACATATAAGCTATCATGATAACCAGTTTCTTGATAAAGGCATTCGAAATAGTTCTGCAGGTAAAATATTCAACAGAGCAAAACTGCAATACTTAGTTAAAAGGGGGGGAAAAAAAGCAAAAAGGAGTAAAAATATAAGAAAATTTCATCCCTCAACTAACCCAAGAAATAATGAGAAAGAAAAGAAATGGAAAACAAACAATCTTAAATCTGCATACTGATTGTTCACCCAGTCTCAACATGAACTGGGTGTCAGAGACACTCTTTTTTAACAGAATGAAAATAATAAATACCAAAGTTCAGAAAGTATCACAGTTGTTTGATAAAAAACAGTCAGAAATCCCAGTTTTTCCACTGAAATGTATGATTATACTATGCCAAAACAACCACAGGATTACTTACAGACATACATATCAACAATTACAATATGTAAAGCAGAAGTGAATAAATCGTATGTGTAGAGATAAAACTCAATTAAAAAACCCAAGTTATCAACAAAATATGAAAGGGCAGAACACTAAGCCAGCTTTAACTTTTGTAAAATATATTAGACGACTGAAAGGAAGTGAATATTTGTGTCAATTCTATAGGCCTATGATAATATGCTTCTGAAAAAGCTGAATACTGGTATGAGATCTCATGGGGGAGGGTGTGGGCAGGGAGATTCAGAGACTGACTTGAAGCAAAAAATCAATAGTTTTGGACTATATAATTTACATGTTTACAAAATAACCTAAGATTGAAATTCAGCCCATAATTTGTGTCTAGCCTTCCCATGTAAATTCTTGGTACATATTACTTAAATATTCTTAATGTAAATGTATACCAACTTTTTATGTTGTATCAGTTCAATAAGAAAAAACAACTACATCCAAAATTATGAACATTATTTGGACTACCAGGAAATTCTTGGTCCCACAGAGGTCAACAGCAGAACTCCCTAGTATGGTTAAATTCCCAGTACGGTACAGTTAAGATGTATGTTTAAGATACCCATACTTGATTATGTAAATGAAAAAGCCTAAATGTCAACTCTAACATCTAACTGTAAATGGAAACTCATTGCCTGAAGGCATATTATTCCACTTCCACACACCAACACAAAAATAAAGATTGCAGAAATGTAAGGTAATGAAAAAACAAACCAGAAGGCCACACAGTTTGAAGACCAAATTTTTCTTTACTTCACAAATTCACCTTTATATTCAAATTCCAAGTTGCTCCACTGTAATAGGAATATGCAATGATAAATTTAATTTATCTTGATCATTTGCATCCCCTGGCAGACTGAGCTCAGGCACAACATCTGATTTTCAGTGAAGACCTTGGTTACCTAGTCTTCTGTCTGGGTCCATTACAATGAAAAGGACTCAAGAAATAAGCCTCAGGATCATGTAATCCATTCTCCACTAAACTGTGAATTGCCTCATGATCGAACATTATCCAATAATGAATGAATTTGCTCATGATCCATCACAAGAACTCTTCAGAGTATATGTGGAATTTTTTTAATTTTCTTTGAAGATGAACACAAAAGTACTGCAGTTACATAACTAAATTTGCTTCTTAAAATTTGCAGAACTTAAGGTCAACTTGGTAGTTAACCAAGTAAAAAGCTGAACCAAAACTGACAGAAATGTCATTTTTTAAGTAGGACTTATGCCTTGGCATCCCTCTCATCATTCTGCTTGGCTGGAGTGGCTGTTTTTAATTCTTGACCTTAAAACAGTACATATGTGAAAAACATACTTCATCCCTTCTTGCTTGATGATGTTACAATCCAGCAGTTAAATACTGTCTATCATCTTTTGCATACTTCAATCCATTTGTACATGGCCAATGATTTGAAAAACTGAGTATCACAATTAACTCCTAAAAAAACTTCTTAGATATGGCATCCACATAATTAGGTAGGACTCTTCTGCATTGGTCGCACCAAAAGATCACTTTTTTGGTAAGTTTCAGTGATAAACACTTCAAGCAGGAGGTACTGGCAGTCGTCTTACTATTTCCATAGCTATCTTTAGATAGGCTTTAGCCTGTAAAAACAGAAACATATATTTAGCACCTTTTGTTTTCTATAAAAAGGAATATTTTACATCTTGTTAGGTGTCTTTTCTGTCACACACCTACAAAGAAAAACAGAAATGTTACAATAAATGGGTTCAATTTAGCCAGTTTTGCATTCAAGAAAAATGATGCATTAATACATAAAATAATGTACAAGGATTATTTAAAATATTGGGGGGTGTGTGTAAAATTTAACTTTGGTATTATTCTGAGAATAGAACTTGACTGAACAATTTGTCTTAAACAGCAAACAGAATCAATATTCTTCTGGAGGAGAAGTGTTGAGAAGGAGGAGACTCTTTAGTCCCACAGGTACTATTAATTATAAACTTTCCTCACCCTGAAGATTTGAGATGCACCGTGCACAGGATTGAGATAGAGAATCAGAGAAAACAATGACATTCCAGAAAAATTTTTTGAGATAATTCATTACAGACTAGACTACAGTATTTCCTATACAGACATTAAAAATTAAAGTATTTTCAAAAAAAAGACATCTTTCCAAAAGACTGAAGTGGGTATTGGAAAGAACTAATTCTGCAACACCAGAATCCATAGAGCAAAATCTCCCTCTCACACCAACCTGCGGCATCTGGTCAGATACCGTCAGCTGGAGGGCAGAAGAGCACAGAACTGTAAGACTATTGGGAGCGACCCAAATAAGCATACTACTTTTAACATCTCTAAAAACATGACACAGCTAGGACCACAATCAGTCTAACATCAAGTATTCATTAATTTAATGTTGAGACGTGTATAAAGTCAGAACAAACCACAAAATGAAACCAAGTAATTCCTGCACCAAGCTCAGTAACTTGTAGTCGAAATGGAACATGGCTTTTAGAAAGGTCTCCAATCCTGATATAAAGATTTTCAACTAAAAGAGTATCTTTGTGCATGTATATATATATCTTGTACGTTGTTCCAGAGGTTGATTACTTCCACTGTTAAAAATGTACACCTTATCTATAATCTGAATTTGTCATGCTTCAATTTCCAGCTGGTACATCATGTTCCGTGTTTGTCTAGTATAACAGAAAACTCCCCTGCTATTCAGCTTGCTTCTACTTTGTTAGACTGTAACCAAGCTATTTCTTCATCTTCTTATGTAAGTCTGCATATGGAGCCTACATTGACAACCTTCCCTGTTTTACTTGAAGAAATCACCACAATATTCCCTACGGCACCAATCTCTCCTGCCTCCTGCAGCACTCTCAGATAGCTCTAACCTTGAGTTAGACCTCGCATCCCTGATGAGCCTTTAAAATAGCAAACAAACTAACAAATGCCTGATGCCACAGGAGCAGGAAGAGAAGATCTGTCTCTCCCTTGGGCCACTAGCACCAACCAACCGTCACTAGTCTGAACCAGGTTTCATTACTCTGCCTTTTGCAGGGTCAGGCAACCCTAACAGGTCTCCTCTGTTCTAGGGCTCGTTCCTGGCCTGTCAGGTTTTCTTTTCTGGTGCTCTCAGCCTCAGTGTCTCACAGTATCAGTGCTCACATCACCTTAAAACTAAAGTCACATAATTTTCTGAGTTTGTAAGGAATGCAGGCGGCAAGCTAGGACTGTTTTCTCCCACATGCACGACTTTGTGGCAAGAACTACAGAACTGAAGTCACAAGCATGAAATTCAAACTTCTCCTATGGGTATAACTGCAGTGCAGTTGGGTAGCACAGCTGTGCCACTATGCAACACCCACCACATATGGCCATTAATTCCCTGGGTGGTCTAGCTACTCCCCAGCTAGCCTCCTGCCCAGATGAGATAATGGACCAACTTGAAATAAGGTGATTGACTGAAGTCAAGCTGCCTTTGCAGTTATGTATTTGACTAACTGGTGTAGGAGTGCTCCAGGTGGGCATTTTGGACTATGTTGAAGAGTCCCACAGGCAGCTCCCACTTTGCACAGACTAATTAATGTGTTTTAATGAGTCAATTAACAACCTGCATGGAAAATCTGGCCCCTTCTAGAGACTGCCCGGGCTATTGCTGCTCCAGAGCTGACCAAATTGTACACAGAATGATAAACAGACTGTAGAAATTGTTCCTGCAGGTGCCAAAATAGTAACATAGGACAGTGGTTTTGTACATAGCTAAGACAGGAGATGTTCTGTACATAAACCAAGATAATCAGCAGCACCAGATCATGCGTATGCTGCAATAGTCATATAGGACCATGGACTAGCTGCATTGTTAAAACTGAGCTAAACAGCAGTTCAGGGAGTCTCGTTTGATCCAGCCAAAGACACCACTGGCAAGGGTCCTTGGAACACAGACTTCCATAACCACCCAGACAGCAACCAGATATCCAGCTTGGGAGACTTGATGGTTTGTCTAAGTGTTACCTTATGTCAACATCCCAATAAACTAGATTTTTTTTCCCCAAAAAGCACTGTTAATGAGTGTCTGGGCAACAATTGCACAGTGTACACTGACTCATTTGCCAAGTAGCTTATCTGTTGCTTCCTAACAGGAGGTTCCTGGTGCAACAATTTGTAGCAAGTGTGCTAGTATTACCTAGGTCTAGTGCTACCAGCAATCTGATTTACCTGCTAAGCATCCTTTTTTTGTTTCTCTAGACCACTACTTTACATGTTGAACAGACCAGTATCTCATGCATTTCCTTACAGAACTCTACCAGTAACCTGTCATTGACAAAATCAACTGTTTCGACCCTTAGATTCCTATCTTTGAAGAAATCATGCAGCCATAAGTGAGGACCTATCAATCAACATATGTGAAAGGTCTAAATGGAATCTCAGTGACTGCCAATATGCTTTTCATTACATAAAAACAACCCAACATGTATTGAATGGTTTCTCTTACTCATGATCTTTTCAGTGTGGCATCTGTAGACAGACAGCACAGCTCAGTTCAGCTGTTTATTCCATCATTACTGAGCAAAAGAAGATGGGTTGCAGCTGAAAAATGGAAAGGATTTTTTACTTCCTTTTTGGGTGGAAAGCCAGAGGAGAAAAAGAAAAGGATGAGTTCCTATTCATCACTCACAACCATTTTCATTTTAATAGGATAAAAGTGAACTTTACAGATCAGTTTTTCCCTTTATGGTTTGGAAGCTCTAAAGAAATGGTTTATAGACTGTCTTTCTGAAAGCATTTTTTTGCAGATGGACAACTTTATATTTAACAGTAACATACCAGTTAGCTGGAAGCCAAACATTCTCCCTGCTTTGATGAAGAAGTGCACAGAAAGACAGAATGCCCTTAAAAACAGACCAGACTCGTTCATTACGAACGCTGCCTAGATGGGGTCTGAAAGCAGCACTGGGGAGAGCAGAGGTAGAGGTGAAAGGTGACATTCAGAGAGTCGAAAGAGCTGGATAATGGCCACGTTAGAGACTGTTTACCTCTCCAACACTGGTACAAACACTGCCAGAAGAGCACAGCATTCTTTAAATCACAAACCTCCTTAGGACTTAGAGGGCACGGTAGATGATGAAGTGACTAATGACAGCATAGATTGTGGAGTAGGAAACGGTGAACTTGTAATGAAGTTCATCAGGAAAAGGACTGAAAAGTCCTACTTAGCCTAAATAATCAGAACATCCTCATTCATTACTCTGTCATAGGATAATAAACACAGGGTAGATTTAAACTGCAAGTCTTTTTATTAGCTCATCTAATTAAGCCCTATAGTAATCCTAGAGAAATGCCAGCCTTTCAGTTACGGGATTTCATTCTCCCTAAAAATCTTAACCATGACGGAAGTGTGCATCACTGCTAGGATGATTACTGCAAACTGACTGCAGGTCACAGCTGAGTCTGCCCTGTTCTCATGGATTGTATTGGCTTGACCTGCTAGCTTGCCTTTCACTGAAGTGCAGACCTTAGCCTGCAAACAGCTCACTGCAGTGGCTTCCAGTGTCTAGTGCAATGGCCACACAAATACAGAATGCAATGTACTCATCAACAAAGTCAAAACAGGTAGGAACTGATAGCACATTCACCTTCACCCTAACCACTGCATACAAACAACTTCAGATCCAGCAACTCAGAAAAAGCACACTGATCCCATCACTTGGTTGTGGGCCAAGTACACTACAGACTGTAAATCACAGAATAGAATGGTTTAGGTTGGAAAGGATCTTAAAGATCATCTAGTTCCAATGCCCCTGTCATGTACATATCATCATACCTGTCTCCTAAATTTTTATTTGGGCCTTTAAAAAAAGAGAGACCTGATTTTCAGCAGTACTGAAAGCTTGTGGTTCTTACTAACTTTAGTCAATATATTCATTAAAGAAATCGGACTGTTTAATCATACCAAAAAATTTTGGAATCATAGAATGGCTTGGGTTGAAAGGGACCTTAAAGATCAGCTTGTTCCAACGCCCCTGCCATGGGCAGGGACACCTTCCACTAGACCAGGTTGCTCAAAGCCCCGTCCAACCTGGCCTGGAACACTTCCAGGGAGGGGGCAGCCACAGCTTCTCTGGGCAACCTGCTCCTGTGTCTCTCCACACTCACAGTAAAGAATGTCTTCCTTACATCTAATCTAAATCTACCCTCTTTCAGTTTAAAACCGGTCACCCTTCGTCCTATCACTACACTCCCTGACAGAGTCCCTGCCCAGCTTTCCTGTAGGTCCCCTTTTAAATACTGGAAGGCCGCTTCTTCTCCAGGCTGAACAAACCCAACTTTGTCAGCCTGTCCCCACAGTGTCCCCAGATGTGCTCCAGCCCCCTGATCATCTTCATGGCCCCCTCTGGACCCACTCGAGCCTTATGCTGGAGACCCCAGAGCTGGACACAGCACTGCAGGTGGGGTCTCATGAAAGTGGAGTAGATGGGGAGAATCACCTGCCTTGACCTGCTGGTCACACTTCTCTCGATGCAGCCCAGGACACAGTTGGCTTTCTGGGCTGCGAGCGCACATTGCTGGCTCATAGTCAATTTTTCATGGGTTACATGGTCCATGTAACACTCACCCTCGCCAGACCCAGCAACAACATACTAACTCACCACCTAGGACTCCAACACAGAAGTGGCCTGAGCTGAAAGCTGTTATTAGCCCTCACCTTCCCTTGGCAACCCATTCACATCCCCACCAACACTGGGAGTCTGCAATTGCTTAGCCACCAGATGATGTTCTGAACGCACTGCTCTAGTGAGAGCTCAGCTCCAAAACATAACGCCTGACCATATTTGTCAGGCACAATTTGCCCTTAGTGAAGCCATGTTGGCTGTCACCAATCACGTTATTTTCTATGTGCCCCAGCATAGTTTCCAGGAGGATCTGCTCCATGATCTTGCCGGGCACAGAGGTGAGACTGAGTGGCCTGTAGTTCCCCAGGTCTTCCTTTTTTTACTTTTTAAAAATGGGGGTTATGTTTCCCCTTTTGCAGACAGCAGGAACTTCACCACGCTGCCACGACTTCTGAAATATGATGGATAGTGGCTTAGCTGCTTCATCTGCCAGTTCCCTCAGGACCCGTGGATGCATTTTAGCAGCTCCCACAGACTTGTGCACCTTCAGGTTCCTTAGATGGTCTTGAACCTGATCTTCTCCTTCAGTGGGTGGTTCTTCATTCTCCCAGTCCCTGCCTTTGCCTTCTGCAATTTGGGTGATGTGGCTGGAGCACTTGCTGGTGAAGACTGAGACAAAGAAGTCACTGAGTACCTCAGCCTTCTCCATATCCTGGGTAACCAGGTCTCCTGTTTCCTTCTGGAGAGGGCCCACATTTTCCCTAGTCTTCCTTTTATCACTGGTACTGACATGGTTTCTGACTTCTATTTGTGATTAAAAGACTCCAAGACTTAATATTAAGATACTTTATCCAGCTCAGCAATCCAAGGGAAAATCTATGCAAGTCCCAGCTGTCTGGAATATCAAACACTGTGGATGCTTTACAGGTATAGACCTGTAAAGAAGGATAAGGTATTTAAATCTGCTCAACTGAGCTGTTGGGGGCTTATACTTTATTCGTTGCTAAAGGAAACTAGAAACCATAAGCAACAAATCAAATAGTGACTATCACAAGGACAAATACTAGACTTAGTTATCTGCATGAAAATAATGACAGGTGATAGCTTCTGTTCTTGTTAGCACTCCCTTTACTCAACCACAGTCCATTTTCCAGTTCAATCAGATTTTTAAATAGCTTTAATTTCCATGGAAATTGCTTGTTACTTTGACAGAACTCCAACTTTTAGTGCATGACTGGAGTTGCCCTCTGATGTCTGTATTTTAGTGTGGTCACCTCAGAAGGCAGTAAAAGCATGATGATAAACACAGGTTTAAATGCGTTTCCACTTCAGATAAAAGCTTCACGTCACCCAAAGAAATTCTTGATTGCTGCAAGAGGCCCAGAGCCTTTCCCAGTCTGAACTCCTCTGGGTAGTTCTACCGTAAGATTCTACTTTGCATGTATTGGCAACTCCTGCCAAGCGGCAATGAAGTCTCAGCCCAGAAAGAGGATTTAATGAGATGATAAAAGTCAATCCATAAATTACAACATGAAATGGAGGAGATGGGCAAGTAAACTGGATGCTTCCTGAATCCAATACCTCAAAAAAAAAAAATCTTTACTGCTTGTGGGAAATTTCCTGTTAATCCTATATATCAGCAGCTGCAAAAGCCAAGCTGTCCTCTGAGGGAGCCTCAGCTGGAAACACTGCTAGCCTCAAGGTGCCATTATGCATGTACATCACTCAGGTGCCATTACATACATCAAAAAAAGACATCCTGACCAGAAAACATGGTTAAGTAGAACAGCGCAATTCAAATGCAATATAGTAACATCCTTCAAATAGACTATCCCACCACTCAGCATTTTCTTCAGCAGAATAAAGCACAAATGAGGGTGTGATGATGCATTGTACTATCTACACCTTGAATGAAGGATTCGAACCTACACATACCAAATGTTACTGCAACCATTCAAAGGAAGCCTCAACGATAAGGGATATTATAAATCATATCATGCAGCCTTCTTTGGGGTTTGCCTTTTTTTTTAAAGATATCACACCCTGGAGAGACCGCTCTTTAAATGGAATTACTGATGACAGCTAAACAACAGCAAACATTATTTGCTACCACTGCTTCAATTTTTCTCCAAATATTTCTTGCAGGCTTTAAAAGGTTGTACATTTTTACCCTACTCACACATCACCCTTTCATACAGTTCTAGAAAAAAAGTCTTTCTGAATACAAATTCCACCTGTCTCTTTGAATAATACCACGGTAAGGTCTGTAACATTTCTAATTTAATTGAAAAGAGATTTTTAACCAGAATTACTCTCCTCTGTTACGTCAGACTGCTGATGCCTCATGCCCCTGCTTTCCACTTGACTGGCCTTTTTCTCTCCCTTTATAGAGCTGTGTGCAATTTACTGGCCTCAAAATCCTTCACCAATACATATGAGTATATGTAATCTGCAAGAGGGCTGAAAACATCTCCCACTTAATGTTAAATGTGAACTAGACAGTAACAGAACCTCCCCCAAGAAGTATGTGGGGTTTGCATCATACACTGAGCTCCTTTATCACAAGCTGGATAGGATGACATTCCAGCCACAGGTCCTGGTTTCCTTGCACCAGGACAAGTTTGGCTCTTTTCCTACCCAAGCCATAAATTCCTCACCACACTGCATGTAAGTTTGTACATACTGCACAGGCTATGTGATCTGGGGATCCAACACTCTAAGCTATATATGATTCACTGGGTTTGCTTCCCTTCACCTTCCCCTGCTTTTCCAATATATCCTACTTGATTTTTATGGAACAGGAGAGTGAACTCAAAGTATTTTTCCAATAGATTGCAAATGTTTTCCATAACAGTATGTGGCAAGAAAACACTAAGGATTGAAAGAGCTGGGACTGTTTCGTTTGAGTAGGAGAAGGCTGAGGGGAAACCTCATCACTCTGTACAACTACCTGAAAGGACATCGTAGAGAGGTTGGTGCTGGTCTCTTCTCACAGGTGATTAGTGACAGAACAAGAGGGAATGGCTTTAAACTCCAACAGGGGAGGTTCAGACTGGACATTAGGAAAAAATTTTTCACAGAAAGAGTGGTCAGACAGTGGAATAGGCTGCCCAGGGAGGTGGTGGAGTCACCATCCCTGGGTGTGTTTAAGGGTCATTTAGATGAGATGTTGGGGTATATGGTGTAGGGGAGAACTTTGTAGAGTAGGGCTGATGGTTGGACTCGATGATCCCAAGGGTCTTTTCCAACCTGAATGATTCTGTGATTCTGTGAACTAACTGACCATTACATGTTTCCTGGCATTTGGGTTTTTTTTCAAAAGCAGTCATCCTCTTTATACTTTCTGCCATGAGGGTTCACTGTCTCTTTAATAATGGAGAAGGGGAAGAAGCTGAAACCTAAACTTCATTCTTTCATGACTTCTCTTCTGTCTTGAATACATTATCCCTGCTGAACCTTAGAGGTGTATCATTTCTCCTCCATATTTTTTTTTTTATCACCTCATTCCCACGACAAGAAGATGAAAGACAACATCTACTGCTTGCCTCAGCCTCCAGCATGACTCCTCCCTGAAATGTATCCCAGCAAGACTCCCTAGATTTTAGAAGGTGAACGGACACACTGGTACAGCAAATGTATTTTGTACTTGCTTGAACTGCTTCTTTGATCTTGAGAAAGATGGGAGTTTGGCGCTCAATACTCACAGCTAACTTGTCTGTTCTAGCAAGGTATTAACAAATCCACTGTGCCATTAAGGTTGTGATATACCCAAAAGTTTCTAGCAGGAAGTCCTCACAAGATAACCATCAACTGTCCCGTACCTCTCTGGGTTTTGCGCTCACAGATGGAGGAGCTCTCAGGAACTACTTACCTTTTCCCCCAGTGTTGATAGAGAATTCACTGGGCATTTAAGCAACTCAATTTGGTGGACAAATGACTCCATTGCAACTAATCAAGTCCTGTACCTCTTGCTGTGTTTCTAGCTCTCTTATCCACAAGTTTCAGGATGCCTCTTTCAAACATCTGTTTTGCTGCTGCTTCCTTCTCATGATCCCTAGGAGGTTTGCCTACATCTGAGCATGATCAATGCCACCTGATTTCACCAATTCCTCATTTGGTTTCCCTACAGTTTCTCCTATTCTACCATTTTAGCCATGTTCCTGATTTTCCTTTACTAGCTTCTGCTGTCTAGAGACTCTCTCATACGTCTGGGTGAGCAAAAAAATGAAGCCCTAGTCAGCCAATCCACCTCCACTGCTTGATGGAAGAGGAAAATGCTCCCAAGACTCTCAATTATCTCCAGAAGGGTCTGGTAAGTCCTCACTGTTGATTAAACTAAGAAATTATTAGCTTCTTGTAAAGGATCTTATATCACTCCTAACTGCTGTGGTGTGTCTGCTCTCTTTCTGTTAGACTAGCCCCTGTCATTTAGGCTAACATGTGAGTACAGCAATATTCCAATTTCTACAGCACATAAAGTTTTGTCAACGAAGAGGGTTTGAAAAAAGCCACAATTTAAACAACTAAACTGACAGAAACACTAACATAGACAATGTTATACCAAGAGCAAAATCATTTTACCAACACTGTTTATTTCTCCATGGGGACTGTCTCAAGCTTCACCAGAAGAGAACTCCAGCCATTAAACCCTCACGTCCTTTAGCTATATAGTCAGCCCTTTCCACAAGTAGGCAACTCTTATATATTCTGTGCCTTCCCCAAGGAAGAACTTTCTAAGTTCACACATGCACAATTCTACAATTTATTTTTTTTTTTATGGAAGGTTTGGTTTAGTTGTTAGTATTTCCTTGCTAGTTGTGAAAAGGAAACTTCCCTTTTCCACCAATTACATCTAAGCTTTAAAATAACTAATATAGAGAAGTTTGCTTACACATTTTAAAATTCTAGTGTAGAGTGAGAGCTATACTTTTACATATCAGCAAGGCAAGTTGAACCCCATGGCAGGTGTGTAAGCAAAAAAAGTATTAGCTAACATATTTTAGAAACACCCTTTATTCTAGTCTTGACAGAGCGTAGAAGGTGTGACAGCATGCTGGGTTTCTGAAAAGTCAATCACTATCTTTATTCCCCACTGTTTGAATCTGTTAGGTATTATTTCAGTTCTATGATTCTGTATTTGATTTGTAAGTGTGCTCTAACAAAAACTGCACAGAATTTTATATTAAAAACATGCTGTAAATTTAAGGGACGAGAGCAGAGATAATTTCAGCAGCTCTGAGTACATTGTTCTCTATCTGAAAAATTGTGATTGTTCATGCATGAATAACCACAATTTTAGTTTATTTGAGAAACATGGCGATGGGTGTCATGTATTAAAGATTAGAATCTGACCTTATATAACCTTCTCCCACCATCAGTTATGTGATAAGAATTTAATTTTTCTTTAAAAATCTAAGTGAACAACAATAAATTTCTCTGTCTTTAAAATGAGAAGCAAACCTAAAGGGAAATTCTTTTTCATTCTGTAGAGATTAGTGACATCTAAAAAAACCTCATTCTCTGAGGAGAATTATTATCTCACAGACACAGTGGCAGAGAATAATATTAGAAGTTTTCCCTGGTGTCACACATATTTGTCAATCTTTATTCCTCTTCATATTTAACTTAATTGCCACAAATGGTGCTTATAACCCCTCCTTTCGTTACCAGAAACACAGTCCAAGGAGGAACAGATGGCAACACAACAGACTTTCTTGTCTTTTTTAATTTTCAGAATGCTATCCTAAGTCTGAATTTTAGATTGATAGTCCTGCAGGCTACAGACTCTTGGTTATTATAGATTTCAGATACTGTGAGCCTTCCATCTTAGTTTGCTCAGTTGTTCTGCTTCAACTTTGAGCTAAGCCATGCATCTATTCAAACCTTCAAACTGCTGATCAAACTTCTCAGATAGAAACTACCATACGGATTAAAATGATTCCTTTTCATAAGGATCTAGTCTCAAGATCACTACATTATTCCACAGAGGATCAGCACAGTCCTTGCCCGAGCCTAGCAAAAATATTGCATTCAATTAGAAATCAACATGTCATAGCGCTGCTGCTTCTCTTTCAAAACAAAATGATGTATTACAATTTTAAGACTGTCACTGTTCCTCTAGAATCCCAATCAGTATGTTAATAACTCTGGATTAACAGTGTTAATCCCCCTTTGTTTTTTTTCTTTTAGAAGTGTGGGAAGATAAAAAAAAAAAATACTGCAGCATGTGCCTAGCAATCATGATATAAGAAAGGTGACTGATATTAGAATGTACCTGAGGTACATTCTATCTTATCCCTAATTGATTCTACCATCTATTATCAGCATTAATCACTTTTTTTTATGGTAACATCTAAGCAGCAGTTAAGAGTGAGGCTGCATCATGCCATATACTGTACAAACACAATGTGGCAGACAACACCCTGCCCTACGGAGCCTGGCAGACAAACTCCAGCAGAGGAGTAAGAAAATACTAGCCAGGAAAATCTTACTCTATTGGTGCTAATGAAGTTTTATATGGGCAACTGCTTTTCTTTACAGACTTGCATATCTGACTTCCACCACTTCAAGAACTCATATTTTCCTTTGGCAATAAAATGTTACGGTAAATGCACTGAAAAATCCATTTCCTCTTGTGTGTAAATTGCTCCACTTCCTGCTGAAAACAACCCAGGTCCTGACAATACGCAGGTTTTGTTCCAAACATCTTTGGATAGGACCCTTTGACAGTTTCCAGGCTCAACTACCAAAGGCTCAACTGACAGTTTTAGAGGACCTACATTAGCTGCAAGGTCTCATGAGGCTTGACACTGACCTTCCCCTTCTTGACAGGCCAGAATCTGGATCAAATCTTCGCTATTCTGAATGATTCAGACTAATTAAACAAAACGAAACCCACAGAGGCAGAACAGATGACCAGCATTCCAAAATGAAGGGCTTGACTTACTTGATGACACTACTCTTCTACTTTATTTCCCTAAGTTACATACATTCCAATACACATTTCTTTTCAAACAGCAATAACAAGAAGCACTCTCTATTTGCTTTTGGAGGAGGGCTTTTTGTTGTTTTAAGTGCAGTGCACCAAACTTACGGCATCACTTTGAGGCTGCGAGATCACAACAGGCTGTCCTGAATCACACATCTCCCGTATATTAACATGCAGTGGAATGTCTCCTGTATCAAAAATACCAAGACACACATATATGAAGACCTAATATTTCTTTAAATGTTTCATTAAAATAGCCCTAAAGCAACTTGAAATCAAATTCCAGTTCAGTATATTCTTTGAATTACTTAATCTCAAAAAATTAGTATTTAAAATTATAAGTGGCTGCAGTACAGTTTCTGTACATCCATAATGATTGATGTCAAACATATTCTGGATTTTTCATTCTCTGAATAGGAAGGACTATACTTTGTAGTCATGTATTAGAGAAGGCAGTTTGCTTTTTTGCCTTGAATACACAGAAAAACACAGACTGAGATACAAATTATTTTGTGTATGTTAAAAAAAAACACTTCAGTGTTAGGCAAATGCTCATCATGCAACTTACTGTTCAGCCTATTTCCTCATTGTATATTCTTTTCAGTGCTGTTTTAAGATTTTAATCACTGTTCAAAGACTTCTTTGAATACTTAATTTCCAAATAATAGCATTTGTTATTGTCCTTATTAGGCCTTGGATCCAATTAAAAGGTAGACAACTATTCAGTTCATTCTTCTTTCCAATGGAAATCTTCTTTATATTCTCCTTTTCTAATGAGTAGGGAACTATCAGAGAGGAAAGGAATGCTCTAAAGGAGAATCAGCAGCCCTGTTCTATTCTGAAACATACTTGCTGAAATAAGTTTTTCAGCATTAAAGAAAATATGAAGTTCCCATGTTTAGTTCATTGCTACATAGATAATTATGATGTGAATTGAAGACCAACTTTAATGGAAGATACAGCTACATTTTACATCATGGATGGATGTAGACAGAACAGCTTACCTTAGTTCAATCTTGACTGGTCTCAGAAACTGTATCAGTTTAATTCATATACTTTAGCAACATTTATTTAACCCAAATCAAGGTCAGTGTAAATTACAGAAGTTCAATGTAGTCAGAAAAAGAAACATTAAAAAAACTGATTGAAAATTGACACAGCTTAAGAGATTAAAAAACAGATCTGAAAGCAAGCAGGAATACAAACAAAAACCCAAACAAATAGCAAACACAAAAGCTGTGGCTTTAGTGAGTTGAATCTTTGAAGAACTTAAACTTGTTATTTATGATTATTACGGTCCATTTCAAATTTAATTGTTTCTTATTTGTTTCAGTCACAAATAAATTTCTTTAGGCATAAAAGTCTGTTCATTTATTCATTAAAAAATATTTAGGGGGTCCTTTCAAAGTTTTTTTAAGCTTAAATGTTCTTAATAGAGTAACAGTAACTTTGTAAATCTCCCAGAAGTTAGTTCCTACCATTGTTTTATGCAGAAACTAATCTCCACCTTTTTCCCAAGGATGTTCTGTTAACAAAAAATACTTCCTCACTAGGAGCTTAGTAATGATCTCAGAGAATTACAAAAAGAACTGCCCTAGTACAAAATGGCAGCCTCTCTCTTCCTCATAGTTGCAAAGATGTGCTGGTTCTACAGGAGCGTAACAGAGCTTGTATGAGAAAACATGCAAGTCAGAAGACAAAGCAAAATGCAATCTTAGTTTTTTTTAAAAAATCAAGAACTTATAAATTAAACAGAAGCATAAAGACAGCAAAAGCATCTACACAGTTGTTTGGGTGATAAGGGCTTGAGAAAGATGAAGTTTTTGCACTTCACTACAGAATACGATGGGAACTTGCCATTGTACATTACTCTGATACTAACAATTATTACTGACTGCAAAGAAAGGGTGACTGCTGAGAATAATTTGAATTTATTGTATGAAGTAAAAACAAAAATAATTTTTAAAATCTGAGAGTCATTGTTGCTGGTTCTACTAGCAGATACAGTTTTAAAAGTTAGGAAGTGCAAAGGTCAGGATGGAGTTGTACAGAAATTATCATCTTAGTGTTATGTGTATCAATGGTACAGCTTTCTGGTCACAGTTATGGTCATCAAACTTGAAAAAAAAAAAGCAAAATAGGGGAATTTCAGAGACAGGGAGAGAAACAATCTGCAGCACAAAATCTCTCTCACAAACTTTAGCACACTTTCCTTTAGGGAACAATAAAAAGACGAGGCAATCAAAAGTATATGAAAAAATAAACTACACTCAAAGGTCTACTGGCAACTGCTAATTGTCTTCTGTCATAAACAAAATAAAGGAGGTATTCAGTAATATTAAAGGCAGCCAATTCTGAGCTACTAAAAGGAAAATACTTTTCTATCCTGCACATTGTTAGCTTGCAGAATTTATCAGATTTTATCATGGAAACTAAAACCTTGTCAGGTTTCACAAGAGGACTAGGTGCTTAGCTGAACAAACAGAACAGCCACAGGTGTTGCAAAATACAAGCAAAATAAATTTAGAAATACTAATTTTAAATATATACTTTTAAATATATATATAAGTTCTCAAGGCTTTTGGGCAGAATTCAAATAACATTGGGATAAAACTTCCATTTGGGATAGATTAATGTAAAATCCGTAAGCAGTAATTTTTGTAATACCATATGGTGTTATTATATAATGGTCATCCCTGGAAGGAGGAGCATACTAATCAGATCAAGTACTATAATTCTAAATTTAACCCTTGGGGTACTAATCTCAGTCTGATCTTTCACTGACAGTTTGAAAGTAAACTTCACGATGGTTTTCTTCATACATCTCATCCATTCCTTGCTAAACCTGTAAACTTCTCACATCACTCCTAATTAAATACAGTCACAATCAGTTCTGCCCTCTTGGGGAATAACAAAACACATCCATGGGACCAATGGCATGGCACATCATTTGTGCCTGTGTATCTAAATGCATGTTTGATTCAACTGCTCGCAGAGAATTTGCATCCATCCACATAACCCAGGGCTGTAGAAGTCCCCCTGGGCTCTGATCACAACTCATTATATATTCAGAAAACTAAAAGATAGCCCAAAAGCATGTCTTTAATTATGTGTTGACTTGCTATCTTAAGTTTATGTCAGACCTTGATGTTTCTGTGTTGATCTTTCTAAGTGAGCTTCCTGGTTCTTTTTAATGAATTAGCTATGGAAAATCGTCAAGATAATTATAGTAATACATGGAAACACATCATTAGCACATGCAATTATTCCATTTACCAACTTAATTACGCTGTGTTATATTCTGTAATTTTTTCTTTTTACTGACAGCACAGGTTGAAATATGCCTTTTTAAAATATCAATGTGTATTTTAAAGATCAATGTATATTTTAGCTTATAAGCACACCAGATTGTTTAATCATGGCTAATTTTTGTTTTCAATAAAGATAAATTTTCTTTTGAAACAACATTTTGCAATTCAGCATATTCTTTTAATCTCAACACTTAAATACAATCATTACAGTCTGCTTGCTTCCATACAAGAATCAAGATATCTTCATATGGGCATAAACCCAATTGCTTTAAGGGACTGAATTTCAAATTACTATATTTATTTCAATATGTAACAACTCATTTCATTTAAATTAAATAAATGAGAAAACTTCTATTGACATTAATGGACAGAGTTTAGGTCTGTTTTACAAGATCAAATAGAATTCTTGGTTATTTGTAAAAATTGTTGTATGATCAATAACATAATGAATTTCAGGTAATATAGCACATCGATATCAAAACAATTCATGTTCTGGATTGTTTATAAATCAAAAGAGATTTAAGATGCAATTTAAGAACTTTCATATCCAGTCCACATCCTACAAGAATGATCCTTGGCAAGGAACAGAGCATACAAAAATGGTGACATTCAACTACCTTAGTTATTAGTTCTTTTATATCTGAACACTGAATAATCTAGGATTATGCAGTTCCATATTTCAGTTAATGCTTCCCTCACGCATGCCACTAGAATTTTCTTCAAAAATAAAATCATTTCTATATTCTTACCTAAAAAATCCAATCCAAGGGTTTTTGCTAGATCTCTTACACCATTTGCTCCAAAAATGTGTGTCTCATGCTTACATTTGGGACACTGGAAAACACTCATATTCTGAACCAGTCCTAAAACCTGTTAAAGAAAGGAATCTTCAAGCCCGAGAATCAGCATCAGTATTTCCATTATTCATTTCTGACAATAAAGAAGAGAGTATCAACAAAGAATTGACAAAGAGTACTCATTTATAATGGGAAGTAGCAGTAATATTAGACTCATTAACATCATTATCAACTCTTATTAGTCGTTCCAGTTGCATTATCATTTGTGCGTTATTTCAAGTTTTTCACATTTATACCTCTCAAAGATTAACAAATTTATTTGTAACAAAAAGTACCTCTTGTACATGCCTATCTTTCCAAGGACTCTCCCTGGCAGTATTTCATTTTTGAAATCTGAATACTGGAAGAATTTTCATGTTGTGTTTTATATCTTTGTAATTTGCAGTTTCAGGAAACAAAACAAAACACACCATTACAAGACACGACACAATCAGACATGCTTTTAAAATATTTTTGTAAGTTATCCTGTAGGGAAATGTTTTCAAAAAGAACCAGATTTGCTGAAGAGCAGAAACACATTTTAATGTGTTTTTTAATAATTATGTGAAACTAAGTATCAAAAAACACAGCATAAAAATCTAATACACACATAGTAGGTACCTTTCTGTTGATGCCAGGTGTTCAACATCATCCTTGAAAAATATGTCAAATGAAAATTTGCCAAATCTTTCACAATGTACAATAATGCTAATGATAGCATTGATCTCTTTTTATTCACCTAGTAAACAAAACTGTTCATTGAGGCCAAGCAGAATTTCTCAAAAGTGATGAAAACAGCAGTCAAACACTACAGGGTGAAAGCTTGTACTCATCTGCTAATCAGCAGAAGACCTGCTTTAGGAGATTCCATGTTACAATATTTCAATTTAAGATTTATGTTATCTAGGTATGTCAGCACACTATGGCCAAGTTTTAAAAACATTAATACATATTTTCAAGTACAAAAAGCTGTTATTTACTTTGTAGCATTTTGTACTTTTTAAACTTCCCTGAGCATTCTACTTTTGTGCTTGAACAAGCTGGCCTAGTTATTAGCAGAGTAACATATCCACTATGCTAACGAAGCATATCTAAAAGGATATACCAGTGTTCAATGCAAACAACGAACATTAAGTTATTTAATTAAGAGTGAATGTACAACTTCGGGCACCAAAACTGAAAATAAAAAAGCATGTAATTTATAGTATCTTAATAAAAATTTCCTTAGATCTAAGCTAAAAATGATCAAAAGATGATCACCTGTTTTTTTTCTATACGACCATAATGTGTTTCACACTACTTTCTAAAAAGTCTTCCTTTACTTGTGTAAAACTTTCAGAGGGTTTAAAGAAAGGAACATTTTAAGAAACAGTAGCAACAACAGCAAAAAATTACCTACTTTCAATTTAACACAAACTTTCCCCATTTTCTACTCTCTCCCATGGACTGCCAGAGGAGCAAGAGGAACAAGTTTCTATTTACTGGCACATTATTACAGGTAATTTTCTCATCCAGTTCTTAGTTTAAGAGAGACATGAAATACTACATGTCTAAGGGCACAAGGTGCAGGGATCGTAAAAAGGGCTCTCTACAGCCACTGTCTTCTACTGATGACCTCTGGGCAGGCATTCACCCTGCTCTCCTTGAACTGAAGTCATGGAATTTTCACTGTGTTGGTAAACTGCAGAATGCTGGAAAGAATATTATCTGGCAAAAGAAAAATAGTATTTTAACTGGGATACAGGGAAGCCATTTTCTCCATCACAGGAAAAAAAGATAACTTGACATTTATACTTTAAATGAATTAATTCATCTTCAGGTATCCTGGCATCTGAACTTTCTGTTCTCCTCGAAGTATTCATACAACATTCATAGTTCAGCAAATTCATAATCAAAGAAAAAGTTATGTAGTCTACTACTGTTTTGTGAATAGTTAAGGATTATTACAGCTGTTTTGTTAATTCTTTGGTAACCTACTAAGAAGTCCTTCTGCCACAGTTAATGCAAATGCTAAGATACAGCTGTATTCCCAATGCTGTATCAGTTTTAGAGGTCTTATTCACTGTCCCTTTTTGTCTTCACTTCAACAAATCTTACTAAAAGCAAATGACATTTCAGCATTACACAATCATTTCTATTTTTTCAGTGTTGTTCCTGTCAGCCAATAAGTAGTGCATAATTATTTATATAAATTATTCTTCTGGAATATGAAGGGTTTTTTTGGAATATTAAGTTGCCAATTATAAACACTCAGTTTAACATAAAATCTGTGCAAAAATACACAACTTCAGTGCTGAAGTGTATTTTTAACATGTATATTTCTGGAGATATATTTACAGAAGGAAAAGTTCACTATGATCTTCAAGAGCTTTTAAATTTACAAAGTAATAGGTCTTGCTAATGAGGTCAGTAATAACTCTCATTTCTCTGCTCAAATAATAATAGATCTGGAATAGCTTCAAAGCAGCTGTTAACGTCTACAAAAACTACCACGTAAGTACGCATGAATCCTATTCTAGTCCTTAGTTAGCTCCTTTCCCTGTACATTTCTTGGCAAATTTGGCTCAGTAATCATACGAAAACTAGTATGATGAGATACACTGCAATACAGGAGCTAACCTATGGTAGCAGAGGAGAGGATAGTTATAATGCACGGAACTGAATTTCATTTAGTCAAATCATTTTTTTAAACGGTGAAGAGACATCTATCAAGAAATATCAGGAAATGAAGAAACCTTTCATTATGAATTATCTGCACACACACAGTTTCTGAATGTTTACATATTTCTTATGCTCGATTAACCTTTTGGTTACGCAACAAATTGTGCCAAAATCCAGATATACTACCTTCTAAGTTAAAGAAAATACAGTGAGAAAATGAAAGCCCTCTGTCTTTACACAAAGAGACAATTCCTGAGAAACCCACATAAATCATTCACTGTACTTAAGGACGGATGGTGCTGAGGCCCAACTCCAACCTGACAGGGACTGATGTGGTCAGGGTTACAGTTCCACAGTCTGCCACCAACTTTCCCACATAGCCATCAGTCAGTCACCTGATGTTTCAGTGCTTCAAGTAAATGTGCACAATAATATTTCTGTCTTCCAACCTTTTGTCTTATAATTAGCAATTTTTGGGTCTAATGTCTGCTTCAATATGAAGCCATAATCTTGGCTGGGTGCTCTGGACACTACAGAAATATCAGTAAGTGCATAGGCAAATAACCCAATTTTAGTACATCTTAGAAGGAAATACACAGCTGAGTTTACATAAGCAGTTTTTTGAAACCTGTGAAATCCACAACATAACCTTCCAATTCAAGGAAACTACCAGAAAAGTTGCAGATTTAACTAAAACCCTGTCTTTTTCTTTCATGGATATGACTGATAAGATAAACCATACTGAACTGAACTCAATTTCAGCAGGTGAAAATAAGCAATTTTTTCCTGAATACTCAAGTTATTCACCTTTTTTTTTGTCACCTGCCCAGAGCAAGCCTCTGGGATGCATGAAAACGATGGCCAAACTCACATAATGGGCGAGAATTCTGAAACTTGTTGTGATAGGACTCAGCATCACTTTTCAAACGCCTTCCTTACCAGGTGTGCTCCACTGCACAAGAGATGGCACTCTTCTTCTAATGACTGTGTCCTAAGACTGAAAATAAAACCTTTCCATTGTAATCCTGGTTCTAACGTTGATTCTTGTTGCATGCTTTTCATTAGTTCCTTCAGTCATTCTACTCTAATTTTAATTCAGTAAAGGACAGTGTCAACAATTGTGACTTTACCGTTGTAATACTACATGTGTCATTTGAGTCTTTGATAACTAATGAGGGGTGAAGGGAAGGTGGTGTATGTATGCTTATATGTACAAGAGAGAGATTCCAGTGCATTAAATACAAACAAGCATACTCAAAGACTCAGAGCTCAGCAACCTATGGACTCTGCTTCTTTGAAGAGTAGACTCTTTGCAAGGACTTTTTTAAAGATTAATGATTTTAAAGATTAGATTTCTTTAAAGATCAGTCAATTATATAATTGGGGTATGCAATTTTAGCACAGTCCCACAGATTCCACCTCTTTGATATAAACCTCAGGTTTGAAGTTGTCCATCAAAAATTACGTAACCAAACTTTCTTTAGATCCTCAGATTTAGTTGACACTTAGAAATGTAATACATAGGCAGGAGCTGCTTTAACACTGAAGTAAATGACACATCTGTCCTGATGTACATACAAGGTCAGAATAACATGAAGCAGCGCCATGAAAAAGGTAAGACCTGATGACTGGTTCAAGCGCATTCAAACTGCATCTGGTGCAAAAGCTTCACTGTGACTTTTCATTTGATTTATAAAGATCTGAAAAGTCCAACAAATCAAAATAGATCATATTTAATATCTTATCTATACCACTAGTCAAATTAATAGCAACGAAGCCTATCCTAGAATGCATGGTTTTCTTAGAGGCCATTCTCTTCAAAGAACATTGAACAAAAGAGACTTAGAAAGAGATCTTGGTAAATTCTCACTAAACCAAAAGGAAAATTCAGCAAAGTACTAACTTGAACACAATTTCATTTGAAGAAAATAATTTTGCATCATTTTAGCAAATCCAAACATAAAATCAAAACATAACATTCTATATGTTATTCTTCTGTTATATATATTTGTTTTTATTCCAGTAGTAAATGATAAATGCTACTATACTTTCATTTGGGTGCAAATATGCTTAAGGAATAGTTAACAATCAGGAATTTATCAATGTATTTCTTTTGTTGAGCTATTTTATAAATTAAAACAAAAAGGGAAAGAAGCAACCTTCACACAGGTAATCAAGAAAACACCTTTTTTAAAGTATAGTAAATGGCTTTTTTTCTTTACAGTTTAAGATAAAGAAGCATTTCAGTTTATATTTTCTCATCAACTGCACATTTCAAATGAAAAATGAATCTCTTCATGAACATACTCTAGAGTATAACATTCAGTTACTTAGCAACTTGTAGCACACATAGAAAACATCGAGTCAAAGATGTCACCCTGTTTAGTATTTTCTCCCAATTCATATGAATATTGTGGATATCTTTAAATTTTGCATTTCCCAAACAAGAAGCTACCATATAAGCGATAAATCTCATGAAAAAACAAAGTGATATAGACAGCCTTCTACTTGTCATGACAGTCATGGAGCCCTTCAAATGGCAAAGTGGCAATTAGGTATGCACATATCTCCCCCCAAACACCTATTTCCTTCTTAGAATGTACAAATATATGATTTTTCCACATTTCAAGAAATTTTAGATTTTAAGCTCCAACACAGACAGTGATGAAGAGGATACATAATGAGGCTATAGTAAGACAGTATAATTGTAAAGCATACATTACTTCATAAAATACTCTGTTTAGCAGTCTGATCCATTCCAGGTGATTAAACAAATTGATTTAAAAGAAATCAAGTAGTATTACGACCTCGGTCTAGGAAAATTTTTTCCTTTCTGTCAAGTCAAGCTCCTGATACTGATATAAGATGGATTCTAATCCTTTTTTTTTTTTTTTTTTTTTTAAGAAGAATTTCATCAAGTGATTCCTGAATGGTTTGATCACCTATTGCAGTATATGGAATTTTTTTTACGTTTTGGAAAAGCAATCTACTGGTAGTTTTAATGTAGAAGCTTACAGGTACATGGACTTTTCTAAACATTTCAGCTCCTTTGCGCGCATCCAACAAAGCCACATCTTGAGGAGTGGAGATGATCACTGCTCCTGGGAAAAGAAAACATGAAATACCATTAAAATGTGTATTATTAATTATACTATTAAATATTTTGACTATTTAGTACATTAGTTACTGAATTCAAAGTAGTCACACATTTATATGCTTTTTTTTAATTTATGGAATTTAAGGAAGAAAATTATTCTAGATTTTTACTATGCAATGACAGAAGTCACTGAGACGTGATATGGAGTGATAGAAATAATTTAGATATTTTCATCATAATGGTAGAAACTTTTTATATTTTCTAAATGACAAGATCGATCTAGCTGTCATATGACCATGGATAGAAGACAACATGGTCCATATGCTGACAGGCTGAAGAGCTGGTACTGTGCAAGTATCTACACAGTAACTGCCTCATGCCATAATTACATTTGGAAGCTTTTGATTTAACAATAAGCCTTGTTCTAAAATCAAGAGGCAGCTGCCTGTAACCAGACTGTTGCTTTCTGAACCTGCTACACTTTCTGATACAAGCGTTGACAGGCACAGTCTTGAAACATGTTACACTAGACACAACACCAGTGTGTCTGTATGAATGATACCACAAAATAAGAGGCCAACTCACACACAGTTGAAATAGATTTGAAAAAAGTATAGTATTGCCCACTGTTCAGACATGGCTCCGGATTACCCAATAATCAGTACTCCCAAGAGTTATTAAGCATATAAACCAGCTAGAGCCCTTTGTCAAAGGTTAGATTCTAAAGTAAGCCTACAGATAACTATCTTATACTATCCTATATTACTTCTTGATTAATACAGCCTGCAAAACCAATCTAGACTTTATAATATTCCACATCACTCCACAAAGAGCATCTTCTTGCATATGCTCACAGGTTTCAAGTATTACTTCTTCAAAACTTGCATCAAGAAACTGCTCATGCTTGTCCCTATTTTAGAAAAATGCAATGTAAAAGAGGACATTACTGGTCAATTGATTAGCTCTGGCTTCACAGCAACCATTCAGTCTCCAAAGTATCTGTTATAAAAATATCCCTGCAGAAGCAGGTTAAGCCAACCTCGCACAAGAAATTTATGCCAAACTTCAAACTAACAGAAATTACAACAGACAATTTTAGATGCATGGGACAGAGTTTCCTACCAGGTCTGCAGTTCCCAACCCTCAGCGTACATGGCAAACGAAGAGGTGAGTTGATTTCCAGAAGCACACACACTGGCATTGCTGGCATGGGCCAGCACTCCAGGAGTGCTCCCGGCTCCGGCAGCGTGGGGACAGGGAGCCCCAGCCCTCATGTCGGGTCCGTGCTGGCCGCCAGCTTGCCTGCCTGACGGCCAGCCGTTTCCAAACACCGCCTGACAGCGCGTTTCAATGTTATCAACCAGCGTTCTTAACCTCTAATTTGTGAAAGACAAATACAATCTGGCACCTTGCTCCTAAAAAGCTGCCAATCTCTGCCTTACATAATATTAGACACGTCCAAAACTGAACAGCATATGTAATGTACTAAGCAAATGCAATTTCCCTATTGTTCACAAAAACTCTGGCATCCGAATAATTTGCTACTTTTCCCAAGCCACCCTGTTTCCAATGGCATCACAAAGAATAACATGGAAGCCTTTCAGTTACATCCAAGTCACCTTAGCTCCTCATTTCACTAAGCGTAGGGTTACACTTTACAGTTGACATTGAAATGTAAGGCTAATTCCACAAAATGAATGCACCCTTCCCTAAAAGCACAGTCCACAGTTAAGCAATTTAGAGTCAATGTCCTCCAGTTTTCTGCATATTTGTAAACCAAAGATCTTTACTTGGACAAAATGCTTGTTACTGCTTTCATTTCAAACAAAGCTGGAAATCCGTGTCTTATGTGTATACACACTCGTGTTAGTTGTCTCACACTTTTGTTCACACTCTTCTCTGAAGATCCTGGCTCAGCATTCCCTGGATCTGGATATTAGCTTCTACCTAAGAACTCAACAAAATGAAGACTACATTTTCTGGTCCATTATTAGTTTTTTTAAGAATTCAATAGTTGGCATGGCATGAAGGACAGAGACTATACACAGTGAAAAACGCCACTAGAACCACAAGCAGCTTATCCAAGAGATATTTTTGACTAACAAATTCTCACCCAAAGGGAAAACGCTAAAATGCCAAAAAGACCCAATGGCACAGTGCAGAGTTTAGGCTGCTGCAAACATCAACTCCCTGTACTGGCTTCTGAAATACATCAGTTAAAACTATGCTTGTGGACAACTTCCATGGCTTCTTCCGCAGAATGAAAGCCAACTTAAGCTGCTGCTGAGAGTGTAATAGATGTGTGTCTCCTATTTTCCTTTTCACTCTGAGCTGGATTAGAGACAAAATTTATTCACAGCCAGCTTGTACTGACATATATCACTGCCCTTTGAAATAAGTATCTTTTCTCTTTCTTTGGTACAACTGCCAGTCCAGCAAACCCAACCTGAAGTTCAAGAATTCAAATTATTAGCAGCATTATTTCCTTCACTAGCAACCGAATATGGCAAATCAGACTTTTCATGGTGCTCTCCTCTCCGAATAAGTTTGCATATGTTTAATTCAGAAAGTGATTCAAATGATGAGCAAGAAATAACACAGCCCACACTTTCTTTGCTATCTTGGCTCTACATGGTTAACAGGAATATCAAACAGTAGAGTTATTTTGATCAATAAAGTAATGAAATATGACTGAAATCATGCACACAGCATGTCTCTTGAAGCAATACGTGCAATGTTTACACAAGCCTCTGTCTGAATGAGGCAAACTAAGGCTGACAAATTGAATAGAGAAGTTGCAGAAACTATAATGCTATCACACTGCACATTAAAACATACTACAAATTCTATGCTTGCAGTTGTGTGCAGAAGAATAATTTCTGTGCCTTAAGCATACTAAGGATATCTAAGTTGAGCACATTTAGGCTTAACTGACATGTCTACTTATTCATACATTCCATTTATTTTTGTAACTTCCCCATATTTCAGCTGACAAAAAGCTTATGCGTGCTGCATTAGTAAAAACTATGCTAACTATATTTTTAATCCTTAGCATGCATAATATAGAGAGACAGAACTAACAGTAGACTGTAACACTGATGTTTGCCTCTCTTTTTTAACCCCAGGTTCTTAATCCTCAGTAAAAGAAAAGTGTGCCTACACATTGGTACTCACCCTTCTGGTGGATTGGTGTTCAGGAGATTACAAGTGCTGAAACTGCCTGTAATTTCTGTGCATACAAAATCACCTACATTCTCTTCATCACAAAGGTTTGCATTAGATGCTCCGAGTTACAAGGCATAAGGTGGAATCTCTCCAACCTGAGCTTTAGTCAATTTGTACCCAAGCAAAAAACAGGCAGGTCTAAAAAGCAGCAGTTTAGAAAGTCTACCTCAGGATGTAAAGGATCCCTCTAACATATGAAAAGGATCTCTCTAACATTATTTTTTCCCTCCAGTGTCTTTCAAAGACTGACTTCAGAACCAGGCTACATGCATCTCATCCAGACAGATGATTAAGGACCTCTCTGCACACAAGTATTAGACTGTGTCTTGTATCACCCTGATTCTTATTAACTCAACAAATAATGCCACCCCAAAACCTGTGAAGTGTAACTGACCAGAAGGACTGATAAACAGAGGATAAAGACACAGAAAAATATACTGCATTTTTCTAATAATTGCATCTGCTGACTGGCAGGCACTGAACGCTCTTGCAAGGAACCACATTCAGGCCTCAATGCAGCTGATGGCCTGACCTGAACACACCACTCACGCACTTTTCTTTTTTTTTTGCTACCTTTTCCACTGCATGAATTTCGAACTTTTAGATGAGACTTTCAAGTTATAAATAGCCTGGTGAATCTGAATATTCTCTCCTGTGGATCTCTTCAGAGGCCCTCTCACCTTCTGGTAAATTTCTTGTTACTTCATAGGTAAAATGTGCCTACAATTATGGATACAGTTTTCACTTGAAGATGCAGAACAAGATCTTGCAAGAACAAAGACCCCTGTCTATGCTGGAATTTCAGCTGGTGGTGATTATAGATACATTAACATTAAAAAACTGTCCATCTCCTTGGATAAACCTTGTAAAGAAGTTCCTTTAGCTTTTGTGTGTGACATCTCATTACAACTACCAACTTAAAAGAATCACTAGCGTGATTTTCCCTTAAAGGATCCTTATTTGAGGCTCGTAATATAGCTCAGAACTGATCCTGCTGTGTCACACCTCCAGACTGCTCGCTACCTTATTCTTGGAGGAGTCTTTGCACAACTGCTCAGACAGTGTATGTTTCCAACAGCCACATGTCCTCTTCTGCCCACGAACTAGCGGGTAATTTAGAAACTGGGACACTACCGCCTTGCCCACATGAAAAGAGGACATAAATCTTAGAGCAAGCTTCTTCCTCCTGGCAAGACAAACTGTCAGTGAAACCACTGAGTGGAAGAATATCACAAGCTGGCTAAAGCTGTCACCCTGAAGTTAAACTGCCCTCATCTAACTGATTGGGAAGTATTATAACATCCATTTCACACTAGAACACATGAAGAAAGATGGGAAAGTCAACTCTCACTGCATTAAAATGTTTGGTTTTCGTCATGGCAAACTGAATACATGTGTCACACTACTACAATTTACAAAGCAGTATTTATTCAGCAAAGGAGAAACACTTGTACTAACATCTGTGAACAAGCATTATTTGCAAAGTATAGGCATAAACCAAAAAGCTACTACCCTCACAGACACTCTGCCACTTTTCACTTTTCCTTAGCATTTTTCTGCTCTACTCCATTCCACATCCTGCTTTCAAGGGCATTTGCTAATCATGTCCAGATTATAACAAGCATTGTACTAGGCAAGGGCAAAGTCCAAATAGTCTCTTTTGACAAATGAATATGATTTTTTTTAAAACAAGAAGTCCTAATCCAAAGAGGAGAACTGGGTAAGAGTGATTCTCCTCAGAAAAAAAGACAATGCTGAGACTACTTCAATCACCTCCAAAAACCATTCTGTTTTTCACTTTTTTCCCCCAGAGGTGGAGGTGGTAAGGGGCAGATTTAAACACTTATTTTTTCATAAGAAATAGCTAGAGGAGAGAATGCAGTACCATTACTCATATGGATTTCTCTCATCTTTTGCAATTGTCAGCTGAACGCTATGCTCGTTTATTCTTCCTATTTAGAATAATTGGTCTAAAAAAACCGAGGCAATTGCAGCTAATCTAGTACTTAATGTACACTTAGACACTGTTGCCAGACCTCAGAGAACCTCAGTTTTCAAAGCCTCTATACTTCACAGCTTTCTTCCCCAATACCTGGAAACTATTTTTCAGGAATAATAAAATTTAAAGACCTTGCACTGAACATACTATCACTTCAGCTTGGACAGACAATGTATGTTAAATCAATCTCCATGAGCCAAGACTTAAATTTAAATTTATATTGGAAGAGTGTGAGGCATTAATGTGTAAATTCATACTGTAATTTGGCCTCTAAATTAAGTTTACAGAGTCTACCGAGTCTGACACTTCATAATGAAGTACCAGAGTGTCCAAAGCTAAGATCACCCTGATGATAATTTGCATTTGTCAACTACATTTTTTCTGGCAACAGAAGCAAACTATTTCAGCATACAAATTCTATTTGGATGAATACAAAGAACTATTTTTAAATCCCCACTGGTGTGGTTTTCAATCTATCCTAAATCTATGTGTCTTTCTTTTCCTGCAGTTATTTAAAATATCAAAATACAGCATGAAAGGAAGAGTAAATCTACATAAAAATTTGATATTAAAAATATTTGCCATTCAAAAATAGATCAAGTAAAATTTACTATTACCCAGATGACTTCACAAAATATCTTCAAAAATTTACTGTAGAAACTAATATGTACCTCCTCCACAGAAGAAGAAAGCAAGCTCTGAAATGGTGAAAAACATTGTGTATTATTGCTAAACTAAAAGGAAAGAAGATCAGATGCCTTGCAACTGTGATTTGCATCAAAGCAAGAGATATTCAACATGGGGCAAACAGACACTTACATAAAAAGCAATGACAGAATACAGATACACCTCTCATCTTAGACTGTATGCTACATGCAACTTGCACAGCAGCATTGGGGGTTTTTTGATCATTTCTCTTCAGAAAAGACAAGAGAACAGCACCATACCTACTCAGCTTGCACTTTCAGTTAATTTAAAAAGACATCTTTATCTCACAAAACACAACTCTTTTTCACGCTAATTCATGCACAGTTGTATAAAACATAAACAGTATTATCTTTTTAAAAATCTGTTTTGAAATTCTCTTTTTGCTGTTTTTAATGCTCATTTCTGAACAGTCTACTCATCATCTGGAACTTCCTGTTCTTGTACATCATTATCTGTTGAGACAGGATCCGGTTCTTCTAAGTCCCACACACTGCTATAAAACAGTTGTGTACAAGGCTACACCCTGGTCTGTGGGACACAGAATTAAGTATGTCACATTTCATTCAGAATTTAAAAATGACAAGTGTCTTCAAGGTGGTGGCATCCCTCTACTCTTTCCTCTTCAATATACATATCTGAACAGAAATAAGACTTTTAATGCTTAATCAGTAAAGACAGAAATATGCTTTTTGTTTTTATTTAAACCTATCAAAATGCTGCTGTCAAAAGAAACCCTATTAATTACAATTCTTTGAAAATTCGTATTTGAAGTAACAAAAACTCCTTTGGTAAGTATTTCATCCTTATCTGCAAAAGGCATTCAGAAGGTAATTAATATCTACATATTGCTGAAAGATGCAAACATTAGGAAAAATTACACCATTTATAGGATACGGCAATAAAAAGATGGTAGGAACTCTGTACTGTGTTGATTTTAAATCTAAAAGGTGACAAAAGTCATTCATTCCCTGTATGACTAGCAATGGCAATGCTACTGCTTTTATAGAATTTGAGAAAAACATAAAATAGCATCACATTGCTTTCACTTCGCTTATCTTGACTGATTGTCTTTTCTGATTCTTATTAATAGCCTTTTTGGAGTTTATTATTATAAGATTATAATAATATATGCTTTGTGTGGGGGGAAAAAAAAAGTTACTTCCAAAAGGTGGCAAAATTAAGAACACTGAAATAAAACACGAAGCCTTCTACCTTTAGGTCTCCTGTATAAATACAGTTCAGTCCAATGCTCACTACTGCAATTATTAAAAGATTGTTCAGTAAGATGTGAAATTATTTGGTTGTCTCAGTCCGCTTCCTGCTGGACAGGTGTATATTTCTAACGATTTTCACTGCCATGGGATCTCAACATCCAAAGAAAAGAGTGATATGACGAAGTTTAGCAAATGAAACAATTCCTGTGTTAATCTGGAGTTGGTTCTGTCAATTGAGACAGTGTCAGTCTCCAGAGCTGTCAAGCTGTCACACTTCACTAATGCAGACTTCACTTTAATAAAGAAAGGGCCATAGACAGCCTAGTTTATTTAACAGTCAGCTTCCACAATGCAGCTTCTCCATGAGGAAGAAACACTTGTGCAGGGCTCCAGGACTGCCTCTCAGAGATGCCCTTGCTGCTGTTCGCGCAGCCTTCACACTGTAAAGGAACAGAATAATAAACTTCTCTCCCAGCCTTTAGGGATGCTAATCCTCCATCTCAATACTATTTATTAATTTGATAATTTTTTAATTATCAATTATAAATATTTAATTTCTCAATTTAGCAACTCGGTAATGCAAAGGAATCACAGGCCTTACTCTTCATGATATCATTAATTTACACTATACCTTGATATCAAACATCATAATGTCATCTGAAACCCCTATGTTTTAAAAGCTGGAAAACATGTAAGGATGCTTCAAACTTTCCCAAGCATGCATGTTCAATACATTATAAAGAACCCACTTCTGGACATCTCATGCACAAGATGTAACAGAACAACAAAGTAAAGAAGTACAACTAAATACAAATTAAGTAACAACAGACCATAAACAAAGCCTTTTTCTCCAGACTGACCCTGGATTTCTGTGTGGAAAGCAGACTTGCACCGAAGAAAGAAGTGGGGGTTGAACAGAAATTTTCAAGCTATCATATCATTTCCGATCTACTAGTTTGTCAAAGAATGAATGCAACATGAGAAAAGTTATGGATTATTAAATAATAATATGCTAAATAAGATGCATCTTTTTATAAGGTAGCTAAGAAAATAAAATAAAAACCAGAAATCACAGTAGTTTCATTTTTAATCTTCTTTTAAAGAAGGAAATGTACCCACACAAAACTGTCACTCCAGCTGAAGTTGTGTGAGGCTGATATTCTCTTTAATGACAACCAGAATTATACGACATATTTTGTTCTGTTGCTGTCCTGGTTTAGCTAGGATAGGGTTAAGTTTCCCTAGCAGTGGGGGGGGGAGCTCTAGCCGGGTTATTCAGATACCACGCGGATGTCACATCCTGGCGCAAGAGCGCTAAGCCGTGGTTTTGGACAACCGGTCCTCTCACTTCTGTATTGGTAGATATTTTGCTCTGTTCATTGTTATCACTGTTACTGTTATTGTTATTGTTGTTGTTTGTTGTGTTGCTGTTGCACTGTTGTATTAAACCTCTCCTTATCTCAGCCTCGGGGCTTTGTATTTCACTTCCTTTGTGAGGGAGGGGCAGCGGCCGCGTGGTCTCAGACCCTGGCAGGGATTAAACCACCACAGTTGCTTTTACCCATTAGATATTGCTCTAATCTCTTTTTGACTCAAGAAAATTATGGTACCTGCAGGATAAAAAAAAGTCTTCTAAAATTAAAACCCAATACCATTTCACACATACTATCAGTCCCTCTCTTATTGTCAGATGTTGCAATGCTACAGGTTTTCATGCCTAATCTGAGCAAACACACCCCAAGCAAAACACCTTTACCAGTGCTCTTTCCCACACACAGAAAAATCTGTAAGCAGCTAGCAAAAATACATGTGCAGGTTTTGTAAATTTATTTAGAAACAGAATAAAAACTTTCTACACTGTCTATCCCTAGGAAGCCAATAATGAAGAAACCGTAATGCAAATACTGTATCTCACATATGCATGCATGCAAATCAAAGTACAACTTCCACGCAAACCAGATAATGCACTTCTAAAACTAAGATATATATGCTGTCTCTGAGGAAAAAGAGAGAAATTATGCCACTAATACCATGACTGTCCAAGACATCCTCAAAGGATAAAGAAAAACAAGAGAACTGGAGAGGAAACAGAATGGCACACCACCAAATACTTTCTGTAAAAAAATAAAAGACAACACACAGCTTAGAAACATGAATTGCAAATCAAAAAACCACAGGTTTCTGACAATCATATGGAAAACTAATGAAAATCCTGAGTAAAAAAATATTTACTCTTAACTCTTCACTTTGTTACACCTACACAAGAATGAGGACATTGCACTCCTTAGCAAGAAAATCCAGCTTTTTTTTTTAACTTGTTTTTCTTCTGTTAACATCTATTACAATCTAAGAAGATGTAAGTATTATGAAGAAAACTGTCTAAATTAAGGTTTCCATTTATGAATGTAGTGTATCAGTAAGAAAGATCTTGTGAGCTTCTACGAACAAACCTCAGCAAAACTTAGAAGAAATACAGGATTAAAGTATTTTCCTCCTCTGTCCCAGACAACCCAGTGCACCAGCACCACATCCACTCACACTTCTGAAGACAGTGTAGAATTGTGGGGGAAAAGGGCACAATAATCCCTTGAAGATCAGGAGTTTAATGACCTTTTCTATGTTAAAACAGGACATTTAGGTGCACTGTATAAATAACAATTACCAATACCCACAGTACTTCAAAGAAAAAAAAAAAAGTAATTCACAAAGATGAAGCCACACTTCTTTAATTTCATAATATTACTGCCCTTACATGCAAGATTTAATGTGAAATTCTACCTTACCAAAAACTTCCATACCACTGTCATGTTTCACCTCACTGCTTAAAACCCTGGGAGTAAAAGGCGCTCGCTCCTGCTTCACTACTCGCACATCCAATCTACTAAACTCTGTATTTAAGAAAATGGGTATGACTCATGGTTTGTTTTTCATCATATGCTCCAGGTCACAGATAAGCTAAGGCACTAGAAGCCTCCTATGTCTTACGAGAAAAATCCATTAAATCCTTCATCAAAACTCTGTTGATCTGCTCCTTTTCACCACTCAACACAGACAGCGAAGAGAACCTCCCATGCTTATTAACAATTTTGGGGCAATAGTGTTATGGCTGAGTTGACATACGCCTTAACATTTGAGTTTCGTATGTCAAACAATTTAAGTTTTTCTGAACTTGACATCGCGGAAGACCATGAGATACCACCACACAGCTTAACACTAAATTTAACTATTTGTCAAAAATTTTGGCTTGTAGATACATGAGTAACTATGGTTATTATGTACAATTGCAGCTGAGACATGACTGTGTTAAAGAAAAGATACAAGGTGCTGTCTGATTGTTAAACGGCTCCTTCCAATCCTGTAGACTTCACTGTGCTGTAACAGTGGTGATGGTCTTGCTGTAAAACCAGGATATATGTCCCAAAATCCGTTAGCTCTAGTACCTTTATATATGGGCATGTCTATAATGCCCACCAGTCTTTCTACCTATACCTGTAGCTAACGCGTTGATTCTATCCTATGAACTTGTAGAGATACACAATTCTTTATTCATTAGACTTATCAGGCAACCTGGTAAGAGTTCTACATGCAAGTGAAATAGTTCCACAATTTAATATTTGGTGGCTTTGCTTCAGTGCATTACTGCCACCAAAGTGCAGAGCGAAAGGAGTGTTGAAGGGGGAGGGAACCAGGGCCTGGCTGTGCACATGAGCAAGTCTGCACTCAGAAAAGAATAAGAGCAGTAAAGGATGTACCATTTTAGGTATGGATCAACATATTTATCCAATATCACCAAAAAGTGGAGCAAGTAGTCCCACTGATTCCTTGATAACTCAGAATCACAGAATTTCAGGTTGGCAAAGCTCTCTGGAGGTCAGCTACCAGCAATACTAGATAGGGCCAGCTAGGGCTATGTCTAGTACAATCTGGACAACTGCCAAGGACAGAGATCCCACGAACTCTTTGGGTAACATTACAGCGCTGCACTACCCTCCTGGTGAAGAGGCACAGCAATTATTAAATTATTCCTGGAACTGTACGGATTGCTTTGTCTCTTTTACCACTGAGTTCCTAACACTGACACCTGCTTCTGTTGAAGTATGTCAGACAGGTAATAAACCATTACAGTCTACCAGATCTCGCGAGATGCTCAGCATTCTTTCAGAGCAGTATTTCTAAGTCCTGCTGGAACCAATGAGATAAGAGGGCAGGCTGCATACCTCAAGATTGATTTGTCTAAGTTTAAACCCCCTGCAAAGTATCAAATTCATAACATGAGAGGAAAAAGAATGCGCTAGTGTATTGCAGTGCTGCATAGTTTATCTGAATAAATGTTGTGCATTAACAGCATTGCCAGCTTCTAATTAAAAAGCAATCATGAAGACAAACTATTTTATTGTATTAGCTTTACTATGCACTAGGTACAGACAAAGAAAATATTTTCTACTACTAACCTTACCAGTTTTTGGCATGACTGCCTTTCCTTCAGGAGTACTGCTATACTTGACTTCTCAATCTTTTCGAAACTTAGCTTAAAAGAAAGTATCACAATCGTAATGCTAACGTGTTAAAAATCACTGTTTTTCATCACCACACAACAGACAGAACAGTTTCTTAGTGTGTTAGAAAGAAAATGAAAGGAATTTTTGACCAGCATTTTAAAATTAGGTTTTTCTAAAGCTACCAGACTTAACTAACTTCAAATCTCTGAAACAGTCAAGCAATACACATACCTGCAATTGGAATATTCTGTGAGACTGACAGCTGTACATCTCCAGTCCCAGGTGGCATGTCAATTACTAAATAGTCCAGTTGACCCCAGTCAACCTAGAAGACAACAATAAAAATGTATGTTGGAGGTTTGAAGTGTTTTTAGGGCACTTTGTGCTTTATCGCAGTCCTCATTTCCTATAATGTAGAACAAGTGAACCAAGGACACCTGAAGAGAATGATACTGAGAAGCCCTTTTAGACACACTTCCAGTACAGGATTGAGACATGATTTTTCTAAGAGATGCAATCTTTGCTGATCACTCAAAACTATGAGTGCAACTCTATTATTAACTATATGAGCATAATCCTTATTGGATCCCCCCCTAAAAAAGTAGCAACAACTTAAGACTTCTACTTTGCAGCTGCTTAATCACAGCTTAGAAGCAAATGTTAGGTGAAATTCAGGCTAAAACTCTGGATTTTGTGCAACAAATATGGCCTAGGAATTGTTTCCATTAATTGAAAACCAATTTTGGTTGCTTCTTATCACTTTTTTGGTAATTTTTTCCTGATATGTTGTTGCAAAGTTACAGCTATCAGTATTGAATTTTTTCTAGGAAAAAGAGCTGTTGGGAGAAAAAAACCACACAAACCCAACAGATTTATTAAATGAAAATCACCAGGTATAATTATACAAACTTACAATGTACATAAGACATCACACAATAAAAAAAGTTTACTGGTTGCTAGGCGTCAGAGTGACCATTAAAGGTATTAGGCTCCAATATGAGAATACTGTGTTCTTTACTAGGACCGATTTCCACGAGAGTGAAATAACTCTCTCTATACTGCAATGTTCTCTTCATGAGAACAGAAATGGTAAAGCCAAGCTATACTTCGCCTAAACATTTTCCAACAGTTTAATTAAGCTTTGGGAGATCCTTGATTCAATTCTGACGTCGTGCAGGTTCGTACCAGTGCACTCTTACTAGCCAGCAGTAATATATAAGGTCTTTTGTCTCTGCAGTACAGAAGCTTTAGAAATCATAACCATGTTAAAAACAAAGACCAACAAATGCCTTCCCCTCACTTTTCCCTCCACACAGACATAATGTAATTATATGGTATGTTTCTGATTCATACAACATATATACAGTATGAGCTGCTTTAATACAGGAAAATGCCAAACAAGCAGGATTTTACTTTCTCTTTTATTTTACACATTCCTTCAGTGTCAGTTTAACAGCAAAAACAATTGACATTTTGCCAGTCCCCCAGTTATTGTTCTGGAGTGTTAGATCCTGTCAAGGGAACACTTATTCATGTTCATTCAATTCTTGTACAGATGATGATCTGGGGAAGCACAAAGGAGGTGAAATCCAGACCACTAACCCAGTGCAGCACTCCAGTGAGAAATGGAATTTTTCAAGGCAGACTGATGAAGACAGAAGATTTCAGAGCACTTATGGGAGAAGGGGGATGGGGAAGGTTAGTTGCAAATTCTAACTTTAGATGTCTAAATTAGGGACTCAAGCACGCCTCCCTGTCCTCATTTTCTATACAAAGGCTGCAGGAACACTAAATGGTGCCCAAGACAGTCTAGCTAAACAGGAAATGCTACTTATGTTAACCACAGCAAACGCTGCACGTTTTCACATTTAATATTGATCTATGTTATCTGTGATAGCTACTTTATATATTCTCAAGAAAATGACATATACATAGCAGACTTCTGAAAGTAATTAGCATTCATAATTGTATTGAGACTATATAACCCCAAACAAAAATTACATATATGTGCAAAAATGTATGTACTGAACATAAGCATGGGGTAGTCAGTTTACCTAAAAAAAATTTTTACTTTGTTTTTCTTAAATAATCTTGCTTACTTACAAAGCAAGATAAATGCCAGTGTTGATGAATGTCTCCTTTTCCAGTGAAAATTACTTTGTTCACCTGAAGCCATGTACTTTTCTGTTTCTTAATTAAAAATTAACCATTATAAAGGTGACAAATTGAAATTATACAGATGTCAAAAAGCAGCAATATTTTGCAACATGAGTAATGTCAAGTTCCTTAAAGATTCACAACTGAACACACAGATCCTCTATAACATTAAACGCACAAATCTCAACATACAAAACCAACTCTTTCGTAATAATCACAACCATTTTAAAATGCTAGGGTATCGCAACTTTTACTTTTTAAAAAGTAATCTTAACCCAAAATACCTTTTTTCCCTCGTGTCTTCATAAAAGCTGATCCTGGCATCCTTTGTTAAATCCAAATTTAGAAGTCCAGTAATCATATTCTACTTCCTTAAATACTTCTACAGAAACCATGAACAAACTGTTTTTTTGCTTTCTGCCTTACAGCATGATGCAGTCCGGAAACACATCTATGAGCGGCATGGCCCTACTATCATTCTGACACAGTTTCCAAACACTGTCTGCCATAAACACTTAGTTCTTGAAAAAACTTGAACATTGAGTAGTTTTCAGCCCGTTTCCCCATGAGTTCAACTTCCAGTCCTTTTAGGTACAGCACTGCCTCAGAGTAGTACAAGACAAACCAAAGCCCACCCTTATCAGAGGGAACTGGAATAAAAAATAAATACAGGGTTTTTTCCCATAGCTAAAAGCTGTCTGGTTTTGCATATACTTGCAGGCCCTAACTTTAAGCTAGCTCCTCTTGTGGAACCAGGCTGATTTCTGGGCCTGTCCTATAGCTTTTCACTCTTACCAGAGGTTTTGCTCCTCCAACCTCTTCAAGCACTAGTCTACTTCATCAAGATCCATGTGATCCTCTTACCTAGCAAGCATTATAGTTCCTCAAAGAAAACATTCAGACCTATTCCACTATGTGGAATGCTAACAGAGAAGACCTCAAATGCCACTGCTCAAACCCTTTCCTAGGCATTCAGTTTTGCGGGAAAGCACAAAGCAGTTGCTGCTCTTCTAAGCAGAGGTAGCTGCCTTGGTAAAAATGTCTCCATGTAGAACCCTTAAAGTAAAAGAACACTTTTATAAATAGCTTACTGCTTCAAAACCACACAAAACAATTGTTGCTCAAGAGGTTACTTTCAATATTTATCACATATACTAGAACAGGAGAATGGGTACAGAAATCAGTGGGCACCAGAGCTTTCTGCCTCAAGCTTCCTTAGTAAGTGACCCCATAACAAAAAGAACTTCCAACACACACTTTTTGGATTGTCCTATGAGTAATGATTTTTATTAAAGTTATAAACCTCTGAAAACAGAAGTTAATAATGGAATCTTAAGCACATGATGAATTTCATGGTAAATCTCATTGCTAGGCAACAAGAAAAATACTCTGTTAACACATAGTGCAATTAAATTATAACGCTTTACTTATAGCACTGAAACCATCTTATTTCATATATTTTCTTCAAATTCATGGATTGAAAAAAAAGTCATTATCTGTCTTTATCAAATGAATTGTGCTCCATTATAATACTTACAAATCTGAGCACAGAAAAATGGAGAAGCTGCACTGTCCCAGCAGCAATAGAGAGTATGTGCTGCTGCTGTGCAGACTAGGAGGCAGACAGGCTTTTGTTACACCAGAGAGCCAACAGTGAAGATGTCTAGGTGCGCAAACGTTGAATATATGTGAGGACCACCGTCCACCCACTTCTCTGAGCTACGCCACTACTGTGGTGCTGAACTGGTGGAAGTCAGATGGCAAACCAGCTTGGGAAACCGCCTCTCACTAAAACTAACCATGTTTTTTATTTTGGATGTATCCTCACAACTATATTCTCTTCTTTTTCATTTGTAATTCAGGGTGAGAAAGGAGAGCTGCACCACAATGACATAGCTGTAACTGCGTAAAAGAACTGAGCTAGTGTTTTTGCCCAGTAGTGAGCAGTGTCCTCCAGACAATATGGATTTGCTGACTTAGGTTGGGGAACTCTGCACCTCATCCCATTTCTCTTTCTGTAGACTTCCTCTTATTCTCTTCTGTTCTGCAAGAAGTAGATGATAAACACTGTGGAGTTTAGTTGCTCCTCCATTACACTCCCACAGGAATACAGAAGCAGTACGATAGTCTTTTATTAAACAAATTATTGAGTGTAATTTAGAAGGTATAACAATTTGTTATAGAAGAGTACATGTTACTTAATGGGAGAAGAAAATTCTACGTCTGTTACTAAATTTCAGCAAAGGATTAAAAAAGGGTGGAAATATTTTTAATTAAATTTAGAATTGGAACATATAATCAGTGGATTGGCTTTCTGAAATCTACTACTGCCATTCATTCAACATTATTAAAATGGGAAGTATAATCAGGCAGCAATATAAAACACTAATTTGAATGCAAATCCTGTTTATATGCAACAATTTACCAAATCAGGACCACTAGTCCTCATGCTCTCAACCAGTTCTGAGAAGTGTGTCTGTATGCAAATGCGGTTGCATCCAAGTAAATGAGCTCAGATTAACAGCACATTACAGTAAACGAGTTCCCTTTGCAAGCAATAATCGGACAGCTACAAAAGCCTGCCTTGTAGCATCTGAAATCTGTCAGCACCTTTGCATGTACTGAAGTGTTAATATCTTTGCCCCTCTAATATATACAGTGTGTAAAACATTTCAAACTATAGAAATGTAATTGCACTTTCCTTAAGTATAGCATTCATCTTTTTTTAAAAAGGTTTAACTTGACATTTATTGTTAAGCAATGTAATTAAGTGCCGTGTCCTTCTGTGTATTTTCCCTTGCTCAGAAACACCATGAATGCTTCTATGTAAATTATTTTAATCAATCACTCTGTTTATGTGACAATTCATAATCAAAATACCAGATAGGCATTTTGAGTAAGGGTTCCAAATAGAAAGTTAAACCCAAGGTAGAGCATAGAGATACAGATGGTATTTCTGCTGAGGAATGAAGCCTGAGCAGCCTCTGTGCATGAAGCAGAAATGACAGAACATTAGCACAGAAAAGGAATTGCTACTTGTGGCTTTGAAGTAATCCTGGTGTTTGGTAAATAACAGAAGATATTATTTATTTGTTCTTATTAAGAGGAATACATGCAGAGTTTCAATCAAGCAGCACTGCAGGTGCAGATTTGGCAGCAGTCAGCCGAACTCTGAAAACCAGTATCAGAAAAGTACCGAGAGCTACATTGCAGGCAGCTTAAGGTCTATTCCTGCCAGATCCTCCCTCCTCCTAACTACTTCGCTGTATATATAAACAATTTAATACAGGCAAACAGCTGAACAAAATAAAGGTAAGAAATGGTGTTAAATGAGTATGTATATAACTGTTCACCTATACTTACACCTGTTAGTGCAAGATAAATATTTAAAAATATTTCCTTGAAAAATTACTTAAAAGATTCTGCTTAAACATACACAGACATTGGGAACAAATAAGTAGTTTCTTGATGTAAGAAAACAGATAATTTAGGAATAGTATAATGAAACATGGCATTTTAATTTAAAAATATTTTTATTTATTTTCACAAGTATTTGATAAAGGACACATTCCCCAGACATAAACCAGAATATTTTTGGTCCCTACAGAAACTTTCTCTTTGGTAGTGAAATAACTATTTATACCATAGCAGGATATGCCATAGTGCTTAATACAACTCGACACTTTCTGAACAAAGACAAGTGCCCCTTTTGACTTGTCCTCTGATGCTGAACAAATCTCAAAGCCTTGCAATCTAACACCATGAAAAACAGATGCACTGCAAAGGTTCAAATTCCCTCTAAGGTATTTCTGAGCAGCCTGTTCTGCCAAGTTCAGAGAAAAGTTGAGGTGAAGCATAACAGTTTGGTCCAAAGATTTCCATACAGAGAAGGAAATTTTCCTATCCTTTCTCAATATAGACCAAGAGTAACTTTTAGAAATAAATGCCTAGGAAGAAAGCCAGATTCCTGTTGAATTCAACAACCAAAACAGAAACTGGCCGCCTCCTCCCTGATGGCTTTTAATAATATTAAGAACGGAAGGCAAATGCAGTAGCCTGAAGTTTCTGTCACCTTCATTTATATAACCTACAAAATTAAACAACTCCAAGAAGACAACAATGAAGAAGTTATTCTCTACGGAGCATTCCAGGAGACGGAGAGAAGGCACTCAACACTGGGCTTTCTGCTCACCTTCAGAAAGTCCAGCCAACGGCGCATCAGCCTAAAGGGAAGGTGGCACACAGCTGTGAGGCAGCCTGGCATGTCCACAAGAGTCTGGGGACAGTCTCTGGGGACAGATGACTCAAAAGCAAAAGTTCTGTGCATTCCCAGCATGACTGATGGAGACCGTATCAGCACTACCACATATAGAAGACTCTTCCACTAGGTTCAAGTTGTTACTACAAAGAGCTTTCATGAGCTGAGATTCCCATTTCTCAGGGATTCAAAGCACATATTCTCTAAAAGATGACAGTTTGAGAAGCAAATTTTTATTATGCAGTCTGAGGATTGATTGTTGATCTGCTGCTCTCTACCCTTGACCCACAAACAGTCTGCACTACATAGTTTGCAGAAATGTTTCTGCAGAAATACACCGTCTTGTTTTTCTTGTTCTATGATATAGAACTGTCTGTAGTTCAACTGCTGAATAATGACACCTGGAAAAGAAATATGGAATGAGGCAAGTTTCTATTCCTCTGTCTTTCAGCAAGAAAATTAAGCACAAAAGTTCAGTCATATAAATGTAAACAAATCAGAAGAAAGTGAGTTAGCATGACATCATCTAATTAAACTAATCACCAGGTTGATGTAGCTATGTTAAGCACATGATCTGAACTATAAATTCTCTTTGAGTTCTCCTTTTTAACACACAAAGGCAAAAGCACTGATTAGCTATCAAACCCAAAGCTAACAAAACATTTTTAAGGCAGTATTATCAGGACCCAATATAAGCTCATACAATTTATATATGTTGTGTGACTCAGATTTTCCCTACAATAGTAACAAAAGGAAATATAAACAGTGTTGGCAACAAATATCAAAAGGGAGAAGCTTATTATGCCCACTCCCCATATATATTTTAGTCTGTATTTCCGTAACAATGTTAAAAGCTGATATATAGTTTGACTGAATACTAAAACTATGCAACGGAAATCAATATTCCTAATTCTCTTCACAAATCATTTAACTTCCTTAAGCTTCAGTTCAATTTCTGGTACAATAAGAAAATTAACAAATTCCTTATTGGGGCACCAAGACACTAGTATAGGCACCATTTCACATCCATCATTGAAACACTGATTTTAAATTAGGGCTTAAACTAAAAATCATTAGATTTAGAAGGTCAGAAAATTCTGTTTCTTAAGTACAATGTGTAATGCTTTTTATACAGCAAAGGAAACTTCTACAGAGATCAGTCTAAGGCCTTCAGAAAAAGGATTACAGAAGAAAACAACGATAGATGTTATTCAAGTCACTTAAAAGGCTGCTGAAGAAAACCCTCCAATATTACCATAAATTGTGCAATATAAAAACTGGTATAGAATCAGTTAGATATAGACCACTGAACTGAGGCCAAAAGACAGTAAATCTCAATATAGGACTTGTTTTTTTGGCTGGTGAGACGTCAACAGATCTCACAGTAAGTACTCTTGATGCAAAAAATTAATTTTCAATAATAAAATGGGGGGGGGGGGGGTTTAAATAACCTGTTTTTCACAAATATGGACAAAAATACATCCTCCCAACTTTCCATACTCAAAATTCACAAACATATCCTCCCCAGCCACTGAATTCACAATAGTCTACCCTTGTTAATGAAACCAGCATTGGAGAGTCTGCTTGAATTACCTCGGAGCATAACAATCAATACTCCCAACAAGAAGTCACAACAAGTCTGCACAAAACATAGAACCTTTCAAATCCACAGGAATGGATTTGAGGAAGAGGATGAGAGAGTGTAAAAAGTGAATGTAAGCGAGAGCACACGCGAGAGCGAACAGAGCAGATCACTGACTTGGTGGAATTCTTAACCATGGGACTGGGACTGTGAAGTTGGCATACATTCTCTGTTAAAAGAACTGCCTTTAGGTCAGAAAGGTGCAAGAACAACTGCATATAGGTTGTCCTTACAAAGAGTGGAACACTGAAAGTGTATTAAAGACACAGACAAGATGTAAACATAAAAAATTACAATGTAAAAATTGTACACATTTTGCAGTTGTGCACATAACACTCCCACAATGAGGTGCTGAATGTCTTATTCCTAGAGTAGTAAGAGTATTTACTATGAATTAGACAACTGATAATCTGTGAAAGCATTGCATATAGATTGCCAAAATAATTGCTGTGCCCACAGAACCATGCTTTTGCATTCACCAGTGCCCTCAGTCATGAATCTGCAACAATAAACTAAAAGTGTTACTTGTCTTCTAAACCTAATTAAAGTAATTTGCCAGGAAAAGTACTTAAAATGGGCACCCACTTTAGTTGCATAAGAAAAGAGCTGTATTTCAAAGGCATCATTCTGCTGGGAGAACATATTCCTTCTTTTAAAAGATACTGTTGATGGAGCAAAACACTCTAAAAGGAGAAACACCTACCGCAGCTTCATAAATAGTACAGAAAAGTGGAGGGTTTTATTTGTTGGGGAGGCGGAACAGACACTAATCTCTGGTATCTTAAGCACAATTACTTTACGTTTGTGTCAATCACTTGGTACGTGAGAAATAATCACTTGCTACAAAGAATACTGGTACAAAAATTGCTGCTATTCTTGGATATCTGCAGTTATTTTCTGGGAGCAAGATATATATGGGGGGATGGTGTGAGTGAAGGATCAGTCTGTCAGCTTCCAACAGAATGCAAGTTGGATTATTAAAAAAAACCTATGCAATCAGTTTAACATATATTAATTCAATATTAATTTTAACAAGCTGTTTATATAGTTACATTCATAGTTTATTTACTGAGTAAAATTAGCGTGCTACACGATGTATCAAGGTTCAGGGGTGGGGAGGTTCCACTTTTGTTTTGATGAAAAAGATATGCTGAAAAATTTTTTAAAGCAGCTTTGGTGAGCTCCACCTACACATTCAGAAGCAACCCTAAAAATTCTCCCAAAGATCTTGACTACTCGGGAAGGGAAATACCAAAATCTCCACAGAGCACCAAGCTCCTACCTGAAGCCCATTTGAGATCCATTAATTACACACACATATGTGAAAAAGGAGCAAGTCTTACAGACTCAATCTAGCAGGCATGCTCTAAATGCACCTGCCGGTGAGAACACTGAATCCAACACAAAGTTGAGCACTTGTAACCATTAGAAAAAAAATTGAAAAAAACCCAAACCCAACCTGTGATTTCGCGGTTATAATCGCAGCTGTTTAATATTGTAAGTAGACATAAGAGAACCTCTCTATGAATTGGAAGATGTGAGTTTCAATTTCCCAGGCAGGTGGCATTTACCTGGACCACTGTACAACCAAGAAAGCAAAAGCCATGGAAGCAACCAGGACCCTGTATAAGGCCAGTAGCTGTGGTATTCACCTGGAAAGCTGACACTTCAGATTAACTAACTGAATTTCCTGCATAGCACTGGTCACGCTCCCCCTTCACATGTCTAGTCCTAGCCCCAGGAATCCTGCATCCCTAGCCTGTAAAGCAGAAGGATCTGACAGCTGTATGTGATTTCAGGGCACTCTTCTGGGTAGCGGGAAATACAAGCTTAAATGCTAAACTGAGAAAGTATCTGAACTTGCAGCTCCCATGTCCTGGCTGAATGCTTATGGAAACTTCCCACGCTGTTATTATGGACAGAGAATAAGCCTGTCAAGTTAAACCAAAAGACATGTCTTGGACCTATCAGAAGATAGTCCATTTTGGTTCTAAATCCCCACTCCACACAGCTGTCCGATACAGGCTACAATTAGGTACTGAAATCCACAACAGAGACAGAAAGGCTTTTCCTAATAGCCCTCTTCTTCAACATCTTCAGTACTGTTCATTTCCAGCTGGTAAAACTATCAACTTTGACTTACACCATTAATCTCCACTTATTCCACACCAAGCTCTAACCTTCAGCACTCTAAGATACTGCACCTATTCTGCTAAGGCACTGCCAAAGAGTATGAAGGTACCTCCAGGAGTACCACAAGTACTCCACCACAAGTGATGGATTCCCACCACCCCAGGTATGCAATGGCTCCAGCCTAGGCTTTGGTTTAATCTTCCATTCCTGCAGGCCGGGCACCTACCTCTTAGGCACTGCAATGTTTAGCACAGCAATACCCGTGTCCCTTTTTGCATCTAACCTACAGCAGCTAGAGAAAAAGAACAGATGCCTTTATAAGTGGAAAAGAATAGAGAAAATAGAGGAGAGGCATTAGGTGTCTACTATTTTTTGAAAAGTCTCATGTAATAATGGAAGCTTCATTTAGAAAAGAAAACAAATAGTGCCTTCTCTTTTCCTAGTTCCACTACCATCGGTATTACTGTTTAGAGCAAACACTTAAGAATATGCTTAAATCGCCACGTCTTTTCAAGAATGAAGCTGGATGCCATTTAGGCCCAAAGATCTGAACTTTGTTGTAGAGAAATCCTAAACCTCAAAACAGTTTACTTCAAATGCCCAAGGGGAAAAAAAGAAAACAAAAAAGAAGAAAAAAAAAAAGACAACCCCATCCGTTCTAGCCCTAGCACAGCCATTTTGAGACACCATGAACTCTCTCCCATTTCTTCCTGTCTAGTTAACAAACCCAGCAAAACAGTTGCATATTTTGCCTTTGTTTTGTTTTATGCAAAAGTGGGTAGACACATGCATACCTGTGTAATCTGTGCGAGAGATGAGACTTCTGGAAGCAGAGCAAAGAAAACACTCTCACAGCCTGTTCCCACAGCAGCAGTAGTTGCACAGTCATAACCATGACAGCTGAGGAACCAGGCCAAGAAATGTTTGCTGTAAATACATTCTCACTGTGTTGTTAGGCTTTTTTTTTTTTTTGCCTTTTTTTAATCCTCGAAGATAGTTAAAATACATTTACTGCAAATGCTTCCAGTTCAGCAGTAAGTCCTTGGCTAATGCTTTTGTTTTCTTCTGGCTCTCCTAACACTTCTATGATTGTCAATTCCTTTTAGAGACTATAATCCCTTTTCATATCAGCTGCTAACGTGAGCCAAAAAAGCAACAGGGATCCGTATAGATCCAGCTTCCTTCACTAAGTGAAGAAATGCAACAGAACAGGTTTTGTAGCTTCAGCAGAAACAAAAAGAAAGAATCAAGCTCATATTCGTTCAAACAAACCCATCCCATAACATACAGGAGCACTCAGTAAAAGGGTGATGGTAGGAATACTCTTAACTTCACAGGGAGTTAACCCTGGGGGGCAGAGGGGTGGAAAGAAGCTTTCTGCCACCTCCCACACTTTTGGCTGCAGTACCTCTCTGAATCTATGTTTAGCTTCTAATCTCCAGGAAGTACAATTATTTCATTTAAATATGTACATACTGATTGGAACTGGTTAAGGCAGTTCTCTCTGGACAGACAAGACCTTTCAAGGTGATTATCAGTATTTCAGCATTAGTGATGATTATACAAATTCCTGTAACAGACTTAGCTAAACATCGACATCACAACTACAGCATGGTGTAGAAATTAGTGTCAAGATTTCCACTGGTTTCACTGGGCTCTGGATGAGAAGAAATTAGTTTATTCATCCTTTAGTCTTAGCAAAATAAACATAACAAAAAAATCAGCATAAGCATTTTTTAAAACAAATTCTTTTAAAAGGTGTGACTGGGTCATCTGCTTATCTTGCCCTTGAAAGAGTTTCCTTAATTTCAGTGATAAAATGAGGGATGCCAATTGACCTTCCTTGCTTTAAAGGAAAAGTCATTAAAGATTTAAGAAAAAAAAAAATCTCGCAAACAATCAGAGCTATTGTTTCCTGTCTGTCAACTGTAGATGCAGTCTTAGTAGTATATCAAATTGCAGTCTTAGCACTGCAAAGTTTGGCCACTATTTATTATTGAGCATTGTTCCTCTTTTCAAAATATCTCAACAGCAGATCTTGTCTTTTTAAAAAGAACAAATACATAATATCAGTGATCTTATGTGTAGGGATGAAATGTCTGGATCTTTTAATTTTCATACTTTGGATCACCAAAATAGAAACAGAAAAGTATCCCAATTCTCTAAAGATGCAACTGCTCTTACTGTTCTGAAGAATAGCAATGTCTCAACTTTTTTTTTTTTTCCAAACTGTAAAGTAGAAGACTTTAGCCTGAACTAACAATCTCTATGCCCACCTCAGGCTAAGATAACTCAAAACAGAAAAATGAACCAGAAGAAATACTTCTGTAATTGCTGAAATGCTGGCAAATTTTTCACTGTAGTGACACCTGGTGAGACTACAGTATTTTAGAATTATGCACGGCAAAGTATAAATACATCTTTGTAGTTTATAATATAAGCACAGCTTTGTTTAGCTCTGTGAAATGTAAACTGTAAATATCCTGCTACAGACTATCTGCTTCAACTCCTCAATTACTTGCAGACTGGATAAATACATGAATATTATGAAAGACAAGTCAATTCTGAAATTAGCAAAAATTCTCAAATAGCAGATGTTGCCAAAACACAAAATACAGAAAGAAGAAAACAGTATTAACCTGCATTTAGCATATAACTTTAGGTACATCTATTCTGTTGATAAACAGACAAGTGTGCACAGACTCTTAAATGTGTATTAAAAGGCAAAAATATTATAAAAGTTTGAAAAAAATACAGAGCTATTCATGTTGCTGACCACCTTTGCTACAATTTCCCATTGTGACATCTCACTCTTTTCCTGTCTTGAAAATTTACTGCCATAATGCAAGTTAAATGCCTTCAGTGGTAATCTCTTGATAGAGTGCCCTTCCTAAACATAAAAGTGTTAAAAATAAAATCTGTACAAAAAAAAAATTGTCTGGCTTCACTGCAGTGCTTTTTCTTCACTTGCTCTTTACATCTACAATAAGAATAATTTTCATCATTGACTCACTATTACTATTCTGGGGATCCTTTCAATTCATTCAAAATATAGCTGCAAAAAAAAGAGCCATCAACTTGTTATTGTCATCTTCCTCCTGACCCAATACGTGTCATTCTCTGCTAAATCCCATTTCACTGCTCCCTCTCATCCACCAATACACTCTCTCACTAATTTTACACTGATGAGACAGTTTTTTTGCCCACACTAATAATAATTTCATCTTTGAGCAAGACCCCAATGAAATTAACCATGTAAATGATGAAACACAGCAAAATTGGAACTTTACACCAATTTGCTCAAGCCATGGATCTGAAGGATAAGAAGTTTTTGCTACCCTTAAAATCCAAGTCTTGCACCTGTTCTCCTAAGACAGTGCCAAAGAGTATGAAGGTAAATCCAGGAGGCGAAAGTAACTCCCCTCAGATAGTACCACTGGGGTGCTACCTGAGGATAGCAACAGGATTCTCTCTATGGGGTACTATCTGAGGAGAGTGATGGATTCCCACCACCCCGGGTACACAGTGGCTCCAGCCTAGGCTTTGGTTTGATTTTCCACTCCTGCAGGCACTTCAATGTTCACCACAGCAATACCCATGTCCCTTTTTGCATCTAACCTAGAGCAGCTAGAAAGAAAGGACTCCTTTATTAGTGGAAGAGTGGCATTTGGTGTCTATTGTATGCTGTATTTTGAAATTTTTCATGTAAATAAGTCCCACCAGTATTCCTGTTTAGAAAACAATTAAAAACATGCTAGCCTTCAAATCCATGTCTCCAGAGTCCATTCCTGAATTCATTCCTGCTTGCCTTTCTTCAACCCTTCTTCTAAAATGTCTGGACATAAAAGATTTATTCTACATGTGTAACTTCTTATTTTAAGATTTCTTTTGCCACCATCTTTGAATTTTTCTTTGTCCAATTTAGACTGTAAAATACTCAAGGTCGACACCAATAGCAAGATTTAAAAAAAAAAAAAAAAAAAAATCAAGCTATGGTTTTCCTTGCACTACAGAGGAGGGCCAGATGCCTTAGACTGAGTTTCCTAAAGGTCTGCATCCTAGGCAATAAACTACTAAAGCTAAAGCAAAAAGTTGCAATAAGTCTCCAGCACAACCTTCTTTATGGCATTGCTACTCAATTCTAAGATGCCCAAGAGCACATCAACTCACACAAGCCTAGAATACTCATTTTTAAACCTCTCCTAGATCAGGGTACTTCTATCAAAACAAGAGGTATGACAGGAAAAAAATACATATATATTTCTCTATTTTCTTTTTAATTTCATAGTTCATGTTAAGCCTTATCTCTTGAACGAGCATCCTTATTTGGGTTCAACTTCTATGTCTCTGCCTACAGGGATCTGATCAGCACCTCTAAAGTCCAAAGAGACTGGCCAAATGACTGGAAATGCTACTGAGGAAAGGATGCTCTCAGTCATAATGCTGAAACTTGCTCATTTGATTGCAAGACTTAATTGTATATTCATTCGAGCAAGAGATGAGCTAGCATGACTGTCTAGCTTAGTGATTAGGGCACTTAGAGAGACACCTGCATTTCAAGTTTAGGTTTTGACTGAGTACTCTAACCAGCAATCTTTGTGAAAGGCAGAACCATTTTCTCCTCTTTGAGCTACAGGCTTTAATGGGGTTACATACTAATAGTCAAACAGGCAATGGAATGCCAATTTTAGAACGATTCACAGAATAACTTAGGTTTGACGGCACCTCAGGACATTATCTGTCTGGTCCATCTTGCTGCTCAAAGCAGGACCAACTTAGAGCAGGTTACTCAGAGTCCTACCCAGCTGAGTTCTGAATACTTTCCAAAACAGAGGTGCTAGAATCTGTCCGGGCAACCTGTTCTGATTGCTTTCACTGTAAAAAAATCAAACACTCCCCCTCCCCTGCCATGTCTTATTATATACTGCAACTTACATTCATTACCTCTTGTGCTATCACTGTGCACATTCAGGAAACACCTACCTTCATCATCTCTGTACATATCCATTACGTAGTTGAAGACCGCAGTTCATATCTCCCTTGAACCTTCTCATAACCAAAAAACCTCCAGTTCTCTCAGTGTCTCTTCACGTACTACATGCTTCATCCCCCTTATCACCTTGATGGCTCTTTGCTGGAGAATATACATGCAAGGTAGTATATACCATCAGAAGTTAAGCAATTGTGCATGTATCTGCTAAAGACATTTAGGTTCTGATGAATATCAGTCATGGTGAATACCAGTCATATGTTTACACTGATCTTAGGCATTCTTAACAGATTTTATATCATTGACACACACATATACTTTGGGAACCTGCAACACAAAATATATTGTGCTCAGTAGAAAAAAAAAGTATAACAAATTTATTTCATAAGTATGAAAAAGTATCAAAGGAAGAAGTTTAGATCTACTTGGAATTTGTAAATCCTAGTCTTTATATTTCTGGGCATATCTCAGGTGATAACTCACTACAGTGCTGAACACTGCATAAAAACAGAATGAAACTTCAATGGTCCCAAAAACATAAGGCAAAAGACAGTATGTGGACACAAACAGAAGCCGAAGGACAAATCTTAGTAAATCACACTAATCAATCAGGCAGACAGCTCAGCATGTAGTACCTAACTACCTTACTGACAATGTTCTTGTCATGTATTGCTTCCAAATTAAATATACATCATTCCTTCCAATTTGGAATGGTTTCCCCTAGTTTCTCCATTGTTCTGTTCGTAAGAAATCTATTTATACACACAGGCAAACAATACAGTACAAAACTGAAAATTTATATGAGATTTAACACAGTATGTTATAAACACACATGATAAATGAGATCAGACTGATGTCTACAGACACCATATACAGAACATTCTGCTGTGCAGAAGAGTATGCACAGTAAAACAGTCGATGGCAGCATGGTAGCTATTTTACCAGGTATAAATACATTTAGTCTCAATACCTTATCTATTTTTCTTGTCTTCTCAAGTGCAGCATTAACATATACCTAAAATAAACAACATTTAAAGAAAAATAGCCTTCAAATCCACATATGCAACCTCTCCAACTTAAATGGTGGAAAGGAGAATACCAATAACTACATATACACTTCTCAAACAGTAGCAACTGCACGTAATAATTTACTAACTAACATATGTCAAACAAAAATAGTATTGAACATCTATAATCTCCTCTATAGAGATAGGCCACTTCAAGCAATGATCAAAAACCCACAACAATATAGCCTCCACAGTCTTTGCTCTCCAAGAATTAAATACTTCTGCTGTTTCCAAATTAATCTAATCCCAGATCTTTAAACATAAATTTTACTGTTTCATTCACTCCACTGTTGCTTTTATGGCAGCTTTTTCACAGAGAAGTACTGCAGACCTCACAACCCACAGTCTGCTCAATATTTCAAAGACAATTTATCCATCTGTCAGCATCCTTCCTATTCCAAATAACATATGATACTCTACAACTACTTATGTATGATAACTAGGCATCAGAGAATTATGCTACAAAAAAAGGTTTGAGTACATATATGTATCACACATACACACTCTACTATATAAATACTACCACCATTACCTCTGGCAAGTGCTCGGTTTCAAAGCAGTTCTTCTCTTAGTAAAGGACAGCTTCAGAAGGAAAGTAGCACACAATGATCTCCATCTGTAGCCACACTTTCAAAATTATATATAATTGTAATAATCACATAAACTGAGTTAAAGTTTTTTTAAAGGACAAGACTGGCTCTTCAGACTACAGCCCTATTCAGCTTCGGGTTGATATAATAAATCAATTTTGATCATTTTTTTGGTTGAATTAATGATTTTCAACAGGAATCTATAGGAGATAAAGCCTGTCCATGATTCAAAGTGCAATGACCCATTTCCTTTTGCTCACATACAACTGCTCTGCACTTGAAGTTTTACATTATTTGCTTTCTGCTAACTTCCCTGTATTCTGTCCTTTCTGATTATATCCCTACCAATGGAACTTTATTTTAATTTTCTTTCAATACATACCCGTTATAAAACAGAGGCACTAAAGCACTGCTAAAAGAAGCAGCAAGAAAGAGACGGAGGAATTACAATCAGTAAGAGTATTTTAGTAACTCATTAGAACTGAGACACTCCAAGAAAGGCTTCGTCGTCTTTCCGGAAAAATGTGTTCATCCTTATCAGGTACATCTAAGGAACCTTTAGAGCTCACAATACACTTAACAGTGCTGAGGCTCTACTTTATAGCCATGCTAAACCAAGGATGCTACCAATGCACAAAGTGTTCTTGATACTCTAGAGGAGCATGATAAGGAAGAAATACAAGAGTCTTGCCATTAAAGATCTGACTAGCCTGCAAAAACATAGGTTAAAATGTCGTATCAGAGTAATAAATCCTACTAAGGATGTTAATCAACCAAATATCCCTGCCTTAAAAAGACAGCAGATTTTTGGGCTAGTTCCAAGGGGACTGTTTGCACTTAACAGAACTGCTGACATCTATAATCCATGTTGTATAGGTAATGCTTGCTTCTAATAGTGATACAACTTTATCTATTGATATGACAAAGATACAAGGAGAACACTATGTGCCAAAATATGCATTTGTATTTTGCCTGTAGTCCCTTTTTTTTTTAATAGCTGACTTGTCCACTGCATATTGAATTTTTTTCCTTCTCTACTGCTATTTCAACTTGATAACACATGTAGAGTAAGATAGAGTTCAAGATCAGAGAAACCAACACCTATTATCCTTCACATTAAAAGTTTTACTGATTACTGCCTAAATAAGAAACCCCCTCCACTTGTATTGCTGCTATGACTATAGCAGCTATTAAACTGGCAGCCAACACAGTGCCATTTCCTCTCCCCCAAACTTTTGGCAGAACAATTGCCACAATATACTCCAGGACATACAGCAGCCAGTCATGACGCTCCTAAATCAGTTAAGGATTGTGCCTGCACCCTTCTAATTGCTCCTTTGCCACTGAACTGTCAAGATGTCCTCAGACAGAAATGAGAATGGTGCTAGAAAACTTACCATACAGACTGTATGGGACAGTGGTAATGACCATTTAAAATCCTCATTGCAAAAGCAGTTTAAGTCAGGAAAAAAGTTTTGCTTGCCTTTTTTTTTTTTAAATAATCTTTGTATTTCTAAGGTTCTTAGCTGCCTACTTGATACTTATTTCAACAGAGCTTTTCAGGCACATTACTGTTCAAGTACAGGCTTTAGGTAACTCTCAAAAAAATTATTATCTTCACTGTACTTAGCCTGAAGGCTAATCAGAAGTCACTCCCACAACAAACACACCAAGATGATGAACTCTTGATGTAGCTTGTTTAATCTGAACTAAGTCCCATAGCACTGGGTCAAGACACACACAGAGTAAAGGAACAAGCGCTGAATGGGACTATACAAAAGAGTAGGCAGCTTCTGTAATGTATGTTAAGTGAAAACTGAATAGAAAAAGCCTAGTGCTACAGATGATGCTGAAAAACTATCAAAACGTCCTTACCTGGGCTTTAACGATACCTTAAGAGAAAAGAACTATCTTTTAAAACAACTCAAGTAAACAAAAAGGTACTCTCTTTTTTATCTCACCTACAGGCAAGCAAGATTCAAAGGAAGTGTTAACAGAGGTGAAAGAATTCTTACACGAAGATAACTGTAGCAGGAAAATGGGAAGAGTTAAAACCCAAGTAAGAGAAAAAAAAAAAATCACCCTGCAGTGTAAACGGGCCTACTGTACTTGTAATTACATGAATGAAGAACTCGCTTCTCAGCCACAACAAAACTTCAGATAATTTCAAGGCATGTAAACTAGAGATATATTTAACTGAAAGAGTTATGAATATGTTTATACAGAATCAAATGTTCCATTACTGTTTGTAATTCACTACAGGTGAAAAATTATTTCCTTATGTATTTTTTGTTCTTTCATTAAAAGTATTGCTCAATAAGTTACTAAGTCAGACACATTACAGAATCAATATATTTTCATTTATATACTGATTTGATACACACATATCAATATATATGTAGCATATGTAATATAGTAAACTAAACTGTTAACTCTATTTCGTATTATAAGGCACATTTCCTTCAAACTCTGTTTAAGGAAAATGATATGATGTGTTCCAAAAAACCATCCTTGCTCATAAGATATGGATGACCAGAGAAACACCAAGCACTAATTTTGGTCTTCTTTGTCTAACTTATTGCCTGTTAACTACCAGTCTGACACCACACAACACACAAGAACAAAGGTAGCTTCTCAAGACTAGACATGTGGCAGAAGGAGAGCCTGGATTTAAAAAGGTGATGTTTTATCTGAAAAGTGATGTACATGCTGGCCATATGCAAGTAGAAGTAAAGAGACAAAAATGAGGGTGGGCTCTAGACTGTGCTGAAAAGCCATTCATCCGTCAAAGTACTAAACCAGAAAAGGACAAATGTATATGTATTACAAAGTGTGAGGTTATATGCAGTGAGTATGTAAGAAGGCACATAATGTATGTATTTAACAAATGTATTTTCTAAAGTAAGAATTCCAGAGATTTAAATAAGTTGCAAATGTAAGAGAAGCATTTAAATACTCGTTACAAGCACAGACCAATTATGAGCTAACAAGTTAATGAGTTAACAAGTCCCCATTAACGAATTTGGAAACTAGGCCCTTCAATGCTTTATTGGAGTATCTGAAGCATGATAAACTCCAGAAAACAGATTTGTTTGGGGGGGGGGGGAATCAAACAAGCATCCAACGTTATTTACAGAGTGAATGCATACCCTTGATGCTTTTAAGCAAAAAACCCTTCACCATCTACCAATAAACACTATTATAAAATACCACCAGTGTTTTTAATGCAAAAGTCTTGGAACCTCTGTATTTTCTACCTGGCTGACTTAATTATTTTAAGAATTTAATATTTTATCAGCTTGATGTCTGAAGACACACAAGCCCCTTACATTTATATTGTACTATAAATCTAGATTAGGGAGCTAATTTAAATGGTTTATATAGAGGTAAAGCAGCTATTTCTTAAGAACATGGTTTTAGAAAGTTAAATACAAGCAGAAGTATTTCACTCTTGCAAGCAACTTTATCCCGTCAAACAAAAGGTAATAGCTAAGACCAACCAGAACACATAAAGAGAAAACAAGGAAAAATTTCAAAGCCCCCAACAGATCACAAAACTATTTCTAATATAAAATGTAATCAGAGTATCCATAAAAACATCATCGCATGCTGTGGCCCTCTCCTGTTTAGGTGTCCAAGGCTCTAACACCATTGGTTCTACAGTTAACCCCTTTTTGAGACTGCCTAGTAACTATGGCAGAAAGGAGATCACAGTTTTTAAAACCAAAATAGCATGTGTTAGTCTGTAAAATTTATTACATATTTTCTAAAAACCAACTGTACATCAAATAGAATCTGCTGGCTCTCCCCGTGATCTGTGAGTTCCATTCTTCAAAGGAGGAGATGCAAACAACTTTTTCCAGCACAGATTTAAGACTACCCTGGTTGTCATGCAGAAGCAAAATGCTTGTGGGTAGAAGAAATTTAGCTTAAAGCCTTCCTCTTTCAGAATTCAGGTTTCACTGTCATAGAAATCACTGATGCCCCAAGCATTAATGGACTCTGTCTCGTTCCTACAGCATAATCGGCCAGCATGCAACTGCTTCGTCGGTTGCTAGGGAGCAACGAGCTCATTACACAGCGTCATCCCTACCCTCCACAAGGATGCTGGCACATGCTTCCCATCTGGGGATACTACTGATTGAAGTAATGGCACTGGAGTGCCTGCCAGTCTTCAGTCTCCCAGGGTGGAGTACGCCAATACAGCAGGTGCTAACTTTAGCTCTACCTTCGAGGTTTTAGGCTCTAGTCTTTGTGAGTCTGGCCAATGCAATGCAACACACAAAAAGGTTAGAACAGCCTTCCACAGCTATTGGCATGGATACCCCTTATTTTTAAAGGCCAAATCTAGACAAAGATGTTCTTCCCGAAATTTTGGCAGACAGATGGCTTTTCCGACTAGGGCAATGGTTGCCACTATTCTAAACTCTGTGTTAGAGGAGAATTCAGTAAAAATGGAAAAAGGCGGGGGGGTGGAGGGGGTGAATCTTCTTTCCAGTCATTAAAGGAGCACAAAATTTGGAGGCATTTACAGAAGACATACAGAAACCTAGTGATCTCCAAGCTGTATACATTAAATCCCTGGAATGGATATCAGCTGTGAACAACCTGGGTCACTTCAAAGTCTAAACATGCAACCTTAATGCATTTTTTCAGCTGTTTGTCTCATTAGCACTTCACAGATCTATTCACAATAAGAAGGGGGAAAAAAAAAATCTGTCAAGAAATAAAAAAGCCACCCCGCTTCCATATGCCAGGAAATTTATTAACTAACAATCTATCTGCATTACACAGAGATGGTATCTAATGATTTTCATGTACCTGTCATACGTCAAATGCCATCCAAGAATTCTTAGTGCTGGTGAATTAACAAGCATGTAAGGGAATACAGCTGTAGATTTGCATAGATACCTATACATACAAATCCTTAGGCAACTTCAAAAAATGCCTTTTTATTTTTTTCTATCAACTGCATAAAGAAACATAAAAAGGAATGAGAAGGAAGGTAAACTGGAGTGATTCACTCATCAAATGCATGAAACAACAGTTCTATTTGAAGGGGATCAGTGAATGCAAAAAGTGTCAACTTTCCCTCTTACCTGAAGTTAATATTAAATTTACTAGAATTTAAGATAACCAAGCTACAAAATTGCTCACCACTAATATATGAAATAATATCACTGACGCTCATGCATCAGTTAAATGAATTTTAAAATAACCGATTAGTCTGAAACACAAATATGTACCTAAGTCCTTACCTGTCTCAACAATTTCTCAACAGCTGACATTACCATGAGCCCTCTCCACACAACCGGGGCAGTCTCTTCTATCAAGAAACCCATAGACATGCTGAAATAACAAAGCAAAAACTTAAGCTTTCCAGCACAATACCAAGTACATCTGTAAAGAAGCTTGATTTAAATAAAAACATATGCTCACCATGTGATTCCATAGTTCTTAAGGGGTCGCATTAGATTTTCTAAAACAGAAGTAAACAAGGGTTTTTTTGAGGTGGGAGAAGTTAGTTTCGTTTTAAAGTTTTTTTAAAGAAATAAGCTTACACAATTTTCTTCCTTTTAAGAGCTGTTTTCCCTCTCTGTTAAAAGCATTTTCCCCTCATCCCTTCAATATATGTATACATTTATCTGTTCTGCCCAAGAACCTGGCCTCGCTACTTCTTAGGTTGTTCCATTTTACTGATACAATTCATTTTTTTGCCAGAATAACAATGCATTTGCCCATAATATAATGTCACTTTGTGCTGATGAAACCAATTTCATCTATTCGTATGAAATCCCCAAGCTGCGAGGCGTAAATCCCCTATTAGACAGCCTTCTACTTCTGCAATACTTCACTAAATGCCAAGTCATTTATATCAGAACAAAATCAAAGTCCTACAACACAACAGGATTTTAAATTTTTTTTTTAAAACTATGCTATTCACTAATCTCATGAATCAGAGGATCGCTCCCATTAACACACCACTGTTTTGGGGAATTCTCGTTGTTTTAAGACTGCTTTGAAACCCCAGAGGAGAGGTACCAAATAAAGCCACCCCTAAACTACATGCTGTCAACAGCTGCAGGTAAGAAGTCCTGGACTTTTTCAGACCAGCAGAAGTCTGCAAGACTTCTAAACATCTCTCGGAACAAAAGATGCTTATTTGAACACTGCAGAGGGAATGTCCTTGTCATGCTCCATATTCCTATGCTTTCCAGTGTCAAGAAAAAAATAAAGGGGGCAGGGGGCAAATACTGCAAGCAAGCAGAAAGTAAACCAAAAATGTGCATTCAAAACAAAACCCTGCAAAAGCCAAAAATTCCTCTTTATCGTCTCCGCCATCTAAATCCACACCTTATCTCAAAATGGTGAACACACACACACTTAAGAACAAAAGGAATTTTATTTGGTCTAGCTGTTTTATTTTAAGATCATGCACAGGCAGGAACCAGCAGAAAACAGAAAGAACACTTTAAGCAATAAAAAATATATTATAATACGTATTTTGACAGAAACCTTTGATGCACCCAAAGTAAAATATATAAATAGATAGTAAAATAAAAGCAATGTAAATATAATGCAGTGCATTCAAAGCTGAACTCCAAATTCCAACAAAATAACACCCAAGAGCATGAAAATTAAACAGCTAAACTCTACTGATGAAAGCTTTCAAGCAATCAAGGAAGCGGGCATTCAAGCCATGCAATTTTGTAGAAATATGGCTGAAAGTAAATTGGATGTTTTGGTTTACAATTCAAAAAGAACAAAATAGGAAGCTAAACAAATCACTTGCATTACTACTGCATTCAGGAATGAGTATGGAACTGCTGTTGGAAAAGAGATGGGCTTGGACTGATGCACTGCACCAGTGTAATACAACTCTTCTCTACTTACACAGCTCTTCTCAGTGTTTCAGTCAGGGCTTATTCTGGTGGCATTATACTGTCTAACTGCATCTCCAGGAATCACAGTCTTAATGTTCCTCTCTGCAGTTGATGATATCTGAACTTCAGCCTAGAGCCATCTCTAGGCACTGCTTTGGTGTCTTTGTAAACAACATGTACCACCACAAGTTGTAATACTGTTAGAAGTCTTGAGAAAAATTACTATTTACCTGTGAGAGGGTTTTAAAAAAAGAAAAAGGAAAAAAAAACCAACCCTATTTGCAACAGCATGTATGACTGCAGATTCAAGGTCTGCTTCATCTTTACCATGAAATAGGAACAATTTTAAGAAAAAACGAAAGAAAACAAAGGGAAGGCACATCCTTGACCACCCAGCACATGAGAACCAGGAACTGGAGGGTAAGAAGAATGGAAAAGATGAATTTATTCTGAGAAAGTTCACCAAAATACTATGACACTTCTCAATTCATTCCAAATGTTCTACAGTATGTCAGTCAAATATCCAGAGATTAACATCTCAACATCCACTACCTGCATGGACAGTTTCTTCTGTACAAAGCCCTGGTAGACATGCTACTCTGATGGAACAGACACACCTTCAGAGATCTCCCTCTCCTTCACATCAGTGGGTAAAATAGGAGTTGCTGTGAGTACACAAACATTGACCTACAGAGTAGTCAAAGGGGCGCCTCCGTTGTTAAAACACGTGCACTATTTATTTCTCAACAGTAGAGTTTCATTTTATGAAAACTGGATCTTATTTTCTTTGGTTAATAACAAGGACTATAAACTGCTCCAAGCAGCAAGATTTAATCAAATTTATACAATGCACAACAATTCACAACCTGCTGTATATTCTGGCTATAATGTTCTGCATATTCTCAAAGTAGTACAATATACTGCAGAGCACCCCACTGTTTGCCTACTGCTAGAAAACATTCTTAAGACTATCTCAAATCTAAAGTGCTTCAGTGGGCTCTGGTAATCACCCTTGTCTCATCAAAAGCAACAGGCATTCCTCCTCCTTCGCCCTGGGTTTCATGAAGATTTTCTAAAACATAACATGTAAAGAAGATTTAGCTTGATGAGATCTCAGTAACATCTCTAGTTCCCATTGCTTTCAGAGTTAACACTTTCTTCCCTGTTATCAGATGCCTACCATACAGCTCCAAAAATCCAACACACAACAGAACAGATTTCTTAAAATCACAACACACAGCAATACTATGCCACCTATGCTAAGAGATAAATAAAATACCCTTGTTTACAACTTTTCAGTAAGCTTGATGGCACTAAATAAAAGGGTGCTGTGTTTTCTCTGAACATACAAAATCAGATCAGTAAGATCAACAGAGCACCAATGAAATGTCAATAAAATGCCCTTTCTGGTAGGATACAAGTAGGACACTAGAAAAGGCAAACATACAAATTCATGACAGCATTACAGCAGATTGCTGATTAAAAAGAGTTCGAGGACTGGTCTGAAGGCTGGATTGTTATTCGTAGGGAAGAATGATGTTGAAGTCATTAGGATGGATCTTCTGCATTTTGTAATTTTTTTTTTTTTTTTAAAACATTCTCCCCCCAGAAAAATCAAGCCTTTCAGACTATCCCGACAAGGTAACCAAGTTGCTCCGTTCTTTTTCTCTAAAACGCCCAACACAGCTGTTCAATGGTGGCCACAGATGAGTGCAGCACAAAGTATGTACAGAGCTATACATACGGTTTTGGCTGGGACAGAGTTAAATTTCTTCATAGCGGCTTACATGGTGTTATGTTTTGGATTTGTGAAGAAAACAGTGATGATAACACAAAGATATTTTAGTTATTGCTGAGCAGTGCTTGCACAGAGTCAAGACCTTTTCTGCTTCTCATGCCGCCCCAGCAGTGAGAAGGCTGGGGGTGCAAAAGAAGCTGGGGCAGCTGACCCCAACTGACCAAAGGGGTATCCCAGACCATAGACACCATGCTCAGCAATAAGACCTGGGAGAAAAAGGAAGAGAAGGATGTTTGGGGTGATGGTATTTGTCTTCCCAAGTAACGATTATGCACGACAAAGCCCTGTTTTCCTGAAGATGGCTGAACACCTGCTTGCCAATGGGAAGGGGTGAATAAGTTCCTTGCTTTGCTTGTGTGCGCCGTTTTTGCTTTCCCTATTAAACTGTCTTTATCTCAACCCACGAGTTTTCTTGCTTTTACCTTTCCAATTCTCTCCCCATCCTGCTGGGAGAGAACGAGCAAATGGCTGCATGGTGCTCAGTTACCAGCTGGGGTTAAGTCACAAGAAGACATTTCAACTCTTGGCTTAGTTTTTAGAAGAGGGACTGTGAGAACACAGAAGGTGACTGATACATGAGAGCAAGCAAAGGCTTACATTCAGTCTTATCTCATCAGGTAAGTAAAGATCATTATTCCAGAAGATTGTGATGTTATACTACACCTCCTTACAAGGCATCATGCTGCTTCAGAAAAGCAAAGGTAGCTTATAATTATTAAATGAGTATAGTGCATCATGCAACACCCTAGCAAATCTATTTTGAGCTCACTGACTGAGCGAGCACTAATGCAGAGGAGTTGCTCAGAGTTTTCAACTGTCTGAAATAAGGGGTAGGCTGGGGTTTTTTTACCATTTCAAAGGCAAAAAAAAGAAACCAAATACAAGATGAGAACACGAAGCTCAGATTTTCCTCCCTGTTAAAGATTTCCTATTGTACTCGGCTATTTTTGGAACTTGCCACTATAATGGAAGATCAGAGACTTCCTAAAATGATAACTAATTATTTTACCTAATGTTTGTCTTCAATAAATCTTAACAGTGAAAGTCACCTGTCTGTCCTAACTGTATTTTGGTCATCAAGCAAGAAAGCGGTGCGTTTAAGTTGTTCTAAGATGGGATATCAATAACTAAATCTACCCAAAAGTAGAACAATTGCACAATTTTCCAGTCAAAAACATCCTACTGAACTTTGCACGTGGATTTCCAAATGTTTCCAAAGACTCTACCAATGCAGACGTCTTTGCCAGCACAGACACCACTGCAAGCTCCCAACTATACTCTGAATGCATCTGTTTCCCGATTCTTAATTTTTATACAAGCCCTGTTTCTGAAACACCCATGCACCCAAAATGAACATTTTTACCTAACAACATGCTTCTGATGTGGGGAATTATTATCTCATGTTACAGATAAGGGAATCAAGACCTGGACTGTGAAACTTGCTGTAAGTTATTCAAGAATCCTGTGGATTTGAAGACCTATGCTATGTTCTCCCAAGGTCTGATCTACCAGATCCATGGCTCCAGTTACAGCATCTCCAATGTTGGAAAGCATGTAATGCACATCTAGGAGATCTAAACAGTTTAGGTGCATTGCTGGTTACATATTTTCCCTTGAAACTCCCAAGTATATCGAAAAGAATTAAAATTTTAAAAAGCAAACTGAGACACAGTGTACAACAGAAAAAGCTATAGAAAGTTACACTACATATTCTCTATAATACCTAAGTCTCCAAGTAACATTTTAGCATCAAAGCAGCACCTTTAAAAGTGTATTTCTGAATAGCTCATAAGTTTAAGTACTCCTTCATCTTTCATAGTATGTAATTTAAATAAAACCTGTTCTGCAATTCCTCTGCATACTTTTATCAAAATTTGAGCAAGTTGTTACTTTTTCATAGTTTATACAAAAGCTAAAAGGTTCTGCTGCTGTTTGCACAGCTCATCATTAGCTGAGGTTTTCATGACAAATTGCTATTTTCCACCTCCTCACATCTCAGTGACATCTCACTACCTGAAACACAGATGATATATGGCACAACAAAACACACAGCCACCATGCTAGTCAGAGAGAGACACTGCAGAATAGTTTGTGGATTCCAGTACATTAAACAAAATTATATGAGACAAACTCAATTAATGTGCCATACATACAGACAAGCCAGAACAGATTTTCAGCATGGTCACTTGTAAAATCTCAAAAATTTTTGCATCATCTGGTTTTTAATTATGTACAATTTCATGCTGCAGTGACTACAGAATACTCTATCACAACCTAAGTTAGGACTCCAACTTACACAGCAGCTTCTGTTAATCACAGTAAACAGTAACTCTCATATGGCTGTCACTATGTAGAAGTATAAGGAACTCATTTGCTATTTATTTTGAAAAATCACCTCCCAAGATCAACATTCTGTAATTGGAGGATCCAGGTTCCAGTCAAGGACACAAAGGCTATATGGGGTTTCCAGCAACAGGAGGGGGGAAGGACAGAAGGAAGGAGACATAGGACAGGAAGAGTAACAGAGAGGTTGGGCTTTACTTGTGTAAATATAGGTGTCTCCTGCCACTCTGGATGCCTTGGGGAGCAGAGATTGGTAGAGGGCTAGCAGATTTGACAGAGGGCATAGGGGAGAGCCATACCTTCTGAAGGGGCAACTAGATGCCAGACACCATACTCCAGTGCGTTTAAAGCAAAGGCAAGTGTGGTAAAGGAAAAAGAAATGCAGCGGAGGAGAGGGGGACAAACAGCAACAGGGCCCCAGGTCATTCTACAATAAAACACAGAAACGCTAACCTGTGTCAGAGGGGAAAGGATGCTGTCACCAAAAGAAGCTTAGTCAGAGTCACAAACTTTAAACCCAGAATATTCTATGGCAAGTGACAGACTAATTGAGGCTTCAAGCTTGATTTCACACTGTTGTAAGTTTATTTGCAGGATTGCCCCAGAAATATCGCAATTTGTATTTTAAGCTTGAAGAGCTCCACACAAGGAAGGCTGTGATTTCCCATTACACCCCACACTAACAGTGTTATCTAACCACGAACACATCACAAATACTTAAACCAAAGCAAACTAGCAGTGAGACTCGAAGAGCATTATTCAATGCTCACAGTTCAACTTTAAGAAACAAATTCATTAAGAAACACAACTTTTTCCAAAAGATTTGCTTCTCATATTTAGTCAGTCTACCTAGCCCATTACCCGAGTAGGTTTTCCACTTTTTATCCTCCTGATAGACTGCAGAGGAAACAAAGCTCTGTAAAAGCTTTTTCATTAGTGGAACTGTTTTGCAGATATGACTTAATCAGTTCTACCTAAAAGCAAAAGAACTAATTGCTTGCTGGAAGACTGTACTTCAAAGACAAGGCTGGCACAAGTAAACAGCACAGTGATTTAGTCATATTTTTGTTATATTTTAAAGCATTGCTGAGTTATTAGGTTTAGAATAGTAACACAGGTCTCATTTTAAGTATCTTGCCATTACCTTTCATCACAAATGTCTTCCTTACAATCGCTAAAATAACCCACATTTTGAAAAGCCCTCAGATCCCCATGGAGCCAAAAAAAGTTTATTTATAGTGGATCAAAAGCTCTATTAGACTAATTCGGGTGGGTTCTTTTAGTTAATTATACTCAGGAGGAATAAGACTAAGATAATCTTCAGTTCAAGGCTTCTGTCCTGACACACAAAACCTCTGACAAGGCTCATGTTATCTGTAGCACGCACTTGCTTCCGTGAGGGGGGGACCGCCCAAGAAAGACACATAACCATGTGACAAACAGCAAAGCAGAACGAGGAGAAGCAGGAAGCCGAGGGGCAGACATTCCCTACATGTTACCTTTAATTCAAGATCTAACTGCAAAAAAACATTCCAGTTAACTAGGGACTTTCATTGATTTCAAAGCAAAACTATGGAACTCAACACATTTCAGTCGATTCAGCCTTTTTAGGTTCAATATTGTAATCAAGATTCAAAAAACAAAAAAAAGATGCAGGTGAAAAGACACAGAAGAAAAAAACTGTTCAAAGGATTATGTGCCATTTAAAAGAAAAATAAAAAGCACCTGGACACTGGTAGATGAAAACTACTGTAAACATGTTGATTCTCCACTTTAAAAAAAAAAAATGTGTTTCTGTGTATATTAAATATTCCCTTTTGCATTTCACATTATTCCCCTCATACATCCTTCTGTGATTTTATTCTAATTTCTTCACTTGTAACGTGAAGTTCTATGTACTTTACAAGATTATGACCATCAACTAAAGCGAAGAAAAGAGATACTAGCTTTTAAACTCTGTCACTTTTAGCCTCTAGTTACTATAAGAGAAGAAAATACATTTTTCTACTTTTGATTTATTCCACTTCATTTCTTTATTCTGAAAAGCCACTCCATTGTATTGTAGAGAAGCGGAAGGAAAAAGGGAAAATACACTGAGAAACCCACAAAAAAAAAAAAAGAAAACATGAAAGTAAAATTGCAAGGTAAAAATATTGAGAGAATTCAGAATTAGTTACAGTTCTTTAATTTTACTTCTAGCAGAAGAGAGGGATGGAAACATTTATTTCTCTGAAATAAGCAAAAAGGTAAATGTGTTCAGTGTACAAAAAAGTAATTTCTTTTGTTTATGTATGTATAATGAAATGTGTATCTATCATGTTACTATAATAAAACCATTTTGCAATTCATTTCCAATTTGTATAAAAGTTGAACCAGACAAACCATCTGTATCTCTAAGAGTAAACTTCATAATGTAATAAATATTCGCTAGCCATAATCCATATCGAAACATTTGTAATTACTGCACTGCAAGATTAACATGAAGAGTAATACACTTCTGCTTTCCAGTACTTGAATTTTTTCAGGTTACACTGTTCCAGTAATTTATATTGCAATAGCATTTAGTAAAATTTGATTTGCCATTTATCTGAAAAAGACGGCTCTCAGTAAGAGGCTTTAAATACTACCCTACATTTCTCATCTTACACTTTTTTGCCTTATTTTTTTTGTAAATGTAAGTATGAATTTATGTATAATGAAGAATAAAATTTTAATAAATTAACTGTCTAGAGGTTTTATGTTTTTTAAACAGCAGCTAACAAGTGCGTGCCTATAAATAATTCCTTGCAGAGTTGGGTATCCTCCACCTCCTTTCCCTCCCAAGTAAAGGTCATCAATGTTTTTCCACAAGTGAATTCAACAATAGCTGAATGAATCCAATCTGAGGTTAATTGTTACAGGCTTGAGGGCAATAGTCAAGGTCCAGACTAAAATATTTAACATTCGAGTATTCTTCTCATTTTCAGCTACCTCAGAACATCCAAAAGAGCCTCCAAAATATAAACCACAGCTAATTACAACATTCTGAATTATTATTTTGTCACATGTAAGACACATGGGACTACAGCCATCCATTCAAACTGGGATAAGACATCACCAAAAGTAAAACCAGGGTTTCAGTTCAGACTTCTCTCAAAATAGAATCACTAAAGCATATCATTAGACTATACACAATCTAAGAATCACTTCTTCACAAATCAAGAGGTAATGGCAATAGCAAATATGACTTTTTTCAAAGAATCAAATTTAGATTTTATTTAAACTAATCATGATGCAGTTCCACTAGTAAAGCATGAACTCTGAGAATACGAGCTATATCTTTAAAATTAAACCCCTATGTAAGATCAAGAAATTTTTTCATGGTTACTTCAATAACTACCCTACTTATATAACATTTTCTCTATTTAACTAGTCCACTCCAAATTTTCTATTTATAACCCTCAAATGGATGCACAACAATCTCTTGATACAGCTACTTCCAGCACACATCTTTAAACAGTTACAACAGATGCCATTTTAAATTATCATTTTCATTTATGAGATTCTGCTATCACAGTCTAAAGAGTAGCAGACATGTAAATGTGTCCCAGTGAAAAAATGCAAGTGTCCATTTCTGACTTCAGAATTTTATCAGTAATTTCATTTCTATAGCTCCTGCAATATTATTAGACTCAATGGGGCCAGACACGACTACTGCTAGCTTTCTCTCAGAAATTATTTTTATTCCAAATTTTGAAAATAAATGCCCACTACCTATCTTTTGAATATACTATTTAAGAAATAAAAAAGACACTGAGGAGATCAGAAAATGGCAACAAAGCTTTGAAATATTAACAGAGCACTCAACTATCATAAAGAAAAAAAGCCCACCAAAACCTCCATAATCATTCAAATTAAGTGAAGAAATGTTGTATTTATCTGGCAAAATGGCAATACCTTTTTGGTAATATAGTAGCTTTTACTCTCTGCCAACTACTTTAAATGGTGGATTTTTAAAAAAGGGAAAAAAAATTGAATTATGCAGATCACTAAGCCAGAAAATGGCTTTTAAGGAAATTATTTGGGGAAAGAACATAAGTATTGCTTTCGTTACTTGTGTTATAAGCGTTGCCCTGTGTATATATTGTAGCTGATGCTAATATTTATTCCATAGTTAGATAATCCTCCATTAGCTAATTAAATTCAGTTTTGAACTTATTAACTAATATTTCCCTGACCATTCAGTTGAAGTACTTTGAATGACACCCTACTAAATGTTAGTGAACTTTCCAGTGTACTACAGTTCGAAATTAAATTAGTGGAGTATCTTCCATTTATACAGACGCTCCTCACTAAGAACTCCTAATTCATTTTGAAAACTTGAATTATGGCATAACTACAATAATTTCTATTCAGAAGTAATAATTGCTGCATAGATTTATTCTGAATGGTATCAGGCATCCCTAATACCTTTTTCAACTGCTACATCTGAGAAAAGAAATGGAAATCAAAGAGTGCAAGAGTGCTCAGAATCTCCCAGGATTAATCTACAGATTCATTTTCAAATCCAGGCCTCACACTGAAGACAGCAATAGACTTTAAACATAATTTTTGATTGCTATGCTACTAAAAAAAAATGGGTTTGAATTATGTATTGTTATGCATACATTGTTAACGTACATCTTTAAACACAGAACTGCCTGGGTTTGCTCAATTATCGTACAAAGTAGTATTTGTTCAGAGTTTATGGTTTATTCTTGAAAACGTTGTAAGAAATTGGAAAATAACACTAAACCTCATTATACCAAGATACAAGGTTCATACATATTTTTCTATCTATACATGTACATATACACCTATATATACACCTATGATGGATCACTTCCTTGCAAGTCTATCCTATCTGTCACTTAAAGGAATCCTTGAAGTTCACAAAGCTTCCTACGCCCTCCAAATTTCTATTTTCACAATAAATCATCTTAATGTCAGCTACTTCGTCAACACTTACACTGTTGTTACTCTACAGCTTCATCAACTCAAGAGTTAAAAGCGCACACAAAAGTGAACAGAATTCCTGAAATACAAATTCTATCCTGTTATCATTCATACGGAATTACTACATGAGTTTCTCAGTAGACTTGTGTAATATGCCAAGCTTTTGAAATATGCAAATTCATTTTCTGTCAGTTAAAAAATAAGGTATGTTCTTAAATTCTGCTAATACTTGCTTGTACATTCCACACAGAAGTAGAAAGAATACATTTTAGTGATCAAAATGTCAGTGCCTGTAAGTCAACAGCAGCAATTGCAATTCAGGGAAATCCTCCCATTTCTTTCTATTACATCGAATTCCATATTTTTAACAACACTTGAAACATGTTAAGACAAAGGCTTATAGTGAATTCCCAGATGTATACCCAAAATATCTGCAGTCACTGAAATTTATATGCAAACAAAATTGAGCTGCCCTAATATCTGACTGAATATACTCTTAAGTTCTTGCATTCCTAGCAGGTTGATTTCTATGACCATATGAAATAGTCTGGGCAACATGCTTCTTATTTGTGGCTCATGACATGGATTTAAATTTGGTATGGATTGATAAAATACACAGCAAAATATAGAAGAAGTTCAGAGTTATCCAATCAATTTTTCAGACAGTGAGAAGAAAAAAAATGGAGAATCAAATTTTTACCTGATCTCCTCTGGAACGTGGTCACATAAAAAGGAAAAGAGGAGATACAAAGAACACCACAACATAGTCCCTTTTGTGTTCATATTGTATCATATACTTCAAATGCAAAATTCATACAAAAAAAAAAATCTGTTACAGGAAGACACACCCTGTAAGACACATACACTCAACGGGGTCCAAAGTACAGGAGAAAGTAAGAATACTTCAATTTCTACCTCGAAGTCAATCTCTACTGATGATATATGAGAGGGTTCAGTTATTTATTTATGACACAACAGAATTAGCCTCTGACTTCAAAAAATAAAACAAACTCAACAAATAAACCAAGTACTCTCCTCCTATCTTAGAAATTAATCTAAATAAAGTCTGTATTTGTAAGCCAGATACTTAGATGTAGAAAGTACTCAATTTGACAGCTGCCTGCATAAGCGCATGCAGTGCATCTGTATATGGAAATATATTACTTTTTCTTTATCCAGAGTAGAGGATATAAGCATAAGGAGAGAGAATTTTATTTATATTAGAAATCCTAAGTTTGACAAATTAATTTTTCAGAGGCTAACGTTGCAAGCTCAATAACCACCCTTTACAGTTATTGGCACTGTTTCATTCTGCATGCTTCATTCCAAGCGAGAATGTATACAACAACCACCACCACAACACCAATACACATGCACTAATTAAGATCAACTACAAATGGACATTCTGCAACAGCAGAGTAGATGTAAAGGGATGGAACCCCCCTCCTACGAGGAAAGGCTGAGAGAGTTGGCATTCTTCAGCCTGGAGAAGAGAAGGCTCCAGGGAAACCTTGTAGTGGCCCTCCAGTACTTAACGGGAGCTTGTAAGAAAGGTGGGGACAGACTTCTCAGTAGGGCCTGTTGCAACAGGACAAGGGATAATGGTTCTAAACTAAAAGAGGGTAGATTCAGACTACATGGAAGGAAGAAATTTTTTTACAGTGAGGGTGGTGAAACACTGGAGCAGGTCGCCCAGAGAGGTGATAGATGCCCCATCCCTGGAAACATTCAAGGCCAGGTTGGACCGGGCTCTGAGCAACCTGATCTAGGCGGAGACGTCCCTGCTCATTGCAGGGGGGGTGGAATAGATGAACTTTAAAGGTCCATTCCAAACAAACTCTTCTATGATACTATGATAAATAAACAAAGATTATGGCATGAGAAGGAATATTTAACTTCCCTTTTACCTAGCAATTAGTGCCCACAAACATTAATGAGTACTTAATTATTCCACTGAAACCCTTTTGTATATTATCTCAGCTGGTACACATCCTTGATCCCTCCCTGTCAACAAGTACTGACAATTTATAATTTCTTCAGTAGGATCCTAGTACTTTTTAATGTGAAGGTCAGGTGTTACAGTGTGGGACTGTTTTGTCTGTGGTTACGTGTTTTTAATTTTTACCATTATATGCACTTTATCACAGGACGAGCAAAACAAAGCACTAAACAAATCCTATTGCCTGTGTCCCTACCATCCCCAAAAAGTACACTCCCTATACTCAAGCATCACATGAAGAGGGTATCAGGATAAAGCCATTCCTCAATTCACCCTTGGTTGGAAGTTAAATTTTTGAAAGGTAAAAAGACTTGATGCAACCTTTCTACTTCAGGTGTTTCTTATTTCTCTCCAGACTCTCCTACCTGAATTTACTTTTCCCCAGGCCAGAATCCTTCCTAGGAGAAGAAAACTTAGGAGTTTTGTCTACTGTCTTTACCTTCTGGTAGTGAAGTCAACATCTGCATCCCTAAATACACAACTTCAAGCAAAAATTAATCAAATGGCCTGGAATGTTTGGCTGAAAAAACACAGATCAAACAGAATCATTACAATGACATTTTATACAAGCTACTGTAATAATCCTTCTCTTATTTCCTAGATTAGTCAGGTTTTTTTCCCCTATACAAGTGGTTTTTGTTTTTTAATTTGGAGGTCTTCTATAGTGGGATCCTGTATATCAAGTTTAAAACTACTGACAGTAACTTTCCTTTCCTAGCTACCCTTTCCAGTGTCTCTAGTAATAACCCATGAAACTCTCAAAGCCTGTGGACCAACATAAAAAAACCCACAACCCTGAATATGCTCCTAGTTGTACAAGCTTGTGAAAAAAAAAAATATACACTAAGTCTTCACCTTCTGTTTGCATCCCTTCTGTGCCACACTAAGGAAGCACCAATGAGTGGTCCATGATCATCCCTTTACAAAGACAACAGCAAGAAAAGTCACTTCCACTTACTTGGTGTTAACTCTGGGTTTCCTTTTAAGTTCATCATCTTTGGAATTGAAGGTCCATATATGTCTGCATCAAGTAAACCAACTTCTTTTGTCTGTGTAAAGAACAAAAAATAAAAAGTATTTGTCAAAATGTCTGTATTCCTTTACAAATTATTAGTTGAGCAAAATTTCAAAACTACTGATAGAAATAAAAATACAGTCTTGATTTTAGACATTATCACTGTTTCCTTTCTCTCTAAATGGCAATTGAAGCATGAAATATAACAATATCTCTACAAGTTAAGCAAGATGTCTTCACAAAACCTAGATTATCCATACACAGAATCCTCACTTGCACATTTTCTTAGTTACAATGTAGACCACAGACTTTATACTAAAAAACCATTATAAGCAATGTTCTCTGTTTTGTGTACATTTATGCAGAAACAATATTTTAACTTATTAAAAAAGGTATCAAATTTTATTGTTAAAAAAACCAAGCAATGTTTGTAAATGTATTTGAATTCATGCAATTTGAATTATACTAGTGACTACAAGGAATGTGAAAAACAAAAAACATACTGTTATCTTCCACTTAAGTGGCCAGAGTAAACTTTTGCAGACATCTTAAACTGAAATGCAAGTCTCTGAAGCCAATTAAGCAGGCATAACATTTTAATCAAGTGCATTTACACAAAAATGTTAAAAAAAGGTTTGTTCAACTACATATGGTACATTAGGCAATAAACTTTAAATAAAAATTATTTCAACTATGTAGTCTAGACTTAGAAGATTCATTTCTATATGCTTTTTTATAGATATACATACATATTTTGTGGAAATTAAACTATTTTTCCTACAGATGGCAAGACACACTACCAAGTTTTGCAAATTAAGTAGTAAAGAGCAAGCCCTTTAAAGTGCTGAACGTCAAGTTTCTCTAATATAAAAAGCTAACTGTATTCAACATTTTGCAAAATTGCAAGCAAGTATATTTAAGGGCTTGTTTGAAAGGTTAAAGCAGCAATGGGAGCTTTTCCAACAGTGCCGAATCAGACTGTCACTGTTAGTGTTTCAAAATGCGTGCTTCATTTTTTGGATGATACTTTCATAATTTGGTATCATATATTAAGTCATTTTGTTATCACAGTTTTGATGGGAAAGATGGAGAGAAAGACAAAGGCTCAGTGATAACTATCAAGTTTCTGATTAGAAGATTATAACAAGGCTTTTAATGCAGCATCTCTACCCTTGAACAGAATTTCTGAAGATGAAGTATATTCTGTGGCATCACAATCAGTTTGTTTGTTGGATTTTTTTAAAACAGAAATGCACCTGGATTAAAAACCTAGGTATTCAGGAGAGTACTTCTAAATAAACCTGAATTTCAATTAAGAAACTAACTCATAGAAGCCTGGACACCTGAGAATTAAGACTGACCCTTTTTACTACAACATATGTCATAATTTGAGTTTGGGAGTTTGTTTTTCTGTGGGAGTTGATTTCTTTTTTTTCTCTTCTCTTTTTTTAAGCTGTTGATATTGAACCCTGAAGACACACTTAACGGATGAACAATTTGAAGTGCTAAATTTACCTCATATAAGCCAAATGCATCTTAAATTTTACAACTGAGAAGTAAAAAATGTATTACCATACATAATCTACTATGTACTTTGAAAAATAATTTTTACTACAAAAATCAACCAAATTTGGATTCAATCATTCAATATACTTTTTTATTAAACAGAACAAAGCATATGTAATTACATGGATTACTTTTTAACATTTCTTTACAACATCTTGTGAAAGCTATTACAAAAAAGTTCAGGAGTAACTCTGACAAATCATTCTCTTCTTGCCTACTGTATGAAAGCTGCAATTACAACAAGATTGAAAAGTCCCATTTTTATGTTAGATTTCAAAGACATCAACAACAGCATTAGAGCTTCTTTGTTCCTGTACGAATGCATATTTTAACAGCTTAGAAAGATTCATGACTCAGTCCCTTTATCTGTGTCAGTAGCTAATCGAACACATCAAAACATCATCTAAGGGCTGTGCCACCTAATTCCTTCTCAAATGAAAGTAAATATTTGCAGTAGAACCTACACAGTGTTTTAAACCTGACTGACATCCTTTCCCTCAACTTTTGGAGGGTATTCCCCCAGCAAGGATCATGACTATCCACTGACTGACTGACTACAATGATCTTAATACTCACTACAGTTTTGTTTTCAGCCTAAAGGGACTGAAGATTTAGGATGATCTAAATTAATCAGATCAACTTCATGACCTCCTGGGCATAATCAGATCTCCACCACCACAGGACAGTTATTCTTAGGAGTCAGCAGGAAAATGTATCTACAAGTGTTCCCTGAAATGAAGAACATACACATGCACACTGAAGAAAAATATCCCTCAATTACCTAGGAGGACTTTGCAAATTTTGGTAATCCAAATCATAAAGCTGATCTTTGTTTCAAGCTAATACAATAAACCTGACAGATTCTCAAATTACACACTTCCTCAAAAGTAAGAAGATGCCTGTTTCCGAGATACACCGTTCATGGATATGGTTCAATAAAACAGTTGTCTTCAAACAGAAAAATAATTAACAGATTCTCCAGTTTCTACAACTCATCTTAGTGAACGCACAAACATTCCTGCAAGCATGGTGCTTTTTACAGGGTAACAGGAGAAACATCTTTTGGCAAAACCTCACTAAAGATAGCTCAAGGTAGGTTTCTTCTCCTTCACCAGGCAATTCAACATGTTAGGTAAAAAGAGTTCGTACTGCCTAAGAGTAACAGCTTATACAGAAAGCATTGGCCCAGTAAGCTAAGGTTTTGAGTTTTGTTTCTCCCAACTATTCCTGCATTTGCAGTATATAAGCATCCCTAGAATACTAATAATAACATTTTACTCAAGGTTTAATTATCTTGGAAAAGCATTATGGCAGCTACCAAGGGATCTTTTAAGACAGGCACAGCAAAGTCCAGATGATCTCTTCCAGCATTTCCAATGTTTTAAATCCCCAAGAGACAAAATAATTTGCACACACCTGGATGCTACCACATGAAACTGTTAAATCAGAATTACCAACACCAGATATTTCTCATGCTGGGTGAAATTTAACCCAGATGCATGAGTTACAATAATAAAAAAATTAAATTAAATTTTAATAAATTGTGTTTTCACCCATATAACCCACACCTCATAAATCAGCACATCTTTCAAAGTACTGCTGTATTAAAACAAATCCTAAAAAACATGCATAACATCAGACACAGGCAAAAAAGAACATCTGGGCAGAAGGAACAGATTACAGGGGAACACAAGCAGGACCAAGAAGGCAACTTAAAAAGAAAGAAAAAAAAGCAGCTCTAGGATTCCTCTAATGTCCTCTGACATTATTTTCATATGCATATATATCTCACACTCAAAGCACATCCAAGCACTTCTTCTAAGTGTTTTCCAGAGCACAGCACACACCACTGCTACAGCCACCCTCAGCACTCTGCAGGAAAAGGATTCAGGTAATACAACTCCACCACCTTCTTACAGCTGCGTTTTCTCCTCATGAAAATATTTCTACCCTGCGCTATTAAACAAATAGCATTCCATCTCTTCAGTTGGCACAGCAATAACCAAGTTCAAAACAGCTGTTCTCAAGTTAACATTTGTCCTTTTCCTTCCACCTGCCCAGCTGCAGAAGAAAGTCTGAATCAATCTTCAAGTTTACTACACTTGGAAAATACTTTCTAGAGACCTGTATTTATTTGTTGTTTTACTGCAAGTTCTGAACAGCTTAAACTCTGAAGATAAAACTGAAAATGTAACCATTCCCATGGGATTTAATCATGTACTTCCATGTCACTGGAAGCTACTTTGAAAAAAACATACTCAACTAACACATGCAGAATTATCAACCTCTTCACACAGACTAAGATCCTTACTAATACTCCATCAGGCAGAGAGAACACAGAATTAGAAATGTATTGTTGGCACATGAAAACACAAAAGTACTCTCTTGGTCTATTCAGCAAAAAGTGTACTTAAACACTCACAGATGTTCACATTTACCTTTTTATCAGTGCTTTTAAGGTCTTCCCCCCTCTCTACCTAAATGCTCTCTAGCATAGGCTAACTACTGCTGGGATTTGCTCTTTCTGCAGTACTGGTACTAGCTGTCATTAACCCAAGACCACTACAAGCTTGGTAAACTCAAGACCACAAAAAAAAAAAAAAATTACACCATAAAGGACTGTGGTAAAGAACTACAACTCCTCTTCTTCTTCTGCTTTAATATCACTGACTACATCACCCTTTTTACTTCTCTACCGTTAATCTTCTCAACTAGATATTAATTTGCCCAATTAGACCTCACTAAAGATTTCTGACAAATATTCAGCATAAGGTACATCTATATAATCACTGCATCTCTTACCACAGTACAAATACAGTAAAGTTTTCATTCCAATTTAGAAACTTCTCTCACCTACACTAAGAAATGAAGACAAGTTTTCACAGTCATCAGGTATAGATTCTGTATTTACAAGAAAACCAAATGCTACATCAATAGATAAAGAAGATACTCTTGTATATATCCCTGAAAGATGAGAATCCTACAGCTTCATTTTGTGCAGTGTACAAATTAAAGGCATGGATAACCTCACTAAAAAGATCCTTTCCTTTAACTTCTCTGGCAAGATTCTCAACATAATTAAAGTTCAGTTTATCATTTGAACTGGACCACTGCCTTGTGAGCAACAGAGATTTGCAAGTTAGTTTTATTCTGAATTAATGATTTTCAAGCTCTGAACTTAGTTGTAATAAATCTTTTTGGGGGAAAAATTAAACTGAAGTTGTTGAAAGCCATATTAACACAGTCCCTCTACATACTGGCAGATAGAGGTCTTGTAAAAAACAGTAACTTTTGCCTCCTCTGCTTTTCCTTATGCAGATTCAAAATTATTCAATTGCTATTATGTTTGTTCTCTTAGGCAGGCAAGTTTTACTATACATGGTCCTCATACAGATAACATAGGTCCATGCTAATGACAAAATTATCTCTATCTTTCTTCCTGTTAACTATTTTAGCACACCTCAAGAGTTATTTAGTCTCTCCAACACACTTTTTTTATGTAGGTTCCCTTTTTTGTCTTTCAAATAATATTAACTATGAAATCAATCACATTTTCCAGTAACAGATTGTGCAACCAAATGCAACCAGTTCCATTCATGTATCACAGATGACACCTCCACACATAATTCTGTGTTCACTGGAGAATCTGGTGATATTCATTGATTTCTTTCAAGTTGCCAAATGCTTTATTGAGGAATAAGCCTGATAAAAGACTTCATGCCAATAAAGGAAGAGAATTTAAAAAAAAAAAAAATCAGCTCACAAAAAGCTGCTATAAATAGCTGTTAATCAACATAGCCTACGTTACTACTAAACATCCACAGACTGACAGCATTAATTTCATTTCTACTCATCTTTTCTGAGACTTTCTTCCATACTTGCTTGGCATATGTATCCCCACTGGGCATTAGCTGATGATATTCTGCTTTGAAGTAAACTCTGCAGACCACCAGCATTCCCTGGTGTTCAGCCTGGGAGGGATGGAGGCACAGGTTAATGAGCTGTCGTTGCTCTATAGGGTGAAGGTTTCCCTACATCAGAGCCACTCCCAATATTCAGCAGCTGCAGCCCATTCCAAAGACAGAAATTCCAGCTTTGCTAGGTGAAGGTGTCAGTTATTTTTAAAGCTGGTGCTCTTAATCCACCATCAGGACTCTCAATTTACCCTTTTAATGTCATTATAGATTTGGAACTAATCCCAAACTGCAAGCAGCAACACACAGGACAAAAGAGAACTTAAAATCAGGATAGTCTCTGGATTCCTCATTTGACATACTGACACACTGAATAGCCTCTTTTAATCCCCAATTCTCTAGCTCTTTCAGCTGCACACTGTTTAAGTGTCTAGCTGTAAACTGGATTGTGGCCAAAAAAGTACCACTGCAGTTTTCTCACTCTCTATCCTAGAAATGCAGACTTGTTTTAAACACTCACTCTTCTGCTGGTTTAAAAGCCCTGTTCCTTCATATGAAGATCTACTAATTTTCTGCCAGCTACAGAAATTGTCTGGCACTTTTTTCCACAACAGTCTGCAGTAGCTCGTAGTCAGATTTCTAAATAATCAGATACCAGTAATTCAACCTTGTTTGGCCTTCTTGCATATGATGTATCCTATCGGGAAAAAAAAAATCTCAATACAGCACCATTTTAAAAATAAGTTACCAAAATCCAAAACAGAATCCCAAACATTACTATGTCTCTACAGAATGCCTCACTGCTTTCACAGCATGCCAAATTATTATAAACATGTTCCACCTTTCACATCAGTCTCTGACATCTGCACTAGGCTTTCAATGACTCAAAGACTCAGGATGAAGGTAATTAACAACACATAGAATACTTCAAAAAAAATTTTACTAAGCATGTAGTCATTTGATTACAATAAAATACTTTAAGTGGTCTGTGTTGAAAAATACTTCTAATTTCACTCATTTTTTACTTGAAAAACAGTAAGATTTTTAAAGCTTTGTTTTCTCAGCCAATCTAGAAACTGAGCTGTCATTGCATGGTAACCCCAGTCAATTCTAACTGGCATCTCCAGCTTTATTGACACTTTTTCGCATTAAGAAACAAGCATGAACAGCTTATCTATAGCAATTAAAGTCTTCTGATTCTCTAAGCAACAAAAGTAAAGACGTCTAGAAATCAAACCCTAATAATTAGGAAAGCTGCACAGGAGGAAGACAAAACAGGTCAAAACTTGCCTTCATGCTGTAATTATTCACTGAAGGAGACCATCATTGTCTAATTCCTCTAGATTTGTTTGGTCCCCCACATGGAATTTTTTCCTTACCAGAAAGAAATGTATATACATTGTGAAGTTATCTATTAATGCAGCAGTCTAATATTATCTTTTAGACAACAGTTTAATTACAAGAGCCAAATAATTGGAAAAAAGCTGGAATGTAAAGAAAATAGGGTGGATGTATTTTGATTAGCTTTAAAATTAATGTGCGTTGTTTGATTAAATACATATTCTGACATAATTAAAACTAATTTTTTTCTCACAATAGTGAATTTACATGAAGACTCTGCTCATAATTACATAATTTCTATGGTGTAACTTACTATATATTTGTGAGAGACCTCTCACATGTGTATAAAAGCTAGATATCCATGAGTTTTCTGCTTTTAAAAATTAAAAAAAAAAAAAAAAAAGAAAATCTGCTTTGTGACATCTTGACTGTGATATTGCTTGAACAAGCGCTTTCATTGCCAACCATCAACTTCCCCTAGCTTTATTTCTAAGACATGGTGTTGGGCCTTTCACTGCCCAAGGTACGTGGGGAGAAGCACTGCGCTCCCCCTGTGCTCCCTCCCGCCATACAGAAGCACTGACGGTCTTAGATTTAAAATACCACATTGCTCAGCAACCCGTGGGTTCTCTTGGGAAAACAAAGGCCACTTCCTAAGATAAAATCCCCCTTGGTGTATTTCAAATTTTGGTCCTGGTCTGCTTGACCCCATAATCCCCTGACACAGAGTTAGGCTGGAATAGTTAAAACTGATGCCTTTAATGATGTGCCCCTGCTACTGCAGGCAGAAGCCACTTGCTTATGCTTACATGCTAATTTGTTCCATATGGTTTTACTTCTTGCTCCTCTGCCCTTCACAACACAAAAACCATTTTGTCCTATAGTGAAAAATGTAAATCTTCCTGGAAAGAAAAGGAGAGTCAAAGGAAATCTGACCAGGGAGTTCGCCTCATAGTGACAGCACAAGCATGCAGCCTCCCAACTGGATTTGTGCCATCCTTAGTCATGCACAGCTGGTGTTTGCTCACCAAAATACTCTGTTCATAAACAAGCAATCTCTATCCTATTATTGCTGCCATCTATTAATTCAACTTGTTTCTACTATAATAAATCGTCTCTGGCCAGGCAGCTTTCATAAATAGTCTTTCTACTCTGAATATGAATCGTCCTGGCACGAAACCCAAAAATTCTTCCCAAGTGCTCCTAGGGGAGCACAACTGACTGCTGGTACATCAAAAGAACGAAAAGAATCAGCTGTCAAACTAAGCAAGCAATTAAAAATAAAACACAAGGGTAGAACTTTAAGTTATTTGTTAACACAAAAAGAACACTGTATAGATTTATAGGTCTTGGTACAGGCACAAGAGCTTATACAATTCTTAACTAATCCATCTGCAACAGGTAACCCAGGGTACCAAAAGCCTAATAGTTCCAGAAAGGGGTAAGAGGCTGCCCTGCTTGTCTCCCTGGCTTTGCATCAAAAAAACCCAAACCAGAACTCCCAAAAAAACTACTTTGTCCTGGACATGGTATCTAGGCATCTAAATTAAATCCTGTCTTGAATTATTTACTCTGTAACCATGAGGTAAAAATATGCCAAACAGACTGAGCACCAGCATGAAAGACTCGGAACTCCTGAATTCTAATCCCAGCTCTGCCAACAATACTGTGTGCCAATGACAATGTCCAAGGCTCTGTTTATGCCTTAATATTTCAAACCATCAGTATAACTGAAAAAACTTCCATATTTAAAAAAAGTCTATCTACAGAAACAGTAAGGTTCTGGGTTTTTTTTTAACTACAGAAAGTAGACTTTTAAGAGAAGATAACAGGAAGCCTTCTTTTATCAAGAGGACAAAAAATTCCTTTATGCTTTAACTGTTAATCATCTTCCAGCTTATGACGCTATCAAACAACAATGTCACAGCTGCTACTGAAAGAAGCAAGAATCTACTCTGATCCAATCTCACCTGAAAGCATCTTCCACAGATCTCCCTCACCAGAAAACAGTCATTCTCAATAGTCTGTGACCTGTATAATCTTAGAAAAAGAACACTTGAAAGATCAGAAGACAGCGTAATTTTTAAATTCATTTAGCTCCAGTATAGTACTTGCTTTGAAAATCAAGTTACAAACAATGAACTTGTAACAGAAACAGACTGTATCTAATGAAGGAAGCACAGACCTTTGTCATGGTGACCTATCTTTCTTCAGAAGTCCTTTCTTTCCTCCTTTAAACAGTACAGCGAGTTCAAGCATCAGTTTCTATAAATCTGTATTTTGCTTTTAAGAGTCGTTAAGGCCTGTAATGAAATTGCAGGAGGCTGCTGAAGCTCTGATCTACTAACAGAATCATTACTGCTTCCTCAGAAAGATATGAATTTACAATAGCAATGAAGGGAAGGGAAATCACGGGAAGGTGATGCACAATCAGTACTTATTAAAAGTAAAATGAAGAGGTCCACTGCTGCATATCTGAGGTCAAAGAAATTCACTGTAAACTTCAGGATGGACCAGTGGACTCTAAACAACAACCTCCTTATTTATTTCACCGTAAGAAAACTGAATATTGCAATGATCCCTACAGTTCAGAGCACTGGACAAACACAGTCTGGATCAGGTCCCAGAGATACTCATTTCATAACCTTGGCTCACAAAACTAATGAACTGAAATCAATGGGAGTACACAAATGAACACACCAGCAAATTCAAGCCCAAATGTTAAACATAATGATGGCATACATTTTGTTTATCTTAAAACAAACAAAAATATATTAATGCACGAACAAACACGGTAGAGTTTATTCAATCTACCTTATTTTCATATTTTCTAACCTGTAACTACATCCATGCACAATTTCACCATGGCAGCAGCTTACTAAATTGTAACCATCAGTTCATGTAAGTCACAGCTATTTCATCAATTTCAGCTGCTCTTCATTGATTAACATTCAAACAGATGCTGGCATCCAATTTTACACCACCACATAATCATAACATCAGAAATGACCAGCATTGTATCTTTACTTAACTTTCTTGGCTCAATTTCATTTAAAATTACTTCTCAGCCCCTGATTTTCCAAATAACTCTGGCAACAACCTCTTCAATCATTCTAGACTATGGTCTCTCTTATTTGTGTGCTTTACAAGTGTTTTAATGGGCAACTGAAGTGGTGTATCATACTACTATGTTTAAAAGCCAGGCCTTTAACTCCTAACAAAGGGCATAATCCCAAAACTTGTGTATGTCAACTACGACGAGATGCTTTATCTAAATATAAACAATGCACAAAACTTCATGTTTGAAAAGTATTGGGCACAATCCTAAATACAGTTAATCAGTACAGAAGGTTATGTGCAATTAGTTGACGTGGTTTCCATGGAACTACTCAATGACCATGCCACAACACAGATCACATTGCAGGATCACATTCATTTTGTGAAAGTATTACAGCAAATGCATGTTTTAAAGTCAATTAGAAGGATCATTCAAGCAGTTTTGCTTTTCAAGATGACAGATTTTTCTATGAAATCAAATTACTCCAACAGCCTATTTAAAACATAGAACTAAAAACTGTGAAATATCAAGATCAGATGCTATCACAAACAGTACATATTTCATATAACAGCTTTAAACACTCTCTTATCAAGTATGACTGAGTTTATGGACATTTTTTTAATCTTTACAAAATTCCTACAGGGAGAGTGCAGATTGCGTGTAAACCTCACTCCTTCTACCTGTTTTTTTCTCTTACTCATCTTTTACAACCAGGAAAAGATGCTACATTTACCAGATTAAAGTATATGAAGATACTCTGTATTTAATTAATGCTTTATGAGTACAAAACCTGCATTATACACCCTTACATAGGAAGTGAAGCTTGCTTCTGAGTTTACTTCAGTGTCAGTAAGCGTGTACAATAGAACTACTCCCAGTTTATAGCAGCAGGTGGACATAATGAAGACCTGTTGTTTTTACACTTGAATGGTTCCTACTGTCTATTTATAGCCCAAGTAACAGTTTGAGCAATACCACACTGGGCAATGATATTTTGTCACTCAAAAAAATGTATTCCCAAGCTTTAGGAAAGATATGTAGCTCCTTTTTTTCCCCTCAGTCATTTGTATGTAAAGTATTTTTACACATTAATTTCTCCAGAAAAAATAAATCTTCAGAGCTATAAAAAAAAAAAATGTTTTGGACACCATCCAGCACTTACTCATATTTTTTCCAAGTCAGTACTCTGAAGTGATAGAATTCAATTATTTATTACGCCTCCAACCTGCACAAACATCCTCTACTATGTCTACATATCCTTGCAGAATTGCAGTTGAACTCAGACATACACAAGAGAAAGGAAACAGTCAAACCCAGATGAAGGATGAGAGCTACTAAGTCATTCATGGTACTGATAAAATATAAACAAATTAATACAAACTTGTAAGTCCATGAAAAACAAATAAAGAAATTAACTGTCAGAGTAAATACTTAGATTTAATGAATGTGACTGCCCCCAGCAGTAACCATTTTATTTATGAGACACACACTCGTTTCACATTAAGGCTGATAATTAGATGTTCACCTACCGAATCATTTGCTGCTAGGGCGAGGGCTATATTTACTGCAAGAAAGAGGAAGGAAAAAAAAAAAAATTAAGTGCAAGAAAACTTAATTCCTAAATATCAAGAATGTTATCATTACTAGCAAGAGAAAATATAATATAAATACATCACACTTACTTAAGAATTGCATTAATCATCTTGGCCCTCAGCTTCTTGCACCTCTACAATATTACCAGTTTAGGTTGGCAGCAGCACCCACATTTCAGTCCAAGTTTGCCAACAGGCTAACAAACTCAAGCTAACCTGTAAAAACTTGCAAATAAGTTTCTAGAGGACACTGCAAAATAAAAATACAATCTAAGTATTCTGAGGTACCCACTTGGCTTTTGAAAAGTGGACTCTGTCTATAAAACAAATAACCCTACCATCGGTAACCTTCACCACAGTCTCTAGTAAACTTTCTTAAAACTAGAGATTAGGTAAGTATTGACCTAAACTATTATAGTGATCAGAAAGATGATCACATCCCTTTTTTTGATTTCTTGTGATATATGAAACGTGGATATTTTCTGGATGAAGGTGCAATGCATGCTTTTCCCTTGATTTTTATGTCAGAAAACAAAGTCACATCTACCCTGAAAGCATCTGTAACAACTAAAGAAACAAAAAAACAGGATGAAGCAATCAAAAAGACTCTGAGTTTGTTTGCAGCTTTTACATTTCCATCAATACTTAACTCCCATAACTAAAAAGCACGTGCAAGAAGTGGTATCTTTTAATGGCTCACCAGCTTCAGTTATGTTGCAAGACCTCGTAGAAACTTCAGTATAACCAAACACTAATTGTTATAACCCAAACAGTAACATGTTTTAAAAGAAAAATGAAAAAAAACCAGAACACAGAAAAAAACTCAACACACACAGCTCTTCCTTGGGTAATACATTTTGCTTTCTTTACACATTGCTGTTAAGTCAGTCCACAAAGCCTTTTAAGAAAGATAAGCTGTGGTCAGAGCCTTGTTCTACTGGAAGAATATGAAGGTACTGAGAACAAGCTGGGGAGCCAGATTCCCAGCTTAAAGAAATTAGTATTGAGAAAGATAAGTTCCTTTAAACAAAATGGTGAAGAGGTTAATGAGGAAAATTGTACAGCTCTCCCTAAAAAGCACACAGCCTCTGTTTACTCCTAAACTGATAAAGCATATAGATTCTATTCTTCAGTTTGCTATTTAAACAGATGCTTGATTAACCATTCCCTGAATCAATGAGAAGAAAATTCGCCCTCTGAAACTTGGAAACCAATCTACAAATCACAGGTAAGTAGAAAAAACAAGCAATCCAATGATAAATAAAAAGGAAAAAAAAAAAATCAACTGCAGTTCATGTCTGAAGTGGCACAAAGGAAGCAGCAAGTTACTCCACACACTGTCTTAAAATCACTTTATACATCTATCTTCTTCCTATACAATTATCATGTGTGGAAACTAAAGTATGATCCATAAAGCTTTTTCAAGAAAGGATATTTGACTACTGAAGGGAAAAAAGGGAGACAGTGGGAATAACATAGTGGGAAAAACTGAGTTTTTTAGCTGGATATCTAGCTGGACACCTCATGTTCTCTGTTGGATCCCAGCTGCTTCTTGCACTCGTTTTCTTTGTATTACCATCAGTTCCAAGAGGGTGTAGAGCATAGGACCTAACCTGACTCTAAATATTCATGTTGGCCCTAATTAGTAAGTTCCCATAACCAGGAGCTCAGGAGAGCAGGGCAGATATGTTCCAGAAGTTCATTACCACCTTATTTTTTTAATTATTTTTTAAAACTTCACAGCGGGCTACAAGCAAAGTCACCGTGGTATCTCTGCCCATGCTAAACTAGCCAACCAGTATCAAGAACGATGCACAGGGAGGTCAGTACAAGTCTGGGAAGGTTTAATTAGTTTCGGCTTTGTAACTTCCAAATCCGAACTGGGCCTAGGAATAGCACAGGTGAATTCTCAGAACACTGAGCTAACAATACAAATAAAACTTCTTGGCCCAAAATCAGACATGTACAGAGCCAGCTGACTGTGTCTGCATCTGTGACATGACCAATCTACATCATCAATAAAATACCTACAGATAACTAAGATGAACTCTCTCTGAAAGATAACTCAATATTTACATCTCAATGTAAGAGGCATTTAGAAATAGAATAACTGGTTTACAACTATTTATCAGAATATTTTAACATGTAGAGAAAGCCCAGAATCAAAAAACACAATGGTTATCCTGGAAAAGAACCATAAACAGACACTATTATCACCTTTGCCAAACCCAGGCCTCTGTCCAGGCTGGTCAGGTGAATATGGATTTTGGCCTCTGCCTTGAAAGGGTGAGTTTCAATAATAGTACATCCTAAATGCAGAATAAAAGCATGCAAGAGGAAAAAAAACTAAGACACAGTTAGTATGACTGAGATAAAGCCAACACATGGTCAAACGTATCAGCTCTCTCGAACAATAATGAAAAATCTCAGCCCATTAGTCTTTGCTAAAAATGTCTGAAGGCCAAGATATTTGGAAGTATCAGTAGTTTTATTTTCCTCAAACTGCAGGATTAACAAAATGTGAGCAAGAATACCAGCCGTTAATTTTATTCCACTTCCACAGCTGAAAAAATAAGAATTTCAATAAATTAGAAACTTCTCCTCTTTCAAGACCACACTTGGAACTCTTCTCATGCCAGGATCAATTTTCTACAGTACTCTCATCTTCAGGGTAATGCAGAAGAGGGGACAGAAGAGACAAAAAAAAAGGACAAAAAAAAAAATACTTTGGCCCGATAGAGTAAATACAGCAGAATGATGGTAAGAGACAAAAACTTGACACAGAAGAGGTAAGACACAGCAAACAAACAAACCAACCAACATTTATACTAGGCAAACAACAATGACAAAACACAACCGAAGTATTTAAACATGCATTGAAAAATATTTTTTCTATAACATAATTTCTCCTTTTAATCACTGACTATATTAATTTCAGAAGAACAAGAAGTGCTAGAAGCAACAGAGAATACAATATGAAAGCTATACACAACAAACAGAAAGAGTTATTCAACATGTTCAGGAACGGCCCTGACAAACTTGACCAGAATGCATATCCACTTGCCCTGAAATGGAGATCCAGAACAACATAAACAAACTGGGGGAAAGAATATGAAGAGCCTTGACAGTCCTTCAGAGAGACACAGACTGTAAGACTGATATTTTCTGTGGTGCTTCTGGAATTAGAGGTGTGTACTAGCCTCCTTTCTTTTCAACTCCTGCTCTCAACATGAGTCAGCGGAGTTGTCACCAAATGTGTTCCCCACAAACCTCCACTACAAAGAATATCATTTTAAGTACATAATTCAGCAATGATGCCATGCAATACTTTTGTTCATACGAGTTATCTGACCTTCAGTTGTTCATCTAAACCATAACATTTATTCTCATTTTAATAGACAAGTATCTAGATTACTTTTTCTTCTCAATATTATAAATTAATACATTCATTAACAAAAGACTGTCCAATACAGCAACATCTGAATGGTTCATTTACATTTCAATTCTCTTATTTAATGCTTGCTGAACCCTGATTTTTTATTTTTAAATACATGGGTATGAACTCCCAGCTCTAAGTATTATTTATACATGTGTCATACTTTATGTACAAATTACATACAGACACCAGTTAGCAGAACTTAGATTAGCGTATATGTTTGGAAACATGAGGAGGATAATCTGAATTTACTGTTCAAACAATGTAAATTGTTGATTTGCAAACAGGTATTTGGTATTTTTGGTAACCTGAAACAACCAGCCTATGAATTATAACCATCAATCAAAAGGTACCTCATTAAGAAATGCAAGTGTTGATTGTTTTGCATGTCTTTGTACAGGAATGTGTATCCTATGTATAGAATAGTATATAGTGTATCCTATGTAAAGAAAAAAGCACTTTCAATTTTTATTTAAGTAGTTACTCATACTACAGAATATCAAGTTTGACTCTTCTAGTATTTATTAGACAGTCAGTCCTTTACAAACATGGCTGAAATACAAACCAAAAAATGAGAAATTAAGAGCTACATCAATGTTTTATTCACAGCAAATGGAGATGAACAGTAGACAACATTCAACTAATAGATTACTCTTTTCCAATCTAGATGCTAAAGAAGAGATCTTTAAACAAATTTCTAACACTTTACAGAGATAGTTTCAAAGAGGTTTACCTTCAGAGTCATCTTTGCTTAAGTTCAAGCAAATTTCTGCAGTACTGGTAACCTGTGTACTACTTTGTTCTACCACCTAGGAACTGCACAGTTAGAGAAAAATTAATTCAAAACCTAATGGTGGGGCTGAGAGAAGAGTTCAAGATGATCAACAAGACTCTGATCAATTGTATGATAAATTTGCATGATTTGTAACTACTGTTTCACCTTTCAATGCCTATGTAAGTAGCTAAGAAAATTGGACAGATACTTGATTTAGAAACTAACTAAATATCAGTATCCTCTACATAGCACATGACATGCCAACATGGCACAGAGGAGCATTGTACAGGCACACCTAAGCTGCTAGGGAAGAAGGAATAGTATCAGTGCACCTGCATATGATCTAAGAAAGCAGACTGTCCCAGGACAGCACTGCACTATTAGAAAGTGTCTGCCTGATTTGCACCTCGTTTAAAGCCAAGACCTCTGTACCGGCTTGGGACTCAATTACAAGGTAACGACACAACAAGTGCCCAAATATTCCTTACAAAACATTACAAAACATGCAAAGTAAACAATTAAAAATAACCTTACCTGCTGTTGTTGATTTTCCAACTCCCCCTTTTCCAGAAGCCAGGACCACCACTTGCTTAACTCCTTCTATGGGCTTCTGCTTCGGCAGCCCGCGTGACAGGATCCGGGCACGTCTGTCCCTTAGAACCTCGTCCCTGGAGCTTGAGGACTAACGAAAACAGAACACAAGCAAATACATATGCACCAACCCGCAGCTTTCGCAGAGAAACCTGCGTGCTGAGGAACTTCCACTAAGGGTCCAAACACCCGTTTTGCAGGGAGGCTCCGAAGGGAGCCCGCTTCACGGGCAAGCTGGCAGGAACGCGGCCTACTTAAAAATAACTCCAGCGGGCATTTTGTTGAGTTAAATAATCTTGACACTTAAAAGAAACACGAGGGCTTGTGTTAAAATAAACCAAAACACCACTTAAAAAGTTGAAAGCTTTAAAAAACAGGCTAGACCTAGCGGTACTTTACGTTACGGCTGCTTCAAGCCCAACAACTGCCGCTGACAGTGCAGCCCCAGGCGCGGAGGCGCGCAGGCAGCCCTCGGCAGCCGCCCTCCGCAGCCGGCCCCCCCGAGCCGCGCCAGGGGTTCCAGTACCGGTCCCGGTTCGCGGAGCAAGTCCCGCTTCGCCGTCCTGTCAGGAGAGGAGGGACGCGACGGCTCTTCTGCGCCCTGCGGACCCTCCGCAGCGGGACGGGCGGTCCACCGGCAGCCCCTGCATCTCCGCATTCCCGCCTACTACCTGGTGGCCCCATTTGCCCATCGCGGCCGGGGAGCGACCACTCGCTACTGCCACAGAACTGACTCCGGTCCAAGCAAAAACCGGGCAGAGACTCATCTTCCTCGGCTCGCTCCGGCCGCTGCCCCCGACCGCCCTACGCCGCCAAGGCCCTGCAGCGACCGCAACTGCTGAGCCAGCAGCGCCGGGACCCAGCCCGCCGGGGCACGCGAGCAGGGCCAGGCCGCCGCAGCACACCCACGGACAGCCCGACCCTCCGCGGCCGGCGGGCGCGGCCGTCCCGCTCCCCTCCCGCCCCGGGGCGGGCCCGACAGGCACCTCACGCTTCACTCACCGCGGAGTCGGCAAAGGCAGCGGCGGGAGTGGCGGCCCCGCAGCCCGGGCCGCGCTGCGGCGCCGCTGGAGCCCTCCCCGCGCTGGGGAGGCGGGCGGCGCGCAGCGCCCAGCGCCAGCCGGCAGCCCCCATACCCGCCGCCTCCCCCGCCCCGGGCGCGTGGAGATGGCGCCGTCTCGCCGCGCCTCGGCCCGCCCCCTGCGCCGCGCCGGGCTGGGCCAGGCCTCTCCCCGCTCGGCCGCTGCGCCGGCACCCCCACGGCCTGTAGCCCCGGCGGCAGGGCTGAGGCTGAGGCTGAGGCTGGGCGGACCCAGCAGGCTCCCCTGGGGAGAGCGGAGAGGTCGCGGGAGAGGGAGGATTTTGCGCTGGGGGAACTGCTGCGGCTCCGGGCCTCGGTGGAAGAGGCCAAGGCCTTTCCGGATAAAATGCTGAGCGGTGGCACTGCGAATTCAGCAGCGGCACAAAAAAGCTGCTCCTTGCCGCTGTCCCTAAGAAACCTGGGTCTAAGGCGGAAATACCGGGTGACCATACACGTTACAAATTGGTTTGGGGTTATTTCTCACAGTGTTGTACTTGTCCCCGCTAAATCCGGTTCTGGTTTCTCTGCAGCACTCCTTCAGCTTGTCGGTGCCTTTTGAATTCTCGTGTTGCCCTGCAAAATGGTTGGCCAAGAGTTTGGGCTCTCCTTGGTTTGTGTCCTCTGCAAATACAGTAAATATATCTGGTTTATCATTTGGGTCATTAAAAGAACAAAGAGACCTGTAGCCAGGACAGATGCTACCTTAGTTTTTTTTTAATAATACTAATATTGGAACACCGATACTTGTTCTGGTTTTAGTTTTGGTTCTCCAGCCAGTTTACACCCACTCAGTAGAAGTTTCATCAAAACCATGTTTCTGTTCCTTACGTCATCTGAGATTTGTTTAAAGCTTTAAGATACACATCATCTACTGCTTCTCTCTCACCTGCGAGGCTTGTAAGCATGTTGTGGAAGAAAATTAGGTCGGTTTGACATGATTTGCTCTTGACAATTCCATGAATAGTCTTTATTCATCTAAGTGGTATTATAGAAGTAATTCAGATCTTGGCAGTTTCAGGCCATTAGTTTTCGACGATAAAATACAGTGTAGATAGTGTCCTTTGTTGATATCTGTTGTAATATGTAACGGATCAGAGAATTTTACGTTGGTTTAAAGCATTATTATCATAAACATTTTCTCTCTTTTACAGTGAGCAGAATTTTCATCACTATTTTAAATGTTATTTTTTTACGTTTAATACTAAAAGACCTAATCAAGCATTTTGCTAAAAAACACCAGTTTCAAAGGCTTGTTCCTGGGATCAGCTACCACAAAAAATTACAATGATAAAAATAAAATTTGTTGCTATCCTTTAAGTGATTCTCATTCAACCTCTCGTTGTTGTACCCACATGAGTATATTGTGCATAGCTAGCACAGGCAGCTGAAGAGGTCAAATAGTTTCCCACTTATTTACCCTATTTACAAACGAAAATGCAAAAGAATACTGAAAACCAATGAGCCATTTCATTTGAAACTATGATACAGATCTTCCTCAGGGGCCTTTTTTTCACTGCCTCGGGAAACCATGTTAACTTTTGCCTTGCAAGAAATGTGCATAATTGGTTTTCCTACCTTGAGCAGTTGGAGGCGGTGTTAAAGCGCAAAATACTACGCATCTCACAAAAATTAAATCGGCGGATGTTACATCATATACTCTTTGATTCTGAGAATAGCTCTAATACCAACTGGAACAACCCTCACGAATATTTTTGTGGGTTTGTTTTTTTGTAAAGCTGATCTGGCACAAAATAAAATTGATTTTTAGAAAAAGAAGCTGAAGGAGTTTTCCAAACTCTCACTTAAAAAAGAACAATGCTCAGTATTTTTAGTTTTACTAATTTCTTTTAGTACTTGTTTGTTAGTAGCAGGGGAACTACTACGGCAGTAGGTTGTATTGAATATGAAAAGTCGAATTTTGCTATTAGAAAGGGATTAAATGTGCTCAGCAATAAAGCAGACATTGTCAAAATACCATGATTGTTAATACTGGAATACATTGATCACAGTTTGAGTAGTATTCCACCATCACTTCTATTTGTGAAGACAGTTTTACAGATTACACACTTCTTATAATTGCTTTTGGCTTCCTATTTAAATTTTAACGTTTGAAAATATTGGTCTAAGTTGTTTGCTTGACAGGTCATTGCAGTCCACACACAGTGCTAAAATATGAGTCTAGGAAAATGCAACCAAAAATTAACAAAGATTTTACTGCCAGACTTGAGTATGGAAACTATGAGCAATCTCCGCATCTTTGAGAAAATTCCACTCCAGACTTTTCAATAGTTCAACAAAATGAAAAACACAATATTTAATTTTAATGCAAATTGATAACATTTTTTTAAAGTAAGTGTATTCAAAGGCTTTAAATTGCTATTCAGCCTGAACATTAACGTGATAACAGTATAATTGATTTTTGTCTGAAATTAGAATGCCTTGTGTTTAAATGTATTCTTTCTCCACCCAAAATCAATTAAGGGTATCCAGGTATATCTAGGAGAGATTTATTGCCAAATGACTCCAATTTTTAAAAACTAGTTATCTGAAAAATGACTTGGTAGATAATTAGGTGGATCTGGGTGCCATAGGAAGTAAGCAGTTAAAAAAAAGAGTGTATTATCAAGACTGCAAGCTTTCCAGGCTGATGGAGCCCTGTGTTTCCATTCTCATTTCTGAGTGTCTGCGTAAGACTATAATAATACAGTAAGTTAAGGACATGCTACAAACTGTTACTCATATGAGCTATCCATGTTGGTCACAATTTAAACTAGAAATTATATTAAAAAAGGCTAAAGAACTGTTCTTAAAAACTAAGGGGTCATTTTAGCTTCATGACCAGGCCTGTAATCTTTGGCCGCAGAGGTATACTATAGTATACCAGGGCAAGTGTGTGTGGCATGGAGGGTTACTGATTCTGGGTTTTATCCCTGACTGGTCAGCCAGCCCTGGCCCATTTAAGATAAGTAAGGTTAAAATGTTGCATTTTATCTTTTTTGTCCACATAGCAATAGTTACTTGGTTCATGAAGAAAGGAAGTCTAAGATAGTTAAGTTTTCGGCCAGTTATCAAAGCTCATGTGATGGACAATGAGGCTGATGTTGCATGATTAAGAAATATAGATGAAAACATTAAATTATGATATAATCTTTCATATATCGTTATATAGTGAAATAAGATGTAATGCCTTAAAAAAGAGTTATGGAAGTTGTGGTACTTCTGGAGAAGCCAGGAAAACTTTCACTACTATTGCCTTTTAAAAGTTAGAGGCTCTGCTTCTTGAGCCTCAGACTGCTGCAGAGCAAGGAGGACACCTGGGGCCATCATGTTCCCTTTTTTCCATGCTATCTTAAACTGGAGCAGTTGTTCCCAAGCTTTTTCAAAGCTAAGCCTGTAATCCTCTGTGACTTCTTGTGCTCTTACCCAACAACTGCTGGTCCAGAGAGCCTTGCTGCTCTGCCCTCGTTTCTGAGCCTCCTCGGGCAGGATCCTTAGTGTTATCCCTTGGCTCAGCCCATGCACTGCGTCTCAGGACGGCTGCCCCCTCCTCCCATGGGCAGCTCAGAGACCAAGCTAGAGCTGCTCTCATGGCTTTTGCCAGACTATCATTCTCCTGTGGGGCTGACAAACTACATCAGGCTGCAAAATAAACCAAGTCACAATGCCTACCCGTGTGAGTTCTTTGCTTTATCTTTGCTATGCTCCTCATGTAAGTTAAAGTAACTTCCAGGTTGCTTTACTTAATGCTGAGACATGCAATCTGGGTCTGCACAGACCAGCGTCAGCTTGGCAGAGCTTGTGCACGTGGGCTCGATGTCGTACCTGGGGGTAACAGGGTCCAGCCGTAGCAGTAAGGCACGCCTCAAAAACATGTAAGTAGGTAATTTCAGGCACAAGGGGAGAAAACAACTGCAAGCGTGTATGAGTCCTTGTGTCTCAAGCTATTGCTTCTCTGTCATTCATTAGAATTTCTCTTCTTACATCTTTTTCCTGCTAGGCTTACATACCAAGGCAGACATCACTGATATCGAGGCAGTTATGCCCATTTGTTGCAAAGTAAATATGACCTAAGGGATTTTAACAGATTCTGATTTCAAATATCCATACAAAACAAGTGAGGTTTACCTGTGTTTTCATATGGAATATTACCTTAAGAAGCATATTCTGTTCATCATATATAGCAATATTTGAAACTGCAACATCTTAACAAGCACAATGAAAACACTTAAGAAACAGTCCTAAGGTATTCATTTTTCTTTATCATGTGTATTAGTATTTTCAATAAATATAGGAACACAAAAGTAATTTCATCCTGCATGAATGCTTTGCCAAACCTTAAACAGAAAGAAATTGTCTCCTTTAGTTCTGTTTTGCTAAATGAGGAGGAAGGTCTGGCAGAATTGAGCCCAATTTAGTTTGTATATTGCTTTTGTGTGGACATTTTAATCAGTGCACTCCTTCATAGTCAAGAAGAAATGAAAACCTTATTTAAATTATCACCAAATTCTTCTGAAGTCGGTCATCAAGTTCTTCACGTTAATATTGCTTACTATAGTAACAGTCACATCACAGTGAAGATGAAGCTGATATTACAGCAATTTTTCCAGCCTTAAGCAAGCAGTGCAGAAAATGAAGATATTTATTTTGTTGAATATGCCCTTCAGTAACAAAGCCACATAATTTTTCTTGGGTACCTGATATATAGATATTCCTTGCACGAATGGAATTAACTCAAATTAACAGTATTTCCATATTTGAAGAAAAGAGAACAAAAGTTTTGGGTTTTTTTTTTTAAAGTATTCCTAATCTTTGCCATATATTTTACAAACATTGAAGGAGAACTGGCATCTCCTCTCTTTCTTCTTTCCTTTTTTTTTTTTTTTCCCAGTAATGGAGATAAATTGCAATGGTAAGAGTCCCAAGAGCCCTATTGTATTAGACATTGTACAAATACAGAATAAAAAAGATGGTCACTGTTCTAAAAGCTTCAGTAAACCAATTGACACCACTGGTCTGAGTCATAATGGCATTCAGTCAGAGTTTTAATTTCTGAAATAATTTTAATTCTGCTCTTCATTCAATTTTCTCAGTAATGAGCTTATGCTTTACAGGAATCATTTTTGTTAAGATCAGGACCTTGAGCCTAAATGAGTTCTGTATAGCAAATTAATCTTATTTAACCAATGAGGCTGATTGAGAAATTACATCAGCTTTAGTGGTTTTGGTGTTCAGTAATTATTTTTAAAATCTGGCCCATGTTCCAAAGCAGTTCAGTTTTGCTCCATGGCCATTCAATACTTAGAATTGCCAGTACACTAGCAGCACAAGATATTTCAGACGGGCACCAATGCACTTTGGGTGTATGGGGACCACTTACACAATTATGCCATCAGCAACCTGCTCCAGAGTGTTTCAGTGTGCAAGGACCAATCTCAGCTGAAAATAAATGTGATCCAAGAACACTTTTTGTGGCTGTGCACCCTGTTTGAAGCACTATCATGTAAAACTGTGAGGCATTCCACCACTGTGGAGCCAGAACAGCTGATTCTTGGGATGCAATCCTCTGGTTAACCCTCAACTGTGAAGGAAAATAACTCTTCTTCAGGGTTTTACATTGAGCCAGAGGCAGATCCAGGAATATAACCTGGAGTTCCTGATTTCTGATCTCCTATGCTGAAGTGTTACTGATTTACACCCCCCCAAAAAGAACGAGACACAGTGCCTCAGTTTTTAAATTATGCCAATGTCTTCTAATGTCAAATAGCTGGCTGCTTTAGACAGAGTAGAACCAAGTGATGTTCCTAGCACAGGAAGTAGAGATAGGCATGTTTATAACTTGCCTATTTTCTCCTTTATAGGAAGCCTAGACCAAGGAAAGCAGAGCACCTTTTTCAAGAAACTGAGTGAGCTCCTCTTGATTCAGAGAATTCATCTTTGCGTTATTTTCCATCCCAGCTCCCTGGGCATGAAGAGAAGAGGGACTTGGTTTATTGCTCCCTACAACAAAGTAACTATGCTTCTCATTGTAATTGGTTCAGAGGAAGGTAGTTTTCTAGTGAATTCCTCAGGAAAGCTCTTGGTCTATGGATCTTGAAACTAAGGTCTGAAAACCAACTCCATCACAGAAATAAATGTAATTTGCATTCTTCTAATTATTGACACTTTAAGGACTGCAGTGTAGCTTTTAAAATACCAATTTAATTGAACTTTGACATGAAAAAATATAACAGTATTACAGGAAATAGGAAATAGAGGGATGATAGAAAATACAGAATTGTTTTGACACTAAGTGATTGTTCAGTTCAGCACCTGGCTTGTTAGCTCACACTTAGGACTCATGAAAGCTGTTAGAAAAAGGAGGTTTGCAAAGCAGGGTAATGTCATACAACCCGCCTCTTGAGAAGGGGCTCTGGCCCAACTTAACTGCTGAACCAGGACCAGAATTGTTTTGTTAGTGAGCAAGCCCTGGCCCAAAGTATGTCAGGAACCATTAAAAGTGAAGATGAGTTGCAGCATCCAAGAACATTTCCTGCAATTGATTAACTGCCTAGTACAGGTGTAGCCTAGAGCTTCACCTGATTGTGAGCTGAGTCATTCTCTAAGCTCCAGAGTGCATTAGTTAAATCTGTGTTTTCTATAACAGAAGACAAAACACTTCAAACTTGTGCTGGAATTTATTTGTGGGCATCAAAATGAAGGTGTTTTTTTTTAATACAGATGTGGCCCTCACTCAGACTGTCACTATGAAGACACAATTATTTTTTGTCCTATGGGCAACAGAGTATCCAGGGAAAGATTAAATATCTCTAATTGATATTAAAATATCCCAAGTTACAGAGTAATTGTTCTACCCAGTTATTCATAAAAATGTAAGCCTCCAGCAGTTCCAAGAATTATCTGTGAAATAAAAAGCTCTTTAAGAGAAAGTTACATGAAATATCATTTTTCTATTCTGTTAGAACATCAAATATTGAAGATAAAGCGTTTTACTTCCACTCTGTAGCAGCTATTTAGCATCTATTGTAAAAGAAAGAAACTATGACCCTTTGGCAGCTTAAAAAACCCCCAAAGATTATGTGAAAAATCCCCTGTTCATCATTGCAGTGCTTCTGAAGTATCACATAATAAAGTAATAATATCACCCCGAATGAGTTCAGAAACATGCGTTAAAAAAATCTGTGCTTTAAGAAAGTGTGAAAATTAAATACTAAAAACCAATTATTGACACTGGAAGCTCTTTGAAACATGTTAAGCCACACTGGAAGTCATAGCAGGAAGCCACATTATTTCTTGACGTGTGGTCTATTATCTTATTTGACTCCATGAATATTCATTAGAATTTATAATCTTCTATTATTTAGCTCACTGCATTAAACATCTGCTTTTTTTCCCACAAGACCTGAGGGGAAACAAGATCACCTTCTATTTATGATGGTTAAAATCATGAAAAGATTACATATATACGCTATTGTATTAACTGAAACAAACTATCAAAAACTAAAGTCTGATGGTAAATGGAAGTCCTACAGTTGCCATTTGTTGTAAGGGGAACAAGTTCCCAAAATATAATTTTAAGAAAAGCCCACCAATCAACATTACTGTATCTGTATATGATCCTGTGCTATGGCAAAGTGAGATACTCATTTGTGTTGTAATGCAGTGATCTTGCATTGAAAGGAATAAAATGCCAAAATCTGTCAACCCTGCTTGGCTCCTTGAGCTCTGGCAATCTTGAACTATGCTGCGAAAGAGGATGCTGTGTTCTGGGAACAACAGCTCCAACAACTGATAAATGACAGACCAAGCATATAATTAGTGCCTCCTCAAACTTACCCACTTTTATGATGATGCATGGCAAATAGCGCTTGGGATGACTTCAGAGGTTTGCTATTCAGAGAATTTCCTAATGACCTATCATTTGTGTGCATGCTTTTCTGACTAGCTAAGGATCAGTATGCCTGAGGGGAAAAAAAAAAATTATAGGAGCTGTGGCTCAAGGAGAAAGCTTTTGGCCTGAAGCTGTGTAAGAGTTTTATTTTGAAAGTCATCCGTATAAATGCAAAAAAAAAATGACATGCACTGATTATGCCTGCACACTCAACAGGAACTGGAGGCAAGGAGTCCTCCAGGTACACAGAGAATAATAAATGGCCTTTCATACTGTTTGTGAAAGGAGCAGAAAGAGCCATGTCTCAATCCCTGTACATTTTTAATAACAACATGAGGCTTTATGCCAATATGCTGATAATTTTACATATGCCATCTATTGAAAAAATGGAAACTCAAGTTCCAGCTCCTAGAAGATACTGATGCATTTTTGTCTATACCAACGTCCCCACATTACCCTGAAAATGAAAAAAAATGAGATTAACTAACAAAACCACACCTCTGTAGTACTAATTGCAATTGCAAATATGTTTGTGAGGTGAAGAGAGCAGTGATGCAGCAATACCTGGGGAAGAGAACAGATTTTAATTCCTTTACATGGCAGGGGTAGAGAACAATATCCAGCATAACAGGGACCAATAATACAGGGTCTGTGGAGCACAGCACAAGAATGTGGTGGAGTCACCTCGGGTCTGCACCAAACTGACCCTGAATGTAGGACATGAAGAAAGTAGGACCTGTGCTCTGCAGTGTCTCCAACAGGGCCGGGTGTAAATACCTTCTCCACTAGGAGGAACACAGTTTGCAACATCCACCTAGATCAGGCAGGCAGGGGTTAGCTCGGGGGCTTGAAGCAAAGCAGAACCACCAACCATGCTACCAGACCAGTGCCAGGCTCTGCGTAGATGGGTGGTCAGCAGCTCCCGATGGAGCACAAGAAGCTGAGTTCCACTGATCAAAGCTGGCCTGAGTGGGTATACGGAGCTTCCGCAGGGGTGGCAAACAGCCCGTACAGCTGCAGACTCTCATTCAGCACTCTTACTCCTCCCCATTTGCTCCAGGCCTGTGACCATAAGGTTAGCCTTTTATAGTTAGGTGGGTGCTTTTTCCCTCACCACTGCTTCACTTACTGTCCTACATCCAGGCAGTTTCCATGCACGCCCTCCTGCTGTGTAGAACCCAGATCAGAAACTCAGGAGACCAGGGAAGCAAGTACAAAGACATCTGAATATGCCTGCAGGGATCAGCCTGGATCTGGCAGTACCATTCCTAAAAAGAACAGAAAGCTGCTGACCTTTGAAGGACTCCTCTGGGAGTCAGTCTGGTGGCTCTGTACAACCTCCCTCTGAGTTCCAAAACTGAGTGTTGTGCTGAAATTCAAGGCTGGCTCTGCACAAGAAAGGTCCAGGAGTGTAGTTTATTAGATTAGCTCAGTTCTGTGAAAAAAATTGTATGGCTTCTAACCAGTATGAGGTGTTACAATTAGATACAATTAGATACTGTAGGTAGGCTATTCCCACTGCTCTAGATTTCATTGGAGCAGGATACAGAAGTCCCTTTAACATTAATGTCTGTCAATCATGCAGACAAAGGTTTTGTATGGGAGACACCCAAGCAGGGAAAAAAATACAGCAGTTGAATGTCACAGGCAAATGAACATGCCTGACACCTGTACAGAAAGAAACTATGATTAATAGTGTTCTTATTTCCTTTAGGCAATCATGGTAAGCAGGCAGATTGCATGTCATTGTCTGGCTACCTTTTCTCCAATAGAGCCAAATTTCTCCTTCTCACTTAGAAAAGCTGTAATTGTACCTGACACAGCCTTCACACTGAATTTGTTATTTTGTTCAGAAATTTAATTAACTTTTGATTACTCTCATTTAACACATTTCAGTACCTGTTTTGTAATTGTATGAAGGATTAAACAAAATAATAATTTATTTTTAATAGTGTATTTAATTTTTGCTGCATGCTTTATGCCAACACTCTGATAATTTTACATATGGCATCTATTGAAAGCATGGAAGCTCAAGTTCCAGCTCCTAGAAGATACTGATGCATTTTTGTCTATAGCAACTTTAAACAAGCATAAAATCAACTGCTCAAATCACAGGATTGCTCTTCCACAACAGGAATATCAGCCTTCACTGGAAACAATTCTGACATTCACGGGGACAGTAAGTTGGCTCTGCTGGAAGAGCTCAAGAGGTATACCAACTCTGAAGCTACAAAACTAGGACTGAAGTTACAACCTTCCTCACAGCTATGATGCAAACCAAGAAGATAAAAATCAGGCCTATCTCCTCCTCTCAATCATCTTCCCCCAGAAGTCTGCAGACTTTCAGATCTGGGGCTCTGTTTGGAAGGCAAAGTTGATGACAGTCTACACCTCATGTCTTCTCTTGAAGAGCTATTTTTGGTAGCTTTACACAGGCAATACTTATGGTCTTTGAGGGCTGCTATTCCATCTAATTTCTGCTGCTTGACTTCTACTAGGGAAATTCTTCATGCACTCTCTCTGCTTTCCTTATTTAAATACCTCTGGAGGAAGGAGAATGATGGCTGGGAGGCAGACATACTCCTGACCTTAATGTCTGGACAGTGCTTTGCATAAGAGACAAACTAAATACAATCATCTTAATGCATCTGCTACTTAGACAATAAAATTATTCTAACACCACTACCTAATCCTCTCTACACCCACATCACTGTTCAGCAGTATCTTCTTTCTTCCAACTAGCATTTTGACTAGCAATTCTGAGGCTGTAGAAAGAAGAAAGCTTAACTGGGTCTTGAACTAGACCGAGAAACAAGCTACAAAAAAAAGAATCATCAAATCTAAAGAGCCAGATAGCTCATTGCAGATAGCACAAGTAGGCTAAGTAGCTCAAAAACTGAAGCAAAATAGGTAAACTGGGAGCAAAAGACAAGAAAAAGCGATCATCATCCAACAGAAAGGACTCGACTCAGTTCAGGATATAAGATTGTAAACATCACTTCAAAAACAAAACACGCTACCATTCTGAGCTGTCTTGTGGCAGTTTCAACACCTCAGACTTAAAGATATGCAATATCTTTTTTTTCTCTCTTTGAGGGATTGATCTGTTGTTTCAGCACGGCCAAATTAAAGTGTATTTTATTTAAACATTAATCCCAGTTTACAAAGTATTTTGTAGAATTTTTTTTATCTCATGATGAAAATTTGCAATTCATTGCTGCAAATTCCACTTTCCAGACCATCTCTGATGATGAAAGTCTTCTAACAGCAACTTTTAATAACACCTCTAACAGCTAGCACAGCAGTGTCCATCAGTTCTGTCTTACCCTTCACAGCAGTAGTGGCATCCACCTGTGATTCTTTACTAAATGTTTCTAAGTTATTTAACTAAGACTCTTTCTTTCCTTATATGTGCCCTGCTACTTGTCATCTTTCCTTTTTTTTAATCTCTGTATGTGTGGGCAGAGAGTGTTCCATGTTGGACAATGGAGAAAATAAAATGTTTAAATCCAATTCTTCCCTTGACACTCTGCAGCCTTTCAGCTCTGTGTCCCACACAAGAGGTAGTTCTACCAAGATATAACCCTTACCAGCAACCTATTTTGTATCTTTGCTATCCAAGTGCCACTACAGCTTTGTATAGTTACTCTTCAAAACAGATGACACTACCCTAGGGGCACTCTGTTGATGTGACAGCTGCCTGAAAGATCTTTGATCATGGTTTCAGACACCGCAGACAGAGGAATAACATCCAAAATGCATCTTGTCCCTTCAAAGTTCCAGTCAACTACTGCACCTGCCAGTAGTTGGTATGCAACACCAAACTTAATACTAATAACAACAAAAAAATCATCCCTAGGGAAAAATTCAAGACCACTTGAGATCATTTTGGAAATACCTCTTAGCATTTCATCCTCTGATAAAACAGGAGAAAGCCAAGTACCCGCAGAGGCAGAGCTTCCAGCGCCCACCCCCCTCTTCACAAAAGGATTCATTCCATTAAACTTACATGAAATATGCATGACCATTCAACACAAAGGGTAAGGAAAAACACATGTCCACTGAAATTTGTGAGAAATGGTTCATACTGCCATCTGCCCATCTAAAAGAGAACTGATGTGAAAATAACCAGAAATGTCTTCTGGATACCATTCTCAAAATACCTACTCTCTGCTCCAGTGACAACAAGCAGAGAGGATAATGAGAAATTCTGGGACTGCTGTCAAATCCAAAACCTGCAAAAAATGTCTTTCTATAATAACTGATAAAAATATCAATATATTTTATGCATAGATATATTCTTTAAGTGTCAGGAAGTTCTTTTCTACATAAAAACCCCAATCAAATGTAAACTCTCATCTAAAATGTAACCAACAAATTTCCTATCATTCTTTGGCATACAATGAGAGGCCTTTAACGTAACTACAGGCCAATAAGATTCAAGAAATTCAAGATGCATTACAACAAAATGGATTTGGCTTCCCAAGGAAGATATGACATAATTCCACCAAGAATTCATAAATAAATAATGATGTCATACTAATTTTTCTATACACTGTTTCACAGACATTTGTGTTGAAACTTGCACAGGAATAAGTGTTCTCCATCACATCCTGGTGTAAATAATGGGACTGCAACAAAGAACAATGAATATCCTTGTATAGTAATATCCCTTTATAATCTGTTTACATAATTTGCTCAAACTGTAGTATAATCCATTTTCCTTAACAATCAATTTATATCACAAACATATATGGAAAAATCCCTCATTTTAAATGGATTTCTACCTCATTAAACTCTTCTTAATGAGTCTGGGCATACAGCTTTAGAGTAAATGAACAGAAGGTATTTTAAATAAAATTAGCTGAATTTAAATAAAAACAGCTCACACTTAACAATACCCTACAGCTAGCAAAAGTGAGCTAGTTTATGCACTAACCACCTAGTGCAATTTCCTCCTCTTCCATAAAGGTTTGCTTTGGGAGGAGCAACCTCACTAAACACTCACACAAGAAAGAATGTTATTTTAAAATAATACACAGCAGCCTGACATATCCCCATGTGTAACACTCTATTCAGGACCCATGCTGTGCAGTAGTAATCTTCAGTAATCTTACTCTATGATTGAGGCCGGGTAATAAAATTTGGCTTCTTACCTATCTTTTTTTTAAAAAAAGTTTGTAAAAAAAAAATCTTCAGTCTTAAAATGAATTCAGAGACATTGAATTCTGCATCACTCTACCCTGACTTTGCTGAAGCCAATGTCATTCAAAACTTGTATGTGTCAATATTCATAAACAGGAGGAAGGCACAACTATTCTAATTTCGGAGCTGTTCAATGAATATCAGGGTATGTAGCCAAAAAAATGCAAGAGAATAAAAGAAGCAGTTGCAAACTTTAACTTTTTCTATTAGCAATGGGATCTCATTTCAGAACTATGCACTTTTTCAGATCATGATTTTAATCCCTAGCTATCCAGATCCCTTTTAACTGCATTATTTTCCGTTCCCTCTGCTCCAAAGTAGCATCATTGAAGAGAAATGCTCCAGCTTGCTATGTTCATCTCAGTCACCTGGAACACAAACATTACTCGTTTTTAAAGAAGCAAGTGACAAACAATATTCAGATTAATAATTTTCTTTTTCATGCAGAAACTACACAGCATACTATTCTTACCCCGTGCATGTAACATTTCCCAATCAGAAGACAAGCAGATTTTTCATTTCTCATCAAAAAACAGAAACAAAAACCGGCTTCCTCCTAGCTGTAAGGCGTCAGTAAATTGAGCTGTGGAAATACTTTGTTTTTTCTGCTCCAAATCTCGTATCCTCGCTGCCTGCCCCCTCCTTAGAGATCACCAACAGATCACAGGCCCTGTTTTACCGTCTCCGAAAGGTATTTGCTGATTTTCTCACATTTTTAGCAAGAACTTTCTTTATCGCTCGCGTTCCACGTAAACTGCTTCCGAATACTGGCAGAGCCGCTGCCGTCCCGCAGACCCCGGGCCAGGCTGTCACCGGGCGCCGGTTCCGGGCCTGGCTCGCCGCGCTCGTTGCTCCCCCTCAGGCTGCCGGCGCCCCGTCTCCCGCCCCTGCGCCCCCACAACCCCTCCACCGCCTGCGACCCGCGGGCCCCTGGGGACAGGGCTCCCAGCCCCACCGGGCACAGCTGCGGGCGGCCGGCCGTGCCGGAAAGGCGTTACCCGGCGGCAACAACCGGCCCTTCCTCCTGTGCCCGCCCTCAGGCCGTGCGGCGCCCGCCATGGCAGCGGCGCGGCCGGCGCAGGCCCGGGCCCTGTTGCAGCAGTGCGTGTCCGCCCGGCTGCAGGTGAAGCCGCCCGAGCGCGGCTCCGAGGCCGAGTGGGTGGAGGTAACGACTGCCGCGGGCCGCCTCCCCCTCGGCACCGGCCCTGCTTCCCCCGGCGGGGCGGGGGGCGGGGGGCAAGCGCTCAACCGCCGGCGTGGAGGGAGGGAGCGCTCTCTCGCTCGTTGCCGTCGTGGCCCGGCCGCCTTCGCAGAGGTGCTCCCGGCGGTGATAACAGGGGCGAAACTGCCGTCCTTTACCTACGCGAGGTCAGGCCGGTATACCCTGCCGTAACGCCGGCGGACCTCCAGGAGGCCCCGGTTGGGCCCGTACTGGGTTGCTCTCCGGAGCGCGGGCTGCCGCGGGAGCGATCCCGGGGCGGGTGGGGTGGGGTGGCCCCGCTGGCAGCCCGGCGACCCCCCAGCCGCTCCTCTGCCCCGGCCCGGGGAGAGACGGGCAACAAAAGGAGTAAGAAAACCAGCGGGTCAGAGTCAAGTCAGGGAAATCGCTTAGCGGTTACCATCACAGGCAAACCAGACTGGTCTTGGGGAATTTAAGTTAATTTATTGCCTAGTTAACATAAATATTTAGTTGGTGATTTGGATATTGAAAAAAAGCCCCAAGTAGTTAGACATTTGAGGAAAACACCCTTGTCCTTTTCGAGGCTAAGCTTTATTTCAGACGTCTCTCCTATCCCATTCCCATTTTTCACTCCAGAGCTGTCTCCTTATCCCCTTGTTACCTCCAAAGGTTACACTCCATCCCTTCAGGGAGACAAGGAGCAACACAGGAGGTTGGGGTCAGTGCATGACAGCTTCTCTCTGCTGCTCCTTCTCATTCTTTCCCTCTCCTCCACCGGCTGCAGTCCCTTCAGGAGCATGGTTGCACCACCACAAAACACCTCATACCCCTCTAGCCTTGTTCCCTCTTTAGCATTGCCTGCGCTTTCTTAAATACATTTTCACAGAGGTGCTATGAACTCGGCTGGTGGGCGTAGCTGTGTACTTTGCTAATTGTGTGATAGTGTACGCTTGGAGAAGAAAGGCCAGGTAGAGCAATGGGACTATGGCAGAAGTTGTTCTGATTTTTGTTTTTTTTCCCCACCACTAACCAAAAATGAAATTTAGGATGTGGACCACCACACAGCTTGAGGGAAACATTGTAATTTTCTCCTTTTCCTGCCATAGTCTTCTGTTGTAGAGGTAGGTGGGTCTGCAGGCTCTTTGGATGTGCTGTTCATACAGCTCAGGCCTATTTACCAAACTGAAGGCTGCCCTTTGGGTTGCACTACCTTGCTGTAGTTGTCTGTTTATGGGTTACCTACACTAGAATAACTCACCTATGCAGGTGTCAACTATTTAGCCCTTGGGTTTTTTTGGTTTTATCTTTTGTCCTTAAAGACTCCTACAACAGAAGGGGCTAAATACAGTCACTCGCATAACTTTTTAAAAGTGAAAATTCTAGCGTGTTTAAAGGGCTTATGAGTTCATTCAACAAATCTGAAGAGAGTTTTAAAAAAAAAAGTCTGTCCCTAGGTGTTTCCACTGTTTGACTTTCACATTATTCTTAAAACGTTTCTCTCCTTGTTTGAAAGAGGCAGGTGGATCCATAAGACCTAGTTTCTGCAGCATGGTCTGGGAAACCAGAGTGTTTTACTCAGTGTCATTTCACTGTCTTTGACTGAAGTGCATCTGTGTGCATTGCATTATTAGCCTCCCAGTGCAAGGTTAATTATAGTGAAAGTTGCTCAGCACAGCATAAATTAACTACAGGAGAAATACCCTATTTCTAGCTTTCTAATCTCAGAGGTAATTGTAGATCTAGTAAATAAAAGTAGAAATGTAATTTTGCTGACTGCCTTTTAAACTATCCAAAAAAAGCATATGTTATGGTTTAAGAGATATGATGACTAACTCTATTACAAGGAGGTTGGTTATGCTGTTTATATTTTATTTGAAGTTTTAAATGGCTTAACTAAATCGCTGAGAAAGTAATAAATAGCACTAAAGGAATCTGCAAGAGATTTAGGTGGTCTCAGCAGCAGATATTTTTCAGATATGAACCTTACTAATATTTGTCATGGGTACTTAGGAATCTTTCCTGGGTACCTGAGGCTTTTTAAGAGAAATCTGTTTTAAAAAGAACTAGTCACCGTGCAGCAAAAAACTAGGGGAAGTTCATAGTTTCTTTAGTATGACTACTTTAGAGGTCATTGGAAGGAATCTTTGCTGCTGATATTTTCTGGTAGGGTCGTGTTACTCCCTATATATTTTGCATGCCAATGCAAAAATAAAAATTATGGAATATAAACTATTATTTACATAAACCAGTGTGTTCCTGATTATCTATAACAACTTAAAAGTAGGTCTTCACCTTGAGAAATTTCTAGTGTACTATAAGTAGCACATTATGTAAGTGGCTTTGAATAGCCTCTGAGCTTTAAGAGACCCCTGTAGGTACTTTAGGAACTTCAGAGCACATGTTCTTTATCTGGAAAAGGGTTAGGAGTGGACCTTATGTGAATCACTGCCTTCACTGTGTTTTCATGATCGAGTTTTTCTGGCCTGTTGAGGATTACTGCGGATGACATGTCTTGTTTATGGCAAAATGTTGGTTAGATAGCATCCATAAAAGGTTTATGTATACATCAAAATACTTAGGAGGAAAAAAAGGAATTCTCCTTCTAAGGTAGGGGAGAAATAAGGTGAGATTTTGTCTATTTCACAACTATGGGAGAAAAGAAACGTGAAATGAATATTCAGCTAAAAAGTAAAAAAGTACAAGTACTGAAAAGTACGCCTTATACAATGAAAACTGTCTTTCCCTTATCTTCTTTTCCTTGATTTGTTTTCCAGTAAAGATAGCAAAAAGAGGTGCAAGGTACCAGGCACAGACTTGTTCTGTGATCTGTGGTAGATTATGCAATCTCTCTTTTCTGCAGCTGAATGTAAGAAATACGAAGAAATCTTCTCATAGGGTAGCAAATCTGAACTTGAAATGGAAATGTCAAAGAATAATTTATATAAGTTAGTTTCATGAACTGGCTTCCTAGGGATTACAAAGTGTCTCTGTTTTCATTATCAGTTGCATTACATTTTCCTGGGGAAAAAAAAAAAAAAGAAAAATGGAGTTGAGATAACGTTTTGCAGAATGTATTTGGGATTTGCTAATGAAATCCTGCAAAATTCAGATGAATGTATTTAGTGAGGAGGGTGAGGAAGGAGTTAGTTATTTGTTTCTCCTGCAAAAGAGCTGAAAAGCAGTGTTTGGGGGCAGCATTGCTAAGGCTGGCTGGACAACCTTTGGGGCTGGGCACTTCAGCCCTTCATGATGCAGGTTGCCTTGTCTGATGATTACTTAGGATGGTTGTATAGTAAATGCCAGTGTGGCAAAGTACCCTGCTTTGCTGGTTTATTTATATAGGCACTTTACAGATAACACTTATTCCACATAGAGCACAGTTTCTCTGCTCAACCACCTGGCTGTCACTACGTAAGTTCCCTGCAGTGACTGCATATCAGCATGTTGAATTTATGACCTTCTTATTTGTGTTATTTTGCTTGATTTTTCCTGCATTAAATACAGCTCTGAAGAGCAGTCAAATAGACTTCGACATGTCACAGAGGCCCTTCAGCAATGGCAACGTTTTTGCTTTGGTTTGAAAGGTTTACACGTTCCTGTTACACTGGCAACAAGCACAAGTATTAGGACTCCTGAAACACTGCTATAAGATCAGAGGACTGACATATATTATTATTAGGTTAGCTCTTGAAATTACATTGTTTTACATCTTCTATTCAATTAAGGAAACTAAAGAATAAAACAGACGTAACAAGAGGTTGAAACATGGTTGCACATGTGCTGAAAATAGTGTTCAACCACAGTTTTCAGTCATAGCTGAAACCGTAAGTTTCAACTTTCAAATAGTTGAATAGTTTTCAGCTGTAACATGGTTGAAAAGTGTTCTAGGAGATCATAAACATGCAATATAAATAGAAGCATCCTCTAGCAGCTTTAATTTGTCTCTGAATTATTTTTTTTTTACTTAACCTTCTGTCCCTCTAATTTCCCTCAATATTCATGTATCATCTTGTGATAAAAAGTATATTCAAAAATAGGCATCAAATCATGAGAGAGGCTGGAAAAATAATGAATGTTTTTAGTTAATCTTTAGCTGTCTGGCCTTAGGACTTGCAGATGTCACTTTATTTACCTTTTTGTCTTCTTTAAATGAACTGCTTGCAGAATATTGTTACTTCTGTCTGTGAGACTGGGCAAAAAACTCTGTCACAAGTCTCAGAATTTGAATGATTTTCTGTGATGCATGCTATATCATGGAGTCACTTATTTCTAATGCAGTGGTCTGATATATACAATGTAAACACGTTTGGCCTATTTTATCACAAACATTTTTATTGGTAGGTATGTGTGCATTGTTATTCTCTATTAATATCCTGATGCTGGTCTGTTTCTGGAATGAATATGTAGCTGAACATGTAAGGATATCTAACTTTTGGCAGCCTGCATTTCTCTCCCTTATTCGAACAGATGGTTTGAAATGTCGTTTGAGGTTCAGGCCATCAAATTTCTTACAGTGTTTATGAAATATGGCAGTCATTTGGGAACCTGTATAATATTCTGCAGTGGTCAAAATGAGTTTTGAAAGGAGCCATTTAAAGCTTTTGAAAGTTCTCAGCATGTGACTTTTTGGCTACAAAGAACATTCTCTTTTTCCAGAAGTTAGTCACTAGAAAAACAGTTGAGAAGGCATAGCTCTTCTCAGTCATTGCCTCGAGCATTTTGTTTAATCTCTGCAATAACAAAGGGATAAAATCTCATGTGTATAGCTAAATTGTCTTCACCAAAAATCTTTGTCTTTTAAAGAAAAGGGTAAAATAAAAATGAAGAAAAGAGAGGAAAATTAAAAAAATATATTTTAAAGAAACTATTCATATTTCTTATCCTTTTGCTTTGATAATGTCGATATTAATGACTCCTTCCTGCCCCAGTCTAGTTGGCATCTCTTGGGTGGTATTTCATAAACTGACATTTATTTTTCTTGTAACAAAAATATAAAGATACTTATTCTGACAAAGCAGGGGTGAGGTTTTTTTAGATACTGTATGCCTGTGGATATTGTATGCCTTTCTTTTTTTTCCCTGAAGAAGTTAAACCATCCGGGTATACTCATGCATGAGACATAATTGCTGTTGGCTGCAGAGCCTATCAGTTTGTCTTAATAAAGCACAGGCTGTTGCACACGCATTCCTTGTGAACTAACCAAGACAGTAGAAAAGCTACGCAAGAATTTCCTTGTGCTTTTTCCTCAGTACAGACCTAATTCTTCCCTCAAATAGATAGTTCTTACGAGTAGTCTCTCTGAATGCTAAAGAAGTGTCATATCCCTTACTCTATACAAATCAGGGGAAAGGGCCCATTTCACCAAAAAGATTTCATCCAAACTGTTCAAAAAATATTTTGAACAACTTTATAATATTCTGAACAACTTCATAGTTGTTGGTCATCATATTTAAATTGGTCATCATATTTAAATCTTTAATTAACGGACTGTGTTTTTTCAGAATTATCCCGTACTTGATTACTTTTAACACCAAAATATAATTCAGTTCACTGACAAGTTCTGTGGTGTTTCATGTTTCATAATTGGAAATAAACTCCTATTCACACTGAAAATTATTTTATCTGTATGTGTGATAGGAAAAAATGTTAAATTATTTCCTCTACTGGATTTAAATACACTAATTCATCTTGTCACCTTGTTTATGTTAGTACTGTACATTGTACATTGCAACTAAATTTGGCTTCACATGGAGCTAGTACATTGGCTTAATTAATCGTATGTAGAAGTATTGTGCAGATAATCAGTATTTATCTCATAAGCTTCCACAGTGTGGTGTGTAAACTTGATGTCTGAAGCTATACTAAGTAACTAAAACTACTCTTGGAAGCTTTTTTGTTGTGAAGTTTTGTCATTTTGCATACCAGTTTTAATGTTAAGTGTGCATGGTGGACAATGAGAAACATTGACATAGTTTTCTGTAATTTTTCGTAGATCCAGAGAGGGCTTGTTATCTACATATGCTTCTTCAAAGGTGCTGATGAGGATCTTGTTCCAAAAATTGGTATGATATAATCCTTATAAATTCTTGTATTGTTTGGAAAAGAAGAAAGTAGAGGCAGAGAGGGCAGCAGCCATTTGGACAAGAAGTCATCAAAAAGCCATCAAATAGCATCATTCCAAAGCAATCACCTGGCTGAAAGAACAGCTCGGTTGGTCTTTTTCTTTTGACAGTTGTCCATACTTCTCACTGACCATCAGCTCATGATCAACCTGTTAGAAAATCGGTTCCCCTGATGACAACATTCTAGCAAAACAGAGAAAGCGTTACAGGACAGGACTGAATTTAGAGAAGACTGTTTTCAAATAATTCATGGCTTGATTGAGAAGTGTTTTAACACTGATCTCACTGTATGTTCAGGATATTTAAAATTACAGCCAGTAGAGGGAGTTGGGTGGATAGCTAAACAGTGTCCTTCCCATCTCTTTTCAGTGATAGTATATACGCGGTTAGCGTTTCAAATGCAACTTTCTGGTTCAGAAGTGATAACAGCAGCATTTGCAGTTCTTTCACTCTTCTCCACATGCACTTTAACATTTACATCAAAGCAGAGAAGATGCTCTGGATAAGGTCAAATGGTCCACCCACTGTTGTTTTGGCTTGAGGTTGGTTGTTTTGGTTTTGTTTTCTTTTTTACTTTTATTTAATTTCTTCTCCCTCCTTTCCTCCATCAGTAGCACTGGATTATCTGGGAAATTCCGTGATGCCATGTATTCTAGATAAAAGTGCCCCATTTCTGTGGCTGGCTGATATTAGGGTTTTCGCAAAAGGTCATGTAACAGTCTATTTCAGGCTACTTGCTGGGCCCAGCAGAAAGACCTGGCAGTGCACAAGCACAGGTGCTATTGAAAATGCTGAGAGCAGCTCCTGGGGGGTTCTCTCTTGGTCTTGGAGGGCACAGTCTTTCTGTGATGCTAAACTAAGTTGAAATCTTTGAGTGTATTTAAAGTTAGGATATGAAAATTGATTTTGTGCTTGTGAGAGTTTCATGAGTGTGTTACTTGAGAATAATGACCTTTTCAGCTGTCTCGCAGCTGAAACAAGTCAGAAAAAAGAAAGTTCTGTTTCCTATTAGGAGATTAATCTACAACCATCCTCATTAAGTGTCTGTTTTACAGAATATTTTTTCCTAAATATGTTTTGAAACTGTTTAAATGAGTTGTTTTGGTTTCTGAATCACAACTCAGCTCTTTTTGCTTCAAATAACATTAAACTTTTATGGGTTTGGAGGCATGACTAGTATCCTCACAGCTTTTACAGAGTTGGAGAAAGTTTGGAGGAATTATTTGATTTGTTATAGAAACACTGGAAAACATAATGTTAGTAAATGCATTTATTTTATTTGCAAGTTTATATATTCTGGCTTGTGGGCCAAATTGCATCTCTGGCCTTACTGCCCATTTCCTCTCTCAAAAGCCAAGCTGGCACCTGCATGTCTTGAAGTGGAGTGCTGAAGGGCACTCAGTCCACTTGAGGTCAAACTGCTGAGCTGTGGCTTCAGCCTAGATCAGTGCTGGGTCCTGCTGCGAACTGCTGCAACCAGAATGAAAAGACGGCCAGGGCAGAACTTCTCCAAAGTGCACTGAAGATGGTGTTATCTCCTACAATGTGTAGTGTTGTGCAAATGTTGCCTATTTGCGTATCAGGCAAATAAGTTAGGGTCACTAATTGGATCCTGGGTTCCCTTGGGAGTGTCCAACTAGAATCAGCTTTAGGATTTCAGACAGCCAACCACTTCCCCCCAGAAATAACTCTTTAGTCTTATTATATTAATATAAATATCCTTCACATTCTTTACAATATTCAGACATGTTAGTTGGTTAATAACATTTATTGACTGTCCATATTTCATTAATAAGCATTTTCTTTTACATGAACAGTTTGTCATGCATCACAATATTTGTTGAATCTTATTTATGATGTTATATTAGGTCCTGTTTAATTTACTTTAGTTGCACTAACTCTTATTTTATTTTTATTTGCAGTCAATATGCTGTTGAATGTTAAATTAAGTGAAAATGAAAGCGGCGAGTACGTTTCTGTTCTTGATTTACCAGGCGATGTGCTAATCATACCACAAGCTACCCTAGGTGGTAAAGCAAAGGGCAGAAAGATGCAGTACCATGCAAACATTGAAAAAGAAAAAGGGCTGGAACTTTATTCTCAGTTTGTGACTGTGTGTGAAAAAGAACTGGCTGCCAATGCCAAATGCATGGAAGCAGGTGTTCTCGTCAAGCATGGAACATACGGAAACAGGCAGGTGTTAAAACTGGATACAAATGGACCTTACACTCATCTGATTGAATTTTGAAAAAATAAATGGTAGCCTGGATACAGTACTGGCTTGCAACTGTCTCTTTTTTTTGTTTGTTTGTCCTTTTTTTTTTTTTCCTCATTTCTAAGCATTAATGTACATTTGGGAGATATGGTGTAAGAAGAGCCTTTCACTCATCTGTACTGGTGTTGTGTCCCATTAAATAGAAGGATACCTGAGACTGCTTTGTGATAATGAGTGTTTTATGTCCATATTCATCTGAAGTGTGCTCAAAATAATTGTTAATATTGATCCAATGAAGATGTATAATTTGAAAGGCTTTGTTACCAAAAATGGGATAATGCATATGTTTCTTACTACAAAATAATGACAAAAGTATTACGTGTATTAACTATTGTAAACTTGAGGAAGAGAAGTTTACAGATTAAAAACAAAGAATGCTGTATTTATTTGTTCCCAGATTTCCCGAGTCAGACAATTTTTGTCTTTCTGTTTTCTGTCTATAAAATAGCAGTGCTTTCTAGCTAACAAATGTATTGAAAGTACAAATTCACTTAATTTCTGGCCTCTTAGAGAGTTGGTACTAAATAAGATAGTCCATCCCCCTCATCCAGAGTGTGTGAGGGGTGGGACACTTAAGGTAGTACTAGGACTGAACATGGACTATACAGGGAAGAAAAAGTGAGGCACATCTAGAACCTGAAGTCAAGGCAGTACCACTGAATTGCGTTCTTGAAGTTTGTACTCTGAAATTTGATGTATTTTGATAGGCTGCTTGCTATAGCTTGGTCTGTGTCCTTGTTACCTTGGTCTTGTTGTCTACTCAATTCTTTCATAACAGAGCCTCAGGAAAAGGACTGAAATATTTAAATGAAAACAAAAATAAAAATGGTATGATGTATGCTGCCATCTCGTTGTTCCCTCTGCCCTTTATGCTTCCTTCCAGCTTTTTGTCTATTAAACCCACAAGGCAGAGACTAGTTTTATTTCCTTTGTATAGTGTTGGCATATTTGGGGCCCCATTCCCAGCTGACCTCCTATGCAGTACTGTCATAAATATTATTAACAGATGGTGTTAAGAAGATATAATGGGAAATTCTGTCTTGTAAAGCAGTAAGAACAGAACGGCTACATTAAAATCTGGCAAATTCAAAACTGATTCAAGTGCATTCATCCTGTGAGTCTAGTTTCTCTTTTACTGCAGCATCATGTTTTTGAAGTAATTTAGAAGGGTTCAAAGTGAAATTAGACAATTATATGGTTTGCAGTAATTATCCAGAATTCCCATTTAAGTAATAAATTCTTCTGGAAAAGATAAACAACCTCATGGTTAGTGAGCATGCCAGCTTGTGCAATCTTAAATTGTAGGTCAGTAGTTACAAATATTCTGTCCTTATTTTTATTTTTTAAAAACATAACTGAATGTGTAATCTGCAGGCTCAAACTATGCCATGAGAATCACATTTTTTGAACAGATACAAAGCTCATAGTTTTGATAAGAGAGTAATGAGATTTTTCAGATTAACATAATGTATGGTTAATAATTATGAAATACCTAAGGATGTTGAGTTCCTGGCAACTGGCACTCTCACAATTGAAAACAACTATTCACACAAATGGCCTGGAAATATTAGCTAGGTCCCAAATGATATATTTATTCATTAATAATTAACATTTATGATAGACACAATATGAGTCTTGTTCTAAGTTCTTACTAGTGACATTTAAATGAGGTTGTCCTGATGTGAATAACTAATACAAATTCAATATGATCTGTGTGCTTGAAAAAACTTTTTTTATTCCTCTTTCTGTGGGAGGCCAAATCCTAAAAAGTGCTGAGTAATACCACTTTTCACTGGCCTTACAGGAATTACAGGTGTTCAGTCTATCTCAAATTGATCCTTTGAAGTATAATACAAGGTCTGCAGTTTTTAATTGTATTTTTTTTCCTGACTCCAAAAAGATCTTTGGCAGCCTGGCAATTCATTCTCTATCCTTCAAGAACTCTGCAAGTTCTAAGCGGGATGAATTTGAAAATGTTCATTAAAAAACAGACCTCAGACCAACTCCATCTCATACTGATCCCTTATATAAAACACATACAAACTTAGGTATATTTCAGTGGTTCTTGGGACAAAACAGAACTCTGGAGTTTCTGTAAAAAGGTGGCATTCTTGGGTATTATCTGCCTGTTTCTGATTTATTTGTGTATCCATCTTGGAGTACTGATTTCTGCCGTCTTCTGTTCCAGCGATTGGCAACTTGTTAAATGCTGTGCCTTTTGTACCGCTTTATTTATATCTGCTATTGATTCACAATCCATTTACTGAAAGAAGCCATTTCTGAATGACATGATGGACCATACTGATGAAAAAATTGATTAAAATTATTTTTTCAAAGCCAAATGCTCATTCCTTTCTGCCATGAATATATGCTTTTAACAGATGACCTGACACTGCTTTAAATAGTTTCTATTCTATGACTAAACAAAAGCTCAAATAATTATCCTGTTCTATACTTAGAGAATATCTATTGGAAGGTGCTTAATATTCACCACTTCCTTGAAATAAGCTCTAAAATCAGGAGTCATCACTATGCTATTCTGGTGTGGCCTCCAATTCAACTGTCTCACAGTAATCATTATATTGGGTTTTTGCAACCTTGTTTGCAGCGTACACACCCAGTGTGTCTAAGCTGAGCGTGCATGGACTATGAACTGTGCTCATAAAACTAATGAGTTCAGGTGCAATAGCTTGTTTTCTAGTCAGCAGTATTCCTGCTTCCTTCCCATCCCCTTTGTGGAAATATTTACCTCTGCTGCTACGTACAGTACGCAACATACAAATACTAATCTAGATTTGGGAGGTAATAAACAGAATGTAGCCCAGTAATACTAGTAACAGTGCTGCAACTGTATTGCTATTGCTAGTAACAGTCCACAGGCTTTGGCCTGAGTTTACCAGACCTCAGGAGAGAGGCTTACCACATGTGCTTTGAACTTTCCCAGATCTTCCTGGAGCTTTGGTTTGACTTGATTTAGCTGTAACAACAATTTTTCTAATGACAGGAGACTCTGGCTAATTTGTTTTACTTTTGCTTTGTATGGTGTAACCACAGCTTTTATAGAGATGTTAATAATAAGTAGTTATTCTGTGTAGAATGGTATATTTATGACTAACATGTTACAGTGTACAGAAATAAAGGCCAGTTAGAACAGCAGCAACCCTGAGAAGTGAACACACCAGCTGCAGTGTAGAGTAGAGGCATGGGATGTTAAGAGATGGGGCACAGGCTGGCACTGGAGACCCCAAGGCTGTAAACTTGCCAGTGGTCTGTTAAAGACATGCAGACCTGGAGCTGGACAAAACTAGCTTTAGGGGTAAAAAAAAAGAGAAAGAACAAAGATAAATAAAATACAAAGTATATACTTGCAGACCAGTGAAGAAAAAGCAAGGTGTAAAACTTTATTAGAAAACATGTAAAAATAGCCACAGGTGAGAGATATTTCCAAAAGAGAAAAAAGGAGAGAAAGTAGAAGAAACCGTAAACACCAACATCATTCTCCTACTGGCACAGGACCCTGGGTGCTGATGATCTGCTGTCTTCCCTCCACCAAATGAAAGCCACAGGGAGGTGAAAGAATAAGCATGACACCAGGAGAAGGCATGGGTACTAGGTACTGCATGCATAACAATTTTAACTAGTAGTATTATTGACTTTCTATACAATTTCTTCATTTTTATTTCCTTTCTTTTTTCTGCAGTAATTAGATATGGACTAATAATAATTCTTTGCTTAGGCTGCTAAGGTAGCAATTATACTACTAATAAATTCTGTGTGACTTTGCACATAGGGTGGGTTTCTTTTTGCCTGTAACAAGATTTTGCACATAACAGCTCCTGCAGACTGTTGCTGCCCCATGTTGAAATGGCACTCACTTGATGGACTGCTGGATATTAGCTAGCTTTTGTGGTGTTATTCACAGGGTCCTTTAATGCAGCTGTGATGTCTGATCTCATTTACCACAAAAGCTGCATGAAAGTTTATTTCTTCATTGTGACTCAATGCAACCACTGCTTTTTAGCCCCTCCTTGAGAACAGTCAGTTCCATCAGTCTGAGGCATCTACTTGGATTTAAAAGTATGATCTAGTGAACCTCAATCTCACCTCTGGTATAAAAACAGCTTCTTTGAGGAGGGGGTATGAATCTTTTAAGCTTCCATTATTTTCTGCTTTTAGTCTCTAATAGTTTCTACTTTGCTATATGGTCTCCTTCAAAAACATTACGCCTTCCTGAAGCCAGAGTGGCAGTACGCCAGAGGGCTAGAGTGGCCTCCAGAAATCCACAGCTCGGTTACCTGAGGTCTGCCACCAACCTCCTATGTGATCGGCTTAATTTCTTCTTTGCATCTCAGTTCTCATTTAATAAATGGGTATTGAGTTTTTTTCACTGTGTCACTACTTAAGACTGTACATTGAACAAAACAATGACTATCACTATGTTTAGTGTATTGCACAGCACAGTGAGGCTGGACATCTGTGAGATCCACCAGCTACTTTAGAAATCGGGTCAAAACTGCTGGACAAGAACAGAAATCAGAGCTGCCTCCTTAATCTTTCTTGGGAAAACAGCACCTAAAATTTGAGACTCTTTCTAAAGAATTTAGTGAATTTAGTATGTCCTATTCCTTCTCATTTTCTTGAAGTTCCTTGAAAGCAACTCAGAATTGGGGAATCCCTACAAGATTCTGCTACCAGAAGTTCTGTGCAAGTACAGTTGAAAAGTAAATGGTGTATGTGGACAAGAGAAAGAAACAGCAGTTAGAATAGCCTGAATAGTATGAACGTATTGCACATTTTCTATTTAAACCAATGCTGTCCGCTAGTTCAATTACTGCCAGTGCGTGGCTTTGGGCAAAGCAATTTTCTGCTCCACTTTTTCCATCTGTGAGACAAAGAAAGAGTGAAAATGGAGGAAAAAAAGGTTTAAAACCACTGCTTTTTTCCTCTTTCACTAAAGGCAAAAAATGACCTCTGGTCCTCTTTTTGCACTGGAAGACAGTACGCTCTCACCTCTTTTCACCTTTGTTGGAGCTACAGGAGTTTGCCTTTCACTACCTCTTACTTTAGCCTCTGTCTCACAAATGTGAGTTGAGCTAATGTCCACAAGGCACTTTGAGCACCTCAGTGAACAGCGTGGTATCACTACAAATAACACCCCATACTACTCGTAAAATAGGAATGACCCAGACAGCATGAAAAAGCAAATGAATGGTATTCCTTTCGCACTGTTCTAGTTCAAATATATTTATATATCTTGTTACTCTGAATTTAAGATTACATTCTATTCACTTTAATTGTATTTGCCTATGTAAGTGCTGCAATATATGCCCTGTTACGGCAGCATGTATTAAAAATGTGCAAGTAAGGAGCTTAAGGCTATTTAGATGTGCTCTGTTAGAAAAGAGATTGCAATAAAGGTTTTGGATTAACAGTGAAAGCAAAAGGTTCTTGGGAAGCCTTAATATACAGTTGGCAATCCATCTCTAGATCTCATTAATGTGCAGCTAATTCTTGTCAGAATACTTTATCCAGGATTCTTCAGGTATTTAATTTTAAAATTAAAAAATTGATATTATTATTTTTTACCACTGAAGATTGATCATTTATTCACCCATTGAACTGTTTGAGATGTATGTGTCATGGTTTCAGTAGGACTCATTTCCCTTTCTTATTTCCCACTTCCATTTTGGTAGCTGTATCTAACATTATCTAGGCCTGCATAATATTTTAATTTACATTTTAGGATTAAAAATAACAGAAGAACTGTGTAATTGCCTGGCAGGAATTCAGGCTTTGTATTCTTGGATAGTACAAAAAGCAACTCTACTGGAAATAAAAGAAATCTAGCAGTATTTAAACATGAAATAAAACCATATATTATTTTTGATATTAAATGTGTAAAAAAGAAACTTTCACAACTAAGGTTATGCAAAACCTAGGACAGACCAAACTGCACTGGATTCTACATACCTCCAGAAAGCATCTACTCCAGGGACCTGAATGTTTCACTTTGGGGATTAGAAGCACTTTACATAGTTAGTGTCTCAACTGAGGGAACACTGATGGACAGCCATGGCTGCTAAGAGCTGCAGCAGATCTAGAAATGAGCACGTTATAATGTTTGCAGGCAGATTAATAATCTTACCAGATTAAAGCCAAATGTAAATTGCCTGTTGCTGTTGGTGTAACTGTTTGCAGAATCAGACCTTAATGGTCTGACTCCATACTTAAATAGGTGTATTGAAGTGTAATATAATTGCAAAAATAAAGTAAAAATAAATGTTTAATCTTATAATTAACCTAAAGACATTCCTTTTTACTGGTTTTAAAATATAATGGAATTTGGTTTTGTTTGCTATGTAATTATTTGGTGATGTTTCATCTGCTTTAAATCAGGCCCCTAGTCCTCCAATTCTTACTCATGCATAGACAGTCCCACTGAATTCAAAGGAATGCATTATTTTCTCTTCCTCTGGAGTCACTGAGAGAAGCTGTAAGAAAGAAAATATTTAGCTCAGGGGCATATGTGACTGTATAGATATTCTACTATGACTGGAATTTGTATGACAGAACTGATTCATGCTCTAGATCAGTCAACCCACTTCGCCAAAATAGACTAACTAATGAGAAGACTAATCAGTAGGTGTGTGCATTGCAATTATTTGCCAGTTGTTTATTTTATTAAGTAATTTGCTATTGAAGCTCAGTCAGGACTAATGGGGAAAGGAGGAATTGAACTAATACATGGTAAATACATTTAATTGACTTATTTTTGTCTGTTTTAAAACAGAATACTATAAACTTGCATGACAATATTTTTAAATTTCATATTGAAAAGGCAAAAAGATAAAAATGGCATGTATTACTGCTGAAGTAGATGTTAATTTGAATCAGTGCATGATTAACATTCTGTTGACCAATTTAGGGAAAAAAAATCCTATCAAAGAATCAAGGTTAGCTATAAATCCAACAAATACAGATTCCTACCCTCATATAAGCCCTGCTGACACAGAGCAACCCTAAATCCGATGTACCTGATGATGGGAGGAGCATCCTGCATCAGTATCTCTCGTTATTCCAACTGATTCATACGAGTTGAGCATCAACACAGCATTACTTAGAGCTGATATCATGTATACTGAGGGCTGGGCAAGATCATTCTTGGGAAGAACTGAGCAAGACTGTATTTCTTACTGGTGATGTTTTGTCTTGCCCTGTGCTCGCGTAACATTCAGCATTATGAGATACTAATCTTGAATGGGTCTCTGCCTGTTACCACAACAGTGAATAATAGGATCAATAACGATAATAACAGCAATAATCTTCTAAAAATTAGTCTAGATTTCATTTTGTTTGTTTGTTTCTGAGCTAAACATGATCAATCCTTCAGAAATATTACCAGGTCTTTCTGTTACCTCAGAACTGTCAGACAGAGCAGCCTTTGTTTTTCTGGAGTTCATTATGGAAAACGTCATAGCACCAACAGTCTTTGAATATAAATTGATCACTTGACCTTTCTCGCAAGTTGAATGGCAGATGGCTTTATGTTGAGCAGCGGCAACTCATCTTCCGATCAAAATGAGGTTAACCGAGTAAATAGCTCTTTCCTGGGGGTGTCGGGGTTTTTTGATACCTGGGGTTAACACCTTTATACCAATAGGAGTTTGTAGAGTTGATTTCTCTGAAATATACTATGGAAATAGTTTCCTGCTTCAGGTATGAGGCATTTATGTATTCTTCATTACCACATCCATTGGCAGAATTTTTTTGTAAAAGGTCATTGCATCAGCACTTGTGTTTCTTTATCACAGGCGATTTAGTAAAAATGAAACCAGTGTCCATATACAGTAATGCAGCCTGATGCTCTTGGCATCTGTAGCAAAATGTAATCAGGCAGTTCTGTGTGCACTTTTTGAAATATTCCTCAGTGCCACCATCTACTGAATACAAATGTTCACAGAGGATCACACTGTATGTAAACTTTACATATTGAACCTATTTGAAGATGAGTTTACAAGCCTATGTAAGGGCTCGACACAATTTTGGCTCCTACGCTCATGGCATCCCAGTCATTATTCCCTCCCCACGATGATTCGCACCACTTCAAAGAAGATGACCCCAGAGAACTCAGTTTGTGGAGAGGAATCTGTTTTCCACTCAGAGGTTTAACCAATGTCACCCTGTGGGAATAAGAAGACAAAAGATCATCTTTAAGATTTGTTGTCTAGACAAAACCAGTGTTTGATTCCAGAAGGTATTATTTCTTCATCAACTTTGTAGCAGCAGCTAAGGTAGCAGAATTGAAACAGAATGTCTCAGTTCCACCAAACTAACTTGTTGCCAGCAGAAACCAGACCTGATGTCTGCCCTCCAGTTTGCTCTGCTAGCTAGTTGGTAGAATGCCAAAAAATCCAGACATGGCTGGGCATCAGCTACAAAACTACAGTAAGATTATTTTTGCTTATTTTTAACCTAAAAAATGGTTGAGAAACATATATTCTCCCCTTATTAAGACAGAACTTAAACTCTGATGACAGAATTCGGAAAATAAAATCCCCCCAATAGAAATTTTTTCATGACCAGTGAATTCACTTATGAACTTTTCCAAGGGTGAAAGTCATTCCCAGCAACGTAGCAACCTCTGTCAGTTGGAGCACCTGTGCAGTAGAAGAAAAAACCAGGTGAAAATCCTGGAGGAGCCCATGTCTGACCTTGTCAGTAAGACGCAGAATGACTCGGTGACTTAGGATCCTGTCTCGATTTGGGTTCAAAGCTTACAGTGGTGACACCCAAGCGTAACAACTTTTGACAAATGGTTAAGAATATAAGTGGGAGGTTTCTGTTACTGTACTGGTGTAGCACCAGGGGCTCTGTCCAGAAGGTACAGAGGGGTGCCTGTGGGTGGAGTGAAAATCAAGTCATGACAGACTCTGATCACCAGGTACAAATCTCAGCAGTGCTACCTTAACAAAAAAATAGCTATCTTAAAAAAAAAAAAAAAAAGTCACCAAGAGGGTTTTGTTGCCGCTGTTTTCGGTGCGAGAGCGCTGTGCTCCTGGCTGCGTGCCCCTCACGCTGCTGTAGCGAGCGGGAGCAGCGGAGCGGTCGCTCCGGCTTCACCGGGGCGGTGACTCCGGCACCCCGGCACCTTGCCGCGGCGTTGCGGCTCCCGCCCGCCGCCGCCCCGGGGCTCCGCGCTCCCCGGGGCCGCTCCCGCCCTCGGGGGCGCTCGATGGCTCCGAGCCCGATTGCACCGCCCTGAGCAGCGGCGGCAGCGCCCGCCCCCGTCCCGCCCTCCCCCGCCGGCGGGCGGCAGCGGCGGCGGCCCGGGCGCAGGCCCCCACCGCCCCCCCGCGCCGGAGGAGGGCGGGCGGACGGACGGAGCCGAGCCCCGCAGCGCCGCCGCCGCCGCCCCACAGAGCGGCGCGGGAGCCTTGCGGCCGGCCGAGCCGAGCCGAGCCGAGCCGGCCAGGTACCGCGGGCGGAGGGGAGGAACGGAGGGCGCCGGTCCTGCCCCCACAGCCTCCGGGGCAGGCGGGGAGCGGGCGCCCGCGGGGGGGAGGAAAGGGGCGCGGGGAGCCCCGGCGGCCGCCTGGGCGAGGGCGTGAAGGCCCGGGGAGGGGCACGGAGCCCCCGGGGAGGGTAGGGCGGGAATGACCCCGCAGGGGTGCCACCCCGCACCCCCCCGCCAGGCGGGAGGGGATGCCCGTGCTCGGCGCGAAGTTGTGTGAAGGCGGGCAGAAGGGCTGAGGGGAGCCGGGGAGCTCGCTGAGGGGCTGGAGCTGCCCGAGGCCTGCGCCTGAAAAGTGCTCGATCACCCCGGAGGTGGGTGGGTGGGTGAGGCGGACAAGCTGGCTGTAAAGCCGGCGGCCGGGCGGCTCCCGGGCTCCCTCAGCCCGCCCCGCCCCGCGGCGCTGCGGGGCAGGTCTCACCCCCGTGAGGGGAGCGGGGAAAGCCCTTCTCGTCGCGGGGGTGAGGCAAGCCGGCCGAGTGTCGCCCCGCCAGGCCGCCTGGATGTCACGGGGAGGGGCGGGAGAGCGGTGGTTTGGGGTGGGCAGGAGTGGGGTGCGGGGTAGGCGAGGGGGGTGTTTGCCCCGTACGGGCCGGCGCAGGTCCGAAGACTGCAGGGACAGCAGGCGTTCACTTGGAGAGAGGCTGCATGGTTTTAGGGTCTGTTTTTACATTTACTTATATATCTTGGTAATTAAGGATATTTTGGGGGAAGGGTAGCAGTATTGGACATTCTGGTATGCAAAAATGTTATTTGCAGGCTTTTGCAGTTTGAATTCCTGGCTGTCCACATAGGACAACGAGCGAGTCTGTGCCGTATAACTGGTAAAAACTTTGCACAGAGATGTAAAACCTGTGAAGCTGCATTAGCGTTGACATTTCAGAATGAGGGAAAGAGTAACAGACATGATAAGTTTAGTTAAAATAAGAGTAAAGTTTATTGCGGTATGGGTGGAAGGGTGATAGAGGAGGAGGGCAGATAAGGCGAGTTCAGCTTTGTGCTTCTATAAATGAAATTTGACATTTTTGGAAGTTTGGATTCATTATTTGTAATGTTTCTTTAAGTCTGGGTTTTAATTTAGCAAGACTAAACGTTTATAGTTGTGGCCATGAATTGTACTAAACTTTTATTTTAGTCTCACATGCCAGAAATATTTTCACTGTCTTCAGAAATAGTCGAGCTATACAGTATGTTGTGGTGTTTTGCCACATGATGCACAATATTCTCAACTCCTGTATGAAATAACAATTGAGACCCCGAAGATAGATTACTTCTAGTTGTGTGCTGAATGGAGTTTAGGTTTCTTTTCCTTTTCCTGATAGTTTGACACAATGAAAAAGGGATGGGCGGAGGGAGGAAGCCGGTTTAATGTTACACTAAGTCTAGTGATATATTGAAAACTTGTGCTTGATTCTTGAACAGAGGGTTGGCTTTATTGTCAGTGAAGTATCTGAGTTACTGACTAGTTCACCATGTTGTATCCCAGCATGTCAGAAACTTTGTTAATCAATGCAGGATGATCTTCTGTTTTAAAATTCAGAACACCCTAATGAGGCAGGAGGTTAGAAACACCTCACAAAAACATTTTCAGATTGTAGGATGTTTGTTCTATTCAGTTTTTACCATTGCAGTTTTTACTGGGTTTAAGGAAGCAGAACCTTAAAAAAGACTTGAAATATGTCTGCATCTACATTGCAAACCAAAAAAAAAAGCATGAAATATCTATGCAGTTACATTTTTGGAGCTGTTTTGGAGTTTTCTTTGGGGAACAGCCATCTAAAACATCTAGAGAATCAACCATTGCAGTGAGAGATGTCAGTGATTTATGCCTGGACAGTGGTCTCTGATCTGCCAAACAAGAGTCCTGCAGAGTCTGCACCTGTGAGGGCTTCTGCTGCTGCTGATTTTCTGTGCTGGTGTGTTTCAGTGCAGCTGAAGTCTAGTCATAGTACTAGTTAAGCTACTACTATGACTATAATGGTTTTCGGGAAAAATAAGTATACTGTTCTGGGATTTCAGGATATTTTCAGCAGAAATTTCCTGTGGTTTAATTTAATGCTAAGCTAGACTGGATTCAGAGTTTATCGTAACGGAAAATCGGTAGCTAAAATCAGCTTGCACTTTGGATTATCCATATGCATATATATCACCTACTGTAAGTCAATTTAACATTTTAACAAAGAATTTAATTTCTCAAAGTTACTGTCATTGTGACAAATGACAGTACACTCAGTTTGATATATTTTGTCTATGTTGGATAAACAACATTGTCTACAATTTTGTCAGGAATAAAGCAGTGTTCAGACATGTTGTTAGGATTTAGGTAGATGCTTAGACTTCTGTGATTTTTGTGCACTTACCTTGCTATCACATGAGCTTTCAGACTTGCAAAGAAATAAACATTGTATGTGTTTGTGTTCAGACTGAAGATAGTTATTGCTTGTTGAAATTTAGTTACAAATTGGGGGGCGGGGGGAATCTTTTAAACTCACTTTGTCAGAATCAGACTTCCAGATGCGATAGTGTTTTTCTATTGGAAGCATTGGTTAATAATTTATATACAGTTTGCCAGGTTGCCTGTAAATAATGTTCTGAGGTCCCTGTAATGGAGCCAAGTTTATCTTTTGACTGAAACTTTCAGAAATGAACCTAACTAATATTCAAGATTTGTGGGTGCTAGGGGGGGACAGTGTGCCAGCAGTGCTCCCTGTGGAGCTCAGGAAATGGCTGGTTTATATTTCTCAATAACCTAATGTAATGGTTTCTTGGTTTCCTGGAATAGCTTCTTGTGTGGAGATAAAGATTAAAGTGATTATAAGAAACAGGAAAGCAAAGTGAATGTACTTTTTAACACGATGAATGAATGTCTTCCAAAATCTGAGTTTTTAAAAATGTCTTGAATGCTTTGCATTGCTAAAACAGCTATTGCATTTCCAGGCACTTTTTTTTCAGAGTACTTTTTCTCTAGTTATGTCAAGCTTTGTCCTCAAAACTTCACAGAAATCATTCAGCATTCCTAGAAGACATTGTCTTGTAATTTCTTTCACACTTCAGCAAATGTATATTGTGTTGTAGTTCTTATCAATGTCACCGTTATGTATGAGGGTTGTGGGTGGTCACATTCTTTGTGTGAATATTTTTAAAACCAGCAAACCCAGAACAAGGGTTCTGATAGATTTCACTTAGAACTTTGTTGCCTTAAAGCTTTGTTGCTTTTTCAGATACAGGGTGATTCTTCTAAAACTTGGAAATCAATAACATTTGATAAGCATTTTGCTAGGAAAACCAGTCATTTGGAACTGTTCCTGTGGGGGTAAACAAGTACTTTGTATGAGCATCATTGTTCCCAAAGCATCAAAATACAGCCCTTCTGTTTGGCAACACAGATGAAAGTAGCTGGGAAACTAACAAGAATTCTGTTTGGACTGCTTAATATTTGTTCTTTAGCACAGTGTGAAATGTTATATGAACACAGCAAGACCTACATGGAAGGTGCAATATGTGAAGATGCACTTGGATTGCATCTTTAACAAGTATCTGCATAACTGCTACCAAATTTTCAGTGGTAGAATAGATAGATAGTTTTCCTGGGGAAAATTTCTTCATCTAGAACACTGTTAAGCGGAGAGCCTGAAAGAAAGGGGTCTTGTTTCAACATCTATGATTTCAGAATCATGTTTCTAAGCTGGATAATTACATACAAAACTACAACGTTAAGTGGAAGTTGTCCTAGTCTGAAATGTTCAGCAGTAATTAAGAGGAAATGGATGGTTGTGTAATAATCTGTTATTTTTTGCTGGTCTTAGTGAAATAGATTCTTCGGGATAAACATGTGATGCAAGTGTGTACATATTTTTATTTAAAAAGGAAGATAGCTTGATTTGTGAGTGGAACTGAATCCCTTCATAACACAGAATATGCAATAAAACAAGAGCACTCAACTGCGAAATTTACTATCTGGTGCATTTTTCACATGCTAGTGCACTTAAAATCTGATATTAAAAGTTACAGTTCTGCTCGATTTGTCTGAAAATTTTGGATACCTCCAAAATACTTTCGTGGCCTGGTATTCTTTTTCCATGTGCTTTGGTTCTTGGTGTTGTGATGACTTTGTCTTGTGGCCTGTTCTTGCAAACTGATGTCGAACATCACTGTTAGTCTTCTCCATGCTTGGCTTCAAATTTCCCCACTGCTGACCAATGTAACATAACACTGCAGAATACCTGGCATTCTTATGGCAGTATATTAATTTTGGATGAAAAGCAATCAAGTCTATTTGATGCCAAGGAGTAATTTGGTCCAAACTGATGAGACTGATCACTGATAAATTCAAGCGTGTGTGTGTATGCATTGAAAGACTGGGCTCTGGTTTCATAACTTCTTCGTAGTGTTCCTCATCAAGGGTTTAATCCATTCAACATACCAATGCTTCTGCTAAAGAAACAGTCTTCAGGGGAGTTAACTTCCTCTTTTTTTTTTTTCTTCCCCTTTTTCCCCCCTCCTCCTCTTGGTGGCTTGGTGCTGAAATGCCCTAAATTTGCTTGCCTGTTTTCTTTGAAACTACATACAAGAAAGCAGTGAAAGGGCATATGAAATTCTCAGCTTTTTTTTTTTTTTTTTTTTTTTAGTTGAATGAGAGGCCAAGAGTGATTAGCACTGCTGAACATAACAGTCTGTACACATTTTATGTCGGGACCAGCAGTTACCTGCCATTGCTTCATGTGGCCCTGTGGAATGAAAAATTTAAGGCTTCTGTATATAGAAAAAAGGTACAAGTTGGCTGAATGCTGAGAATCCTGCCACACAAAGAATACTGGAGTACTGGCATACTTATGCTGACACTTTTATTTACTTTTGCCTTCTCTTACTGAAGATTTTGAGGCAGACTTGGCTTCTCTGTTATTTGGTAGCAGTTTGTAGAAGTCAATAAGTAAACAAAGGCTACCCTGTCTTTCAAGTAACACCTGTCTCTAGCTGTTGGATATTTCCACTTTAATATATTTTCAGTGTCTAAACTCTAAGCTCATCTGAGCTGGATTTTTGGTTCTTTTTTATTTCTTATCAACTTATTAAGATTCTACCATTGTAGTTTATTTAAATTAGATTATTTTTATGTGTGCTACAAATTTTAGCTAGATTACAGCTGAAGATAACTCAATTCTTTGTTCCCTGGACAATCAGGTCTCCTGTTTGAAGTCTCTGGGAGTTTGATCCTGCACTTTTTGCCTTCTGCAGATATCCCTGCCTCCTTATGTTTGCCTACTAGCACAAATGATACACTGTAACTATTGGACTTCGGGCTGTATTTCATTCCTTTGAGGCTGAATTTGGCTGGTGCTTTAAGGCGGTTTTTCAGCCCAGCTGGCGAAAAGAGCATCATACTCAGTTTCTCTTGTCAGAAGTAAGCCCGAGGGAGCTGAGCAGGAGTTTTGTTTATGTTTGGGAGACACTCTAAACAGGTATGTGCAAGGGCTTAACACGGGCTTGAGCATCGATCCTTTTGCCATGCGCTCAGCTCAGATGCATGGGTAACGATCAGCCCATTAAACTTTTAAAACAGTGCTGCAGGAGTAACATTGATCTGAACTGTTAACGACTAGAACTAAACGTGTCAGGCTGGAAGGCTTTCTCTTAAAGGTATTGGTTCCCTTGTTAGATAAATGATAATAAATCTTGCTTTCTGAGGAAAAAACCGTGAATTTGAAGTCAGTTAAAGTACTACTGCGATGCAATGAAGAACAACTTGAAGCTAATGAACATGCTTCAGCTCTGTTTTTCAGCAGTGTGTTGGTTATGGCATTGATTGTGTAATCAGCCCAATGGCAGCTGTTATGAAACACTGGTAATTATTACTGGTCACTTTTTAATCTTACTCATTACTGTTAGTCATTACTTTTTACTATTAGTCATTACTGGCAATGAGTAATAGTGATAATTTCTTAGAAGAATAATGTCCTTTTTACTTCTCTGCTAGACTAGTCTTTCGTACAAAATTGAATCCACAGGTTTATTAAATTTATGCTTTATATCAGATTTAACGCAGAATTATTTTAATACTTGTGAAATTAGAAAAATATAAATAATTATTATTAAGGTAAGTTAAACAGCACTTGATTTTCTTCACTACATAGCAAATGTAAAGGACCTAGATCCTCATCTAGATTGTATACTAGATCCTCATCTGAGTATCATGCTCAGAGAGCTGAAGTTGATCTGATTTCTGTTTGAGCAGCACTTGTTCCTGGCAAAGAGAAACAAACTGCTGGAACAATGAGAGATCAACTGTGAGAAATCTTAAAAGAAAATAAATTTCTAAGTACATACTTGATCTGTGTGGTAGTTTCCATTACTTGTGCTAATCTTGAAATAATGAATCATAACTTAGAAGCTTAATCTTTTTAGTGAGAGATCAGTTAGAGTCTGCTTTATTGCAGAATACTTTTTTTTTTTTTTTAATGCAGAGGCAAAATATGCCATGGGGTGGAAGGAAGTGGAAAAGTAAAATTCATTAAGTTGCCACTATTGCTCATAGCTTTTAATTTGTTGTGTGTTTATTTTTTTCTTCCATGTGGAAGAAAGACAAGTGTATGGACTGCTTCCCTCAGGTTTTAGCATGAGGATATTGCCTATCTCAGAACAAACTTGATACATATTTGGGTTTCTTGGCTCTGTTATAACTGTCATGGATGGTTGGTTCTCATATTTTAAAGCCAGTTGCTAAAGGCAGCTATTCAGATTGGTTTTACCCTGGTTCAGTCACCTTGTTTTTTTTAAGAAGATTATAAGTCCCTTTTTTCTCTTTGCAGTTTGTCAGGAACTTTAGAAACTCAAATGCTATTGCATTTTAATGCTTGATGCACCCTATATTCCTTTCAATTTACAGGGCAGCATTCCATCTAGTGCTTGTTCTAAGAGCTTTTCTGAGCTCTTTTCTGATCAGTCTTGAACAATCCTGCTTGCCAAATTGGCAGTTGGCAAATGAAAATTTTTTCATCAGTAATAAGTAGGAACAACTTCTGCCTTGTCCAATAAATCTTTGTGACAGTTTTGTAGCATAGTATAAAAGTAAAATAAACTTTCCTCATAGGAAAGAAGAGGGGTTTTTTATCTGCTCTTGTAGCACTGATGGGAATGTAAATCTTGTAATTACTTAAGTCATCTAAAGACAAAACCAAAAAGATAGTGCATGAAGATGAAAGTGAAGATTTTTTTTATCATGTATGCCTTTTCATTTTTGCTGATGGCATAGCATGTGTTTCAGTCAATAAAACTTCACATTTATTTCTCCAGATTTCTTTTTTCAGATTGAGAGGGATCAAAATTGTAACACCAGGGGAAAGGGACTATAAAATAATTCAACATTTTTAAACATGGGTTTCATGTAAATATAGATGCATCTTTACATGCTTAGGTTGTGTTTGCATCAGTTTACTAGTGCATGATGATGTTCAAGAAACCGTAATACCTACAATGGTTGGCATAACAGTCTTTCATCATGCTTGCTGAGCCCACCATGTGGCTATACCATGCCTCTAATTAGAGCAGAGTTGCATCCATGTCTGGCTGGTATGTTTAGGGTTGATGTTTCCTTCTTCACTTAGAAATTTCCTAGTAATATCTTAAAGAGCATATTTAATATTAATCAAATGTAGCTTGTCCCCACATTCTGTGCTTGTGTTCTGTTTTGCATAGCCTTTTGCATTGTTCTCCAATTTGACTAAAACCAATATGCAACTAATCTTGATTCCCTACATTTTCGCTTTTCTTCTCACAAGTTTGTATGCCTATGCCCTTTTATTATTTTTATTTTTGAGGCTTCATAAGTATTCCTGGTGTGCAGGCTTACAGCTCATTAAAGAGAGTCTCAGTAAGTGTTTGGGATAAGCTTTTTGCATAGGGTGAGAGGATACTGCTTTGTATGTAGCTTTATGGAACCAAAGTTTGCTTGTTGACTAGCACTGGAAAGATCAGGTCTGTGATTTTTTTTTTTTTTTTTTTTTTCCCCCCCCTGCATGGGCAGTTCTCAGTTTCTACAAAACTAAATCTTGCATAATAAACAATCAACCTCTGTAATTCAGATCTGATAGTTTTTTCTTTGAGAAATGATAGTGTTTCTAGCCATGTTAGCAGGTGTTCATTATAAAGATCAGCAACTATACCATAACATTTTTCTTTTTTAATTTAGACTGAAAGAAAAAAAAATCTGGATTATTTTTGCAAATGTGTGCTTATACAGTAGAAGTGTCTCATTTAGAAATGAGTTACAATAATGTCAGATGGGGTGGCTTAGGGCTTTGTCCAGCCAAATTTTAAAACCCCCGAGGGTGAAGGTTCTGCAGCCTTTTGGCACCTTTCCCAGTGGTTGATAATCCTTACAGTGAAAATCTTTTTTTCTTCTATCAAGTTGAAACATGTCTTGTTTTAATTTCTGACACTTCTTGTATTATTCCCTCCCATACACCTCAGTAAAGAACCTGTCTTCATCTGCTTGGTAACCTTCCCTTGTGAAGGTTGCTGTTGGGTCCCCTTGAGCCTTCTTGTCACTAGGCTGAACACTAGTTCACCAGGCTGAAACAAGGTTTAGATTACTTCAAAATCTACATGTACTTTTGATTTGTTTTCAACTTCAGTCTTTTAAAGACCCATTGAACAGTGATTACTTTTAAGATAGCATGCAACCTGTAGTTCATGTCCTGCCAGACTGAGTTGAAGTTGAGTGAGGTTTAAAAGGGAAATGTTTTTTGCCCATTGATACTAGTATTAAAATTCTATCTGGGAACTGGGAGAACGGATTGCTAATGCTCATGTCTTGTTATATCCATAGTATTGTCCATTAATTTTTCAAAACAGTTGATTCACCTTTGCCAGCTCTGCTGGTTGTTGATTTTGACATGGATGCTGTCAAGTTGTTTATGACTTAGTGATAAAGATATGGTCATCTGTGATAGCATTCCAGACTAATATAATAAATATTTTACACCTATGCTTTTTCAGATGTATAGAAGTAATGTAGGTCTTATGAAGGCACTGGAATCATCTTCCTAGAAAATAATTATGGTGTTATGCTGTTTGAGCTTACTTTTTTTTTGGTTTAGAATTAAACTGAGTTAACAAAACAGGAATAAGAGAGGTGGTATCAGTAGTGAAATGAACCAAATTGTATGGTGAATATGATGGGTCTGCCCCATTTAAATGTAATCTGTGAAGAGCTAATAATATTTATGGAGCTCCAGTCTAGTGCCTTTTTGGTGAGCTATTACTTAATAAAAATTGTCAGTATTGCAAGACTTTGAAATTCTTGTTTTCTGTAGAACAGACACTTGTATCTCATCTGTTTTCCTAAAGTTGATCTTTGTGTTAATTCTTTTTCTAGAAAATCAAGTTCTTGACATTCTTTATCCAAGAACCTGGAGCAGCAGAGAGGCAGTTTTTACAATGAGGATAAATTATCTGCTAGGTAAGTTAGGTGCCAATCTCTGGCAACAATCTGATTTTTTCAGCTGGGGCAAACAACTATGAGTTGTAATCCTCAGCTGGGTATGTAAGTTGTATCAGTTGCTGTGGTAGTAGGTGATTTAGAGATAGTAGACCTTGGGACAGGCCTTGGGTGAGGAAAAAAGGAGTGTTTGTCACTTGTACATGTAATTTCCACACTGAGCAGTGATGAAACTCTACTCAACTATGTAGTCCTACTTTTTTTTGGTATGTTGCAAAAAATGTGAGGATAAAGTCTGTGAGTGTTCTAGGAGTGAGTTAACTGGTACATTGTGAACGTCTATATACCTAGGCAGATAAAATATATATAGGTATAATGAGCTATGTATGTTTATCTCTTAGTGTGATGCCCCTCTTAGTATGTTTATCATCATAGTGTGATGCCTTGTCAAGCTGCCTGGTATTTCAGGTAAATTGGAAGTAACTTCATTATAGTAAATTAGATGTGACTAATTTTCTTTGTGAGTAAATTTTACATAAGAATGTGTAAAAAGTAGTAAAGGTAACCTTCTGCTGTGCGTTTGATGACAACCCAAGTATTGAATTATTTACCATTGCTTTGTATTGCTCATTTACTTTTTGATGGATCATATTACACTATAATATTGTTACTGCATTGGCAGAAATAGCTGTTCAGCAGTCTCAGTGACCTCTGGAAAGGATAATTTGTTTGGGAGTTTAAAATATGGTTGACGTTTTACCAGAGTCTCCTTGACTGTTTCTGATTGTGAAGTGTACAGAAAACTATGTTTTGTAGTCTGAGGCTACATGGCATTTAAATAGTGGGGAAAAAAACATGTTATCATTAGAAGTATTTTGCATCTTGGTTTGCTTCTAGTTATGCTTATTGACAATGTGGAAATTCCAAAAATGTCCAAGACACATAAGTAAAACATAACTTCTTTTGAACTCCGAGTTTTTTAAACATTCTTTTCTCAGCTTTGGGGTTTTTTTGAAAAAAGACAGCGTTAGAGGCTCATTCAGCAATGAAGTTCTGTTTTTTCTTTATGCCTTGCTTGGCACTGAGAATATATAAAGTGTTAGAATAATATGTTCGCATTTATATTTGTGAATATAATTAACAGGAGTTTGTTAGGTGTAGGTTACTGCCGTTGCTGCACTTAGTTCTAGATGGCAGAAGTCATTACGTTTGGGGCCAGTTGGTCATTACTTTCATATGTACTCATGACCAGGTGCTAGAAAACCTCACTTCATGCAAAACAAAAGGAAGAAAAAATAGTAGTTCAGTAAGAACCCCTCTGATAAATTCTGAAGTATATTTAACTTTAATTAGTATATTACATAAATATCATTATCTCATTTCCAAAAACATTAAGTATTACGAAATCCACCTAAATAAAACTAATGTAATTTTAAAAAAAATTATTTTTAAGTTTTCCTTTGAAAATTTAGTTTTAATAAGCCAAACATGAATATAATATGATTGCTGACTCTGGTATTTTTTTTTTCTTTTTCTGTTTAGGTGTTCAAACTTCTGATTCAGTCACCAGATACTAATGAGGGACAAAACCTGACTGATTAACACAGTTCTGGTAGTTTGTCGGGCTTTTTTTATTCTGTGGTATTTGAGGAAAATTTCAAGGAATGGAGTTAGCTCACAGTTTACTACTTAATGAAGAAGCGTATAATCAGCTTGGTGAATCTCAAAAAGCAGAGTTCGTTTTTGAATGGTTACGATTTTTAGAAAAACTTTTACCAGTGACTAGCAGAGTAAGTATAATGAGACTTGAGAAGAAAAGCACATTATAGAGCTATTTCTCTCTGTCTTTTTTTGTTATTTTGTTTAAAAACAAAGAGTGGTATTCAATTTCATTTGCTTCATGTCTTTTATGTACACACAATGAAAGTATGTGTAGTGTTAGCAGCAGGCTTCTGAATGTTACAAGTTTTTGGTCACAGCCCTTCAAGTAACAGAGCCACTTGTCCAATGAAAGGAATTGTTAATTTTTTCTTTTTTTTTTTTTGTTAAACTCAGATTATTACTGCAAGTTTTTGCAACCCCATGATGAAGAATGGCAGTCATGTTTCCACCTAGCACGGCACAATTATTTGGTAGTTCTCTAGGAAGCAAGCATGTAACAGCTTTCTCTTTGCTTTTTATTTTCATAATCAAATGATAAAAGATCTGTTTCCAGCTAACTCTCCAATTGTTTGGTTCACCGTTTAGTGTAGATTAAGTAGGATATGTGGCTATGTTACAGTAAACCAAGCTAGATAATGCTATTTAAGAGTTATTTGTGTTAAAATATGTAAAAAATACAGTGCTAGGCTCTTTTTTGTAGAGCATTTAAAAAGATTGATATGAGACTAAAATAGATGATTGCTTTAAGGGAATTTCTTTCCTTTCTAATGCTCAACTTTTTGAAAATGCCCAAGTTCTTCTTTACTACTTAAATTACTATATTTCTATGAATTGTTTTATTTTAAAACAGTCATAAAAGCAGCAAGAAAAGGCAAGTTTGTTTTAACAAGATATAACTGTACAAATGCCATAGGGAAAATTCACTTGAAATGCTCCTAGAAAGAATTATGCTCTGAAAAATGTGATTTTTTTTTTTTTTTTTTAAGAAGAATAAAAATAGTCACATATTTGAGATGGCTTTTCTTTAAGTAGAAAGGTGCAATAAAATGTTAATTTTTAATTAAGAATGTCAGATGATCAGAATGGTAATAATGAAAGTAAAGATAATTAGTAATAATGAAAAGTAAAGGTAGTATTAATTATTTTTAACTAACTTTTAAATTTAACTCAATTTTAACTGGTTACTGATTTCATTTCCAGGCTGATATAAGGGAAAATCAGAAAAAACTGGTTGAACAATTGACTTCTTTATTAAACAATTCACCAGGACCTCCTACCAGACGGCTTGTTGCCAAGAATTTAGCTGTACTTTATAGCACTGGAGACACTTTTTCTGTTTACCAAACAATTGACAAATGCAATGAACTCATTCGGAGTAAAGATGATTCACCAAGTTATCTGCCTACGAAACTGTAAGTATTTTTTTTAACCCCAAACTTCAAATCCAGTAATAACAAGACAGACAGATCTATGTGGTGAGAGGTTAATGTAGGAGAGGGCATGCTCCCTCATTTCTGCCTGTTGTCCGGTAGAGCTTTGTACCATATGACACACACAATTTGGGAACCTCCTTGATTAGTATCATTATTGTGGGTATATCTAGCTGTGAACAGTAATTTTTTTCTTTGGTATTACATCTCTAACATTTTTAGACTTCAAAGAGAAACTGAATTAATCTGAAACCTGAAAGCAAATTCAAATTACCTCTAGGTATTATAACAATTTTATTTTAATCGTTTGGTATGCTGCCTTCAGAACAGAATTATGAGTGGTTAAGTACTTGTGTAGCATTTTATATATTCCTTCCTGTGTCTTTACTGGAAAATTTTGACTAAGAAGTTGGGCTGCATGTTAGGGAGAAAAAAATTGCAGTCAGTACTTTACGACATAAATTGCCCTTGAAAGTTTAATAAGCTTAAAATATTTTTTTTCTTCCTTAACAAGAAATTTCTTGTTATGATTCACATAAATATAACATAAAATCAATCACATGCAAATGTTTAAAAATCACATTATTTTTGAAGCATTTAATGCAGAGGCAATTTGGTGGCTGATGGGAGTCAGAGTAGGCTGTGTATGTTAGAACAAAATTTGACCTACCTAGCTAGCTAGTATTTACTGGATCCACTGGAAAGAAATGCCTTGAGTGATTTGAATTTATTTAGGAGTGTAGGAATGCTTAACTTACTGCTATCATTCAGAACTATAATGACCACAGAATACTTTAAGGTAATAAAGCATAAACTGGCATCAGTTTACTCTATGTTTTTGTTCTGTGAGGGGACAAAACCAGTTTGCAATACATATTGCAATACTGAATAAACCATGCTTTATAGCACGTCAAACAAACACTGCTTGTTACAAAAAAAGATGAAGAAAGCTTTTCATAAGTAACTTATTTAACATTAATAAAAGAAAAAAAACCATTTACCTGCATCTGAGTTCACTACCACGGGATACATAATAAAACAAAGAATGTGGTAGCATTAGATTTTGTATGTGTACATCAGGAACCAAAAGGGTAAAAGACAGTTGGTGATCTCCAGCCAGACAATTGAAAATCAGGACAGAGAGAATACCAGTAATAGAGTTATGATGGGACAGGTGTTGGAAAAACAAAGAGAAGGTAATAATAGTGCTGAGAAGAGCAGTAAAACAGACAAATACAACTCCAGGTACAGAATAGAGTTACTGAGTACATTTTTTAAGCCAACTGTGAAGCTGGATATAGTTAGTTAGAAACATCTGAAGTGTTTGTAATTAAACACCTAAAGCCTAGCCAACAGAACAGAGAAATGTGAACTGCTACTGCAGGATGTGAAACCAAATCTTAAAGTGCAGAGATATTATGAATAACCTTAATTCCCGAAACAATGCGAAACTTTCACTATAGTGAAGAAAATTTAAGAGAAAGGTAGAGATAGTAAAACATCATTGTGCATTAATGATGCAGTATACAAAGCAGAGCAGAATCTATATTCTTCCTTTGCTTCACATGCTAATCCTGTTTCGTAACAACCCAAGTGAAGTCTCCTGAAAATAGATTTTTGCAAGGAGTCAGTTGTATTTTCCAATACTATAATATTTTTTTGTTTCCCTCTTGTTCCAGTTGACCACTTCTTCAGTCTTTTGAGTAAAGAATAAATTTGCTATAAAGGGTCTTAGTCCTGCAAAGTAATTTATTGCTATACTACTGGCTCCTCAACAGTGAATGCGTTAACATTATAGGAGAGTTGGAGTATGGGACAGAACTCTGTGGGTCTGCCTTGCTTTGGCTGCTAGATACCACACTGGAGGAAGAATCTCCTCCATCTCCTATGATGTCAACATAGCAAGGAGGGATGATGGCAGTCCATTGGCAGTAAGGCAGAAATGGGAAAGACAGACAGAAATGGCAGATATCCAGAGTCAGAAGGCAGAGAAGTAGCAGGGGGAAGAAAGAGAGAGGTGGCAGTGTTCAGAATCTTGCTGGGTATGTAAGCAATAGTGAGGAGAGGAAATAAGAGATGTAGTGGAGAAAAAGGTAGCAGTAAAATATGGTTTATTTCAAAAAAGGTTTGGAAAAGGGATTTCTTACAGTACTGACACTGAGACAACAGGCTACAGAAAAATAATTGGAACTATAGAACTCTTTATTGAGTAAAATCTTTCATCTTGGGGTGCAAGTATATGGAATGCTTGGTGTTCAGTAAAGAAAGGCTGATTTCTTTTCATTTTTTTTTTTAAAAATCTTGATTAAAGTGTTGTCTTTGTTTGCCATCTGTCCTTATTTAGTGTACATGCCCATGTTGTCTGGTAGCAACACTTCACCATCATTGTTTACAATATGTTGCTTCACTTTAAATATGGTTTCCAGTGAATTTTTCTCTTATCTCATAAATTAGCATTTTTCTTCTTGCATATAGGTGGAAGATGGAAATGTTTTAGGCAAGCATTTTAAACAGAACCTTAGGTGCTCATCTCCTACTAAAATTTAGTGTGTTGTGAATGCTGTATCAGATCAGATAAACAGGTCATGTAGTGTGAATACAACTTATTACTTGAAATTACGAAGTTTTTAAAATATCCACTAGGGCTGCTTTTAAACCATAAGCATTTTGAAAGCATTTGGCTGGTCAGCAAACTTCCATAGCTGATCTTAATGCTATTTTACCAGTGTCTCAGTTCTGCATTTTCATTTGTACCTCTCCAAGTACAATTGTTAAAGCAAAATTTGAGAGAAAACAACTTAAACGTATCAGAGTCATATATCAAAACGGAGGTATGCTGCCAAGGAGGAAGAAACACAGGCAGAGAGGCTTTTCCATGCAAAACTTGTATAAATTTACAGGCTTCCTTGGAAACTTCTGTCTGTTGTGATTTGACAGATAAAGTGACTCAATAGTACAGTTTGGACCTAGTGAAGAAACATTTGTAGAAAAAAGAAATAGACAACTAGGGTCATGATACAATTCTAGAAGGCAGTCAGAAACTCTTCCTAAGTCCTGTGCTTTTATAGAAACTTAAATATTGATGTGCAGAAGTAGGTGGATTCTTATCTTCAGTTGAGTAGGTGCTACTCATCAACAAATATAGCCACTTGGTTGCTAGAAATCCCTGTTCAACGCTGACTGACTCTTTCATATGATGCTTAAACGCATGGTGGTACAATCAACCATGTAAGAGTGTTTGAAGTTTATATCATGATGTAATAAGGTAGTTCTGGTTTGGTTTTCTTTTGTATGTGTTTGTTAAATATTCTTTCTCTGGATTATGATCTGAAATATGTATTATTTAGTCTTGAAGCTAATTAAAGAGATTACCTGTGACCATTGGATGATCAGTTTAGTAGTAAGGTGGTGCAATAGTAATTTTATGCCCAGCCACACAATGAATAAAATTAAATTCCAAACTGTTGGTGTGTACTGAGTTGGATAAAAGCGATAATGAAAAATGTTGCTTTAATGAAAATAGGATTTTGGTATGATAAGAGGTAAAGAATATTGATTTTGTTTTTCTTATTATGCTTTGTCATTTAGGAAATTACTGTTAATATTAAATGCATTTTTTTAATTAAGAAGGTGTCAGTATGAGATTTTAAAATTCTTTATGTGAAACTTGAATTCAGTTGGGGAATAAGTAAAACGTTGTTTTGTTGAAGGGGCTGCTAAGCAGTGTCACTGTATATTTAGGTAGATCTGGCCAAAGAGCTGAAAGCTGATTAAAGATATACTTTCTTTTTTTCCTTGTATTTATAAAATTAATTGGTTTAGTTATAGATCTGTCAATACAAAAGCAAAGTGTCTTCCTTAATTATTCAAAGACAAACACTCTTTAATTAAGCAACTGTTTTTCTTTATTTCTGGGATTTTTTTGGTTAATATTTAGCAATTTTTGCTTTTGCTAAAGGAGATGCCGATGAGCACACAGACTCCAGTTGTCGGGTATTTCACCTGGAAACTAAATTCAGAATCTGTGTGTGATGAAAAGGACATTGGCTTACGTGTTTATTTCCTTCAAGGTGTTTCTTTATTATGTATTGTTATACGTGAATGCCAGAATTTTAATTACTAGACCACTTGCAGTCTACTATTGACCACTGAGTTGTAAATAAACCTGTCCCCGGCTATTTCTAGCAGTATCTGCTGTAGCACAGTGCCATAGACTTCATGAGGCAGAGGATGCTTAGTTAGAAATTAATGTTAACCTTTAAAGGTGGATATGAAAATTGTATTCCTATTGTAAAATTTATTGGAAGATTGTATTGCCTGAATTCTTGTATTATCCAAGTTATTTTGCCACCCCTTGTATGTGCATTTCTCCTAGAGTGTATATGCCACATACAGACCTTCTTTTTTCCTTTTGACAATCCACTTAGCTTTTTGGGACATTCTATTTAGTTATTTTGTTGTTTGTCCATTGATGATGTTAGTTGTCTTAATCCCTTTCATCTGTTACTGCATCCATTTTCACACGTCTTTGGATTTGCTTTTGTTTTAGTGCTGCGGTGGTATGCTTGGGCTATTTATACAAAAAATTGGGAAGAATTTTGGGAAACAGTTTTACTGACACCGTTGGGAATGTACTTAAAGCAATGAAGAATGCAGAGGTATTGGAATAGCATGTTTAAAAAAATAATAGGATGTTTACTGTTGGTAGCTGGACCAATGAATAGGAGAAAGTACCTGATACCAAAATATGGAAAAATTGTGGAAAATCATAGGATAAAAATCAGTGTCTAAATTCCTAAGAATTACTAGAGAGTTAATGGATTATGTCTATAAAAGGTTGATCATAACTATTCTCAATCTGATTACACAGAAGAACTTGATAAACTAGAAAATTTAATTGCCTTATTAATGAGAACATTTTTGCTCCAGCAAACTCATGTTTTGAATTTTAAACTGTTAGTGAGTACTTTCCAGTAGAACATAGAATTACTATTTTCACTTGCTTATAGAGTTATAGAGCAAGTTGTCTGCTTTAACTCACTTCAGCATAAACAGATCTCCAGAAGTGTAAAAGACCCAAACCACTGTTTACCTATTTCAGTAGTTGGTATTTTGTATTACCAAGGAGCTTAGGGTTACAAAACTTTAACATCTCTCTTTTTCATTTTTAAGTCTCAAGGTCGTTATGAAATCATGCTTAGTTTGCAAAATATATTAAATGGTTTAGGAGCTGCTGCTATCCCCTGTCATAGAGATATTTACAAAGCTGCCCGATCATGTCTGACGGATCGATCCATGGCAGTTCGCTGTGCTGCTGCAAAGGTAAAGTGCTCTAATAGCTGTTTTTATTAAGTAAGTTCCCTAAATAAAATTCTATTTTAATGGATGATGAACACAGCAATAAATACATTGTTTGCTTATCTTTATTTCTTTGATGTTGTCTTGGCAGCAAAAATTCAAGTGATTTTAGTATGAAGCAACATGCTTATTTTGTTAGGGAGAACTCTGTGTATTATGTAGCACACTAAAATTTTTACTGAGTGCTTTTCCATATCAAAACATTTTTATTTCCCTTTTTTGTCTAGTGTCTTCTTGAACTTCAGAATGAAGCAGTATTTATGTGGAGTACAGACCTGGATAGTGTTGTGACCTTGTGTTTTAAATCCTTTGAAGGTTCCAATTATGATGTACGATTAGCAGTTTCAAAACTTTTAGGCACAGTATTGGCTAGAGCTCTAACATCTAAACAGACAACAGGTAAAGTATGTACTTTGTTTGCTGATTCCTCATCTTGAAATCTGTCACGTGATTAGAAACTCCTGTGTTCTGTTGAAGCCTGAAGTAAAATCACAGCGTAAGCTTCATCTGGCTGTTTGTATCTCTGGTTTGGTCTTTTTTGTAACATTTTTCTTGTGAAGTGCTGTGTTTTTGGTTGTGTTAACCTATGTATATACATATATATCTAAATAAAATCATAAAAAAGGAAAAGTATTTGATAAAACTATATTTCTGTGTTACAAGATTGTCACTGTATGGAGAGAAATTAGTAGCCTCAAGAATTTAAAGGCAAGATTAATTTAAGTAGTCTAGAAAGCACTAAGATTTGAGAGGGTGTCTCTGTCAAACTAAAGAGCTAAGGATCTCTTCAAGCTGTTTTTCCACAATCATCATTGACATCTGGATTGCCTAGCAGTACAAAAGCGATCAGAAGCAGAAACAAGCATGCAGTTTTGTTCACTCAACAGACCATGTAACAGTTCTTGCTGACAGTACTTGATCTAACTGAAACGTCCTGGCACAAAGTTAACATCTCCAATCTTGTGTGTCATTCAGACCGGGCATTTTTAGTCCAATCTTAGGAGCCTAAAGCTAAATCTCTAACTGTAATCTAAGCTAAATATAACAGGATGCAAAGTAAATGTGATTTAGACTATTTGTTGTGCTTTTAATGGCATCAGAGAAGACCTTCAGTGCAGTAAGCAGCAAATGACAAAATTACATGCCTTTAAGCCCAGCTTACTGCCTTTTGAAATTCTTGAGTCTGTGTTTGCATTGGAGACTCTAAAGTCTTGAGTTATAAGTTATTTTTCTAAGAATCTTTTGAAGAAAATTATTGTGCTACAGAAAACAATCAGCACTTCTCTTTTCCCAATAAAATAATAATAAAAAAAATACTCTGGCCTCTTTATAGACTCAGTAGTTTAATCTTTGTGAGCAACATAACTGTATTTCTAAAGTGCTAAGTTAAGGTTATGTAAGAAGCTCATCAGCTGTTTGGTTGGTTATTTTAAATTATTTGTATTTATTTTAGTTATTTTTAGTTAAAAAGAAGTTGGAGCTAAGTGAGACAGAATTTAGGTGGGGGCTAGATGGGGCTGAGGAGAGGTGAAGGGAGCAGTACATGAAGTGCATAGTCCTGAAGTCTCTGCATTGTATCTGATAACCTGCTGATATTGGGGTTCTCTTATTAATTTTTTTTTGGACATGATTATCTCAAATTCTCTCATTCCTTTTCCCATCTCAGTACTTGGAAGAGGATGAAAAATGCAGTGAAAATTTTAGGTCACTTACTTTGCACAGTGTGCAGTCATCATGCTGACTTTGCACACACATGTCCCAGCATGTATGTTAAATGAACTTTCTATCAAGAAACAAAACAATGGAATAGGAATTAGGGATAAATAATTTTCCTAGAAAATTATTGTCATTCTTTTGGAGAGCTAATTTAATATTAAGGTGAGATGCTTTTTTTCTAAGAGAACATGTAGCTGTACACTTATCTGGCTAAGCATAACAGTAAGGTTGTCTGCCCTGTCTGGAGTTTGGAGTAGAGCATTGTCTCTGACGGTAAGCTGGAATCAGTTAGAGTCAGGGCTTTCATGAAGTTTTGTGTGGTAGGAGTTGGCCGTACAGACCTTTTTGCAAAGGGAGCTTAGATTTAGATGGTAAATACTGAGGGAGGGTAAATGTATGTATACATACCAGGTGATGACCTAAACTATTTCAAGATAGCTGAAGCAGAAAAACTTGAGAAATATTGTGGTTCACTGGAGCACTGAGTCCTAAAATGTCTTTGTTTGTGTTATGAAATTATGCTCAAACAGTATTTGGATTTGATTGTGCTACTGAATTTGTGCAAATTGTTTCTTCTAAAATGTAGCAAGTTTTACAGAGCTAATCCTCTAAAGACTTACATGTATTCTTAGCATCCATCAGGCATAACTTCCGTAGAATCTCTTTGGAAGAAGTGATGGAGCTACTGGGAACTGGATTTCTGCGCGGAAGTTGTGGATTTCTACGAGCCAGTGGTGATATGTTGAAAGGGACCAGTTCAGTCAGCAGAGATGTTAGAGTTGGAGTCACCCAGGTTTGGATTACGTTAGTTATGATTTTCTGAGATTGCTAAACATTCTGAATATTTTGCTCTGTTTTGCTCTCCATATATCTCTTATTTCATCCTTTTTTGTATCTGTGACAAAATGTATGTACTTTAAAATAAGGATTTACCTCTTGAGTTATGCTAAAAAGAAAAGAAAAAATATTTCTGGTGTTGCTTATTGTTTACCTGATAGTTTTTGAAATTTTCAAAGCTAAATATATATTACTTGTGAAAGCTTCATGTGATATGAATTTCAAGTAAGTGATATAAATAAATACTTTCCTCAAATTTTTAATTTAAAACTTAATACCTTATGTCTGAAAATTAAAGGGAGAAGTTACAAGAATTCTTTGAACTTGGAATAGTTTCCTTCTATATAGGAACATTCCCAGTCCTGTTCTGAAAGAATGGTTTTGCTTTGAGTAAGTGCATGAAAAATAAGGAAAACAGAATTTAGTGGAAAAAACCAAATATCTGTTTTTCTGTGTTCCAGGAGGCTCAGTTAGAGGATAGAATCTTGTTAATTGAGCAGGACTGAAGTCAGACCATATAATGCATGCTGGTAAAAACAGTATAAATTTTTCAGATAATATCAGATTGGCTTCTTCCTGTAAATATTATCTTAAACAGCATTTACATGGTAAGACCTAGATATTCAAATATTAAACCTGTGAATCAAGACTAATGGTCATGATGAACATTAACATATCCAACAGCTGTGATTATTTTAGTATGTTACAGTCCCCACAGCTATTTGATACGTCCCCTTTGCCAGTAAGGGAGTTTTTCAGTGCATTTTAACTTCTGCAGTGCAAAAAAAAAAAAATCTGTAAATTAGCTTGAATTACTGATAGAAACTGCCAGACTTTGCACTGAAACAGCTAGAAGGTGCTCACAAATTGTCTTCTATGCTCAGATCATGCTGAGTGGAAGCATTAACTTCTGGCAGAGAGACAGAAAACCTGGGGAACAATAATACCTTGACAGCTATTTGCCTAGAAAATGCATGCCAGACTCCTAGGGTGTTCTGTATACATGGTGGTTCTATTAGTTTTCCAGGAATAGATATTTCAGTTCAGTGTTTTGGCTATTTGTATTGGTTTTTGGAGGTTGTCTCCTCTTTCATGCATTTCTGCATTAACACAGTAGTACCTGTGCTAGATGGTACACTCTAACTGTCCCAAAACAGTTAAAATAGTGCAATGTTTCTAGAAGAAAAACTTGAGAAACTGTTCATATATCAGTGCCTGTGAGTAGAAAACACTTGCACTTATAAAATGTATTAATTATTATGTGAATTGCAGTTTACTGTAAATTAAAAAATAAGAAAAACACTGAAGATGACTTCTTACATATGGAAGAAGAATTATATTTGTTCAAGACACAGCGAGGTTCAAGATACAATTCAAAATGTAGCCATGGCAGTATGACTCTTCACAAATTTATTTATCCTGTTAAATTCCTCAGTTTTCAAATCTGTAAAACAGGGGGAAAGTACTGGTATGTTATGAAGCCTAAGTAGTATTTGTCAAGAGCTATTAGATGCTAACAGGATCTAATAGTACAATTTCTCCATCTACAATATTTCACTTTCTTTTATGTGAATAATTTTGTTGTTAATATTGGACATGAGACAAAGTATGTATGAGGCTAATATAGAAATTCATTGCTATGGGTAGTAGTTGTGAACTTTCTTATGAGGAATTTTGTGTGTTCATTTGCATATTCTTATTTTTTGTATTCCCTTTTCTTGATGGTAGCACATCTATTCATTAAAAAAGAATCCAATACATGCACATGGAAGGCATTTGTAAGGGAATGTATTATGTGGCAAAATAAATGGTCTTGTAGTGATTAGATTTGTAAAGTGACTCTGCATTCTTCCTCTTTGTTGTGACAAACGTAGTCTTTTTATGGTATTGCCATTGGAAGGCGAACAATTAAAATTCATTGAGATGAAGAGCAGTGCTTGGGGGCTGCAAATATTCCCTAATTCAAAACCTATAATAACAAAATTCTCTCAGGGTTATGGTTTATAGTTTTGTAACATAGTAGTTCTTAAAATGCATTCATACATTAAATTTGGGTTCCATGTGCAGAATGTTAAATAGCTGGAAGCTGTTGTTCAGTGAGAGCAAACACAATGTTTTACATAACAAGTGCCTGTGCAGGGTAAACTGCCATTTCTCACACTCTGGAATGAAATAAGATGGGCAAGCAGCTTGAATTAATTTACAGTCAAAGCAGGCTATAATATAGCTAGTACAGTTTTGATAGTTATTTAAATTACTTAAATAGATCAAAAAAAATTGCAGCTACCTGAAAGGGAGAACACATGTGATTTATGGATGCATAAATGTATCAGTAATCTCAGTTCTGGTTGTGGGAATGTGCACAGATTAAAAAAAAAAAAAAAAAAAAAAAAGTATGTGGAATAGCTGGCAGTGGTTTTGCAGATGATTTTGCTCTAAAATATGACTTCTTTTCAAATCTCTTCCAGGCATATGTGGTATTTGTCTCTACATTAGGAGCACAATGGCTTGAAAGGAACTTCTCTGCCTTCCTTTCCCATATTCTAGATCTCGTGTCTCAGTCTCACCCCAAGGCTATTCAGAGTCAGATGGATGCTATTGGCTGTCGCCGCTGTGTTTCATTTATCCTTCGAGCTACAGTAGGCGGCCTTCTTGGGGAAAAAGCTCAAATTGCAGCTGCCAAGGAGATTTGTCAAGCCATCTGGAAATTGAAGAAAGTTGTGGGTATGGGTCTAACAAGATTATCCATTTGGGCCTCAGTTTTTCCGTTTTTAAGTGATTGTTCAACTTCCTAATCCAGAGACTGCAGAAATAGAATATACAGTATGGATTTATTACCATAATAATGTAGAGGGCTTTTGATGGACTTCTTTGTTTTTAACTTGGGCTGGTTATTTGTTTGTGTGTGTCTGTTTCTGCGTGTGTGTACCCACACAAGTGTAAACATATTTTTTAACACTTATTCCCTGGCGAATATGATTTTAACCGATTACAAATATAATAAATTAATAAATATATGCAGTAATAAAACATAGACAGTATTTTAAATTGGCAGTTAATATATAGCCAGATTCTGCCTTCTTGTTCAGAGCAGCTGACGCTACTGATGGTTCAAAAAAGAAGCATTTGTTCCTAATTGACAAAACAAGCATTTCTCCTGGAGAAAACAGATCTCTTGTGTGATAAAGTCTTGTACACAGCTTCCAAAAAAAGCTGCTGATCTCCCACCATCGCCCTTGTAGGGGAAAAGAAAGAAAATGCTGGGCATAACCAGTCATTCCCTGGTGTACAGCTGCATATTATATCCTAGTTAAATATCTAAATGTTAAATGTCTAAACTGACACAATCATTTGTGTCACAAAAGATGAACTTTGAAAAAAAAAAAACCTCCAGATTTTTTTCCCTCCTTCTTTATTCCCCACTCCCACCTTCTCTCTTGCTTGCTCTTGCACTGTTCCACTCTTTCCTTCCCTTTCTTTCTTCCTACTACGTAGTAACATCTGGCAAGCTGTATCAAGTATGACCTCTTCAAGTCACTTTTGGCAAGGCTGAGAGTAGCGTGTTTCTTACTAGCTGCTGTTCCCCATCACTTAAAGATAAGCAATTTGGTAGTTTCCATTAATGCCCTCACAGACGTTACTACATTATCCATTTGCATAACAGAAATGTACTTGTTTCAGTGAAGATAAACCTTTATGAAAACAGTTTGGTCAGTAATAAAAGTGGTAATGATAAAAACTCATTTGGTAATATAAACAACTTACCATAACAAAATTCTTTGTCTGATCTGTTTCATTTTGGTAATGATTTCATGGGGATCTTCCTGTACTGTGTTATTAGATGCTGCAATGAGTGACAGTAACTTGGAAACAAGAATTAATACAACAGATGTAACAGTAAGTCAGCATGTGCTTGTGTGTGCACTTCAGGAACTTGGAAGCCTCATCCATGGCTTAGGAACTACAGCAGCACCATTACTGCAAGACTCCAGTACAGGTACAAGCCCTGAATTATTTTGTGAACCAGAGTACACAATGTATTCCTTGATCTCTCTGATCTTCTCTGATTTCTTATTGGCTACACTGTCAATTTGTTCAAATCTGTTGGGATCCTTTGTCTGGCATTGACTATAGCAACCTTTCTCATGGTGTGCAGTCTTCTCACCTGGACCTCATTAGTTCTTGCATCTCTCCACTAAACTAAAAAAAAAAAAAAAAAGGGAAGTTGGCTATTTTACATGCTGTAGGAAGTCTTCAGGTGTTGCCCAAAGAGTTCTGTATCTTCTCTGTCCTGTACTAATATGCTTATTAACTAAAAAACCAAACAGCATCAAATTTAACTCCATTAAGGATTGTATTTAAAGTTCAACACTTCCTAATGGTTATAGTAAATCAGTTTGATTGAGCTCAGTATCTTCATCTACTTTTATTGTTTCCATTTAGGAGCAGTGAGATTTTTTTTTTTCTGAATGCGTTGAAGTGGACATCTGTTTCCACTGCATGGATTTCTGCCTCCTTGAGAATACTTAAAGACATTTTCTGTGCATGTTGGTGAATAACTGCATAATATGTTAGGTTTTCTTCGTACTGTTACTTTTCACTCAGGGTAATTTTTTTGAAAAGTATTTAAGTATTTAAATTTGATAAGAAATATTTCACAATAAAAATCAATATTACTTTTTAAAGAGAAGTACAGAAACTGGATAGTGGTATGTTCAGTAGTCCTCTGTATACATTTTTGCTTGTTTGACATTGTGGTTGCCTGTTTCTTAAGTGTGTTTATGCATTTTATTTTTCAGGAGTTCTGGAAGCAGTAATTTCTGTCATTCTTCACCCCAGCATTTCAGTTAGACTAACAGCAGCTTGGTGTTTACGCTGTATTGCAGTAGCATTGCCCTCCTACGTGTCCCTACTGTTGGATCGTTGCATTGAACGTCTTAGTGCATTGAAATCTTCTCCAGAAGCAGTAACTGGCTACAGTTTTGCTATTGCTGCTTTGCTGGGTGCAGTAAAACACTGTCCTTTAGGAATTCCACATGGAAAAGGGAAGGTATGGTCTGAATACTTTACTTAGAGGCAGCTCTTTGATGTTTTTGCAGTAGCATTTGCATGTATTCTTTATGACATGATCGCATAACACACTATACTGATGAGATATTTTCTTTCCTCAAGAAGGGGATTTTGAAGCATACCGTAATTCAAATAAGCAAGTGTTTTTCTCACGTGTGTCAGGATTGTAATTTCTCAGGAAATGTCACCAATTACTTTATTAACCACTCATACTGCTACCTTTTTCTAATGGAGAGGTTTGTTAGGGGAGAAGTTTGTTATTTTTTTGGGGACAGACATCAGTTCTGTGGAGCTGTAAGGACCTGACTGAACAGTCTAAGAAAAGGTTTACCTGGAGAATACACTTCTTGAGTCGAGTTACGTTTTTCAGAATTTCAAACTAAATTCTTTACGGCAAGATCAAACCTTCTGTAATTCTGGCCCAGTTTGACATTAGCTTAAATGTGTCAGACTTTGCCAAAGGAAAAGAGCTTTCTTTTATAAAAAAAAAAAAAAAAATCAGAAATATACATACAGATCTATTGCATGCTGTGGTGTTAGAAATAAGTTTCCTGGAAGGGACCCCGTTCAACCACAGATTAAGCCAAATTAATATTTCCCAGGCCTGTCAGTGACTCTCTAGTGTACAATTCAGTCAGTGCTTACACCGATAACAGTAAGTATGTATTATCTTGAAAGTCTTTGGTCAAGTCCAACAAAATCTTTAATCAAGTCCAACAAATAGACGCTTTAATTTTGTTTTACAGTATTTAACAGAAACCAATTTCTTGCATTGACATAGTCTAAGATGCTTGTACCAATCTCTTCACTAGCACAGATAGGATATACTGTGCTCTGAAGTTTTAGGGAGAACTTTATCCATGGAATTACGGTTGGAAAACCATGGTACAACACACATGTCAGCAGTACATGCTAATTCTCTGCATAATGTAGAAACTTACTTTCTCAGTTCTGAAAATACCTCTTTCAGAGCCAGTGGACATTTGAGAAGTGTCACACTTTGACACAAGGATTGTGGTTTTTTTCTTGTTATTACACCACTGTAAGATGAAAGGAATGCTTTAGTAGATTGGGAAAAACATCTCTTGCCATGATTCCAGCCCACCCTTTCTGTGTTGTTGAGTCCTTAACAGACATTGCTAGCTACAGTTCTCAACATTCGAAGTCCCAGCTGCTGATGAAACAATTTATAAATGTAAAAAAAACAAACCCTGTTTTATTTAGCTTTTAAAACTTTTCCTCGTGATTACTGAAAGACCCTGGGGAAAGGACAAAATTTGCCCAGTTATATAGATAAGAAGTGCCATTCAAATTCTATACACCTAAGCAGGACTAAAGTTTCTATTTAACAGAGAAACTTAATTCTTAAGAAAGATTTCTTTTAGAGGAATAGAATAGGATAGAATAAGGCCAGGAGGAGGTATGGAGGGCACGGAAAAGTGTGGGAGAAACACTGTATTCTGTACTAAGCTGGCAGGGGGGAGAACAGAGGAGTTGACAAAAACTCTTTTCCATTCTCTCCTAGGAACACTGCCAGATTCCAGACTAGCTCCTCTTCTGGGGAACTGAAAGAGACCAGTGTTAAAACAGAGCAGTTTTGAAAAGGAAATATCAAATGTAGACAGTAGTGACCTGGACAGAAGCTGGTTTATATTAATGCATTTTCCTTTGAGAGAGCAGTTAGAGTTGCAGGTGGAACCTATTCAAGAAAACAAAATAATTAGTGGGTTTGTATATATTTAGCATTCAATACTAGTGCTTATACTTCAGTTCAAAAAAATAAGACATTACATAGAGAGAAAAATTGTCAGAAATCATTAAATGAAATCCTTTCTAGGATGTTTGTTTTACAGGTAATTTAGGGATACTAAGCCGTTAGTGATTTTTAGTAGTATAATTTAAAAAGGGTACTGTTCTAATTTTAGAATATTTTAACTCTATCGGGAATTTATAAAAATAAATTTCATTTGCAACCACCTGATAGCGTTACAGAATTGGAGAAACTATTTTCAGACTGTTAATATTTCATGAAGTTTTGGAAGTGTACAAATTTCAAACTTTCATGTGCAAATTTTCCTGACATTTTATAAGTGTGCATATAAATTTTATAAAGATGTTGTCTATACTGAGGCTTTTAATTACATTATTGATAATGACACTTCTTACTATATTAATTTATAAGCAGTTTGTTTTGGTGACCAGATATAATGCAAGATGTAAGAAATACTTTTTGGCATATGTGAAACATAATTGAAGGAAACCATTTGCAGAATACTTTCAGCATTTGTAGCCATACTGCGGTAATTGTTCATTGTCAGAGTGTGTGTTCCTCCATGTAAATTCTAGGTAGCTTGTGCTTTGGTAATGGGCACACATCTTCACTTTGCCTTTAGCACATAATAGTAGGCACATGCAATTATTGCGGAGAAGCTAAAATAGGGTTAATTCTGACCATACTATTCGAACTTCTTTGTTTAGTCATACCGTTTGTTGATTTAACAACTGTCAGAGAGAATGATGGACCTTATTCTAAAACAAGGATAAAAAGATCATTGCCCCTTTTGCCACTTCCGAGCTCTAATTTGTAGGTCTCCTGCTATCCTTTCTCTACATAGTGACATAAATAGAGAACATTTTTATCCTTGCAAAGCATATTCCCATGAGAATTATTAGCTGTCATTTTACTGCTGATAAAAGAAAGGGGACAAAGTAGCAAAGTAACTTACCTAGTATCCTCCAGAACTGTTGAAGCTGTTCCAGACTAGTACTGAAGTCGGATATTGCAACTGCATGAGCCTGTGTATTGCCATAGTGTGAGAGAAAGATGGTATTCTATTTGGGGACACTGAAATAGGGTTAAATATTACAGCAAATAGTACTGAAAAAACATTTGGTAGTTACTAAGATGCTGATGCTCTGTTTTTCTCTTTACCTTTGAAGGTAATCATGACAGTAGCAGAGGATTTGTTGTGTTCTGCTTCTCAAAACAGTCGCATTTCACTGCAGCGAACACAGGCTGGATGGCTGTTGATAGCTGCCCTCATGACATTAGGTAGTAGCTTTCTACAATTTTTATTAAACTACATTAAGCTGTTCTGTGTTCTGTCTCTGACTATAATTCTTTTGATGTGTCATTTAACTTACCACTACAAAATAGTTCTAAAAAAAAAAAAAGTTAATTGGAACCTTTGAAAAGCTTTCTAAAATAATACTGTCATTTCTTTCAAATTTGTTATAAGTTTATTGGGAGCAATGTCTGAAAAACAGTGACTAAATGGGACCACTGTTAATTAAATGTAGAAGATAAATTTCAAAGTCAATCTAACCAAATGCCTTTGTGGTCATGAAGAATTACACTGATACTTTTTAACATCTATCCCATCACAAAATCAGCTAATTATTTCCCTCTTGTCAGAGGAAACCTAACAGAACTTTCTTATATTTATAAGTGGCTGTATTATTTGCTGTGATCATTAAATTACAAATGAATGTATTTTATCAGTTTTGTTCATATTTTTAAGGTACCTTTCATGTTTTCAGTTATTACTTCTGCTCAACAGCTCCCAGTTTTTTCTTAGATTAGGGAAAACACACCTTGTGCATTAACCTATAACGAATGTTTGCCTTTCTGAACATCACTCTTGGTTTTTACATTTCTTTTATGCTGGTGATCCACAGGGTCTGTACTTAGTAAAACATTATAGTTGGCTTGGTGGCATACTAGTAAATGTGTCAGTGGGTATGTAGTTATGCATGAAAATGGAGTACCAAGGTGGTAAACGTTTGAGAAATTGTATGAAGGAAGGCTGGGAAAGTAGCATAAAGTTTTGTTCACAGCTGTAAAGGTTTTATGAACGTAGGAAAAAGAAATAAAGAGAAAATTTAATGTTACTAATCCTTACATTGGCATGACAACTGTCAATGTTTACAGGTCCTGCAGTTGTCCAACACCATCTGCCACGAATGCTGTTACTATGGAAGTGCATCTTTCCATCATCCCCTAAAGACCTAGAAACAGAGAAGACACGAGGAGATTCGTTTACCTGGCAAGTAACACTGGAAGGTCGTGCTGGTGCTCTCTGTGGTAAGCAGGATTTACTGTGTCTTTCTCTGCATATTTATAGTTGCGCTGTTTATTTTCCCTTCTGAAAGAACAATGAGGCTTCGTATAGATTTTTTTTCACTGGATGGTAAAGAATGCATTTGCTCTCCAACATACATGCTCGTATACATATATTTACATCTATCTAGCTATCTGTCTACGTGTGTTTCATTTTTGTAAAAAAGAAACAAGAAAACCCAAGAGGGTTTACTCTTGTTCTTCTAATCACTTGATTTCCAAGTGGTAAATGATATCAGGAAGGTTACTTCTCTTCTTTTGTTTAACATACCACAGTAAAGAATGAAGATCTAAACTCCAGGCTATGTTCTGTTTTTTTAAACAGTCTATCATACCTGGTAAATAGCAGTTCTGTTTCCTACTAGGTAACTTACTGTAAGCAAAATAGAATTGGTGAGTCGGTCAAACACATTTGTGAGAGTGGGAAGACTCATGTAAAAATTACAGTAAGGAAGTTGCAATTCTCAACCAGTAAAGAGCACTATGTATTTGGCTGCTGTCTGGTAGGTTTGCAATTTTTCATCATGAAATACTGTAAGTTGGGGTTTCCAATACATTACTCCAGTGATCTTCAAGTACTTAATATGATTCAGTCATGTATTCTAGAGTACTAAAGGGTCCTTTGCACTGGAGAAATGTGAACCCTAGTATAGTGATCAGCCTTCTCACTTTTAAAATCCATTGGAAAGTGAGGAATTCAATAGTAATTTCATTTTACAAGTAACCTAAACAATTAACCTGTAAATATTATTTTTTCTTTTGGAAATAGGTCTTTAGTACTGTGTATTCTCTGTGTCCTTTTCGAAAATTAAACTCAAGTTTAATTTTCTGTAAATAATGAAAAATACTTGTGTACATATAAGTTGTTTCCTAAAGTACAGTAATTACGCTAAATTTAAATAGAAAACTAGCAAAGTAAGCAGTAGGTCATCTGAACATCATTCTTCTCCCATTTTTAAATTTTTTTTATTATTAACATGGAATTATCATGAAGTTGAGTTATATCCCATAATTCATGACAAAAAAAAATAATGCTTGCATTTACATATGCAATTAAAAGTCAGGATATGAATGTCCGAGCTGAGACACCAAAACAGTGCATCTGTAAATATGACTTTTGAGATTTTATCAGCTTCTTAAACTATTGGTCAAATTTTTTTTTTTTTTTATGCTTTCTTATACTTTTAAATTATTAGTGAGGTAATTATGTGATTACTTCACTAATGTGATCTTTTTTTTTTTCTTCTAGATATCTCTAAGTAAGTTAAAATCCAATTTCTTTTCTAGCTATCAAAAGCTTTGTTTCCCACTGTGCTGGTCTTCTTACGGATGAAGTTGTTCAGAGACTTCTTCCTCCTCTCCCAAGTGCTGTTGATTTATTGACACAGTAAGTGTGTGTATAAAACTGTTAAATGAGATTCTGGTTTTGAAAAGCTACAGCATAATTTTGTATTTGATTTAGTGCACTTTCTAAAGAACTTTCTTTTCAAGGTACAAGAATTCGAGTATAGAATTCAGCTATATAGCTGAAGACTTTTGCTGTCATAGTATGTCTTTCAGATTCCAGTATCATGTAAAAAATCTAGGGAAGAAATTATTGCATAGTTTTGTTAAATTAGTGTTTTTATCCTGCTTTTTTAATCAAACATACACATTCATGTTTACGCATGGTCATTTTTTATAAAATAAAAAACAAAGTTCAAGAATACATTTGGACCAAAAGTTTTAGACATGGGCATTTTTTATATTTAGATTCAGAGCTAAGATGGAAAGGGTTTTATAATTTTAAAACTTTTGCCTTCAGTGGTTTAGTGTATTTGGGCTCTAATCTCTAACACAGAGATATATCTGCAAATGGTTAATTGTAATAAATATAGGTACAATCAAAGGAAACAGAAAAACTTGTTTATTTCTCTAGTATTAAATCAAAATAATGACTGGGAAGGGAGAATCGACTTTCTGTCAGAACACGTGAAATTGTTTTACTTCTACTATTGGTAATGCAAATCAAAACTGTACTTATAGTATGCATAGAATTTAAAAGTATTCAGTAGAGTGGTACAAATGGAAGCAGAGTGTTACATAATGCTTAGTCTTTAACATCTCTGATGTGCTTTTTATATTTTAAGGCTTTCTTCAATATCTAAATCATATGGAAATTCTTTAAAAACGCCATCAACGGTTTACAGACATAAACTTTATGAATTGCTAGCAGTATTGCCTCCAAAGACCTATGAAGGTATGTATTTCCTTACAAAGGGAAATCCATTAAAAATACCATGGGCATGTTTTTAAGGCTTTTTTCAACATATATTCAGCTAAAAAGAATTACTTCCACCTTTGCTAATAAACACATTTTACTCCCTCTATTTAAATTTGATGAAATTGCAGTGAAGTCACTGTGGTTTTGAAAACCTAGTGTTCATCATCTTCCCCTCCCTCCCCCCCTCCTTACGAATATAGACTTTTGTCCGATTTTTGGTTGAAACTTGAAGGTAGACAACCTTGAAATTTTAAACTATTTGAAGAACTGACTTTCTTTGATGCCTGTTTTACATGGAATCTTTCATTGAATCCTAAATCCAAAAGGTGTAATCTTAGCATAAACCAATTGCATAGTCTATTGAAAGAATTTAATGTAATTGCTTCAAGTAGACTTATAAATTACAGATATATTAATCTGATCCTGTGCAGATTGTGGATAAAATGTTTGTATTTAAATAAAAATTTCCAGGGATAGACTTACTTTTCTGTAGCAGAACATATCTAGTAGTATTTAAAATCTAATCCTCTAATCCAGTAATTTATGCACTTTAGTTAGGTCTAACAGTTCAGCTAGAACATTGAATATTTGTCATCTTTAAATTGTTTGCCAAGTACTTTATGGACTGAAATAAGGAACCAGAGTGTTTTTGACAGCTGTAAACAGATGTACAGGGTATTTCATCAGGACAGAGAGAATATGGGCCAACCAGGCACAGAATTCGCTGTGTCCTCTGTATCATGCAGGGAATCCTTACTCAAATAATCTGCTCCATCTAGTGGTAACTAAGTGAATCTTCAAAAGAACAAATCCCCGACTTTTGCCTTGAAGCTGTTGTCACATTAGAAGTCTATATAACACTTGAAGCATAGTGTGTAATATTCATTTGTGACTTGGGCTTAAAAGACTGAAAATGACACCTCCATCCCTTAGAGCAAGTTATTTCTTTTGTTCTTTTTTTACAGGGTTGATGTTTTATAGAATATCAATATTTGGGTATGGGTGAGTTTAGTGGTTCCTTGGTGTGTTTAGGATTTTTGCATATGGTCTAACTTTATTGAAAAATATACAGTGTTTTACAGTGTGACCCGCAAAGCCTGCCTCTTGTGAGAGAGCATCCTAGCTGAGGATGCTGTGTTCTAAAACCAATAAATAAAGAAAAAGCTTAAAAGGTTTGTTATAAATAACTGATCACCCTGCTGAAAGCTTTGTAAATAGCCTTAGAATCAAAACAGTAATTTGATAGGTGTAGTCTCAGAGTTGTCTACCCGTTTGTAATACAGCAGTATGAGAGTAGGGAAAGAATGGAAACGCATATATTGCCAGAGCTTATTTTCAAGGTCTGTTGTATATTTTAGCATATAAGTATGCATCATTTAAAAATGCAAAAAATGTTTTTAAGTTAAAGCTTGAAACAAATACCCTTCTTTCCATATTATTTCCAGTATGACAGCTTCATGCAGAAACCCTCTGTCTTTGCAAATTCTAGGATTTTCAAAAATAAATTATTTTGGAAAACAATATGATTATGGAACCCAGGATGCTTTTTTTTCGATGTCTAATTTTAGTCATTATCACTAGGAAGAATATTAGAAGTACTCTTGTGTTGCACAGCCTGGCACATTTTGCATGGCTCAGAGGGGCACACTGAGTGAGAAGCTTTCACCAGTTCATGGTTTTATTTCTTTTCTTTTCATTTTCTTTGACTCGGGTAGTTAGCCAGAGGCTAGAAACCTGCAAGTTGTTTCTTTTTGAGAAAATTGGTGATGGGAACTTATACTAGGAGTTGTAACTCAAGCTTTCAGTATTTGCAAATAATGTGCAAAGCTTGTTTTCTTTAGGACAAGAGGAACAAAACCAAATACCCAGCCAAATAAACAGTTGAGAAGAGACTCTCTTTATTCATAGCTCCAAGCCTCTTTCTCAACTGATACCTTCAGATTTCGGAGGTCTGATATACTAGAACTTGTTTAGGTTCTGCTTGGTCTCTTGGTCATTTCCTGCTCTCTGTTTGCCTCTCTGATGTTTCTCTTACTGCTTCCTGTCATCACTAAAAATCACTATCTGCTCAAACAGCAGAATTTTATGAAGGTTTACTGTGAGTGTGCATGAGTAGTAGCTGATTTTTTGCATTATTTCAGCAATGACAGATACGAGAAGAATGTATTACGTTAACTTGAACATCAGTGAAATATATTTAACATATTTTAGTTGCTGTCTTCCATCATGTGAACCACTAAGGCTTTGCAATTTAGCTGATCTGAAGTATGAACTTGTTAGGCTGACAAAAGCTGGTTCTGTTTCTAAGATGATGATTCATATTCGTGAACTTTTTCATGTGTCATTAGTTTTGGATTATAATGTGCTCATGTTTTTGAAGCTAAAACCTTTATTTCCTGTGAGTTAATATAAAAATTTTAGTTTTTATAATGTCCAATTCGATAATTTCTCACAAATAATTTCAGTAGTTTGAATTTTGATTATTAGATTTGTTGATGTTTTCTGTGGTCTGAAATTAATGTGTTTTGTCAGACAACTCATTAGCGTTCTTTTCATTCTTCAGCTTTTTGTGCTTCTTATGTTCCACTGTCTAAACCATAAAATTGAATACAAGCATTCACTTCTCTTTCTTAACAGGATGAGATGAATAGCTAGGATGCTGGAACAGCGTTCTGGCTCAAAATTTTGGACTGCTTTACATTGGGATAATATTATTTGACATGTTGAGGATGGCCAAGTGTCTGGGACTAAAATAAATGTTAATTTGGTAAAAAATTGCCAAATATCTCCATTAAATTTTATTTGAAAAGCTGTTTTCATAGAAAGGCGATTTTTTTTTAATTGTGGTCTATAACAATTAATGAAAGAGCAGTTTCTAGTTGTTGTTTTTAGTTATGGTGTTTTTTAAAAAGGCTCAATTTCTGTCCCTTTGACACACTATCTTGCATCTTGGAATATATTTGATAGTGCTAACCTTTTCCACTTAGATTTGAGTTAGGCATTTGAGGAAAAATTACATACTTGCTAATTAGTCAGGGAGGCAGGCAAAGCAACAGATGCCTGCAGGGGAGAGAGGCTGGTGGGGACAGGAGTTTGGGAAGCAGCGGGGAGGAATTCAGCTTTCTTAGAACAGATTCAGGATTCAGAAAGGGTAAAATAGCTGGTTGCATCTACCAGCTTCAACTGTATAAATGGTTCTGCTTGTGCTCATGAGGTCCTGATAACTGTTGTCCCACTTTTTGGAACTTCCGTGTGTTGAAAAATTATAAGCAACTTCAGTGCAAATGGGAAATTTTGTGATCATCTAACAACAATACTGAATGCAAAGAACTGGAGATGTGGAGTTAAGCCCCCATTAATGCTGATATTTCCCAATTCAAGAGGACTTGACTTTGCAATCCTAGTGCTCCAGAGATAAATTCTTAAGTAATATTTGCATAAAGACTGTACATTCCTTAAAATCAGTTCTGCACAACTTACCAGATAAGCCAGACCTTTCTCATCATGTGTGGTTCAGCACTGGAAATGATCTCTCGCTGCAGGGACTATTTTAATAACCTAAAATAGTCTGACTCGAAATGCCTAATGTTGTTGTTTATGTATAATGCACAATCTTATCTGAAATATTATGTACAAAAATATGGGAAAGTTTTAACTACCAGTGTAAATTATCATAATGCAATTATGATACAGTGAATTCCTCATGCTTTGCTTTTTGAGTGCAAACTCCTGAAATAGGGCAGTATGTTCTGCAGCTTTTGGTTATTTATCAAACTTGTAGATGCTTTAAATTACATCTGTTTGCCAAGTCCAAGTATTTCTGCGTAGTAATAATACATTCCACAGCATTAATTTTCAGGAAATAGAAGAAAATATGGTTGTGTTTGTTACTGACTTTTTTTCTTCTACTTTAATTATAAATACAACTATTTTACTTGATTAGCAGTTGCATAGCATTATGCCTTCTGTAAAGGTCTCTGTTTTTCAGCTTCTAGATTGCTCTATGTGCTTAGTTTGCTTATCTTAGGTAATGCTGTTGTTTCCCCTGTAGCAAGAGCATTCTCCAAAAAACTATTTGAAGACTAAAGAAAAATGTTAGATTGTTGCTATTTTAGTATAAATATCTTGCTCTCAAAGTTGCTTGTAGCAAGTAATTAACTGAAAATTCTGAGTATTTTTTTCCTTTAATTTAAAGGAAGCTTCTGTGCTATTCTAAAAGAGTTAGTGGTTGACTTGACTGTCCCAGATAGCCAGATCGACGCCTCTACATTCTTGCTTCCCCCACTTTGTCATGAGAATGATCTCCTTTTACTTGGTCCCTTACTGCAGGAGACTGACCACCGATTTATTGAAGAGCAGGTACTTTTTGTTCTAGTATAATGGTGGTATTATATTTCCATACAGTTCTATTTATTGGGATCAGTGCTGGTTTTGTCTTTGTCAGAAATATGGCTATAACTTTTTTCCTTTTTACAGCTCCTTTTAGGCAACAGCATAGCTGGCGGCAGCCTGGAGTATGACCCTTACTCAATTTATGAGAAAGCTGCAAAAGGTGATTCAGTACCTAAACCACTACCTCCCGTATTGTCTGTTATCAGTGCAGCAACTCATCTTTTTGGAGTTATGTTCTCCCATGTAGCAGAATCTCACAGGTAAAGTAGTAACTGTAACTGCTGAGGAATTTGGGAGATGCTAAAAGATAGTCACAGTGTTGTTTGAACACAGAAGAAAACAATTCTGAAAAAATAATGAATTGTATAAGTGGATTCTGTAAAACCTTTATCTGCCTCAGTCTTTATAAAAAGTGGATGGGAAGAAACAAGAGTGTGTGTCTTAACACAGTTCTGTCAAGGTACAAGAATGCTTGAAAGGGATCACAGACTTCTCTTGGTTTTGTGTGTGTGTATCTGTATCTTCCCACTGCACACGTGACATTTTGGTTTGTTTCGTATTTATTAGCACACCAATTGCCGAGGCATGAAATTCTTCAAGATTTTTGCATGCTGTTGCTTATTCTGTGTGCTGCTGGTAATTTTCTTGAATGCAGCATTAGAGCAAATAAATTATTTTTAATTTAAATGGCTTTATATTTTCAAACCCAACTGTAGTTAGACCTTGGATCATGATCGTTATAGGTGGTGATGGTTTTGTAATTTCCTGTGAGGGATGACCGCTTAGCATGCAAGTCCTGAGTCTTGATGTCTTCACTGCTTAGAATGCTCGGCAGTTAGTGTAATCCTGAGGCAGCTGTTTGTATACGAGCATACCTGCCAATAAAATTGCCACTTGCTTTATGATATGTTCTTCTGACTTGCATTTACTTCCATATTCTGTCTTCACTGACTTCTTTTTTGGTGGTTTTTTTTTCCTGTTTGTCTGGGCTTTTTGCCCCTACTGTCACCAGTTTGCTGGTTCGTTTTCTTCACCTGTTTCTCAAGACCTGAACTAATTGCTGCAGATAACTGCATTTTTCTTTTCTTTTTATTTCCCGTCACCCTTTCTCAATTTTAAGTCAAAATGCATCATTCCCATACACAGTTCCTTTTAATAACATCTGTCTAATGTTACTTAGGTATAGGTAATTATCTCTGAATACATACGTTATAAGGAAACAGAGGCAAAAAGTTCGTGTTCGTAGACTAATTACCTATTCTAATATAGAATACAAAAATTTTCTGTAGTAGACAGGGATGCCAGTTGAAGGAAAATGTTCAAAAGTTAGGGTAATAGGTTTGTTCCACCTCTGTTTCTATCATATATAGGCTTTGTTGTGTGTTTTAAAATAAAAAAGCTTGATTTGTTTCCTCAGTTTTTAATTCTGTGGTTTCTTTTCTTTTTTGTTTAAGGCTCCAGGTGTTAGAACAATTGTTGAATTCCATAAAGCAAACAAAAGGATCACGGCAACAAATAGTACAACTAAATGTTGTGTCAGCCTTTTCCACTTCCTTAAAGGTAAGTCTCCTTCAAGGTTTCTCTCCTTTGTTTCTCTCCCTCTCTGTTACTAAAACATGACATCTGTTAGTTCAAATGTGTCTACACAGCAGTTCTTGTTTTGATTAACAGTCAAGGTGAAGATCAGTCCTGTTTTCTGTAAAATATTTACTGTTTTGTCACACTTTTCTTAAGTGATGAAGAGTCATAGTTTAGTTTTTCCCTTTATTTGATGTTAAAGGGTTAGGGAAACCCATTCTAGTACACTGTAGTGTACTATCATCCATACTAGTGTCATTCAAATAGGAGAGAGATGGAAAAATTCTGTTTGTATCATTTCTGTCTTTACCACTGTCTCTTTCATATTCCTTACTGTATAAATAAATAAAAAAGTAACAATTGGTAAAAAAATCTTGTCGCTATCTGCCATTTGTTGCTTTTCTCTGATGCTTTATTTGTATTTTCCTCTGTTCATGTCAGTTTTCATTCTTCCCTTCTTAGGTTTTCTTCAAAGTAAGGCAAAATGTTTTCAGAATAGGCAAGAGTTTTCTTTGTATTTGTATTTAGGGCATATTTAATTTGCAATCCAGATAACAGCTGTAGCTTATGCTCATATTCTTTTTTTGGGCTGGGATTTTTCTTTGTGTCATTTATTCTGTTTTCACTGGTTTTCTTCTTGATATTATTTTCCTGAGTTTTATGCTAGTGTGTTGGTTTATTGGATTCTACTGCAATCTATCCAGTATTTCTTAAAATCAGAATGTTGATATTATAATGTTGTGGTATGACATACACTTATGTGGAGTTAGGCTTCTGAGTCTCAAAACAGCAGATAAAAGGGAAAGAAAATCAAATCCCTTCTGCAGGTCTTGTAATTTTTGTATGACACGGAAAAACACATTCTGATTTCTATACTGTCTTGCTGTTTAATATATTTAATATCTATTTTTAGCACTTGGCTAACTGCAAGGGAAGTTTAGGTCCAGAAGAAGTTAGAAGGTCTGCCCTGACATTGGTAATGGGTGCCTTGGAAAGCAATAATCCACTCCTAAGATGTGCTGCTGCAGAGTGTTTGGCCAGATTGGCACAGGTGGTTTCTGACAGTGCCTTCACTGCTCGATTAGCACAAGTCAGTTTTGACAAGTAAGTTCAAAAAATGTGTGGTAAGTTACTAGTTGAGTTTATATAAATGTTTAAGAAATCTATCTGGCTTCTATTATGATAATAATTTTTAAAAGCTGGTTCCTTCATGAATTTGATGTCACTTCAGAAATTAACAGGAAAAAGCACTGCCTGACTTGAGCGTGTATTTCTTAGTTTTGCTGACCTTTAAGAAGATTGTCTGAGTAAGCATGTCAACTTTCAAATAAATTAAATAGGCTGCTGTTCTAGGAACACCATTTAAGTATATCTAAATTATTTCTGGTCCTTCCTTCAGATAAGAGATGATAAATGAATTTAGAATTTTGGCAATATAACAATGTCTAATAAAATATTTTGCTGATAATATACTAGAAATTCCATTTGTAGATGTGCTTATTACATAGTATTAGTCTTGGTGATGACACTAACAGCTTTCTTTCCTTACAACTAATAGGCTAAAATCTGCTAGGGATGTGGTATCAAGGACAGGTCATTCTTTGGCTCTGGGATGTCTGTATAGATACCTAGGAGGAATAGGTTCTACTCAGCACCTGAATGCATGTGTTGGAATCCTTTATACTTTATCTCAGGACAATACTTCTCCTGATGTACAGGTACTTGTCACTTCTCTAAAAATGTAATGTTACAAATTAACTGATTTATATTCTGGAGTACAAGTTTTTTCTTGTAAGAATAACATTTCACAACCTCTTAGGCATATCTCACAGGTGATGGCTGGAGCAGCAAAGGCAATGAAAAACCATAGCCCCTGCTGGAAATCCACCTTCCAAGCAAGAACTATGATGGGATATGGGAGGCTCTTATTAACGATCAGTGAGACTGATAAGGCTAAAATACGCTTCAAATATTCAAATAAGGCTTCAAAACCAATATCTGATGGTTTAGGAATTGATTAATTTCACATTCACCTATATCTTGACCTTGACTAGATAGTACCTAGGTGTTTTTGTTCATGTCAGTTTTTGTTTCTGCTATGATGTTTACTTCACAGCATTTTTTTGATGAAGGGTTATGTAGTAAATAATAGGGATTTGTAGCCTGAATGCTGTAGAATTTGCTCAATATACTTGAATAAGGCAAGATGTTTTGAAGACTAATTAAAATTACTTCCTTGCAGATAAAACTATTATCTATCAGAATAGCTTTAAAAGACATTGAGCATATTCCATGTAATTGTTTAAATCTGAGTTAAAGAATTCTTTTAAGCTTTATCTAGGATATCTTTACACAGAGAACTGTATGTTGGCATGAAGCAGATGTGGCTATTGGTGCAAAGTGACTGAGACTAAAACAATATGTTGTTTCAGCAGTATTTTTTCATAATTCTCTTGTTCTTGCACATGGAACTAGAAGAAATTTTACAAAGAGTATAATGTATTTTAAGAACAATAATTATTAAATTTGCTGTTAATTTTTTTAATTAACAATGACACAATATTTCTTTCATTGCAGAACATACAGTACCTTGCAAAATATTCAAAATGGTTTATTAAGCATCAGGTTCTTAAAGTTTCTTTCTATAACCTCTCCATTTGTCCCTTTGGAACCTAAAAGTACAACTTCTATTACACTCAGTTACTGAGTTTCACTTGAACTATCAAATTTTTAAAAGATCTTATGTTTAATCTATCATATAGACATTACATGACTGCTCCTCTTATTTTACAGGCATGGGCATTACACTCTCTGTCACTGATAGTAGATTTAGCTGGCCCCTTGTATCATGTGCACGTGGAACCTACCTTATCTCTTGTTCTCATGTTGTTGTTGACTGTGCCTCCTGCTTATGCTGAAGTTCACCAAAGCCTCGGTCGCTGTTTAAATGCACTTATTACCACATTGGGCCCTGAGTTGCAAGGTATGCGACATATAGCATCAGCAACAAAATTGCTAAACATTGTTTGAATGTGTAATTCAAATTTTATCAAGAAATAAGAACATGCTGTTTTTTTCCTTGTTGTAAGACATTTCACAGGCCATGAGTTTATGCTATCAGGATGACACAACTGCTAGATAGTTTTCCAACAATAGTGTTTTTTCCTTTGTTTGAACTGGTTCTCCAAGCCTTGCCTTGGGCTGAAAATTCTTATATTTAGCATGAAAACAGAAGGTATTCCTATTTAAAGAGTTAGGAGCCAGTCTGTGTCTTAGTTATGATGCAAACATTTAAAATTTGCATCTAAATCAACTTCTAGATAGCTGGATGCTGAAATTTCTAGAGAGCAGTGTGACTGTTATTCATTGATATGCACGTATAACACAGATACAGAAAATATCTTCCAGGAGGATGAGAATTATGGGTGGCTTGGAAAAAAGACAGGTTATCATGTTCTGAAAATAAAAAGTTGGTGTTTTAAAAACAAAAACCAGAACCTGTTTTTCCTTCCAAATACAGGCAGCAGTACAACAGTTTCAGCCTTAAGAACTTCCTGCCTCCTGGGCTGTGCAGTGATGCAGGATAATCCTGACTGCCTTGTTCAGGCTCAAGCCATCTCTTGCCTTCAGCAGCTTCACATGTTTGCTCCTCGACACGTCAACTTGTCTAGCCTTGTCAGCTGCTTGTGTGTGAGTATACGTTTACTAGTCTATATCCTTGTATTTTAAAATATTTTGTTCAGAAACACTTAAAAAATTCAGATGCTTCTTTAACCAGAGAAACTGATCATTGTGTAGGGGTGAGGTGTTTCATATGCTCCTACAGGTAAGTATTCTCTATTTTTTCAGTTTTTTCCCCAGCTTCTGCTTCTCCTTTACAAGATGTGCACATTCTGTAGAAATCTTGGCCTTCTCAACTGCTTGTAAGTGTTATTGTTAAGGCCAGTTGTTTGGCAGGATATACCATCCATCATAATTTTGCTGGATTTTTACCAGCTATTTTATGTTGGCCAGTTTTTTCCTCTGATGCTTCTTATGTCTTAGGTGAAGGATTAATTTTAAAAGTATGTATAATAATTACTGAGAATTGTTTTGTTTGGATTTGTTTTTTCACGATAGTGAAAAATTGTAGATTTCTCTATTTCATAATTTCTGTAGCACTAATGCTTCAGTGTACTGTCGTCTTGTCAGTATAAAAATTTCTGACACTTACATAAGTAATAGTCAAACTAGGTCTTTGGAAAAAATAAATAAAATTTTTTCAGCCTTGTTTGACAAAGAGGTGGGAGGTTTTGTTTGCTGGGGGTTTTTTTCGTTCCTTTTGTCCCCCCCAAAGTTTCTCTGTCTTGGAATAGCTGCTGTTCAGAAGCACTTAGTTCTATGAAGAAAGCGAAAATAATTTTCTGGTAGTTATTAGCCTTGGTGGGTTTTCAGGGGCTAGCTACGTTTTTTTGTGGGGGGGGTGCTTTTTTTCCTGTTTGTTTTTTTCTTTTTAAAGAAGACCATCTAGTCTCCCTGTAAATCAGAGGGAAACAAATAAACACAGACAATAAAATATGGTGGGTTTTTTTTAATCTCTCTTGTTTATCTTAACACAGTTCTCATTTACATCTTCCCCTGGGTAGCACTTGTATATCGATACTAACCATATATTGATTTTGTGTAAAGTTTAGATTCCTTCCATTTACCTTTATTTAGTTTGACTAGAAACATGATTGTGGGAGCCAGGAAAAATTGAAGGAGAAGCTCTTTCAGCTCCACATTGTGTTAGGCATGGACATACTAGTTTCAGAAGAACTGGAACTCATCTGAAGTGTTCTTTCTTTTAAAGTACACTAGCTATGATTTTCTCTTCTCTGGGTAAAACACAGGTTTTCTTAAATTGATAAAATCAGAACAAATCGTGTAAGTCACTTTCTTGCTCAGAGGATGTATTAGCATTTGGAATCATAAGTAAATCCATGTATAGTATGATTTTTCTAATAGCAACTATCTACTAGTAAAGAGGATGTCATGATAAAGTTGTTTTGTCTGTACAATATTACTGATTTTTATTGGTTTTACAAATTGTCTCAAAGTACTTCATACAGTACTTTATGAACTTCATAACATTAAATTACTTAATTAAGAAGTGTGTGTGTTCGTGCATCTGTACACATGTGTGTGTTCATCTCTACCCCAGAAACAATTGTGAGCTTCATAGGGGAGGAGCCCACCGAAGTCAGTGAACTTTTCTCATTCTCATGAACTTGTTACAGAACTATGGCAAATGTTGCTGATACTGACAATTCAGTAAACATCAATATGTCTCTCAAGAGTGTCATAAAGAAGGTTTGAGTGTATGCTTTGAAGGTCTGTGAGAAGATCATTGCACAAGCAGACTTCTGCATTTGTAAAACAAACCATCCATCTGTGTAGTTTCCACCCACTAAATCACCATCTCACTAGGGAAGCAGAATAAACTATTGGACCGGACCTGAAATCTGCTCTTGACTTGTTGGCTTGCAAGGTGACCCTCAGCAAGTCATTCTCCATGAGTTTTTAAATTTCTGCAAGTGGAGATCAAGGTGTGACTGTCCTCCTTTGCAACTCATTTTCAAGTCTTAAGGGGAAGCAGAGTATAAAAGCTGGGCACTAGACACTGTGGATATCCACCACTGCATTCTTTATTTCAGGCAGAAAAACAGGAGGCAAAGAGTCTGTGGTCAAATAAGTGATCTTTTCCCCTTCTGTCCATAGAAACATGAATTCTCACTCGTAAAATCTTGAAAACAAATGTGCAAAGAAATTTATTTTTAGTAACATTTGAACTAACTCCCTTCTCCATCCTTTTCCTCAAGGTTTAAAAAAAATTTCTGTGTTTTCAAACTTGCCTTTTGAAAATTCTGAAATAGACATTCTCTTCCCTTTTTCCCTTTTTCCCACAAATGTAGCATTAGGCATGCCAACACAATTGCTGTGAGCAGCTGCAAGCTACCTCCTCCACCTGTCTTCCCACCACCTAGAGCATGAGGTGGTTTAGGTCCCCAGAGTATTTAAACAGCTCAGTTTGTGACTATGCTAGCACTAACAAAACATGACTTGGGCAATGGATACACAGCTTCACTGGCTTGTTTTTTGTTTGGCTTTTTTTTTTTAATTGTATACATGTGCCTGTCATTATCTGGCTTCCCTTCTTCAGCTTCTGAAAGTATTCCTTGTTTGTCGATTGGGTCTTTTTTCATGGGGCTTTGCATCAAACAGTAATGCTTATCCTGTCTGGTAAATTCTTGGCTCCAGTGAAATAGAAATCATATGCTTTTATTCATGTCTAACATCAGCTCTAAAGCTAACACAGACTTCTGAAGAGCTTATCTGTGTAAGCTTCTGATGTAGTGAACACTAGTTCTCAGCTGCAAGACATTAAAGATATTTTGAAATGTGATAACTGTACGATGTCAATAACTATGCTGTGCTGTTGTCTTGGTACTGTTTAAGTACTAATTTTAGGAGCAGCTGGCTTGCAATTTTAAGTGTGTTTCAACATTAAATATAATAAATGAACTAAGCAAATTAAGATTTTGGTATGTTTGAGATAAGATTCTGAATTTTAATGTATGCTGAATTTATATGTAATGGCCTCCATGTGTGGTTGGTATCACTGTGATATCTATATTTTGGTTTTGTCATGACTGGTTTGTCATTTGTTTTTGTGCAGGAAATCTTGTTGGATAATTCTGTGTTGGTAGGTCCCTGTGCCTTGTTAATCCTAAATTTTTGCAGTTTGCAGTGGTGTTTTTTATTTCATCTTTTATCTTTTCCTTTTAACCATTTTAATGTTCTTTTAATTTCTCTTAGCATGTCAAGTGACATTTGATTGTCATCCTAACCAGACCCTTCCTAACTTTATGCAGATGGCAGACATACATTTCATTTATGTGCTTAGTGAGACATAATTTTGTTTTTAACCTGTTAAGCACAGAAAGGGAACTGTTTGTTCATTTAAGTTTGTATGTGATGCTTGCATTTTGTGTCTGTTATTTAGTCCTGTCCCTTGCTTAGAATATGGGAGAATGAGGAAGATGAAAAATGTGCGTCTTGCATTTTTCAGTAGCCTGAATTGGATCCTCTGTTTTTTCCCTATTAAAAATGAGCACGGAACTTATGCATGTCCAACTTGAAGTAGAATGTGTAGCCTGCTTGCATAAATGTTGCATTAAAAGCTTCACTTGTTTTTAAAGTTTCAATTAAAGTATCTTGCAGACATACTTACTGAGTCAGGTTTCTTTTCTTTTAGAAGAATTATGCAGAGAGTATATCTTTGTGTGTATTAAATATGTAATTCTGATTATTGTAGGTTCATGTGCATGCATAGAAATACAGAAGACTAAGCTTAGTTTTGTTAAAGTAACAAAGTTGAAATTCTGTATCACTCCTGTTATCTTTAACTTTTTCTTTTGAACTCTATGTTAACTAATATATATTATTCATTTTGACTAACATTGACCTGTTGCTGGCAAATGAGGAGCGTGACCTTACTGCAGGGTTTCCGTGCAGCAGACACTCAGCTCTGTGTATTTTAAGGATGGTGACAGCTAAGGGTACACAACTGCTTTAGTTGTAGAGAATATTTTTTTTTATTATAATCTAAGCTTAATTTAAAAGAAGCTGCATAAATATTGGTGTAGCCATCTTGCCTGGCCACACAGCTGGTTCACTCTATCTTTGGGATCCCCTTCAGAATGTTCTTAAAATTGAAAGCAAGCAAATAAAAATCAGATAGCTCCACTCTAACAAAAGAACCTTGAAGCTATGTCTTGGTTTTTTTAAGTGTTTTTCCTTGTTTCTGTAATAAAGAAGCTGTTATTATGTATTTTTCAGTATAAAAAACAAACACTGGCCTGGTGGTGTTAAAATATGGTGATGCTATAAACTTTTTTGCTAGAAACTGCTCAGGAGAGCTGACTTGTCTCAGTGTGATAGATTCACCAGTAACTCTCACCCTTCCTCTCACCTTTTCTGAAACATAATTTAATGTCATCTGAGTAAATAATATTTTTTGTGGTGAAATTGCAGCAGTGTTTTCTTTGCTCTTTCTTGTAAACTTCCTTTCATGCATGGAGTTCAGATTTACTAAAGCCTGATTGACTGTCTCACCCTTGGTTACACTGACATTTCTTTAGTTACATCTGAGGATGATTTGAGTAATTTTCTCTTTCACTGAGTTTCCAAGCCCATTATATATACCCTGTAGTCAAAGAATATAGTTAATTGTTCATTAAGACCACGATTCAGCAGTCATTGAAGTTAATGGGGGTGTCTCTACCCGTATTGGTGGGAGCTGGATCCAGCCCCAAACCAGTCTTATTAGTTACCTTTGGAGAGAAAATGTTAAAAGTACCTATATGTTAAAATTGATTACAGGAGTTGCAAAACCTTTCATTTGTGGTTTAAAAAAAAAAAAAAGCTGAGCAAAAATACCATCAATTACATGCTTACTGACTTTACGATTTCTTGTAACTACAATTGTTCAGAAAACACCAGCCTTACTGAGGTATTGTGATAAAGGTTTGTAGCCGTCTTACTGTTTCTTCTTGCGTGTTTCAGGTGAATCTCTGTAGCTCATACTTATTATTGAGACGTGCAGTGGTAGCTTGCTTACGGCAACTTGTGCAAAGAGAAGCTGCTGAAGTGTCAGAATATGCCATTGCATTAGTTAAAGAGAGCAGAGAAGATTTTACTCCAGGTAACATATTCCAGTTTTGAGATCAAAGAGCTTGACACATTGGTAGTGCTATGGGTATGAAAACTTTGCTATGTTCTTGAAATCTTTAACTCAAAAAGATTTTTCTGCTTCAGTTCTCTACATAGTACCAAATTATCGAAACATCCTCATCCTTTCTTAGTGATAAAATGAAGATACTATTGCTTTTCATATACTGTAGATAGTAAGGGTCACTAAATGAGAAAATGCAAGTGGAGTTCCAGAGAAACCTAATCCTATCTAGCCAGTAGTTGTTGTAATAACAGCTTCATAGTCCTGCATTTTACATACATATTCATAATTTTATTTTGCCACATAAATCTATTCTTAAATTAAAAACCTGTCATTGAGGGAAGGTGTACAAAACGTGCTGAAGAAAGTTTCCGTTGACCTCTTTGGAGAACTAGTTAACTAATGATGATATGGGGTCCCTAGAATTTTTAACTTGCTAAAGGTTTGGGTTTTTTCTAAAAGGCCTGAGAATGATCACTAGTTCATTTTCATGTGCCTTCCTATGAAGGGACAGTGGTAATAAATGATTTCACTTTGGATTTCAATTCAAGCTCGTTTGGAAATTTTCAGGAAAGATAGGCTATAGCCATTTTGTAAAACTGCTGATTTTTAAAACTGGTAATATTGGGCAAATAAAAATTGATCATATTCATTTAACAAATTATTTTGATGTGTCTGGTTTTGAGATTTCTTGGAGAATAATTTCAACTTCCCTTTCAAGTTAAAACATTGTTTTAGAATTACCTTATGAGTCAGCGTGAAGAATCAGATGGCCAAAGATAATTTTTTTCAGGAGCTCACATGCTATGGTGATAGTAATGCTGTGAAATTCAGAGTGTGATTCTTTTTTTTTTTTTCCCCTGAGGTAACTTTCTTCCTGTTGTTAGTATGTTTCTGTAAAAGTTAAAAGGTTTTCTTTGTATTCAGATGATTTAGATATGGTATTAAAGTAATTAATACTATTATTTCAGAAGTATTTCAGGGCTGAATACTTGTTCACAAGATACTCTGTGCAACCTTCAGGGGGGTTTCTGTGGTCATTACTGTGGTTTTGTGATGTACAGCATTCAGCTCACAGATTTTATTCTTAGCAGATGTTAACATCAGAGAAATAGGCCTGGAGGGGGCATTGCTGGGCTTGCTGGACAAAGAATTGGATCAAAGATTGTGCCAAGATATCAAGGAGACTCTGACTCATATGCTTACTTCAATGGCAGTTGAGAAACTCTCTTTTTGGCTGAAGCTTTGTAAAGATGTTCTTGCTGCCTCAGCTGGTAAGTCCTAATACACTGTCGTTGAGAACACATGAAAATAAGGCCTGCAGCAATATAGTATCTCACTGAGGGAAAGTATTCTTGTTTCTTGAATGTTTGACATTTATAAAGTGTATCATTGTCCTTCATATTGAAATATTGGACCCTTCAACTTAGTTCTTTCAGAAGGAATATAATATTCTCCCTTCTGATTGTCTTTTCCCTATTGAACAAGTTTTTGTAAACCTTTTAGTATATCTTGCTTGTTCATATTCTTGTTGATTTATAGTCCTAATGGTAACTTATTTGCATATCAAAAATGGAAATGCAGAATATATTTGAGCTTGTGGGTCCTGTGCAATTACCTACAACAAAAATATTCAGACCCTCTCTTCTATTAATAATAGGAATGATGCAGACCTACTATATCATAATGAAACTCCTGAGCAGATAAAATTAATTACTGTGCCGAATATTGGTGGTGGTGGTGAATTGTTTTCTTTTAACTGCAGTGCAGGAGGAAAACTTCTTGGGTTTAGATTTTTTGATTTGGAAACGTACTAGTTTCTAATGTGTCACACTTATTTTAAAAGGTTTTTTTCTTTTGCTTCTTTTACTGCAGTTCTTCATTTACTTTCATGGTATTGATCTTGTCTTCCAGCAAGTAATATCAACCAAATTCAGACAGTTTTGCTACATTTTATTTTTAATTCTAGCATTTACTTTTAGACACTGAGGTTGAAGGGAGTTATAATGAGTTGGAGGCTAGAGATGGACTTTGAAGAGATTTCCATATGAGTCCTTCTGTAGTTTTCAGTTACAGTGAGAAAGAATATTACATTTCTTCTTTTTTTTTAACCCGTGTCCTAAATACAGATTTCAATACAGTAGCTTCAGTAGATACCACTCAAGAAGAGGAAACTGCCAAAGTGGATGATGCATCTGTATTAACGTCTGACAGTGATGAGAGGTTCCATCCTTTCAGTAATCCACGATGGTCTACCAGAGTTTTTGCTGCAGAGTGTGTTTGTAAAATTATAAGCCAGTGTGAAAATGCAGGCAGTGCACATTTTGACATAACTTTGGCTCAGGAAAGAAAACAACGTGATTCAAGAGGTATGTGTTAAACACTGAAAGAATTTCACAGAATGTGAAGTACGCTTAAAATATATGTTAGTTGTTTGCATCTTAATAAAATTCATCATAAATTTGTGTTTGTAATCACTGAAACCTTTAATTACTCTTATTAGAAGTCTATATTTATTAAGGTGTGAAGCAATTTTTATTTGCCAAAATACTGGCATATCACTGCAGCATTTACACTCACTTTCCTGGTTATAGTACCATGGCATATGCATAGGAAGCCATTGTTTCTGCACAAGCACTGGCAATCAGAAGTGATAGCTGGCACCAACCTACAACATCACAGTTTGGTATCTGGGATTATGACTAAAAAACTCTACTTCTTTGTTTCATAATTTGCGTAATTACCAGTAGAAACACAGTGCCAATTTTCAGTACCTCTTGTGTTTATCTGGAGGTGTTTTCCTCAAAACTCTTTTTTTAGAAAATCAGCCTCATACATAAAGATATTTATGCTTTATTGTAAGTATTTTTTTTCCTTACATTCAAATGGAGAGGAGCCTAGAGCAGCTAACATAAGATGTCCAAGTAAGATTGTTGTATGTGTAAGCTGTCTTAAGTCAATCTTCAATATGTGGTAAGGTAAAACATACAATGTATACATTTTGAAAATGTTGGGAGCAGTCTTATAAAATATATTATGTCTAAATCTAAATTTAATAAGACTGTTTTGTTTTTTAATTTCTGTTCTCTCTTCAGATGACTTTTTGGTATTGCATTTAGCTGACTTGATCCGTATGGCTTTTATGGCTGCCACAGACCACAGTGATCAACTTCGCCTTTCTGGGCTTCAGACATTGCTCATTGTTGTTCGGAAGTTTGCAGCTGTTCCAGAACCAGAGTTTCCGGGTCATGTAATTCTGGAGCAATATCAGGCCAATGTAAGCACCATTGCTAATAATGTAGATAAGTTTAGAGTTACAGTTAATCAGTAAAAGAAATCTGCTTTTTGCAGTGTGTAGTGCTAGAGTTGGGTTTCAGTTGTTTGTTACTGAAACTATTATTAATTTATTTGGACTTAACTTCTTTAGAAAGCAACTTTTCAGTTGGCATATAATGTTTTAGCCCCAAAGTTTTTCAAGTTTGACCATTTTTCCCTCTTACCTCTATGAATACACCAAAAAGAAAATAGAACATCGGGAGCTTTGTTTGGAAAGCATTGGTTTCAAAGTGTGGAATTATTGGAAGAAATATTAGAAACAGCTATCATTTAAAACTCTGCTTAGAAGTAAGTAGCCTTTGCATCCCAGAGATCACACTAGGAGATCTTGGTCCATAAATAAGCTAGAGGAGGTAAAAGCATGGACTGTACTCATAAGGTCTATTTCAGTTAAGTCTTTGTTTAGACTTACAGAAAAGATGTCCTGATCATTTTGCATTCCAAACTGCACTTGCATTAAATATGACAGGCAGCTGTGTTAAGACTCATCTGGCTCCTCTTCTTCAATTTCTAGCAGGCATTGAATAAGTCAGATCACTCTCATAAAAATGGAGAGATCCTGACACTGAAGACATCCTAACCCACTTTGATCTTGCTTTTGCCATTAGAATTCTATTCTACTGGCACTTCTTTGTGGGAAAGGAGAATTGCCTTGATCTAGTTGGGAACTACCAAGGGAAAAAAAATACACCATCTGTCCCTGCTGTCCGAAACCATCAAATAGGTCACAGGCAGAGCTAATAATTCTCCTTTTAACCTTCACTACCCTTAAAGTATTTCTGCTAATACTATGCATAGATCTTCTCATCAACTGTTTCATAGAAATTAAAGAGATGTGAATCAGTTAAATATGTCGTCGTCGTCTTGTCAATTTTTTTTCCGTAACAATAACCAGAAATAGATGGATATAGATTTCCTGGACTTGAGTAATGGTTTCCTGAAATCGTGTTCCTTTAATGAAGTCTGAGCTTTAGGGGGCCTTAAGAAACTGTCATTAACTGTCATTAAAGACAGCTTCTTTTCACTTATTTTCACAGACTTGTATTTGTAGTACTTGTACTATACTTTGTACTTTCATCCCAAAGAGCATCAGACTTAAGTCTGAGTTTTCAGGTATCAGCTAAAGCAGCAAGGGAAATTTTCATTAGCTTTTAGTGAAACAGCTTTCAACAGTGAAAGTAGGTAAACTCTCGGCAACTGGGTAAGTATATGCTTGTGTCTTAGGTGAATGGGGTTTCTTCCCCTTCTTTCACTTTGTAAAGTTGACCAACTTCAGCTGTTTGTTTCCTTAATTCTGTATTCTTTCTGAGTAAGAAAATGTCACTCATGAGGTGTTTTGCAAGTCTTTCGTCGTTTGGAATGTTGTTTTTTCTTTTGAGGGCTACTCATCAACTCAAGAGTTCAGGAAGGAAGATGTTTCTGTTTTAGACTGTGCAAAAAATAGAATCAACTTTGAAGACCACTCTCAAAGAGAACCATGTCTTCAGTGTAAGCAAAACAAAACAATAAAAGTAGGACTGCAACTATCTCCCCCCTCTTTAACCTCACTGAAACAGTCTGGAAAAATGAAAAGGAAACAATGCTTTATAAAGGAAAACTGCAACAAAGCTTGATTATGAAAAGTAATTATTTAGTTAATTGTTCATTACATATTAAAAATTGAATAATTTCTCTTTAGGTTGGAGCAGCACTTAGGCCTGCCTTTGCTCCTGAAACTCCTCCTGATGTCACAGCAAAAGCATGTCAGGCAAGTGTTGAAAGTCAGAAGTCTTAGGTAATAGACCATCTGAAACTTTCTTTTTGCTTGATGTGCCACACAAGAAAAAGGAAATAAATCATCTAGCCTCAAATCCTCAATGCACACAAAATAACGTCACCCGTGTTACTGCTCTATTGTAACAACTCAAAGATTTCATGCACTTTAAAATCTTTCAAAAAACTTTGTAGCGTTTGATACTTTAGCTGTTACTTATGACATCCCTCTAATGTTTTTGGCTTTCATTACTTATGTATACTAAACTGTAATGTAATTTAACATTGATTATTATCCGAGAGTAACTATCTCAGTAGAAATTAAATCTAGTTTTCATAATTTTACAGACGGAAAAAAGAGTGTCCAGTGGTGTTTGTCTCTTGTTTCTCATAATTTCTGTTTTACAACACTAGGTATGCAGTGCCTGGATAGCAAGTGGTGTAGTAAGTGATCTTAATGACCTTCGAAGGGTTCACCAGTTGCTTGTATCCTCTTTGGTCAAAGTGCAGGCTGGGAAAGAAGCACAAAGTCAACAATACAATGAAAGCACCTCAACTATGGAGATACTGGCTGTGCTTAAGGCATGGGCAGAGGTTAGTGTAACGGCTCTGTAATCACAGTCTTGATATCTGGTAGGTGAGCTAGAACCTTTCAGACTGGATGGTTTCGGGAATTTCTTACATGCTTCACTAAATAGAAGTTGCTGGTCCTTTTCTTTGCTACCTCTAAACAGTACATGAACTTTGTAAAGTTGACAAAAGCACTGCTAGTTAAACTTTTTAAATGCTTTAAATGGCTGTGGAGATGGTCCACTGAACATACCATTTAAATAGGTGTTATTTTTCTCATTGTCTACTGACATTTAATTTCTTACAGGTAGTTCTTGTAAGTTAATAGTGTCAGTTCAGTACTGCATTGGCTAACCGCCTTAAAGTCAGCTCATGCGAATGCCCGTTTTAATACATGTAAATGCAAGGTTAGATATTTAAAAATCAAAACCAGGAACAATGTATGTAATCTCTAGACGTGTCTTAGAAAGCACTGATAATGACCTTGAATGCTGACAGCTGATAACCTGCTAGATATGAGCATGTTCTGCAGTTAATATGTTATTTCTGTGTATAACCTAGGAGGCTACTTTGAAGGAGAAAGCAGGCAATAGATAGCTTTTATATGAACATCTGTAGAAAAACATACCAACCTCTGACGTCCATACTTGAGAAAGGATATTGGCAAAATAGGAAAGCCATTGGAGAAAAGCTATCAAGTGGGAATAAAAATCTTGAAAACATGCTTGCACGGAGAGATTTAAGTAGATCAAGTCTATTTAATCTATTCAGGAAAAGATAAGGTGCTGCTATCAGTGGTCAGAAGCTGAGACGAAATTCAGACTGATGTGAGGCTCAGCTGTAAGAAATTAAGATCTGTAGATTGTTCCAGTCTAAAATTAAGATCACTAGAAGTCTTCAAAGCAAACTCTGTATAATTGTCTACTGGATCTCGGATATGGGAAACTATGACAAATTAAACTGGAGATAATCTTTTGTGACCTGTAATTTACAAATATTTCACTTAAGCCCTAGGTAGTTCCTTTTCACTTAGGATCTTACCTATTTCTTGTTTCCAAAAGTTGGAGGAATTCCCCCATCCTGTTGCAGGGAGGAGTGAGAGGGGAGCTTGGTGGGTGCTTAGTTGTTGGCCTTGGTCAACCCACTACAACTAGCAATGTTGAAAAAGATACAGAAATCATAATTGCAGGAGACAGATACTTACAAAAGCTAACTTTAGATTAGTTGAACTGGGCTCCTATGTCTCCACAGTTGAGAAGAGTTTCCCTCCCAGGGCATTTTGGGGAGACTCAAGAGGGTTGCTGGTCAGAAACATTGTCAAGCCTATCTTTTTTGATAACTAGAGAGGCATGTAGGTAAATTAACCTTCTCACATTTGAAGTTAGCCTTGTGATGGTAACACCCAAAGTTTGCAAACAATGCAAGACTGTACTCTTCATTCTTTACTGTTAACACAAGAGTAATACATAGTTTTGAGAAGCTGGTTGCAAATGCAATATGTTATTTCAGTTTAAAAAAATTTGGAATGACTTAACTGGTTTCAGGATCATGATTATAGGTATATTATTTGATAATAACTTCTTCACTCTGGTAGCTGTAACTTTAACAGGGTTTGACAGTTGGAAGTTGAAGCTGGACCAGTAATATATTAATTTTTAAAAGCAGGGAAGTTAACTGCAGCTATGTTTAGGAATTTTAGTAGGCTTCCCTTTATTGGGAGTCTTGCATCAAGATTAGCTGGGGGAATGGATTCAGAAGGTTTAGAAAATAAGTACTTGTTCACCCATGCCTACTGGACTTGAAGCAGGAGTAGATTCTCAGGAACCTCATGCCTGTTCAACAGGCAGTCATGCTAATGATCGCAGTAGTTTTCCAAGTGTTAATATTTGTAAATCTCTCTCCAAATATATAAACAGGTTTACATAGTTGCAGTGGAAAAGCAGAAAAATCAAAGTGATACACAAAATCACTGTTTAAAAATTGTGAACTCTGCAGAAGAAACCTACAGAGATGTAACATCTTCAGCCAGTGGACTTCTGGACTTAGTACAGACAGATCTTGGAACATTAAACAAGCTCTGGCTTGCTGCGCTTCAAGATTTTGCTCTGTTAACTTTACCTTCAGAATATGCATTGAAACTACCTGCTGAAGGTAAGAAGGCAAATCAGTTGTGTTTTCATGGGTCACTTGTAAGTGTATATCATTAATGTCCTAGCTAATTTGTGTTAAGATCACAGTAAGATTAAATTGTATAGAGGATATGCATACTTGTGTACCTATCTGAAGATAAAGACTGCTTTTGAGAACAGAGGTTTCACTCATGTGAAAAGTAGTTTGTTTGGTATTCTTGTTTGTTGGGTAATTTTGTGGCTGCAAGAAGAAAAAGGTAATTGTAATGGATTCTATCCAAATAAATCTAAACGAAGTGCCCTCATTAGCCTGAATTTTAATATTGAACTCTTTTTTAAAAAGAAGTCATACATAAAATATGATAAATATAATTTCAATAAAAAGTAGAATCTCCTTTTACAAGAATGAGAAAATATGGTAGTTGAAATTAAATGACATCCTTAAAACTGTACCTTCTCTTCTTGTAGGTGGTACATTTTATACAGCAGAGACAATTGAAAATGCCAGACCTCATTACTACAATTCCTGGGCACTGATACTTTATGCTACAGCATTATGGCTTACTAGCACAGGTTTCATCGTTGTTGATCCAGATGAAGGAGTTACTAATCTCTCTAGACCTGTCACCCCAACTACAATGTGTCAAGATTCTTCTACCAGGCCCTTGGTAAAATCTCCTGAGGATGTGAATACTGACAGATTTCATCTTATCTTGGGTTAGTGAGTGCATAATCTGTCTAAATACTGTAACCCAAAATGTAATTTTTAATAGATAAAACTGTTAGCAAAGAAATATTCAATTATTCACATTTAACTGCATCATTGAGTATTGCATCTCTTAAAAAAATATACAGTCTGAGAAAATTGTAGAGCGTTATCCCAAATGTGGTAGAAAAAACACTAAGTGTGAGCTAAACAAGTCCTAAACAAGTGCTTACTGCTCTGATCATAAACATGCAAGTTCAAGGGTGGATTTTATGATGGTTGCAGCACCACAATTACAGTGTACAGTTTAACATCACTGAAGTACAGTTTTACATTACAGAATAGTGTGTAGGTTGGAAGGCACTTGTGGAGATCATCTTGTCTACCACCCCCTGCTCAAGCAGGGCCACCTAGAGCAGGTTGCCCAGGACCATGTCCAGCTGGCTTTTGAATATCTCCAAGGATAGAGACTCCACAACTTCTCTGGGCAACCTGTGCCAGTGCTTGATCACCCTCATGATAAGAAAGTGTTTCCTTAAGTTGACATAAAGCTCTGTTTAAGGCTCTGCTACTGCAGAGGCTAATGAGGTGGTTGAATTCAGTCCCAGTTCTCTAAATTTACACAATTAGGCAATTCTGGTTGTATTTTTTTAAATTTGGTCTCTCTCATATCCTTCTTTTGTAATCCCTTTTTGGAATGGGTTTGTATGACCCAGATGCATATGGCTTCTTTTTGAATCTCAGTCTTCCTGCATAGAGCCAGCTTAATTTTGAACTCCATTGCTCCCTCAGTTAAAAGTGGAACCTCTGATACAAAAGCTGCTCATATGTCCTGCTTTCTATACTACTGGGTTGGTGCTTCAAATTTCATACACTTTATCATGGACACCTGGCTTGTTTATTCTGCTTCTGAACATATTCCACTCTTTCGTTTTCACTTCCTACAGAGAAACTGAAAGAACTTTAAAACACAGACACTTTCTGTTCTTTAGTGTACGTTAACCAGTTTCCCAAGTCATCACACATTTTTGGAATTATCCAAATACCTGTACCCTGTACAAATGGGATGAGAATATGGGTCATATTATATGTTTATCTCCAATGTCATAAAATGTCATCTGAAGTGTCCTGAAAGCTCAGAGTAAAGTTACTGATTTTATCTGCTCAAGGATTTGCAAGCATAGGCTTCACGTAATTTACTTATTGCTGGTGATCTAGTTGTGGTAGCTGCAATCTTTAGCATTTTTGTAAAATGCAAAGATAAAGCCTCAGCCTTTGAGCACGATTTTTAGTTCTCACTTCTCAGCCTTTGTGAACTATTATTACTTTCTCCATTATTTCCTTCTATTAGGTAAATCAATGTGATTAGGCAAAGATTCTGCTATATACTCATTATGAATTGCTGGCCTATTCATTGGACCTGTAGTTCAGTGTGTTACTCAGAAATTGCTCTATTTTTTTGAATTTATTTACGTTAATAGACAGTTATAATCATGTCTTGTACTGTCTAGAAGCTGAAGTTCTTTCATTGTTTCAAGGGAAATACAGTTCTTGCCCCAAGATATGAATTCACTTAATATAAAATGCAAATGCTATTTCTATGTCTGCTCAACCTACTGTTAGGTTACTTAGTAACTGACAAAATTACTTCTTAAAATTTGAAGCACATATGGGTTTTTATTTCTGATGCTTACAGGAATTAGTGTGGAATTTCTCTGCTCTCCTCGGTCAGATGCAGCAATGGAGAACATTATTGCCTGCTTACGTGCCCTACAGGCCCTCTTTGATGTTCCATGGCCAAGGTCTAAAATAGGTGGTGATCAGGTAATGTCTTAAGGATCAAAAGCTCCCCAGAATTAAGACATAATTTTAGTTTGAAACGTATTTCTACTCTCTGTTGTATATCCAGGAATCTTCAATACATAAGTAGTAGGTGAATTATATGCTTTACCAAAATCCAAAACTTTAGAAGGAGGAGAGAAAAAGAGCACAACATGGAACCTGGAAGAAGACAGTGAGGGACAGAGAACTGGAGGACATTTCATCAGGAAGGAGTGATTAGATGAGTAGGATGAGAGCCAGGTAAAGACAGAATTACAGGAAAGAAAGTTCTCTTACTCTCTCTGTCAAGGGACAGTTCAATTCATTCTGTTGTAAATATTGAAGATGATAAAAGGAAACTGGACAAAAACAGTGGTATTTAAAAAAAAAAAAATCACAACACACCAGTGATCCTAAAAAGTAGTAGTAACTTCAAAATTCCTTCTTTTTTCTTTAAATTAAGCTTTATACAATCCTGTGTGCCATGCAGTTGTCTAACACAGCAAAAGTGATAAAGCCTGTGGACGTGCTCAAGTTCTGCTGATTATCAGTGCCCGCTCCAAGGAGATGCATATACTGTAGGAGGGATGCAATGCAGTATCCCACCTTCAAGAATGAAAAAGCCATAAGATAAAGATTACTTGGGGTTTTAGTAGTTTTAAGTGCCTTATCTCTAAATTATTGTGATTACTATTTTGTTGGGAGAATTGAGCAGGACTGCTGCTGCTGGGGGCTAGGAGCAAGATGCTGAAGAAAATGCCAACTCGTGTGATTGTATCAACTATACCGTGTTCCTTAGTGAGATTAACAAGAGTAATACTGTTGGCTTTAACAAGTATTAACAAGTTTCTAAAATTCATGCATTAAAATGGGGATATATTAAGCATTTTTCTTACTGTAGGAGTTGGGTGTAGAGCTGCTGAATGTTTTGCATCGGCTGATCCTGACCAGAGAATCACCCGATATTCAACTTGCTGCCCTTGAAGTGGTCCGGCTGATTCTTTTTGCAGCTCAGGAACATGTGAAGGAAAAGCGGAGAAGTGCAGAAGGTACAGTAATGTATGAGATGCTGAATATATATTATCAGGGTTAAAGCAATTCTTTCTTGGAAAACTGGGTTCTGGAAGGTGATATTCCAAGATGCATCTTAATTGAAGTGTTTTACAGTTGGTGACTACTTCTGGTTTACTTAAGTCAGTCCATGAGCCTGACAAAAGAAATAGGGGTGTTATGATAGATAGCAGGTGGTTTTGGTGGTGATTAGAGGGCATGAAGTGAGGAGGAAAACTGGAGAAACTGCAGTCAGGATAGTCTTGTGTGGTATAAGGGAGGGAGGAGTCTTAGTGAAAAGCTGAGATCAACTGCGGTAGAGCAACGGAGAGACTCAGCATGCAGCTGTTACAAGCCAGACTTCACTAGTTACTCTGATAGTAACTTCCTAAAGTTCATTTTCTAAAAGAAAAAAACCGGAAGAAGAATCAAAACCCTTCTGTCAGGTGACATCATATCGGCATGGTGCCTCAGGACATCGTATGTCTAACTCTATTGCACACACTTTTACCTTTTGATGATCAGTGCATAGTTTGCTTATTCAGAAGGATGGATGTTTGCCAGTAGGACTTTGAATACATATGCATGCACATATATATGTATCAAGATTATCACTTGTTGATGAAACGGTCTTAAGAAGTAAACTTTTTGGAAACAAGGTACAGCCTGCAGGTTTCTGCCATATTTCTTCTTTTTGTTTTAGTTGATGATGGTGCTGCAGAAAAGGAAACATTACCAGAATATGGAGAAGGCAAAGATACAGGAGGACTGGTGCCTGGGAAATCATTAGTCTTTGCAACACTGGAGTTGTGTGTTTGTATTCTTGTGAGACAGCTTCCCCAGCTCAACCCTAAATTAACTTGTAGCCCTGTGTTTCAATCTGGAAAACATCTGTTATTGTCAGAAGATGGAAGTAGACTGGTAGCAGCAGCATTAGTTATTCTCTCTGATGTTCCTGCAATCTGCTCTCCTGAAGGTATGCTATTTCATCACTAGAAAAGATTAATGAAAGAATATTAGGCTCTTCTGATCCCCCTTGTTATTACCTAATTTTCTCAGCTGGATCAATCTGGCAGCAAGTTTTGTTGATTTGCTTGTGACAATTTCCTGTTCTAATTATTTTTTTGATTGTGAGATTACAAAACAAGTTACAAAACTGAAGCAATTAAAGTAGTCTTTGTTTTCCTCCCACGTGTAGCAGTGCAATTAATAGATTTATTTTTTACAGAGAAGTATCTGATAGCTACATGATAATATTCTACTTGAATTGTCTATTCTGGAATTTATAATGCAGACATAAATTAAAATTAAAAGGGAAATGTATCATGTTCCGTATCACTAAAAGCCATCATTTGAACATTAGGAAACCTATGTAAGGAGTTACGGTTAATTTCTCAGGTTACTTGACTTTTACTAATGATTCATTTTGGATTCACTCCAAACTTTAAGGTGTTTTCTTCCCACCATCCCCCAATATCATATTCATACATATATGATCTTTCAGGACTGTTACAGCACACCTATAAACCATTTCTGCCCTACTCCTTTCTTCCCACCTTAGGTATCTGTGTTAGACCTTATGCAAATTTTTGCATTTACCAGCCCTGGAAATTTCTTTTTTCTTAATTTGTTCTCTTCTACAAGAGTCTCCTTTGGGGGATAGCATGCTCCAAATGGAATAGTAGACAGTCCTTGCTATCATTGTAGGGTGATGATATGATTTCTCTTTTCCATCTGCAGCTCATTATCTATCAGTTCAAAGTAAAAGGAAACAAACATAGCATCACTTAGATCTGAGGGCAGCTATCTTGTATGAAAAATAATCTGTGATTTTTCTTTTTTTCCCTGTAGTTCTTTTGTCTTGGGTTCTTCAATTTATTCCACAAACTAACAGCTTGTGGGATCAGACCAGATGGAATGTTTATATTAGAGAACTTGAGCATTTAAGTCAGGTGACTAAAATGAGGAGCTTAAGCTTGCTTATACAATCAGTTGAATAAGGAAGCATCTCCAAAAGTCAACTCCTATAATCAAAGAGAATTCCCATGTGGAATTGCATCATTTCTTCCCCTTTAGTAGGTAACTGAAGTTATAGTTCTGTGACCACCGTGTCTCTTATTTCAGGCACCTGTCATGATATGTATGCATAGTAAAATTTTCAGATGATGCTTGTGAACTGTATTTCCTACTGAATACCAAGTCAATTTTCAGAGACTTGGCTGTTTAAAAATAGGAGGTAGATGTCCTCAGGTTCTGAAAATACTTAAGCATTTGTTAGACACGCTCATTATTCAACAGGTCTTTCACAAACATCAGTTTATTAGAGTCTTAAAAACATAAGCATTTTGCTGATTAGGGAATGACATAACCGTATTAAGCCATATGCTTAACTCTGTGCTTTGCTGAATCAGAACTTGACAGGAGAAACACATAAGTATGTAGGTTTCTAGATTGTCTCAAATATGTGTAGAATTCTGTATCGCTATTAGATTCAAAGACGTAAGAATATGCAAGACTCCTATGCCAAGTTATTTCTGATTTTTTTTTGTTAGCTTTTATTATAATTCTAGGAATTTCTGTTACATGTTTTCAGTCCGAGATCCTCCTCTTCTTAATCTTACTAAATTCTTGAATTCAGTGATTTTGTGGAGCAATGACAACTAACTACACATCATGTGGAAGAAGTATTTCTTCTTACCAATTTGTTACCCCCTGTTAATTTCCTTTACTGAAATTGCAAAATACGCTTAGATGCTCATAATTTTTCTGCTATTTAGTATTTTGTATACTTCCATAACTTCTCTTCTGCTCCTCAGGGGTTCTGATCTTTCAGTTCTTGCTTTTCTCTGAACATGACATAATGCCACACTTCATATAATAAAGTCATCAAGGAAAAGATATACAATGCTAATTTGCAAGGGGGAAAAAGTTTAACTTCACTTAAGCAGTCTGACTCCATGTTTGCTATACCAAGTCATAACTTATTTCATTCTTCAAATTACCAGTGCTTCCATTCATGTAGGTGATTTAAAAACAGTAAATTATAAATAAAAAAGAGAATCCAAGAAAACAGCGCGCTTTTTTTTGATGTAAAAGGTACCTGATTTTTTTTAACTTCTGTGAAATTAATTTGCTTTGTTTTACAGGAAGTGTTTCAGTTCTTCCTACTATCTTGTACCTAATTATTGGAGTACTTAAAGAAACTGCTGTGAAAGTCCAAGATGGCCAATTACCTTTGACGGTTGCTGCATCTCTACAAGCCCTTAAAGGACTCTTGTCTTCTCCAATGGCTCGAGCAGAGAAGAGTCGGACTGCTTGGACTGATCTTCTGCGTAGTGCTTTGGTCACAGTGCTTGACTGTTGGGATCAAGGTAAGCATAAATTTTGGGTTTGTGTGTTTAAAAAATAAATAAATAAACTGTTTGGATGAAAGGTTGTTTGGTTTTAGTGAAATTAAATTCACGCACATCTTAAAAAAGGACTAATACCTTAGTCACAGGAGAATTAGTTGGCTACCAAGTACTGTTGAAACTATAGTGTGATCTTATCCCTACAGTTCATATGAGAAGTTGTCATCTGTAAAGGTATAAATGTGGGATTACAGGCTTACCCCTGTATTATGTAGTGCCACCATATAGTTACATGGTACATTGGAATAAACAGGAGTTATGGCTTCAGTGTACAGTTGAGCATAAAAGACAGCTGTACTGCATGCAGGTTCTCCACGAAGAATTAGTGTCTGTATTGAAGCAAAGGATTTTAAAACAGCTGTTCAAGAAAAAATATTTTTGTCTTAAAATTAGTTTTCTGTGTGCTGCTTCTTCAACTTCCCAAGTTTGTAGTATTTTTATCATTCCTTAGGTTTAATCTCTAAATTGTAATTTGTTGTTGGAACTTTTGTTTATAGTGCTGATTTTTTAAGTTATAGCAAAACAATGTATGTTCTTAATGCAAATTTTATATTATTCTCAAAATAAATTGTACCCTAACATGTCATACCAGCTCTTCAAAGATATTTATTGAACTTTACCCAGAGGAACAGTGGAATAGGAGTATGCTGTTATTTCTAAATATGCATATAACCACCCCTGAATTCCCATTTTGGCCTTGGCTTTTACAGTAAAATTCCATATCAGTGCATTTGAAAAAAGAGATTCCTAAAGAAACATAGACATTGATATTTCTATTCCACCTCTTTGTAACACTTGCATTCCTGGAACTACTTTTTAATGCAAATCTAACAGACTGCTTACTTTATTGACAGTAGATGGGCTTCTCCAAGAACTTGATGAAGTTAGCCTGCTCACTGCTATTACAGTATTTGTTATGTCTACCAGTCCAGAAGTTACTACCCTAGAGTGCCTTCAAAAGCGTTGTATTGAGAAGTTTAAAGTAACACTTGACTCAAAAGATCCTCTTGTAAGTACTGGTGAAGTTATAAGAATATCAGTATCATATTAAATGGATTTTAGCTTATTTTCTGTTCAGTTGTTTCACTTGCCCTGTGTGTTGATTCCAGCTAATTCTGTCCTGACTATATCTGTCAGGATAATTAAAATACAGTTTGAACAAGTTACCAAGAACATGTTCAGCGGTGCATTTTAACATTTTTTATTCTGTATACAATTCTGTATTCCTATGATTGTTTTCTATTGCATCAGACTCAGAGCTTTATACATTGATAAGTATATGATTCAGTTGTGTAGTTTTTCAGGCACCTGTTTCATTTTATTTGTTCATTTGATCTTCAACACACAGATACTATCTTTTGCACAGGAAATCCCTCAGCTGTGGGACTTTGGGAGCTGGAGCAAGTACCACTGCATACCTTCTACTGTGCCATAAGCATCAGCTCCTGGCCACTGCTGGAGACAGAATATTGAACAAGATCAATGCTTTGTTCCAACCTAGGATAAATATTTTTACATAGTTGCTTTAGACTGTAGTGCCACAGTTCATCTGGTATTATTCTTCATCAGGAAAAAAAGGCATCGGAAAAAAAACCTGTATTGGTTACCATTGCAAATACAAATGGCTCTTCTAGGAGTTGGGACTTCCTCACTCTGAAAGTCCAGCTCTGCAAATAACACGCATTAGATTTCATGACTGAGAATTCACTGTAAACTGGTTTTCTTGCATCTTCTCTGTGTATATTAATGTAGTAACAAAAAATTAAACAAAGTTACCTTTACTTGACAAATAGCTGTAAGAAAGTACTTTTTTTATATATTAATACATTTTTAGTATTTTAAACACTGGTTTCCACTGATAGGAAACTGGGGATGCCAAATATGACTGCAAGACAATGATAGTATGCATTTGCAAATTTTATTCAAGTGTTTAGGTATCTGAGCCTTTCAGAAATTATGTAGGAGCTAGACAGTTTCAGTCCTATTGACTTCCAATGACATGCAAGCTACTGCACCATTTGAGGCTTTTTAAAATTGCCTAGAGTTTGACAGACGTAATGCTTACATTTTAAGCACCTATTTTCAGTCAGCTGTGTTTTTGCAAAAGAGTGTACATTTTCAAAACAGTGCTAAGACATAAACTTCACACAAAAATAATATTTTTTTCCTTAACTCAAAAATGGAGGAAGATGTAGGACTCGATGGAAAGAAACAGGAAGCGTGATCCAGTTTTTCTAAATAATTAGATCACAAGTTATAACACTCCTATAAAGTATTATGCATTAGCAGCCTCCAACCTGATGAATTTTCAAGCTGTGAGGCACATTTTTCCCCCTCCCTAAAATTTTGTCTGACAAGCTGTGAGTTTTAAAACACTCTGACGTGTATTTTTAAGCATAACACTTTGTAACTGCAAATTTGATTTTTCCCTTTAGGTACAGCGTAAGTGCTACCAGCTGCTGCATTCCATCTTTCAGCATCCAAACAAAACTGTGTCATATCCTTATATTCATTCTTTAGCACCATCCATTGTGGGAAAACTGCAGGAAACAGAAAAAGCAAAACCTGAAAATGCTGCTGAACTTAAGGTCATTCAGGAGGGAATAAAGGTGGTTACAGCTCTTACAGCCACTGCTGAGGAAGAGCACCGTAAGTTATTTCCATGACTAGTATCCAAAGCATTAAACATTCTGAAAGTTGCCATAAGTAACAAATTAAAACAAAACAACCACTTGGAATCCAGTCGTGAACACTAATTGCGAACAAGAATGTTGGTTCTTTTTACTGTACAGTTCAAATAACATTTGTAGCTTTATAGTTTGTGTTAAATGTTAACTTAAAGAAATACTTCTAGTTAGAATTTGAAGTTGTTTATAGAAAGTGTATGTTTAAGTTGTGTTTTCAATGTTTATAGGTGCTCATTTGGTGGCCTGCCTTCTTCCCATCCTTATTTCCTTTCTTTTGGATGAAAATGCCCTGGTTTCTGCTACAAACTCAGCAAAAAATTTACATGAGTTTGCTTTGCAAAATCTGATGCAGATTGGTCCACAGTACTCATCAGTTTTTAAAAAACTAATGGCTTCCTCTCCAACTATGAAAGCCAGGCTTGAATCAGCTGTAAAAGGCAATCAAGAAAGCATCAAAGTGAAGACTGCTAAACATGCAAAGAATCCTGGCAAAAGCTCAAGCATTCAGCTAAAGACCAATTTTCTTTGAAGTCTCATATTGTCATTTTACACTTTGATATCAACAGCAAAAAGTGTCCCTTTTAATTTCTAATCAGAGTAGGATTGCTATGAGTTGATCTCATATATTTCAGTTTGCACTGAAGTATTCAGAAGGTTTTTAAGAGAAAGAAAATCTCTAGATAACTTTCTGTTAGTGTAAGACTTTTTAAACATCTCTAAACGCTATGAATAAAACTATTAGAGGTCATCTAATCTGTATTTTTGGATTGTTTTGGACTAAAATTCCAGAAATTCACATGCCTATATTAAAAAAGTATAGTGAACTTTACTGTAGATATATTTAGGAGCAGCCCACACTTAGCCATTAAGTAAATTTTGTTTTAAATCGATGTTTGTCAAAAATAACTTATCCTGATGGGTTTTGGATTTAACTGGGACATAAATTTACTTGTGGGTTGTAATCTATCCTAATTACTAATTTAACACACTGCATCATTAAGTAAACAGATTAAATATCCTTGTAAGCCTTACAATAGATTATTGTTGATCTCAAATTCAACTCAGTAAAGGTAATATTGATAGCTTTAATCCTAATAACTTCTCAAGCTGGCCGAGATTTAACAAATGCTGTTAAATACAGCTGTACAATGCTTCTTCATCGAGGACTCCGTAGTGCTTTACACAGTGGGACTGTTATGCATACGTAAGTATTTGCAGGCTTGATGCCTTGCTGCTTGACATAGTCTCACTTTTCAGGATGTGTACTTGTGTTAATTTTATATTAGGCTAGCCAGGCAAGTGAAGCTTACACATGTAGTCCAGGATAGGACAGCAATTTTAATATACTGTGCCTCAATTCAGACATCTGCTCTATCTGGATGTATGTTTCCCGATCTTTAAATGATCGGTTATATATACATGTAATTCACCTAAATTTATGTATCTCTGCAACAAGAGATGGACATACCTGAAGTCAGCTTGTCTTGTGTCAAATAAAGTGCAACAAACTCATCATAAGGAGTATTTAATTAACATTTTTATCAAGGAACATATTTTAATATAGAAAAATAACTATCGAAATTGCAATGGCTATAAAGTATTTTCTACATATAGTGTATTGACTTCTTTCTTAATACCAGTATTATCTAAACCAAACACTATCAAGCTGAGGATAATATTTCCTTCTTTAATCTAGTTACTTTAAAAGAAAGAAGAAAAAAAATATTTACAGAACTGAGAAACACACTGTGACTCAGGAAAAGTATGATGTACTGTATTTTATTATAAGTTTTGTATATAAATATAATTGTAAATTGTACAGAATTAACCATTTGACCAAAGTTCTAACAATTCTTTTTTCTAATTTACATAAATAAAGCTAATTTTCTTCACTTAAGATTTGTCTTAGTCATTTTACCCAATAGCAGAGGAGCTCTAAGGACTTCCTTAACTGAAAGAAAATGTTTGTGTGCTGCCACAAGGAAACTAATAAGAAACATTTGGGATGGATGCTCCAAGGTCTGTGACTTGAGACTGCAGGTCTTCCTCTGTTCTGTATAGCACAATGGGTAGGTAAGTAGGGTTAGGGAGATGCACTTTGTATGTGTGAATACCTGTCCTGTGCCAAATGCTGAAACGTATGAACTATGGAAAGGTGCTTGAGATGCCTTCCATCTTGCCCTGGAGAAACAGAAGTTCTTTGTTCCACTTCTTCATTGCAGTCAAATCTGTAGTTGTTGCCTCTATTGAAAGGGAGTTACATTACATTTGGCAGTTACTCATCCTTATCTCATTAGTAATTTTTTATCTCTTTATTTATCCCTTCAAAGTTTACTGGGTACCTTTCCTCCATTCCTGCTCCCCCCCCCTTCCCCCCAGCTGCTTCTGGAAAATCATAGAGATTCTTGTGGGACTTGAAACTTTTAAATTAAATTCATGTCATGTTTACTATCAAAGTGGCAAAATATATTGCTGACAAAGTTAGTTGCTACAGTAAGTATACATGGCCTCTTTTTTAATTTTCTGTAATGTTTACGAACAGCATTAACCTTTTTCTCACTAACATTTTTTAATGATGATAATACAATCTGATTAAACTCTACTTTGATCAAAAACTTTTAAGAAGCATGCTTAAGTTGCAAGAACACCAAGAAAAGCTGTTAAAAGCCAAAAATTAAAGTTTAGAAGAGCTTAGGCCTAGACTTTTTAGAGGTTCTCATTGTAGTAGCTCACAACTGAGTCACTGAGAAGTGCCGTAATTATGTGATTCGACATTTCTTGGTCAACTCTCATAGCCACATATGGAAAAGCACCATTTTCAACATATCCGTGTATTCTAAATGCAGAAGCAAAACCAATTCAATAAAGGGAACCATTGCTAATTGTTAATGTCTCCTGTAAATTAGGACATATGTGTGAGCTTAATTTATCCAGATAATTAATCTGCATAGTAAAAATACCTGTGCCCTGAGTTGTGCTTTATTATGTACACTTAAAACAAATGAGTGAATAAATCTACTCATTTAAGATTTTATAAATGAATCTTACAGATATAATCTTCTTTCAGTTATAAAAAGAATTTGGCTGTTAGATATCAGATATCTTTGATGTAGTCTTGTTTATTTACAAGGAACTTTCTTTTTTCCTGAAGAAATAAGTAAGACCACAGAGCAATTTTGGTTTTAATTCCACTCTTCTTTTTTAGGCATTGTTTGGCATTCAAGGTCTCATGTTTAGCCAAACAAGAAGAGCCAAACATGTTTTCCGTACCTCAATTACTGTGTTCAGTTTTGGGCCCCTCACTACAAAAAGGACATTGAATTACTCGAGCGGGTCCAGAGAAGGGCAATGAAGCTGGTGAAGGGTCTGGAGCACATGTTGTACGAGGAGCGGCTGAGGGAACTGGGGTTGTTTAGTCTGGAAAAGAGGAGGCTGAGGGGAGACCTCATCGCCCTCTACAACTACCTGAAAGGAGGTTGCAGAGAGCTGGGGATGAGTCTCTTGAACCAAGTAACAAGCGATAGGACAAGAGGGAATGGCCTCAAGTTGCACCAGGGAAGGTTTAGACTGGATATTAGGAAGCATTAATTTACAGAACGGGTTGTTAGAGGTTGGAATGGGCTGCCCAGGGCGGTGGTGGAGTCCCCATCCCTGGAGGTGTTTAAGAGTCGGGTTGACAGAGCACTGAGGGATATGGTGTAGTTGAGAATGGTCAGTGTTAGGTTAATGGTTGGATTGGATGATCTTCAAGGTCTTTTCCAACCTAGATGATTGTATGATTCTATGTTTAGCCAGAAACCAAAGTCTTATTTTTACTATTCCTGCTTCCTGTGTCCCAAATTTTCTTCCAGTAAATTCTTTGCTATGAAGCATGTGGCCTGTGCATGTTTACTTTGTATATTTTCACTGTTTATTCTAAAAGTTCAATGTATTTGTGTGACAAAAGGTCCTGCCTATGCCTAACCTTAAGTGTATATATATAAATATAGGTATATCAAGGAATGGAATATTTAAGTGCTATGCAAAAATTATTTGCAGACAACTTTCTGTTGACTGCAACAAACTGGAATTAGTCAAAACCATGCAAAAGCATCACACAGTTGGGATGTGGTTGTTTTTAATTGGATACAAGTCTGCAGCACTTCAGCTGAATAATCAGCATTTCTAATACTATTTCTTAGCCTAGAATAAGTCTGAGACTGATCTGGTATGTTCCAAGGTCCAGGAGTCACCTTCAGGCTGAAAAGAAGCATCAGTCATATTCAATGGACTTTCAATATGGTTTTAATTTGAATGAAGTTGGATGTATCTGTGGCAATAACAATGTACAAGGGGTCACTGTGACAGTCTCCTCCAAAGCTTCATCCCTAATCTCACTGCTAGGTATAGATTTTGTCTTTTCAGCTTCCTGAAATGTAACTCTATTTTATCAGTAGGCAGCAAGTCAGAAGCTGGTTCCTAGAGGACCATATTGTTTCCTAACCAATAGTGGTCTACTAATAAACTGCTCATATTTTCTTCCAGTGAAAAACTTGGCCAATGATACTTCGAGCAAGGCAAGAAAGCAAGGGGAAAAATCCTTAGAAAATTAACACTCTTTCTTCAGTTTTTAAATAAAAGAACACACAGCAAGGTAGATAATTCTTCTACTTTTCTGCACTGTGGTGTCAAAAACCACAGGAAGAGTCACTCCCTTGTGTCTTTGAAGTAGCGCCTCTTGGTCAGCCCTGATCCTGTGGGTATTACTAGATCTGCTTTTTGCATGTGAGAAACCTATGTGACCTGATTACACAATGACAAGTAAAGTTACTCTTATAATACAGACGTAATGAAATAGTTGTTGAGTTGCAACCTCTGATGCTTAAAAATAGCCATTAAAGTTAAACTGTACTTTCGTGTAGCCAAATGTTAAACATTCAGATTTGTCCATAGCACTCTTGTCTGAGCAACATAGGAGCTGTTGCTGTAAATGACATTTCACACAGGACTCCAACTCAATTAGTTTAAGTATGTAGCAAGCAGTTCATTTTCACATATACTGCTCAAGCTATTTAATGACAGTGGTCTATAGCTTCAAAGATATAAAAATTTAACAGCGTATTTGGCCAGACATGACATGTTTTACCTGCCTCTAATGTATTTTTAAATAATGATTACTGAAAGTTGGTTATGTAGAATAAAATAAACCAGATGGATTTGATACATTATGTTGTCTGCACAAGGAAACACTGAAGATGTCAGTGCTTATGTCACCAACCTCTCCAAAATGTTCTGTGGTTCTTATTTTTGATTTTGATGTACAGTTGTAGATCTTTTTTTTTTTTTCTCCTAAAAAATCCTTCTCTGGATTCTCTGGAGAATAAATAGTTTATTACATATAACAATGAAAGGGGAAGTGACATCTAAATATAGCGAAAGTAGGGCTGAAGATTTTGTCTGAGAAACGGGTCAAAGCAAAAGCAGGCTTCTGATACCCTCTGAAGTAATCTGTGGTAGATTAACCCAAATTCACTCACTCTGTAGCCAAATAATCAATTTTGCTCTATGGTCCTAGCCCCACTTCCATAGTCCCAGTCATCTGAAGTGCAGAATCAGATTCTAGAAGGCAGAATATGGCATCAAATCCCCTTCCTCTGTGCTTGCACTCCAGCTGCTAATGGCAGTACTCTCGGGAGAAAACAAATGGGGAGGATGAGTACCAGCCACACAGCGCAGCCTGCGCTCAGCAAGCATGTTAGCCTATGTGCCAGTTTGTCTAGTTACTGTACAGAAAAATGTAGTGTTTATATGTAAAGAAGGCTGCAGTTGAGGAAAGTCTGTTTCTAAAAGTTTCTGGTAAGAAGTTAAATTTAGTAATGGCAAAGATTGATGAAATCCTATTCTAAGCTACAGCCTTATGACTTGCAATTGTCTAGCCTAAAATTGGACTTTTTAAACCAATGCTAATATTCATGTATTAAAAATCATATGAATTATCCCACTGCCAGTGACATGCAATATAGAATTGCTGAGATTCTCTGTTGCTACTAGTGGGGAATTTTTTTTTTTTATTATAACCTCTGGGGAATATTTTAATTACGGTATTTTTGTAAGCATTTTTTTTTTTTTCTGCCTAGTGCCTCAGTTCTCAGCATCCTTTTCTGCAAGAAAAGGAGGTTTTATATGAGACACATTTTCAGTGGAAGCACAGGCCTCAGGGATTCTGGAAACAATTTTGATTTATATCTAAAAATAGAAATATTATGCAATTTGAAAATACAACCTATCATTATGAAGGCAAATGCTCTTAACCTCATCTTCTGTCATGTAAGGTTCATGGCAATCACCAAGAAAAAATTGTCACAGATGTATGCATGTTTTACAGGAAACACAGGTCCAAGGATAACTGGTTCAAGCTGTTGCCACCAAATTTACCTGAAATTCAGTTAGAGGAATAAAAGAATTTGCCCAGAGGAAAAAATCGGGTTTTCTTTTATGATACTCATCAGCTATATTTATTAAATGAACAAGGATGGGATGAAGAGGGGTAATAGAGGAGACAATGCAAGGAAATGTTTTTTTACCTCCCATCTGAGGCACAACACAATCTTGTGTTTAGCTGTCAGGGAGTCAGGTGACACAGTAATGTGGTCAGGAGGAGGGCAGGAGGGTAGGTGTGGTTTTTTAGTCCATATTCCTCCTAGTTCCCTTTTGAAGCCAACAAATCTGAGAATAATTTACTTTTATAAAATGAAAATTCTCAGGCTGGTTGGAGAGAGGTACTCAAGAACAAATGGTCTTGGGTTGGAGCTGCAACCCATCTGTAGTTCTGGGCACCCTCTAAACAAGTACTTTCCTCTGTCTGAGGGTAGCTGAACCTGAGGAAGCTATGAGTGAATACCTTCTTTTCGAAGTAGGCAATTTCCTACCTTTCCTGTAGATTTCTTTAAGTACATGCCTGTTCTGGGATTCCACCAGACCATGCAGCTCAGGAACACCAAGTTGTGTGTGTGTGTGTTGTTCAGTAACTGTCAGTGGCCTGGCTGCCTGCTGAGACTGTTGGGAGTCAAATGCAACTAGACTTTGTGGATAAATCCCACTGATACATTGAAGTAACCCAAAGAGTTGTGGTGAATGGAGTTAAATCCAGTTGGCGGCCAGTCACGAGTGGTGTCCCCCAGGGCACAGTTTTGGGGCCACTCCAGTTTAACATCTTCATTGATGATCTAGACGAGGGGATCGAGTGCACCCTCAGTAAGTTTGCAGACGACACCAAGTTGGGTGGGAGTGTTGATCTGCTCGAGGGTAGGGAGGCTCTGCAGAGAGATCTGGACAGGCTGGAGCGATGGGCTAAGGCCACCTGTAGGAGTTTCAATAAGGCCAAATGCCAGGTGCTGCACTTGGGCCACAACAACCCCCAGCAGCGCTACAGGCTTGGGGAGGAGTGGCTGGAGAGCTGCCAGTCAGAGAGGGACCTGGGGGTGTTGATGGACAGGCGGCTGAACATGAGCCAGCAGTGTGCCCAGGTGGTCAAGAAGGCCAATGGTATCCTGTCTTGTATCAGAAATAGCGTGGCCAGCAGGGACAGGGAAGTGATCTTACCCCTGTACTCGGCACTGATGAGGCCGCACCTCGATTACTGTGTTCAGTTTTGGGCCCCTCACTACAAAAAGGACATTGAATTACTCGAGCGTGTCCAGAGAAGAGCAACAAAGCTGGTGAAGGGTCTGGAGCACATGTTGTACAAGGAGCGGCTGAGGGAACTGGGGTTGTTTAGTCTGGAAAAGAGGAGGCTGAGGGGAGACCTCATCGCCCTCTACAGCTACCTGAAAGGAGGTTGCAGAGAGCTGGGGATGAGTCTCTTTAACCAAGTAACAAGCGATAGGACAAGAGGGAATGGCCTCAAGTTGCACCAGGGAAGGTTTGGACTGGATATTAGGAAGTATTTCTTTACAGAACGGGTTGTTAGATGTTGGAATGGGCTGCCCAGAGCAGTGGTGGAGTCCCCATCCCTGGAGGTGTTTAAGAGTCGGGTTGACAGAGCACTGAGGGATATGGTGTAGTTGAGAATGGTCAGTGTTAGGTTAATGGTTGGATTGGATGATCTTCAAGGTCTTTTCCAACCTAGATGATTCTGTGATTCTGTGAAGTGAGCTGTTCTTCACATTGATTTGTGCCATAATGAAAACATGTTTCTCCTTGACGTCCTTCAGAGCAGCGGTTGCCGAAGCCTGTCATCACATGCATATTTATCCACGCAGTGTCCTGCTCAGCTCTGTGCGCTTGTAGCAACTTTCAGAACCATGAACTGCCGTGAGTTAGGAGAAACAGCAGACTCCTGGAGCTTTTCCGGCCAAGACAGAAGAGGAAAGGCTGTTGGATGTACTGGCTATAGAGCAGAGAGACTACAGAAGCAGATTTGGAAGATGAGACAACTACCGCAAAGCTTCTGTGAGCAGGAAAAAAGGGAAGAGGGAGCAGGGACCTACCTGGTTTGTCAAGCTTGAAGTGACCACCCTGGCTGCAACACCTCTGCATATGACAGACCACTTTTGTGTAGTTATGAGAGAATTTTTTCCATTCTGTGAAGTTTGACAAAAACTTCCAGTGGCTTTGATACATTAATGAGAGGAGACATAGCAGCTCATGAAGTACCTGCTACTGCCTGTGGAAACTGACTGTTCCAGGCTGCAACACATCTTGACTGGATCAACTAGGATTTGAAACTATATTCTTCACTGGCTTGTTCTGGACTTTAATTAAAGGAATTGATTGCAGTGCCATACTTTTCTCCTTCAGGAGGTAATGAATATATTAACCATCAGAGATTCTCTCCTGATTCTCAAGGTTTGTGAAGCTGTACCTAGACTACACAGGATGACCCCAAAACAACTGAATCTTACTTTTTTTGTATCTGTGTATTTCTAGTAAGTGTAAGAACTGAGGCAGACAAGCCAGTCTTTAAAATCCAGTTCCTGTTCATGCTAATATCCCAGAACTACATGCAACTCACTGTTAGAGATCTTTTCTGGTTGTCTTCTTTACGTTCGGGTAGCCAACACCCAGCCATGACTTGCTGAGTGACTTCTGCTGGGTTCAAGTGCCAGAGGGCAATATGCCCCAGACAGTGAACCAAGAGAGGTTGCTGTGAAGATGGGGCAGGCCAGAGGGAAAAGCAGCAGGAAAGGAGCCAATACAAAGGCTGCAGAGGAAGCAACAACATTCTTGAGGGATTGTTTTTCAAATCAAACAAGTGCTGAAGGATTAGGACAGGACAGAGCAGAAGGAAGGGGGAAGCAGGACAAGAGGCATGCGCATGGGTAGTAAGAGAAGGAAGAGAAAATAATAATTAGATCGGTTACCTAGTTGACTCATTGCTTCAAAAGGGCCTGTGTGAGATATCATAGCTTAATACTTTACTGGAATCCTATAAAATATTTTACAAATGAAACTAATTTGTAAAGTTCACACAATTTTATGATACATTAGCTTTGCTTGTTCTGTTTTGTACTGCCCATTATTTATCAGGAAAAAAAAAGAAAGACTGCCATCCATCCATGTAAATCAAAGCAAAACACTTTGTACTAGCAGCACAGGATGAGACTAGTTAATGACGTTACTATAAGAAGTAATGCAAAGTAACTTGCATGCAATACTGGAAATCTATACCTGTTAACAAAATATGCAAAGCAGCCACACCTGGATCACATTCTATACAGTCTCTAAGTAAACCATGAAACCAGTCACCACAATGACAGAAACTTCATCAGAAAGCACTGTTTGTTTTACACAAAAAGGGAAAATGATTAAATAGTATGCAAAGTAAGAAAACAAGTTTGAAATGATGTAACTCATCAACTGCAACAGCAGACACGCTGCAGTTTCCATTGCCTTGTCAGTATTGGTTAGAATACCCATGTATACACACTTTGTAGCTTTTCACTAAAAGATTTTGAAATTACTTAAAAGGAGTTACTTGAATTGCAAAATCTTCATCACTGTTCTCAGATTAGTATTTTGACCTAAACCAGGGGTTAGTCTTTGAAAATTAAGACCATTCCTCGGAGGGCAGTCAGAGGCCAGGAAGAAGGCAGAGAGAGCTGGGAAGTGTTTGTCACTGTTGAGTGTCAGCTGAGTTTTTCTAGGGCAGGTAGATGGGACCAGAGTGCGGTGGTTATTGTGATCCCAGGGAACCGCCAACTGCCTGTAATTGCTGGCAACAGCTCACTTCCTTCAGGGCAGGGAAGAGAGGGTAAATACCTTCAGCTTTAATTATAGCTTCTTCTTACTCCCCAGTTCTGAAAAAATGGAAGCTGCTGATAACACAGACTGCACAAAGTAGGGACTAAGAGGGGAACTGATTTTCAAAAGCACAAATAAATGTCCTTGTCCCCCTTTTGGGGAAGGAGGGGAAATGGAAACAAATCATGGACATGCCAGAGAAAACATTCCGTGAAGACTGAATACTGCTGTGCCCTTATACCTGTGTTCCCCCAACCCACCTGACCCTAGAGGGTCTAATTGTTCACAAAGTGACAGCTTTAGTGACCTTGACCAAAATATATTGAGGCCACGTGGACTATTGTCATGCAAATAAGATACTTGTTGCACAGGTTATCTAAAAGTTCCAGTAGTTGCTGGGTAGCAAATGCTCTCTAGAAGTCAAAGCCTCTGAATTAATTCACAGCTCCACCAATGCGGATGAACTGACCTTGATAATGGAGGTGTCCCACAGCAGAATGATGTTTACAAAGTGGTTGAGCTTTTAAACTTTTTCCCATTTATAAATCCAAGCTTATCCCATTTCCTAGCTGGAAGGTCACTGTTGACTTCTCAACAGTCACTGTTGACTTCTGTTCTACTAACTAGATCACTAGAACTAGTGAATAAATTCTCAGTAAATAACATTGTAAGAAGGAAAACAGTATTCTGAAAACAAAATCATCACTGGAAATCTCCAAAAATGTAATAACAATTTGACAACATTACTTGTCATTTTGAGAAATTTGACTGTTTATCACTATCTGGTAAAATGTTTACATAAGCTAACTGTAGGGAAGCTTTTTTTCCTGAGTTGTTTGTGGTCTAAAATCACACCACTCCGCTTCTTGTTCAAAATAGATTAGAATCAAAAAGACAGATGGGTTACTTTCATGACAGGATGGTAATGAGATTAACTTCATCTTTTTACATTTTCTCAAGTATTTGTCATATCTGATCAGTGACTGATACTCTTCAGTTTTCAAGCTGAAATTTGTGGAACTGGTTTAACTCTTGAAACAGGCAAAAATGTGTTATCCTTTTTTTTTTTCCTGTAGGTCCATGGTTTACTGCTCTCTTCAGACATCTGGTCTGATCTGAACTTTTCCATGAGACTGAACATAAGGTTATCCTACAAAGAGCATTCTGATCCAATAGCTCTGAAAGATGAAAGTGACAGCCTGAGCAACACTTAAGCATGATTTAAATAAAATACAGATATTTTGGTAGCCAAACCTTGATTTAAAATGCTGGCATTTCCTGGAATTTCAGGTTACTTTGCATGTAAACCTTAGCCTGGAGTGAAAATGGGCGAAGGGGAGGAAAAAGGATTGGACAGACTGCAAAGGAGAATTTTGAACTTACTGCAAATTGGATTTAGACATGACATCGTACCTGGTAAGAAAAAAAAAAAGTAGTAGAGGGGCTAATTTTCAGAAATGTTATATCATTGGTATTTAAGTAGTTTAGTTTTTGTGGAGAAGTGTTTGCAATGGCCTGTCAGCCAGCATACAGCCTGCATTGCTACCCCCAGGCCTGAAGATACTGTATTGAACAATTCTCCTGCTGGGAGAGGAGACAACTGAAGCTTGTGGGTCTGGTGGCAGAGGGAACCTTGTCCTTAAGTGTGTCTGTGAGATGGAGGGGGTACTGTGGTACTCCTGGCTTCTTCCTATCAGTTCTGCTATATCTTAATAAAAGAAGTTTACATGTAGGATGTGTCTGTCATTTGAAGGATGATGTGGGAGAGGTTTGTTTGAATGATGGAAAACCCAAGGAACTATTTTTTCCATGTAAGTTTTAATTTTGGAGAACTATTTAAGGCATTGGAGAGACCAAGATGTATTTCCTTAAAAATCTTTTAAACTCCTGTGAAGACTCTGTTTCAAAAAGAAAGCTGGAGTTAGTGGTACTGGGTATGTGCAGAGGCCAGGAAGCTCTTTCAAGGGGGCGGTGGGATATGTGTTGCTATAGTCCCAGAAATGGTCCATATCTGACATGAAAGGATCTGAAGAAAAAAGACACTTTATAATTCAGGACTGGTCTTAAGAGTGACTGTGCCAAATAGCTCTAGAATAGAGGCTGCCTGAAAGGAAACCCAGCAGCACTACTGTGAAGTGATACTGAAAGTATAATTTTTATTTACACAATCTCTACTAATAAAATTTATTCAAATACTAAATTTCACTTGCCAGTCTTATCTATAACTATGTCTAAGGCTATCAGACAAGAGAATCCTCAATGCCTTTCTCTAATGTAACAACATATTTCAAGATCAGTAGTCCAAGATATATTAGTTTTACATGATTTTATAGTCTGTTATTCTATGTTTTTATAAATCACAACTCGTACTGACAGGACCACTTTTAATATTAATTATAAGGTGATTTTTTTTTTAGTGATTTGTGCTTACTCTAACCACGTAAAGCATCCAGGAAGTGTCAGCGTGCACCAGCACTGTGTCAGCTTCTGCCAGTCGCAAAAAGCGGCTTAAATTTGCTACAGAAATGGGACAGGGAATGAAACAAACCTGGAGTTTGTGAACACAGAGTCAGCACCACCTTATATAGAATTCATCCATATTAACAATGTTCTAACCAAGGGTGTAATTTTTTTTTTTTTTAAAGATAAATACGTAATGTACCTCATGGTACAATTCTAATGAGCAACCTTTACATTAAAAATAATGAATGCACATGTGGGGTAATGGTGATGGTGTTTTCAGTTTCTCTTTTTGTGGAATGTCCCTACAAATAGTCAACTATGATTTACAGACTAGAGTTGATAACTACACATCTCTCTATATTCCAGATTCTGCTGCAAAACTAAAGCAGCCATGCAGGGTGTCTAAAACTGCTGTGTCAGAGCAAATCATCCTACAATAGGTATGGGTTAATACTGGAAGACAGTAACAAGTCATACATTTAGCTTATAGAACAAAGTTGTGTATCACTTTACAGCTAAGAATGTTTTGATGCTTTCATCTTCTAACCGTTTTAGGAGACATCAGCGTATCAGTCCCAGAATTCTGTTTCCTACCATAATTGTTAAGGTGAAAAAGAAAAGCAGATGGGGCTACAATCTTGAAGTCTTTCATTATCTTTATTATTCAAAACAGGATATCCTGTTGCTACAGCATAGTTCTTGCTGAAGTATACATGAGGTGCCCGACCCTTGAACACAGAAGTCTCATCTTTCTTGCCTAACACCATGGGAGGAAGTCTTTGACTTTCAAATGTGTTTTTGAGCTAATTTCCACCCACAGTTACATGCACAAACACCTACTGATTTAATCCTGAATTTCATACATCAGTGGGGTACAACACTGTGATGGAGGGCACAATTTACCTCTAAATGTCTGTCTTAAACCTGCTTCCTGAGATTACCTGCTTGAGATAGCTTGCAAGTATATTTGCATATGAGTTCTGGGGCCAGTAATCAGTTGTTTTTCTCAAAACATTGCTTATTACTTTCCCATTGAATTACTAGTAATGCTAAACATTGGGCAATCTTACTAGGCAGAGGTACCAGCCCTGCCTGTGAGACAGGACTGGATTCTGGCATTGATTTGTTATCTAAGTTTCCCAGTAGGGAAAGAATCTCTGAGTTGGTGTGGTGCTAGGAGGGCCAGCTCCCTTCTAGCTGTGCTCCCTTTCTTTCCAGCACTGGGAAAGAATCCTTTCCTCTGGGTGCATCTTCCTTGACTCGGTGGGTCACCCTTGGGCCAGGAGATACAGGCTAGCTTGCAGCCATGATCCATATGGAGCGCGGATGCAGAGCAGCTTCTGGTTTCCTCTTGGCTTTCTTTGCACATGGAAAAGAGTTACCTCAATATAGTTGGGAGGCCAATATCATGTAGAAGTGGGTTATGGGACTTCAGAGTTAAACCGCTAAGCTGCTTATCAGTATGAACTATGTACCTCTCTGATTTGCTTTGGAGCATTTGTTCGAATTTTCTGTTTACTGTAAACTCTGGGGTGGAGATGTCTTTTATCACATATCTACAGTGAGTCCTGAATCTCAGTTGGGGCCTTTCAATATTTCAATATTAAAAATTCCTACCAATGACAATGATCCTCCACTATGAAATACTTGGGAATCACGAGCATAAGGTTCAGCAGCCCCAGGCTATTCCTTCTCTCATCAGGGTCAGAGCAGGGACTGGGACATAGACTAATTGTTGTAGTCAAGGCACCGCAATTACATACAAACATAATTGTGCATGAAATGTTACTGCAAAAATGACATAGATAAATATTTCTACCAGTAATTGCTGACATCATCACACCACTTACTATGACAACACATTGTAAGCAGGTAACATTTCTCTATCAGAATAGCTCTGTCACTCCCTAAAACCTAGCAAGAGGCAATCTCAATGCTTCTTCTCATTGAAATACACGCAGAAGGTCTATAAATGCACTATCACCTCTTCGTACTCTTTAAATCTGCAACTTGCTGCTCCTTAAATGAACAGATGAGATCTGCCACTGGATCTGTTGAACTTAATTCTACAGAAGGGAAACTGTATTCTTGATTTGAGTTATCGTGTGAATGCTCTAGTGGATTAATCTTTTGTTGGAGATAGACTAGAAACAAAATGTCTAGTTCAAGTCCTTCAGTGTCTGGGTTTCACCTTAAAACGTCAAGACAGCAAAGAATCTTGTACAAAACTTTATATTTCTGGAGACTCAGTTTAGTTAAACTCTTATAATAGGTGCTAGTATTTGAGCCAAATTGCCTGCTGGCCCAAACTGGTGAGGCCTTATTGACTTCAGTAGAACGGCATTTCTTTACAAAGATAATTTGGCCTGCTGATTTTAAGGCTGGCACTGTATGAAAAAACTGGGCAGAGTACATTCTTGCTTTGATGCAGGCTCAGACACACAATACTTAGCCATTTTAATAAGTTACCTGTGTCCATTGAGATCAGTGTTTACACAGAAATGTAACAGATAGCAAAGCCCTAACGAGCTAATGTTTTACAGTATAAAAATACAACCCTGTAACACAGAACCGATAGTAAAAGCATGTACAATATGCTTGCATAAAAAAATAATGCTGCTGTCTTGCCATATATAACTAAGAGTCAACGCAAACAGGACAGCAATATTAAAAAGCTTAGCCGCAGAAACCTGAGCTGGAATTAGATTGTATCTACTTTACAGATAGCCTAATTTTTTAAGGTATTGATACCAAGTACACAAGAACTGAAATACAAAATCCTGTGCAGTAGTTGGAGTAATTTGTGACCTGTTCATGGAAATCCTGTTTTACTGGCATAAGTCAATGGGTGTCCAAAAGGTAAAATGTAGGGTCCAACAAGAAAAATGGACATGAATCATTTATCCTGTGCTACTCACTCACTCACTCACCATGTGGATCTCTGAACTCCTTTGGAGTTAAAATACAGGTGATGAAACTTCTCAAAAATGGGCCAATAACCATGCATTAGATGCCTTAAGAAGTATACTTTATCATTTTCCTTATGTTTGTGTCAGGTAGTTAACTGAAAGCTCTTAGGCAAATAATTTCATATTTATACCAATTTTCTGCCGTGGCCACTTATTCTCTTGCAAACACACAGCTCTGCCACAAAGCTTTCTACCATCAGATCAAAAAGATTTTCGTTAGTTGGTCTGGGTCACAGTTTGAAGTGTAGTGAGCAAGGGTGATGTTTTGAGCCTTCATCACTGTATATCCACTTTTTTTTCTTCTGCCAGAGGTGCTGTTTAATCCAATACAGCCTAGTATAATATTTCCAATAAAACTCTTAAGTAGCTGGGGGTTTTTAATCACAGAATATAGAAGAATCATTTGGTGATTAAGACACTTTCTTCTTATTATAAGTCTTTTCATCAGCACAGATCATTGAAATTCATTTATAATAATACACTGAAATTTTGGGAGCCACATCAGATGCTTGGTAGAATTACATGTGTTTTACTCCCTAGGAGGAACAAATCCCAAATTTTGATTAATTCTTCTGATTCAGAAAGTTATAACCTAGTCTGTGCCATAAAACCAGTAAGAAATATTGTGATCTGACTCAGTGATCTTTCCTTGCACTTGTCTTGAATTGAGATTTATTGCTGTTGCCTATGTTACCAGTGGAGGGGGTACAGCTAACAGCCTGAAATAGATAACCGTTGCCTAATTTCTGCCTCACTTACCCTTTGGCAATCAGAGGTGTAAGGGACACAAGTGAGGGCAGGCTGTGATGATGGGTTACTTTCTATTTTGTGTCTAAATAAGTGATATAGCTGAAGGTAAACTGAAGTAAACAAAGTTAAGTGACATAAATTTTACCCTTTTCTCACTCCCCAGCCTGGAACACCAGAAAAGTAACCTTACACTTTAAAAAAACAAACCAAAACAAAACACATAGGTGAGTTTGTTTAGGAAAGAGCACTACAATGTATATGATTTTGAACAATTCAGAAAGAAGAAAAGGTAATTTCGGAGTATTTTCAGTTTTCTGAAAACCATGCTCTTCTGTGCATTTTTGTGTTCATCCACTCAGCTCTGAGGATAAGAACCTGCCAGGAAGTTGACACTCTCCTGAGGAGTCTAACCAGAAGAGCAATGACTCAGCCCTGTACCTCCATAAACACCAGCCACCAGCATGTCACTCACACATTCATCACGTCAACGTTAGTCATGCACTCACCACATCAACACGTGTAATTGCGACACTTGGACTCCCAAAGAGGCGACCTCTCACACAGCGCCTGGGCCAGTACCTTGCGTAAGACTGCACATCGCAAACACGTTGTGCTATGCAGGGGGCACAGAATCCTGCGGTGATTGCCAGGGCTCCAAAACTGGCACGTACTTTTGGAAAGTCAAGACGCTGACACTGTGTTTGTGTTCCCCAGGCTTGTGCAAGAGTAAAGTGGCTAAGAAGAGACCATGATTAACGTAGGAGGATTTAAATAAAAAAAGCTTTTACCAATGGCATTTTATTTATGAAGAAAGAAGTTTTCTAGAAGAAAGAAGTAAATAAGTTTAAATAGCCAAATTCTGTAAAACTAAACCTTGCCTGATACAGCAAGGAAGTTTCTGTAATACCTGACCTCCCTGCTTTGAAATGTGTAGTCAACATTTGTTAACTTTTTCTTTAAAAGTATAACATTCATCAAGAAAATGAAACATGTATGGAATTATTCATATTTTGTTTCTGGAGGAGTAGGAACTTTCAGTGTTTTCCACTATATTATTATGTGGGTGGGAGAGAAAAAAGTGTTAAAGCAAAAGGATAAATAATCCATAAACATCCTAACCATTTTATTTGGCTGGGCACAGCACTGGCCTTTTGCATAAACTACTCAATTAAATTTGTGGAGGTGTTCAGGGTCTGTTTATGTCACCCTCTGATCTATTTATTCTAGAGTAGCGATATTTTTGGAAACATCAATTTGGCATGTGTACAGAGGTGGGCAGTACAGCTAACAAAACCATCAGTTATACTAGGTTCTGGCTTCTGCATCAATTAAAAATATACAGAGGAATCTGAGATTTCTTGTTTTGTTTGAATTGTAGGTGTATTTCAGTTTGATTTCTGGCCAGTTTTGTATTTTCTGTAACAAAAGCCCAATCATTCCTATCTGAAGCTTACAATGCTTACTATGATGCTGTGACATCAACAGTACCCATGACAGATTTCTCCTTCTGCTATCAGCTAAAAAATGTATAGAAAACACCAGCCTGAATATAATATAAAAGCAGTAATAAATGTTATTTTTCTTTGAGCTATAAGTGAAAAAACCTTGGGGTTTTGTTTTCTGTTCCAAGAGGATTTTGCAAAATTCTAGCCAAACACGATTTCTTTTCAAACAGAATCAAATCTTTCCAAGAGCACCTGCAATGTCTTCTTATCAAGTAGCTCTCTCAAGCGGGGTGTCCTCCATAACACGTCTCAGAAGCTCTCTGCATCTGCAACCCTCCAATCCCTGACCTTTGCTACCCTCCGTGGCATATTTCTCTGTGGTTCATGCGTCCCTGACATAATATTATGCCAGTAATTGTACCGATGTTTTCTCTTTTAAAGCCAAGTTTTGATTTTCAGGCAAATACACAGCAACAATGCTGGTCATTGGTTAATATCACACTCTACAAAGGTCAATCTGCGTTGACCCTGTGTGACCCAGTTTCCAAAATCATCCTCAGTCACTTACACGTGTGGTCTGCTCAAGTGTAGTCATAAAGAGGAATTCTGTTTTGTAGCATTATTTAAGACTTAATATAGTAACACGCCTCAGCAACTCACAGTTCCATAAGTGCCAAGACATTTCTGACTCCAGCATTACTATCTTGTTTTTTTTATAAAGGAGGAAACAGAGACGTGCAGTGATTAAGGGATTAGGCCAAGGTCATACATGAAGTGTGTGTCAGCTGGTGTTAGAATTTAGGTAATTTTCTAACTGAATGAATAATATGTACATCGTACAAGTGTGGAGAACTTGAGTTGTTTTTGCAAGTTTCACACCATGCTCGGTGTGATTTTCTTCAAAACAACTATGACAGTCAAGCTCCATTACTTGTCACTTCGGTATATGGCATTACTTGCCTTCCCCGTCTGGCTGCACTAATCCATGTAAAGTCCTTCCTCAGGGTGCTTAGGCCTAGCACTAGCCAAATGATAGCCACAGGCTGGAAATTTGGGGGTCTGAACAAAACTTTGTTCATGCGAAAATTCAAAGGAAAGCAAGTAATTCCGTAAAAAAAGATGGATGCAATTCTTATGTCTTTCTTATCCACTAACTGTACTCTCATTTGCTATGCTAGTGATTTGCTTCTTATTAAATATTAGAGAGCAGTCACTTTTGAAGAGGCAGTCCTAGTCTATATCAGTGCTGTACACAGAGGGAGTCTGAAACCGTAACCTCAGGGGTATCGCCTGCTACGATATATTTCAATGGAGTACTGACAACTGCTGAAAACAATTTGAATGCCCAGTAAGCATATGAAGTGGAAAAAGCATTTGTCAGACCACGAACATATATATTCTAAGAAGTATATAATAATAAAGCAGAGATTATCTAGTCAGCAGATCATTTCTTCTTTTTCAGATTCATTCTGGGGAGAAGAAATCTTGTAATGAAGAACAAAAATCACTAGAAAACTCTTAAATATTACAAACGTATCACAATGAAAAAAAATCCTGATTCATGACTAAAGCTATAATACATTACTTGATACACATCCTTTAACATAAAAAAATTTAAGAAATTATAGCATATATCAAATTGGGCAATTAATGCAACAGGACATGGAAGTATTTATGTTTATCTATTTAGAAATAAATGTGTACAGCACTGAAAGCTATTTCCAGTGTTTTTAAGTGCTGTACTCCTGCTCAGTAGTATATAAAATCCACGATTTGTATTCTTCGCATGTAAAATATTTAAACTTTTGATTTTGTTCCTAAATTGATCTGTATTTTGATAACCTCATCTTCTCCATGGATAGCCATGTATCTGTCGAAAGATACTCACCTGAACAGGAAAGTGCAGCCTATGCAAAAAGAGCGAAACATTTGTTTGATTTCAAAGTTTTTGGTCTTTACAATTGAAAATTAGCATTTGTTTTTGGTCTGCAGAAGAAATTCATAACATTGCTTTAATTGAAACTTCTCTTCACAGTAAAAAGCAAAGGAAGCTGTTCTACCATCATGCAACAGGAGTGAGGTCACTTGGCAGATGTGGTTCTCCTAAATTTGGCCTAATTCTGTTGCTGCTTCTGCACCAGTGAAAGTGAAAGAAGACCAAGCTTCTAAATATAAAGACTGCAGACTCAGTGACTACTGCCTCGTGTCCTGAACTTTAAGCATATAAGAAGTCTTGCTGACCTCTGAAGGACAAGCACAGGCAAAGGACCTACATGTAAATCTCAGCAGGGCTGAAACAAGGGGCAGTTAAGAGAGATGTAATACAGTAAGACAGAAAGGCTAAGCTGCCTTAGAAATCAGAAATAGAGACAAAGGAAGAGTATACTGTTCTTGTATTCTGAAACAAACTACAGCAATAAAGATAACACTTTCTAGAGGCATCATTACAACATCAAACAATAAAAATTTCTGCATTTGGCAAGTTTTAACCAAGCGTGACTGCTATTGCCTTTTTGCTCAGTGTGTACTTTTAGCCTCCTAAGTACAGGAAATGTCTATGAGGTAGGTAGGAGTGACATTCAAATGTACAATAATCTTATTTACTGTACTTATATTAATAGGCTTAAATTCCTTAGAAAAACGCATGTCATCCTACAGAGAAGGAAATTATTTTGAAGATCCTTCGTTTTAGTCATTCGCTTTAAATTTGTGGCCGTTTTCTTCGTTTTTTAATCATATGCAAGGTAACTGCACAGCATTCTGCAGCATGTGTGCCAGGGGACTACTCTACTGCAAAATCTGTCTCAAGCTACACCGTGCAGTTGCAGTATCTCAAATCCGCTGCAGGTTAAAGGCAAGTTAAAACTTCTGCTCTGAAAAACCCATTACTGCGAGGTTTAAAGCAGTTCACCATCGCTCCTTTAATGGGTGTGCGGGAGGTGGGTCACAGTGTTTTCAAGCGTGGGCCCAGCGAGGTGTAAGTCCCCTCTCTGTAAATATAAAGAATGCTATATTGAAGTAAATAATTAGACTATGGCTTGAAATAAAAAGACCTGTAATCATAAAAAAAAAATTCCCCATGCAGCCAGGGAAAGGCCACCCAAGCCTGGGGGAGCCGGCGGACGCGCTGGGCAGGCCTCAGCCTCCCGCTCCTGCCCTCTCCACGGCGGGCGGGCGCGCGGGGCGCTGCGGGACCCGCTCCCAAGGCCGGCGCCTGGCCCAGGAGGCCCTTGCGGGGCCCGGGCGGGGCGGCCGGGCCCGAGGCTTCCCTCAGGCAGAGGGAGGCGAGCCGGGGCCGGGCCCGGCGCGCCCGAGGGGAGTGCGGTTCCGCGGCGCTGGGGCCGGTGGTCCCGGTCCTCCGCGCCGGGGCAGGGGCGGGTGCGGCAGCGCGGGCTCCATCTCGCCCCGGGAGGCCGCGGGCCCGGGGCGGCGCCGCAGGCGCAGGCCGGGGTGCGGCGGCCCCGTCAGCGCGGCCGCGGGGGGAGGAGCAGGCCTGGCGGCTGCGCCGCGGCGGCAGCGCTTGGCCGGCGGTGCGAGGCGGGACCTCGCCGTCAGAGGGAGGCGGCCGGGCCGCTGCCGCAGCGCCCCCGGCGGCCGCTCGGCCGACGCCAGCTCCTCCCCCCGCGGCCGCGGCGCGGCTCCCTTCCCCCTCCTCCCACCCAATCCCGTGCCGGGTGAGCGCCATGGATGCCGCTGGCCGCCGCCTGCCGCGGGGTTCGGGCCGCTGCAGCCTCCTCGCCTCTGCCCCTGTCTCCCCGTGGCGCTGAGGAGGGGTCGGCTCCGGCGAAGACGCTCCGGGAGGCTGAGGTGAGCGGCGGGGGCGGTGCGGGGCCGCGTCTGCTGGCGCTGGGGAGACGGCGCCTTTCCTGAGCCGCCAGGCCGGGTCACCCTGCGAGGCCTGCGGCTCGCCAGGAACTCGAGCGTCGCTGCCCGGGCCTGGCGGGTCTGTGTCGGCAGGCCCGGCGGAGCGGGCTGGGAGGCCCGGCTGCGGCCCGGGGCCCTGGGCAGGGGGGAGGTGGCGGGTACCGGGAAATCTCCGTGTGGGGGCTGAGGGGGCAAAGCGGGGCGGCGGTGCCGGGAGCTCCTCACGCCGCCGGCCCGGCTGTGCGCGGGGGCGGCGGGGAGGCGGTGCGAGGGCTCCCCTTCCCCGGGGGGGCTGTGGGGAGGGGGCCGGTCCCCGCGCGCTGGCCTGGGCCTGGCTGATGTGCGTGTGTAGGCCTGGCGGGGGGGATGAGTCGAGGTGCGGCCTGGCCCCGTTCTGGTGCGGCTCTCCTGGGAGCCCCGGCCTCTCGCCCAGCTCTGTTTTCTGCTCGGTAGTTCGTTTCCGTCTGGTTAGAGCCCGCCTGGGGTGGAAGAGCAGCAGGTGCCTGTATTGAGTTTACCCCACTTTCACTGTCTCTCTTAATTTTCTTGTGTCGCCCCCGTCCCCCCCCCAATTGAAGTTAATGATTTAGTCGCGTTAAGGAGAGGTACTATATTTACAATACGATCCCACTTGTACTGGCTGAAAGTAGTTTTATTTAGTCTTGGAACAGGAAATAGAGTCTGTAAACAGCTCGGACGATCATAGGCATTGTTTAAAGCACAGAACATAAATGTAGTAACATTTAAATTACTTCTTACAGCAAGACTGCAGCAATAACAAAAATATCTAACTGGCAGGCAGTAATTGAGTGATCTGTGATGTCGTTATGGTCCTAAATTATAAAAAAGAATCATACGTGTCTTACTTTTGTCTCATCTTTGAGTTCAAAGCTATTGTGAAACAGCACTGCTGATTCAGTGTATGTTTCTCCATATAATACCAATTTCTGAGTCCCTTTTGTAGATGTGCCCTTGATGGAGTTATTTTTTAACTATTAATTCATTAGCAGCAAGTAAACAAGTAGGCAGACTTTGACCAGATCGAGCTTCTCCCCTCCTCGGCAACACCCCCGCCCCCTCCCTCCCCCAGTTTGTGGGGACATGTCTAGCATTTCATACTTACCTATGAGTTTGGTAAACTAATTCTTTTTTTGTAAGCTATATTTAAAAAATAGTCATTTTGTCCTCTTGTATGTTTAATTTGGAGAGATTGGTTTGTAACCTTTTAGTTTTTCTATGAAAATAGCTGTTTGCTGTGTTCTTAGGCATGGGAGGTGAACTTGACTATTTGTTAGTAAAACACAAAGTAAAAAGCAAGCACACAGGTCAAAAATATCTCTTAATGTTTTAAAGGGACTTTTTTGGTCTTCAGCTTGCATGTACAACTATGGCATTGGACCAACAAATAATGTTGTTTTCCTTATATGTACATGAATTATTTGGATTATTCACTGCATTTTTTTAAAAGCTATGAATTAGATACTTTTTTTTCTAAAATATCCCACCGAATCCCAAACTCTTGAAAATGGAAGTGACTTGTAAATTGGCTTTTTTATACTTTGACTTAAAAGCTTATTTTCTTTATGTTTGAATGCTTTTTTAAAAGGTGGAGGATTAATAAAACTTTTGCGAAGATTCTCCAAGTCTTTAGTTGTACCTCTTTTTTTCTTGTTTTGTGGATTTGTATTTAAAATGTGACATGTGATGTTTTTCTATATTTGAATACTTTAGTGAGGTGGTAATACATCTGTCAGAAAGTTGGATGCTTTATAATGAAGTGATATTAAAGGAAAGGGGATAGGCAAGACTAATAATATTGTCTTTAGCTTTGAGAATATACAAAAGAATTAAGCACTGGCCTTCTACTTAAGTTTTAATTTTGAGTTATCCTATATATAAGCGTAGGCTCTAAGTTTTGCTTGGTTGTCAGCTGGAACTAGAGATTTTTTTGCAGTGGAACAGAACAAACTCATTACTGCTTACTCATGTATAAAGCTTGGGGAAAAAAATGCTGATCAAATATGTGGAAATTTTCTTAATGTCAGCCCAAAACTGTGCTATACATTTTAGAGAGGAGCAAATCAAAGAAGTTTAAAGACAAGATTGTGATGGTAATTGTTTCTTTTTTTTTTTTTTTTTTACTTTCCAGGTGAAAACTGCAAAAGCCTGCATCTGGCTAGAGCTCAAGTTAGTCTGGCTTGAACGATTAAAGGATATTTTTGGTACTTTTTAATTTAAGTGGAGGTCGTGCTTTTTTTTTTTTAAAAAAAAAAAAATACCCAACAAACATGGCAGATGTGGACCCAGACACATTGCTGGAATGGCTGCAAATGGGGCAGGGAGATGAAAGGGATATGCAGCTAATAGCACTGGAACAGCTATGCATGCTACTTCTGATGTCAGACAACGTGGATCGCTGTTTTGAAACGTAAGTAGTTTTGGCTTTTGTTAATGGAATGTTATTTTCCTCTCTCGGTAGCTGTGTATACCATTTAACATTCCTAGAAACTTTCAGCCTCAGAAATGTTCTTACAGGCTGAACTTGAGTGTAGATCACTGAAATGAAGAGTTTCTGTTAATGTTGTGTGAAGTACTGTTGTCTGATTAAAAATGTAGCGTCCTGTGAGTGATCCACAGTGCTCATTCTGACACATGATCTGATTGTTTAATTTAAAGAAATGTATTCAGAGTAGTAATGTGGATGTGTTGGGTTCTTTGGTCTTGTTTTTAATGGTAGAAGAAAAACTTTTTTGAATTAAAACTGTAATGATCACCTAGATTTATATAAGCATCCATGCTCTTGCAACACTTTTCTCAAGAGATAAAGTAGCTTTTCCAGAGCTCTGCGAATCCAAACAAAAATCACAAATATTAACCGCTGTTTACACAAATATTTTGCCCCTTCTTTGAAGAATGTTGCTGTTCATGCCATCCTCTTTCTCAACTGCATATGCTTCATATAGGACAGTCCCTGCTCTCACTCCTTTTTATACTTCTCACAGCACAAAGTGCTGATGTAACCACTTCTGTTACTTAATAGTGTTGCTGTGCATGTATAACACTACTTCCTGTGAGGGTCCACCAGTAGTATGGAGAGGAGGCAGCAAAAGTCTAAACAATCACAACTTTAAAATCGGACATCTCTTTTTTTTTTTTTTTTTTTTGTTTGTTTCCCCAGTTCTTATTTAAACACTATTGCAATCTCTCCTCTTTTCCATTTTTTTTCATTACCCTCATTTTCCTTTCTTTTGCATCTCATGAGTACTGCCAGGGTCTGTCTGATAAATCTTGCTTCTGCAGAGTGTGGGTTCAGAAGCATTTAAGAACGTAGCTGTTTGTTACAGTGTTTAGTTTTGTAGCCCTGGAGAACAGTTTACGAGGTTATCTCTTAAAAGCTGTTCATCTTTCACAACTGCTTTTATTACAGGAAGTGTAAAATTCATACCTCTCTAAAAGTTGGGTATGTTGTAGTTAGGTAACAGTGGACACAGTTTCTTGTACACTGCTTTAAAATTTGAAATTGCCTGATCTTGGCCTTGATGAGTTTACAGGGAAAGTTTTGGCTTGGAAGAGACTTACTGTAGGGAGATGCATTTGACTTCCCTATCGGTCCCTCATAGTACTAATACTGGTGGAGCACTATCTTTTCAGCCTTAGTAAACCTGATTTACTGACTTAATTTGGTGCTGTAGAAAAGAATTTGGTAGTTAAGAGTGATTTTTTTTTTTTTTTTTTTTTTCTCCTGACAAATCTAGGTGAACTTCTTCCTTCAGTATGTTCAGTATAGAACAGAAGTTTGGGCATAAGCATTTGTAAGAATGTCTTCTGGGTATTTGAGAATTGGGAATGAAATGTCAACTTTTAAAATATAAACCCGTTACAGGTTTTATGCATTTTATTTAGAACAGACTTTCATCTCAGTATAAATTAATTACATAGTTGAAGTGCTTTTTTTTTCCTTGAAGTATAGATAATGAATGCTCTATTATTGCAGTGTTGTGGTTTTAAAATTAGTTTTTTATGCCTGAAAGAAGAAACGTTTAAAATACCATTTGGCATTTTCATTTTTGTTTTGAGCCTTGGTATAATTTAATTTTACTGGTCTTCTAAGTTGTTGATCTCTTTTGCTGTTGTAAGCTTCCCTCAAACAGAAGACAATAAAGTGTAAATTGGGAAAGAGTTGTCAAGGTTCCCTGTCTGTTGAAGTGATGTTACAGTAAAGTTAAAACTACTTTTGATTGGCACCATGAATATACTGAAGATACGGTTCTACGGTATTTGGTGATTTGACATGGTAGCTCATTACCTTCAAAAGGGAGAGCTACTTCTTCCCTTTTATCACTCACCATTTTTATTCCTCCCAACATATTCTTGCTTCATACCAGCATCGAGGCTTACTGGATTCCTCTGTCTAATTCACTAAAAGAGCAGGCTGCTCTTTAAAACACATGAAGATGGCTGCTAGTTTCTGCTGTTACAGTGAATTACAGCAGATCATAGAGGTGTCTGATGAGCACTGGGGGTAGAACTGTGTAACTGGAAGTACGGGAGAAGCAGAGAAAGGTATATATTCTTCAGTGGAGAGCTGCTCAGTGGATTGTCTTGGGAGGCTGTGGTAGCACAACCTGCATTTCAAGGTGACTTTATTTATTTTGAAACTCTCTGTAAGGAATAGATGATGTCTTGAAAAGTATTTTTAAAAACTTTCCAGGTGACAGTTCAAGTAGCCAAAACTGTCATGTGCTGAGAGACTGTAACTAAAATAATCCTTGGTAATGCTTTTCAACTGTGTTTTTAAAGGAATTACTGCTTGTCTAAATAGGAGATTTACTATGTGACAGAAGGATTGCCAAACACATTTTTCAGGAACTTATTTTGAAAATGGTTTCAGTGTATGCCTGATTTATAATGTGGACATTTTTCTGTTGGTAAGAAAACCAACCTCTAGACTTTACAACGTTTTTTTTCTTCTGTTAAGAAGAGCATTCCCAAATTTTTGTATGCTGTGCAGATGTTATTTCAAGATCTTGGAATTGTTTATTGCTGTTAATTATGTTGACTAAGAAAACTTTAAGAAAATTTTTCATCTGTGGAATTCAACAACTGTAGGGTGGAATCTTAAAACAGTCAATTTTTTGGAGAATAAAATGTGATATTTTTCAGGAATCAGTTAGGGTGACTTTAAATACTTTTACATAAGAAATTATTTGCTCTTATGACGTAAGCTAAGAAAAAGCTCATCATTTTAGTGAAGTACTCTGGTGATTAAAAGCTACATATGGTGAGGACAGGCAAAGCTATGAAACACAGACACATTAAAAATATTGAGATGAATGCTATGCATTTTCCCTAAAAGCACAACACTGTTTCTAGACTGATTTCTTAAGGGTGATACACAGTCTCACTTAGCAAAGAAAGATCATAAACTTTGGGTGGGGGGGTGGGGAAGTATTGATATGATGGATTCAAGATCTTGTACTTCATTACTGCAGTAAAGTTATAGGGTTACTTTACCATTTCATTGAAAATATGTTTGCATATTTTAAAGTTAGTAATTTGTTTCTATACAAGATTAATGGATATTAACGTAAGCATTTCAGATCAAATCAGAAAAATGGAAGTAGGCCCAAATATATGGTGGTGTGTTTCTTAGTGTTCCAGTAAAGTTCTAGCAGTATCGCAACAGATTGCAGGGTATGCAGCCAGTAATAGGTAGTGATGCCAAATAGTTGACGTTTCTTTACTTCTCCCCAGATTTACATATTACATCTGATTAAATTATTTTTAGTGTTACTCATATGTTAGCATTACAAAAATCAGCGGCATATTCATCTTCTGGTGATAATGAGTCACAGACACTGTTAGTCACTTAGCACGAAGAATGGCTAACATTTTAGCAGCAGCAAAAGCCAGTAGCTTGAACTACAGAAACTTAATGAGTGAATAGAAATGGTTCTGTTAAGTAGTTGAATTGGAGTAAAATAGCTAAACTCATTGCGATTATAAGTTAGTCTCAAATTGTAGTTAAACTGTCTGCTATTAAGTCAACTTTACCAGGAGTTTTAAGTATGCATTTTATATAAGCATAATTGAAATGATATTTTTAGTGTTTAAATTGTTACGGGTAATTTCAAAGACAACGTAGAGGCTGTTAGTTACAATGTCACATTATTAATATAGTCCTTTTCCACATAGGTGTTTCAGTTTATCTTTTTTTGCTCTGATTGTTTCAGTTTATTTTTGGTGAAATAAAATGAGAATTCCTTAGATCTGGGCTTTGTGTTGCTATTTTCTTTCCCTGTTTGCCAGAGGAAAAGTGTTTAACAAGGAAGATATTATTTAATTTCCTTAATTACAAAGAAAACTTGTAGAACAAAGTAGTAGTATAACAAGTAAGTAAAACCTGAGTAAATTTTTTCCTACACTGAACAGATGAAATGGGCCTTATTAATGCTCAGAAAGAGAAATCATATCTTCCCCTTTAGTTGTGCCCCAAGTCACCTTTGTGTATTTAGCATTAACAAGGTTGGTCGGCGAAGAATTATCAAGAGTTATCAGCTTATTTGACAAATAAAAGCAAAAATTTTACAAAGGATTGAAATTTAGGGTTTTAGTGTATAAAATAGAAATCCTTTCAGCTTATTTTTTAGATCAAGAATGTTTGTTTTAATTTACATTAAACCTTGTTCTTTCCTAAGTATGTATTCCCTAAGCAAAAGGTATAACCTTTCCCTTGTATTTGCTAACATATAATAACAAGTGTAAGAAGAAATTCCAGTGAACCAAAGACTGTGTTGATGTGAGCTAGTGAGACTGTAGTAGAATAATGTGGAACAGTTTAGCTTTACCTTCACCTGATTGCTTGAAACTACAGGCTCCTGTGTTTATCAGGATTGTATAACTCCAGTAAATCAAAATTAGATATAGAGAGAAAAACAATTTTTCTTGTAGGCATAGGGATCTGAAGTGGTGGTTTTCAGGCCCATTTTTAAAGTTTGGGCTGGCTTTAAAACCATCTTTGTAATTCAGACAGTGGTAAAGTGGCCTTTAACAGATCTAACAGTTGTGGTAAAACTAACAGGTTGAGAGGGCAGCTTTATCCATATCAAGGTGTTTTCATGTTGTGTGTCCTACAGATTTGCTCATTCTGTTATTTTAAGATGGGGGTGAAGACCATTATTACAGTCCTGTGCTGGAGTGCAGCCATGAGTAAGTTAGGATAAGTATTGCTTACAGTTTTCATTATTTTAAACCATGCAAAGCATACGTTATTTGTGAATGATCAGTTTGGACTAATACAGACATCTCGATAAATGAAATTTTGTAAGCTTTACAATAGCAAGACTTGTGTGATTCCTACTGACTTTTTTTTGCCTTTTAATGAAGTCAGAGGTGTGGCTACAGTGAAATGCCAGCACTGAAATTATTCACTCTGTGGACTCCAATATAGTGGGATCTTCAACATCTTGTAGAGTGCTTTTCTTAGATGGAAGTACGGGTGTGTGCTGTATTTTTCAAGGAGCTATCTTGTTACAGCATAATGTTTAGAACTATTTCTGATTTTTTTAAGGCTGTTCTTTGTTGTTGGGTATTTTTTTTTATTTTCTTTTTTTTTCAGTGGTGAGTGTTAACACTAACGTCTTTCTGGTTGCTCTTTGTAAAATGGGAATTATGGCTTCATTGTCACAGGTTTTATGGAGATTAATTAGCCTGTCTAGTCATTTTGGGAATCTTAATGGTTACAAAGGCCGGAAGGGAAGATTAGGTCATCTAAATTGACATCCTCTCTTTTGTCATAGGCCCCTATATTTTACCTGGCTATTACTGAATTGAGCATCTTGTTTGATACAAGCATAATGTATAGCTAATGCTTCCAGTAGGACATTCTACCTAATTTTACACCCTGTTTTGCTATTTAATCCGCTCCCTAGTTTTCTTTGTTGTTGAAATTTGCTTTTCCTTTTCCATATGAGTTGGCCAGACTGCCTCATACTGTGGCGGGCAGTCAGTCCACCTTTTCCTATTGGATTAAAAGCCAGTACTGTTCTTACTGTGAATGTACTTGCACACAAGGATCTCATCAGCTCTTGATCTTCCTTCCCTCTCCAATTCTTCAGTTTCAAAATTTTTCAGAAGTGTTTTCCAGTGTTGCCTTCATCCATGCTGTTTATAGTAGTACATTTAGTTTACTGTTACCGGTTACACATCCCAAATTTAGTTAGATGTTTCCAAAACATTGTACAGGAAGTGTGGTTTTAGTTATTTATCTTCAGAGTTGCTTTTCAGGATATGATAGCTTGCTTTTTAGTTATGGCTTGATGTATTACCCAAGACTAAGATCTGTAACTTGGCATTAGTGTGTGTTAAAACTTATTCTATTTAAATGAGCCCATGCCTCTGAGTAGTCCAGACAATTTTGTATAACTCATCCCACTGTCTTTGTCACTATTTACTAGTCTGCCATTTTTTTCATTTTTTCCAGTAGTATCATCAAGTACTCTTTGTTTTGTTCAGGGTTTTGAGTGTTGAGATGAAATTGAAGTGATTCTTGCAACTACTATGCAAAAGATGGGTGCAGGATTTTAAGGCAGCGACTTAATGACCTTTTAAAAGATTCTATCTCCTAATAGATTGGATGAGACCAATCAAACAAATTTCAAATAGTGGGCTTCCTTTCTTGAATGGCTGTACTAGTCAAATTAATTTAAATGTCGGCCTCTTACAAAGAGTCTATGTAAGAAGCATAGACAGCATAGAAGTTCAGTAGATTGGTAATGGTGAAATGGAAGTTTTCTTGTTTAAGTTGGTTCTCTTTTTGAACGCCTGGAAATCTGGCAGATGCAAGTGGGGGCATGTGCACATTTAGGCGCACTTACAAAATCATACTTAACATATACGTAGGTGGATGTTTTCTGGCCTTTATTTGTTCTGTAACAGTGTTGTAAGAAAACGGTGTACAAAATGTTTTGGAAATGGGTCCAGAAGAATACATATAGGCAGTGCAGGTGTGCGGACAGTTCTTGTGGATGATTGTGATTACTCTGCTGATGTTTTCGGTTCATATGTGGAAACAAAATGGTATTTCAGCAAAAGAAACAATGAGGAAAAGTCTGAGATCTCCTCCCATAGAAAGAACTGCAGAAAGGGAAAACTATGATTAACCAAAAATAAGTTGGAATTACTATTGCTTTAAGAGCAAATCCGTTGTGCAGGATGTATGTTCTTTGAAACTTTAAAGTTTTGTGACACATCGTTGTAAATATTTAACTGGTATGTTTTTCCTCAGAAATGGTTACTAATGAGATTTAAATTCAGTTTTTAATTTTTTGGTTATTTAAAGTTGTTATATATTAAATAATTATTAAATAGTCCAGGCACATATAATTCCTTATTTTCCCATTTTTAACTGGTCTCAGCAGATGGTATGCATTAGAGATCCAGCACAAGTGCTGGCAGGCAGCTGAGCTTGGTTTTCTGCCACATGTCACATGTCCTGGACCAGGCAGCTGTCTGAAGCCAAAGGCTTTGTCACATGGCAGGGGCTCTGGATCAACTGAATCCAGCGGTTACTCAGGAATTGAGTAACACACCCTAATGCTGGTAGTAGTTATGTTAACCATTTTGAGGATGAAGTGAGGTTCTCTTCTTTCCTTCTTTTGGGTTTCGTTTAAACACAACAGTAGTCTTTAAACTGCCATTATTGTTGCTGTTTGAGCTAAGGCTTTTAAGTGCATTAAAAATATGAAATGTAATTACAGAAATGAGTTTACACTGCTTATTTTTACTTGCTTGGTATCTTTGTACACTGGCAAGCTGTAAAATCAGCTGAGTCACTTCATTTGAGTTTAAGGGCTTAGCACTGGCAGAAGCTTCCTGCTGTAGCTGTTTAAGAATATTGCATCTCTATGGATATTCCTGTTCCTAAAGAGCGGCAGTGGGGGGAAGGAAAGATTCAGAAGTATGTCAGCATATGGAGTTATGCTGATTATAATCCTGTAGTAATATAATTACACTGATAAATTTCCCTAGCCTTTCTTGACATTTTATCAATACGATTGTGATACTTAGAAAATGTTTTTAAATCAAGTAGATTTTCAGCAGAGGAAGAAGGTATATTACAGAATTCGTGTATCGTGGTCTTTACAATGTAATAAACTCATTTGAACACTGAAAGCATGAATATGCTTTTTAATAGAAATTATATAGAATCAGCACTTTTTTATGTGGTTTAGTTCTTGATGTCGGTACAGGGAACAGTGAATGCTCTACTACCCTAATCTGAATAGATAAACATTGGTTCTGAATAGTACTTATTTCAGACTTTTTGAAAACTGTTATTTACAAACCTGTCTTCCAGCAAGATCTTTAAAACATGGTGGGTGGAAGACTTGCAAGATACTAAGTGGCAGAAGCTCTTAGCCTGGGAGTACCAGAATGAAGTTGTGTGAACATCCAGAACTGAGAGACCTAAAGTAATTAGCAAGAGTTGTAGCATTGGTCACAGAGTAACCTCATTAACTCAGTGAAATCAGTCTTTCACTAAGGAGTAACAGAGTAACCTCATTAATTCACTAAGTCCCTAATCAGTCTCCTGAAGTACTCTTTTAAAGTGCTTGAGGAAGTGCCTGATTTGATGTTAATATAGCTTCTTAGAAATGAAAATCTAAAAAGATTTTTCTTTAATTTTCATATTCATTAGAAGTGCCTAAATAGAAATCTGAACTTTGAAGTTTCCTATTAGCTCCTATTAGCCATTATTTTCTAATTTGAAAGAATAAAAAAAAATAAAAAGTAGATTTTTTTGTTGTATTAAAAGAAACTCACCACTATCTTTTTGTTTGTTCCATTGCATAGGTCATTGTGAACAGAGTGATTCCTCCCCCCCAAATATGAGGATAAAGCAACTTTTTTTTCCTGTCATAATTTCTTTTGTCTGAGATGTATTAGTACTTTTAGTTAATAGATGATCAACGTAAAAGCAACATTGTGAAAACAGTTTTGATATTGGGATGTTTTAAGTTTAGAAATTATACACTCTGCTTTTTCCCTTGGCAGAAGTTGAGGCCTGCAGTGATGAAAGGTTTTGTGTTTTTTTCTCTTGGAAATCAAAAGCATCATCTGTCAGTAGATGGAAGTGTACTAAAAGCCGAACATCGGTTTCTGTCCCGTCACATCAGTTTGTTCAGTGCTGCAGTTCTGCCCTCAGCCTCCTTGCTGTCCTGGGAAGGTTTGGCAGCCATGTTTTTCCCATGTAGATGGTTTCCTAAAGGCGAGTCCAACGTGCAGCCACTGTGGTATAGACACTCCTGAAATGCTTTGCTTCACTACCTGCCAAAGTAACATTTTAGTTCTGAGCATAGTCTTAGTTGGAACAGCATTAGGGTCTATATTACTGATGGGACCTAATCTTCTACAGTAAATATTTGAGACTATTTTAGGTCCCTTTGATCTATTTTTGCCCACCTAAGGAAGCCGGTAGGGATTTACCGTGGAGTTAAGGTGTAATAGTGACACATACACAACATGGCTTGTCTGACTTGCCGTTTGGTTCCTGCTGGTGTTGATTGTATTTGCTTACCTGGTGGTTGGTTAAAAAGAGAGGCTGGTCCTCAGAAAGTGCTGTTCTCAGGACCTGCTTGCTAGATTGGTTTCCAGGTGAGCAGTGAATTTCTTTTCCCTGTGCCGCCTTTGCTTACGTTTTAGTAACAAGGTGCCTTTACTCAAGATTGAAACAAGTGAAAGCTCAAGAACTACGTGAGAGCCCCTTTGCACAATTTTGAGGTATAACGACCATCCACTGAGTAAGGGCAAAACTTCCCCTTTTTCTTAGGAGTCAAGTGCCAGCATGCAGGAATCCCCAGTGGGGCTGTGAGACAGAAGGGAGGGGTGTGCTTTGGACACCTGCTGTATGGCTGTGACAGTGTTGCATCCATCTCCCATGGTGTGCTGGTCCCCTTCCAGTCCTTCCTCCGGCACTACTCACAGATAGATGCACGTTCTTGTCCCCGAGACGTGTGGAGCAGATGCTCATAGTTTCAACCACAGGAGACCCATGCAATAGGTTAGTGCAGATTTGGGGATTAGAGGGTGATCTCTATAAAGCTGCCCTCTGTACTTCTGTTTGTTACACAGTTATTGATAGGAAAGTTACCTACAGCATAATGACTGAAACTCTTCAAAATGACAGCTGTACAATGTAATGCTATTACTATTCTAGCCACTTGCTTGAGAAGCCTGTGACTGGAGTGCTGGGGATGTGTCAGTTCACCCTTCTTCTCTGCTATTACAGGCTCAACCACTGATCTAGACTGGGTGTGAATGACTGAACTGGTACTTTCTGTTTCCTCACTAGCAGGAGCTTTAGGGACTGCTAAGTCCTGAGTGAACTTCAGCAGGCAAAAAGAATCTGAATTTATCTGTATGGCATGTGCATGCTCATGAACATGATCTGTGTGCATCTTTTAAGGGGTCCTGTGTAACTAACCATTCTTTGTCTACTGGAACACTAGTTTGTAGTTTTCACCATGAAATAAATACAGGGATGTTTTACTAGGGAATATTGAAGTTTGTTTGGGGTTTTTTTGCTTTGTATTGAGGACGTTTCATAAGTGTGTTAATCTCTGCATAAAACTCTTAGCGGTCCACGTGGTTTATCTAGTTGTGTAGTAAATTTGCTCTCCCTTTATTCAGCTGCTGCTCTTGATTCTACCAAATTTTCCAACGCCTAGACCAAATATTTTTGCAAATAATGTATCTTTAGTTATTACAGAACCAAGGTCAAAGTTCTTTTGTGACCTTCATTAGATGTAGCACTTTGTGTGTATGCCTTGTTCCTGTTCTGAGTATTACTGCTCCCAGCAGAGCACAGTAGAGGGTCATTCTTACCTGGTCCTTTTGCATGCATGTTCAGTGGCAATTTAGACAGCAAACATGAGCATAATGACAGCAGTGCAGTTAATTCTTTTGATAGTTTTTGGAGAAGCTGGAATAAAAAATTGTCTTCCCTGGAACGTCTCTATTAAAATAGCAGAAAATGCTGGTAATGAGTTAACTGACAGTAAACTGGTGTAAGTAAGTGCTTTAAAAAGCTGTGAGGAAGTGGAATAAGGAAATCCAGTGTAATGATGTGATAGGCTAAACAATAAATTGCAGTTGTGAAAACTGCTGAGATATCAAGATAAGATGTAGTAATGTTGGGTGATTAGTTTGCATTCCCTTGTCTTTATCTGTCCTATTGTACAATTATACTTTAGGCTTTCTAGGATGGAATCTGTTGATTTGCTCTGGTAGTGCAGGGAGATCCTCATCTCTGACAAGTGCCCTCAGGTGCTACAGTATGACAAATACTAATGATGTCTATGTTGCAGGCAATAGATTAGGAGAAGAAGGTGCTAAACATTATTAGGAACTTTTTTGGATAGGAGAAGAAGATGCAGTGAGAAGTTCAGAGCTAGTAATGAGTGAAGGCTCAGTCTTAATCTAATGTGTCTAATGATCACAAGACTGCAGTAAGTTAAGGTGGGAAGAAGGCAATGTTTTAATCTTGCAGGGTGTGCATGTGTGTGTATGCATTCTTGCTTGTTTGCTTATGTGATATTAATGAAGCCCATTGCCCACCAGAAGCTCCTGCTACTGGATTGTTTCACTTAGTTCTGTACAGAAATTTACCATCTTATTCATAACAATCTGCATAATTGGAATACTGTTTAAATTCTAGGAAATAATTTCCATCTACTAATAGTTTTTTTTGTCTTGTCTCAAACTCTTGACACCCACAGAGTGAAGGACTACCTGAAGAGGTTTGGGCATAGCTTCTTGGAGATGTGTTTCATACAAATACAACTCGATAATGGCGTTTTCATAAAATTATAAAAAGTCTGTAGCTGACCAGAAGGCCTGTTACATATGAGTAGTGAAAAACCCTGTATACTTGGCTGGCATAATAAACATACTTTTTTCTGCTGATATAATTATAAGTTCAAAATGTTAAAGAGCTGTGCTGCTTATAACAAAGCATAGCAATGTATTGGCCTGAAATCATATTACCAAGCAGTGGACAAGATAGAGTAGAGGTCCTGTCTAGGCAAATTGCTGTATTGTGGACTGCACTAGCCAAATGTGTCTTTTGTGTCTGAGAATGCAACTGATGACTGGACTTTATTTTGAAAGTCAGAGTCAGTGTTGCTCTCATCCTTTGGGGCTTGAAAGAGCAAGTTTGATCTCTTGCTAGCTGTGACGTCTTCGAAAAATTAATAGCCACATATAGTAGATTGTTAAGGCAGGCCTTATAAAACAACAATAAAAATACTTTTTGACAGTCTCACTGACAAATACTCAGAGCTGATAGAGTCCAGGTCTGTCTGCTTTACTTCATAAATACTTCAGACTTCTGCATGCATTTTATTGCCTGGTATGATGCGTTACTGTACTGTGTAGAACTTGAACCAAACTGTTTGAGTTGAGAGAGACACGAGGGGGAAGAAGATAACACAGCTGTACATATTGTGTGCTAAAATAATAAGCAGCTCTCATTTGCTGTTTTGGAGACTAAGACAAAAATTCTAGTGTGTTGTTTTTTTCTTTTTTTTTTGCCATCTTCCTGATAACAATGTCTGAGAAAAATGAAGTTTACACTTCTATTACTTCTAAATTTGTATGAGCTGTAATAATGATCAAGCTTTATATTATCTTTATATGCATCATTGTATGACTAATGCTTCTTCATAAATTGTCCCAGTTTTCACCTTCTTTACTATGCATTTTTCTGTTACACATTGATTATATGATTTGCTAGATTAGTTTATAGTTGGTCCAGAGCATACAATTAGAAGGCTAGACTTTTTTCATTGTTAGGTAATGGGCAACTGTTTAAAAATATTTAATGAGTTCTGTGTTGAAATGCCATGAGTTAACTCTTAAAAAGAAAAAAATGTTAAAGCTAATATGCATCACAAATGTTTAGTTTGCAGTAAATTAGCATGTACTAAAGTGGATAGTGCATAAAACTTCATGCCGCAAGGCTGATGTGTTTTGTTCTGGTTTACTTTCAAGCCTGTGATTTTTGTGTGTGTTGCTTCTTGATTTGCTGCAGGAAAAAGGAGGGTAAAAAGAACTTAGCATTTAAATTAATGCTTCAGTATTGCTTTTTCTGCTCCTTTTCTTCTGTTCAGTCTTCATTATTATCCTTAATAAATCTTTATAAAGTGTTTCTGCTACCTCTTCTACATGGTGTAGTCTAGCTCTCAACTTCCTGGTTACTAGCAATATCCAACAAAACTAAAAAAAACCCAAAACCCACAAGCAAATGAACAAAAAATACCAAACAAAAAAACCCACCACACCATGGAAGACCCAAACCTGAACTGTTAAAAGAAACAAGCATCAAGTACATAGAGCTCAGAGTGGAAGTAGCCTGAGAGAATGTTTTGTGACAGCTCTTGTTAAAATTAGATTAGTTATTTTCAGATAAATAATTTATTTTTTCAGAATAAGTGAAATTCTTATTATTGCTGCTGTTAGAGGAATTCAGCGTGCGTTACCATAGTCTACAAAACCAGTTGAAGTCTGGGTAGCTTTTTATTTTGAGAATCAAGTAATTCCCACAGGTTAAGTATATGACAAATCTATAGTTTCTTCCTGAAACCTTGTGATACAACTTTGTTGCCTTATTGGAGGACTGGAATAGTTTCTTGAAGTCAGAAAACAAATGTCCTGACAGCAAGTGGAAGTTGTTTTTTGCCTCCTAGTTGAAAAAGTATAGTCTATGACTAATGTAGCTAGAGGTTTTGGCAAAAAGACATTTTTAAAAAACCTAAACCCTTAAGTTTTTGACAATGAGCTGTGTTCTTAGAAGAAGAGTGTTGCTAATAGAGTGCACTGGCATTTGTGTGCTGTCAAAGATTTCGGTATAAATGATAGGCTCTTAGTAACTGTATTTTTGCTGTATCTGCTGGGTAATTGGCTCTTGTGCACAAGTGTTTTAAGGACAGGAACAGATGTCTTCCAAATTTTTAAATTTCCATTTTCAAAAAATACAGCCAAGTTCCATTTGTGCTGTGTCTTTTTATAAACTGTTAAATCATAGAAAAAATGTAAATGTTAGATTTGCTAAGTACTGCATTTAACTCCCTGCAAAAATCTAGAGGTTTTTTTCTGCTGCTGTCTTTGGAAATCCAAGAAACATGGTTTACTACTGTTTGCTAGTATTACAATGGAGACAGTGGAGCTCTCCTTACTTTCCAATTGGTTATACGTGTCTGGTTTTGTTTTGCTTTGTTTTTTTTAAGATTTGTGTTTATTGGTAAATTTTTTTCTTGCAATACAATGTTTGAAGAACACTGTTCATAGCAGTGTTTTACTGGTCTGTCTGGTGGTGCATAAAAAGAAGCCCTTTTGAACACCAAAACACTTGAACAGGTAGTACTGTCTGCTTTAAATTTTTTGTACTGAAATGCTTCTTGTGTCATTGTATGGTAGTCACCTAATAATGAGTACAAATTTCAGACTGTTTTTCCAGTGGATAATGTCTTTAAAATGGAAATTTACTGTGTAACCTCTTCTTAAGAAAGATGTGGAGTTAAATAGCAAATTTCTTAAATATTTATTATCATGAACCTTGAAGCTCTGTTAAGAAAAAAAGCATTCCATTTGGTGATTCCTAAAATAATTTCCCAAGAGGACAAATTTTTCCCTATATGGTTGTAGAATTTCAAGAATACTTTTTTCTGCTGGCTTCCTCCCTAATACAGCATCTTTTCAGGTTACTGATTTGAATTTTGGGGTGTGTATCAGATGCCTGCATCTTAGTGTTGTAAATGGTCTGATCCAACTATAAAGTAATTGAGCAAATCATGCCAGCATGAAAACCATTAATCTGTTAATCTGAAAGTGTATGGAATTACTCAATGTGGAGAAATTTGCCCAATTTATTAATGTGCTGTTGTATTTTTTTTCCACGCAGATGCCCTCCTCGAACTTTTTTACCAGCGCTGTGCAAAATTTTCCTTGATGAAAGTGCTCCAGACAATGTATTAGAAGTTACAGCTCGTGCCATAACGTATTATCTGGATGTATCAGCCGAATGCACCCGTAGGATTGTGGGAGTGGATGGAGCTATTAAGGCACTTTGTAATCGTTTAGTAGTTGTTGAACTTAACAACAGAACGAGCAGAGATTTGGCTGAGCAGTGTGTGAAGGTACGTGTACTGAAGAACCTTCTGTTTTTAAGAAGGAGCTGGAAAATTTGCTGTTTCTGAAGACCTTCCTCATATTCTAATCCTATTTTTTATATTAAAATGTGAAGCAAAAACATAGAGTAGGATAAAAGTGTACATGCCAGAAATACTTCTTATCTTTACTATCAGTCTGGTACTCTTCAAAGCTGACATTTCTTTTAAAAAAAGTCTAGAAAAAGAAACAAAAAATACTAGAAGAAAGTTTTCCTGTTTATCTTGACTAGAATGCTAAGGGCTAATTTTATGCTCAAAAGGGAATGAAGAATTGATCCAGATATAGATCAATTACCTGCTGTAAAAACATTGTCTGCTGTCTCTTCGATAGCACTAGACACAGCTCCTCTGCACAACTTGGAAAGTTTTCAGAAAAATTTACAAGACCCTTAAAATCGCTTATTTAAAGCATAACTCATGGCCCTGTGATAGCATATAGTTTGAGTCCTTGATTACCATGGCATCAGACTTTATGCATGTATTTCCTATTTACTGGTTCTAGTCTACGCAAAAGTATATCACTGAAGTTCTGGAGTAACAGTACTCTTGAAAATTTCAGAGCTTTCAGTTGTGTGTTATCCAAAGACTTAATTCTCCCAGGAAAAGATACTGTTGTATAACTGTCTTTCATGAACACCTGTTATGACCATGCTATTGGGGGATGTTCTTGTACTCGCTCCTCTATTTTTGAAGAAAAGTGTAACTACTAGAGTACTGAAGGCTTTAGACCCTTCTGGGTGTTGAGGAAAGAGAGGTTTGGGTTGGGTTTTTTCCCTGTTGTTTCATTTTCTTAACCAGTGTGGAGATAGATATAAACAAATAACTGACTTTTTATGTGTACTTCATTCTAATTAAATTTAATTTTGTCACAGGTGTTAGAATTAATCTGTACCCGTGAGTCAGGAGCTGTGTTTGAAGCTGGAGGGTTGAATTGTGTTCTGACGTTTATTCGTGACAGTGGACACCTTGTTCATAAAGATACTTTGCATTCAGCTATGGCTGTGGTATCCAGACTCTGTGGCAAAATGGAGCCTCAGGATTCTTCATTAGAGATCTGTGTGGAATCACTGTCTAGTTTATTAAAACATGAAGACCATCAGGTAATGTAATAGTTGGCTCAATATGCTATGAATTTAACTTCCGTAATATTTAATAAATGAATGGCTAGGTATTTTTGCATAGCCTCCACAACTATGTTTACATAGTAGTTGTTATATTTGGATATTATTTTTTTTTTTTATGCCTGTGGTGACAAGAGGATTTTTATACTCCTTAGGGTTTGACTGCAAGCACTGTTGTGTGAATACAATCTTATTTAACCTCTGAGAACTTTATTGAAAAATATCCTGTAACTTTTTTCAATCTATTTTGAAATACTTTCTGAAGTAATGATTGTTCTATGTCTGCACCTCAGTCACTATTAAATTGAATATAAATAAGGAACAAAAATCAGTTTGGTTTGTTTTTCTTTTGCCAAACTAAGAGAAGCAATAAGAACATCCACAATCAATGCTAAAATATTACATTGGAAAGCAGTTTAAATGATACTACTATAGATGCAGCTACTACTTTATTGCAGTTTTATTAACTTGAGATAAAGCGGTCCTTGTAAAATCTAGAAAATGAATCTTAGAGGAATTATCTTCCCATTAGTAGAATCCTTTTGTGTATGACATGCCAATGCTTTGCAATAACTATTTAGCCAAATTCTTGCTGTACCCTGGTCAGGCTTCTTGTCCATACCATTCACAGTCCCCATTTCACCCACCCCCATGTCTGTCCTCATTCCTTTCTCTACATGCCCCTCACATCCCAGTCTAGTTTATTAAGCACATTATATTTGGGAGACTGAATCTTTTTGCCTGGGAGCTAACTTTTTTTAATATGTTTTTAGATCTCTTTGAAAGACCCAGTTGGCAGGGGACTGTCACACTACCCATTTTGGAACAAGCTACCATGTTTTTTAGACATTATATAACTTTATTAATGCACTGATCATCTCGGGCAAGCTAATCCTGAAATTTAGACCATAAATCTGTAGTATTTTAACTGTTTTCCAATTTATGATGTGTTTGAAAAAAGCAATTGCAGTGACTGTTGGAGATCTGAATGAGAGTTCAAATTAACTTAATCTTTTAGCAGTTAAACTTTAGGGTAGGTGTGCTTAAGCTTGGAGTAACCCAGATGATGATGATAAATCTGTACTGGTATTCTTGAGAAACGTGTTTTGTGTGAACAAGCTTCAGGATTTACAATGAATGTTGATGTGTATCACGGATTTGCCCAGTGACTTCCTTTGTAAAGTTTTGTTGTTCCGCCCCCTCATCCTTTAACATGGTTGGATTGGGTCACTTTTTGGGTAGGCTGACAGTAACATTACTTGAGGGAAGAGTTCAGACCAGATGAATGTGAGCCCAAGAACAGTTTATCTATAAATTGCTTTTTTTAACCTATCTACTAGACTTGCAATTTGTGAGAAGAAATGTAAATACCTTCCACAGTACTCTTTTGCTTTGTAAACTGATGCCACTAATGCAGTATGTTAAATAAGCTGAACGTTGCTTGTGTGTTTCTGACAGAGCTGTTCTGGTATAAATCCATAAAGTATATACAGATTATTTAAATTGGCAGATTTTTTATCCATTGTGCTATCAAAGAACTGGAGCAAAATGCCAAAATGAAAAGTGACCATTACAAGTTAAAGAACAAAATGCCTTGCAAAAGAGTACTGATAAATCAGAATGCTTGGCATGCAGGCACCATGCTGGAAGTTTATCAGGCTTTGAATTTATTTAGGAGAAACTTCGTTTTTCAAGTCCTCAAAAACTTTATGGACATTTAAGATTTTAACTTCAGGAAGTCTGGTGAACAGTTTAATCTTGTTCTGTGTGTTAATGAGCAAGCCCTTGGTATGTAATAACTGACAATAATTTTGAAAATGGGCTGCACCAGAAGTTGATAATGTTTTAGGGAGTAAGAACTGTTGTAATTTAGAGTTTGGTAAAGAGTAGCTATCACTGTTGTTTTGATTGTGGGTTTTTTGTTTTTACTATTTCTTGACACCTGTCTGGTTTGCTACTGCACATCTATGAAGGTAAATGTGCCTGAGGCAGCTCATCTTGATGTGCCTATGCAAACCTCCTGATCTGACAGATGGAGACACTTGTAGTGTATAGATGAGAGAGATGTTATAAAGGCAAAACCTCCCTTTTTTTTTTTTCAACACCAAAATGAAAAGGAGCTGGATTCTTTCCTGGGCAGTAGGCCAGCAGTAATTTTTGCCAGATTGTTAAGAGGATCATCAGAGAGCCTTGTTTCCACAGTGTCGCTGTTTTGTTGGTGTTTGGGGGGTTTTTTTGTTGTTGGTTTTTTTTTTGTGTGTGTTTTTTTTTTTTTTTTTCCCCCTGTAGTGACAAACCTAAATGTTGAAGTTTGTATTTTATTATCACAAAAATGTTTGCATATCCCTGGGTCAGGTGCTCAGTGGGCAATCTGGGTTATCTAAAGGTAAAATCTGCTTTTCCCAGTTGGTCCTATTTTTAGGCTTGGTGCAATTGAAAAATTTTGTTTCCTTAAGAGAAAGAAGTATGTAAACCTTTAAATACAACTTTAACTATCAGAATTCACTGTCGATTTAATACTTTGGGAGTTCTGAGTTGGTGGCTCAGCTGATGGCTTGTCTGATAGCATTCCTTTTAATAGAAAGCTCCAAATTAATATAATATTGTAATATTAGCATAATGTGTTATAATTTGACATTTATAATTAATATTTGTATTATATTAACAGAGAAGATAAAACTGCAAAGAAATTTGTCTCCATTGTTCTTTGAGGAACAAAGTTGAAGTTCAGTAAATGTGTGAAAGTTAAGAAATAAAACCCCATAGTGCATTTTTCTTTTTACGTTTTTTAAGTTTTATTATTAGAAGGCCTCTTTAACAGTTTCTAACATCAGAACAACCAGAAGATTAAGCACTCCATATTTCACTACCAAGACATGGGTTGTTTTCATTTTTTTCAAACTGTATTGTCAGGATGGACAATTGCTAGTGGGGATTATAAATAGTGTTTCCTGGAAGAACAACATCTATAACTAAAAACTTTTAAAATGTGCTTCCAACATCTATTAATTTGGCAATTTGATTATTAAACATGTTTTTCTGGATTGATTTGGGGTTTTGCTCATATAGTTAAGGAGATGCTTACAATGCTGAACTTTAGACAAAGAAAAATTGTTTCCTTGATTTCTATATATCATCAACAGAGAGAAAGGGGGGAAAAACCCCCCAACAATGCAGTCCTTCAGTGAGCAGTTCAGAGCACTGTTGGGTTCCAACTCTGAGTTTCTGGCTTAAAAAGCCTGTCTCATCTGTTCATTGACTTTGAAGGGAATCTGGAGAAATCAGCTTCTGTGTCCTGTATTCTTGTGAATATCCCCTTAGCATCTTCTCATCATAAGTAACAGATTTTTCATTGTTTCTCTTGCACTTCTTTCTTAGGTTTCAGATGGAGCTCTGAGATGCTTTGCTTCATTAGCTGACAGATTCACACGGCGTGGAGTTGACCCAGCCCCATTAGCTAAGCATGGATTAACTGAGGAGTTGTTATCTCGCATGGCAGCTGCTGGTGGGACAGCATCAGGACCATCTTCAGCTTGCAAACCTGGACGGAGTAGCACTGGAGCACCATCTACAGCTGCAGACTCTAAATTAAGTAATCAGGTGTCAACTATTGTAAGCCTGTTGTCAACCCTGTGTAGAGGCTCTCCAGTAGTAACACATGTAAGAAATCCTTTTATGCTACAGCTTTTTGTTCTCATAGGATTTTTCCCTTCATGTACTTTAACCTATGCAAGATCTGTGTTGCTGTTTTGTATATAGATATACAGATTTCTAGATTTTATTTGTGTATATATATGTATACACACATGCACATAGGTTATTTATAAAGAGGGGACAAAAGGAAACATTTCATATGGAAATGAAACCCAATTCTGATAGTATTTTCTAAAGCCCTGTATATTTTTTATTGTTCAGACTTTTAATTATTTCCAGGATCTCCTAAGATCTGAACTTCCAGATTCTATAGAAAGTGCGTTGCAGGGTGATGAGAGATGTGTACTGGATACCATGCGGTTAGTAGATCTTCTTTTGGTGCTACTGTTCGAAGGGAGAAAAGCCCTGCCAAAATCCAGTGCTGGATCTACAGGCAGAATCCCAGGGTTGCGGAGACTGGATAGTTCTGGGGAACGTTCTCATCGGCAGCTGATAGATTGCATCCGCAGTAAGGATACTGATGCACTAATAGATGCTATTGACACAGGAGGTAAGCAAAAATACTCTGAAAAAGAAAATGAGACAGCTAAAGTATCTTTTTATTTTTGTAATGTATGGTGTCATAACAAATGCTTAGGTAGTACCTTGAAAATCTTTATATATAAGTTCACTTATTTTGTTAAATACACAACAGATGTTGTTAGTAATAATTCCTGTGCTACTTTATTGCAATTATGGGCAGAAGTGCTTCCCCAGGATTATTGAGGATGCTTAATTTTTTTAAGATCTGCTGTTCATTTAAAGAACACTGATAAAATTTAATTTATAGTTTTGGGAGCTTTAACTATTTTATTTAATTGTATCTTTCAGCTTTTGAAGTAAACTTTATGGATGATGTAGGACAAACTCTTTTAAACTGGGCCTCAGCTTTTGGAACTCAGGAAATGGTAAATCAGTTTTATAGAATCTTAAAAACTTAGGTTATTTATGTAAAGAAAGATGAAAAAAAAACTGGTTTACTTTTTCTTGCTTAACAGGTAGAATTTCTTTGTGAAAGGGGTGCTGATGTTAACAGAGGTCAGAGGTCATCCTCATTACATTATGCAGCATGTTTTGGAAGACCTCAGGTAGCAAAGGTATGATTTAAATTGACACTCAGAAATCCTTATATACTGACTTTTTGCCTTGTTCTATACAAAATGTCTTCGATGCAGTATGTTTTAACGTGCACTGTCAAATGTTTACGTGTTCTTTACAGTGTTTATCAAAATACAAATTTTTCATTATGATAGAGCAGTAAAATAGTTTTATATTAGCTCTACAGATACAAAAAGAGCGTAACGTTCTTACTTAAAGCATGAGAAAAGTGGAAGAAGAATGTATGAAAAAAATGTTTACTACTTTGGAAGAAGGAATCTTAATGTTTTTTCCATATTTAAAAATATTTGTTCTCAGACTCTCTTACGACACGGTGCAAACCCTGATTTGAGAGATGAAGATGGGAAAACTCCTTTAGACAAAGCTCGCGAAAGGGGGCACAGTGAAGTAGTAGCTATTCTTCAGTCTCCAGGTGAGTGCAGTTTTTAATTTCATACCCTTGCTAGTAGAAATGCTTCTATATGATATGTAATTCAATTATTAGAATTTCATCCTATTAAGATTCATCTAAGAAAAAAGTTTGTGACCAACCTTCCTTAATCTGCAAAGTACATATAAAACCCTTGATATTTTAGATGTTCTTAAAGGATGAGGATTACCAAAGAAACTGCTGACTGGGCACAAGCAGTGCCAGTGGTGGTCCTGCTTGTCAGCTGTGGTATGGTGCTGGACTGGGGTTTTGCTGTGGGTTCAGAGGGTGTCAGCCCTCTGGGAGCTTCTCTGTCATCCTTTCTTTCTACATGGGAATTGCACTTTACCTGTTTGTGAGACTTTTGTAGGGCTGGAGCCACAGGTGGTTATATGTTCATATTTAGTTCGCTTTAAGGACTTTGAGCTTCTCCTATGAGCGGTCTTTGGAGGTACTTGTTATCAAACAGTTTTCCTCAAGAAGTCTTGCACATGCAAATTTTATATTTTTAGGAATGCATATTCCTGTTCAGGTACTTAAATGTTAGTAAAGAAAACTCTTAAACGTACTTGAAGTGGTTTTTTGTTTGGTTGTGCCATTGAACATTTTTGGGGAAAAAATATTTTCCAGGGGACTGGATGTGTCCTGTTAACAAAGGAGATGAGAAGAAAAAGAAAGATGCAAACAAGGATGAGGAAGAATGTAATGAACCCAAAGGAGATCCAGAAATGGCACCCATATACTTGAAAAGATTATTGCCTGTGTTTGCGCAAACATTTCAACAAACTATGTTGCCTTCAATAAGGTAATATCATCATGATAGACAATTTTCCTGCATATTTTGAATTTCTTAATTCACTGTGTTAAAACAGCCAAGGTGGATTTTTTTTTCATTAAAAATTATGACATCTAAAAGTTTAAGTAATGCAAGTGACACTTCAACATATTTGTTTGAATAGAAGTGGTGGTTTGAAGTGTTGCAAGTCTAATTTTTACTTAGTATTTTAGCTAGCATTTTTTCCTTTCTGGGGAAGTGATGTCTTGGAAAAAAACATGATTAGTGAATCAGAAGTAGGAAAGCGAAGCATACTCTTGACTATAGTAGCATGATGAAAGTATACTATGCTCATATAGTACCTTGCATAGACGGTATATACTGTGTATTAGGTTACAGCTCTCTGGAGAAGATGCCTCTTACTGAGAGAATTAAAAGAATGTAATCTAATACTTAAACAGGAATACTGTGGGTGGCATAATGGTTGTGTTAAATTGCACATAACCGCTGAGCCTTTTACACTACAAATATAGCACTTGCCTGATCTCTCATTTGTGGTCCCAGTGCTTATAGGTACTTTGAGGGGTGAAAATGCAAGATAAAAAGGAACTCTAGTGGAGAGAGACTCTACGTGAGCTCATGACAGGAAGCCTAAACTAGGTCATTTTAAATGAAGGAAATAAGAAACCATGTTAACAATCTGTGCGTGATTTGATTGTTGTTGCAGATTGTTGGAAGGAAGTAGTTGGCTCTCTGTATTTTAAAGTTTTCTTTATGAATCAGGTAAATCATGTTTTTAAAAGTTAGTCAAAAAAATTCAGCTTTAATGATACAGGATTGAATGGCTTTCAAATTAATTGTAGTTCTTAATATGGAAAGCTGCATGATCTAATATTAATTTTAGGCTTTAAAACTCTAGGGATTTTGCCAAAACATGGGATGTATGTGACAGAAATGGAGGGTTGGATACCTGGGAGGAAGATGAAGTGTCCAGAATTGCCATCTCTAAGAGTGCATAAAGACAGAATGTAGAATAGGTTTACCTAGAGAAATGTTGAGGGGAGAAAGATGTTAGACTTATGTTGTAGAATCAAAAAAGATCGGTAAATGAATTATTCTTAGAAATAATCTAGGACTTATTAACAAAAACGAATTTTTGCTCCAATAATGAGAACTGAAACTCATTTAAAAATTTTTGTTTTGAAAGCCTGTTTAAATGTAGTGAAAAAGCAGTTTTCTCTTGAACCTTTTGCTGCATTGATTACCGCTTGCGTTATCTTTGTAAGAATCTTTTTTTTTTTTCCCTATGATCTCTTTTAAAGGAAAGCAAGTCTTGCCCTCATTAGAAAAATGATACACTTTTGTTCTGAGGCGCTGCTGAAAGAGGTTTGTGACTCTGATGCTGGCCACAATCTGCCTACAATACTGGTTGAGATAACAGCTACTGTTCTTGATCAAGAGGTAGGAAGAAAGAAAATGTCCTTTTATGAAACCAGTGCAGAAAAGGGGGTTATGCTCATTGATTCCACATACTTGTTAATAATTAACCCTGAAGGGTTTATGGCATCCATCTGTGACCCTGTTTGTGAAGTTCAGCATGTAAAGGTATTTTTAAGTAAAGAGATCTCCTTTATTATCACCTTTCCATCCCAATGTATTACAGGATGATGATGATGGCCATTTGCTAGCCTTGCAAATCATAAGGGATTTGGTGGATAAAGGTGGTGATCTTTTTCTAGACCAACTGGCTAGACTTGGTGTAATTAGTAAAGTGTCAACTTTGGCGGGGCCGTCATCTGATGATGAAAATGAAGAGGAGTCTAAACCTGAGAAGGTAAGTACAGAATTGATAACAATTATTTGTTCCTGTAGAACCAACACTTTTAGTACAATTTTCACTGTTATGAAAATGTCCAGTGCAAGGTAGTTAGGTAATTAAATTAATGCCTGTTGTACACCATTTGTTTTAATTGTTTTTGTTATTGTTTTCTGTAAGTTCATTTTCTGTTAGCACGTTATTATCTGCTGAGATTTCCTAGTCATACTTAGTTGTGGTCAAGTTGATTGACACTTGTTTTTGTGTAGTGTTTGAAAATGACTGCTAAATGAAATGAATCCTTTCTGAACAAAGTGCATCTCTTCCAATGTATATGCATCAGATGATTGCAGATTTTTTAAACATTGTTATGAAATACACTAAAAATATAAAAAAGAAAATAATTTTCTACATAATGAAAACCTTAAGTGCATACTGAAGTTATTTACCAATTTCCAACAGTGGTTACTGACTACTCAAATGAACCAAATGGATAACGGACCACTTCTGTTATCCATTCAGTTAAGATTTATAGCTAAACCTTAAGTGTATAGTTAAGCTTTTTACTGTGGGTTTTGGGTGGTTTGGGGTTTTTTGAGCTTGGTTTTTTTGTGGATTGGGGGTTCGGGGTTTTTTTAGTGTTTAGGTATTAAAAAGCTGTCTGGACATGGTCCTGGGCAACTGGCTCTAGATGGCCCTGCCTGAGCAGAGGTTTTGACTAGATGGTTTCCAGAGGTCCCTTCCAACCTCAACCGTTTTGTGATTCTTTTCTCACAAGTTTTGAACAGAGGTCGATGTCCCAGTCAGTAGGCTGCTGTTATTATTGTTGAGTAGATAAATCTGTATCTGAAAGGAAACAACTTCTTAGAAGTATCTTATGCTATTAAAGAATACTTTTAAAGATACATTTTACAGACAGAGGTATAGTTCCTATACTTTGGTTTGAGTAATTCTTTTTCTCCTCAAGCCTTTTTAAAAATGTATGTGTTTTGTGTGTTGGTTTTCTATTCGTTTTGGGGATTTCAATGGGTTGGGGGTTTGAGGTTTCTTGGTGGTGATGGTTTGGTGGTAGGGGTTTTTTTTTGTTTGTGGGTTTTTTTGTTTGTTCAATACGATTTTATTACAGGAGGATGAACCACAGGAGGATGCTAAAGAACTGCAACAGGGTAAACCGTATCACTGGAGAGACTGGTCAATCATTAGGGGAAGGGACTGCCTCTATATCTGGAGTGATGCTGCAGCCCTGGAGCTATCTAATGGTAGTAATGGATGGTTCAGGTTTATCTTGGATGGAAAACTGGCCACAATGTATTCCAGTGGCAGCCCTGAAGGAGGATCTGATAGTTCAGGTAGTTTCTTTACAATTCAAGTCCAAGTTAAGTTTTGAGACTGTTATATTTGTTTATATAATTTGATTGGAGCTGTTTTGTTTTGCAGGAATTGGCTTACTAAATAGTAAAGGATGTAAACAGGTGGAAGGTGGTCAGTTAATTGTGATGCTTTTTATCAGATAGCATGTGACCATAACTTGACTTCCTTGGTGAACTGTGTTAAGTAAACATCTTGCCAGTAAAAGTGTATTAACTTCGTTTTGTTTTGATTCTTCTCCATGCATACTTAATTTTTTCACCCCAGTCATTAAAAGCACTTTGTAGTGGCCGTCCCAGGAAAAGCAGGTTGAAATGGTGATTTGTTGTTTGCTTCTAGCTAGCAGAATGAAATTGCATGTGTTTGAAGACAAAGTAATGGAAAGTTTCTCATCAGGATTGGGAAACAAATTACAGTGTCTTAATTGTTTGTCGGAGAGAGGATAAGGGAACAGACCTTATGCACTGGCAATGCATAGGTGGTTTTAATTTTATGTACAGAGTACACAACTTGTTCTGGATGCAGAAACAACCCTCCTTTATTATTTCATCTTTTTTGCAACAAAGTTCATGCATTTATGAACCTGCAGACATAAAATGCTTTGCAATACTACTATGTTTTCACAAGCCATTGAGTGAAATAACAGAACATATTATGATTCAGGATAGAAATTGAGTGCTAAAGACTTTATCTGTAGATTTTGGGCTGTGAAGACAAAATGTGATATAGTGTATATCTAGATTATAACACAGCTGGAAACCATGTCTAGATTTTTTGGTTTAGATTTATTTTTTTTTTGGTCAGAAAATGTATCATGCAATTGTAGAATACCAGGTTGGAAGGGACCTCAAGGATCAGCTGGTCCAACCTTTCTTGGCAAAAGCACAGTCTAGACAAGATGGTCCAGCACCCTGTCCAGCTGAATCTTAAGTGTCCAATGTTGGGGAATCCACCACTTCCCTGGAAGTGGCTGATTGTTCTCATTGTGAAAAATTGTCCTTCTGTGTCCAATCAGAATCTCCCCAGGAGTAACTTGCACCCGTTACCTCTCGACTTTCCCATGTGACTCCTTGTAAAAAGGGAGTCTCCATCTTCTTTGTAGCCAGCCTTCAAATACTAGAACGTGGTGATAAGGTCTCCCCTAAGCCTTCTCTTCTCAAGGCTGAACAAACCCAGTTCTCTCAGCCTTTCCTCATATGACAGGCTTCCCAGTCCCTTGATCATCTCTGTGGCCCTCCTCTGGACCCTCTCCAGCCTGTCCACATCTTTTTTGTATAGCGGGGGCCAAAACTGAGCACAGTATTCCAGGTGTGGCCTGACAAGTGATGATTAGAGTGGGATGATGACTTCTTTATCTCTGCTTGTGATGTCCTTGTTGATGCAACCCAGCATCCTGTCGGCTTTCTTTGCCGCAGCAGCATAATGTTCACTCATATTGAGCTTGGTTGTCCACCAGGACTTCCAGGTCCCTTTCCACAGAGTTGGTTTCCAGCCAGGTCGATCCCAGCCTGTGCTGCACTCCTGGATTATGTTTTCCCAGGTGCAAGACCTTACACTTGTGGTTGTTGCACTTCATAAGGTTCTTGTTAGCCCACTCTTCCAGCCTATCCAGGTCTTCCTGCAGGGTGGCTTTCCCTTCTGAAGGGTCCACTTCCCTGCTCAGTTTGGTGTCATTGGCAAACGTGATCAGGGTGCGCTTGATCCCATCATCCAAATCACTTATGAAGATATTAAACGACATTGGGCCCAATGTCAATCCCTGGGCTCCTCGCTTGTGACAGGTTGTCGGTTTGAAAAGGAGCTGTTTCCCACGACCCTCTGGGTGGGCCCTGTCAGCCAGTTCCCCCCCGCCATTGCACAGACCACTTGTCTAGACCATAACATATCAGTTTCTCTAGGAGGAGGCTGTGGGGAACTGTAACAAAAGCCTTGTAGAAATCCAGGTAGATGATGTCCACTCTCACCCCACATCAACCGAGCAGGTTACTTTGTCATAGAAGGCGATCAGGTTTGTGAAGCACGATTTGCCCTTGGTGAGTCTGTGCTGGTTTTTCCCAGTCATGTGCTTCATTTGACTTCTGACAGTCCCCAGGAGGATTTGTTCCATAACTTTCCCAGGGATTGAAGTAAGACTGATGGGCCTATAATCTCCTGGATCTTCCTTTAAGGACTTCTTGTACATGGGGGTGACATTAGCCTTCTTCCAGCCTTCTGGGACATCACCATCTCCACGCCTTCTGAGAGATCATGGAGAACAGCCTCACAACGACATGAGCAAGCTCTCTTAACGCCTTTGGGTGGATATTGTCAGGGCCCATCAATTTGTGGGGGTCAAGCTCCTGTAATATTTCACATACTAACTCCTACACTGACAGTGGGTCTGTGTTTGCATCAACCTGGATTTTTGTTCCCAAAGCCTGGAGGCCCACAGTGCTGGTAAAGACAGAGGTGAAGAAAGTGCAGAGAACCTCTGCCTTTTCAGCATTGTTGGTGACTAATTCACCTCTTCTGTTTAACAGTGGGCCAGTATTTTCCCTCTGTTTGTGCTTGTTGCTTACATAACTGAAGAACCCTTTCTTGTAGTTTTTGACATCTCTGGCCAATTTCAGTTTGAGCTGAGCTTTTGCTTTTCTAACTGCATCTCAGCACTGGCAATGCCCTTGTAGTTCTCAGTGGGTATTGGTCCGCTTTTCCATCTCTGGTACACTTCTCTTTTGTTTTTGAGAAGTCTCAGAAGCTCGAAGTCAAGCCAAGGGAGGCTTTTGCTCCACCTACTTCCTACTTCCCTTACCTTTAAAGGGAATGAACTGGTTTTGTGCTTCCAGGAGAGCATTCTTGAAAACTCCCAGCACTTGCTAGCTCCTTTATCCTCCATGGAAGCTTTCCACATAGTATCTTGCATTCTTTTTAAGAAGGCTAGTACTTAAAAGGTAAACAATCTCTGTGTTGAGATATTTGTTTATCATACAATACAATTTTAAGATGACCCATGAGGTTAATTTCTTAAATCCTCATAGCCCCTGGATGCAATTCTGCTTTCTTCCTTCCAAATGATGTGCGTGGGGATACTTTACTATTTCTGCACAAGGTGACTGGAATGGAGATGGCTCAGATGAATTTGGAGTGAAGAGAACTTAAAACAGAAGTCAGATTGAGAAATTAAGATGATGTGTCTCTTCACATCAGTCTTTTAAAAAAGATAGAAAAATTTCCAAGGATTAAATGAGGCTTCTTGCAACTTTTATCAAATAGACATCTGCTAAGAGTGCTGACATTGCAGTGTGATTTAACCGTTAGCTCTAAGAGTGCGCAGCAGCCTCTTTTACTTAAGAGATAATTAACCTAGTATTTGTTAACTAAAATTACTACAGTACAGTATTGACTCAGAATAGTATCTTTAAGTCCTGAACTATACTATATGTTCTGCTGTCCTAAATCATTACCGATTAATCTCATCGTATACTTTTTAGTAACTTCAGAGCTGGCAAGAATATAGAGGGTTGGGTAATGGAATTTGTTAGTGTTTATCGCATGATGAAAGTTGGGGTGGGAGGGGGAAATACATATATACTATGAACACTTCTGGAAGGTCTGTACTCACCCCTCTCCACATTAGCTTAATACTTGCTTTGTTTGAATTTTTAGAAAAAATAAAAATTCAATGCAAAAATTGAAATTTAATGGTAATTCTGAAGCTTTAAGTGTGTCTCAAAATTCTGTATAAGGGAACCCAAAATTATGCCCAACCATGTATAATCATTACTGTTTCAGTGCGACATTCTGTATAATAAATTTGTTAAAATGTAATTATGGAAATTTGGAGAATTTTAATTTTGCATATGAAATTTCAAAATTATTTTTTGAAACCTCTCTAGATGCTTTGAATTGTAAGCAACAAAGATTGTTATGCCTCGAGTGCATATTTATTTTTGCATAGGGATTATGTTTGTATCATACAACAATAAAAATGGTAAATTAAAAAAACCTATTGCATAAATCATTGCAGCAAAAGGAAAACAGCAATTTTACAAGTGCATGGACTACAAAAGTATTTATCAAATCAGTGTGCTGAAAGATGAGGATACTTGTTAATTTTGAAGTTGAGATGTAATCTTTACATTAATGAGGTTATTGTATTTTTATTTTATATGGAATTCTTATTTTTTAAATTATGAACTCATCAGATTTTCTGGAATCATTTTCTGGAATAATTTCAAATGTAGTGTGCAGCCTTTTAATTACTACAGTTTCAAAATATAATTTAATTATTCCAAACAACTATCTCAGTTTTAATTTCAGGTTAGATTACATATCCTAAAAGTAGGATATGTTCCTCTTGGTCACCTATTAAATATCTCCATATAAATATTAGCTTTTAATCAAGTTTCATGTGGTGCCATTAGATTTTTTTTTTTTATTTTGTGTTTTTCTCAGAGATATAGAGGTCTTCAAAATTTTTGTCATTACTAAAAAAGAAATAGGACCATCTGCATTATAACTTGAATTAACATAATGTCACTGTATGAAGTAGCATAATTGTGACTACCTTCTCTGAGGTGAATGTAGAAGTTCTACAAAAGAGATGAATAAAAGTTTTAGTATAGCTTAAAATGTTTTGGGTGCCTTTATGACACTGAATGAGCAAATAGCTATTAGCTCAAATTTGCTTGTAGCATATGTTGATTGTCAGACTCAAAGTTTTGTGGATTTTTTTTCTGATTTTTATATGGCTTCAACATCTTTTCTCCACTTGCTTTAAGCTATGAAGTTGATTGCTGTTTTCCTGTTGGAGGATTCATTTAATTTCCTACTTCTAAAAACTCACTTTTGAGAATAGTTTGTGCTGGCCATAATGAGATAAATTATTTTTGCCAGACTAAAAGTTTATCATGAATTTCTTTGATCTTCCTATTATAATTATAAAGATGAATAATACATTTTTTTCAGTAGCACCATTCAGAAAGAGTTGCATTGTCCACTTTGATGCAATCATGAAATAAATTACTGTTGAAGTACAGAAATATACTGGGAAGAAATTTAGAATGCTTTAAGACCCTTAATTTCAAACTGAATTTTGCATTGAATGTACTCAGTTGTTTTGCTCTTACAAAAAAAAAAAAATTGTTTGAGATGATTGTGGAATCAATTGTTGAAAGAAAAAAAAATAATGTTTGTTTCTTTTAAAATAGAAAGTAGGAGTGAGTTCCTTGAGAAGTTGCAAAGAGCTCGAAGCCAAGTAAAACCATCTACCACAAGCCAGCCAATTTTGTCGGCACCAGGGCCAACTAAACTTACTGTAGGAAACTGGTCACTCACCTGTTTGAAAGAAGGAGAAATTGCTATTCACAATTCCGATGGTCAGCAAGCCACAATACTGAAAGAAGATCTGCCAGGCTTTGTGTTTGAATCTAACAGAGGAACAAAGCATTCATTTACAGCTGAAACCTCTTTGGGTAAGTACGTAGGTATGTGTTATGTGCAGGTAGGAGCAAGTGTATATGAGGTAGTTTTTCTGTTTTTTGCTTTTCATACTTGTGAGAAATTGTGACTCTTCTAAAAATATGTTGCAGGGTCAGAATTTGTGACTGGCTGGACAGGCAAAAGAGGAAGAAAGCTGAAATCTAAACTGGAAAAGACAAAGCAAAAGGTTGGTGAACATCTGTGAATATTATACTTAAAATTTAGCTGAGTTTGGTTTATTTTATAACATGCTTATGGAGTTATAATTTTCTCTTAGAGGATTAAAATGTGTGATTTCAACTAGACACAATTATATGCTAAGCTTGAAGGGGAAAACTTCACTCAGAACAAAGCACTGTTGCAGGTGCTTTTATCCAACATTCTTAGTAAACTCTGTGCTCTTCTAGAGGAAGACAAATTTTCTTTTAAAAATGTAAAGAAATCCAATCCTCCTGACCTATATTTGTATGATTCCATAGGTTTTTCCTTTTCTTGTGCAAAAAGAAAAGATGTTATCATCAGTACTACAGTTCTATCAGCAGCATATGTTACTTCTATTCACTGCATTTGGATACTAATTTTAGAGGGGATATTGTGACAGATGGGGGATGGAAGTGAACAGTCTGTATTGTAAGAGTTGTGGTAGTGAAGCAAAGTGTGTAAAAGCCCTCATTTTAGACTCCTCTAAAATTTTTCTTAAACTGAGTGGAAGAAAAGAGGAGCTAAGAAATCAAGTATTAGGCTTTTTATAAAAACACAAAATAACAGTATGTTCTCTGGCCAGCTGATGCCAAGGGCTCAAGCTAATCTTCAGTCTTGACCTCTCTCGCAGTTTCTGACAGTGCAGCTGATATGTTGTGTACAAAAATCTGCAGCATGTAAGGACCCTTATATCTGAGGAAATGTGACACTAAATTGAAAATTAAAATACTGTGTGAATGAGGATAGGTGAAATGATAAAAGGAAGGCGGTATTCTTTCATACCCGAGATTGTACTGTGTAGCTCTGAAGCTTGTGAAACATGTATTATTGTAGGACACGTGTTGATAATGAGAAGGAAACATTTATGAGGAAATTTTTTGTGAGAAAAATGTTGTTTAATAAGAATTTATTTTATCAAATCTGTATCTCATGTGATCCATACTTTGTAGAAAAAGTAATTCTTAGTATAAGGTCACAAAAGGACTTTTTGTGTGTATTTGTTTAAGGAATGTGAATAGACTATTCTGAACACAGATACTGTATAAAACCCCCTTAATCTTACCTCTAAAAAGATTACCAGATCCATGATACAGTTCTAAAGAAACAGATTTACAGATTGAGAGTCCTGTCATTTCTCCTGACTTTGTACTCTAATTTTTAATATATGATGGTAACCTTAGCTTCTGTAAGTTTCAGTAAGATTCTGTGTATTTCTATTTATTTCTCCTGTACTTTTATCCTTTCACAACCTTTGCGTTTCATGATCTGTGATAGCTTTTGGTTCTTCCCTATTTGTTTGTGTCTGTCATGGACTTCTTTATTAAAGATGACCAAGTTTCTAGTATCTTGGAGAATAGTAATAGTCTCATTACACTAAGGTATAACTTCTGATTGTCAAAATCAATTTGTAGGTACGCACTATGGCAAGAGATTTATATGACGATCATTTTAAAGCTGTTGAAAGCATGCCTCGAGGAGTAGTTGTAACACTGAGGAACATAGCAACGCAGTTAGAGTCTTCATGGGAACTTCATACAAACAGACAGGTACTGTCGGTGGAAAGTGCATAATAATTTTGAGACTAGTCTGTCGTGATGGAAAGTTGCAATATGTCTGTCTAAAATGTGGTGTTTTTTAATGCATGGAATGCCTAGTTACGTACTTCACTGGGACGTTATTTTTCAAATGAAGCAAGTGGAAAAACAGTTACCTTGTGTCACCATAATTGTCTTTTTGTCTTCCAGTGTATTGAAGGAGAAAATACTTGGAGAGATTTAATGAAGACTGCTCTGGAAAACTTAATTGTACTATTGAAGGATGAGAACACTATTTCTCCATATGAAATGTGCAGTAGTGGCTTAGTTCAATCGTTGCTTACAGTTTTAAATAATGTGAGTCTATAGAACATAATTCTCTGAAGAAAAACTTACTAAAAAAATATTGTAGGCATGTGCCTTAATTTAAAAAAATCTATTATAAATGTGGTATTTTCCCATCTTGCTGAAAATCAGGCAGACTTGCTCCAGGTAGTGGTCTACCTGTTGAATATATGCAGTCACAATAGATGACTTCAGTTCAAATAAGCCATTAAAAATCTTTAAATCAACACTGGTCAGTTCTAATGGCAGATACCATTTAGCTTTTCACATACAGATTTTAAATGAGGAATTCAGTGAGACTGGACAGATATTCTTGCTAGTATAAAGAATGAATATATTTCTTTGTCTTAGAAATAACATGTTTTGTGGTTTGGTTTTTTTTTCCTTTTAGAATGTCGATTTAGATGTGAAACAAGACTGTAGTCAACTAGTAGAGAGAATAAATGTTTTCAAAACAGCATTCAGTGAAAATGAAGATGATGAAAGGTAAAACCAAAACCAAACCAAAAAAACCTTTGCATCTGTTCAAAATAAAGACCAAGGAACTGTGCTTTCCATTTCAATTTGTCTTTCTCTAAATTGGTCTTAAAAGACAGTCTGCTATACTGAAAATTTTACTGAATTACTTCTTTCTGTAAGAGTCAACTAATGTACTGAATGTACATCTGCTGATAGATATGAAGGTGACTTCTATTCATCACTGTGCAGATCAATATTTTTCTTACTGTGCTATAACCATGTGCCTAGAACTGATGATCTCAGTAGAAATAGCATGCAGAGATATTTGCTGCAGCTGGTTACTATTCTCTGAGATACTGTAGAATTTCTTTTCTCTTTGCTGTGTGTAACATAGTAACTGTTCGCTTTCACAGTCGTCCAGCAGTTGCATTAATTCGGAAATTGATAGCAGTGTTAGAATCTATTGAACGTCTACCTCTCCACTTATATGATACACCAGGATCTACGTATAATCTTCAGGTAAATGTACAGTGATAACAATATGTCACACTGACTGATGCATATCTGAATCTTATATGTGAAATTTAGGAAAAGTTAAAACATTAAGTTTGTATGAAGTGTATTCTTGTAAAAGTGGATAGAACTAGGTAAAGGACAACAAATTTTTTGGCATCTGTTTCCTCTAACACTTAACATAAATGTTTGGGTGTTCCTCTGGTGTCGTTTTTACACTATGCAGTGAAAGTAAATTTTGATTGAAGAGATAATGTGTTTGTTGTTTCTTTTCTCTTCAAGTATTGTTCTCTTTATATGGAAATATGCCCCCTAGTAAGTGTCCTTACTACTTGAATGAGCATTTTGTTGAAGGCAATTATAAGACCTGTTTATTTGTGATGACTAGGGATGGGCTATAATTGTTAAGAAGGGTCCCTTCTAGGGCTGTGTGTTCATTTGGTAATACAAGGCACCTGCAGGATCAGCAGCTTCTTATAAAGGAAAGCTGCAGTTTGGCTAGGTTTGCAGGTTTTGTCCAGTTTGTGTGGAGTCTTAATTTTTTTCTGTTTGAAAGCACACCAGGATTTTGCAGGATGTCAGTGAAGTGTGAATATTTCTGTTTTGATGGTAAATTATTAGAAAATAGTTGTAGAAAGTTGCAAAACTACTGTTGTTATTGAATATTTTGAAAAAAACATTTTCAGTTTTTATATTATAGTAGTTGCCAGTCTACAGGATTTGGAAATAAAAGCTATAAAACACATAGAAAGTGAGAAAATACTAGCTTGAATGTGTCATTGGCTTATACGTTGACTGTCATCTTAAAGAATTGTTTGGTTAATTGAAAAAATGGAGTACTAGGGGATTACTTTTTAAAGCATTAAATGAGAATGTAGTTTGCTTAAGTTGTGCAAGAAAAATACTTGATACACCACTAAAACTGTTGTAGCGAAATATATTGCTTTTCTTAAAATTACAAAACCTAAACAGAAAAGCCTATATTAATGTTTAGCTACTCTTTCAGATTTTGACAAGGCGCTTGAGGTTTCGTTTGGAACGTGCCTCAGGGGAGACATCTTTAATAGATCGAACTGGTAGGATGCTAAAGATGGAGCCGTTGGCAACTGTTGAATCTCTAGAACAGTATCTCCTGAAAATGGTGAGCAGCGTACCATACACATAGTTCACAAGGAATGGTTGCATTCTGCATCTCTAATACTTGATTTCTTTTCATTCATCTGTAGGTAGCAAAGCAATGGTACGACTTTGATAGGGCTTCATTTGTTTTTGTACGAAAACTGCGTGAAGGCCAAACATTTGTGTTCAGGCATCAACATGATTTTGATGAAAATGGAATTATTTACTGGATTGGGACAAATGCAAAGTGAGTTTCTTCAAAGCTGAATATTTTGAAGTCAGATAGAATAAACTGTGACCCATGGCCGGGGTGGGTAGAGAATTCATAATGAAATGAAATCTGTTGTAATTTCTTTAGGAGTGGGAGATACCCTTGCTTTTACTGTTGATCAATACAATTACATTTCTTTTTGCTCTATTCAAATAATAGAACAATATGAATCTCTGAACTTGTGTGGAGAAGTTGTTCGTATGCTTACCTAAGAAATGAAGAAGTGGGGAAGTTTGGATCTTTGTTTTTGTTTGCCGTGGTTTGGTTTGCTTTTGTTGTTGTTGGTTTGCTTTGGTTTTTAAACCGCTGTAGTAAAGAGATGTTTGGAACATCTCTAAAGTTATCTAATTATCTAAAATTATGTTAATAATTTTGATTTGTAATAAACTTAGCTGTAATAGACAATTTACAGTAAATGTCAAATGTTAACTGATACCTGTTTGTTTTTTTTAATATAAGCAATAATTGAACAGTACATTTTTTTCTTTTTAATATAGAACCGCGTATGAATGGGTAAATCCAGCAGCCTATGGGTTAGTAGTGGTTACCTCCTCAGAAGGAAGAAATCTGCCTTACGGCCGTTTAGAAGACATCCTAAGCCGTGACAGTTCAGCTCTCAATTGTCATACTAACGATGATAAGAATGCTTGGTTTGCCATAGATCTTGGCCTTTGGGTTATACCATCAGCTTATACATTACGCCATGCTCGAGGTTATGGACGATCTGCTCTCAGAAATTGGGTTTTCCAGGTATCTAAGGATGGACAGAACTGGACTACTTTGTATACTCATGTTGATGACTGTAGTCTCAACGAACCAGGGTATGTCAGTGTATTTGATCACTTTTTATAAAACTGAGTTTAGTTAAAAATGTACTTGACTGTAGACTGATTTAATGTGTACTGTAGGTATAATAACTCTATAAAGAAATGCTAGGTGATCTAAATTATCAAGGATGGGCTGCAATATAAGTGATTCATAAGCTCTCTGTGTGGTTCACATAACGGCATTTGTGCTCTTCCATCATTGTAAATTTTGGACTTGATATTTTTTTGAGAAAATAGTAACACCAGCACTCATTCAGAGTTTGTGCCTAGTGTTAATAGATTTTATGTATCTCGTATTCTTGGCAATTTTCTGATTTTATCCGTACATGATCACCATTATGGTTTTGTTTGCTTTGGTACTAAGGTTTTTTGGTTTTGCGTGATTTTGTTTGTGTTTTTTTTTTTTTTTTATCCCCCACCCACACCCCCTTTGAAATAACTTTAAAGGTCTACAGCAACATGGCCTTTAGATCCTCCAAAAGATGAGAAACAAGGTTGGAGACATGTTAGAATAAAACAGATGGGAAAGAATGCCAGTGGGCAAACACACTACCTCTCCCTGTCTGGATTTGAACTTTATGGCACTGTGAATGGAGTATGTGAAGATCAGCTGGGTAAGAAGAAGAATGTGTACATCCTATTTGTTCTCTTGAAATGCTAATGAACAAACAATATAAAAATCAGTGTGAAAAAGCAAGATAACTTTTGGAGTAGAACTTGCTTAGAAACAAACACAAAATTATTCTCCATTCAATGAAGAAATGGAGTCAAAAGACTTCCAAGTCTTTTCATTTCAATTTACATTTCTTGTAGGAAAAGCTGCTAAAGAAGCTGAAGCAAATCTGCGAAGGCAGCGACGTCTGGTCCGTTCTCAGGTGTTGAAATACATGGTTCCAGGAGCTCGTGTAATCAGAGGAATTGATTGGAAATGGAGAGATCAGGATGGAAGCCCACAGGGTGAAGGCACTGTTACAGGAGAATTGCATAACGGTGAGCGTGAATTGCCTGAATTTGTAAATGTTTGTAGCGTGATCAGTTCGTGTGGAATGGGTAGCATTAAAGTATTGCCATTGTAGTGTCTCGATGAAATTTTAAATATTTTGGGAAGAAGGAATTTAAGTACTACAACTGTTATGGAGTTTCACAAATGGACCACTTTAATGCATGAAAAAAATTCTTGCTGTAAATGAAACTTTTGTAGAGCTTTGCTTATTTAAAATACCTAACTGTTATTTGGGCATCTGCTGCAAAGAAGAAAAAGTATGTGAAGGTGATTGATGCAAACTGATTAACCTTTGGGCCTGCAAGATCTATAATTACCTTCTTCATTTCTTCTAGCTTAGCATTTGCAATATTTTTCTTGACTTTTTTTGTATCCTGTACCTTTCCTCCCTTGCTAGCTTCATTGGGATCAAGTTGTTATTTTAATTGAAAGCATGAAAAGTAATTAACTTATGGAGCAAAATAAAAACCTGCAACACCAGGGAAGTCAGTGCTTAGGAAGCTAATATATTGAAGAGGCTCCAGAAGAGGTGATTATCTTGTCAGCTGAACATGCTTTCCAATTTTTTCCGTCCTCTCCCCCTATTTAGGGGTATATAAAACTTGCCTTGTTTCTGAAGCATCTTCAGCCACTCTTAGGCTCATCTTAGTCAGATTTTAAATTTTCTTCTAGTTTGCTGAGTTGTCAGCTCTCAAACATGGAGAAATGTCCAAAGTACAATGTCTTAAAATGTTTTGAAACTTTGAATCTTATTTAAGTCATTCAGTATAGCTTGTAGGGAATTCTTCCGTCATCTGTATATTGTTCTTATCAGATGCAACAGTATCCATAGCCACATTCTCACTTTGAAGACTTTAGGTATTATTGGTGAGTAGTATTCTACTAAATCAGTTTTTTTATTCCTATGTTCCAGTAAAACTTGCCCATTTAAGCACAGGTTTGAGGTTCATTTATCAAATGGTGATGCCAATGTGAAATGTGTATCAGCAGACTCTTATTCCTGCCATGGTTGTCTTTCAAATAGAATTTTGGAAATAGTATCGTACTGACTTTTTTGTCATTATTGACAAGTTTAGACAAATCTTGAGTTGTCTTAGATCTGTAATGAGGGAGCAGTAAGACTCCAAGTACATAATATGTATTAAGAAGTGCAGAATTAAAACTCTTTGTTAAGGAAAAGAAACTATACAAAACAAGAACAGTTATTTAGTTACGCTTTTACAAGATACCCTGTTCAGATATTCATAAAGGGGAAAAATTACACTGTTTAGCTACAGTATGGAACTTTTTTTTTGTATTTGGTAAGAAATGAAAATAAACTGTAGAAAGAGAAAAATTCAGAATTGCTTCACAACTTTACCCTTCAAAGGTTTAGCGACATGAAGCTACTCAAATATATCTCATGAAGATGAATAAAATCATACCAGAAAAACATGATCTAAACATCCTCATGTGGGGATGAGATGTCTTCTTATTGTATCGGAAAACTTTATCATTTTTAAATACTCTTCCTCCAGAGTGATATTTCTAAATAGAAAATTGCCTGTGATCTTCTGTTTTGGTCTAGAAGTGATGACTTTTGGATAGTTATAAGGTAAAAGTGCACCTGACAGTCCTAGAAATAGTATTTTACTTCAAATTAGCTCTCTTCTATTTTTCTTTAGTAAAATAGGTGTGTATACCTAGACCTGACATCTTGTTTTGAATTTCTGTCTGAGGTTACAGAAGATGACTGAGCTTTAGAGATTTTATTTTTAAAGAAAACATGTATCAATTAAAATAGTGACAATAAGTTTTGTTACAGTTAACACACAATAAGAAATACTAGAAAGAATTTTTTTTACATGACTGAGATTGTGGTACATACTCAGACAAGCAAAATTAAATTGTTTTGCCCCTTTTTCTGTCCTAGTTAGCTAAATTTTGAATGTTATCCTCATTATTGAAGAGCTATTCTATAACTGTTAAAAAAATACTGGTACTTGAAATAATCACTTAATAAAGGAATTGAAGAGTAGCATCTCTTTTCAGTGTTGTTTTGGTCCCAGTATAAAGTTTCATTCTGTGAAATGTATTCTTCTTGCCAACCCTGAAATCTTACTTGTAGTCCTTACTGACTGCTGTGAGACTTTTCCTGTGAGTAAGAAATGTTTGAGTCTGTGTAAATTATTGAACTAAAAAGCTGAGTATCAGTAAAGTAAATCTTTCACTTTATAGGGCAGGAATACGAAATCCCAAAGTAATCAGTTTCATAAAATGTCTTCTGTCGCATACATATGCTTATCCACAAACATTTAACAAAGAAAAACACTATAGAATGTCCTTGCCAGAATTGTAACTTCTTGACAGATATTAATAAAGTTAAGATGATACATTTTAATATATGTTTCTGTTATTAGAGAATCTAATAATAAAATTTTGGGAGATCCTAGTAGGTTAGGTTCCTTCCTGAAGGAAACTGCTTTTGGCTGGATTCTGGGACCCTGGGCTGATCATGCTCGCTGCCTCAATGTTAACAACATTTTAAAATACCAAATTTTTTAGATTCAACCACTTCCTTTTTAATTGGCATTGAGTTATTTAACAATTCTATTAATTCAGACATGCAGCCCTTATGAGAAGCTGATCCCACATTGTGGAGCTACTGTCTGACACGCTCCTGTCTGCTTTCTGCTGGATCTCACAAACTCCTGTCCCTTTCCAGGCTGGATTGATGTCACCTGGGATGCTGGTGGCTCTAACTCTTACCGTATGGGCGCAGAAGGAAAGTTTGACCTCAAGCTTGCACCAGGGTACGACCCTGATTCAGCGGCATCACCCAAACCTGTTTCATCCACTGTTTCAGGCACAACGCAGTCATGGAGCAGCTTGGTGAAAAACAACTGTCCAGACAAGACGACTGCTGCTGCAGGCTCCTCAAGTAGAAAAGGAAGCAGCAGTTCTGTGTGTAGCGTGGCCAGTAGCAGCGACATCAGCTTGGGTTCGACCAAAATGGAGCGGAGATCAGAAAGTGTAATGGAGCAAAATATAGTTTCAGGCACTGACGTCCATGAACCAATTGTTGTTCTGTCTTCCGCTGATAGTGTGCCTCAGGCTGAAGTAGGGTCATCTTCCAGTGCAAGCACCAGCACCTTAACAGCGGACATGGGAAATGAAAATGCAGAGAGGAAGTTAGGTCCTGATAACTCAATACGTACTCCTGGGGAGTCCAGTGCTATATCCATGGGAATTGTTAGCGTAAGCTCTCCCGATGTGAGTTCAGTCTCCGAACTGACTAATAAAGAAGCAGCTTCCCAACGACCTCTAAGCTCTTCAGCAAGTAACAGACTCTCAGTCAGTTCTTTGTTGGCTGCTGGGGCACCAATGAGCTCCAGTGCAAGTGTTCCCAACTTATCATCTCGAGAAACTTCCAGCCTGGAGTCCTTTGTACGAAGAGTGGCAAACATAGCACGTACCAATGCCACAAACAACATGAATTTAAGTCGAAGTAGCAGTGATAACAATACTAATACTTTGGGAAGAAATGTCATGAGCAGTGCAAGTAAGTAAGCTATGTTTATTTTTAGTTGAAGCTGTTGTTGTTTCTTTGGCTTTCATTAGCCTTAAAAGTTTGGATTCTGTTGGCCTGAGAGAGAAATGAACTTAGAGCAGCCTTGACTTTGTGTGTACCTGTAGAACTCATGAAGAGGTCACAGAGTTCTTGTCAGCTGGGAAGTGTTACGTTGCCCTGTGTTCTCAGATTACACTGTGGTACCCATCAAATAGAAAATAATTTGAATTTGATGTCTATTACATGTTTAGTAAGAGAGAGTGTATGGTTTAGATTAAGAGGCTGGAAGACTAGCAACAGTAGCTCATGTGGGATATTCTTGCTTTCTGATCTGTGTAGATTTTGCGTACTCACCTGTATCTGCCTGTTTCTGTTAATTTTTTCCATTTTCCTCAGGAAAGGCAGTTTTTGCGTATTGTTAAGTCTCTGAGCTTAGGAGCTAAGAACACAGTAGAAAGAAAAAGTACACTGCAGTATGATGGAATCTACTAAAATTTCTGCATTCTATCAGGCCAAATAATTTAACGTACTCTAATATTGTGTATGTTTTCTAAAGATGGTGTGGTCATTAACGCTTAGATTTGGGGAACTGTTCAGCCATATTAAGCATAAGGAATTTTGTGGTTAACAATTATTTAAATGGCATTATATACATGCTTTAACACTTGCATGTTCTCAGATTATATGTAGAATCAAGATATTAGCAGGTAAGTTGTAAACCTGCTTCTTGTGAATTCTCTCTTCTGAGTTTTCAGCATGTTCCCATCAGAGTTGTTACTCAACCAGCCTTGTTAGGTATTTTGTTCAGTGATGGTGATAGTATTTTAACCAGAGAGCTGCATTTCATGAGGTACACAAGTTAGAAAAACTAAAATTACCCAAGCCGGAAAGAAGCACTCTGTTTCTTGTTAAGCTTTCATGCTTTTCTAGGACTTCTATGCTTCCATGTTTAAAAATGTGGTGTTTGCCTTTAGCATTTCTAAATTTTTTCTAATAGTGTTTTCTTTTTTGTTGGGGAGATTTTTTTTTTAAATTTATTCTTACATTCATATTATGATACTGGGGACACACACACACACACACACACACATATATTTGCAGCCTGCATTAAAAATGTAAATAAGAAACTCAAGGGAAGATTTCCAGTAATTGATCCCCTTTTAGGCAGATGGTGCCTCTTGGTTCTGCTGTAGTTTTGTGCTGGGGGAAAGGATCACCTTCGCAAAACATAGTAAGATGCTTCAACAACATGTTTAACAGATTTCATGAATATTTGATATTATACAGTGCTAAAATTGGAAATAAGAATGTGGCAAATTAAAAATTGGATTTAATATTAAGATATGTTCATGTTTTAAAATTATCCCTCATGTAGGAATTCTTTTGTTTTATGCATTTTATACAAATAGAAATTGTAAATGGGAACTTGTACCCCAAAAAGAGATCAGAAACTAAATTTGAGCAATCTTACCAAAATTCTATTAGACCATTGTAAAAAGCTTGTGTTTTGGGGTTTTTTAATGTTTCTTTGGGCCTGTCCAGGTTTAGAAACTCAAAAGACCCAACATGATTAGTGATGTCTTTCTGGACTTGTTGTAGTGCTTGCATTTATAAACATAAGTATTTATCAGGAGATAAGTGGTGTCTAGGGTGGCCAGTTTCAATTTGTTCTTGAAATCAGAGCAAATGAAATGCTGACGCTTAATGGCTTTTTCTGTTTATTATAACAGCAAAGAATTTACTGTTATTAATTAGAAGTAAGTGGAAGATACAAATTCTGAACAGCTTATCTTCAAGTTCTTAAACAGCAAAAGAAAAACTCTTTGGAAAATTTCCATGCTTTCATGGAGATGAGCATAGGTCTGTTAATAACCCTGAATTTAAATTTCATTCTCTCCCTCCCCATGCATAGAAATAATTTCAAGCACTATACCTGCTTGGGTAACCTTTGCTGATATTTTGCATTTTTATATTTTTATTTACGAACTGTTACTTATGTTCCTAAGAAGGGAAAAAAAAAAGTATCTGACAAACAACAAAAATAGAAACAGTAACATTTATTTTTCTCAAAAAGCTACCAAATGCGCTTAGGGGAAGAATCTTTGTTGTATTCTATCCTCCTTCAAGGGTAGTAACCTTTGCAATAATAGTCTGAAATTCAGAATTTAGATTTTATTTTTTAAGAAAGCAGTGCCTCAATTTACATAAGCTGCAATAATGAAAATGTTTACTTTAAAACTACAAAACTTGCATTTTATAAATTTTAGAAAAGATAGATCGAAAAACATAAGGTTTAAATTTAAGTATTAGGTGACCCCTCAAATTTGCATTTGCAAGCATGGGATTAATCTCCTGTTTGAAGATAAGCATTCAAGAAAATGTTTTGAAGATCAGGATGTAAATGTGTAGTTACACACAGGGATAACTTATACTCAGTTATATATACTGCTGGAAATTCTTTCAATTGAGTTTACAGTGAAATTCAGTCTTGTTTCAGTTGTTAACTAAAATGCATTTACTTTTATTTGAATGTGCAGTAGGGTAACTTCCTAGTTGTTGCTTGCTTATTCTGAAAATTACTTATATAAATCATCCAACATAAGTAAGATATGAAGTCACATGTTTTGCAGTACTGCCAACTCAGGTCTGTTGTCCATCATGAACATATGTGCTAATAGTTATGTGAAAGATAACAAGTCATAAAAATGCACAAAAATCACAAGTTTCACATTTGTCTTATTATGTTCTGTTCTCAATTCATTTATGTACAGTTAAACTGTTTTCCCTGTATAATTTTAATGGTATTGTCGTTTAGACTTTAAATTACATTTTAAGCTTAAAGACAGATGGAGTGTTGGAGTAACAGATTTCAGAAATACTTTTCGTATGTTGAAAATGAAATTAAGTAATTTCAGATTTACGTTGGAATTTGGGGATTTATTTAATAAAATTACTTGTTTTAATTGTATGCAAGGGAATACGCTCAGAAGTGGGCATCTGCATTGTACGGTGCACTTTTGCACTGGGAAACCCTTCCCCTTTAGTCTGTTATTCTTTGTTGTAAAATAACACATCTGATAATTTTTCAACCCCAATATATTTTTCAACACAGGAGTCATGCATGTAAATTGTACTCTAAGTCATCAAATCATTTATTTTATCTTACCATATCTTTATCTATAGCTTCTCCTCTTATGGGTGCCCAAAGTTTTCCTAATCTGACTACAACTGGTACCACATCAACAGTGACCATGTCTACATCCAGTGTTACTAGCAGCAGCAATGTAGCTACAGCAACTACAGTTTTATCTGTTGGTCAGTCGCTTAGTAATACTCTAACTACTAGCCTAACATCAACATCTAGTGAGAGCGATACAGGTCAGGAGGCAGAATATTCTTTATATGGTAAGTTTCATTTTTAAATGAACATAAGCAGACTTCCCATTAATGATTTTTCCTTTTCTCCATTGTTATGATTTTCTCATATAGTAGTTTATTTACTGAAACGTATTTGAAAGTTGAGCTGTTCATATGTTACTAGTTCTATAAGGCAGTAAGTAAAATAATGTTATCAGAGTAGTATTTCCTTATGTTTTCACATCTTTATTTTCAGCAATTTCTATCCCATGTTATTATTTACGGTATAGTTTATTCAGGCACTTAATCTTTTCCTTAATCAAATAAGTTTAGTATCTAATGTAGTTTGCATATGAACTGCTAAGTAAAACCAAAATGTTATTCTCATTGTGTTGTGTAGGCATGCTGCATGCTCAGTCTGAGGTCCCTTGTATTACTCAGTGACTGAAAAGCGTCTGCCGTTAGGCACACACTTAAAATAGTATGTGAGGTTCCAGGTATCTCAATACCATAATAGTAATTGCAAAAAATTGGGAAGAACACAGAAATGAAAATGACACGGAGAATGGAATTATATGATTTGAGGAACAAAATCCAGAGTTACGTGGGCACTCTATGTTAGAAACAGAAGTTATTGGGATAGAAGTTATTTGGAGGGTATGAGTACTGTGAAAGAAGATTTAGTTAACCAGGTTGATAATATCTAAGAATCAAGTTGATGAAATGATGTCAAGAAAAACCTGGGCTAGATATGGGAAAATACTTCCTAATGTAAAGTTTATTGGATTCGGAGATGTTCTCGGAAGAAAAGATACCTGATTTGTTAAAAATTTGATTGGATTAAGATTGTGTTCTATTTTGTTGCCTATTGAAATTGCTTGAAAAATATCTGGTAATTTCAGTGGATATTGGAATTGAGCTGCTTGGAGGTGGTCAATTAAGATATCGGCATATGCCATCTCCCTTTATTCTTTCAATTAAGTATCATTTGATATTTCGATTGGGTGACAAGCCTTAAAGTATATCATAAACAACTGGGCAAATAGAATTATCTTAAAATTTCTGTTGAGCCATTGGCAACAATTGAAAGGGTATTTGGTTCATATAGATAGTTTATATGTGTCTAGAAAGATGTAAAAGTTCAAAGATTCATCCCAATCCACCTTGAATTGTTGTGAACTTCCTTTCTTGTTTTGGGGGGTTGGTTTTTAAGTCTTAGTACTAGGTGAGTGAAATTGATCTTTACATCTGCCTTCAGCTTCTTGTTACAGAAATTAATTAGCAGTTGAATCTTTAAAAAATGTTGCTCTTAAATGTTTATTTTATATGTCCTTTACATGGTAGTTTGAGGTCTAAGCCACACATTCTTAGTGGACATTACATCACTAACTTGTTTTTAAAGTTAATTAGACACAGAATCAGGCAATACACATTTGTGTACCCTTGGTTTTTTGATCTTTTGTAATTTAAAATAAGTGTTTGATAAAAGCAAATGAGAAACTGATCACTTGGTGATCACTCTTAATTATACAAATGTTAAGTGCTTCTTTTGTTAACTATTGACTAGACCCCTGGACTCTTTGTCAGGTGTATGCTTTTATCACAGCTTTTACTTCTATTATGCCATAAACAATGTTCTAGTTTTCTCTTTTTTTTGTTTAAGTAAGATTTGTTTTTTCACTATTCCCAATGCTCCTGTTCTTTAATTTTCAGAATTTTGCTTTGAAAGTTATTCTTGGTTTTTGTTCTGTATGTAAATATATATATGTATTATAGATTTTCTTGATAGCTGCCGAGCTAGTACTCTGTTGGCGGAGTTGGATGATGATGAGGACCTACCTGAACCAGATGAAGAAGATGATGAAAATGAAGATGATAACCAAGAAGATCAAGAATATGAGGAAGTTATGGTACAGTATAGTTCGCATGGATATCTTAATTGACTAACAGATGCATTAAAAATCCACAGATTTTTTTGGCAATATCTATAATATTTCCATTCACTAAAACAAATGTATTTAGATTTCGGACTATTAGTTTGGAGTACTGATCCATTAAGACTCTAAATGAAATGCCAGAGTTAAAATCACATTCTACTTCTTGGGGGATGCAAATGGAATACTGCTTTACAAAGGCAGTTCATTGTCCCTTTTCCCCATACTTTATATATATTTTGAGTATTAAGAAAGCTGTTTTCATGCCTTCAAATGGATGTGATAAAATTGCAAGGCCTCAGTAGACAGGGCACCCAACAGGGCAGTCCGCTTTCTGTACAAATTTGATTGTTCCACCTTCAACATTTATTCCAGAGAAATGGAATTCAGGTGCTTTTTTTTGAACACCAGCACACCCTGGGACCTTATAGGTCAGAATTAACATCTTAAAACCAGCCTGGGAACAAGTTGACAGATAGTGGAAATGGTGGATCACTAGTTTACTGGCTGATGAAATGGTCTAACTTTGTGGGTAGACTGTTGAGTTTTGTGATGATAGAGTTGTGGGATGTGTGAAGCAAACTGTAATAATTTAAGTATGCCAGAGGAGATATCTTTTCTGAAAAAAAAGGCAAGACAAACCCCAGCTGGTTAGTCCACATGGGTCTTGTCTATATTACCGTTTTTTCATTTTGTGGTTCTTCAGCAGTATGAATAATGCTTGGTCTTCTACCACCATTGAAGTGATCAAAATGGATATTGTAAGGTCTAAGAGGAAAAATTAAGACTTCACTAATGATAATTTAATGTTTATTACATAAATTTAAATATTATTTTATGGAATTGTAGAAACTTCCTCTTATAATTAATGTGCAAACTTTTAGGCATTTGAACCAAAATACTTACCATTTTAACCTGCTGTGATTATGCTTTTAATAGAAACTCAAGCACATTACTAAATATTTCATTATTTCACCTTCTGCACAAAGATGGAATGGACAAGCCAGTACTAGTAAAGTGGATCTACAACGCAGACAATAACTTTTATTTGTAGATTGTTGATCACCTTTTCAGAAATGATTAAATGGAGTTACTATTGTTCTTCATGGAACAAAGCAGAAATAGCTAAATTAGTCTTTGCTGAAGATTGCACAGCAAGAATCAGATCTGGAAAAGAAAATTCTCCTTTCTTGGGTTCCAGTCCTGTTCCTTCTGACATACTATGTAATTCTTAATGAGGAGTTGAGCAGATAAAAGGCTTGTTGTAGAAAAGTCACTTGCTTGCTAAAGCTTATTGAAAATCAGATTTCTTCCTACCATAATAGTTCCAGTATTTTGGTATTTGATTTAATCTCTGTATAAAATATGTATACATTGTATATCAATATATGTATACACTTTCAAAAAAATACTTCTTGTTTTCAGAAAAATTAATGTGTTTATTTTGACACCTTTGATTTATTTAAATCTTTGATATTCCAAAGTTTGTGGAATACACAAAATATCTACAGCAAGTTTGCTGGCCTGCAATACTCTGTAGTTTCCTACATTCTGGTTCTTCATGGAAAGTTTCATTCTTTCCAGAAATTGTAAATACACCTGTTGTAAGGTTAGCCCTTTTACATTGAGTTCTGTATGTCTGTGGTTTTGATAATTCTCAGGATTTCTGCTTGACTAGTTAAATGGAACTAATACTGTTATGTGCCAGGTTTGATATCTTTTGTGTCAATTTTAGTGTATGTGACTGCTGTATTTCCTAAGTTGTAAATTTTTGATCAAATGATTCTTTGTAGCAGAATTTAAAAAACAATTACTTTTTTTTTTTTTTTAGGAAGAAGAGGAGTATGAAACCAAAGGAGGCCGTAGAAGAACATGGGATGACGATTATGTATTGAAACGGCAGTTTTCTGCTTTGGTTCCTGCTTTTGACCCAAGACCTGGTCGTACTAATGTTCAACAGACAACTGACCTAGAAATCCCTCCACCGGGTATGCTGATAAGACATCTGTGATACTTGATCTGGCTTTAGGGTGGAGACTCACTGTTAAGGGCCCATGGGGGATCCTCTGGCTATTAACCAGTGAAACATGCTTTTGTGGCCGTGTGGCTTTTCTCTGTTTGAATGACAGTTTCACCTATCTCTGCAGGTCCAAGCATTATTGAAGGAAAAGTAAATTAAGTACTGTGTAAAATAAGCATACTCATGAATTTAACTCGAATTAGTGATAAATTTCTTACTATGTCTAGTTCCACCTGCAGGGAATAATCTGTGTGTTGAGCTACCCAGAACAGCTTTGATTGGAGAGGGCTTGTTGAAACAGTCCAAAGCAGAGGCGAGGAGAAAGCTAATACAGTACTTGAGCAGTTTGTACGACCAGCAGCATAGCACCTGATCTTGCTCCTTAGTTCATTCTTGCTTAGCAGCATGGGTGTAGTCGGTGTTCATAACAGAAATGAATATGTAGGTTTACCTTATGTGGAAATGAGCCACTGTTGATTTTTATGAGGTGAAAGAGTCAATACAACAGAAAGATACTGTGTATGAAAGGAAGAATGCATGTGCTGTGATAACATTAAAGGGGATGTTATCAAGACGTAGGGATCAACAGAGATTTCGGAAATTCCTGTGAGCTTTACTCACATAAGGAAGTGCTGCAGTTATAGCCCTTAGATACAGTTCATAGTTACATCTCAGGATCATCTCTTTGGCATCTGTGCAGGAAGTCTTCGTATTTCCTTATTGAGCCACTTTATTAATGTTTAAGCCAACTTGTCGTGCATTATATATTTGTATTAACGGCTTCTCAAATGATTTTTCACATGCAGGTACACCTCATTCAGAACTCTTGGAAGAGGTTGAGTGCATGCCTTCGCCACGTTTAGCGCTTACCTTGAAAGTTTCAGGTCTTGGAACAACTCGAGAAGTAGAACTGCCCCTAACAAACTTTCGATCTACCATCTTTTACTATGTACAGAAATTGTTACAGCTTTCCTGTAATGGCAATGTGAAATCTGACAAACTAAGACGTATTTGGGAGCCAACATACACGTAAGCTCACACGTTTGTTATTCTGTGTAAAGAACACTGTGACTGATTAGGGAATGGGTGTGAAACAATGTTAATTTTAGAATGAGGTTTTTCTGTCTTTATGTCAGGATGTTCTTGCTGGTTTTAAAGCTAGTGCTGTGACTACAAAACAAAAGAAATCATAACCTCTAATACTCAACTGTGACTTATTCATAGTATTTCAAAAGTCAAGCAATTGACCAAGAGAGCAGAATTTGGTCTGTTTAGGGATCTGCTTGGTAGAATCTCATGGGGAGATATAGTCCTAGAGAGGAGAGGCCCAGGAGAGATGATTGATTTTTCAAGGATCACTTCCTCCAGTCACAGAACAATCCATCTCAGTGTGTGGGAAGTCAGACAGAGGCAGTAGGAGACCTGCATGGATGAACAAGAAACTCCCAACAGAACTCAAAACATAAAAAGGAAGCATGCAAGAGGTGGAAGAAGGGTCAAGTGACCCAGGAGGAATATAGAGACATTGTCCCAGTGTGAAGGTATGGGGTTAGGTAAGCCAAAGCCCATCTGGAGTTGAATCTGGTGAGGGATGTAAAGGGCAAAAGGTTAGGGAACACTTAAGGAAACAGGACATACAAGTCCATGGGACCCCGTGGGATGCTCCCACAAGAGCTGGCCACTCTTGATTATCTTTGAAAGGTCGTGGTGATTGGGAGACATTTCTGAGGACTGGAGGAAAGCAAGTGTCACTCCTATACCCCCAGAAGGGCAAGAAAGATCTAGGGAACTACAGACTGGTCACCCTCTCCTTCATCCCTGGAAAGGTGATGGAATTAGTCCTGGAAACCATTTTCAAACAGTGAAGGACAAGAAGCTGATTGCAAGTAGGTGGCATGGATTTATGAAGAGGAAATCATGGTTAACCAGCCTGTTAGTGTTCTATGATAAGATGACTAGTTCAGTGGATGAGGAAAAAGCAGAAAATGTTATTTTCCTCGACTTTAGCAAGGCTTTCAACACTGTCTTCATCCTTGACAAACTAATAAGGTATGGACTAGATAGTGTCTAAAAACGCCCTGAACTGCCAGGCTTAAATGATTGTGATAATTGGTGTGAAGTCAGGCTGGAGGGCAGCTTGTGTACCCCAAAGGTCAATACTGGGTCCAGTCCTGTTTTAACATCTCCATTAATGAACTGTATGATGGGACAGAGCAGACACTCAGTAAGCTTGCAGACAAAACAAAGCTGGGAGGAGTCATTGCTGCATCAGGTGGTTTTGCTGCCATTCTGAGAGACTTCATCAGGCTGAAGAAATCGGGAGACAGGAGCTTCATGAAGTTCCACAAAGGGAAATGCAAAGTCTAGCAGCTGGGGAAAAATACCTGCATGTGCTAGTACAGGCTGGGGGCAGCTGGCTTTAAAGCAGGTTGGCAGAAAAGACCCCGAGGGTCCTAGTAGACATAAAGTTGAACGTGAGCCAGTTATGCACCCTGGCAGCAAAGGTCAGCAGCATCCTGGGCTGCATTAGGAAGGTTGAGAGAAGTGATCTTTCCCCACTGCTTGGCACTGGTGAGGCACATCTGGATCACTATGGCCAATTCAGGGCTCCTCCGTACGAGAGAGACACGAACACTGGAGTGAGTCTAGCAAAGGATTGCTAGGATGGTGAAAGGGCTTAGAGTATCTGTCATGCAAAGAGTCTGAGATACCTGGGACTGTCTAGCATGGAGGCAAAAAGGGCTTGTGGGATCTTACTGTGTGTGTGAATACCTGATGGGAGGAAGTAGGGAAGACAGCATAGACAACTCTGTTGTGACATGTGAAAGGACAAAAAAAACCCAGCTCAAATTGAAATACATGAAATTCCATTTAAACAGAACATTTGAGCAGGGGTATTAGACTATGTCTCCAGAGGTACCTTCCGACCTCAACTATTCTCTCTACCCTAATTTGACCTTATTAGCTTTATAGTAACAGACAGAAATTGTAAGACTGTATGACTGGGTATATTTTCCATTTACTACACCAATGTAACTTCTGTCATACTAGAAAACTAACCTATATGAAAGCAAGAACTGCAGTAAGGTGGTTGCAGTTTTTTTAACTTTGTATTTCAGATTTCAGCAGTGCTCGTGTGTTGCAACTGTTTTCTGAGTTGCCTTATGTTAAAAATTGTGTGCTGTAACAAAACTGTTTTCTAGTTAGAAAGCATGAGAAATAGTTGTAAATGTGCACATCTCCTAAGTTAATACACAGCAAGCTACCCCAGGACTTCAGAATTTCAGAGTTGGTGCATGTGTAGTGAAGAACCTAAAGTTGGTTTGGGAAATTTGCACAAGGAGGGTTGTTTGATTGATCGAACCTTACTTAAGGAAACATAAATTAAATACTTTGCAAGATAAATATTGACATCATGAAAATTAAATATGAGTTTAAGAACTTTGCTGCATCAGGGTAGCCCAGATGTTCTGTGCAGCAAAGAGCAGCTGGTTTTACATCATGTTGTCTAAATGTCATAGATGTCTTAACAAGTCAATGTATAACTTCAGAATTTAGAGGATGTGCTGTAAGAAATATTAACTCATTGTTTTGATATCTAGAATCATGTACAGAGAAATGAAGGATTCTGATAAAGAGAAAGAAAGTGGAAAAATGGTAAGACTTACTTGTGTGCCTTTGTATGTTTTTATGGCTGTTTAAACAAAAGCAAAACAAATCTTGTTGCAGTTTTGGAAATGCTACATTAAAAAAACTAACAGTTTTCAATTACTTAAAGATGTGAGTGAATATATTTGTAAATGCATGCTCCTTTAAAAAAGACAGTGTGTAATGCATGTGAAATCTTTAAGACTTTACAATCAGGAAAAACCAACATTTGGTGGTTCCTGTTGTAGGGTTGCTGGTCAGTAGAGCATGTGGAGCAGTACCTTGGCACTGATGAATTACCAAAGAATGACTTGATAACCTACCTGCAGAAGAATGCAGACTCAGCTTTCCTGCGCCACTGGAAATTAACCGGCACTAATAAAAGTATTAGGAAAAACAGAAATTGCTCCCAGCTCATAGCTGCATACAAGGTATATGTCTGCATCCAAACTTTTTTATTATGAATGGCTGTGTGCTTTGTTTTGCAGCTTTAAAGATTCTTGTGGAGGAGGGATGTGACATGGATAGGAAAGTTGAATGTTCACATGCCAATATCAAGTTTAGTTTTTGCTGCTTTTCTTTTTTAATGTCTTCTGTTAAATATAGTCGTGTTAAAATGCATATGAATCATGATTTGAACCATCCACAATTTAACTAAGTGTTGAGGTTAGGCACAGTAACCATTCTGAATTTTCAGATCGTTAATTTGGAGTGCGCAGTCCTAAAAATAATAACACATGGAGTTTTCATTCTTAACAATTCTTTTTTACAGGATTTTTGTGAACATGGATCAAAATCTGGATTAAGTCAAGGGGCCATTTCTACTCTTCAAAATTCTGATATCCTTAGTTTGGCAAAGGAACAACCTCAGGCCAAAGCTGGCAGTGGGCAGAACTCCTGTGGAGTAGAAGATGTTCTGCAGTTACTTCGCATTTTGTATATAGTTGCCAGTGACCCTTACACAGCACGAACTTCTCAAGAAGGTAAGTTAGTTATCTAGCAGAGCTTCTTAAATGTTTTAGCGAAAACAAAATAAAGGAAAATTTTTCTCTTGATTATTTTCAGAAGGAGATGAGCATCCTCAGTTTAACTTTCCACCAGATGAATTCACAAGTAAAAAAATTACTACAAAGATTCTACAACAAATTGAGGTATTACATTGATGTATTATGCACAATGTATATATATTATATTGTTTTAAAAACTCCATTATAGTCTTCCTTACTTTGACTGTTTGAAATTTTTGGCTTCTTTGCCATTTTAACTTTTGAATTGTTTCATACGATATTTACTTCCTTCTATTCTGGATGAGTAAATTCTGTAAGAACAGACTAGTCTGAATGAAAACAGTATACCAAGAAAAAAGTTGTAATAGAATTGTATCTTTTGGTTATGAAGAATAAATTTTTTTCTGCATCAAACGTAGATGTTAGAATGTAGTTTATGTATGTCTGTAGCAAAGGCAATTAATTGTGTTAGGGTTCACAAACATTTTATTGTTTGTATGTTCCACATAAAGCTTTCAAAAATAGCATGTAGAAGACATATTGTTGGTACCAGGTCAGTTAGATGCATTAAAAGGAAAACTTTAAGATGTAGTTCTTCAGTAGAACTACATTTTCTTTAACAAAGACTTAAAGACGATGAAGATTCTCGACTTGTTTGGCCTTTGTATGCTTTTTGAGGTTTTTTTATTACAGTTATATTGCTCTAATTATTAATTTTAAAAAAAAATTCAGTTTTTCATGTTCTTTTAAAGGCTTTTCAGGCACCCTGCATATCTTTGTAGTAATAATTTCCGCAGTCTTCTTGTATTATACTTGTATTTTAGAAAGGACTATAGTAATATTTCAGTGGGAATCATCTTCACTACCACCAAGTTTCTTTCATGTCTTCAGGTATTGGTAGGTAGTATCTAATCCGTTTTGGGCAAAACTCAAAATTCTCTCAAGGTAATTGTATACTCAGGTCTCCCCATGGTGCTTAGAGTAGTACATACCCCAGAGATTTGCTAGAGCCTTTAGTGCATTTGTGCCAAATGCACTAGAAACTCTGTGAACTTCTCATTCATAGCATTTAAAAGGGATTTAAAAAAAAAAAAAAAGTGGAAGTTGTTGAGATGGAAGAAACTTGCTCAAGCACAGGTGAAAACACTGCTTGGGTGTACTGGGTGTCCATGTACTTCATTACAAACTTGTTAGGGCAACCTGAGTCTAATATTAGAAACACTTTATTTTTTTTTTCCCCTTGCATTAAACTAAAGGAACCCTTGGCACTAGCAAGTGGAGCTTTGCCAGACTGGTGTGAGCAGCTAACAAGCAAGTGTCCTTTCTTAATTCCATTTGAAACAAGACAGTTGTACTTCACATGCACAGCATTTGGAGCATCAAGGTAAAAATATTTTTTTAAAAAATATTAAGATGGCTTCCTCTTTTTCTTCAAAATATAATAGTTTTTTTAATTGCTAATTCACAGAAGGACCTTATCCTAACAAGATAGATTTTGCTTGCCAAATGTAAAGCATTTTGGATAGTAGAAAGAAAAGGGAAGAAGATGGAAAACTTTAGAAAGACTTTTGGACCATTGAAATGTTTCTTGTTCATTGTGTTAGAGGTTTATGATGAGTAGCCTACCTTCTGTTTGATATTCTTCAGGAAATTCCTTTGAAGAAATTTCATTTTTCAACTTTAGCTGAAGGCTTGTTTGTGTACCTCTAGCTAGGTTAGCCTATCAGGCAGTAATTCAACTGGGTTGCAGTTCATTGCATGAAGGGGTAAGAACCAAACCAAAAACCATTCTGAAAATAAATGTTAATTAAATGTTTTTAGAAAACATACACCAAAGCACGTATCTTTTATTTGTATATTTTCCACAATGGTTTGGTGATTGTTTGTTTTGGTCCATTATTTTAAATTCACTGAAGTCTTAACAAAATAGGCAAAATCTAACAAAAGGATGCTATTTTGAAAGTTAATATTAGCTGCATAATGAAACTGTAACAAAACCAGACATTAGAACACCCAAGGGTACCCTCTAAAGTGCTTTGTTACTTAGGAGTCTTTAATATTTGATTGTAGCAGTGATTACGTGAGAGTATGTAGACAGTGTAAACTTTTGCCAGCTTACTTTTATGTAATGAGAAGGAAGAATTAGTTTGGGTTTTCTTGGCTGTTTTTGTTTGTTTGTTTCTTTTCCAAAGAGGAAGAAAAGTGTAAACAGTGAGTTGCAAAAATTACTGTTGTGTCTAATATGCAGTAGAAATGCCTTATGAAGAGTGCAAAATAAGGCATTTTAAAAGAATGGAAAAGGAAGAGAAGAAAAGGTATTGTCTTGCAAGATGTCGGTTCAAATCGTCTTAATATGGAAAAACTCAATGTCTGTGGAAAAATGGTGCAGAAAACTTGACCATGTGTGTTTGTATTTTTTGTTGGGTTTTTGTTTGTTTTGAAAAAAGTTAGTGTTTTAGAAAAACTGTTTTAAAGAGATCCCTCAGGAAACATTGCATGGTACTTTTTACTTGGTAAGTAAAGAGCTTTCTTAAGCTCTTAAAATATTAGAAATAGTTCTTAAAACTCTCATAGTTTTTATATGAACTCTGTGAGTACATACACATGGGTGTGTACACTTTCTGTGTCTGTTGTGATGCTTGACCGTACTTACAAAACAATCAACAGATGATAGCTTTGTAGATAGTTTATGACTGCACACATGACAATATGTACAAGAATTTCAAACTTTGACTTCATGTAAGTACTGCTGTTAAGAGGCAGCTGTTCTTCCTTTACTGATATGGGTCTATATGTGTATGATTGGACTTCAACTTTGGTTTTGTGTTTCTCTAATAAGTGTGTAAGTAAGTAAATCTTGCTGTAAAACTTGGGTCGGTATCAATGGGGTCATGTACAACTGCCTTGCGGTATATAATGGAAGTTGTAGTAAGTGTCTGTGAACAGTTTTGAGCATCTGTGATTAAAAAGTACTACAGTAAATGCTACCTTCAGTTCATTCCACTGTAATTTAAAAACTGTAGTAATTCAGAATTGTATGTTTTCATTGGTGCCATCTGTTACATCAGAAGTTATGGCTGGCCCTTCATAGGAATTGCAATTATTTAGTTTTCTAAACTCATAAAATACAAAGGGGACATATTAGATATTTCTGCAAAAGACTTCAGTATATACCTTCAAAAAAATTAGGAGGAGGTAATTAGTACTTAACAAGGTAACTTTTTCATAGTGGCTACTTGGAAGTTTTCATGCTGGTAGACATTGAAGTTTTAAATAATGGGCTTTTGTTTTTTTCCAGAGCAATTGTATGGCTACAGAACAGACGTGAAGCCACTGTTGAACGGACAAGAACCACAAGCACAGTGCGACGTGATGATCCGGGAGAATTCAGAGTTGGACGCCTCAAACATGAAAGAGTGAAAGTTCCGCGAGGTGAATCCTTGATGGAATGGGCAGAAAATGTCATGCAGATTCATGCAGACAGAAAATCTGTTCTAGAGGTAAAGCATACCTGCCTAGCAGAGCGAGGTTAGATAGCTGTTTCTAGTGTAATGGCTGGGATATTGAATATCCTGTTTCATAACCAACACTGAACATTTCACTAGGATTTTCTGTTGTTATTAACATTTCTTATGTTGTTCTAGGTTGAGTTTTTAGGGGAGGAAGGAACAGGCCTGGGTCCTACCTTGGAATTTTATGCATTGGTGGCAGCAGAATTTCAGAGGACAGATTTGGGAGCTTGGCTTTGTGATGACGATTTTCCAGATGATGAGTCTCGCCAGGTATATTTCAATTTGCATTTTAAACTGAGTACTTGTGTAAAAGAAAAATGAGCTAGATATCCAGGAATGCTCACACATGCTCAGTGAGCAGCTACTCGTCATGGTCAAGAATGACCACTCTGCTCCACAGCTTGCTTTCTTACCTGTTCTTTTCTTAACAGAGAAGTAGAATATAAGTTAAATTGCACAGGTATATAATTAAATTAACCTTTAACAATGTCAGCTTCTTTTTGTGTCTCTTAAATTAGGTTGATATTGGTGGTGGACTGAAACCCCCTGGCTACTATGTACAGAGATCATGTGGACTCTTCACAGCACCATTCCCACAAGATAGTGATGAACTTGAAAGAATAACCAAACTCTTTCATTTCCTTGGAATTTTCTTGGCTAAATGCATTCAGGACAATAGACTTGTGGATTTACCCATTTCTAAGCCTTTTTTTAAACTCATGTGTATGGGAGACATTAAAAGTAACATGAGTAAGTTGATATATGAGTCACGAGGTGACAGAGACTTGCACTGTACTGAAAGTCAGTCAGAGGCTTCTACAGAAGAAGGGCATGATTCTTTGTCAGTAGGAAGTCTGGAAGAAGACTCCAAATCGGAATTTATTCTTGATCCACCAAAACCTAAACCTCCTGCCTGGTTTAATGGAATTTTAACATGGGAAGACTTTGAATTAGTAAATCCACATAGAGCCAGGTTTCTAAAAGAAATTAAGGACCTTGCAATTAAAAGGCGTCAAATTTTAAGCAACAAAAGTCTATCAGAAGATGAAAAGAACACAAAACTACAGGAATTAATGCTGAAGAATCCATCAGGTTCGGGGCCTCCACTTAGCATAGAGGATTTGGGGTAAGAGTTTTCATATTTGTTTATAAATATGCAAACAGTGTTGTGTTAGAACTGTCAATACATATAATTAAAAATTAAGTTTTCTTCATTTGAAATATTATTGCTGCAAGGGGGAATCGTTAGAGATGCAAGATCCAGTTTGCCATCTATAGCTATGTTCTTGTTCCTTAGTTTGAGGATTTCCTCTTCTCCCTTGCTCAGTTTCCTAATTTTTAAACTTAAGTGTGACTGCACTGCAGTGCTGTATGACTCTAGAAACACAAAAATACTTGTAAAAACCTTTAGAAAAGTGTGAATCAGTAATTTCTTTGCTATGATAACTATTGAAATTTATCAAATTTTTTTGAGAGCTTTTAAAGAGGACAGATTGACATTTCGGAGTGTGTTAATAGACACGTAGTCCAGTGTTTGAATCCAGGAAACAGAACGCGTGCTAACTTTTAGCAAATGTTGAGGGCACAGAGGTGCTCATATCTCTGTAAACTTGTGTCAGGACGTTATCTTTTGTAGTTTTAAATTATTTCTTTTGAAACAACAGTAGTTTTTCTACCATTAACATTATGGGTTATTTGTTAAAATGACCTTGTGCCACAAGGATTGCATGGTCAGAGTTCAGTAATTGCTTGTGGCCTTGCAGACTTCAGCATGGCTTGTTACAGGAGAAAACACGTAGCACCGTTGAAGGGCCTAAATGCCTAATATGTGAAGTGGCTCTATAACTGTTAGTGCTGGAAATTAATGTGAAGGATTTTTTGAATTTGCGAACTGAAGTAAACAGTTTGAGTAGTTTTGAAGCTGATAACTTGAAGGTATTAAACTCTATGAAATTTTCAGTGGTTATCAAATCCAAATAAATAGTGGATGAGTACACACATGTGGCATACCATCGATCTGAAACACATATTGCCTGTGTAGTCCACTACTAATCGTAGTTCTGTACTGTGGTACCACTGTTCGTGTATATACAAAATGTTCCATAAACATGGAACATTTGAAACGTTTGAAATGTAGTGAGATGCTTTTGGATGTGTGGGGTGCAGTTTATAAATCTGGTGTATTTGCAAAAGCAGCAGCAGAGTTGTTTGCAATTAGTAACTATCTGTGTATTTTGAAGTCTAAATTTTCAGTTTTGCCCTTCGTCCAAAGTATATGGGTTTACAGCTGTGGATCTCAAGCCAGGTGGTGATGATGAGGTAAGGAAACAACCTACCTTTACGATTTAAACAGCAGTTAAATGTTTACTGTCTCAGCAGTAACTCTAATGCAGAGTGAATCCTTACAGTATTTATCTATTGTCTTTGTAGACTGTAACCATGGATAATGCAGAGGAATACGTAGATCTCATGTTTGACTTCTGCATGCATACTGGTATACAGAAACAGATGGAGGCATTCAGAGGTAATTTTAAATACGGCAGAATATACATGCAGTTAGGTGGCCTAATTGGTGTTCAGGGTGTGCTGGTCTAAAGTGGTGGCATAGAGTGGCTTTCAAGACAAACTTTTAAATTACGAAGGCAGTAGATAAGATAGTAATTTCATAACACCTTTGCATTAGTTGTGCCATTTTTAATCATGAAGAGGTTCTGTTCACCTTTATTAATAAACTGTTGATTGATTTTTTTGGTTTGATTAGAATATAATTGAAATGCTGACATCATTTTATAAACATTCTTTTGACATGTTTATAACTGTATCTTCTGTAAATTACAGATGGCTTCAATAGAGTCTTTCCAATGGAGAAGCTGAGTTCCTTCAGCCATGAAGAAGTTCAGATGATTCTTTGTGGAAATCAATCGCCTTCCTGGGCAGCTGAGGATATCATCAATTATACTGAACCTAAACTGGGATATACACGAGATAGGTACTTATATTTTGAGTGATTGTAAAATAGTAGCTAAAAAGTTCCGTTAAGTGACAAAATGTCCAGAACACTTATTAGATTTAGATGCCAAATTGGATGGAATTGGTGGTCACCAAAGAGGAAGTGATGTTCTAAAACTGCATGAAATAACCATGTATGTTACACAGATAGGTTAGAAAGTACTTGGTGTTTTTGTGATGAGAGAGGATAAAAAAATCTAGAATGTTAGAATATGAACAAATAGTGGAAATGTAATGGCAGCTAACTAATACAGGCTATTAAAAATAGCATTTTAGTTTTTACTTTCATCTTTGGTGGTGGTTATAATTTCTGTTCAGCTGGGTATAGTTGTTACTTGTTCCTTGTTTCTTACTTCTTTGTCTTCGAGCGTAGTTAAAAAACAAAATGTGCTATGCAGATGTTGTGGTTTGAACTCAGCCGGTAGCCAATTGCCATGTGGCCAGTTGTTTACTTTCCCCACACCCCCACCCCCCCACCCCCCCCCAGTGAAACAGGGGAGGGACAAAAGAAGAAATTCATAGGTTGAATAAAAAAAAAAGTAGTAATAAAAACAACAGTAACAATAGTAGGTCCAAAATGGGTAAAATGCAGCAGTGGCTCACCGAGCAGCGACTGGTACAGAGCCCGACCACACCAGAAAATCCCGCCGCGCTGACCTATAAAACCAAAAATGGGGGCATTGGGAGAGCCCGCGCCCGCCTATACACTGAGCGTGACGTCACATGACACGGAATGCTCCGACGATTGATCTGGGCCTGGCCCTCCAGCCGTGCTCCCTCTCAGCCCAAGGAAAGCTAACTCTATCCTGGCCAAAACCAGGACAGATGGGAACAAATATTGGTCAGTGGCTATCAGGAGGTGGTCTCGATGTTTTGGGGTTTGTTGGGTTTGGGGTGTTTTTGCTGCTTCTCATGTTTGGTAGCAATAACATACAAATTTTGGAACTGTGCTAGTATAAGCATGCTGAAGGATCCTAATCAGTCTGAGATGCTGTGTGGGACGATTCTTGTCTTGACCCTGCCCTGCATGCAGAGATGGAGCTGAGATTACAGTGCCTGATACCCGAGGGTGTGTGTCAGCAGGCTGTGCTTTCTCCATGCCTTCTCCTCCCCCTCACGCCCTGGGCTGGTGTGGATGAAAGCAGTGGTGTCTGGAGGATTCCTTGAAGGTCTACTGTAGTCTGTTACATTTTTCCCATTTTTTTCGCATGCGGATAGAAATGAAATCATATAGAAATTGAAGTGGCTTTTTACTACAGAAGTGGTACAGAAAAAAATCTTAAGATTATAGTTAGTTGGATTCTTCTCAGAGAATAGGTTTGAGCTCTTATCTACTTCTCTACCCATTCATACGCAAGATCCCCGAATAACACTCGAAGATAAATATGGAGAAAAGTTCTTATTTACCTACGTTTTTCTGTGTAATACTCAGCAAGAAGATTAAAGAAGCATTTGTATGGGTTTGATGATGTTTTATTCTTAACTCAGTACTGAACAGGCACTAGAATCTTACAATGACTGCTTAGACATGACTAAAGATCGTAATTGTACTGTCTCAAGTTAAGGGAAATTTAAAAAACACTCTCTTGTAATGTTATCATAACTAATTATTTTAATTTATTTAAAGCCCTGGATTTCTTCGATTTGTGAGAGTCTTGTGTGGTATGTCTTCAGATGAAAGGAAGGCTTTTCTCCAGTTCACCACAGGTTGTTCAACTCTCCCACCAGGAGGACTGGCAAACCTACATCCCCGGCTCACTGTTGTACGCAAGGTACGGCTTCTTCCTGTTGCCCTTCAAACCAGCTGTTTTGGCTTTTGAATGTAATCGTTGCTGCATTAAGAAATGATACTGGGTTTTTTGTTTGTTTTTAATTTATGACACTATGCTAAGCTTTCAGTACTGTCCTCTGTTTCAGGTTTGTTTTCTGACTTCATATTTGAATATAAAAGAATTAACATACATGCAAATATAAGTTGGTCTGTAGCTTTCCTGATGCGAGTGTTTCTTGACGACTGGTGTCATGTGTGCGGTAAATGCCATGAATTAGAGGGCCTTACAATTTTTAACCTCCATATCTAGTAGTGTGGACAACAGTAAAAACTGTTCTTTTTCTCAGGTTGATGCTACAGATGCAAGTTACCCATCTGTGAATACATGTGTGCATTACCTAAAGTTGCCTGAGTATTCTTCTGAGGAGATTATGAGAGAGCGCCTGCTAGCTGCTACGATGGAGAAAGGCTTCCACCTCAACTGAGCCACGGACTGCAATACAGGACATGAGAAAGTGTTTTTTGATACTAGCGAAGCCTCTTGTGTTTGTGTGCAAAAAAATATGATCTCCACGCTGTGCTCTGATGAGACTTGCCTTTTTTTTCACCTGTGAGGCTTTAGGAACATGTGGAATAAGTTTGTTAGCTGCTAATGACAAAATAAATCCTTGTAACTTCACAGCCAGCAAGAAATTGGCACAGAACACTGTGTGATGCTTCAAGGGCTTGCACAACTGGAAATTAAGGTGGTTCTGTTTGACTGTTCCAAAGAACAGATCATCAGATTTTCAGTGTTCACTGACACAAATTTCTAACAGTGTATTTGTGTAAAGTTTGTCATTTAATACCTTGTACACTACAGTTGCCATCACTGATCCCTGTTTTGCTGGCTTTAGGCTAACTGGTCAGAAACTTGCTTCCTTAAAACTTAGAGTTAATGGGCATCTCCAGCTTTTTTTTTAATGGTGCCTGCACTATTGGAGTATTTTAGTGGGTTTTTGCATATAATCATGCACAACCTTTTTTTTCTTTTTTCTTTCAAGTGGGAATATATTTTGATTTCTTAAATGCCCTGCTATAAAGATCAAATCCTTAAGTGTGTTTGTGCAGCTCAACAATAAAGCTATTAAAAAACACTGGTTCCTAGTGCAAGGCACACTTAAAGCAAGTTTTACTTTTGGTTGTATTTTCTTTGTATATTATAAACATTTATTTAACTTGTTGCAGTTTGAAGTTTAAAAAAAACACCCAATGTGTAAGCTCAAAAGTAATCATTAAAATGTTTGCAACATATAAAACTGTCTCCTGAATACTTCTTTAATACTTACGTTGATTAAATCTGTACGTGTTCTGAACGATGTGCCATACTTTTTTCCAAGGTTTAAAAGAACTAGATGGCAATAACTGATCTCACAAACTCATTTCTGTGCTCAGATCTTTTCAGAATCACACAGTGCAACTTTTTAAGAACTAGTCTGGCAGTGATAACACTGTATGTGGCAGCTTTTGGTGCTCTTCAGTGGGCCCATGTGACCTGAGGTTAATAGTTCTACCTTGCACTGGCACAAAAACTGGGTCAGATGATGCAGCTGATTCAGCTGTACTTGACACAGAGTGCCTGCCTTGGTTTCAGCATGTGGTGAGGTATTTATAAAAAGTGGCTTACAGTAAGATAAAGCGAGATGCTAATATGTCTTTAAAGATATTTAAGCCCTTGGGATCGGAAAAGAAAAAATATTTTAGTTGAATCTGTGTGTTAACTTTTGTTCTGTGCCAGTTCTCTTTGGTAACAGTCTTTTCTTGGATCACTTCTGAGGGAGATCTTGCCAAGATTCTGCCTCACACATACAAATCAGGCTGATGCCAGATCTCTTTCTGTAGCATTATTCATAGGACCTCACAGGCATTGTCTTTGCAACTTTTCCCAATTCAAAATGGAAGGGGAATCTCCACCCCCCCACACACTCCTGTGATTATTGTGCTTCAACAACAGTTGCATAAACCTTGTGTACAAGTGTCTGCTCCAGATTCAATGTCAACTTGTTTTGCTGAATGTGTTGTTATTTTAAAGCGATGTGGACTGTTCTCCCACACCACACTTCACTCCCTGCTCCTTAGACCCTGGTTCTAGAAACAATTCAGATGTGACTGTTCTGTGCTTTCACACAGAGCTCATGCAGGATGTGCTCTGTCAGTATCACGTTATGCCTAGTGTTGGTGTGGAGGTTATGAGGGAGCCAGATACTATAATTTTAGAAAGCTAAGTGAAAGTAAGCTCAGATGGCGAACTCGTCAGTGACTTAGCGCAGTACATGGGTATGAGTCAGCCTGTTGTATGCCTGTGAATGCAAGTTAGCCTAGCTACATCCTCCTACTCAAGGAGGGAGACTTGATTTGGTACCTAGCTAGTACTAAGAAACTTGCATATCTCGTTACTCATTTTTGTAAACGTTTTAATTATAATGCATGAATACACTGGTGTGCCACAATAGAAGAGGTTTTGTGTAAGTTATGAAGCCAACATGATAAAATGTCACCAAACTTTTAATTATCTTTTATTAAGTGCCAAATAGTTTTAGTTACAACTTGCACAGTATGCAGGAATATTAAATACATTTATGCATCTGTTACTTACATTTTGTAACCATGACTTGCATGGAGAAGGGCTTGAAATGAGGTTTTTGTTGAAGGATGAATCTAGTTTAAAAGTGGTCATAAAAGTTACAGAACTTTAATTTACTGTACATTTGTATGAAAATTAAAAAATCCAGTTGGTGCTTAAAGGAAGCACTGAAACTCGGTTTGAATTTATATTTCCATATTTTCTCTCTTCTCTTAGGTCTGGCACAGTGCTACGTAATTCAAAGTGATACCTAGATGGTCATGTGTAAGTTTCCATTACATTATCCTCAGTCAGTTTTAAAAAACGTTGACTGTTCTAGAAAGACTTCTCCTTGGTCACTAAAGCTGCATCTGAAATTGAAGGTTCTTTGAAACTGAAGCTAAACTTCATGTTTAGCTGTACCTTTCCATTAGGTATGTAGGGTATAGGAGAAACAGGAAATATTTTCCAACTAATTTGAATATTGTATGAGTTGCTCTTACAACATCAGAAAACTGCTGTCGGTATGGCTCTTGATGTTTTGTAAAATGCTGTAGTCAGTCTTGCATCTTCCTAGCTTTCTGCCACTTTGTCAAGCACAAACAGAGGGGCAAGAATTCTGTTCCTGTTTGTTTCCACAATGCAACCATTTAGCACCATTTCATCCAGAATGATGTGCACTCTGTCCAAATTGAACATGATCTAGAAAAATTTCAAGTTAAGTATACTTTGAACATGAAGATAATTCAGAGGAAATCTTAGGCACCTTAGTCTTTAATCAAAGTTTACAAAATTAGGTATTTCTTCATTTATTCTAGTTTATTGGGCTGTTTATTTTAATAGACATAGGGAAACAGTTCAACTGACACTTTTTTTCTGACCACAGAGATGTCAAAAGTTTGTAGTAGAGAAGCTGAAGTCCCAGCATTATCCCATCCTGGAAGATTACCACATAGTAGTAAAAGCAAGGTAAACTTGAACTTAGATGTAGGTGATTAATTTTACTGTCTGGCTGAGTACCACATATTGCTTAAATATAAAATGTTATCAAGGGATGACAGCTTTGAATGTGAAGATGTAAATATTTTGTGTTCTTAGAAAAGTAATTGTCAGTCAAATTCTTAAAATCTGATTCTCAAATTTTCCTTAGCCTGTTACTATTTGATCTGCTTGAAAAAAGCTTAAGAGGAAATGGAGATGGGCATAGCAAAAAAGCCGGCTGGGTCCATCTGTTTGGCCTAACTAACATGCATATACGTACTCAGAGGCACAAATAACCCGTCCTCTGCCTCGCTCTCCACCTGCTGCTGCTCTTTAATAGTACTCTTCACTGCACTCAGCAGATCTGCTTTGCCTTCATTTTGCTCCTAGTTCTTGCCTGCGTATTGAGGACAGCTGCTGTGGAGCTTGCAAGATACTTTACAGTAACTTCTAAATCTTTCAATACTTTTTTCCAACTTTGATATGAGTCTCTTGAGTGCTGTCTCTGCCCGCTACGCTATTTTTGATGCTGTGGTTTGAGCTCAGGAAGGACAGCCTGGTTTTGCTCTAGTCCTTGTATTGATGTTAGCGGACTTCCGTTCTGATCAGCGGAGTTGCAAGAACCAGGTTTTTGAAGGCTTCAATGTTTTCCTCTGCTTCGCGTAATAAAGCTTAAGTCTCATGTTTGAACATGACTTAGGCAGTTAAGAGGACTGCTCTGCCTCATGAGCTCTAGTGGACCTCACTACAGCTGTCTGCCCTGCTGCTCTGCTGAAGAGCAGGAACAGTGCGAGTACTGAACTGTGTGTGACAACAGCTGAGGAGCCACACCACCTTAAACCACCAGAGCTGCGACAACACAAGCTCATGAAAGTGAACAGTCTTAGGTCTGAGTTCAAGAAATGGATTTAAGTTAAGTAACATTGAACATCTCTATGCCTAGTTGTTTAGCACCTGGCTTTGAGAAGGGAATGCCTTAATCTGAGTTAGCAATGAGTGGTGAAAGCCAGACCCATCAAACAGTTCACGGGTTCTAGAGACCGAGGGCCGAAGGCCATACTTGGGAATGCAGAGAGGGATTTTTCCATGATCCTTTCTCTCGGATTCAGAAGCCCAAGTCATTACTTCAGGCAGGTAATGATGACGGCCTTGGCCTCTTCTAAAATGTCACAGTAGAGGTGTTGCCTGCCTGAAACCTGTAGAGGATGGAGGCTGAGCCTGTCCTCAGCCTGGGGAATTCCAAGCCACCCTTCTCTGGGCGTTAGCATAGCTGAGTTGGGAGCAGCTGCACCTGCTGCCTTCTACTTAAGGTTTTCCTGCTGTCTGTAAATGTTCCTCAGTATGGCAGTCTAGCCCAGCGATGAGAGAAGCTTAAGTTTTTCTCCCTGTCTTCTGCATATGTTAAAGCAAAAAGAGGGGCACAGAGTATCTCATGTCAGCCTCGTGTGTGACCACTCTTCTAGAGGTGAGAAGTAGAAGCTTGAACTTGTTCAGGCTGAACCATAGGCTGAACCTGTGTGGTCAAGTTGACAAGAATACAGCTAGCAGGCTGTCACCTTCCGCTGCCATTTCGAATTGCCGTGAGTGCTCTGGGCTCAACTCAGTACTACCGTGTATTTGTGCAGAAGGGTGAGCAATTGTATTGCTGCTCCAGCAAATATGTTCTGGTTGACTGAGAGCACAGCGTGTCTACGTACGTGTAGGAGCAGAATTCAGGCCCCCAAATAACTTTACTACTAGTTACTGTTATGTGAGGAAGAGAAACTATAGCTGTCAACAGGATCTTGGGTATGTCCTTGGTTCATCAGGTAGCTTCTAATTTGCTGGCCTAAACTTAACACCTAATTTAATTCTAAGCTGTATTTTAAATACCAGGCTTCTTCCTGAGTCTGACCGTAGGCCTAAATTGCTTCTAAAAATCAGACTCATGCCTTTCAATACGGGGGAGCCATACTGTCCTTAGAACTTCAACAGTCTGTCTCTGTGGTTCCAGAGACAAAGATGGTTGTTTTACTTTACTTGGCAGATTAAAGTCTTGAGACAAATTTCCTATGGTGAACTTTTCAAGTATTTTAATCTGAGAAGTTAGGATTTCTGTATTCCAGTAATGTGACAATTTTTAGGAAGACAGCTCTTCTGCTGCTGCTTAGTTCACCTCTGGCACTGCTCTACACAGGGCAAGAGGATCTGTTAGTGAAGTTAGATCGTGCCATTCAGGTTTCAACAAGTGATAAAGCCAGCTCCTCCTGGCTTTTAATTTTTACATTCTACCACCGATTCACAGTGCTCCAGTTTCCACAGCAGAGCAAGAGCTCCTGTTTCTTTGAGGAGTCCCAAGGATCTAAAACCCAGAAAACTGGATCAACCAGGATCAGATGCAGCAACTTGCCACTCCCACTTTATTTTTCTGTATCACCTTGTTTAAGAAAAATTTAAAACACTGCTTTAGCACTGCTTGTTCCCCTGCTGCATTTCCTACAGAGTTGACACCGTGTCAAAGGAAAACTGCACCCACACCAATCACCATCTTGTAGCTGTTCCACTCAAACCCAATATGGTTAAATGAGACATCAAATTCCCCTGCAGGGCTATTCCAGGTTATTTCAAAACTGGCCTGCTCCGTTACAGAAAACCGTGCTATGATTTTTGTCCATCTGTAACCTGTTCATCTCACAGTTGTCATTCTAGAACCAGAGCTTTCACCTGCAGTTTAAATGGGGATACTAATGTCATTCTGGAGAGACCTATCATCTTGATTTTGGAAAGACCCAAAGCATTCTTTACCCTCTACCCTCAACCTAACCTCCTGGCTTCCTTTTTCTGTTCCTTTCCCACCTCCCTTTACCATGCTGTTCTTGGCAAACAGGCCGACCGCACAGGGAGCAACCTTGTTTTTTCTCCCGTTCCTATAAGTCTCATGACTGTGCTCTTCAGTTACATTTTGTCATACCCACACTGCTGAGTAATTCATGTCTGAATGCCCTGCCCACTGAGGGATATGTATCTCCGATCCTCAGCAAGGCTCATCCTCCCCACCTGTCACTTGTTGGGCAAGTGACCCCAAATTTCAGGGTCTAAAGCCCTGAGGTCATAAATCCACACCCAGCTGAAAAGCAACAGAGCAAACCAGTTTGGGCAACTGGCAACAGGAAAAAGCTACATTGGGTGTGTGCGCTGCCATGTGCTCCACCCAGAGCTGTCATTTAAGGTCCTGCTTCCAGTAAGAATCCTGCCTACCCACAAAAGAGGATTAAGGGACTTTCACTAGATCCGTGCAGAGGCTCACAGGAATTTTTAAACAAGTATGCAGAAGAGAACACGTATTAATGTCTGCATCTGTAGATAAAAGTCTGTAATAAAAGTTTTCAGAACACCCAGCTAGGAAATATTCTAACCAGTCTGTCAGCCTAGGCAGAATGTGAGCCCTTACTGTCTTTGGTTTACAGATTTCAGTCAATGCTGTTGTGGCTGTGTGCCTAGCAGGAGAAGTAAATGGCACCTCCTATAGCTGGTATTTAAAAGTTATGCTGGCTTTTGGTAATTTTAAGAGCTGCCCTTATTAAGGGCATTAATGGCACCTTCCACTATCACAAAGAGTTGTTATGGCACATACATGCTAAGAGGAGGTAAATGTGACACAGTCTTGTGTCTCCTTCCCCAGAACATTATATAGGCAGATAGTTAAGCAGGGGAGAAGGGAAGGAGGAAAGGAAAAAGGCACATTTAGGACTTGCATGTGATAAGTAGCTTCTTCATATAGAGGCATATTAAGATATCTCAGGATTTTCCAGGCAAGTCATTAAGGGTGTGTCCAGTGAAAGGGAGTGAAAGGGCTCAAATAAATGAATTTCTAACAATTATTAAGACTAAACTGTGATGTATGAAAGCTTTGCTTATGTTTTGCTTTGTTTGTTTCTCAAGGACTCCTGACTCCTCAACTGTTTCCTTAGGTCCCTTTGTCTGTTTAGGTAAGATTGAAATGCTCGTTAGGCTCCCTACAGAAATCACTGATGGCAGACTCAAGGCCTTCAGTGGACACTTGGGCAACTCCTAGAATGAGATAAGGGGGCTCTAACAAAGAGACACAGGAACCCTATTATAGGGAAACTGATTTTGCTGACTTAGGAGACGCCTGGACTTTACTTCACAGCGCATGCGCTGGAAAGAGGGTCAACTAGCGAACACTGTGAAGAAGACTACTTACTCCCTCCCCCAACCACTGAAGGCCCTCACTCTGTTTTCACTTGGATTATGCAAATAAGTTCTAGGAACTCATTATCATAAGACACCCCTTTCCAGGAAATCTAATGAATATGTATGATTTGTTTGTATGTAAACTGATGTCCCTTGCTAGCTCTTAGGAGCCCTTATGGTGGAGAATCCCCAGGGCAACTCCAGCGCTGCCAATAAAAGAATAACTGCTTAACAGTTATACTGGATTCTGACTGTTGAGTTAATTTCTTTGTTTCACCAGGCTTAAGAGATGATAAAGTGCAGCCAACACCTTGTGATCAGGTAACACACCCAGGAGCACAAACAAAAGCTCTGTAGATTACGGCACAGGTACTTACAGAGCAGATGGTTTGCTACTTGAATATACAGCATTACAGAACTTTGATTTCCATCCTGGACATTCATCTTCAACTAAAGATTAGTTGGGAGTTGCTTCTTTTTTTTAACCTAGACTCACACATTCTAGCTTTATCTTCGCTAACATTTGCTTTAAGTAACTTTTAGCCTATCTACTGGCAGGCAAATTTTAGGCACCGAAACCTATTTAATGCTTTCTAACCATTTCTTCCTCAAATGACTATGCTGACATTAAATAGGAGACAAATGGTCCCTTCAAATTCTGTGATATTCTAGAATGAGTTTTAAGCGATTCCTTATAGGCTTCCATTTCATCCACTTATTTTACAGTACAACCTGAAGTGTATCCTTATAAATTCTCAGAATAAATTCATCATTCAGTTTTCTTACTACTTCAAGGTGCTGTGTTCTGGAAGTGTTACTCCACAGAGGACTGAAGAATACAGTTGATTCACAGGAAGCATTCCCTGTATCAAAGCTTTTTATCTATCCTAGCAGCAGCAGCAGCTAGTTGCAATGGAATGGAATGTTTTTTTTGGATCAAGACAACATTCTTCAAGTGCTTGGTCCTAGAGCACCCTGTCTTCCCCCTCCCCTCCCACAACAGGAACGTAAGTATCTGTTTCTTCCGTAAGTTAATAACGTGTCTACAAGTAAGCTTTGCTTCACCAGTTCAAGCAATAGAAAAGTCACTTTTTGTAATTTTAGAAACTCTCATGCTTACCAGCATATCGTTTCCTAGAAAGCTGCTGCAGTAACACTTGTGTTTTTATAGCATCTTTGTTATGATCACACCAAGGAAGTAGCTCCTACACCATCCAAGCTGGAGTTCTAGAGCTACAGAAAATCCCACCCACTTACTTCATACACGGAAGTGCGGCTCATGTAGCACTATTAACACATGAGGAACCAACACCCTTATGACAATTTCAGTACTTGTTCATCCAAGTGACCCAACCACACTACTTACAGACACTTTAAAACCAAACCAAACAACTTTAGAAATGTTATGTCATTCCGTCATAGGTACACTTAAGTATGTGACTGGCTCTCGGAATGAAAGTGGACATCATACAATGGTAAATGCTTTACAATGCACACATAAAAGCTTCTGCAAAATCCATGGCTACTCTGAAGTAGTTAATTGGCTAGTAGCTAATCAGTATTCATTTTTGCAGTATGCATGAAATGAGGTAACTTTGCAATTGTTCGTGCCTTGTCTAGCACCACACCCCCCCTATATCACACATACATATGAATACTGTGTATGAATCCTGCTGGGCAGGGCTGGACCTAGTCTCTGCCTTGTGCCCAAGGTGCCCTTCCCAGCAGCTGACTCCAGACTCGAGCCTTGCCACCAGCTACGATGCAAGTGCCCAGGGTGAATTCGGGTGTTTGGATCTAAATGAAAGCTGGAGTCCTGCATTAGCAGGACCTGCGTTGCCGGGAATACCGGGGTAACGCGCTGCAGCTGGGGAAACTTTAAGTATTGGTGCGTGTGCTGCAGGCTTAGTGTGGGCTCCAGAATATTTCCACTTTGTGATGGTCTCAGCCTTTAGTTTTAGTTGGGGTTTGATCTGTGCATGGGTGAATAGCCTTCAATGATTATCATCTGTTTTTCACAGGTTTTGATTTCGTGGAATTTCCTACTGCTTTTTTCATGTTAGTAAACAGCCTACGTAGAATAGCTACTATAATTTTTGAAATAAACTTCCTATGGATCTGTACACAAAAATAATAGTGCAGAGACAAGAAATCATGAGAGTCTTCTGCCAGATACTCTGTCGACAAAGATTGTGTAAATACTACTTGGTGTTCACTGTTACAGACCTTCTGACTGTACTTCCTCCGTTAGATATTTTGCATCCAAGCTAACTGTACTGAATATAAGAGTTAGCATAAGACTACTTGGTGAAAGAAAGGGTTTAATCCCAGGTGGGGATATTATCCTACACACATTGAAAGGCATATTGATGGATTATTGCTTGCACTGCATTAACAGCAAAGGCACTTGTAGTCCAGATCTGATATTGTCTGGGCCTGCTGTTCAAGCTATTGTCAAAAATAAACACAATTGTGAACAGCCCACTTCATCATTATAGCTCTGCTTTATATTTAATCATTGAGCATATCTCACTTCATTTCAACTATTTTAGGTATCGTCTTAACTTATGAAAAACTCTTCTTCCTAAATGGCAGAATTATTTTATTTTAAAATTGTTTTATTTTAAAATTGTTCCTGAAATATATGACATAGAAAAGTGCATTTCTGAATAGAAAAATTATGTACGTCATTCATATGTTATACATGCTGAGACATGAGCTTTTCCAATATTATTTCCAGTACTATCAAATACGATAGTAATGCACACTCCTATTTTCCAAACATTTATATTCACACCCTCAAGCAGACGAGACCCATGTAGAAGGAATTTCTACAGGAACCATTCAGACACCGTATTGCACCTGTTGCAAGCATTACTGTTGACAAATAATGCAACAACTGCTCTAAGCAATGCAGACTAGCACTGTATGCAGAAGCTTGCTGGGTATGTATCAGCCTTCCTCAGCTATTAAATGGGCTACTGGTGGTAACCGTATGTGTGTAACTACAGGAGATTCCTCTCAGTATGAAAACGATGACCAGAGGCAGGCAGAATTTAGAATCAATCTAAGATAAAAAGAATCAGGTAATTGCAGACTCAAAGTACACCATATGGAAACGCAGGGGACTATTTTTATGTATAATTACTGAATAGGTCAGGTTGGTCTCTAATTCAGCAAAGCTCAAACACAAGTACACATAGTTCTAGTCCTTAACTAGAATAACTGAATACAAAAAAATGTGGTTATACAATTGCTCAGAGACCTTAAGGGTCCCTTCATGCTGGAATTTCATTATTGCTCTTTTAAGTGAATTTAGGAGTGTTATATTCATACCACAGCATTTTGGGAATTTCAGGAAGGAAATACAGACAGTATATATACACATACATATCCATACATCTATATTGAAGTTCAGTAAATGAGACAGATTTCCAGCATGTAGCAAGCATTAAAATATTTACAAAACTGAATTTTTTTTTCATTCAGTAAAGAAGTAAGAACAGTTACAAGAAAAATTACAGCATTTTTCTACATTATTCATATGTACTAATTCTTAAATAAGGTAAATAAACTAAATTACAGTACTTGTTTCCAGGGTGGCAACTGTATTTTGGGTGTATAATTGAAACTCTTTGTACCAGTAGATCTGCATTTAACCAATACCAAACCTAGGCATAAGGATTGCTGGAGTAGTGAGCAGGCAGTGGAACTGGAAGAACTGAGGAAGACTGCTGTGCTACATTCTACTAGTTTAATTTTCTTTGAATTCAGTATGGTATTTTATTTACTTGCTATTTGTGTTTAATTGTTCAGACTATATTTTAGTATTTGTTTGTATTTTGTTTTAGTTCAGTTTTTAAATTATATTCTAGTTAATACCCTGCAAATCATACACATGAAAATACAGCTGTGTAAGGGGAGGGGCGGGAAAAGAAAAAGGTGTCTGTGGCAATGCTTGGTTTCCCAAATTTCCTCATCCCAGGCTTTTCTCTCAATTGATACAGAAAATAGAACTCAGACTTTCATGAAGCAAGATCAAAGCACAAACCTAATCTTACAATGATGCTATTGCTATTTGGCTCAAGACACAGCTGTAACATTCAGTTCTTATTACTGCGGTCATTTCGATATCTATTTTATTGTAAACTTAAAGAAAAAAGTAAAACCCTGACATAACAGTTAAGCCTGAAAGTTCCCCCATGAATATAACTTTTCATGGCTAGGTGTTAATGGTACTTAGTTCTCTCTAAGCAAGCTCTCCCTGTCTTACCTTAAATGGTACCAGGCTTATCTTAATGACTGAGGATTTAAATAGGTGACCTTCATGAACATCAGCCATGCTTTCAGAAAGGTGCCAAAATGGTGCTACTTACTGTAAGTGCAAAATTTGTGAAACCTCTGCAATTGTCTTGACTGTTTGACAGTCAGTGCTATGAAGACAGCATGAACTAGAACATACACCAAAAAGAGATAGACAAATGCATTTCTGATACTGAAAAGGATACATCTAATTCACTCTGCAAGGAAAAGAGATAGACAACCATTAGTTACAGTTTGATCTCTCATAGTCATTAAACATTGCACATCCCTTTAGAAGATAGTCTTCAAAATAATGATACAAAATTTCAGGGTGATTCAGATTTCTGTTCTGGACTGGACAATTGCATGTTCTTTCCTGCAACACTGCCTTTGATGTGTTACCTGCCTCCGTAACAAAAGCTAATGTTCTGAATTTTTTACTTAGAAAAGCCCACTGAGGTCACCCACAAGTAACAATTTAAATATACACAGTGCCATCTGAGTGAGTGGGTGGAAAACCAGCATCTCTAATCATGGCAACTCCAGCCCTATATTCTCTCTTCCCCTTCTGCAAAAACAGGATGTTAACGCCAAGTTTACACTTTATATAAAAACAGTGTTAAAAATGTTGCTGCAGATCATTTCAAAAGCAAAATCTAGACATTGTATGTACCCATGACTGTGGTAGCCATGGCTGGATATATTAGGAGGGGGAAGGCAACTCCAAGGTTTGGATCCTTAGCACTTCTAACTATTCTCCAGCCCCAGCAACACAACTCTTTACATAATCATAGTTTCCCTTCTAGTCTTGGCCTGGATTTACCCCAAGTAGTTTTATTCATTTAACCGAAATGTCTGAGTTAGAAGCCCTTGTGGTCTCTCTGCAGTCAACAGAAGAGATGGGTATCTTCAACAGTTGACTTGGCACACTTGAGGCATGACTCACTTTCTCGAGATACTAATTGGTCTCCACTGCTGGTAATGGGATCTTAGGATGACCAAACTTCTAACTTAGGTGCCTCAGTTCAATCTCTAAATTTAGAAACAATTAATCACAGCCTCAGCAGTTAAGATCTTGCACAGTTGGGGTGGAGCTTCCCCAGTCTCTGCTGAAAGAGGGAATCTTTATCTGCTACCAAGGGAATTTAGTTTGCTAACATGGTTTCCGTTCACAGTCTAACCCTGGTTTTAGGCAGAGTCCCCACTGGTAAAATTGCTACTACTTTTATGGTCTACAGATGCTCTAAACTGGAGAATTACGAGTCTAGAGGTCTCTGCTGAGTGACTCTGCCATTCTTCAATTAGAAATTTTTTTATACATCACAAAAATTTTAAGAGCCTGATCAGTTTAAATTTCCTCAGCATTAAAAAGTAGTTGAAAACACTGGGATACGTATTCTGAACAGTACGCAGTTTTCCCTGGGTAGCCACATAAAAGTGAAGGGGACTCAGAATTACATCTCACAAGTAACTTTGAAAGCTTTTCCCCTAATTCTGTTAATGTTTGTTCTGACATCTGAATTCAAGCTCTGTAAACTCCATTAGATAAAAATAGAGTATGTGAGAATGTTTAAAGCTCACAAGCCTAAAAATAATAGATGACAAAATGTCCTTCTAGAGCAGGACAGATGTTCGTTCCTTTCCCAGAGTTCTGTCTCCATTGTCATCATCATAATTTTGGATTCTGCTAAAATTCTGCAAATCCTAAACATTAATCCATAATAGTACAGACTCACAGACTTCTGGCTCTGTGGTTCCTGCCAGAAACCCCAGCTAGAATTATAGCCCTCTTCTTCAGTGCTCTGCCATTTATCATGCTATATGTTATTAAAAATAGAACCACAGACTGGCATGAGATTTTTTTAACCACCCCCTTTTTGGTTCCCCTAGTTGTAAACCTGAAATACTATGGAAAATACAAAAAACTCTGGTATGATGAATTCAGCAAATTTCTAACAACTATCAGTGGTTGGGTTATATATGTGGTCAAGGAATTATATATACTACATTTATATGTATAAAAACTACATCTATTTTTGCTCTGCCTCAAGTGAAGAAAATAAAACTTGAGAAGTGGTTGGCAACTATTAGCTCAATTAGATAAGTAAGATGTGACTGAATTTTATTGTGCGTTTCTGTGCTGCTGGGATCAAATTGCATTCCTGGTTATCACTGCTTAGGCTAGGACTGAAATCATAACAGTTTTAAGAGACAAATTCTGAACTTAGTACAGTCAGAAAGTGATATACTTGATACCAGCAGTTTCAACAGGCTGGTGTGGCGTTAGCTGAGATAATAGCCTAAAACATTAGCCTAAAACATCTAAACAGTGAAGGGTGAAGATGACTTTTTCAAGCATGTCCTTGAAATCACAGAGGGAGCTCTGCCCTGTCGGCTGTGATACTAGGACTGGAAAACCAGTTCCAGACCCTGCATACTGTTCTCTTGTACGTATAACTACCAACGTAATACCCTCAAGCACATGGACTATGGAGGAAAGTCTATACAGTCCTTTTTTCTGAGAGGGATATCCAATATATTTCAGCATAGATAAACTGAAATTGTGCCAAAGTATGATGTCGGGAAAATTGTTTATAACAAGATTATTACAAACTCTATATTAAATAGCACATGTTCTAACCAGAATTATAATGCTGCATTTTCAAACTTCGTAAAAACAAGCAAACAAAAAAATCTCCCACCAAAAGGAGCAGTGTCATTTTAATTGGAGCCATGTCTGATGTTGAATCCTTAATGAAATGACTCTATATAATAGCTGTTTATCAGATACTCGCTCTTGCAAGACAACAATATGGGGAGCACAAGTACGGACTGGTTTTTGAGGTTTCCTTTGCTCCATCCCTCTGATCTTGTTCAGCGAGAGTGATGTCAGCTCCCTGATTAATGCTTATACCGTCTTTATCATGAATGAAGTTCATTTGGGGGATGTAATGCTAAGAATGGCAAAAAAGATCTGTAAAGAAAAACCTCTCTATTTCTTCAAAATGTACAAAATGCCAGTGGCTAATTTAAGAGTAGATGACCCAAAGAAACCCCTGAATATAATCATATGAAAACATGCTTTTCTAACATAAATATTTCTGGTGTTCCTTGTCTGATGATTTATAACCCACGTATGCTTTTACTTCTCTGAAAAATCAACTAATACTGTTTTTTTTCCCCCTTCTTTTCTTTCTTTTAATGCTAAAGTATTCCAAATTCTAAATGTATATGGCAAAAAAAGATTTCTCTGATTTATTCCCTGGAATGACATATTCACTAAAGCTTTGAAAGAGAAGAAATATTTCATAATGATTCAATGTCTCACCACTCTGCTGAAGTATTTGTCCAAAACTTCCACAAAATTATGAATTAGTTCATATACTGCCATCTCATTCTGAAATTAAATTAAAAACAAGTGAATATTGAAAGAATAGCTAGAAAATGTAGTATTATTCTTAGCGTTATTTCAGTTTGTGGTGTATGGAAAGCAACTAGAAAATATAAGACCTATAATAAAATGCACCAGCTCAGGCCACCACAACGAGCAGAGGTGTGGTTACCCAGCAGAGGCACAGTGAGCAGGGGAGCGTGCCGGCGCAGAGGCTTCAAGCCAGCCACACAGGTAAGCACTGCAATACCCAGCGGATTTGTCTCACCTGGGCTGCTGCCATCTCATTGCATCCTTTGTTCCACCATCACCCAGGTTAGGTACTGAGATAGATGCAGCTAACCAGGCTATGCCTACCTGTGCTGAAGTCACACCGGCCAGCTGCAGCACAGAGTCAGGCTGTGCCGCAGCAGTACAGATGGGTGATCTTTGTAGCAAAGCCAAAAGAATTTGCCCCAAATCGCATGCCATTATAACCCTGACTTGAAGACGCTGTGGCAGTCAGCAGCTACCTTCCACACCACCCTGTTAAGGTCTCCAATAGTAAGCTTTGAATTAATCTCTGAGAACTGGGAATCAATGTAAACAGTAAAGCCATGCAGGCTCAGCCTGAATGCATGAAATAACAGTACTTACCAATTTTCAGATACAATAAAATTCAGAATTTTTTTCCCCCTTTTTTAAAAAATACAATAAATTGGCATCTTTCTAGCTGATAGTATGGAATTTTTTTCTTTGACCAAGGAGGTTAAAAACAGTGGGCAGTTGGGAAGTCACCACAGATAAGACAGTTGATGTGGCTGTAATGCTAACATTTGTTGAGAAACCCCACTTCATGTAAATTCCTGTTTAATCAAATAAATTAGCAAAGTTTAATCAAACATAAATTTAGAAAGCAGAATCTGTGTAAGGCTCAGGAAGACTGCCTCATGATAACAGTTCAGTCTACTGCTACATAGACTAAAGTCAAACATACCACATTTTCCTTTATACCTCTTTTTATTTCACAGAAATAAAAATGGGGATTTTTTTGCAATGATTCCTTGAAATTCTCTAATTGCTACTGCAAAATTCCATACTGGAAGACTTGAGCTCTTGCCTGTGATAATCACTACAAGCTTTCCTTTCAAGAGGATATATAGTTACTTACCTCCGTCTCATTGATTCCAACGACTATGAAAAGGGCTGCATACTGTCGGTAAACCAGCTTAAAGTCCTTATATTCAATGAAAGAGCACTAGACAGAAGCAAAACAAGTCATATATAGTAGTTGCCATTTAAGCATATGACAGTATTAAGCACGGAGTGCTCAAAGAGCCTAAGCTTTCATGTTCATAAGGCCCACACAAAACAATGGATTTCCCAAGATCCACCAAACAATTTTGATTTGAAAGAAATTTGGTAGGGTAACTATTACACAAAACTTTTCATCTACTGGCAGAAAACCTGCTACCACTTTTTAAATTGAAAAACTGGAACATACAGAACTGAAGCGACTTGTTCGGGGTTATAAAGCAGTCAATACTTCCCCTAAATTTTCATTTGGCAGCACTTCGAAAAGAGACAACCTGAACGTCATTTTCATATTTAAAAAATGATCGATATTTTTACATAAAAATTAAGAGTGTTAGACTTCCAGACCCAGGGGGGAAATTCACGTCTTTCACAGTGCTGAATCCAGCAGATGGTGCTGTTATACACTGCTTTAGGAGATGCCTAGTCCTTTTTTTTAAGAATCATTTTGCTCAGTCCTTGAAATGGCAGCATACTGTCAGTTCTTTTGGTGAAGCTTCTCTTTGGAGATGCTTTGCAAAAGCATTATGGAAAAGGTTAATTTCTTTAGCCACTGTCAAGTCTGTGAACTAAGGTACTTTATAGGAACTACTATTTTTTCTGAGGTCTTCTAGAATGAAATATGTGAGGACCACTGTTCAATGACATACATAATTAATGAAAAATAAAGAAGCTGACTTCAGAACACAACCCAAAAAACTCCACTCATAGTCCAAGTCACAGATTTCTCCTTCAATGCAAGTCAATTTGCTCAAAAGTTTTCCTATGTTTGGTACTTTTCTTAAAAAACCAATGGCTCAATTGAGCAAGTCACGAAAGGCTCAACTTTCATCTAAGAAATTGTCCAACTTCTGAGTTTTCTGACTTTCTTGCAGAAAGTGTGAACACTTTTTTGAATAAAAATGCCTAATACAGAGACCTAAAAATTTGTGTTTCTAAAAACCCCTCTGTTTTAGACAGTATTTTCATGATTTGGAATCCTCTCTCCTAAGTTTTTTGTTTAAACTTGGAGATGTCAGTACTATCCCTGCTACCTTCCAGCAAAGCAGCAGTAATCTCTCTCTGTCAAGTTCTACCAGATAATCAATAGCAAGATAAAATAAATTCTTCCCAGACTTCTGAGCTTCTTCAAACAAACAGGAGGAATCTTCATGACAGTGATACACAAAGCTCCAAAATCTCTGAAAGCCTCAGAAAAACATATTTATTCAATGCAGAGTAACAGGTCAACTGGCTGAATCTATAATCTAGAAACACGGTCTTTTTCCTCATGGGTACATACAAAATAATGACCTGCAATGAAAACTGATGTGTTTTCAGAATTACCGACATGAAAGCTATGAGATGTTGATAAAATAAAATGGCTGGGGGGAAAGCTACAAAACTTACCTGATCCTTTGAACGAGAGAGACAGTTTTTGATTACTTCAGCTTCCAGCATTGTCCGTTTATTAATTTCTACATGTTCATAATACCTAGAGAGCCTTGTTTGACCTTGTTTGTTTACCATAAGAAAAAATTTTATCATTTCTTTTTTGTTGATCTCAGCAGTAGATTTGAATATGGAGTGCAGGAATCAAGAAGAGTATTTCTGTGAAGAAAAAAAAAAATAGTAGTATGCCCAGGAGTTATAAAAGACTTCCTAAAAGCTAGCCAACCCAGATTCACACATATTTAAGACTGAGTTTACTGCCAAAACATAGAATATAGGAAAAAAATCTATAATCTTTTGCATGCATCCCATGAGTAAAACTCCACTTTTTTCCCACACAAATAATCACAAACTATCTAATACATAATAGCTTTAACATTATCAGGCAATTTAATTTTTTTGTAGGACTTGGGGATTTGGAGGAGTAAAAAATTACTTCTTTAAAACCATAAATCTACTCACTATTTTCTTCCCACATGCTAACTGGTTTGAGAACATTATCAGAAATTTGCCCAATACCAAAACATAAGACCAACACAGCTCATAAGAGCAAAATTGGCCTATGAGCACTTTTTTTTTTTTTCCTTTTCTGACTTGTATTTAACAATTTCATTCATACCATCCTGACATTAGATTGGAGGGAGAGAGGACAAAGAGAAATGCATGGGCCACAACATATGACCATTTCTTTAATGCAGAATGAGAGCCTCCTAAATATTTGGGTATCAGCAGTATCAGCACACATTTTAAGCTGGACCGGGAGCCACTGAAATCTATTTTCTCCCGTCTTAATTTCCTACACTAATGCAAAAGGTAGATTCTGCACTTAATGAAAACTAAGAGTGAGTCTTTGACAGCTAAGGAGAAACCTGTTCATGTTAATTACTCAAAACAGCTTAATCTCAATCTAAATATTAATCCACACAACACCACTGAAATACAGTTGTAGAATGTAAATATGCCACATGCAATGTACAATGAAAAAGGCTATTAAAAAGAGCACAGCATATATCAGAATCTGCTTGCTAAACAAATGAAATCTTTCATGTTTTGAAAAGCATGCAAAAAAAGGTAAACTGCAGATATAATTTTTTGAAATAGAAGTTCTGGGTTATTTTCTTTAATGCCAGAAAACAGTCACTGTAATGTTTTCCATCTGACTCTATTTGGATCACAGATTTATTTGCCCAAATGCTCTTGAGGTTTATACACTGGAAATACAGCAACTACCACAAAAGCTATTTCTTTATTCCAGCTCTGAAGAACTGCTCCTTGCCTGGTGCAAATATTCTCTCCTAAGGTCTCACAGCTCCTGTGAGAAAGTCCAAGCTCAAAAAAACATCAGGAATTCACAGAACAATACAGTGTAGCTCTTTGCATAAAACCAGTATATCGTGATGCAGAAAAGCAGAAGGGGAAAAAATACAAAAACCAAAATAGATCTTTGAGGCAGCAACCTCATTGGCATTTAAACATATGCTGATTTTTCACAACAAGGCAAGCTGCATAGGTGCTGCCTCCTATTATTAGCAACTTGAATAAACTGGCTATATACCACTCATGAGTGATAAAATCTAAATCTTTTGTGACAGTGACACAGAAAATCCCAATATATTGTGCTGACATTAATTATTGCTTACTTCTGATTCATATTGGTCACCTAATTATTTTCTGAAAGAAAAGCCAACTCTATTAGCATCACTTGGATCTCAAGAAAGCAATCCCATTTTCCTCACTGTACTGTAGTTTACACCATATACAAAGAAGTTTAGAGTTCTATACTAAATGTATCTTCTCTAATTAGACTGGATACTGAGAATTCATTTCGTAACTAAAGTGACACCTCCAGGGAATAGGAGTCCAGGATCAATCCTCAGGACAAGAGAATCTGTGTGGAATGGTGACAGTCTCAGAGCTTCCTCAGCTCTGCCTGGCATGGTAAAGTTTTGTCATGTCCAGAACAGGAACGCACTTTTGTTGATTCTCTCCGACAGAAGAGTCATGGATGCGGGTCAGCGGGCTGTGGTGGTGCATGCAGCTTGTCCACTGTACCCCAGGCTTCTAACTAGCACAAGTTGGTCTCTGAGAAAGAATGAACCAGGTAATTAAGACAAAAAAGGGCCTGGATGGAAATCTATGACAGGATCTTCACTGTCAGATGGCAGCTTAGGTTGACATTTATGACTAAATGGGAGAGTACCATCTATACAATCTTTTCTGTGTTTAATACATGGCTCTTTTTTTTCCTTGCTCTCTTTTGTATTGCTGCTTGAAGTTAAGAGTTGCAATAAGAAGAGATGTCTTAGTATTTTGAGGCACAAAGAAAGGTAAAACAGTGAGATGACTTAGTCATTTTTTGATACAAACCTTCCAAGAAGTAAGGATAAGAATGAAGAACTCGTTCCAGCTCAGAATGAGGCACTCTAGCAAGGGCCAACCTCAGGAGCAAAAGAAATCTGAAGCTTTAAAGCTACTTTAAAAAGGTTGAGGTCTGAAAGAGGAACAACCTAAGAAATGCTGCCCATTGTTTTAATGAAAAAAATATCTAGCTCATACAGAGGAGAGCAAAAGCTACGCACGTTGTTCCTACTGACTGCAAAATATGCCTGTCCAAGCTAAACAGGTAATGACAGTGACATAGACAGCTTTTCTTTTTTCTTCTTAGTTTTATGCTTCATCTTTGTGTTTGGTACTGCTGAAGCATGAATTGATAGTCCTCTGTTTTGAACAAGTTGTTTCCAAGTTATTTTAATAATTTAGTCACAAATGGTACCTAGCAGCATAAGTCCTGTTCTCAGAAATCAGCAAGTTGCACAAATCCATCCTAGAAGAGTAAAAACCTCAGGCTTAACATGTCTGCAGATATTCAATGGAGACCTGAGAACGGGAGGACAGTAAAACTACCCCAGGAGCACTGACAGAGCTGTTGTACTTTGAGTTACTGTTAAGCAATATGTAACAGAAAAAATATATGAAGAATTGATACGTATGGATCCTATTGCAGGATTGGCGCCTAATCCTAATTATTCCTTTATTAACCTTATTTTTCTACATGGTTAATCCCTTTCTGATGTTATGACTATTTTATCTGCGCGTATTCTTATGAATGGCCTGCGTTGTTTCACATATGAAAATACTTTAGACCAGACTTTTTTTTTTTAATCCTCACAAATGCTCTTATCCAGAATAGATATTAAAAAAATGAATCACGTTGTAATGGAGGTAGAACCATAGTAGTACTCAAAAGTGTTATCGGTAATTTATGAGACAATCATTATTCACAGTGTTAGAACAGGTGATTAACACCTGCAGGAAAGAGGTCCACTAGTATTACTAGTCATTTCTGTATTTTCCTGCCAGCCCCAAAGATACCTTCCAAAATTTTAGCCAGAAATTTTGCTCATTTAAATGGCAGCACAAGTTTTGTGCAGAAACACTGGAATAAATTTACATGTACAAATAATAAATTTTTAAAAATTTACAAAAAGCATGCAAGCACAGCAGTAGAATCTGACTTTGAGAATAACACCAGTGTTAAAAGTATCTTAAGGGTTTTTTTATTCCCTCTAAAAATAATTCTGAAAAAAATCACTTGTAGAAATAAAAACATTTGCTTGCACAGTTTAGGCAAAAAAAAGGAAATGACTGAGTTTTGTTTCTAGCAAACAAAATTTATTTCTTCTCCTATCATCTTGGCTTTCAGCTACAGACAACATGTTAAAATTAGTTTTGCATATATAAGATGTAAAGAAATCTGTGAAGTATAATAAACAAACAAAAAGCATATCTGTGCATGTTGATGGATGGAGAAACTCCCCATTCCTTCATCAAGCTCTACGTATTTGAGAAGCTACCTTTTATGATCAATAAATGGCACTCTACTTTATGAAGATAAGCAACTCTTAGTGCTTTTCTGTGCATTCTCATGCACACGCCTGCATGTATCCATGCACATCCACACAAAATTACAGTGCTTTTATGCACATGGAATCAAATGGTACAAGGGAATAGGTGACAAGATGCAAGCCTTTCATATCCCTGCCATTATTTTGCTCATTTTGGTAATGAAAAGACATTACTATCTGAAGGCTGTTTGTTAGAAATGAATAGGCTGTCTCATTCCAGGTCACTGGACAACTATCTGCATCACAAATACACTTAGGAACAGAGGACTGGAAGGGACTATTGAGATCCTGATGGACTGTCAATTCCAGCTCTCCCCATCGCAGCCAACCATGCATTAGGAATTTTGTCCAGAATAACCTACAGTATATGCTTTGTGCATACCTGATCTACAAAACACCTACAAAACTCTATGACAGAATGAAGACTTCCTAGAAACAAAAACCTCAGAAGCTATCACTTGGGGAAGATGGAAAAAGTCTTGAAATTGCAAGCTTTCCTTCAAAAGAAATTACCTTCTGGAGTGACTGAGTAGCACTCTATTTCCTTTACAAAATATTTCTTCTGTAAGGATAAATTGGCACACACACTAATGACATACAGTTTAACTACTGTGATTTAAATATGCGCTGTTACACTGCATTAGATCTCACCCTCATTAAAGTATCTCTTGCAGATAAACATCTATGCAAAAACTGGTATCGCGATTGGCTTGTATGACTCATGCTGGTAGACTGACGGAGTATGTGGTCATTGATGACTTACAATATGATGGCTTTAACTCCTTCTAAACCAGCACATATGCAGAAGAGTAAGGACCCCGGCTCATGAAGAGAGATGCTTCTTGATTTTACTGCCCCCAAGCAGGCTCATCCCCCTCTGCCTGTACAGGTAACTCCAGCCTTGTATTTCAAGACAAACTGAGACCTGCCTGGTTTGTTCTGCTGAAACAGAAACTGTGATGGTTCAGGAACTGCTTCCAGGACATGCCAGCTCTGTAGGCTGCATAACCGCATGAGACACCTCAAAGTAAGTTGTCCCTGTTTGTGAGTCACACCCCCTAAATGCTGTCTTTTCAGATACTGCTTGAGACCTCTTACAGAGGCAAAGCCTGCAATACCTGTTCTGCGGATAAAAAGGTCTTAAGCCTCCATAATGGCCAACCCAGCAGATATAAAACATATTTTAAATACAATTTTAACTACTCCTCTAGTGGATAGAAGCACTCGATGTTAAAATTATTTTGTCAAAGATTTCACCAATATTTATACATACTCCGACACAGAAATTATAAAAAAAGAAACACAACCCGAGTGTGACACTTCTTGTGGTACAATTATCATTCAGATTAGATGTGTGTCTCAAACTAAAACCACTCTAGTCAATGTCCACAGATTTAGAATCATTTTAATTATTGCGCTGTCACATTGTTGTGCAACTTTCTAGGGCACTCAGCTAAAATGTAAACAAAAGATCAAATCTAGCAAACAAGAAATGCATGACTACGTTTTTACAGAACTGATTCACCAAGAATTAAAAATAAGTGTTAGACTATAAGCAAATAATTTACTGCACTGTCCAACTCTAAACAAGTTGATTTTCTGGATGCAGAGGTCTAATCACACTTTATGTGTGTGCTACATGTAGAACAAAATGGGTTGAACTGGAATTAAAGCATTAATGAAAATGAAAAAATGGCTAAATGGTAGAGGCACAAGCAGGTGACAGCATGGGAACAATTATTTTTGATACAGATATTTGTCTGTTGAGCTTCCTGGCTATGAATTTATTGTACAGGCACATGTAGCCTCTGAAGACCTCTCACATAATCAATACCCTTGCTCATCCTAGTTTTGTTCTGACCACAGGCAAGGCTTTAATAAAAATCACGTGCAGTGTTAATATTTATCAGTAATATTAATTTTTGTACTCTAGGTCTTATTATTGTGCACTTTATATTCATCCAAAGATGAAACAACTGTGTCAAAATGGCTTTAAAATAAAATACTGTGTTCAACTTCAGGATCAGAGATTTTAAAAATGCAACCTTATTAATCTAGGGAAGTCAGGGAGGAAGGAAAGAGCAAGAGGTTTTCCTTTGCTGTTGAGTTGTCAAAATGCTGGCTGAATATAGTAATGTAAATTGCAATAACTCCCATATACTCAGGAATGATGAATGTCCTGTAAGTTTGGAGCTAAACAAAAGGCTAAACTGCTTATGAGGTAAGTCTTAATTTTTAGTAATGATTTCATACTGTCAGTAGACAATGAAAAAATTCAGCTGAGGTGGAAGAGAGTTGGATTTAGATTGGCTGAGCTGTATGGAATCAGGAAGAGTGCAGGATGAAATTTTAGTAGGAAATGATTTAATGAAGAAAGGAAGGACTGGATAAACCAACTGAAATATCAATACACACCCGAGGAGAGATTAGTAGAGAAAGGAAACACCAGTATTGAGACAAGCGGTATTTATTTTTTCAGTAATTAATGGAATTGCAGCTCTATCAAGAATGAGCCCCGTTTAGGTAACTATCCATTTTTCTACTGAATGAGTACAGCATGTAAATATTTTGAAGACAGGGAAAACCAAACTCCTACCTTACTTACAATGGGTGACCTACACATCATTTCAAATAGGATGGGATGATAATTTGTAAAAAGTGCATTTCAGAGCAGTATTTTGCAACTGAGACAATTTCACTGTATCCAAACTACGGCATCAAACAGCAGTGCTATCACAGATAAAACTGAGCCAGACAAAATAAACCAGTAACTTCTTGCAAAACCTCCCTCACGTGGAAAAGACTTTTGAACAGCAAACACTGTGCGCTTTCCCTTCTCATCAAACGTTACACACATGCCTTACAATTGAGATAACGTGATGATCCTTCATTTGAAAAAAGATGAGCCAACTTCCAAAGACATGCGATAAATTTAAGAGATCTATTCTAAAACCACCTCCTTGCGGGGTAAACTCAACGCACCATTAGACCGCGCTGAGTATTAGAGACTTAAATGTTTTAACACCCAACGCGCTGCTTGCACGCCGGGTTAGGCGGAAGCAGGCCCAGGCCCAGGCCCAGGCCGAGGCCCGGCCGGCCCGGCCGCATTCCCGCGGGCTCTTCCGAGACCGTCTGACCCTCCCAAGGCGCGGAGCTGCCGCGGCGCCGGCGAACCCAACCTCCGCCGCCCCGGCGCGCCGCCGCCGCTTCCGCTTTTCACTTCAGAACGGACGGAAACCGCCCATCCGCGCTCCCCCGCGGCGGCCGGGCCCGGGGCCGCCAGCCCCGACACCTACCCACCTGAGGCGGGGCCGGGCCGCGGGCGGGGCGGGGCCTCCCCGCGCCTCACGGCGGCGACCGCCGACAGCAGGTTGCCTCAAGGCGGGCAGGGGCAGCGCGACAGAGACGGAGAGAGACAGCGGCAGGGCCAGGGTGGCTGCCCCGCGGCGGTCCCCTGGGTGCTGTGCCGCCGCTGCGGCCTCGGGAGGGGACTCGCGGCCCCGGGCCCGGCGCGCTCCCCGCCCGCTCCCCCGCCCCCGGCGCTCACCTCCCCTCCTGCGCATGCGCACTGCGCCGCCTTGCCCGCCCGGGAGGAGGAAGCCGGCGAACGGTGGGGCGGTTTCCCGGCGTGCGCCGCGCCGCGCCGCTCCCCCCTCCCCTCCCCTCCCCTCCCCGCCCGGCCGCGGGTGGGTGGGCCGACGGCTCGGCGGCTGTAATGGCGGCTGGCGGCGGCTCGGCGCTGCTCTGACACCCGGATACTGCTCGGCGCAGCCCCCCTCCCTCCCCGCGCCCGGCCCGCCCCTCTCCTCCCCGCCCCAGCCAGCTCCGCTCACCCCCTCCCTGGCCCCTGCTCCAGGCCCCCGCCGCGGGACGAGGAGGAGGGCTCCCCGCAGACAATGGACGAGCACCCCGGAGCCGGAGGAGGCGGTGGGATGGCGGCCGCCCCGAGACCGCAGCAGCCACCGCCGCAGGCGGGTGGGAACATGAACCTGCAGTCGGGTGGGGGCTGCGTGGGGGCTGGAGCCGGCGGAGGAGGAGGAGGAGGGCAGCAGCAGCAGCCCCAGGGCCCCGCGGCCCCGGCCGGTCAGGAGGCGGCGGGCCCCGCCGAGCTGTCCCGGCCCCAGCACTACACCATCCCGGGGATCCTGCACTACATCCAGCACGAGTGGGCTCGCTTCGAGATGGAGAGGGCACACTGGGAGGTGGAGCGGGCCGAGCTTCAGGTACGGGGGGCGAGGGCAGGCTCCGTGCGGAGCGAGGCGCGGGCTGGGACCGGCTAGGTGGGCTCCGGGGACCGGGCCGCGCTCGGCGTGCGGGGGCAGAGCTGCCCGGGCGAGCGGAGCCTGTGGGCCCCTGAGGCCGAGCCGGTCGCTGCGGCTCAGGGACGGTACCTGGGCGAGGTCCGGCGGCTAAGCGGCGTCTCCGGCCGGCGGGGCCGGCGGAGGCGCAGCCCCTCACGGCCTGAGCTGGGCTCCTTTCCCTGGGGCAGCCATTTTGGTTTTTAGCATGGCGCCCGCCTGGGCTCCTGGCTCCGGAGGCAGCCCCTGCTCCGCAGGCCTCTCGCCCGTACTCGCGTTGCGGGACCCGGCGGACGGCTGGGGAAGGGCGGGCGCTGCCACGGCGCGGGGCCGCTGACCCTCCTCCCCACCCGCCCGCCCGCGGCAGGGCCAGCGGCGCCTTGACAGCTGCCATCGGCTCCCTCAGCACAATGACTCCGGGGCTCTCCGGGCCGGCGGCCTCCTCAGCCCTAGGTGCGGGTTATGGGGAGCAAGAGCCTCCGGGCCTGGGAGGGCTGGCGCCCCCCGCGAAGCTCAGCGAGCGGCTGCTTGGGGGGGAGAAGAGAGAGTTGGGGTGCCTGCCTCCCGAGCAGGGAGAGAGGACGAGGAAAGGGTGCTCAGGTAGATCGCACCTAAAGGACCTGGCCAGGCCCCCTGGTTTGAGACAGGTCGAGTGTGTGCTCACTCTCTTTCTGTCTCGTTTCTTTGGAGGTCTTGTATGGGAGAAATAACCGCTGAAGAATAGTGAGGAGTTGCTGGGTCTGCAGCATGGTCAAATTAATCTACATAGAAGTATGAACTCTGTCTCTGGAACCAAAATTTAGTAACTCCTCACGGTAGAGGGCAAGTGTTGGAGTTCCAGTATAGTTCCCTTGCCATTAATGTTTGCTTTTAGTAGTAGAAGGGATATCTCCTCTAATTACTTTTGCACGTGAAAATAAAACCATGCATAGACTATTACAAGTTTATGTACAGATTATAAAATCCACTGAATGTTAGGTGTCCATATAGGAGTTATAGGACAGAAATTTAGACAATAATATTACAAACTTTATTGCTTCTGAAGAATCTTTGGTGATTTTTGTATTGAGTGAATGTTTACTGTCTTGAAGCGGCATTCCATCAAATTGTACTGTAATTAGAGTTTTTAATAGCATGCTGTAACAGCAGCCAACGTTTGTGAGGTATTTCAGCTTTCAGAACCAAGAACTATACCTGAGCCCGGGCAGTTCTTTCAGGACTTCTCAGCTCTCTAATAAGCATGTAATCTGCACCATTTTTGTTACAACTATAATTAAAAAAGAATTTTAAAAAAACACCAAGGGAGACAAATGAAGAAGTTTCACTATTTCCTTCGCTTACTGCCTGTCTTACTATTTTAAGCCTTGTGGAACTGGCTGGTTTTAAAACCAGTTTGGTGGGCATTTTTAGCAGAGAACAATTGACTGTTTCTCTTGTTTTCTCTAGTGTCTTAGTAATACAGCACTGTGTTTATAAATAAGTTGCTTAGTGCCATTCATTAGCAGACAAAACCATCCTGAAATATTTGTTTTATGTATAGGCTTGTTACTTTAAAATTAAATACCGCATTCTGTACCCTAATGTAAAGCTCAGTTCGGAAACTTTGAAAGCTGTCTCTGATTGAAAAAGTGTTGCTATGGACTCATGTGGCCTCTAGACACTGAGATGTGTTCTTGCCAAGTCTGCTGCTTTTGTTTGTAATTGCTCTTTGCCATCCATGGCCGTACTGTTTCAGTTGCTTATTTCTGAAGGTGCCGTAGTATCTGACCCTGGCTGTATACTTGTTGATTCACTCTACCTCATGTGTGCATCAGGTCATGGGACAGAGGCAGCATAGTCACTGCACAGTGCGTATGCATGAGGGTGGGGTTTTTTATAACTTTGGAAGCCCAGGATAGAAGCGGGGGAGGGCATTACCTTTGGATTTTAAATGTCAACCTGTACAGTGGTGAAGACTGATACAGGAATGTGTTGAGAATATTTTTGGAAGAGGTATGTTTACAAGGCCTGCGTGGGTTGTTTTTTTTTTTTTTTTTTGTTCTACAACTTAAGTTGTGAAGTCCCAGTATATTTTGTGACTAATAAAGCCTGAATGGTTTGGACCCCAAACAACAGTTTTGTCCATTGGAACTGCTGAGAATGTTATTCGTCTGTGCGATACTATGTACAAGTGTGAGTTTTTTGATGATTTAGGCCTCCTGTGTTGAAAGGAAAAAAAGTAATGCCATAGCATGACAATTGATAATTAATATGGAAGTGAGAGAGTTGGATGGTTTAGCTGCAACTCTCCTCATGCAGCTAATTTCTTCCTTCTTTCAACTTAACAGTAAACTCTCTAAACGTTGTTTCTTAGTGCTGGCAATTACAAGTTCTTTCTAAGTTAACTCAGTAGCTTTGCAACGATGCTTTTTAAAAAGTCCATGGAAAAACAAATGACTTGGCAATATGTGTGATTTTATTTACCTGTTCTGAATTTATGACTTTTATTCTTCCAAATATATACTACTTATCTGCAGTATGAAATTAGTGGGAATCCTGAGTGATTTCCCCAGCCGCCCCCTTGTTTTTTCCTGTAGAGCTCAAGTGTCTGGAAGAATTGCCCACCCCTAATAAGAGTGCTCTTTGTGTATGGGGGTGATGGTGCAGGGAGAGATGATCTGCAGTAACAGTTAATTCTTTCTTGAATCTTGGAATTAGCTTCTTGTTCTGCCTGTTTATGGGGCACATTTTTAAAATTAATAATATAAGTACATGTTACTTCATCATCTTGGGATTTATACCGCAGCCATAATGACTGACAAAGAGTCTCAACCCTTTGGATCTGAAGAAGGTCTCTACCAGTAGGCTTAAGTCTACATTCACATCAGACTTTGAACCTTAAATGCAAGTAATTTACACCATCTTTTCCAACCACTCAGGTGCATGGCTGTTCTGCATGCACAAGTGAAGCAGCATAATTATGAATCTGTGTGTGCAAATCAGTATCAGGTACAGAAATGTCAAATATCAGGAGTGCAGTACTTGGACCATAATACACTTTTTCCCTTTCACTTGTAATACTGGCTGCCACAGTAACTTTTTTAGCATTTACTCACTGCTGTGTTGAAAGGAAATAGTCTGGCCTTCCATAGTGTGTTGATTGCTTGAAGCAACAGGCTGGATCTGTTCTCTGTTCTGTGAACTGAAAGAATGATTTTCACTGTAACAGTGTTGTGCAATTGCAACTGTAACTTTGGTCTGTCAATGTAATGACCTTGATGCAGGTAGCTGTTATACTGAGATAAATTCAGTCTGTTTTCTAAGACACTTAGGCACTTTAGAAGAGTTATAGCAAGTCCATATTGTTGGACATTATGTATTTGTTAAAAATAATTGTTTCCTTTAAGAGGTAAGTGGCTCCGTGGTCTCATAAATGTGGATGGGAAAACACTTTAGAAATACACTACAGAAACTCTCAGAGAAGAAAGATGTCAGAAATGAGTATCATAGGAAAATGTGCAACTTTTGGGGAAAATCAATAAAGTTCCACTTCCTTTTGGGGCTTACAGGCTAGTAGTGCTTGGCTGGAATAATGATCTCAATTGTGCAGTTTCTTCACGTTTTGTGAACTAGATAAAAATGAGATTTAGTACTCTGATACTTCAGAATCACACAAGAATGTGTTGAGAGAGAATTAAGAGTAGATGCTACTTCCAAATGTTTTAATGACTAGGAAGGATAATGAAGAAATACTCAGAACAAAGTGTACACAATTTCAGTATAAACAGTATGCATCCTTCTAAGTAACTCAAATGTGCATAAAGATTAATATAATTAATACATTTTCTATCATATAAAATGACAGCTTTAGTGACATACAGCTGAAGTTTCTAGTTTACCTAATTTTACAAATACTCTTTTTCCCAACTATTCAGTGACATTATGGGAGCATTTTGTTATCTAACGTTTTGTGTTCTTTACGTAAGTGTTTTAAAAAAACTCCTGAAAACCAACAACCCACAGATTTCAGGTTTTACTTGCATGCTTTTTTTTCCCCTCCTTTTTTTCTTTCTCCTGGGGCCTGGAAAGCAGGTAATTAAAAGAATTTTGTGAACTTTGTAAGTGTTGCAGAATTACATCCCAATAGTATGTTCTTTTTTTTAAAAAAAAAAAAAAAAAAAGTCTTATCTTCCTGGGAATCTTTCAGATTTGAGGTGATTATCTAAATTAGGTACTTTACATGTAATTGTAAATATGTAAACATATGTGAATGTGTTAATATCATGAACTACATGAGACCATGTTCAGAGTGTAGATACACTCCTGCAGTGTTTCAGAGTTTTTCAAAGCTTCAGTGGTTACAAAGTGTAGCAAGACTTATTTGATGAAATATTTGGCTACATGTAGCTTGTTTTACTATGTTGCAGGTTTGAAGGGGGAATAATGTTGGGAATGTTTCTCTCTGGAAGTTGGAGGAGTAATTAATTCTCCTGATAGTGTAGACTTCACCTTGCTTATAGCAAGCAAATAATTTGTTTTGATGACTGGAAGTGAAAGTGGTTTTGAAGGTTGTAGAACGGTTGTTAGCATGTTAAGGAAAGAATCAGTGTGTTTCAGTCAGCAGCTAGGAATCATGAAGTTAAATTTAAGTAATTTTGAAAAACCCCTAGCTTTTTGAGAATTAGTGAAATTTTGTGCAGGGGGACTGTTGTAGATGCTAAAATGTTCTTGGGCCAAAAAGTGTTTGGATGAATTAATGGAAGAAACATCCTTGGGAGTGTCTCAGTTCAAAGATACTACCTCATACTACTTTTCATTTACAAGTTTTTTGAGATTTGGAATGTTTTCTGAGGTTTATTCTTCTGTTTGTATGCTATTCCCATTTGCCTGTGGTTAGAAGTGGCATACGGACGTTGGTGGTCTGTTGATCTGACGAGACATAGCAATTTTTATACTCTCGTGACCAGTGAGGTAGCTTTGAAATTGTTTGATTGTTTGACAATGCACTTGGTGCTGTTTTGATACTGTTTTGCTTAAATAACAAACCCTGATTCATATCAGGGGCATTAATTGTGATAGAACAGGCAAAGGTTCCAGGCAGGAAATGCAGGTGCTGCTGTTGTGAAATGCACATGGATTGTACTTTAACCACATGCATTGTTTATCGATTGCTTTCTAGATGGTTGAAGTTGGAAAATATGCATAATTGATAAACTGATATTTTGTTGGGTCTTACAGGTGTATCTCAGTATTTAGTATGAAATTAACTGTAACTAACTACTAAAGCAGTCCTTAAAAAAACCCTAAAAGCTACTTAAGTAACACAGAAAATAAAATGAAGTATGTTGTAAAAAATTGATCAACATTCTTATTTGTGATACTTGTAAATGCCATAGGGTGTGTGGGTAACATATGCATCTGAAATGACTAACTTCTGGTTGTACAAGGTGATAAGGTGCTTGCTGTAGCAGGGATGCAGAAGTACCTCTTTGTACAAATAAATAATGTTTATTCACATAATAAAGTATTTTAGTATTTAATACCTTTGGTTTATAATGAAAATTTTTTCAGTATAATGTAGCATGTGTATAGAAGTTAAAAACCAGAAACTTCTGTTCATTAATTATTTTCCTAAGCTAATGTTGAAAACAGCTACATATTTTGTAGAATTAAGTCCTTTTTGCAATTTAAAGCACAGAATTGAGAGTTCTGTGTATTTTGGGTAGTGGGCAATTAGATATAATCAAGGGTTTCCCTACTGTGGCTTTCCGTAAGCTGTTTAGTCAACTGCGTTAGAGGCAGATAGCCTGTGGTAGAACTTTAGGTGCCTGTTTACTGAAGGTTGAAAGTCTGTTCTTCTGTGTATGTATAGGTAAATCCTACCTTCATCATAGGCTTCTTGGCAAGACTTCCAAATTGAAAATGTGCAGAGCTGCTTTCTTTTTGTGGATGAATAACCTACACAGAGAAGACCTGATTGTAAATTAAAAGATGGATGCTATATAGCAGAGCTTATCCTAAAAGATATGCACACAGATTTCAAGTAAGGAGATTTCTTGACATAGGTCAAAATAAATAGGAATAAGTAGATTTTCTCCTGTGAAAAACAGGTAGGTACATAGTTAATATTTCTTTCACTATAAAATTGAGATACTGCTTGTGGCTTTAAAGGGTTAGAGTGTTTATAATAAAAAATCCCCATGTTTTCACTTTTCTGTTTGTCCCGTTCGTCCAATTTTATTTTTTAAACAGTTGATTTAGATCTTTAACATTTCTATATGATATTCTTGCAGTATTCACCTCAGAGACAAAACATAGTAAAAGAATGCAGGATGTTGAGTTACATCAAGATCCATGTAGAAATTGAACAGGAAATACCTGGAGAATTATGAGGTTTATGCTGATCAGTATAGCGGTTGTGTAATTTTTTTCTGGAGTACTATTCCCAAATAACTCCCTTGTATCAACACTTGGGATAAAAGTGTTTTTGTTGTGTAATAATTGCTCTTTCATAAACTAATTATTTCAAATAAAGTCACTCTTACTTAGAAGTAGTACACAGAACTGTTATTTCATGACAGTTACTCTGTTACGTGTGAGGTTTTCTTTTAGACACAGACTAAAAGTATGTGGCAGATAAGTTATATAATACTTCTTGGTGAAGAATTGGGGTTTTTTAAACTCTGGACATGTATTCTATTTCTTAGTTTCATTGCAATCACGCCTATGCGTATTTAATGGCTCTTTGAGAAATCTCACTTTGGGAAATTTTTTTGGGGGCGGGGTGTGTGTGTGTGAAGTATCTGATGGTATAATAATTTCTTTCACACCTAAAGTAGGTTTTGAAATAGTGGTGGGTGTTCTTCATCCTTTTGTCATTTTAAGAAGTTGGGAGAAAGTGATGTCTCTTCCCTAGCTCCTCTCTTCATCAGTTAGGAAAGTGGGATCTTCCACTGATTTAAGAAATCTTTAGGACAAATGTATGACCTGCAAGAGCTTTGTTTGCATATCTATTATTTTTTGTCACTCAGACTGTTCTGGAATTATCCTAAGCAATGGCTCAGCAGGATATAGAGTTTAATGACATCTCCTGCCTTCATCTGAGCAACTCCAACAGGTATTAAGAGCTAATTATGAAGTTGGCTGTTCTTCAGGACCAGTTCTGAACCTACAGCGTGAATTCAAGCTTTCTGTATTTCTTCTGCCTCCATATGATTTCTATAAAAATGGCTGATTAGAGGTAACCTGCTGTTAGCAATTAAGGGTAAAAATACATTTTTCTGGGTTCAGGATAAATTCCACTTAATGTTACTGAGAGATGGAGCCTTTTTGAAGGTATTGTGCATGTTTATGTATATATTTGTGTTGAAAAATCCTGCATATGTTGACTGTAACATTCTGAAAAACTGTGCTGCTCTGAATGCTGATTGAAATCATCCTGAAATAGGCAACGAACTTCAGAAATTCCAGATGCTTGAAGTTCTTGCTGATTATATTTTTTATTTTTTTTTTTTGAAACGGGTCGCTTGCTGTAAAGTTTCTTCCATTTGCTCACCTTGGTTTCTCTTCACCCAAAATATGGTCACTCCTTAACTGCTACCAAATTTCAGGTTGATGATCCTGTAATACTCCTAGAAGAAAAAAAACAAAAACACCCCTTAGCTTTATACCAGTGACCACTATAAGAAGCTGGAGAATGCTTGATGCTGGTATTTAACTCAAAACTGTGGTCTGTTTCTATGTAAAATAACTTTTATATCAAAATACAATTTTCCAGGTGAACAGTGTGGTATTTTGCTCGATACTAAGTTTACCATCAGACAGCTTTAGTACATTTGCTTGTATTTCAGATATCACAGTATATCAAAGTAGAGAATAAGAAGTGGTAACAAGCCAAATGAGTTTAACACTTCAAAACACTTGGAAATTCAAGAGCTGTGAAAGTAAAATTGTTTGCTTGCTTTGAGAATAAGGAGCTTTAATCCTGGACCTCGGGGTGCAGGAACAGAATCCAGGGATACACCTTGAGACCCTGGGAAAGAAAAAGATCCTGCTTGGACAAACAGAACTCTCAGAAGTATTCAAGGAGAACACGTAAACATGTTTACAAGTTTTGTATGACCTGTTCTGTTTCATACTTTAGCAAGGTTTGTACAGTTGAATTGGTAGGAGGCAGGACTACTGGCTGAGTTAACTCTCTGATAAAGTGGAGTAATTTAGAGCGCGCTGGCACTGTTCTGTGCCAGGAGACTAGATTAACATTTAGGAGGTTGACAATACCCATTCTTTGTCAACTTTCTGTCATACCTCCTTTAAAAGACTTTACATTATACATGTCTATTTTAGCTGTCTGACTCTTCTTTTTTTCATAACTTTTATTTCCATGAACTTGATTGTATTCAATTTTGTTATTGTGAACATTGCCATTGCCTTAATGATGCAAAGCTCTTTAAGCTCTGTAATATTGTGTTCTTTCATGTATATATAGATGTCTTCTTACATTCTGGTTCTAACATTTCAGTAGTTTTTGCTTTCTTTGGTCTGTTCTTGGCAATGTGTGTTACTGACCTGCAACTGATGAACATTGACTTGGGTGTTCATCACTAGAACAGTCGAGGTCAGTTCAGGTCACTGTGTTCACAGTCTGCTGCTGATTATACTTTCCCCTTCTATATTCCTAAATAATAAATAGATGTTCCTTTCCTGGTTTTGGAAAGGAAATGTACGTTCTTGAGGATGTTTTCCATGCTGCGATTTCTCCACACTCTAATAATTGTAAGGACCCACCACACTACAAGGTGTACAACTTCACTCTGATTTCTGTGCTCTTGTACTACAACTACTAGTAGTAATAAAGAGAATGAGCTAACAGTCTTAGTTCTATTTAGTATTAAGTGTCTAATGAAGCTCTAACTGTGGCACTTCATTATTAGCTGTATGACTTAACAAGGTAGCTTCATCTTAATGGAATAATGTGCCAGTATAGTGATGCTGACAGTAAAGATATTTTTAATCTTATCAAATTCAAATACTGTGTTTTGGTGTTACCAGCAGTGTATAATTAGTATTACTGGTTGTAGTGGTGACTTTCTTGGAAAGAAAACTTCTTTACTAGCTTAGATGTATTGAAAAAAATGTCCAGCAGTTTCAAAGACTGTACATGAATCTTTTTAGGTAGAGATGGGCTGAGGTGTGTAACTATTGGCATTTAAAAGATTACTTGCAAGATTCATGTGTTTAGGACAAACGTAGAAAACATAGATGATTGTGACAGAATGAGAAACTGCATTTGAGGATGAACTTGTGCTGAAACAAACATGCTGAGTTGCTTTCCTCCACTCACTGCTGTGAGTTTCCTGCTAAAAGAAATTCATAAAACCCCTGAATGATCTGTGGCTTTGTAAGTGGGAGATATAAATATAGAAATTGGGAAGTGATTTCTGTCTTGTGATCTGTGCAGAACTGGCAAGGTCAACATTGCAATATAATGTCCCATTCTTTAGGAGTAACGTCGAAAAGAGTGCTGAAAATTTGACATAAAAACAATTTGAGGGCTGGAAATAACATCTTGAGGAATGATCTGTTTAGAATTCAGACTTGCTGGCTAATCAAAAGGAAGTCTGAGAGGTAGCCTTATATTAGGTGTGTCCCTACATTTCAGACATATTCAGATGCTTTTTAATTTAAAATAGAAGATTCTTCAGTTTAAGGGGTATGACACAACAGACTGGAACTTCACCTTAAAAAAAGGAAATTATCCAAATGAGGGGGTGTAGATAGTGTGACAAATATATGTGTGAAGTTGGGTGACTGCCTTCTTTTTTGGTGGTTTGGGTTTTTTTTTTTGTAGAACAGCCAAAGTAATAATCAGGCACCAAGTGTAAAACATACTGAAATAATTTTTGTACAATGAAAAATTATGAATCCTTTCTACATGGAGACACAGAAGAAATCGAAATGGATTCAAAATAAGCCATCTCTTGCTCTGTAGTCTAATCTACTGTTCTTTCTGTGCTTTTTCTTGAAGTATCATACTTAAATGAAGAACTGGACCCTTGGAATAAGCTACTGAGGGAAGTAGGGGATTTCTTTTTCTGTTTTGTTGGGATGGTTTTTTATTTTTGTTTTTAAAATCTTAAGCATTTGATTCAGTACGAATGTAACTGAATGAAATACGTTCTATCTAAAAGTCAGACTGCTTTAATTGATCTTGTGTCCTTTAAATCAATTTTATTTGCATAGCTGTTAGTTTGAAAACATGCTTTCCTAAGTTCCCCTATTACAATTACCTGTTAGAGAAGCTAGGAGACTATTTTCCTTCTGGAAAATAGAGTTTATAGATGTATTTTTAGTTGACCGCACTTCTCTTTTGCAAAACTAAGTCTCCAGCACCTTGACTTTGAGTCACAGAAGGAATCTCTAATTAATTAAATGATTGAAAATAAGAAGTGCTATATATTACCTACTTTGGGTAAAAAAAGGGTCTTCTCTAAATTAAGTTCTAGTAAAATATGTGTGTGTATGTAAGTACATACAGCCACACAGATGCATAGTTTGCTTATTTTCAGTATAACTCCTTTGACTTTGTGTTTTCTAATCCAATTACAGAGACAACTGCAGTAGTAAGGAGGAATTTGATTATAAGGGTACTGTAGATTAATCTTGCATCTTCACAGTATTGAATGGCTGCCTTAAATGAAAGGGAAGCTGGCACTATCTGTACTGTAATAGGTGAAATGTACTCAACATAACTAGTTTCTGGTAGGAAAGGCAATGACTTTTTTGTTTCTTAACTAAAATCATGTTACTGATAGTCCATATCAAAGTACAGTAATTTAGTAGTTTGTTGGTGGGTTGTTGAACATGCCTGTCCAGGGCTAGAAGCTGTTCTTGAAAAATTAAAATCAGAAGAAAATGTACAAGAACACTTGCAGTGTAAATTCTAAGACCCCCAGCTGCAAAATAATCCTGACCTTTATTTAAGAAGTTCTCTTACAATTGCTGTGGTTGCACTGCACTTTAGTCTGTTTTACAATCAGTTTGTGCTGTAATTTAGAACAATTATATAATGTTGTGTGTAAATGGCAGACCTGTCTATAGCACCCTTCTATCTGTGTTTCAGTAATGTATAGAGGAGATACAAGCACATTCAACAGTTTACTTTGAATCTCTGATTATTGTGGTATGAGTAAATATATATGAGAGTTTGGATCTGGGCAGAAAAGTACTTCAGAGACTTCAAAGTAGAGTGAAAATTTTTTTTTAGGCATTATTTTAGCATAAGTTTATACAGAACATTTAATGAATAAACTGACATCTATGATGATGCTAAATGTCTTCAAAATACTCGCTGTACTGTGGTGTAGTAGCTGTGATGGTCAGAAGTATTTTGCAAGTGGCTAAAACACAATCTAATCTGTGGTTACAGTGTATTTTGCTGTTGCTTATTGAACCTGGTGATTGGACTCTGGCTTGTCCACAAGCTTGTCTGTGTCTGTTTTCGTTAGTTTGTCCGTAGAGAGGATAACTGCTCACAAGCTTTGCTTCCTGTAAATATTTCATACTGGAATAATGTACAAAATGTTACCTAGAAAATACTACATACAGTCTTGTTAATTGAGGGAGGGAGCACTTACAGTTGATAGCTGATATTTTGGCAAGAGTTCAACTTTTGGCATTGGTGTTGCAGTTTTGTTGTGTTTTTTCCAGCACAGACATTTGGAAAATACCATGACTTAATTGATTTTTAAAATGCAAAACTTCAATAATTTCTTACCAAATTGTAGTCTAATAAGAACTTCTTTTCATTTATGGAAAAGGAAATAATTTTGGCTGTATGTGGCAAAGAATGTAGCATTGAGTCTGCAAAAACACAGGACATTTATTATGTCCTCTATTCCCAATATTTTGTGAAAGATTGTGTGACTTTATAAAAACTATTGAGACAGTGAAGGTACTAGGCCCATGAAAGACATGTTAAGGAAACCTGTTGGTTTAGTTAGATGCTCTCAAGCTCTGCTGTGATAAATAATAAAGAAATTTGTGAGGGTTTTCTTTGCATTTGGGGGCTGGATACTCCTCTTGCTCCATTTGGTAATGTGTGAGAAAGGCTTTCAGCAACAATCCATTTTGGACATTAACAAAAGCTGACTTTGGTTCTATTGTGAATATCGTGGCAGACACCTGCCAGGTGGTTTGATAAAGAAACACTGATGAGATTAATGTAGGATGTATTTTGTGTTAAATTTGGCATTGACCAAACTACATATTGGCAGATTAAACTGTGTAACTCAGGTTCTTGCAGTTTTCTGTAGTCTCATTGAAAGTGGCCATGTGTTGATACTTAAAACTATTTCAAGTCCTGTATTAACTTTTTTCTGTAAAAGGCATGTGAACACTAATATTCTTCCTTTGTTTATTGGAAAAACTGATGTGAAATGAATTAAAGTCCCATAGCAAGTCAATTAAGAAAATAGATGTAGGATTCTTAGTTTTATTTTGCATGACTTGATCTTCAGTAAGTACATACTTTCTTGAGGAAGGATACTTGTTTTCAAACAGTCCTAATTGTGAAGAGAACTTAGTTTAATGTTTGTTTTCAGAGCTTTCTTAAATGATTATTAGAAGCATGACTGCCTCAGTCTTGGGAGTTTGTGTTCAAACATGTTTCATAGATTATTCAACCTGCTAAAGGAATGCAGTTGAAATATTCTAACCAAACGCTTCATAGAATAGTGTTTATAAGTAGTAAGAAATACTTTTGCTGCTTATGTTTTACTTGGCTATTTAATTGACTTGAGTAATGGCATTCAATTTGATGTTTGAATGGAAAGACTAATTTCTCAGGAGAATTATATTGATGTTGGGAAAGATAGAATAACTTGGAGGTAAAAATGAGTGGGTGTTTTTTGAGGTCACAGTGAGCATTTGTGTCAAGTACCTCCAAGCATTCCTGTTAACTGTCAATTGAATAAGGAAATAATTATGGCTGTAATTATGGCTGTTTAACAGCTCCACTAAAATTTGCTGGATCTTGGGTCTGCTTAGATTGCTGATGTTCTTGATTTGCATGTGAAGGTGCAAAGGAAAATGCAGAATTGCTAGTGGAGGAGTCTTTAGTGATGCGGAAATAAAATGCCTGCAGAAATTGTCAGGTGTGTGGGGAGGAGAGGTGACGTAGGGACAGTGGCTGATAATTCTGACACTGGCATGGAGCATTTTAGTAGTTCTCTTGTATGTTGATGATAATGACCAGATTAACTTCACTTTTCCTGAAGTTAATGTAATCATTCAGTCTTATACAATAGAATCTTCTTCCAGGAAGATGACAGTTCCTGTCTAGAAATTTTTAAAAGAACTTACTTTTCTGAAGGATTGTCTCTGGGACTGGAATTGAAAAGAACTTACTTATAAATTAAACTGTGTTCAGTGTTTTGTAAGTTTTTAACTGAAAAAATTTTTAGAAGCCTGTTGTTCTATAAAGAACACTTGAGTACACGAATGGTCAATGAATGATAAACTTCTAAGGCACTTATATCCATTATTCCAAAAATATTGTTTTATTTAGTTTTCAATTCTTGGAATGTATGTTTTAGTCTCTGAGGAGAATGCTCTTTGTTATAGAGTTTGAATCTATAGTTTTTACTGGCTTCTAGCTTTTTTTGGACTTGTAGTCTCAACCGACTTTTTCCTGCTGCTGGCTTCTGTGTACTTGATAAAAGTCTATAGACAAATTGGTTTACTTAGTTTCTAGACCATGAAATTTAGAGGGGTGCTAGTCTTAAACACATCCGTGAGTTGTATGAGTTTTGTTACTCTAGTATTCCTAAATATCATATTGGTTAGGAGAGTGGCCATAAAATCCTAGCACAAGAAAAATGATTCCATGAAAAAATTCTAGTAAGAAATAGTGACAGAATGAAGAGACAATCTTATACTGAGTTGAAGGTGTGACTTAGAAGTTTGGCGCTCTCATAGAAGAGGAGGAATGGAATTTTCTCTAAGTTGTTCAGAAAAGCTGATGAAACTTGACAGTACTTGGCCCTGTAGTGAAAAGAAGCAGACTTCTGAATCTGAATGACTGAGAGTGGTGGTGGTGGTAAAGAGGAAGGACAGATCTGGGGAAAGAGTTTCGCAAGCCTGGTCTTTAGCATACCCATTGCAGGACTGAAGGGGACTTATGGATCAGTAAATTCTCTTGTATCTGTCAGTTGTGTGATTAACCTGCCAGATTGCTCCTTAGAACTAGCTGGGTTTCTTGTGTCTACCACTTTTGTGGGACAGTTGCTCAAGGATGTCACTTTTCTAGCGGTTAGGAATCGCTTTTGAAAAGTGATCAGAACGTGATCAGATGAGTCTTTGGAAAAAGTATCGGTTGAGGAGCAAGAGATGATCATCAGCTCAAATGGAAAAGAGCTACAAAAAGGGAACCTTCAGCAAACATCTTCATACCGTTGCTACTTTAAGTGCAGTAGTTACTGACCTGATCTTTAACTGACTGTTCATAAGGTTCTGCAGATGTTGTTCAAATGTACACTAGTATTACCTAGTTGTTGAAATCTTTTTTCCCACATCTTTAACCTGGACTTATGAAGTAAAGGTTTTCTGTTAACATATGAGAGCTGATGTTTATAATTTTTTTAAGTCTTCCAATTATTTTTTTATTTTACAGGATCTTTAAAAGTGGTGTATCTTTGAAACATGCAAGATCCTGGTATGACCAGTGACACCCATCTCACTTCACAGCTTACTAGAGAGAGAATCTTGCTTGAGACTTTAATTTCTAAAATAAAGATTGATTTTTATTTTTATATATATATATATATTTATTTAAAGCAGTCACGGTATCTTTCAGTCCTCAGTTGACAGTTTAAGGTTTAATTGCAATTGTAATGTATAGGCATAATCAGGTCTGTCAGGATACGCTAAAACTCTTCTAGATGCTTAATGCTTTTACATACGTGATGGCTTAGATGTTTGTAATGAGATGAAATTCCATACTGTTTGTTGAAAACTGAAGGTGAAGGCTTCTCCTTATGTTCAGTTTCTCTTTTGTGAATAGGAACTAGAACATTAGTAGCTCTGCAGGTGTGTCTACTCTTAAATTAATGTTGTGAGTCAAATCTTCCACCTCCCCAGTATTTTTTAGTTTTCCAAAACAGTGTTCTGCTTCGTCTTTGGCATAATAATCATCTAACAATGAACATTAGGTTAGTCTTTTTGTATGATAATAATCTTGTGATTAAAACAAAATGTTAAAAAAAAAAAAATCTTACTAATTGTTTTGAGTTTTGTGACATGCCCTAGTAGAATAAGCATATGCTATGGGTGCACTGGGTATGTATATTCCAGCTGCTTCAGTGTATTGCATTTCTTTCAAAAATACTGCAGGCCTTTTCCTTCCTTCCTTCTAGAAGTCTAAATGGACTTTAGAAAAACAAAACACAAGCATTGCATTGCAGCTGTCATTGCTTTGCATACAGTTGAATTTTTTCAAAATACACTTCTAGAGTCTGAGAGTTAACGTTTGCAACTGAAATGAGAAGAGAGTATTCTTGCTTACTGAGTGTGTTCCTGTATTGCTAAATCCGTTAGAATTTGATTGTTTGAGTTGTACAGGAAAGTGTTAGTGTTTCAACAGCGTAAGTCCTTTAATTAGTCTTACATCCTTTACCATTCAGGTTTCGTGCCTCTTTTTCCCTTTGATATGTTTTGCTAGGTTTGAGATGTTGGACAAATATTTCCAATACTGCATATCAGGATTGATTAATAAAGGAAATCCTGTATGTGGTTACTATATAACCTTTAGGTTGCATATGCAATTTTACCTGCCCAAAATGCTGTAATAGCTTCCCTCCTTTGTCGTCCATGTCTAAGAGAAATATGTTTGATCCCTGTCTTTGTCTTCAAGTCGGGCTTTTCTGTGCAGTTGAGGCAATAAAATGCAGTTTTAATATGAATGCTGCTATTATGGGTAGTGCTATATGAAATGTAGAGCAATAATTCTTAAATTTTAGGACCTTTCAAGCTTCTTAAAAGAAGGGGGGGAAAAAAATCCTTATTTTCTTCCCAGAAAATATTTTTTCTTTAAATTTTATTAATTTCTGTGTGAAATACAGTATTTTTAATAATTTGAAGTTGTGTGGAAGTTCTCTAGTAAACCATGTTTTAAAACTTCTGTTACACTTTGATTGCACACTAGGGATGGGGAGTGTCAGTCTAATCAGTGATTTACTTATTCCTACTGTTCAAGAAAAAGTTCAGTTTCTTATTTGAGATCTTGGAGTTTGTTGGGTGAGACTGTTGCCTGGTTTGCATGTGGTCAGACTTCCTATTTAAAAGATAAAACCCTTCCAATTACAAAATGTAGTGCATGTATTTCTGAAATGCAATGTCATTAAAACAATATTAAGTTTACAAAATCTAGAATATTAGGTGTTAGAATTTTTATTTGTTCCCTTCTATATGTGCCTTCTGTAGTTATTTAACCTCAAACAATTCTTTTTCGTGGGATCCATAGTATTCAAGTAGCTGTTCAGTAATTCTTTTTATCCTTGTATTCTATCTTGCCCAGTTTCAGGCATTATTTCATGCATCCTTGCACAAATACAAAGTATCTGTCACTAACTGCTTCTCAGAGCTCCCTGGATTGACTTCCATAATAAAACTGGCCAAGTTCATGTGGTGGTACTCTTTATTTACAGCTGAGGGCCAAGGTGTAGAGGGAGCCAAGAGTTACCAAGTATCACTGAATTTTGTAGAAAGATAGTGGATGTCAGAGATTCTGTTGAAGTACTGTAAATATCAAATGTCCAGACTGGTTGAAGAGGAGGATTCTGCCATGAAAAAGAGGCTCCTGGTTGAGCTTGTCTGAAGAATCTGAAGCATAGCCCTATCTGTGGGGAAAAATATTCTAACAGAATCTGCACACAACTAAATTCATCTGGATTTTTTTTTTAAAGCTATGGGAGGCCATATTTTTGCTTACACAACTAGTGTTTTATACACATTCTGTAAAATAACATGTTTTCTCTCCCTTAAGAAATGGTCTTGCTAATACACTTTTAAAAATACGTTTTGATTTAATTTGTAATTCAGAAGAGTTAAGACTCATCTTGTATTTGACTTTCCTAGTCTCTCTACTCTTGTTTTGCAACTCTTGTGCCCTGGACATACAGGTTATCATATCATGGTCAGTTTAGCCTGATCTAAGACCATGTTGTCACTGAAAGGAGCTGTTAGTTCAGTATCCTGTTTGCATCCCTTGTGCCAGCCTAAGTACTCCCATGGCTATACACAGTAGGATCAGGAAACTGATGTAATTCAGAACGGAGTGAAAAATAAATAGAATGGTTTCCTCAGTAGACTTAATGTGTGGCAGCAGAGACAGCTAAGTCAGCACAGTAGAGGGAACAGAAATACGAGGTGGAGGAGGATTGCTCCTCTTAGTATCAGCCTGGGGATTTACAAATTGGTTTAAGACAATGGAAAGAATTCTGTCGTAACTGGGAGGGAGGGAGGAAAGGTGAGTACTGAATTGTTCTGTGCCATTTTGTTTCCCAATTTTAGCACTAGTCAATCTTTAGTCATCAGTATAGTTATAAATCATATCAAACCTAGCTCTCCTGAGAATTGTTTCAAAGGAAAGGAATATCTAAGGATTGAGAAAGTTATATTATGTAGAGATCATTCTTAAGCGTTTGTCTTTGTGTGTAGAACCTAAGCTAATACAATAACCCTGAGGGAAACTGATCTGTTTATCTGTTTTTATCAAACTTGAGATATACTGCTTTTCAAAAAAGTCGGTGTTGGGAAATGGTGTGTTAAGTCTTAGGGCTCATAGTCATGCAATATGTCAAGTGATAGTTTTGACGCCCCTCACTTCTCAGTTCAGGACTTAAGGAAACAAGTTGATTAATGTATCTTATATAGCAAATCCGCAGTGATCTTATTCTCGGTTTTGTATTGAGGGTCTTGATGACTAAGTGTTCCTAAAGTCTAAATTGATTTTCCATATTCCTAAAGATCAAGCTCTTAACTTCTGCATAGATAACGTCTGTTACGTTTTAGCCATGTGATGGTTACAATTGAGAAAAAAGGAAAAAAAAATAAAATCTCTAAAATCAGTCAGATGTGTATACAAGCAATTACAGAAAGTGGATGCTAAAGAAGTTTGCTAATATTGACAAAAATGTCAAAAACCCAACTACAAAGTGCATTCTTGTGTGGCAGTTGTTCTGTTCAACCTTTTGGACCCTGTGAAGAGTGTTATAAATGGTGTTGTATATAAAAAAAAAAATTTTGAGGGCTTTTTTGTAGGGTGGATTTTTGGGGTTTTTTAAAATAACATTATTTCTGTAGCATACTGATTCTCAAGATCACTTAGCTCATTAACCTGGCTTGTTGAGAAGTATTAGATCTAGGCAATACCTAGTAAATATGGAGACTTGATTCTGCTTGGCCAAGTACTCCAGGAGTATTTCCAGAAGAAGGAAGTAGTTTGACTGTGAGCATTTAGGAGGCAGATGCCTCCCTCTGTGTACGATCGCAGCTGTATTATTTTCCTCTCCGTTATCAGCAAACTGAGGCCGAAATAAGGCCCAACAGTTGCAGCAGTCAACTAAGATTTGACAAATAGTTATAAAAGGGTGCTTGGCCAATGAAAGAAGACCAGTAGAAGGAGAGAAGACCTGAGTTTTGGAAAGAGTTGAGAACTGCATTCGAGTCAAAGAGCATAAGAGCTTTCATAACCTTCCTTAGATGATAATTATCAAAGTATTTAGTTTTATTTTTGTAAAAAGAGTCTGTGTGCATGCAGTAACTTCCAAATGTTTGAAGTATGGTATTGCGCATATGTGCATGTAACATTACTTTTATTAAAAAACTACTTTTGTAACTATTTTATGTGTACCTTTTTATTTATGTGTAAGGACACTGTTTACTTTTTGTTGTCTTATCCTTGACTAGTGAAAATTGGGATAACAGGTTGGGCTTGTGAAATTGTCTGCTCATTTGCTGCCTTAGAGGAGTGCAAATTATGTATAATTGTAGTTTTCTCCAGAAGGCTGTTAACTTTCTATTGGATTAGAGTCAGTATTATATTATTTTTTAGAATCTAAGTAACATAATTGCAGTTGAGTATAGTTGTTGGATTTGCTCAGCTCCCTTCATCCTCTTCCACTGGGAGCTCGCTGTCTAAAATAGCTGATTCTGGATCTTGGTTTCCACCTTTTATCTTGAAATAGCTGTGCAATCATTACAAAGTCTGTATTTTTTTATTTTTTCTTCATTACCATGTACTCTTTGATGCATTACTCATTCTCACCAAATGGCAGAGGTTCAGAGCGCTTTCATGACAGACTTTTAACTGAAATAGTTGTAACTGCCTTGTTCTCAGTAAGATTTTAAATGTTAATTGTGTAAACCATTAGTTAGCTAATGCAAGGTAAAAGAACACATTTGAATTTGGTTTACCATTGAGCACAAGGCCAGAGGGGCTAAAATCAGGGCTGATGGGTGAAGTTTTATATAATGATATCACTTAGTCTTGAGGAGGGAGCAATGCAAGAATGCTACCGTCCTGGTTAGACTGTTTCGGGCTCTAACCACTGAGAGTAATGAAAAGGTACAACCACTCCCTTTAAAAAAATCTTCAAGGATAGATTAGGTGCTGGTTATAGCTCTGCTTTTTTTTTATTGTGCCTCTTTTAATAATGAAATTATGTTGTTGATCTTAAGCTCTGTAGAGCAATGTGGACTCGACTCTACTCTCCTTATTCTATTTTTTTTAATCCCTTTTCCAAGAAAATTTTATGTTGAATCTTGTCTTGAATTAGCTACCCAATGACTTCAGTCAATTTAAAGTCATAATCAGGACAAATGAGTTTGTGGTTTCCTGTAATGATGGCCAATCCAGTAATACCATTAACTGTTTAAATTTTGTATTCACATCTGCAAATTCCCTTGTCCTCCCTAGGGTTTTGGCTTGCAAAAGACAAAATATAAGTCCTTTTGCTTCCTAGTGAAGAGACGACTTTTTTCTCAACAAACTTACTAACTATTTTTCAGCTACTTAAAATATTCCACTAGACCTTTTGCACTAGTTGAGATAACAATAAATTCAGTGGAACATAGAAGCTATCTACTAGGTTAGCAGGCAAGTAGGAAGCTTCATTGCTGTGTAAGTTGGGTGGGTAATATGATTGATGCTTTGAAAAAAAAAAAAGGCATTTTTTTCTCCGTACAGAACAGCACACTAAAACCAATTCTTCCTTGATATTCTAACCTTCAGCTGACTTCAGTAGTAAAATGTGAATCCATAAAATATAGTTGTTTCCTGTGTAATGGATTTGTAAATTCTTAATCTGTTCAATATACTGGCATTAAAAACTAAATTGCTTAAAAGTATGCTGTTTATCTATTTTAATACAGCTTTGAGTTTGGAAGAAAATTAGAATAGAATTTATGTTAACAATGCCATAAGGACAAAAATGTATACATATATTAAAATGTTTGATACAATTGCTGTTTGTGCCTTCTTTTAGAGTTACTATAATAACTTTAATACCTTTATTTCAAGGCAAAAACCCCAACATTTATGAACAGAAATAATCCTTGGTCTTTAGGGCAGAAATATTTTTGTTGTTAATGACTGACTGAAGTGATTAATGCAAAACAGTTTTGGTGGTGGTTTTTTTTTTTCCTTCTGAGGCAGACTTCACTGCATTGTTTTGGGAACAAAATGGAATAAAATCCGTTATCTTTTTTTTGTGTGTTTTCAGGCTCGGATAGCGTTTTTACAAGGGGAAAGAAAGGGTCAAGAAAACTTGAAGAAAGATTTAGTGAGAAGAATAAAAATGTTAGAATATGCATTAAAACAAGAAAGGTAGGTATGCAAATCGTTCAGCTTTTATCTGTCCTGAAAGACTTTACAGACTAAAAGGAGTTCTATCACATCATGTAAAATATCTTTACTAGATCATTCTACATTAGTTTATGTAAGCCAGTTTATGGCTGGTCGTCTTTATGTGTTCTGTTAAACTTCAGTGTCTGTTATAATAAAAACTTGCATAATTTTCAAATTGTTTGGACTCATGTCTTAAACACAGAAAGTTCGAATTGGACAGTTTCCCTTTTCTGAGTTTGAGTAATGGTATACTAAGTAAGAGTAAATGTTCCAAAACATTTATACTTTATTACTACACCTTTACCTGCTCTTCAGTGGTATTAAAACTTGAAAGAATTCTCTTGATCCCCTGCAACTATTTTGTATATGTTGCATGATGGAAACTATATTTTGTGGCAGAATGGAATCCTATAAAAGTTATTATATTTTGAAGTATTGTTTTTTCATGTGGTAGATGATAGAATTTCTAGTCTCAGAAGGTGCATTTTCTGTAGCATTAATGCTTTAAAAATTAAAATTCCATTCAGTCCATGCAGGCTAATGTCCTTCAAACCTACATGCTCTTCTGTTGCCTGGTTATTTCATTTGACCAAAATTAGTAGTTAATTTTTCAAAAACATGAGGAAAATAATCATGTTATATGTGTATACTTTCAGTAGTGGACTAAATTCTTATATTTAATTTTATCTTGCTCTTAAAAAGTAGCTGAATCCAACAGTGTCTTGAGGATCAGGCAGAAAAATAGGTAATTGTTTATTTTGGTTTTGGGGAGAACATTCCTGCCAGAGTACACTTAAAATTTTGTAACAAAGTATAGTGAGGCTTCACCTGAACATTTTTAAGTTAGTTGTCCAAGAGTAAGTATGTCTGAATATATTTTACATTAAGAATTAGTACTATGAGTAAGTGACTAGTACAGAAGTAACTTTGATTAGTTAGTTCATATTAAAAATGAATGTTTTGGCAAGGATGGCTACAAAGAATCATAGAATGGTTTGGGTTGGAAGGGACCTTAAAGATCATCTAGTTCCAACCCCCCTGCTATGGCCAGGGACACCTTCCACTAGACCAGGTTGCTGAAAGCCCTGTCCAACCTGGCCTTGAATACTTCCAGGGAGGGGGCAGCCACAGCTTCTCTGGGCAACCTGTTCCAGTGCCTCACCACCCTCATAGTGAAGAATTTCTTCCTTACATCTAATCTAAATCCTACCTTCTTACATCTAATCTTAATCTACATACCTGTGTGTGAAGTGTCCAGAGTAAAGGTGCTTCACAAAACAGTGTATGTTCATACAGAAAGCCATATCGACACATCATGTGTTTTCTGGTGAAGTAATAGGCAGAAAGGATCTATTTCTTCATTCAACCTTGTCCTCAAAATGGAAGGTAACTCAAGGTTTCCAGCCAGTGTAAGACTAAAAGTTACATTGTTGTACTATACAGGTAATGTGCAAGTCACTCCGGATTCAAGCCAGAAGAACAGTATGCAAAGTCTTGGGGTGGGTGTACTCTTCCTTTAAAGAACATTGAACGTATCAAAGGAATAATGTGCTGTTATCTAGGGCAGACCCAAATGTCTTGAGTATAAGTAACTTTCTGTTGAAGGAAAACATTTTAATTATTTTGGCAATAAAAACTGTGCGATGCACAGAGAGACTTCCATAGAATCATGGAATACCAGGTTGGAAGGGACCTCAAGTATCATCTGGTCCAACCTTTCTTGGCAACAACAGTCTAGACAAGATGGTCCAGCACCCTGTCCAGCTGAATCTTAAGTGTTCGATGTTGGGGAATCCACCACTTCCCTGGGGAGATTATTCCAGTGGCTGATTGTTCTCACCGTGAAAAGTTTTCCTCTTGTGTCCAGTCACAATCTCCCCAGGAGTAACTTGCACCCGTTACCTCTCGACTTTCCCATGTGACTCCTTGTAAAAAGGGAGTCTCCATCTTCTTTGTAGCCAGCCTTTAAATACTAGAACGTGGTGATAAGGTCTCCCCTAAGCCTTCTCTTCTCAAGGCTGAACAAACCCAGTTCTCTCAGCCTTTCCTCATATGACAGGCTTCCCAGTCCCTTGATCATCTCTGTGGCCCTCCTCTGGACCCTCTCCAGCCTGTCCACATCTTTTTTGTATAGCGGGAGCCAAAACTGAGCACAGTATTCCAGGTGTGGCCTGACAAGTGATGATTAGAGTGGGATGATGACTTCTTTATCTCTGCTTGTTGATGTCCTTGTTGATGCAACCCAGCACCCTGTTGGCTTTCTTTCCACCAGGACCCCCAGGTCCCTTTCCACAGAGTTGGTTTCCAGCCAGGTCGATCCCAGCCTGTGCTGCACTCCTGGATTATGTTTTCCCAGGTGCAAGACCTTACACTTGTGGTTGTTGCACTTCATAAGGTTCTTGTTAGCCCACTCTTCCAGCCTATCCAGGTCTTCCTGCAGGGTGGCTCTCCCTTCTGAAGAGTCCACTTCCCTGCTCAGTTTGGTGTCATTGGCAAACGTGATCAGGGTGCGCTTGATCCCATCATCCAAATCACTTATGAAGATATTAAACAACATTGGGCCCAATGTCAATCCCTGGGCTCCTCGCTTGTGACAGGTTGTCGGTTTGAAAAGGAGCTGTTTCCCACGACCCTCTGGGTGGGCCCTGTCAGCCAGTTCCCCCCCCCCATTGCACAGACCACTTGTCTAGACCATAACATATCAGTTTCTCTAGGAGGAGGCTGTGGGGAACTGTAACAAAAGCCTTGTAGAAATCCAGGTAGATGATGTCCACTCTCACCCCACATCAACTGAGCAGGTTACTTTGTCATAGAAGGCGATCAGGTTTGTGAAGCACGATTTGCCCTTGGTGAGTCTGTGCTGGTTTTTCCCAGTCATGTGCTTCATTTGACTTGTGACAGTCCCCAGGAGGATTTGTTCCATAACTTTCCCAGGGATTGAAGTAAGACTGATGGGCCCATAATTTCCTGGATCTTCTTTTAAGGGCTTCTTGTAGATGGGGGTTACTTTCTGCAAATGCACACCATAAAGTTGTGAGCGTTGCCTACCTATTGAGATAAATTGGAGGCAGTTAATTACAGCTGAAGTAGGAAGACATCATACAATAAAATAATCTGAAGATGAATGACATTGGTGAAACCGCATTCCTGCTTTCTCCTGAAGTGCAGCTGCCTTTATAGTTTGACTTCGCATGAAATTCCAGAATTCATCTGATGGACGAGAAACTTGTAAACATATGTACAACAGAAGCACAACAGCAGAGACATACAGTTTGGTTTAGTTCTTGTGGCTAGTGGGTACAAGCCAACACTGCATACTTTTCAAGAGGAAAATCCTTGCTAAGTCCCAGCCAGAATTCTCATGAAGATTACTAAAAACAGGAACTGAAACTCTGGGGTTGATTGGTGAATGTGTGGGAGGCAACGAGGAAGCTTTCTGTAATTTTTTGCTACAAATGCCCAGTGGTTTGAGGGGTTCTAATTGCGAAAGTATGATGGATTGAGTAAAGAAAGCAAGCAGGTACTGACTTGTCGGTAAATCATCCAGGAATGCTAGTATGTTAGTTTCTTGTTTATGACACTGAATGAAGAGTTTGGGATATAATAGGTGTTATTTTTTTGCCATTGTTCCTCTGAGTGAAGAATAACAACTAATGAAGAGGAACCAGCCCCAAAGCAAAATAAATTCTGAGAATTTCAGATCTGAAAATTGTTGACAGCAATTTTCAGTGTTGCACCTGATTCCCCTCTGTCCCCTTTCTCCTCCTCTTGTTGCAAACTGATGCAGTCAAAAAGTTTCTTGCAGTGAAATATTAGACTATAGGAAGTCATAAACAAGCTCATTCAGACAATGATGACTCATGGTTTCTCAGAAAAAAAGTATGAAACAGGGCATCAGTGTGTAAGGTTAAATAAAATGCATTAGTAGTTACAAAGTAGTTTGATATTTCTAGTATTTATCTCTAAGTGTGTGTGCAACAGGTGTGATAATGTTTTAGAGAAGTAAAATGTTACTATTTTAATGTTCTTAAATATTTTGGAAGTTCTGTATCAATTTTTGTAATAAAGTTAGGCCTTAAGTAGTTATATGTATGGCATTATTTTTTTTTTTTAGCTAGTGTATATTCCTTTATGATGCTTTGCAGAACCAACAAGACTTCTGTTGTATAGTCTAAGCCACTCTACTCTAAGCTTCATTAGCATAGTGCTGTGCTTAAATTAATAGGACTTGCTGAGATCATAAAACTGGGGCTATATTTTGACTTTATGGGGTTCGGCTTATATCCTTGCAACTGAGTGATAGGATTCAACAGTTAAATAGCAGCAGGCATTTAAGTCTACTTAGGGCATTGTTTCTCCTCCTCTTACTTTTTCACTCATGGAAACCTAGCCTTAGAAGAATAGCAAGTTATACTCAAAGGATTGAAAAGATGCCTCTTGTAGAATTCAGTTACTGAGTGGTGTGGGGGAGTAATGTCACTGACTTGTCAACAGCACTGTAGCTTGTTAGTGATTTTTAATATGTGTAATAATTACCCTTGTTTGACAATATGGAGAGGAATATGTGTGTGAATACATAGTTTGTTGGAATTTAGTAAGATTAATTTCTTACTGTAAAACTGAAGTTGAGCATCAGATGTGATGTGAAAGACATAACTGATCTCATTACGTGCAGCAATATTTTGGCTTACTTGTAGTGGCTAGTCATTGGTATAATTTTAGATCAGATACATCATTATCTCCTCTAATGAACAGTTAAAGCAGAATTTTAATTAATGTTTTGAAATTGTAGCTCCAAAATGGAACAACTGCTCCTGAATAGTATTTGTCACAGCTTGAAATTGAACAAATTTAGGTTGGCTTTTCAATTACAGTGCTTTATTGGCTTCATTTATGAATTGTGCAAAAAAACTTCACCAGCTTTATTTAACTTCGCAATTTCTTAATTATTTACATTTTTGTTTGTTGTTTGTGGTTTTTTTTCCCCCAATGTACAGTACTTTATAGGGCATATAGATCATAATATGCACACTTTATCTGAAAAGTTTGGTAGAATAGTGCCCTATTACAATATGGAACAAAGCTTTGTCTCAGTTTAAAGAGAGCACCTAGGGTAGACGGTCTTACTAGTGCATGGATGGAATAAGAACATATTTACAAATAATTAAAAAAAATTATTCTCTTTAATTGGCAGTCAGATTCAGGTCACACAAACGCCTAATCTTCAGGAGCTTTACAGTTTTTCAGTTACAATGTAATTGCTATGAAATGCAGGATTTTATCTTACTATAAAGGATCAATAGTGCCATCTACTGACAGTTTGTTAATGAGATTGTTCCTATTTGCAATGTTAGCAGAAACTTCTGTAATTTAGAAGAAAATCTTCTATACCATCAGATATATCGGGCAGGATTTGAGATAAACTTTTACCTTCAATTTGGAAAAACTTGCTGCACTGGCTTGGCCATTTGAGAAGATTTGTTGGAAATCTTTGATTTTGTCCAGCACATGTTCCATTATGTACCTTTGCAAGAAGTTTCATATTTGAGAGTAGTCTTTAAAATTGGTGGGAGCTAGATATGGTTCAGTTATTCTTAAAACTTTGGTTGAATGTTTAATTTAGAATTATGAAGACCGCTGTATTTTATAGAGACTTCTTTAAAATGTGGCTCCTAACGTTTTTACAGAGATCTTTCACCTTGGCTCTGCTGCAGAACATCTAGAGTTCTTTTCTCTGAGATTTGGAGTATTTTTGCAAAGGATCTATGAAGCAAAAGTCAAATTGTGAAGGTCTGGGATAAAGTTAGAGAATTCGAGGATATAGGTGTAGGTTGTTCATGTGATATTCCTGGAGTGAGGACATTTTGATAGGCAACTTGGGTAGAGAATAAGATTTGGAAGGTTCATGCATACGTGCATGGAAATAGTATGACAAAGACCAACTTTTTTTAAAAAGTGATGGTGAAGGAGAGATTAGGGGTTCAAAGCTTAGGGGATGGGAAGGAGTGTGGCATGTTTGTATAGGTGGACTGAGCAGGAATTCAAACTAAGCCTCCAGTCAATGAGAAAGAGAAAGATCAGTAAGAAAATATATGTCACAAGGGAAACTAGCACTCTTAATAAGATCTCTATCATAAGCAAAGACAGAGCAGGAGAGAAGTTGAAGTGGAAATTGGAGATAGCAAATAAGCAGGAGTCCCAAATATGAGGTATATTGTAGTGCAGCTGGCTAGCTAGGACAGTGCTATAGCTGAAAAAATAGTTAAAATAGTCTGTTAAATAGTTGAACCTATGGGTTTTTGAAAGGTTCTCTTAGTAGCTGACACATGAAAAAACCACATTCTTGGAGAACATACTAAACTCTCATCTGTAAGTTATTTGATAATTGTGAATAATTGTAAAAAGGTTATCTCAAAACTGTTCTTGAAAAACTAGAAATAACTGTATGATGCAGTAATTATCACAGCAGTTTTATTTGGATAAATTGTGTTGGTATGGTTATTCTAAATGGGAATAGAAGTGGTTTGAGTTGATAAAAGCATTGTATGCTAATTTGTTACACACTTGCATTCTTTTTCAGGGCAAAATATCATAAATTAAAATATGGCACAGAATTGAACCAAGGTGACTTGAAAATGCCAACTTTTGAATCAGGTAACTTTTTCACAATAGCCTGTTTTAGTGTAGTTTGTTTATACACTGGTCTAGATTTCCTCAGTGCAATTTATTGAAGCTTTCCATTCCCACCCCCCCCACCCCCCTGCCTTAGGTGTGTTATAGAGAAGATGTCTAGGAAAGGTTTGGTATTGGGAAAATATTGTTTAATCTGAAAATCAAAATTAATTGATCTTTTTGCAAGAGCTCTGAATGTCAAAGGAAGCTTTAAATAAGGTTACACAGTTCCTTATTTAGCTGCTGCTTCTCATTATTTCTTACAATACCCCCCATCTTGAAGGATTTAGTATCTTTTTGCCATTGTGCCGTCTATCCAGAAGGAAAATGTAAGTGCAGAATAAACAGAAGAAATACTGATGGTTTTTTGATGTTTTTATAGGATGCTAGTTTTTAAAGAATGAGGAAAAAAAATTACTGCATTGGCCTGGAAAAAATGTTGTTGAGCTTCTGTTTTTATCCTAAATCAAGGAAGAAAGCCCTAAGAGAAAAATCCTTATTGGTACTCTGCAGTGCATCTGATTTTGCAATGTAGATATAAAGTTGATCATAACAGTTTTGCTCTTCACAATATTGCAGATAGAGGAAAGCATTTTTCGGAACAACATTGGACTATTTAATAAGCAGAATTACATGTGGCTTCTCTTGAAATGTAGGTCTTTGGGAAGTCACACAATGTTGGCCTGTACTTGTGTAATGTACCTTAAAATTGTGGTCTACATATTTTTATCCCACTCCCCCCCCTTTTTTTTTTGTGTTGTTTGTTTTCTTTTGCTTTAGAAATGCCACATTTTGGGTACTTTTATACCTGGTTGAAACTAGAGATCATGATTCATATTTCTTGCTTGATGGGATTTTTTGTATGTGTTTAAAAGCAATATAAGTTAGGTGTTAAAATCCTTAAACTGTTAGTTTGTACCGTATTTTATAGTCTCTGCCATAGTAAAAGTGCAATGGGTCTGGATTTTAAGTGTTGATAGTAAACCCATGGAATTTGTGTTAAATTTGACATATTTGTTTTCTCCAAATGCTGAAACATGCCACTGCTTCTCTTGACTGTATTTTCCATGTTGCTTTCTAAGCACCTCTGTTTTGTGAAAGATATATAGCCTGTTTTCTTAGCAGTAACGCTTATCAGGGCAACGTTTTGGTTTGTACAAATTAAATGTTTTTCTAGTTCCTTTTCTGCGTGTAAGGGGTCAGGATTGTTCAACTGATTCAGTTCTGTGAAATTATTTGCTTGATGCTTCAGCAAAGCATTAGGAAAAAATATTTTTTTAAATAAAAAACATTGCATAAGACTGTATCTAATTTAAAGGGGGTTTTTAAGATTTGTTTTCAGTTTCGTTGGTGTCTTGTAAAAAGTAAATTGATCTTTAGTAAAATTATCAAAAGGAAAAAAACCTAACCAAAAAAACCCAAACCTGAACAAAAACCCTACTGAACTATGACACTGTATCTTTCAGAAGAAACCAAAGATACGGAGGTTCCTGCAGTACCTCAGAATAGCCAATTGACCTGGAAGCAAGGCAGACAGTTACTGAGACAGTAAGTAACATTGTTGAATATTGGTGTACTCGAACTTTTCCCTGAAGTATGAGGAGCTGTATATATGCTTACTCTATGAAACAGAGTAACTGAGGTGGACAAATAGTGGTTTATTTTTCAGGACTTTGTAGTCTTGAGCTTTAAGCAGTATAGAGTAAGGTCTTCCATATGAGATGGATAGTGATGAAACTTGTTTTTTTTTCCATAAATGATATAATAGTGGCATTGATTTTTAACAATCAATATTAACTTACTTCCTTTTCCCTCAAATATGCTTTCTTCTTTCTTTCTTCTCTTAATGCATCTAGGTATCTTCAGGAAGTAGGTTATACAGATACAATATTGGATGTACGTTCCCAGCGGGTAAGGTCTTTGCTTGGGCTCTCCAATTCGGAACCGAATGGTTCAGTAGAGACAAAGAACTTAGAACAGATCCTCAATGGGGGTGAATCTCCTTCATCAAAACAAAAGGGACAGGAAATCAAAAGGTAAGTGAAGAGATAAGAAATGCATAAAGTTTGTTTCACTTAGTCATTGATATGTATTGGTTAGTTCACATTGAACTTTCAAATCTAGAGTCTCTGAACACTTGTAAGTGTAGTTGACCTAACTGAAATTGGTTATACATTGGAACAGATGTGTCTGTATTACATATGTATATATGTATATTATGCATATATAGAGGAAAATACATAGTTTATTGAAGTTGAATTTATGTCCTATAACAACTTCAGTGTTGTTACTTTAAGGAAAGATTCTGTTGAGTGGTGCTTTTATAATAAGGAATTAGGCAGCTGTAGAAACTTCTTCATACAACCATTTCTTGTTATTTTGCTAGTTTTAAAGCTAATTTTTCCAAGCTGTTATGCAGCAATTACATTTAATCTGATTTATCTTCTAAAATCTCTTCAGCAAGTAAAAAGGATTCTCTGTTAATGTTTTTATTTATGTAGGAATTCTGGTGATGTTCTTGAAACATTTAACTTCTTAGAAAATGCAGATGATAGTGATGAAGAAGAGGAGAGTGACATGATAGAAGATATTGCAGAAGGAAAAGACAAGCACCGGATAAATAAGAAACACAAAGTAAAAGATTTTTTAAATTTTTTTATATAGATCTGAAATCCCCTTTAAAAAGGGAAATTTGTTTTTCCAGATGATTTTCCAGATGTCATGTTAAAATGCTTGTTGTTATACTTTTGTTATCAGAATGGTTTGTAAGCAGATGCATTATGGGTAAATTTGGTGGTTTAGTTAATATATTACCTTTAAAACTTAAAAACAACCAATGAACCTGTTTGCAAATGTAAATTAATTGCTGAAAGAGATAACTGATTTGGCCATCTCAGCTTCTCTGCATACTTTTGAGTCCCTTTATGAGGCAAATTTAGCACAATGCAATGTGCATAAGGTAGGAACAATTCATTAGAAGAAACTAAATTATGTAATGGGGGAAAAAAATCAGTTCCATACTGAAACATGTTACATTCTTCCTTTTATGCAACTTTTTACTAAATATGTTAAGAGCCTACCAGAGACTTGTCTCCAGTAACCTTCTGTTTAAGATTCAATTAAGTTTTGTTCTTTTATTTTCCTCTTCAGTTTTCCACTGTGTGAGCAGCTTTCTAGGTAGGATAGACTGTATTACCTGTCCCTTTTTAGTTCTTTTTCTCTGGTACTAGAAGAGTCTCCTCCCTATCACTGGGGTTTCTGTATGTAAAGAGGTTGATTAATGAACATTATACTGACAGTTTTATTACTTTTTGCTCAGTAGAGTAGTCTGTAGTGTGATGACCCTTCTGGCTGCACTGAATTTTCTTAAATAACTAGCAGCATTAGCTCAGCTTGATGCAAGTCTTAATCTCCCCTTTACTTGTCAGGAAGGGTTTTCCACTATACCTTTGGTATTAACTTGTACTTCTGGTAAATAGATTAATCAAGCAATCAGTAGAATGTTTTTTGGTCTAAGGCAGTAGACAGTCTGATAAATTATCTTATAAGTAGATCTCCAAGCACCTATGAAGACATTACACTCATTTCTTGAGTCTTGACAAAAATTGTTTTTTATAGAAAGTAGAAGGATCATTTATAGTTGTCTCTGTAAAAATTGTCTCTTTCTGCAAAAGTGGAAGAATACTGTGCAAGTCACAGAAACATAATGCCTTGCAGAAATTTTCTTCACCTGCAGAATGAAAGAAAACTTTTCACTGATATCTTGGTAGAGGGGGGTATTTTTGTTTAAGATGAAGGTGTGGTAGAACTAGTAAAAAGACACTTTTCTGAAAACACCATATTTTCCAAGCTTATGCTTAGTACTGAAATAGAACTGGAAAACAAAAAGGAAAAGAGGCTTCTGGACCAGTAGAAAACACAGTTTTTTTGTAAAGCTTCTCTGCAGAGCTATTGATGTTGCAAGAAAATCAACAGAATTTTCCAATTGTTATGTTTTAAATAAAAAATGAAGACTGGGATGTATGGGATTGTTTTTGTTGCTAAACTTAGTGTCAGTATTTTTTTCATTTCCTAATGATCACTAGACTGCACTGCGTGCTCTTTTTTTTATAAGCAGCTCTAGATCTGATAATATTTAGGTGTCTTTTTCTGCATTTCATGTTGAAAAATGTTTTCCCCTGTAACCAAGGACTCAAAGTAATCTGTATCACTTCTAACCTAAATATTTGAGTAAAGAATCTGTTCATGATTCAAATGCAGAAAAATTTTTTATCTGCTTGCAGATTGGTAATGAAGGTTTAGCTGCTGACCTTACAGATGACCCTGATACTGAAGAAGCTTTGAAAGAATTTGATTTTTTAGTGACAGCTGAAGATGGTGAGGGAGCTGGAGAAGCTCGAAGTTCAGGAGATGGAACAGAGTGGGGTAAGATGCTTAAAAAAGCATTTAGAAATAAAGGAATACTTGTTCACGATAGTACATAAGATTGCAATATCTACTAAGATGGTGTGGATGTGTGGATGATTGTGATGATCAAATGCTGATGCTTAGATAATAGTGTATTGGATGCTGAAACTTTCATATATATATGCTGTTGTAGTTGCCACAAATACAATTATAGTTGCATTTGTTTCAAGTTTTGGTTTTGATTACAAAAAACTAAGAGGATAATATTTTCTTTCTTGAATAAGAAAGGCTAGGTTTCTGAATGTTTTTATACCTGACTTAAATTTGTTTTCACAACTAGATTTACTCTTTTTTCCCCCTCCTATTTGTTTATGATCAGGAGCTTTAAACTTTTTGTGATCAAGTTAAATGAATTTCTTTGGTGTACTTGTAAAAATGGCAATTAGTATATTTAGTTTTTCTGGCTGAGTGTTTTAGGTGTTATTGCTCATGTGGCTTGCATTAGTAGAATGAAACAAATACTTTTGTACTGGCCCAATTATTTAATGATTTATTTTAAATTTAGAGTAGATAATAAAGTTAAGTAGCTTACTAATTTGATATGAAACAAAATATGCTAAGTCAGAAACTCCTGGAGCCTACATGTTTCAAAATAAGAAATTGAAACAGGGAGAGAATTTGGGTAGGAAAAAGAATAATGAACCAAGTAATTCCCATCTGCCTTGATATGGGAAATTGACCATCTTCATTTCTAAACTGTGGTGCAAGCAGTTTTGTGGTTGCATAAGCCTTTCATTGTGTGGCCAAAAGTCTGTCTTTCATTGTAAGGCCAAAAAGTGCCACTAGATCATCTTCTTCGGCCATTTTATGTCACTGAGACAATTAATTTGTCATACTTAAATAATCACCTTGGTGAGCAAAGAGAATATAAACACCTACAGAAATCAAAATACTGGCACATCTTCCAGCAAAATCTTCCAGTCTTGATTTTGAAGGTACCAAGGATTAGAAAGCATTCCTTCCTGGAAGTTAGTATCAAAGGGTTAGTCACCTTTATTTTTAAAACTCAGTCTTATTTCTAGTTGGAAGACAAAACTGGACAAACTGTTACCTTTAGTTTTGGTAAGACCTATGTATTTTTAGAAGCATTTTAGTTGCTTGGTGTTCCCCTTTGAAGGTGATATTATTTGATTAGTTTCTTTGTCATCTTTTTATTTAGCCAAACAGGGAAATCTCTTGGTATAAGATGTCTCACAGGCCCTGAAGCCAAGGTTTTGACTTTCAGTTTGCAACATCCCTTCAAATGTATAGTGATGCAGAAAGTTCTGGTTCTAGCATCAGTCTTACCACTGTTGTATATAGAAGGAAAGACAGCTCGATGCTGTAATTCATGCAGTCAAAGATTTATCTGTTATTTCAGAGCAGACTGCTGAAATTTACTGATCTAGCTTGTCCATTGAAATTCCAAGTCATTGCTTTCTAAGACTACTTTCCAGCATGTTACATCTCTGTTGTCTTCTCAGGTAGTTACCCAGAATGGAGGGATTCTGATTTATTTGCAATGCTGACTTTACAAGTTAAATTTTTTCAAACTTGTTTTTGAGCTGTCCCACACTTAAAAATAAAATATAATTTAAAAATCTATTTTAAAAATCAAATTGATCCACCACACTTTTTAGAGAGCAGTTTGAATGTCTTTTATTACAGTTTAAGTGAACCCATAGCAAAAGTGAGGCAGAGCATTTGAAGAGTTTGCACACGCTTGTGACAGCTTTTTTGCTACAACTGGTTTAACTGCAGTAATTCCCTTCTTACCAAAACACTCATGTGTGAGGCAAGGAAGTGGGGAGGAGGAAACAAACATAAACCTATTTTCATTTTAAAAAATGTGTGTTCCAAATTTTGCTGTATGAAGAAAATATCTGTTTGTTGTGTATTTTGTACTAACTTACTATTTAAATGAGTCAGAAGACATATTTCCAACTGTAGTAGCAATGCTTTTTTCCTAGTATGTCATTAATTTCAGCATTGATTTTAGTTCTTTGCTTAAATGGACGCTTAAGGATACAGTCTATCAGGTCTTGGAGTTATGTGTCACTTTTTTAAAGATCAGGGGGTAAATTTGAAATATTTGAAGACAATGCTTCTTTATTACTTACTTATCAAAAATAACATTTCAAATATCATCCCACTTAAATGACTTATAAAATAATACATTGCCTAAAGCAATTTATTTTAGCCTGTCACATTATTTTGAATTCTGTGAAACTATTACTTGAAATCTCCAGATTCATCCACTTATTTAGTTTTGAGGGGGAACTTCATTTCAAAGAATACTTTCCATTACTTTCTAAACAATTGCATCAACCATCAACTTTAGTATTTAAGTTAAAGTTCATATTTTTCTTCATAATGTAAATAGTTGCTCTGTTCTGTTTTCTTCTCAGCTTTTTTTCTTCCTGTTTTAATTTTCCTGTCATTGACATCCTTCTATCACTTCTTACTCTTGCAAGGATTTAGGCTCTGAAAAAATGTAAATGTTTACATCTGTATTTCTTTATAATGCTTTTTATTATCTGGAAACCAAACTTCTGATGTTTAGGCTCTAAACCTATTGCCTAGTCTTGCTTTATTATTAATTTCAATACTTAATCATCAAAGTATTGTTTGTAGGTCTAACTTCAGATACACTAAAATATTTCATTGCCAGATTTGATAGTTAAATTTTTGCTATTGGAGACTTCTGCAAACCAGCTACCGACTGTGGAAGTTTGGGTTGGTTTTTTTTTCCTTCCTATAATACAGCTTTTTATGAACGCATTCTTTTTTTGTAAGTACTTCATTTAATATATTTTGAGTCTTAAATTATTTTCAAACATTGTGATTTAAAGTCACGTGACATGTTTTACTTGAATCTTCAAAATTTTGAAAGATGAGGAAATTCAAACAGTGTTAAATAAAGATGCAGCACATTAAAAAATTAATGTACATTTTTAGATTAAAAAATTTATAAATGGCTTGTGGTGATATAGTATGATCAAGAAAAAGATGCATATAGAACTTCTGTTTGCTTACACAAACAGTAATAAATACACATTGTTATGTATTATGTTACATATTACAGATGTTACATATTATGTAGTCTTTTTATTCTGCTTATGATTTCGGTGACTTAACTATGTGTTCATCACTGAATTTCTCCTCTCCATGAAACAGAAGTTCTGTTTACAGATGAACCATGACTCAGAGAATGACTGACTGTGCCCAGAATTCTGGGTGGCAGACTGTGACTGGAATTCAGAGTCTCTTGGGTCATCTTTTAAATAAAAACTTTAAAATAAAATTTAATCCTTTCTTCACTAAATGGTATTGGCTAGTGCACATCCTGAATCCTCCGCAGTGTCCTGATGTCAGTTTAATGTGGGTTATAAACACTGAAGGTAGTTTGATGAAGTCCACTGCTAGGGGGGAATTACAGAGGTCTTGCTGTTACATGGCTCTGTTCTGAAATAGCTAAGTGTATCTAGGCATACCTGAGAGAAACACTGCTGGGTTTTCCTTAAAATCTTCATTGAAATTATTTTCACAGCCTCTCTGGTTAATCAGAGTTAGTGTCTTACCTAGTTTTCTATTTACAACCTACATTTCAGTAGCCGATAGCATTGTTTTTGACTGTTTGCAGGCTTAGTTTTTCCTGTTTTCTGTTTTCTGAATGAGCGCAGTTCCTTCAAATTCTTTGTATTGCTATTTAATTCCCTGTTTGTTTTGCAATCTACAGACATTTTCTAAACTTCTGGTGTAGAGCACAGACTGGACATATTATTTCAATTTTGTCATTACCATCACTGAATTATGTGGACCACTTCTGGTTTAACACACCACACCTTGTAAAACATACCAGAATGATGGTTTTGTTGTGGCTTTTTTTGTTTTGTTTTTTTACAACAGCATTACATTGCTGTTATGTATAGTCAGTTTCTGGTTCAGTTTAATTCCTGAATCCTTCTCTGCAATGTTGCAACCTAGCTGATTATTTTCCTTTTATTAATGGTGCTTTGGATATATTTATTTTAATTTGTTCTTAACTGAATTTCTTTTCATTGGGTTTTACAGGGGTTTTTTTGTTGTTTTTCCCAATTTCCTTCCTCTTTTGGTTGGGCATATCCTCTGACTTATCTTTCTGTGCCTCTTGTATTTCACAACTAATCACTGTTCTTTGTCAATGTTTTGGCCCTGTGATCATAAAGAGTGAGGTCTTTGTTTGCAGTTGGGTAGTTGTAGCTGTAGTTTGGTGTAGGATGTCATTGTTCCGTTCCCCTCTCCACAGCTCTTTTTGGACAGCTCAGGGGACTTTGCCGTTACGCTGACTGTTTCATGCTTTCCACTCCTGCTTTTTCTATATTCTACCTCTTTGGTCAAGATTGTTTCTCTTTGTCATTGATCAGCCCTATTTGAATGATGGTAGATGCATCAACATCCTAGGATATCTTCTCATTCGTTGTCATGTTCTGTCATGAAACATATATGTAGGAATAACTCCTACTGGTTTGCATCCTATATGCATGTTTCTTTGTTTCTGCTGTGTATGGCTCCTCTTGTGCACTTTTATGACTGTAATGATTATATTCAAAAATTGCTGTTTTATGGAAACACTGATATCATAGGTATGATTGGAAGTTGGGAACTGAGAAATCTAGTTTTATTATTTTATGCCTAAAGAATTTGTAAGCATAAGCTTAACTGGCACACAAACCAAGTTTGATTGCTGCCTAGTTGGCTACTAGCAAAAGTGCTTCTGCCAACGTTACATTTACCTTGTCTTAGAAACAAGTTTATCCTTTTATTAATTCTGTGTTTCCAGAAATGTTTGGGTAGTTTAGAAAAGTGGACACTTGACTTTTCTTGGAGAATAATTAATTCTGCAATATTTGTCAAACAGAAAAAGACATGAAACTGCTGTGGAATGTTGTCTTTCTGTTAATTAAAATTTAATTGCTGAAATGCAGTGGGATGTCAATTTATTCACCTATGTGAATTACTTTATGTAAAAAGCTGTATTTATAGACTTTGTTTCTCTGGTTATATGTTGGATCAAGGTTTCTTGTGCATGTAGAATGAGTGCGAGAGGATGCATGGTGGTCTTCGTGAATAAACTGGCTCTGACTTACTCAGCTTGCATTTTCATGAGAGATATAGCATGACTACTTTTATTTGCTTATTCAACACTGGCTGAATAATTTCTTAACACTGTCTTTCTAAAGATGCAGTAATCGTTTCTGAACACCAATGAATTTTTGTGTATTTTGAAGTATCTAACATAAACAGTTACTTATGAAGCTTAATTTGTTTACTCCTTAGTAACAAATTAACGTACAATTTTCAAATATGTAACTGGTATTACACAGTGCCTTGGAAAACTGTATGAAATGAGACTTAGTATTTTGTAAACTTAAAACTGAGACTGCACCTTTAAAGTAAAGATTTATTAAGAACTTTTATTAATGCTTTTATACAGCTATGATAGTAAATCGCCAACAGCTTGCATTGCCAATTGCTGATTTTTTTTCTTTTAATAATATGCTGCATGTAGACAAAGATGACCTGTCCCCAACTGCTGAGGTTTGGGATGTAGACCAGGGACTAATAAGTAAACTGAAGGAACAGTACAAGAAGGAACGAAAGGGGAAGAAAGGGGTAAAGAGTAAGTGCAGATTCTGAATCTTGTAATGCAACGTTTTTTTGCCTATCTATATAGAAGACATTTTTTTTCTCACAAGTTCTGTTTTTGTTTTTTTCATTAAGCATCATTTTCTGTAACGGGGGCAACCAACTTTAACTTTCTTCTTGCTGAATGGGAATATGTCAAAACCTTTGACAGACGTTTCCTAGATTAGAAATGTTGAAAACACATACAAATTTAAGGTTAAATAGTTAGAGAGAGCTAAATGCTTTGAAATGTGAGTGTAAAAATAATGAACAACTTCCATTTTGAGGATATTCCTACTCTGAGAAGTTTTCTGAAAGATTTAAACTTTATCTGCTTCTTAAAATATAATACTGTAGTACTGTTGGGGGGCGTTGTTGAGGTGGTTTTGATTTGAACATGAGCTTGAGTCAAGCTATAATTGCTATTTACGGGCTTGTAATTATTTTTACAGTCTAAGGCAATAAGAATAAAAAAATGCCTGTAATGTAAATGCAAACTTTTTTGTGTCTTTATTTAGAAAATAATCTTTATTTTATGGTGCCCTTCACTTTTCTGTGCAGTTACCACATTTTGATTGACACCTCTTTACTCTTTAAGAGTTTGCAGACCAGTTGACCTATTTGAACTATGTAAGTTAAACCAAATTTCAATATTGAAGTACCTGGTAAAAATGGTTTTGTAACTTACGTCATCAACTATGCAAAGCTCTTAGTGGACAAATTGTTATGAAATCTATGTCACTCTAGAGAAGCTCCCTTGATTGCACTTTTTTTTATTTTTAAAGTATATTACAACAGTGTCTGGCAATATTTAGTAAAAAATATATTTTTCCTTGATTTGAAAAATTATGTGAATATGTACTAACTAAATTAAGTGATAATTAAAATATAACACTTCCTGCAGAATTCTGTAATTATTAAGATTTGAATTTACTTTGTAACATCTAACAAAATTAAGTTAATGCATGTTGATTGTTTTTTCAGCAATTCTGCATGACTTGCACGTACACACACTCATACAAATGTAAAATCTTTGAAGTAAAGATTTTTACCTAGTCCTTGGTTTGATTAGAACTTACAGGAATAATTGGAGTGCTGATGGGTATCCTCATTTAACATGTGAATCAGCAGTTGACACCAAATCCGCATGAAGTATTTTGTAGGGTTAGGAACTTCCTTTTAATACTAGAATGGACTTCTTTTATTTGAAATTTCCTTAATAAACTCTGCATTTTGGAAGCACAGTGGCTACAAAATAAAAGCAAATGTTTTGAATTCAGGGAAAAAATAAAGTAATTAGGGGATTTTTATATTTATCTCTCAAAAATTGTGACTTTACCACATACAGGAAGTTCTTAAAACCATACTTTTGTTCTGGTTCTAATCTTTTCACAGTCATCACACCAGTTAGTTTCTACTTTCTGGCTTGTGCAGGGTGCACAGCTGTAAACCAGAGACAAAGTAGTGTTGTTCTAGGATTATAAATGTTATGGAAAAACTCTTCTCGGGCCTCCAAATTTGTTTTAGTGCCATTATTTTGGCTTGTCTAGAAAGGATTTCTCTTTCCTGTACCTGTCGCTTCCTTGGCTGCTATGCAATCAAGAATTTCTGTCATCTTTTTGTTTTTTGAAATGTAAACCTTAAAATTTCCAGAAGAGGAGCATAATTCTCACCCATCAAAAATAACTCTTTGTCAAAAATTGGCATTTTAGTGGTCTTCATTGCCAATTAAATTGGTTGTGACCGTCATTTAAAATAAATAGTAATTATTCTATCTGAAATGTCTCATTGCAAACCTTAAGACTTTGCAATATTATTATCAAAACTTTTCCTGTCCATTTTCCTGCAGTTGCTGCAAATGGTATAACATTAAGTTTTGTACCATGAATGACATGACATGTTGGCCATCAATTATTATTTGATGTATATTGTCTTTTGCCAAGGTGTGTTCCACTATCAAAACTTAAGGAGTATTTTCTTCATCTAAAGTAATTTGGAAACCTGCTTATGTTCACATAAGAGAATTTTAGGAGACAGCTGTATGTCACAATGCTGTGAGGTCATGTAAGTCACTGTTTAGTGTTTTGGGTTTTAAGTTTAAATTCTCCTTTGGGAAACCCTAAGCTCACATAGTCAGTCTCACAGGGTGGTTTGTGGGTTTCTGCACTTGAGTCATGTTCATGATAGTAGTTTCTGATTAAAAAATTGGCCCCTAAATCACTGAGCTAATTGAATGAGAACTCCACACACAGTAAAGGTATGTGTTTAAGGCTGGGCAGGTTTATTTAAATCTGTTTGATTCGTAGACTTTTTTCTCAGCTTTTTTAACATTCTGAGGCTGAAAATAATGTCAAAGGCCTTCTTTATTCCTGCTTCTCGTGTCTGATCGTTCATGAACTTCAGTCTGAATATTCATCTCTTATTTTGCTTGTCAGTGTATTGTCAGACTTTCATCCGAATTTATTTCAAGCAATATCAGAATTTATCAGCATGGCAGTATATCATCATAAAGATCAAATAAACATACATTGACTATCACCTCTTGCAGTGCTTTGAGAACAGCGTAATAGGGCAGATATTGTAACGGGTTCTTTTGTTGGATATGCATCTGTAATTACCATAATCTGCATTTAGACTGTTGTCTTCATAATAGGATCCTCATAGTCCTGGCCCAGGTATGGTAATTTTCATTCCAAATGTAGAGATAAATAAGTGAACAGAAGTAGGTTTGATTCTATTTTGATACTTCTGTAGTCTGCATTCATCTGTTTTCTTTTGGGTAGAACACCTTAATTGAGGTTATCTTCTGTCAGCACATATGTTTTCATAATGTAATACGGGTTCTTTTGGTTTTTTGGGGGTTTGGGTTTTTTTTGTCACGATAATCACCATGTTATGTGGAAATACTACTTCCTTACGAAAGGATCTTTAAAACCAAAACAAAACCTAAAAACCAAAACAAACCAAAAACTACCCCACACTTAAATTGCCTTTGTAGTATCAGCTGTAAGATAACCCAAAACCTGTTTGTTGAAGAGTTCTTATATTAACAAAAAACAACCAAACAAAAGACAACACAAAAAACCCCATCATAAAGCAGCTACAACCTATTCTTGACTTCATTGTGATAAATAGATGAGTTAAGTTTGATTTCTACAGAACAAGACTTACCTTTTACAGTAATATGCTGAATTTAAGGCCAGTTTCTTGCCCAAGTTTGGTAAGATCATTTTTGGCAGGTAAATCAGGGGATGACTGGTTTTCAAATATAGTCTGTCAAATTTCAGAATGTAATAGTGGAAATGATGCATATCTCATTTCATACTATCAGGTCAGTGTAATGTGTTCTCAGCAATTTGAAAAAGAGTTTTCACATCTTAAATTGTGTACATCACTGTTAATATGAAGATATTTTTGCTGATTTTCCTTAGTTTCCTTGAAATTTCTCTCATTTTTTTATTTTCCTGGTCTTTTCCCTCAGTCTAATCATTCTATATTTATGAAACAGTATCTGTCCTGTTCACTTTGCTAGCCTTGATTTCTGGAAATACAGTGTAATAGTTGATAGGCATGAAGACAGGTTTGGATTTTACCATCTTCATTACCATCAGCTATTGATATAGAAGGATCCCTGTGTTATAGTCAGGCTTGGGCTATTACATCTTGAAGCTAATAGAAATCTGCTTATGTCTTCAGACTACAAACTTTCAGCACTGAATATTCAATTACTTTTTTCACTTGATCTCTGAAGGAGGATACACTGAGATGGGATTGTACATGTTTTGTGTTTGTTCATAACAGGTTCATGTTTACTGATTTTTTTTTTTTTTTTTTTTTGTTCCAGTCCTTTCTTGAGAATAAAACAGAGTAATCCAGTTTGTGCCTTGAACATAGCTGCTTATGCAGAGGCAGCACATTCTTATCCTTAAAAATCTTTGTAACATTTAAAATACTTCAACAACTATGTATGAAGATACACTTGTATCTTCAGAAATCTGCACAGTCTGTGGGGGTGGCACAATCTTGAATCTTGACATTTTTCAGCATGAAATATGGAGAAGTTGTTGGGAACAGCAGCTGCTCTTTTATAAACTTCAGAAAGAAATTTCTCTCTGCACTGTGTGATTGAGGGCTGTTCTGAGGTTATGCCTGAAGGACAAGAAGTGACTAAACATACTGAGAAACATTAAAAGGCAAGGCTGACAGTCCCCTAACCAGTGACATACTAAATGACTGGCTGGTTCAGGGTAGCAGAGCAGGGACTCTATTTCTAGTTACTTCAGAGTGTGCTCTGAGACAAACTTCTCGTGCCCATACATTTGGTGTGAAAGCATCTCCAAAAGATGCTTCAAGTTTGGATGTGAATAAGAGTTTATAAGCCATTTTTGGCATTTTCCATCTGTGTGTTGAACACTTCATGCATGTCGACATCGAGAAGACAAAGTTTTTTCTGGAAAGCAAAGGGTATATTAAAGTAGACAGTTTAGGGTACCCGTCATGACTTTTATCATGTCGTTTATTGATTGCAAGAATGTTTCTGCTGCTGGTCATGGTAGGTGTCTAGCTGATGGCCAACTGGAATAAGGACAAAAGCAGGCTTTGTGGTCTGTATTGTAGAGACCTGGCCATTTTAAGAATGAGTTTTGAAATGAGATCTCACCTGCTGACTGCAATTAAGTATTGTACCTTTGAAATTAAATCCTGTCAGTCTAGTGGCTATTAGAAAAAAGTGTTGGTGCAAAAGAGACATTTCTCTTTTTTATTATTTTACACTCATTTCATTAGCTGAGATCACAGGTTTCTAGAAGTCACCTCTACATGAGAGTGAAATGAAAATTAGCCACTCAAAATCTGTTCTGCTGCATAAGGGAAATGTTTGGAAGCCATTTTTATTCTCAAACAACTTCTGGGTAGCAGCATTCATAGATTTAATTGGAATATTGTGTTCCATAAGAAAAATATCAAAAGCACATACACAAAAAAGTATAGGGAATTCTATATTTGGCAAAATGAAAATGTTTTGTAAATATTAATGAGAATGAGTTATACAGCATACCTCTTGGGGTATGCATGATATACTTTCACTATAATTCTACTTCCAGAAATACTTTTTCATTATCATCCCTCTCTCCAGAGAATTCTCCATTTTCTCCAGAGAATTAAATTATTGATAGATACTTATTTTTGAACACATCAATTTTAATCATTTTTTGTCGGTGAGATCTAAAAATTGAAATTATTAGATATTATTTGAAAGAGTGTGTTTTAGTGTTTAACTGTTTAAATGAACAGTTCTGCTTTTGATAAGTCATCTGTAATTAGTGTTTACCTTTTACTTTTTTGAAAATAAAGGCTTTGTTTTAGTTTCAGTTTCCTTTTTAGTAAAAGTGGTACATGTCACCCCAGAGTATAAGAAATTGTTTCCTAATGCTTCATTTACTAAAAAATTGACATATTTGAAAATTATTTAAGTTCTAATATGCCCTTTTAAAGATAGTAAACATTTTTATTTTAACAAGTTTAAAAGCATAGTTTTTGGTGGTGGGGTGGTGGGTTTTTTGTTTTAAATGTGCCACAGTATAACTGCGTGCAGTCCCAGGAAGGACTCATTTAAAAGCTGATTATGTTTTGCATCATTGTGGATTGTTTTCTTTAAAAAGAGTCTGTCAATGAAATTTCACTTTATGATTAAAGCTTGACTTTTTGACGTGCAATCTGTAAGGTGGAAGCAGGATTGAATTTATTAATTAAAAAAAAAATTATACTATTCTCGTTTGCTAGTGTCTACATCATGAATTTAATGCACATAATTCAGTATGCTTTGTTTCTAGAGGCATGCTTGTATAATAAGGGTAATATACATCTGCAGTTTCATACAGTGGTGGAAGCATTGTTGCTCTTGTGTTTAATAAACACTTTATACAATTTAAATACCATTCAAAAGCAGGGAAAGTTAATTGTTCGTTGCACCCCCATTATGAGTTGTCTGTACTTTTTCCCTCATCTTTAACCTTATTTTTTATTTGCACTGTTTTTCAGTGTTAAATTGTTTAGTATAGTTAAAGTTGTGTAATATTATTAGCAAATGTTTAATTCATATGTATTTTGTATAATAGTTAATGTTCTTTCAATATTTGGTTTGACTTCCCATTAGGGCCGTAAGATTATTTTTTCTCTCCTACAGGAAATTGTAGAATAGATCTACAGAACACAAAGGATTTATTCTATGATTGAGTGAATTAAAACTGTTTGCATGTAGTTTTCAGATTTGATGTATTAACTCCTTTTGATTTCCAAAAGATCAATTTTATTAATATACAGAGACAAAAGAAAAACATTGTATTTATTTTAAGGAGGTCCCGTCAGTAATTATTCTTGTTTAATTAGTTTATTGGATTTTTAGACTTCAGTCAAGTCAAGCGGTAGCAATCAAATGAATCTTTGCTGCTGACGTTAATTTACAGGAGTCAACAGGACAAAACTTCACGACATGATAGCTGATCTGGGCGATGATGAGATACCCCACATCCCTTCAGGAATCATTAATCAATCTAGGTCACCCTCTTCTAGAATGACTGATCATGAAGGTGCAAGAGCAGAGGAAGGTACAAAACATTCAGCTACTTATTGTATTTCAGGAGATTTCTTACAGAAAGCACACGCTGTAATTTACTGTCCCCTCTATAAAGCTTAATGCAATTGCAGATTGCCACATTATTATTTTATTTGTAATTCTTCCCAACTGGTTTTATAAGAATATGGCTTGACTTTCTGTGGCTTATTGTAACTTACCATTATTTCCTAAGTATTTTAAAACAACTTTATGTACAGCAGTGTGTTCTGATACTATTCACTATTAAATCCCTGTTTGCAGACTCCCCCTGTTAGCAAAAACCTTTTACAAATAGGGTGTTGTTGATTGAGGGGAAAAAAGGTGAGTATTAACATTTGATACACAGTTTGCATTTTAAAGTGAAATTTAAAGGGGTTTATTTAAGTTATGAGACTAATTTGTCTCTTTTCCTGAAGTTTAATGTTCTCTTTTTTAAAAATTCTCTTCCTTTATATACGCAGGTGTACAAAGACACTATTTCTTTAGAGTATTGGTTTCAATTTCAAGATTTCCTTAGGCAATGAAAGTTAGTGGCAATCTATTATCTAAATAGTCCAAAAATCTTATATTCAGCTTTAAGTTTATTTTTTTAAAGGAATGATTTTCCTTGTGTTAATTTTGATATTAGAATACAATGATGTAAATTCGGTCCTCTGCTCAGAACATATTCAGAATACTCAGCTGAATTCAGATTTGGCTCCTTTATGATGATCTTTGACCCATAAGCCCTGGCATGGTATCAGCTATACAAGAAGTGGAAAGAATTTGCATTATTACTGATCCTAATAATCTGTTGGTTCTCCTACTCTTCCTTCACCCCTGACCCCACAAATGGCTGTCACCAGGCAAGCAGAAAAATAGAAATTTTGCAGGGAGGTTTCTTTGTTGCTCTCCCAAACTATTATTTTACAAGTATTTGTCTTCCCATGTTCTCTTTTACTGCTTTCCTTTTCCTTTTTGTTTTTATTTATGACTTAAAGATGAACCACTATCAAATCTACCTGTGGAGTGCAATTGAAAAACCTACTGGTGAAGTTCCACTTGTTAAAACTTGTGGACATACATTTAGGTTGTACTTAGGTTTATTATTTACATGCTTTAGGTTGACTTTTAGCCTTCTTAAGGTATTAAGGGCATGTGACCCTATAGTTGCAGTTCTTGCAGTCTGTCTTAGGCTATTTTTCTTAAGCCATACATGTTGTGCAAAGGAACACAGATGTTCATTGTTAAGGACAGGCCATATAGCTCTTGTCTCTTCTAGAGACTTTAAATCTAAAATAATGTTGGACAAAACAGTCTTTCTGAAGAAATAGATGCTAAATTTGACTTTGATAAGGACTCTCTTTTATTGCCTGGTTCCTGTAGCATAAACACTGTGCTACATTTCAAATAAAGATTGTCCACACTATTTTCAAATTTCAGGATTATATTTTCATGCCATTCAATGTGTTCATATGTTTTCATCTTATCAGTGTAATTTGGACTTGATTCATTAAGAACAGTAGTATGAATATCTCTACCATTGTATCTGCTAATTGTGGTTTCTGCATAACTTTTAGACTTGAATGTTAGAGTGTAAATTCTGCTGATTTTGATCAGAAATTCCATCCTGAATACTATGTGGCTTTTTGAGTTTTTGTCTGTAGTGTATGGTGCAAAGCTGCAAGCAAACAAGGTTAATGCTGCTTTGAATTCCTTCTAGGTCTGTCTTTTGTTAACAAGACCAAATACTTCCTTATCATAAAATGCAGATTTCACTCATTTATTCAGCTGTGTTTTAAAAGCAAAGTTTTTTGCAGACAACTTTAGGCTTTCTTGGCGGGACAGACTAGCCTATACTAATGAATTTTACCAAGCCATAATGTTCTTGGGACTGTATGTAAGGTTTATCCTACACTCTGAAGTGTTACAGTTCTGAGATAGTGGGTGATAATTTTGTTTTGTATAGAGAAGATAGTGTTATTAAGTTCACTTTTTTTTCTGGAGGGGAGGAGGGGGTTCAGGAAGGAAAATATGGTTCTAATTGGCTGGGAATATATCTTCTATATCTCTAAAGGTATGGGGTTTGGTTGTGGGGTTTTTTTCCCCACTCTGAAGTGCCTGATTAAATATGATAAGAAAATTGTTATGTTGTAATTACACTTTATAGTTTTGGCCATGAGAAATTGGAGTTTCCATTTCACCATATTGCATGACTTTCAGAAAGAGAATCAACTGCATCATGATTCTCCATCCAAAGTATTGTACAGAGAATTATTATTTTCATGGTTGTTTTTCTTTTTTAATATCTAGATATTGTGGCGGTGTCAATATATAGATTGACATAAAAATAGCAGTAACAGCTAATTGCTTGGGCATTAATTACTGCTTTTGGTGTACCATACATTAACTTTCTGGAAAACAAGATTAAGATGTCTCTTTTGTATAGTAGACAACAACAGCATATATGAACATACATATCCGATTAGAGATTAAAGTAGTTTCAGACTGTACAAACATTACTGCTTGATTTTGACTTAATTATGTATGATGTCAAGAACTTGAGGGTAAGAAGTGCTGGTTAGGATTGGCCAAGAAAATATTTAATTATTGCATTTTTTCACCTAGTTTCACCTAGAAAGAAACTTGTACTATCGCATTTTTACTTCATATTTATTGATTGCAAACTCAGGTAAACATATATATTATGCTATGAGGATAGTATTGTACTCTGCGTGTTAGAAAAATACTTAGATTTTTATTTAAAGATGAAAAGCATTCAGTAAGTAACTTATTTAACTGTCATTTGCATCTATGGATGCATTGATTTTAATATGCAGAGTTGTGGGTCTTTATTTTTAGTAGCTATAACATCATGCATCTTTCATTATGTTACTTTTCTGTCCTTTTTATAAAAACAGCTTGCAAGCATTTTTTTAAACTTCTTTGAATATGTCTTATTTTAAACAATAAAATGTGCAAATATAGTTATACAACATATTATACATGCATATTAGCAACTTTAATATTGATAAATAGGCTCCTAAGTTTCAGTTAGCATTAATTTTGAAGCTTTAGATAAAGGGATATTCACCTCTGATGCAAGTAAAGCTTGATAAATTTATAATATAGATGCTTAAGTGGTAGTGTTTTTCTGTGGCAGTGCTTCATTTTTAGTATAAAGCATATGAAAATTGATCTGTTAAGGACAGATAACATTAATTTCACAAAGAATTAGTATGACAAGTTCAGGGGTTACTTAAGACTTGTGGGCCTGTCCTAAACATCAGATAGGAGTCACAGAATCACAACAGGGATGGAAAGTGTCCTAAAGTTCAAAATCAGCATATTGCCTCCTTTCTGTAGTGATCAGCAGCTCTGTTCTATAATGACTTGGGAGGTTTATCTTGTAAACAGATACTTGTATTTGGGAGGCTGAGACCTTGTCAAGACTGTAGAGGCGAGCCAGTTCTGGAAATTCCAAATAAAAGTATTGGAGTCTCTCTGTGGGAATCAAAAGGAAAAGGAAGAGGAAAAAACCCACAAAACCAACCAAACAATGATAATAACAACAACATGCACACACACCCAAAAAAGCCCCCACCTCTCCATCTGTTTCTTTTGTAGCCTTTATTGTGGTGGTTTTTTTTTTTTCTCCCACTCTTTTTCTGTCAGAAGCGAACCAGGAAAAACTTGGTCTCTGAAGTAACCAAAGGGCTAATTGTTAATCATTTGAGGATTTCACAATTTAGGCTCACCCAGAGAATGTTTGTGATGCTATTTTGTTTCTTGCTTAATATAAAGTGTTGTCTGTATCTCCTTTTATATTCAGCTCAGACACTTTCACTAAGAAATCAATCTGTAGAAATTCTTATCTCATTTAATAAGCATGGATGACCGGGTACCCCCTTGTTGCTGCTGCTGCCTGCACCCCCAACCCCCCCCCCCCCAACCCCCCAAAACCACCAAAAAAACCAAAACAAAACCCAATAGTAAGGGAAATAGGTGGGAACATGGAAAATAATTGGGTGTTTTCTAGGAATATGGCTTTCTGAAATATGAGTGGTTTGGAATAGGGTGTAAAATTGAGAGTTTTAGTAAAATATTAATGGAAATGAAAGGATTATTCATATAAGGACATGGTAAGCTATTTTGGGCTGTTAATTTAATGTAGCATTCTGATGAGTCAAGACTTTTGTATGGATTGTAATTGTGCCTGATTAGAATACTATTTGCTCTTTTTATTCAGGTGTAGGAACAGCAGTGTTTATTCTTACATAGATAATATTCTCAGATTTTCACTTGCAGTTGTATTGCCTGTGCTAATAAGTTTTTTTAATAATACAGTTGTTTTCCAGCATTAGAACTTGTTTTAATCTTGAAGTGATTTTTTTTTTTTTTTTAAAAAATCTGCCTGGGCTGGCTCCTCTTTGCATAGCCATAGCAGTGATTACAGACATCTAGAACTTTACACCTGGTTTTAGTTACTTTTCTTCAGCTGGAGTGGAACATAACTAGGTTACCATTCAGATGGGATGATACAGAATAATAAAGATGCATGTTCAAAATAAGAATTGTTGACTTATTAGTCCTCTTGTTTGGAACTATATTTTTAAGACAAAAAACAGGATATAGATGTTTTTCAGATTTGGAAACTTTTTTTTTTCCTCCGAGTTTCAAGGTTTTTCTGAGAGCATTAGAAACAATGGGTGGCATTAAGGTGAGACCACAACTCTCTCTGCCAAATCAGTGAAATCCAAAATTCAAGCAAGTATAATTTTTCAGGATGTCAAATACAATTTAACATATTTTGCAGATGTTTGCACTTAACTGAAGTTCACACATAGCTAAAGTACTCAGGTATACCTAACAAGTGTTCCAGTTTTTGCACAGAAAGGAATACTGATATAAGTAAAAGCAGCTTCTAAAATATGCTAAGGTATTACAATGTTTAAGCCTTTATTCCTGTTCCTTACTGCTAAATTGATATTTGTGGGTAGAAGATATACAGAATTGCTGAAGAGTGTAAAGAATATGGATGAATATTTGAAACTTTATTATTCAGATGTGAATTGAGAATGAATGGTTATATGTAATTTGTATTCATTCTAAATGATGATTAACAGAAATGTAAAATTTTAATTTGGGGAGGGCACAGCTAGCAAAGATAAATATCAGTAGAGTGTATTTTAAATTAGAATGCAAAATCATGCTGAGAAAGTGAGAGGGAATTCATGAATAACAGATGTTTTAATTTTTTTAATCATCCAAAAAAAACAAAGTAGAAGATATGTTTTGCAGGAGGCCTTTAGCCTGAGACACGAAAAAAATATTTATACATGTAAATAGAGATATTTGACTAGTATAAAGCACAGAGACTTATTTGCAAATGGATAGAAGGCAGATATTGTGAATGAAGTATTTAGCTGAGAATTTGGAGACCTGGGATATACATTCGATATTGCAATGTAAAGTCAGTCAAGTCCTTTGTCAGTAGTATTGAACACCTCTGTAAAGTTGAAATCAATTGACAAAGCATGATACAAGAATTGTGTATTTAATATATGTGTGTGTGTTTGCACATGTGTGCGTGTCTTCATGCTCTCTTGTTTTTTAGTTGGGGCAGTATGTAGTACATACAAGTTCAGTTTTAAACTCTGCTTTGCTTTTAAGTGATGAATAATGCATTTTTTGATCAGTTTGAATTATTACGTTGAGACTTAAAGAAACTGTTTTGTTCTTTGTAGCTGAGCCAATAACGTTTCCACCTGGAGGAGGCAAGTCATTTATTATGGGTTCTGATGATGTGTTGTTAAGTGTACTGGGCCTTGGAGACCTTGCAGACTTGACAGTAACAAATGATGCAGACTATAGTTATGATGTAAGTGCAACTTTATTTTAAAATTCTTTGTGGTTTAATTTAATCAATAATAATTGGGTCCCCTCTCCCCATCTCTGAATATTACAGATACAGAGAACAGAGGCTTCATTAGCATAAACTATTACTTGGGAGGAGGAGGGAGCACCTTGTGAATGGGCTAAGTAATTTGGGTAATCAGAATTAAGTGAGATTACTTGTTTGTTTTCTACTTAAATAATTTAATTCAGATTTTGTCTCTGGGAGAATGTGTTATGACATAAAATAACTGACATCTTAATGTGAATTTGTTTGAACAAAAATGGCAATTGTACCTTGATATGGAGTATTGAGAAGACATGGCATAAACCTCAAATATTGATATTAACTTATTTCTTTGCTCTTCCCTTTGTGTTTATGTAGTGTTAACAACATAGATTCTATATAGTAGTATATTTCAGATATAAGATTTGGGGTGTATTTTTATTATAATCCAGAGTGTTCTGACATTCCTTTGACCATATTCAGAAGGCTACTACCAATAGTGTTATATGAATTTTTCACTGGCTAGTAACATTTGATAGCTGGTTAGGGAAATGTTCAGGTAAGTCTTAGGTATTGTACTGTATTTAAAGTGTCTTGTGGTTTTAAGCTGTGGTTGTTTGGGGTTTTTTTATTGTTGTTGCTAAGGTATAGGGTCTGAAAATACTTGTGTGTGACCACACCTTTTTTAATCATGGTCATTCTTCAGTATTGATAACTGGTAGGATTATTAATTGCTGTAATGAAGTAAGAGCTAATACTTAAATTTCTTTGTTACTGAAAGGTTTTACTACTTGAATAACAAATTAAAATGTTAATTATCCATCCTTCTATTACTGCACTGAATAAAAACAAATGAAAGAGCTTTTTTTAAATTATTTGGAGTACTTTCTAAATTTGTATAATACATCATCCTGTTCACAGTAAAGATTAATTTTCAGGTTGTCTGTTTCATTTCAAATGACATAACATTTATGGGAAATCAGATAACTTAATATCAGAGTTCAGTTTCAGGTCTTTGCATCTTCACTTTCTCAGGATTTTGCCTTCTGTCTGGCTAAATATCTTGTGTAATCATGTGTAAAATGTATTTGACTTGTGGATCATGTACAATTGTTTAGAAAATTACCACTTTTAAAAAGAAGTTTCAATGAAATCTATGAACAAGTGGACTTTAAAGAAAAGCTTTTCAACCAAAAGCTTCAATTGTAAATGCTTTAAGGCAGCTTAAATTTGAAACATCCAGAACTGGATGTTCCTAACCACTACTCCCAACTAGTAGTAAATTCCCCTGGGAATTATGAAGCTGAATCGTTTGGGGATTTGTTTTACATAGTGCTGTATTTACTTGGTTAAATAATCTGTAAATGCTCCTGTCTGTATCTTTCTTGAAGAATTAAGAAAAGTTTGGTTTAATGCTAACTTGTTTGAGGAAAATACTTATTTTAAAGCAGTTTAGATTCTCAAATCAAGCTTCTGAACTTGTCAATTGATTATTTTGTTTCAGTGTTATTCCTGTTTTACTGACAGTAAATGAGGCATCAAAAAAACTAAATGGTATACTTTCAGTAGTGAGGCAGCTACAGTTGTGAGATTAGATCACAAATTGTTTTTGCAGTTGCACTGCCCTATTCCTGAGTTCAGAACTTCAGAGTATCAAGGTCTAGTGGGTCACACATGCCCTTCATTAAATTTGTAAAGGTGACATGACAACATTTGACTCTTAAGGCACATGTTTGTAACCACAGAATTTTCTGGTTATTTTTGCTTTTAAAAATCTAAAATATTTGTTAAGCACCCTTCTTTCCTCTTCTGCTGACCAAAATCCCAAGTAAGTCAATCTGTATGCTGGACAATTAATTCATGGACTAACTAGTATGGTGACCCTTAGGGTTGTTCTGTAATATTGTATTTTGCATGGCTTCATTCTTGGTTGGCTATTTTTAATGTCATGAGAATGATTATCAATCGCAATTAATAGCATAAATTCCAGTATCTGTACAACTCCAGTATTAGCTGAATACTTTGGCTCCATTATAGATCATTATTATCTGTTGTTCTCCAATTAGCTCTCCATTGAGAATTACTTATATACACAGAAGGAACAAGAAGTTCCTGGGCTGAAATGACAGTCTGGAAGAACAGTGAGAAGCAGTATCGCTATTCTTGTACTTTTTCTTATGCATTTTTTGTTGTTTTTAGCTACTGTCAGAGCCCAATACTGAGCTAGAATCATCTTAGATCAAAATAATGCAATCATTAATATATTCTGATGCCATAATGGCAAATATATGCCGTACTTCTGTCTATGCTAAAGAGATTGCAAGAGTGTCTTTGAAGTAAAAGAAGGAATTTGTGATACCTACTTCAAGAGCTGTAGTACTGTAGGGAAAGGTGGTCTGTAGAGGATGGCCTGCGAGAGACTTCCAGAAGCACGACTGGTTTTGAGGAAAATGTCGTGCTTGACTGCAACATTGCAGCTTTGCAATATGTTATTCTCTTTTGTAAAGTACAGCTTCCTCATAAAACAGTGTGTAGCTGTTTTGCTTATTCCAAAAAGGAGGAGTATTTACAGATGAGACAAGACAAACTCGTGAAGCATTACAGTGAATAATGTGATTGACAGCAGCTGATCAAACTGTTTCAGGTGAATCTGTGGTACTTGTGACAAACCTGACAATACAGTTTTTATTGTGCAAAGAGTGATGCAGAATATAACTTGGAGTTGCCTTTACTCTTGGGAAACTTAAAGCAGAGAATAGTGGTGATAAATACGCAAGTATGGAATACTGCCTGAACTAATAAGGAATTTGCAGCAGAAGACAGAACCTCATAACTTTGTTGAAGGTTTGAAGGTGTCAGTGGTCCTGTTGATGAAGATGATCTTAGTGCTTCAGTGTAGTTGGATTTTCAAAATTTTCTCATCGAGACCCTTCATTAAGAGGCTCTTTAATTACAGCTTGGTTTGGGAGGTATGTAGGGAGAGGTTATCTCATGCTTTAATATCTGGCTGATACAGGAGACAAAGATAGAAGTAAGTTTTTGCTTTCTTTACTGGATCATTCACCAAATAGAAATGAGAAGTCACTATAATTGTCACTTGGTTTCCCTGCTTCCTATCCAATCTTCCTTTTCCAGTCATCTTAGAGTATCTGCTATCTCTTAAAGCATATCTCAGAAATGCAGGGTGGCTTCTGACTTTTTTGTCTGTCAGAAAAGATAGACTTGAAGGATCAAATAACACAGATGGAAATAATTCTTTTTGGATATTTTTATTTAAGAAGAGAATCTCTGTTCTGTCGTGGATCTGAAGAGACTGAAATTCAGATGCTATTAGTTCTCCATCACAGTGTTTCTTCAGGTTAAAAATTCCATGATAATTCTTAATTTCTGAAGTTGTTTCCATATAACTGTGGAGCTGCAATGTAGTAAGACTATGTCTTACCTTGTACTGTAATACAGTACTTGCAGGACATGTTAATCTCATGCCCCTGTGAGCTTAGCTGAAGACACATTCTTTTCTAGTAAATCTCCAGATAAGCAGATAATGTTAAGCTAAGTTAATATTTAAGTAAAACAACAAACTCCCCAAACACTTAATATTCTCACTTCTTGCATTTTGGTCCTAATAAGTCCATGCTCTTCAGATAACTTGTGTGAGTCATTATAGTGCATGAATAAAGTCACAAAAGGGTTCCACTAGCTTTCATGTATCATTCCTTGATGAGTGTTGTATTTTGAAAAGGAGAGGATATGTGGACAGAATGGGGATTAAGTTTTAAATCTTAAGAATTTCAACCATAGCTGAAAATTTTTCTGTATGTGAATGATATTTACCTCAGTGCCTTGTAGTTGTTTGTATGCTGAGGGAGTAATATTGTTACCAAATCAAAGGTTCCCATTTGTATGCTGTAGGATTGGCTGTGAAATGGAAAGTTCTCATTTATCAGAGCATTTAAATTTGGAAATCTCCAATCAGTCACAACATTGTCAAGAAAAAAAAAAAAACATTAAAAGACACTGACTAAAGTCACTAATTATTACTTTGTAATTCCTCTGTTTGCTGTAGGTGAGTAGTTTATTGAGATAGGGAAATACAGGTCCCCTTACTATGCTGTAAGAATTCTGTTGCCTGCAGGGGCAGGAAGAGCTTCCTTCCCTGGTGTCTTATTTCTTTACTTTTTGTTTTGTTTGTTTAGTTCAGGTGTAATATTTTTCAGTCTGGTTTGCTGGCAATTTGCAAGGCAGAATGAATAGATTGCTTGCCTGTGTTCCCATACAGATGAACAAAATGAAGGCCAAAAGGGATTTTTATTAAGTTAGATTGAGCAAGTATTATAAAGCAGGCATTTCCAATTCTGATTGCTCCTCTAATCTGTTTTGCAATTTCTTGTGGTGTATGGTTTGTATGATTTTTATTTTGCTTGAAGTTTAAGGAGATTTTGTGGTAAAGGTTTTTTAGGACATGTAAAGTGTTTTGTGTCTCCTGATCTAGATGGGTTGGTTTGGGTGTTGGTGGGTGGTTTTGGGTGGGGGAACAACTCGTCTTTGTTTTTGGTAGATGCTGCTATTCTAAGCATCTACTCTGTGGCTGTTTGTGGTCAGGGGACTAGGATCAAGGCTTCAGCTGATCCCTCTTAGTCCTGTTTAGTGAAGTACCCCAAAGTTCAGGGAAAAAGGGAGGAGCTAGTGAAGTCATATGGTTCCATAGACTGTCTTCTTGTGACTTTATCTTTTGACATTTACAATAGAACATTAAGACTCAACGGGTTAGTAGTGTCCACGCCTTCTGTTTTGAGAGGCTTTTGAGATGTCACACTTTAGAATATACAGTGATATAATGATATACAGTGTCACATTTTACTAATTTTCCATTATACCTCATGCCCATTTTGTATCTTATGTTTATCCTTTGTAATCAGCAAATCCTTTTTCCAAGTCCTTGACTGTGTTTTTCTGAGGTGTATTTTTTTTCTTAGCAGTTGCAAGGATCTCAAAGATGTGCCAGTTGTTCTCTTACTCTTGCAGTAAGGATGTCAAGATTCATTGAAAACATGGATGGGGGAAATGTCAGTTTACATACATACATATATATATATAAAAAACTAGATTTCTAGGAAGGTGTACGTGGTGTCTTCTAAAAGAACCAAGATGTTTGAGTCTGTTTTAAAAAATTAAGGCTTTAAAGGTATGCTTAAGATAGGAAATGTACCTTGCTTTTTGTAACTTTGTAAATTGTGCTTTGCGTTTTAACGGATTCTTCTGAACTGCTGAGAATGAAATTACCATTGCAACAGCCATTTTAACAGAAAAGATTTAATGAATTCTTCTCCTTTTTTTTTAAAAAAAAAAATAAAGACCACTGTATTCAGTCCTGGTTTTGTTGAATGACTCTTCAAACAACTGTAGTAGAAATCAGTGTGGTGTGGATGCACATCACACCCAAAGAATCAAGGTCTTCTGTCTAATCTGGGACATAACAACATATGCTAAAATTAGCCATTGCTTTTTCAAATGTTTGGCTTTAATTTCTCTAAGCCCCAGATCACAAGTGCATGAGACAACATGAGTTAGCCAGGTGGATGAATACATTACATGAGGATTAAAATTATCGAGGGAGTCTGCTGGAAAAATAACATTTTTTTATTTTCTTTTTTTTTTTTTCCTTCTCTTACCTACTTTAGATTCAGGGAGGTGAATAAATATGCAGTTTGGGGTGAAATCTATCAAGTTCAGTGGAGAACTCCAGAATTCCACTCTGTTCCCTGAAACAAAAGATTATTCTTTTTATGTAACTTGTATATAATATGCAGTGTAGTGGTAAATAATTTAAAAAACCTCTGCAGTATTCAGTATACTTCAAAGTAGGAACATTGGAAACAAAATATTTTGTTATGAAATGTAATTATGAATTGTATTTGTTGGATGGTATTAAAAAAAATAAAATCCAGGTTACATGTCTAGTATAACAAGTTTCTGTTGGTTGATCTGAATTTGGCATAGTTTGCACTTATGCCAGAAATTTGCATTAATATAAGGGGACAGCAAATGTCTGTATGTCTGTAACTCAGAACAGTAAATTTTATTGTCTGAGCCTTTCTATTTATTTTGATTGGATACCATCAAATTTAGTTTGAGTGAGTAGTGGTAATTCAGTCCAGGATACAGATTTGGTCCAAGAATACTTATTACAGTATATGTTATGATCTGATTTTTATTTTCAGTCCTGACAGATATACTAAGATTTTATTAGCTATGGGAGATTTTAATCTCTTAACAGTGTTGCTGAAAGTATCTTGGGATACTGAGAGATTCTGGCCTACAGTTGAGAAACATGCTTTAACAATTACATGGTGAATAGATAGTGTGTAAGGCAGAGGATAGGATTAGTTTCCATTCGTTCTTAGTTTGCTAATTTTGGTCATCTAAGTAAAGTCGATTTTCTAAACTCCCTTTATAATTACTTGAGGGGAAGAGAGAAGTATTTGCATATGTATTTCTCCTTATGATGGAGGCTTAGGACAAATGGGATGTAGTCTTTTAAGGGTCTGTTCTCTGCATAATATAAGTTGTATTCAAAGTTCTAATTTAATCTCTTGCAGTCACTAAAAGAGTTTAGGGTTTTCTGGTAGGTCTTCTGAGTTACCTATAACTAATATTATAAGCAGCTGTAATTTTTAGATTTTAGCCAAACAGTCTATACGTTAAGGGTATGAATTGGATGTTTACAATATATAAATGTAAAGTTTGTATATATTGCTTCACATAGAAGCTAAGTTATTGTCTCACTAATATATTTAAAACTCATTAAAGACTTTAAAAAATATTTATATGTAATGTTATGTTTAAAATCATGACAAATGTGTATTGGAATTTGGATTACTTATTCCTGTGTACATACCTTCATGTGTAGAAGTATTCGGGAATTACATGTTTCCTGTCATTCTCAGTCAAGTTACTCATCTGAGGAAGATCACTCACTGGGAACCCGAAGCTCATTTTTATTGCGTTTAAGTGATAAATGGGCTGTTGACAGTTGTAATCTCTTCCTTGGATGCAGACAACATAAGCGATGAAAACTTTTATCTTTCTTCAAGGAAGAAGAATTAAAGTATCATTGCACAAAAGGATTAAAACCAGTTTTTGAAAATCAAGGCTTCTTGTCTGTGTATTCAGCATTGTACTCCATTCCACTCTGGGATGAAAGAAACTATTAGAATAGGAAAAGTTGCAGACTACCTTGCATGCCAGAGAGGGAGTTATGGATGCATAGAGACAGATTAATAGATAAATGTAAATTTAAGATTGAACATGTATTAGCTGAATAAAAAATAGCATGTTTTCCTAAAATATGGGGAGATATACATATTTTTAAACCCAAGATAAAATTATTCCTTTCCTTTTTTTTTTTTTTAAGCTGCCAGCTAATAAAGATGCCTTCCGAAAGACATGGAACCCTAAGTATACGCTACGCAGTCATTTTGATGGAGTGCGGGCATTAGCTTTTCATCCTGTAGAGCCTGTGCTGGTTACAGCCTCTGAGGACCATACTCTAAAACTTTGGAATCTGCAGAAAACAGTTCCTGCCAAAAAGCAAGTATATGGGTTTTTATAAAACATCAATTGTGTTTTAAATGTTTTTGAATAACTCTTAAATGTTTTCAGAGTTTTTCAGTAGAGATTTCATGTAATAACTCTTCCTTTCTCTTTCAGGAGTGCCTCTTTAGATGTAGAACCCATCTACACATTTAGGGCCCACATGTAAGTGACAATAATGCTTGATAAACGTGTTGTTGTTATCTCCTGGATTCATAAGACACTTCAGTGTAAAAGCCACGAATGTATTCTGTTTTTACATCATATAGACAAGGTCTGTTACACTCTGTAAAACAGGCAAAATAATGAGTCCCTGTCATGAACTGTACAGTCCATGATAACACAAGAAGAACAGGAAGTGGCAAATGTGGTTAGTTGCAAGGGAAAGAAGTGACTGTAGAAGATAATAATGAAATCACCTGAGTGATGCCCATGTCTTGGACTGTGGATTTTATATATAATATGTGAAGAAGATAAATAAGGTAGAATTTGTTAGTCTTACTTAGTATCTTCAGGTACAGGACTGAGAAATTAAAAGTACAGATGCAATCATCAGGTCAAAAAAACCTAACCCACTGAATGTAGATTCTATGAATGAGAAATCAGGAGATCAATCTAGGAGGGTTCTGAATCTTTCAGGGGCTTGAGCAAGAATAACAGATAACATTTAATTGCCAGGATAGGCCAAAGTATACACCCATAGGTCATGCATATTAATTCATACATATGCCCCTCAGGGCTGGGGGAACTTGGAAATTACTGAGATGTTTGTTGTAATCACAAAGTTGATTAATACCTGAGTAAAGTTCTGATAGCTACAGTCAGTTCTCTTGCAGTGTCAACCCAGGCTTCCTCCTTTCCCACCTCAAGTTTGTTTGCTTTGTGTGGCAATGGTGGTTCATTACACACCATAACAAATATTCTCATTTCTGATTGCAGTCTAGCCCAAGATGTTGGGAAAGCAGATTGCACAAACTAGTCTGAAACAAGGAAAGATCTTTGTTGTGGTAGATGGTGACAGTGAGCTAACCTGAATTAAACAATGTTAGTAACACTTGCAAGTTGAGCTGGGACTTGCAAAACTCTTAGTGATTTTTCAACTCGCATTAACTGCTCAGTTACTAATTTTGAATTTTGCTTCTTTCCAATAAGAAGGCAAGACAGAAATGTGCAGTTCATAGCCAGTCATGGTAGTTTGAGTGTACTTTGCTTATATAACTAAAGATCCAGTCTCCAAACCAGTTAGCAGGTAAGCTTCACGACAGCTCTTTGATAAGCATGGAAGTAGATAATACTTCCTGTGCTGACCTTGACCAAAAAAAAAAAAAAAAAGGAATTAGTAGTTTGTATTAGGAAATCTACACATAGTGTCATCACCCTTCTCCTCTTAAGCTGCTTACTCAATAGAACTTAATGTCTTATTTTTGTGCGTATTAGCTGAAGCATAAAACACTCTTCCCTAGGACCAGGTGACTAATTTGTCCTCATGTTTAAATACAGGTGTTCTTTTGAGTGATAGAGGGTCACTGACCAATTAAATTCTCCTTCAGATTTCTTTGTCTATATGGGCTATTATTTGGGCTGTTGTTACTGAATACCAAAAGGTAAGGTTTGGGGACATTTTGATACAGAACTAATCCTCACCCTGTGACTTCCAATGAGACTGGTAACAAAGTAATTTTACTATTTTTCCCCTCAGGCAGGCTTTGAGAAACATTCCCTTTCAGCCCAGCTTCATTCCTCACTTTGCCAAATACGTAGGTGGATTCAACCAACAGACTTTCTTTTCACCATCTTCAAATACGTAGTTCTAGTTTGCTCATCTGCACTTAAGCAACCAGTAAACTCCTTACGTCCCAAGCATGGCCCATCAAATGAGTCAGGCATCTAATTTTGGGGATATGGATTTACAATACAGTTAAACCTGTCTTAGTAGTGTGTCTAAAGTAGACCTGCTTCTTCCTTTGGGCTACAGCTTGTGTGTGTGTGTCCAATATCGCAGCAAACAGGTTGAAGAAGTTAAACCAGTAAAAGTCTAACCTTGGCCAAAAGGTACTCTTCCTAGGTTCATTTTTCTGAACGACTTTACTGGGGCATAAGTTGCTCTCAGTTCCTAAAATAGGATGAGAAAATAGTAGGGGTGTATGGGGCTACAACCACCCCTTTCAGCACAGCTAGCTATTTGATTGTCATAGACGCACTGTGTAAAAACTCACCGTTTGTAGGTGTAGTTATTGGTGCTTCTGAGAAATAAAGGGGGTATTCTCTGAATTGCTTGCATTTGGTTTTAGTTAATCTGTTACGAATATTTTAACTGAGGTTAGTATTGCTTGTTGAGACTTAAAACAGGTTTTAACAGAATTGTTTGTTGGAGTTTGAATTTTTTTTTAACTACTTAATCCGATTTTTTTTAAGTACATAGTAAAATTTTCACTTCTGTCTTGTGGGTGGTATCAATAAACTTCTTTTTCTCTGTCTCCCAATAGTGGACCTGTATTGTCACTGGCAATTAGTTCCAATGGAGAACAGTGTTTCAGCGGTGGTATTGATGCAACCATCCAGTGGTGGAACATGCCTAGCCCTAACGTGGATCCATATGATACCTATGGTAAGTACCTTTTGAAAGATGAACAACTCATGACCATTGTCTTCAATGTTAATTTTCTGCTTGATGATAATATGTTTTGTACAGCTTTTGTGAAATGTAACTACCATTTATCAACTAAATTGTGTGTATTCAAATTTCTCTGCGTGGGAAACATTATTTATTCCCACTTGCATTGGTGATGTACTTTGTATAGAACTGTAATAGGAAGACTGGCAATTTCTCAGGTTTAAACAGTAAAGAAAAAATTAATCATAGCTCTTATTTTTTTTAAGAAGCATGCTTAGTACTTTGAACTGAAATTCCAGATTTTTGAATGATTATTTCTTCTGATAAGAATTTCTCAGAAAACTAAGATTGGTGTACTCAAATTCTATGTCCCGTGTTTGATTTGCATTTCGGTTCCCACAACCAGTGTCTCTGAAATTGAAGAGCCGATAACTGCTTGGAAAACTGTGCATCACTCTCCTGCCATTGATAGTGATCAGCATTTTGTGTTTAATGTAACTCTAAGGGTGCAGTTCCATCACTTACTGAAGTTTGAATGGGACAGAGTCAAGAATTCTTCCTCTCTCCCTTGTGCTAATGTAATGAATGAGATAATACAACACCCAGGCTGCATAATCTGTGGCAGTGAGATGGGGAGGGATGGGAAGCAGTGCTATCTTGCACCAATTTAGGAAGACCACTGCACCCTGTCCCTTAAAACCAGTATAGCTCAAATGGTGCCTCTCTGCTAAAATTTTATTCAATATAGTCTAATCATTAAAAATGGACTGATCTGTTTGTGCAGGTAGGACTGTTGACATAAACTTTATGGGCCTCAGACAGAACTGTCTCTACTGCAGTGACAAAGTTATGTTTAAAAGAGAGCTCTAATAGAATGTTTTTCCTCCCTAAAGTTTGTTAGCAGGGCTTTGGTTTGCAAGAACAACTTGGTTTTAATTTTCTTCAAAACTAAATTTTAGTGATTTATCTGGCTTTATTCCTTTCCTTTTATCCTTTTTTCTCACTTCTCAAAGTCTGGTAGAGAATAGATTAAAAACCCCTGTATAAAGTATCAGGGAGAAGAAAATAAGAATGAGTTTCCCTGTTCCACAACAGAAGTAGTCTTGTTTTAATTATTAGCGTGCTTGAGAGTTTTAGAGCATGCCCCTGCGTCAGCAGAGTACGCTGAGTAAAAAAAGCATTAAGCATCAGTGTTTAAGTGGAAAGCTGATTTTTGTGCCTTGTACAGAGAAGCGTCTTTAAAGGGTGAATTTGGGTGGAAGTGCCTCAGAGAGGAGGTGGTAGCAAGCGTGTATCATTCTGGAAAAACGGACATAGTTGTTTGTGGGGGTTGGTTGGTTTGGTGTGGTGGGGTTTTTTGTTTGGTTGGTTTTTTTTTTTGCGGGGGCGGGGTGAGAAAGATGGCATGGTTGTACAAAATTACCTCCTGTGTAATATTGTAGCTGTTGCTTAAACAGGAAGGGCTGGGGAGATATCTGAAAGTTTTAGGTGGAATTTGATTCATATTGAGGTACAAGAAATACTTAATGTTTCTTTACTAAAAAAGTTTAATTTCTGAACTTTTTGTCTCTTTCCAGAGCCAAACGTTCTAGCTGGCACATTAATTGCTCACACAGATGCAGTCTGGGGTCTTGCTTACAGCGGTGTAAAGAATCACTTACTATCTTGTTCAGCAGATGGCACTATTAGATTATGGAACCCACCAGAGAAAATGCCCTGTATTTGCACTTACAATGGAGAGAAAGGTAAGCTTTTGCAGTGATTTTGACAATCTGTTAATGAGGCAGCTGATGGTGTGTCCAAGCTCATTATCTCTGTTTATCAAAACTAGGTAACAGGACCAAAGGGAAAAGACCTTTTAATGAAGTAATCCTGGTGCTGTAGCATTACTTTAAAGAAGGGAACAAACTTCTTCTTTAAAGTATGACTATAAAACAAACTAAATGTTTGACCTTGCAGGAATTTGAAGTGTTTCATTCTTTCTAAAGACATTTTCGTCTCTTTCTAGAGCATGGAATACCTACATCAGTTGACTTTATAGGTTGTGACCCTGCTCATATGGTGGCATCTTTTAATGCTGGCAGTACAGTCATCTATGATTTAGAAACATCCCAGTCAGTGGTAATGCTTTCATCACAAATAGAATCTGGTAAGTAAAGCTCTTTTGTATTATATATCCATCTTGGATGAGGTACCTTTATCTGAGTTTTATTATATGGTGAAGTAAATGACAAAGTTTTGCTCCTCTCCTGCATCATGCAATTTGGAAGTTGCTTAAATATTTAAAAGTGCTTGGAACAGACACAATGGAAAAGGTTGTGGATTAACAGGATTTGAAAGCAAAGATAGTGAAAGCAACAGTTTTTGTTCTCTAAGCTAAGTTTTCTCAAGATTTAGTTGTCTGAATTGCGTATTAAAACACAGTTTTTATTATATAGCCTTGACATGGAGGATCTTAAGTAAATAAGTGAATTAAGCAGAATATTAGTTCAGTGTAGAATTCTGCACAGCTTGTGATTAAACACTGTCTCCTGTGGAACTTTTGATATTAGAAATTCTGTTGCTACAAATAAGGTGCTACAAAGGTGTAGCTCTAAGAATTTTATGTATCTGTGAAACTCTAGACAAAAGAGCCTTCTTTTCTTGAACCTGTGAAAGCGTTCTATAAGGAAAACCTCCAGTTTCTGGTCATTCCTTTCTATGAAGTGAGACCTAAAGAATAATGCAAGGGGAGAATTTGCTTCTCCCATCCAAGTAGTCTAGTTTACTTAGTGATTATACTTACAGTATTAAATAGGTTATATAAAGACTTCAACACAGGTTACAAAACTGTAAAAGCTTTATTCTGGGTAGCTTGTGCAAAAACTGGCATTGACAGTGAGAAAGAACATCACAGATTGGAGAAACACCTTTCCTAGTTTGAAGAGAGAATCTTAAATGGAATCAACAAAAATTAAGCACAGAAATGAAGGGAACAGGCCTTAAAACGCTGGCATATCAAGATAAAGTGTTTTTTAAGGAGCATTCTAAAAACTTCTAAAGAGATTCTAAACCATGCATTCTTCCTTTAAGTTGAAATAAGACATAAATATATCTGACAGAATCCAATGTTAGGTTGACTTCAGTTATTTGGATTCTATCCTTTTTTTTTTTTCCCAAGCTAAACATTTTTTGATGTGGAGGTAGAAGAGGTGTGGGCTAAACGTGTAGATGCCACAGTTTATTTCTACTTGGTTAGTGCTGCCCTGCAGTACTTGCTTGCTTTGTTTGTCTCTCTTGAATCTTTCATGTGCATAAGCCACTTGTACAGCTTTAACCTTACAGTACCTTGGCTAGAGCCTACCTGGCTTAGCCCCATCCTGTAAAGCAAGAAGCTATTATTTATGTCTTAGATTCATTGATGCTGCTCCTAAAATGTTGCTTATAGATAATATTAGCTAATATAATAAGCTAAAATGTAGTGGTAAAATATTCTCATTTTAACTTTAACCCTTTCTTTAAGGCAGCTGAATATTTTTTTATTTTGTATTATTTTTAGGTGGACAATCAAATAATCATATTAACAAAGTAGTAAGTCATCCCACACTTCCTGTAACTATTACAGCACATGAAGATAGACACATCAAATTTTTTGACAACAAAACGGGTAAGGATAAAGAGAACGTAATTTGTATGTGTGAATATGTTTAAAGTAAATCTGGATGGACATAGAGAAGATCCATTTGTAGAAAACTTACTAGTGATGCAATTTTACACAAAAGAGAACTTCTGGTATTTGTAAGATTAAACTTCTTCAGTACCTTTTCTATGAAATAGTGGTATCTGTTGCAATTGTGACTTCAACAGTCAGAAAATACTCTCTCAAAACAGGCAGAGATAGTTGTGAGGGACGAGAAGGTCCTCTTAAGTTAGTGCTTTACTAATTTATAGAATATGTCTGCCATTTTCTTCCTGCCTTCATCATTTCCGTGCCTTTAACTCTAAGCATGTATCAGTTACGTTTTTCAACTCTCAGTAGTAAATAACACTGCTTAGTACCCCTTGGGGCAAGAAATAAACCTAAATTCATTGTAGCAAAGGAATCCTGTGTTATACTTAAGTTGCTGGTTAAGTTTATAAAACAGAAAGGATCTGGAAAAGAGAGGAACGAAGGATATAGGGAAAAACTGCATGCGCTGTCATGACAAAAAGATTGGAATAAATGTAAGAAGGAACATAAACTTCCCATTTGTTAAATTATTAATCACTTCCTGCATGTTATCCCACCAAAGTTGGAAGAAAAAAAATAATCAGCATAAAATGACTTGTAAGTAAAGCATATGTGCAACCCCCTGTTTTAAGTGTGTTTGGTTTGGTATGGGCGGAGTGGGGATGGTGTTCTTGGGGTTTTTGTTTTTAAAGGCAAAAAGCTAGACTTTTTTTTTTCCTTTTCACCTGCCATGAATGTATGTATTTGAATTGTGGTCATTAAATACATTGCAGTGATGGTCCTGAAATTAAAATGTATTACTTTAAAGAAACAAAGATGTAGAATAAGGAGAAAAATATCGCATGAACAAATAATCAGGTTAAAGACAGGAAACAGAAGGTAGAAGTAAATGGTCATTTTGTGGGGGAAAAAAAATAAATAAATTAGCAGGTCCTGGAGTGATCAGCAATAGTTCAACATAATATGAATCATCTGGATAGGGAACAGTATGTTAACAGTTTACTGATATTCATTAATTCAGGGTATTAAAGATAAAGGCTGGTGAGGAAGAACTGAAGATTTTAATAAACTTAAGAGCGGGCAAATTAAATTCTGTGTGGATAAATGTGAAACAGTGCATGTAAGGAAAAACAAACTTTATAATATAAAATAATAATCACTAGGCTGACTGTTCTTACTGGAGGTAAAACCTCAGAGTTAAGAGATTGGATGAAAATGTCAGTTCGTTGTTTAGCAGTCAGAACAAAAAAATGCATGTTAGAAGGAAGAAAGGAATAAACAATGAAAAGAATCATTGTTAATACCTTTGTATGAATTCTTGGTGTTATCCACATGCGTACTTTGTGTTACTCCAGTCTCCCTTAACTTAAAAGGGATATAGCCAAATTAAAATGTTTCAGAGAATGGTTAAAAAGTTGATCAGAGATCTTCAGTAGTTTTTAGCTTCTTCAGGAAGAATCTTAGAAACGAAATGGGCTGAGATTTGTCAGGAAGACAGCCAACTGGGCAAAGATGATATGCTTTCCTCATGTTGGTCATGGTCTTACAGGGATTTATTTGCTCTCTTTTCCAATACATGAACTAAGGTTCAGTTGATAACCCCCAACAGGTTACAACGTTCAAAACAGAAAGAGGTGGTTATTCTTATGTGCAGTTAAACATTTTGGAACTCCTTCCAAAAAGCATTGTGACATGCTAAAAGATGATGTAAGAGTCCAGGAATGGAGGTCACTGAAAAGAAATGCATTAAGAGTAGTTAAATGCAGAGATAACATCTCTGGTTGGTGACATAACTGAACAGTTAATTATTAGAAGCTGGAGAGTATTCTGGGCAAGTATCACTTATAGTTGCCTTGGTATTATTTTCTTCCCTGGTTTATCATCAATACCCTCCTAGCAACGACAGAGATAGATGGATCTTTAGTATGACTCAGTAAGTCCCTTTCTAAAAAGCTTTGTCAAGACTTTGTCCTACTGGGGTAGGTATTAGGACATTTAAGAGACTAAAAATTGAGGTTCTCACCCAGTTGTTTTAGGATTGGTCTTCATAGTCATTGCTACCGGTAAAGATGCCAGATGGATAAAAAGAGTGCTTATAATGGGAATGCCTTTTTGAGAGTTGCGTCATTTATCCATATGCTTATACAAGAGTCTGCAGTTGAAACTTAATTTCTAATATCATTCAGATATTATTGGAATCTAAACAAGCATGTTATTCTATATTGCGTTTAATGGGAATGTTATTTTTAAAAGAAACAGCACTTCACAGGAAATTCACTGTTTATTTTGCTTTTAGGTAAAATGATCCATTCTATGGTTGCTCACTTGGATGCTGTCACAAGTCTAGCTGTAGATCCTAATGGAATCTATTTAATGTCTGGAAGTAAGGGCTTTTTCTTATTCTGTATCTCTATAAATTTTACATTTATGATGCACTTAAGTGTCTGACAAATCTAACTTTGTCTTTTGTCCTTTTTTTTTCCCTAAACAGGCCATGATTGTTCCATTAGGTTATGGAATTTGGACAGCAAGACATGTGTGCAAGAAATAACCGCTCATAGGAAAAAGCTGGATGAATCAATATATGATGTAGCATTTCATCCATCAAAAGCATATATTGCCAGTGCAGGAGCTGATGCCCTTGCCAAAGTATTTGTGTGACATAGCGGAATAAACCTGCATCATAACAGCAGGTCTGTTTGGACAAAAAAGAGGGAATGCGTCACTGCCATCAATGATAAGGTTACCAATAAGACACTACATCTGATCTGCCTGGTTGAAGGCTCTTATGTGGGGCAGGTGTAAGTTGGTGAAAAGTCACCACATCTTGAACAATGTCAGGCTCATTCATTTAACTGTAATTACTGTATTTGGGGGGGTGGGGAGAAATACAAAAAAGAAAACCAGTATTTGTAGCCTTGACTGGATATGAACTGAGCGTATGTCTGTTCTTTAGGTGTCTTTAAGCAAACGTGGAGTCTGATCTTACAAAAGACTTTTATTTTGGACTCTGTGTGCTGCCTTAGGGTTAGGAATGTGGTGCTCTTGTGGGGGGAAGTGAGCTCCAAGAGTAGCTTTCTTTTCATCTCTTAGTAATCTTCTGTTTATCAGTTGAATGCCACAGATTCCCCTTTTAAACTTTTATTTTGCTTTAAAGAAAAGGAAATTTAACTTAAAATATTTTAGCATTAGTTGCACAAAATGTTTGGATAAAATTCTAGTTTTTATAAGTCTTTTTATATATTTAGCCTGTCACAACAGTGCTCAAGATTGTATTGATAATGTTTTTCTGCATTATAGAACCCTAAAACACAGAGATCTCACTGACCCGCTGCCGTGTAACCACACTCTTCCCTTCTTTTGCCTAATACAGCTCAGCTAAGTCCTTGCATAAGGATGCTAATTCATCATCATCGCATAACTGTCTTCATAAATAAAGGACTGTAAAATGTGTTCAAATGAAACACAGAGGGGTTAACACCCCCGAATGAACTCTTTAAAAAAAAAAAATTAATCTTGGCATCCTATCACTATGTGATATTTTGTACATCTTACTGTATTTACGAGTTTATTTATCAAGGATTACCCATCTTGCTAATGGCCTATTGTTATTTATTTCACTTTTTGTTGGTCTTTATATCCTTTTATGTAGTGTGTTAAAGGGCCCTGTATATCTGTTATGGCACTCTTTGAACAGTCTAAAATAGATGAGAAAAATGGGACATTTGATAATTCTAAAGTTGCAAACCAAGAAATTCTTTTTCCTCTGCTTAAGTACCTGGAGTGGAGTTGATTCCAAAAAACAATCTTGTTTCAGAACTTTTGGAGTGAAAATTATTTTTATTTGCGTTTCAAATAGAATACAAAAGTAGTTGATTCAAGATTCATAAATCTGCTGTGTTTTGACTAGTTATTCCCTGCTTTTATTTTATTTTCAGATGTGCTTCAGTTTATGGTGTAACTAAAGATTTTGTTTGTGTAATGCATGATTAATACAATAAAGTATTTTTTCTAGTCTTCCACAAAACTTTTCTGATCAGTTTGCGAGTTTTGATGAGTTTTGTAAGGTTTCTGTTTTACAAACTATGAATCAGCAAATTTTTAAGATTGTACCACATAGCAAAAGTACAGCTGTTGAAAAATAATGTATATAAAATGCATATAATAAATATTAAATGGTGTACCTGTATGTTACTGTTGGCTACATTATTTTGTGTTGCACAGTTTGAAAGTGTCATTCTACAAATTACTAAATGAGGTCTAAATTTTAGTAAAATGACCATTTGTTTATTATGCTTATAAGCTGCTTTGCTTTTGGAAAATTGTAATAGTTGTCTGGACATCAACCAACTGTTCAATTTCAAGCAGGAGTACCCACATATAAGAACATGTTTCCACAATATTTTTAAAGATTTTTACAAAACAAATTGAAAATTGCTAGTGTATTCTTAGAGCCTTTATAAGATGATAATCACAATGTTTTTCACTATGTCCATATATGAAGTGATTCTCAAGTGATTTAGGAGCCAGAAGGATATGTTTTTATTTCAAACTGCCACTGAATCATTGTGCTGCATTTTAAAAAAAAATAAATTAATTTCTAAATGCTTAAAATTTGCCCATATGTCAAATGTTATCTATTAACCTTTGTCCATTTCTTTACAAGTCCTCCGAGATGATGCTCAAAAAGCTAAGCTGCAGGTCAACATTTAGCTACTCTGTGATGAGTCACTTTCCTGAAAGTGTATCAGCAGAAACAGAATGCCACAATATGAATCTTAGATTTTCATGTAAAAGTAGTATGTTTAGGTATAAATTACCTTAAGCTAGAACATGTTCCTATAAGTGGTTGTAACTGTATTGTTCCATGTAAGTTTGCGGTTTTGCAGTGAGAATGTATCTCATGCCATCTCATGTCAAGCAAATTAGATTAAAAAAAAAAAAAAGGAAACAAAGGTGCTCATGGTAGGCAGAATACTATACTGCAGTTATATTCTGAAATTTTTTTTTTTAGTAATAATATTACATTGTTTGAAATGTTACAGTAAATTATAATTATATAGAAATTGGAGAATTTTGTCCTTTATCATGAAGATTGAAGTGAGGCCTTTCAGTAACTGCTTGTAGGACACTAAGACTTTACTTTTGAAAGTAACGTTCAGCTGATTTGCACTTTTTGTTCCTTCCAGTCTAAAGCATTCAACTAATCAACAGACAAGAGAGTATTTGAATTTTATTGGAAGTGATTTCATAATTGCCTTTTCTGAAGCCAAACATTGTTTCTGGCAGCTTTTCCAGACTGCTGCATTTTAATGCTTAAAATGAAATGTGATTGTTTAATAAACATTGCCATGCATAACATTTACCTTTTTCTAATTATATTAAAATTGAAATGGTAAAACCAAAAATATTTGCTTATTTTCATTAATTGAAATCTTAATGGTCATCTTAGTTCAATAATGCATAGTGGATCCGATGCTGTAGTGAGGCTTCATTTATTGAATATTGACAACAATCTCTAATACACTCTTAGTTTATTGTGGGGTATAACATGCTAAAACCTTTATTTGGTTTCTGTTTTTTAGAACAGAAGAGCTGTAGTACTGGTGATGGGAAGATGATGATAGTGCTGAAATAAATGTTTTCATTTAGCAAAAACACCTCAACTTATGAAAGGACTGATTTAATTCTGTTGTGTAAGATCCAAAGGACTTGCACTCAGAACCTGAATGGAAAGATACCTGAATGTGTTTAATAGTACATTTACCATTTACGGTATGATTGATGTTAACAGACTTACTCCCCATCTTGCTTTTTGTTGTAGGAACAGGTTTAAGCAGATGAGTGGTTGTCTACATAAGTATCAAATACATCTGAAAAAAGGTGTAACAAGCTCTGATCAAGAACCTTCCCTAATTTAGAAATCCTAAGGAAGAATTCATGTGCCAGGAGATAGTTGGTAGGTTTTCCTAGTGGAAAAACTCCATGGGCTTGAGGATACATTGTCAGAGGCTGTCCGTTTCTCCTATTTTGTGTTAACTGATTTATTTCAAAACTGATAGCACTCTCTGTCCTAGCATACTTAATATTATGTGCTTCTCTAGCACTTCCCATCTCAAATCAGTGGAAAGCTTCTTGGTCACACAGTGCTGACTGCTATTTTTTCTAGCTACCTTATCACATAAAAGGTGTCTCAAACAATGCATCCCAGTTGAGCAACTGGTATTTTTGCAGGGAGCCTAAACACGTAGATAAGGTGGTCTACATAAATCCTGATGGGAAAATGAGTGTAACTTTTTCCTCCCAGATAAGGTATGTGGTATGACAATATGACTGACTTTACCTTTCAGTTGTGTTTGGTTTCACTACAGTGCATGTGTGTATATGTATGTATTTATGTTCTTTTTAAAGAACTTTTAAAAAAGAAATTAACAAAACCAGAAGGTTCCAGAATTGTTTTTAAATGCTACATCTGAGGTGAGCATGAATGAAGATTTAAGTTCCATGTTTAATACTTGTTCTTTTGATACTTGGAGAATACACATCCTTGAGTCCTATGCAGACTAAATGGCTTATATTAATAGATTTTTAAAAATAAATAGTTCAAGCTACAAAACATTATAAATGTCATCAAAATGAATTGCTTTTTTTCTAAATTTAACATAGAACCAAATTTTGACTGACTTGAATGGGCTGCCCAGGGAGGTGGTGGAGTCCCCATCCCTGGAGGTGTTTAGGGTCAACATAGCGCTGAGGGAAATGGTGTAGTTGGGAACTGTCAGTGCTAGGTTAACGGTTGGACTAGATGATCTTCAAGGTCCTTTCCAACCTAGGTGATTCTGTGATTCTTTTTAGTCTTCCCTCTTACCTGATTATCTTAACGGCCCCCCCATAAGAGAGGTCATTCAGACTTTCTGAAAGTGCATGTATAGCAACAAAATACTTCTATCTGTGAATATTTACTGAGTTTAGGAAAGTTAAATTATTTCTGGTGAGATCCCTAGTAATGAAAAGGAGGCAATGTAGGGTAGTCTAGGTTGTAAGCTTCTTTTTTTCAAGAATCACTGAACCTCTGACTTCAGTGCTGTAAAACTCTCTTCTGAAGACAGTAAACTGAAAGTTGTTGTGTTCTTTAACAGTAGCTGTGGTGTAATTTCTGTAGATGCACATGAAACTGATGTCAGTAAGGCCTGGGGTTTTTTTGTGATCTAGAACCTTGTTAGGAGATCTTCAATTTTCTAATTATTATTTCCCATACATTTTGCATTTGGTATTGGTAATATTTCCTCCTGGAATGTCACGCCCAGTGTTCCAGCTGATTTGGTCTGGTTTTCCTGAAGCAAAATAACTGGGGAGGCCAACCATTGGTCAACCCTTAACCATCCTAGCGCACAACAGAGTCTAGGAGCAGTGCTAGGGCATTTTATCTGGCAGTAGAAGAATTCTTGCTTTGGTTGTATGTAGTGCTATAACAACATTGTCCAGAGTAACACTAAATCTCTAGCATGCTGTTTTAACTGGAGGAGAGAGAAGAACTGATTTGTATAAGCATATGGCTCTACTTTATGTTCTGTGTTGGGAATCTAAGCTATTGATAGTTGTTAGCTATTCACCTCTAACAGCTAGCAAATAGCAACTTTAACCATTTAAAAATCTTCATATGCAAACAACATACACAGTTGTCTTCAGTTACATGGAGAATATAGTGTTCTGTTACTTAAATCTTATGAGTACTGTGAGACTTTTGATGCTCTCATTTTAAATTAATTCAAATTAATGGATTTATTACAGAATTTAAAACTTTATAAATTAAAACATCACTGCTGTGAATTTATAAATATACTTGTGAAATTGAGACTACAGGTAGGAATTTAATTGTGATCTTGTTGTGTGGGTTAAAGGCTGCCTCTTTTAAAGAGATTGTTACTGGGACCTGTATCTTTTAGCGAAGTACAGAAGTATTGATACTGCCCCATTCTTTACAAATGGCATTAAGCCTTTGAAAAGTGTGGTCTTGCAAATAAAACTAAAAATAAACAAAAGTTACGAGGCGAGATTTATAACCTCTTAAGGTGAAACACTCTATTCTACTTCAGATAGTAGTGGACACCTTAGAATAAGTATTTCACTTGGTGATCAAGGAGCATTTGCTTTTGGGGTATCTTTGACTTGGATGTATTGGAGACCTTTTAACCTGAAGGGACAATACCACCAAAAGAGAAAGATTTGCAGCTCTATCCTCAGGTTTTCTGACAATAAATAGGATCGGCTATGCGACCAATTTTTTTTAAGCAGTTTTCAGTGTAACTTGAAGAGCAGCTTTTTTGCAGCTGAACATTTTTGATAACATTATAAAGGTTTTTAATTCTATTCGGTTTTAAGCATTCATTAGTGCTAGCTGACTTGCTAACTTCCTTCTTCCATCTGCTTTTGTCTCAACTTTCAGGTTTACTTGAAAGCTCTAGAGGCTTTGAGAAACCTGTAGGAGGAAAGAGTAGCTCTTACAAATGTTAGGTCATGAATCCATGTGTGACCTACAGAAATACGTGTCCATTTTAACTATTGAGAGGATGACCTTATAAGCTGGGTGCACAGAGGCTTATGGCCCACCTGCCATGGGTGGGGCAGAGCTGATGAGGCTCACCTGGCAGTGCCACCTGGAGAAGGCGGGAATGGCTGAATCTGGGCTGGGGGTGGGGCGGAGCCACAGGAGTCCAGCAGAAAGCTGTGAGTAGGCAGGGCAGGACACATGCCCTCCCTGCCCACCTGTGGCCATTTTGGTGTTGGTGGAGGGGGGGAGCTGCTTAAGTTGTCCACTGTTGGTCACTCTCACATCCCTGAGGTGTTTCCCAAGGCTTCTCCCTTGCCTTCACCTGCAGCTTGACTTGCCATGTGACTGTTGAGGGCTATGGCTTCTTCTCTGGCTGCCAGCCTGGAGCAACCCTGGTGAGTCTGGAGGCTGGGCATGGGGAGCAACCAATTGCACCTGGGCACTCCACAGACCAAGCCTGAGAGCTGCTGTGTTTTTGCTTTTGAACGGTGTCTGGCAAGGGGACATGTTTTTCCCTCACAAAAGGACTGGCCAAGGGGGTCATAGGCTATTGGTGACTCTGGTGATTGGCCTGGTTGGGTTTTTTTAAGCCTATTTTTTCCTATTGTTCCAGGTGTATTTCCTCTCCAGCTGCTCTTTTGTACCTTGAAATGGGTGGATTTCATGTTGTTGAGTTGTTTTTTAATTAATATGTGGGGGTTTTCTTTCCAAGAGAGAGCTTTTCTGAGGAAAAAGCTTCCCATTTGATGAGAGGCATCTTGCATCTAAATTCTTATAATTCAGTGGGAATAAAGAGCTGCTGCTTCATGCTGAAGTGATGTCTTCCTTCCCTGAAATCTCAACAATGGCTGGGAGCAAAAAAAACCCAAACCCTTCAGTTCTCTTAGAAAAATATCCTATGTGCAGCACGCAGGGAGGCACAGAGGAGGGTGTGGGGCCGTTGCCGCTGCCCTGTGCATAGGCAGACTGCAGTGGCTCTGTCGGTGAGGAGCATCAGGCCTCTGGGGGAAGCAGCAGTTGGCAGCTGCTAGTGCTGATGGCAGGAGCTCGAAAGCAGAAGCTCCTTGCACAGTCCTGCAGACACTCTGTGTGCGGTGGCAGTACGTTGAAGTCTGAGTCATAGCTCCCTTTTATGTGCCTGGTGCTTTTGGTGGTCTGGACAGTAGCCAGAGGTTTTCCCTGGATTACATTACCTGGATTTTTTCTGTGCTACTTAGAAATACCATCATGTCTTAATGACAGCAAATCTTTTAAAGTGGTTTTCAATACCACCTTGTTACTAGGGTAGTTGTTACTAAAGCAGGTGCTATATTTTAGCTTCCTGAATTAGTGCTTTGACTCTTTTCCTTTAGTAACTCAGATGACTGATTCTGCCAGTCTTACTAAGTGTAGTTTTCTGTTAAGATGATTTAGCTAACAGAGGCTGGAAATACTTTCCCCAGTTTGAGTGACCAAATACCTGACAGTTTCCATGGTGCATATGCATTACATTCTGTCAGAAACTTTTTTTTTTTGGCAGATATTTGGGCTTATAGAGGCAACTGATCGTGGTCACTTTCTCTTAATTGTGTGTGTTAGTCTAGTCTGTGTTTAGACTTGAGCAAATCAGACCATTGGCAAGTAAAGTCCTTGTTGATGTATTTGCTACCAGCATGCTGTGCCAGACAGTTCTGTTTTGTTTCTAAACTGGCTCCTAGTCCTCACCAGAATTAGTTCAACAGGACAACGTTGTGTACCTTGCCTGGTTTAGAATGTTTAGATGGTAGAAAGCTGTTGTCTCCCCATCTTCCTCTTCTGAACAAGTAGTATATTATTAAAATACCCAAGGGGTAAGTGTCAGAGAATTCCAGAAACTGTGAATTTGGTTTTGATTTAAAAAAGACTATTCTAATAGTATAGTTTGTTTGATTTGAAACTTAACAAAAATTTAAAAGTAGTGCTAAGTTAATAAGTAATTTTTGTTTTCCCATCTAATTCAAACTATTTTCCTGAACCTTGCCAGTCTTTTGACTTGTTGTTGTCTCTCACTTGTATTCTTTGGCAGATAATTGTTTATCATATTTGTAATCTGATCGCATACACCAGGGCAGAAAAATAGTTCTTATCCCTTTGCTTACATTCTACCATACGCTGATTGCTGTTAAGTAGTAAAGGCCGTATCTGACCTCAGCAAAGTCTGGAAAAGTTTAGTTAGCATTTGTTAGCAAAAACAGCTATGCAGAGTTCTCATGGTGGTGTCTTAGGAACTGGTCCAGTATGAAGTTCAGCTGTAGGTTCAGTTATACCCTGAGGCTGAGGGTATATTCAAACTGAGAGTGCCTGGCTTCCAGAAAGTGCCCTCAGCATGGGGTTAGGCCTCTTGGCAGCCAGGAAGCGATGCTACCTGCTTCTTCCAGCTGCAGTAAACAAACTGGCCAAAGCAGTACTGTTTCCCTTCATTATCCTGGGATGGCTAGAGTTCAGCTGACCCTGCTAGTGTTTACAGACAACTGCTTTGGTTGTGGAATGTAATGAAAAATAGTAAGGATACAGTATTCATTTGTATGTAGGCACAGATGAATGTAAATAAATTTTAGAGTAATAAGACAATAAGTACTCTTCAGGTAATGAAAGTGGCTTATGATCAAGGATACTTCACTAACCAAACTTGATTGTTTGAAAAGAAAGGAAATTTTGATCCTAATGAGATTAAATTTAAAGTGGGCATTTGCTTCAAAGCAGAGATTAAGACCTTGGATTTAATTATAGACAGCAAATTTTCAGGACGTGTTCTTCCTTCAGCTAAAGCCAGAGGCAAAATTCCTGTTGAAGGCAAAAAGGGCAAAATAATGTGTGCTCCAGTTGCTAGACATATATAACTGGAAAGTTATTAATATTCAAATTATAAACTGTTCAGTGGAGGTTTCCATATGTTTGATGTCTATATCTGGATGACAATTGGTCATAAGCTACTCAAACACATTCTGCTTCAGCTTCTCAAGAAAACCATTTATGTTTACTGTCTCAAGTCCAAACCAAAGCCAGTCAGTAAGATTTTTTTTTTTGATTGATTTTATTAGGGGGATCTAAGCCTCCAGTTTCCAGGCAGTTTGTTTAAGATGCAAGTTGATCTTCTTTGACAATGCACTCAGGCCTTCTTGTGGCACTTGCGTGCAACAAAGAAATTTTCTGTGATTTTTGTGGCTTTGATGCTTTCTGGAGCTGGCTTACCCTTCAGCCTAATGAAAGGAAGGAAAGTGACAAAACTGATGGAGCTAGGCAGAGATATTGAGAGTTGCCCCATTAGAAATATGGCTTAAAAGCAAGGTATAAGAAGTTGTCACCACTTTTCTTCTTCAGAACAGGGGAGATAAAAATATAATATCTGTATTGCATGGGGCCATACTTGGTAGAAGAGAAGGCTTATGTGACAACACTAATATGAAATGCAAATAAAAGTAATTAAGAACATTTTTAGGAGAAACTACTGCTCTAATGGAACTATACTACTTTGTAGGTGCCCCAAAAAAGCCCCCCTTCTTCCTCCTCTCTTCCCACCTCAAAATTACTTAAGTTATTGGAAGAAATTATTGGAGAAGTATAGTTACTGGCTTTTGATGCAAACGTGTTTTGGCTGGTTATTATATAGCTCTTCTTTATTGGCATTGATTTAGAAAGGCAAAAAAACCCCCAACTTTAAAAGGGATTGTTTTCTCTTAAGAATATTAGGATGGTCTTACTTTTGGATCTTTCTTTTTCCTTGCTGGTTCAATATTAATTTTCTCAAACAGTAATAAAGATCATCTTCTGAGACCTGTTGTTCTTGCACTCTGATTGAAGATGCAATATAAAAGACTTTTGCTACCAGGTCACAGGTGTGGCAGTATGAAGACTTCTCTGCAGTTTACTGACCTTGAGTCCTGGCCTGTATACCTGCTTTTCCTACATACTGCACTTGTCAGACAAGTGTATAGCTGGAAAGAGTCACACTATCAAAATATTTATACTAGGTAATTCATGGTCAGAGAGGATCTAAATGCCTAAGTTTTGTGTGAGGTGTAAAATTTGAGGTGCCCCGGAGGCAGAATCATAGACCCCGGCCTGCAGTTCCTTCCAGGACTGAGAAAGGCATACTGCCACTGTCAGAGGAAGTTGCACACTTCTTTTAGATATAAACTAACCTATGAGTAAAGAATTCACCCAGGAAATGTAAGAAACAAATTTGGTGTCTTCCTTGGTCTTCTGGCAGTGAATGATTCCAGTGCTCAGGTGTGTCCTAACCAATGCATGGCTGTAGGTTGCAGCCCTTACTGGAAGTTAACATAGTACAAAAAGTAATTTCAATTTATTTAGGACATCAAATTAATACAACTTTGTAAATTTAGGTTGTTCTGGGAGCTCCACTGGGAAGGATGAGTTTTGGACTGTGTTAACTACTATTTAATGTAAAATTCAGAAACAGCTCTGGGAGTTGCAGTAAGTACCTCAACCACTAAACTCGGAATCTTCCACTCTTTTCTAAGTGAAGGAATCTTAATTTTTTTTTTTTTTATGTGCAGTGGTATGTTGTCAGCAGTGGGCTTGCAAATTTGAGGTCCCCTGAGCCATGCGAGTACTATTCGGGGAAATAGGACATAGTGAATCACAGAATAGTTTGCGTTGGATGGGACCTATTGAAGACCATCTAGTCCTGCCCCCTTGCCATGGTTTTCATCATACAGGTTTCCATCAGTCTCACTAGAGACCAGAATCCCCTGCAGGCCATATTCTTGACTGACAGTCCTAATACCTGCAGCAATGTTCCTAAATGGAGTTTGCACAAGTGATAGTAGCTGCAGCTCTGTTCACATTCTTTGTATGGCTTGGTCCAGCAGCATAAAACAGAACCCTTGTACTGTGGCTTTACCTGCCTTCTTACCCAAAACAGCTTCAAATCATGACTGCTACCCTCTACCATGCTGCTCTTCCTCCAAACTTACCTTCTACTTACAGCACAGTACACATCCTTTCCACCCTGGCTTTGTATCTCACCAGGTCTCAATCCTGTTATCTGTATTCCACTACTGTCTTTTCCAGATCAAAACTGTGCTCACAAAAAAGTATTTTCTGTACCCACTTCCTACCTCAGCATAAATCGGGCTGTATGAAGGGTGCAAGTAATATGGCATCACCATTCCTGTGAAATGGAAATATTTGCATCTTTAGCTCCGCAGGTTTCTGTGTACCAGAGATCCAGACCTGCTTTTTCCTTGATGAATGAATGACATGAGTAAAGCTGCTGCCTCCTTTGCAATAGCGAAAACAAAGTGGGAGAGGAAAATGTGATTTTACTAGCTGGCATGCAATTTACGTTCAAAAGATTCAACTAGCATCATACCTAGTATGAACAATAACTAAAACTTTGATATTGACTCATTCAAATTAAAACATTTGTATGAATAGTATCCTTGCTATTTTAGGATGATTTAGGATTTTTTTTTTCTTTTGCAAAATGGGATTTAAGATAATACAGTTAGGAAGCATCACATGCAACTTACTCAAGCTATACTACATGAGGTTCATCATAAACAGACTTTATATTACAGGATATTAAAGCAGCAGCAGTCCCAGTTTTCTTGCAATATATATTTCTATAAAAAGTTTATAAACTAAATGAATTAAACTTTTGCACAAAGTTGATACTGCATATGAATTTATACAGCAATAGCTGAATACTCTTATCTATAAACATGTAACAAAATTAAGGGTAACAATTAATAGAAAAATACAAGGCATCTTTGCCATTCATGTTTAGTGTAATATATAGCCAGTCATAAGTTATTAAAAAATGCACAACAAAAGCCTGATTAATACAATCCCTTCTGTGCCACTCCATAACTACTATGAATTTTACAATCAATGGAGGGTGTGAACAGAAATCCTAGATTGATAGAGAAAGTGCTGGTTTGTTCTCTACTATATATTTGCAAAAAACTTTTTTTTCCTAAAAAATACTTGAAGTATGTTATTCATACCAGGAATCTGGAATATCTCAGTGAATATTGCATCATTTTAACCTCACACATCTTTAAAGATGTTTTTACTAGCATTAGAAAGTTGTTATTATGTGAGCTACTGAATCCCACTTATGTCTCTGCCTACTCTCTTCTTTTCTGACCATGTAATCTGATATAAATCAGTTAGGTTCTGATGTTTAAGATACCTTTGGATCTGAATTTGAATGCTTTCAGTTCCCAGTGTGGGGTCTAATTTAATCTCTTTGTCTAAAACTCCTGCCTCTGTCTAGCCAATAACAACTTTGTGAAATGAATACAGTACAAGGCAGTAGACAGGAAAAAATACTGTTATCAGATACACTATGAATATCACTGTTGACTTCAGTGGTGTAGGAAGCAGTAGTATCAGCTAATGTGTTAGGATCCAGATCCTTGAAAAGAACTACTGTACTTTAAATACCTTTCAAAATCTGTGCCAAAAGAACTGAACAACACAGATCCACAAAAATCTGTGGGTAGAAGTTAAATGTCTTTTGATGTAAACTTTTCCAACCAGATGGCAGTATCGTTCACAATAGCAAAACCTCAACTAACAAAAATAGACTTTTTAGCTACAATGTCATATCTTTTCTTAAACTGCCTGGCAATAATGGATGTTGCACAACTGAAGCACTGAAAGTACTTCATGCTATCATCAGAACTCCTTGAAAAGCCAGAATTGTAAGCTACAGAAGCCTTATAGAAGATTGTACCATGTGTTTAAAATTATATTTAACTTGTAAGAAGACATCTAGCAAGTGACAGCAAAAATGTCAGAGCTGTATTGTTTCCTCTGCTGATATTTGATAGCCTTAAGTGCATGATATGCATAGCTTTAAACTTGGGGATACTATATAAGTATTGAAAACAATAGCTGTTGGCCAAATTCTGCATTCCAGTATTAAGTACAACTTGTAACAAGCTCACAAGAATCCTTGACTGACTACAGAAACAAAAAGTAGCCCTTTTTCCCTTGCATTATAATAGTACATATAAGAATAAAACATCTGTACTTTAGAGGAACCATTCAGTTTCATGATTTTTAGTTTCAAAGTAGTAATATCCAACAGCAGATTTTTCTTTATTGTTTAGAGTCCAAAAAATCTTTACAGATGGCTCTAATAAGATCAGGAACCATCTGCTCCAATCCTGTGAACTCCCTAGTGAAGAAAGTATGAGATTCTCTTGGTTCAGAAGCCATGTCTTTCAGATCATCCAGAGGTGCCCAGGCAATGCCGACAGAGAAGACAGTTATTCCTACAATAAGAAAAAGAAAGTTAAGACCATTTTGCCTATGGATATAAGAAAAGCAGCCATTTTTACATCCATTAATTAATATGTATTGGAAAAGTGTGCTTCAATACTTGCAGTCTGTCAAAGATTATTAGATTTTGCCACTAAATATCAAGAATTAGATTTGTCTCCATAAAAATCCTGAAGGAAATATGGGGTATCTTAAGAGCTAGTGTCTTAGTTGGTTTTGTAGTGACACATATGAATGTCACTGTTACTATATCAGTCTTGAAGCACAAGTAACACGGTTTAAAATTATTTTGAAAATAACTTTGTATCCTTTGTGTACGTTTAGCGCTTTTAAGAGTCAGCATCCCAATAGGCTTTTTGGCAAAACTGCTTACTTCCTTCCTAGAGGATGACAGAGAACAGGACTCATGCTGTATTGGATGGCATCACTGATTAGAGCTTTACTACTTGCCACTTTATTTTTAATCTAGCAATTTCTCTCCTGTTGAGGAAGATAAAACTGGATGTATGTTTTTCACAAAGCTGCCATGAGTGAGTCTACTCATACCTGGCTCGATAGCACTGGTTTTTTTGCATCCTAATGGAGAACAGCTTTTAAAGATACATCATTTACCTGCTTTTTGTGCAGCAGCAGCAGGTCCTCTAACATCGTCGTAAGACTGACCATCAGTCAAAACAAGGAGGAAATTTTTGTTAGGTCCATCTTTCATTGGCCCAAAGACATTTCTGGTTGTGAAAGAAATGGCATCACCAGTGGCAGTGCCACCGCTCATGTAGCGAATGTTCCGGATAGCCGAGAGGACCTTCTCTTTTGTGGTGTAGTCTGTGAAGCTGAACTCGGTACGCTGATCATACGTGAACTGCACAGCCGCAATCTTGGAACCAATGTCAGAGATCTCAAAAGCCTTTGCAACATTGCTGATGAATTCAAGCATAAGGCGGAAGTTGCTCTCTCCAACACTGCTGGAACCATCTATCAAGAAACCGATGTTGACGGAGTTGTAGCATGTCTTGCTACACAACATCTGCTCATGTGAACACAATTTTTGGACAAGAGGTTTTACGTATTTGGTAGTACCAAACCAGGTGGGCATTTGGTAAGAGAAGAAGCCATTGTTTCGACAGACAGCCTGTTTGAAAACAAAAAGTCACCAGGTGAATACTGACACAGCAACTGAATGGATAATAATCAGACACCTCTGTGATAGCTTATTTTATCCAATAATAAAGTCAACCATGCCCCCTGACCTCTGGAAGTGTCAAATAATTAAACTTTATTCACAAGAACTGTTAACACCTGGAAATGACAATTATGAGGGTTTTTTAAAATTAACTAAATCATGCTACTGAATATCCAAAGGATTGAAAGTTCTGTATTTTTGCTTATCTACTGAAAATTAGTCTCTGTGTTTTTCCTTTGAACTTGGTAAGCCTTTTATTTTTTTGATCTATAGTGTGTCATAAACACAGACACACAGTTGAGTAGAAATATAGCTGCAGGTCATTCAAAGTAAAATTTCTTTTTCCTCTAGTTTCTGGGAGATGCATGTAAATTAAAAGGTAATTGAGAAAGGGGTTAAATTTAAAATCAGTTCTCCAAGGTGATAACTAATGTGGCTAAGATCAAAATGCAGAAAGGGAGGGCAGACCTCAGTGTCATAGTTTAAACCCAGCCGGCAGCCAAACACCACACAGCCACTTGCTCACCCTCCCCCACGCAGCAGATGGGGGAAGAGAATTGAAAGGGTAAAGGTAAGGAGACTCATACATTGACATAAGAACAATTTAATAATTGAAATAATAAAATTAAAATAATAATGATGATAGTAATAATAGAATATACAAATAAGTGATGCACAATGCAATTGCTCACCACCTGATGCCCAGCCTATTCCTGGCTAGAGATCTTGGAGGAGAGAAAAATCACAAAAGAAAGAGCAAGAGCTTCCTGGCCAACCCTCATCTATATGCAGAGCATGATGTTACATGATATGGAATATTCCATTGGCCAATTTGGGTCCAGAGCTCTGACTGTGCTCCCTCCCAGCTTCTTGTACCCTTGCACACTAGCAAGACATGGGAAATTGAAAAGTCCTAGATTTCTTAGTAACAACTGAAAACATTGGTGTATTATTAACATTCTCATACCAAATCCCATACTGAATACAAAACACAGCACTAGTCTAGCTACTAAGAAGAAAAATTAGCTCTATCCCAGCTGAAAGCAGGGCATCCAGTCACCTAAGGTCATGTCTTTGCCTGCAATACCACTAGGATCAGCCAGAAACTATCCTTATGCCTAGAAGCAGCAGACCTATAGTGTTTCATTCTATTCATGTCCCGAGCTATGAAATTTCTGCTGAAATGAGACACCTAAAACCTCCCTGTGGAAAATGAGAGGTTTTCTCACTAAAGTGTAAATAAAGACCTAGTGATCAAAAGGTCACATGACAGTAGGTGATCTTTGCTTGAATTCCTACTCTAACTCATACAGAACAGGATCCAAAACTCTTCATCCAAGATGAATGTCTTGCATATGAATTTGCTAGGATATGTTTTGCTATGTTTCCTGTCCTCAGTGTATTAAAAGTAAGCAAATAATTATTCATAGAGCAGATAGGGAAAGATATGTCTCCTTGTCTGCCATTTTAGGACAGGAGATACCATATCTGCAGTTCATTGTTTTGACACATTTAACCATACCTGAGATAGGGGAATCTCCTACACTGAAAATCTTCATGTAATTACAAAATTCAGGAGCTACAACTTGGCCAAGACTCTGAACTGGGAGGACAGTGGTACCTTTGTGTAGTCCCTTTAGCAGGAAAAAAACCCCAGCGTTTCCTTAGCCCTCCTAGTGCTATTCTTTTAAATCACTTATTAGCAGGGATAATTTCATTGGCTGTTTTGAGAATATTCTTATACATATAAAAAAAATAAAAATTCTTGTGTGTGTATATATATAAATTAGTTCGTTAGAATTTTAGCATGAAATAAATTCTCTGGAATTATACCCATGACTGAAAAACAAATAATGATATTTTCTTACTTTGTCAACAAAACCAATGTCTTGTACCATTCCCAGCTCCTCTGTTGTGGGTTTTGCTACAGACACAATGAATACGTTCACTCCAAATTCTCTGGCCACTATGCCGGCTTCTTCTATGTCATCTGAGGGCCAGCCATCTAGAAACACTACAATGATCTTGGGAATTCCTTTGCGTGCACCATTTTCCAAAGAGAAGAATTTCTGAGCTGTATGCTTCAAAGCTTTCCCTAGTTTTGAACAGAAAAAGAATAGGAAGAAATAATGCATACCATAATGGTACATTTTCGTACCAGCTTCCTATACAAAATTGTGTGGGATTTCTGCTATGATTACAGGTCTAACCCAGTGTAAAAGTGAAATATTGTCCCAGGAAATTTGATAATAATGAAGCTTGAGCAACCTATAAGTGAAAAACAAATTAAGAAAACCCCCAAAACCAAGCCACCCACAAAAAAAACCCACAAATAAAGCTGAGGAAGAAATCACTGACATTTTTTTGCTCACAGGTCTAGTTTTGTACTAGGAAGTAGGTATATTAGTGCCTGCCAAATGGATTGGAAGGAAGAAAGTTGAGGAGCTACCTAAACTTAGCTTGTGAAGTACAACATATTTGGAGTTCTCAGTTTCCTTATTTGGCAAACATCTCTTCACAACCACTGACTACTTATTCCAGGTTTATTCTGACTCTTTAATTAGCCACTCAATGAGAAAGAAGTGCTAAGCCTTTTAGATACGAACTTGTCTCAAGAAATCCCTCTGTTTCTAGTGAAAAGTTAATTACTGTTTCAATGCAGGAAGTGATATTTGCATTTCTACTCTAATAAAATGTGTAATAAGCAAACCCTAACTTCTGGAAATTAAATGTAAAATGTGGCACTGTCCTAGTAGAAAAATGTTGAACCTAAGATGAGTGTGGCATTTAAAACAGTTTCTTACCTCACTTAATTACAAGAACTTCAGTATGTATGTATATATATACACACACACACGTATATATAAAAATATGTAAAGTAGTAATTTCTATTTGTGTGAAGTATGAACTCACCTGTATTAGAATTGCCTCCTCTGAACCCCAATTCCTTTATGGCAAACAAAACTTCTTTTGCAGCAGTGAAGTTTTTCAGATAGAATTCAATTTTTGGATGTTCACTGTGGAAAAAAACCCCAGTAATAAAGCATGTAGTTCACATTTCATACTGCTATGTCATTAGCAAGCTAAAACACACTTTGAATAATTTTGTTCTTAGTAATATATATTCTTCTCTATATTTTTAATTATTGAAATAGAAGTATGCTCCTAACTTAATAATTCTCACAATTCTTAGCAAGAGGAATTATTTACATGGGTGGGTAAATTAAGAACAGTCTTATTCTTAGGCTTATCAAACAGCTGAAAACATTAGGTTGAAAATATGTATATGTAAAAAAATTGAATATGCCAGATGTTAAACTAAATGCATTTGTGTAATTGAAAATTGTCAGGTTTTCTACTATTTGTATGAGAAACACCTTCTTTATAAAAAATTCCTGTGAAATGCAGTTTGAGTTTTTTAATTTGAGAAATTTTAAGGTACGCTATCTACTGACTCTGTGTAAGAAATGAAAGCTTTTAGCTATGCTAAGTTTCCAGATTTCACTTTTGATTTACAGTAGAAAACAAAAAGAAATGAAGTTACTTTTGCAATGCAAAGAGTAGAAAGATAAACACCTGCAGGTCAAAGAGCTGCTGCTCTGAATAAATGGCCTGATCCTGCATCAGTATCACTAGAATAAGCCCCTATGAGCCCCTGTGTAAGAAGAGCTGGTCTGCAGTGCTGAATTCCATGGCAGAATAACTGTTAAAATGGTACATTTTGAGATCTAAAGATTATTGTAAAGATGATGAAGAGAAGTTGAGTGTTCAAGGTGCTAAACTGACTAGTCAGTTTCTCCACCAATTATTCCTCACCTTATTGTATTTAAAGACAGGACAGCAAGAGTGGGGTTTATTTCCCCTAGCTTTTGATGTCTACACCGGACAGAAACTGGATTTTCCAGGATGGAATTCATCACATCCTAAAAGAGGCATCCAAAGTGGTTCAGATGCTTTTGTGCCATGAATGTGGTCTTTTCTTTCTAGTGACTATAAAAGCAAGCCTAGGTCATTAAGGTAGACATCTACTCCACAGTTTTCTAAAGGCAGGGGAGAGGAACAGACTGTAACAATGAAAGATGTGATAGAGAAACCCTGTGTTAATCTAGCAGGTGTTTCATCTTGGGCTAAGTGAGTTAAAGGCTACTTTGCTCTTCCTTTATTCCAGAAGCCAATAGCCAAAGTCATTAAGCCTTGGAAAACTGTTATTGCTGAGCACTAGCAAACTAAGCTGTGGCTCAAAATAAATTTCTACCAATGTGTTGGATGTTGCAGCGGCTTTTAGACTGTTTTGCTGTCTGTGAACATACACAGTAGTATGAATAGTTGGACTCCATGATCTTAAGGGACTTTTCCAACCTAAATGATTCTACAATTCTATGACTAGTCTTAAAATAAAAGTGTCCATTCATAATTCAAAAGTATTAGCTGTAGTAACCTATAGGTGGGCAAGAGCGGTTTTCTGGTTTGTACATATACATAGCCATTTGTGACAATTCTCCCTCTACAGTTTTTAAAGAGCCATCTCTCCTTTGCACAGTACTTTCTGCTGTTTCACTAAGATGAGCTATGAAACTGTTAGCAGCAGAGGGGCTGTAAAAAGTCCAGCTGCTCTCTCTATCCAAATATCAAGTATCACAGAGGCAGAAGATCATCAGATTTGTCATGTCCTCTCACATGGACATCTCAGTGTAGCATAGAGCAAACAGTGCTACAGCTGGAAAGAGTTTGCTTTCTCGTGCTATTCATCAGCCATTATTGAGTGAATACTGTTCTCCAAAATAGGGATTGGTATATTAATTGATTTCTCTTATTAATCACTCAGTCATATTTTGTGTAGATTTGTTCTTACCTGGCCTGTACAACTCCAACATGAGGCCCTTCAGTTCCAATTCCCAACATCACAGCTACTTTTCCAACAAAATTTTTCTGCAAATTAAATCTACGTTGGCCAATGTTGTAACTTCCGTCAATGAGAAATGCAATATCAGCTTTACAGTCTGCGAACATCCAAAATCAGACATACTTAATAACAATAAGTATTAGGATTTTGTTTTGCAAAAGTTAAATCTGTGGGTTCTTACCTTTATTTCCAGCCTTTTTATCAAGTGGCTTCTTAGGTCTTTTACCTTCAGTGAAGGAAACAGCACGGATCATTTAAGAACACGATGATGAATGGCCGAAAGTGAACCAGAAAAAGCTCAGACTCCAAGAATTACATTGCAGTCTAACTGTCTATTGGTTTAATTATTAAACTTGCACTACTACTGCTTTACTCCTTGAAGAATATTCTTTTTCAAATGAAACAGTTTAACCTTCCTTTCTATACCTGCCTAGCTGATTACTGAAACATAGAAAGCTGGGTGGATTGCTGTAGCTCACCATCCCAAGTGATACCATTTCTCAGTTAGCAATCCTCTTGCATAGTGCACAGTTTTAACAGTTTGGAAGCAAACCATGGCTTAAACTGTAAAGCAAATGGTCTATTCACAAGCAACATCCAAGTCCAGTATTTATATACCACTAACCTTCATAAAAACTGATCTAGCATTTTAATGCAGCACTTTCTGTGGAAAAATTCACATAACATCTACATTTCTGCTACACAAGTCCTGACAGCACTCGGCTGTTGAGTAGTTCTGTAAGAAGGAATGCATTATCTCCATCTTCTCTGTCACTTAATAGGAATGAATATCCCATGAGCTCATGAACTCTTTCCTTCCTTTATGTTATCTGTATTACTTTTCCAAATTCATTTAAGATTTTTTTAATTTACATGAGCACTGCTGAAATCAGAATCAATCTCCCCAATTACAAATTATTCCTCTTTTTGCTGATGAAAGCTATACTGCAAGAATAGATATTGTATATGTTTCCTTCTTTAAAAAGAAATGAATCATATGAAACATGTCATTTTAGCCAGGGAGTCACACACTGCAGCACATATCGCAAGAGGCTTCCCTTGTTGCAGAGATCTTGTACCTGTAGAAGGACGTGCTGTTGATACCGATCGTCCAACTGCTTCAAGCACTGTGTTCTTGGAACCTGTCACAATATTGGAAGAATAAATTTACTGTATTTTAGTGCATTTAGATGAAATTACAAGTGCTTGAAGAATAGTACAGTTCCAGTAACCTTTCTCCTTCATCTGCCATTAGCTACTATGGGAGTAAAACAGAGGCCTAGTGCAATCCAGTATTACACTCCTTGTTTTACAGGTAATGAACTTCTATGAGGTTCTGCATTTGAAACAACAGCAGCTGGTGAGAAATTACAGCATATCTAATTGATGAGAGGTTTTGAGCTGTTGTAGACATTATTTCTAGCAGATAAATTCAGGACTTCATCTGAAGAAGTGGATTTCACTTACACCCTCACCAAAAGCACCTATAATTCCAAGTTCTTAGCTATTACTTTGCAAGGGACACTACACAAGGATTACTAGTATCTTAGAGATAAATAAGCTGAATTTTAGCTGTGTAAACAATAAGAATGCATTAGAGAGATCTGTTTCCCAAACTTTGAAAGAATATACCAGAAAACACATACACTTTAATATTTTTGAAACCACAACAACCTATATAACTAGTAGGCTTCTTTATACAATTTTATGAGGGTGGTTCAACCTCACCCAAGAGGGAGGGCATGACAACTGATTTGCAATCGGGCATGGTATCTCAACTACATGGACAAAACTTCTGAAAAAAACACTATGTCACACTGTAGCTTAATGACAACATCACATCTAAAATTGACATTATTTTTATTTTTGGAAGGTTGGTGTTTGCAGGGAATGTTGCACAAGATCTTTGAAGGGCCCAACAAGTACTACTGCCTGCACAAAGGCAGGCAGGGAGAGAGAAGGGATAAAAGTCTATGGGTGGAAGTGGTGGAAGGGCAGGACTGCAATAGCAGGATCAAAGCACTGCCTTAGATCAGCTTAAACTGTCATGGAACTGCACTGTCAACTGCCTGCTATTGTGTCATTATATTCTAAATAACTATGATCCATTTTTATGTATCAGCTTCTGCTACAGACTAGCTAGTCTAGCTGGAATAGTATTTTAAGGAAACCATGGAAAAATGAAGATAAAACAATGAATTAGAAGTGAAAACTTTTGTTACTACACTTCAGATAGCAATCACATTTCTTTATGCATGCAGGATCATTGAAGAAGTTTCCTACAGTTCTGTTAATATTTCAAATATACTTTGCAAAATAATAAGTGTGATCCACCTACGAGTCACTGAGAAAGACGAAGCCCATCTAGTGAGCACCTGAGACTGGATCCCATTGGCATTTACAGCAGGGTAGTTTTCCTGTCCTGGGAGAGTCTGTACCCTTACAGCTCCTCCTGCATTGGTGATCACACCCCTGAGATACAAAAAGAGTTGTTACAAATCAGACATTTTAATCACAAGAAAATGCAATACAATTATACCATCATTAGTATATTAGATGCTAGCCTCCTGAAAAAGATGCAATATAGGCAGGCAGTTGTGTTGAGGCTAAAACAAGCTATAAATTGCTAAAAAGGCTTTTAAAAGAAACTATTCTGCAGAGCACCACATAGACAAAAAAAAAAGTCAGGAAATTCTAGAATTCTGGCAGTGTTCAGACTGACACAGAAGAGCGATGTTTCAAGGACATATCAATTCCTAAAGGAAAGAGCTCCAGCAAGACGTATTTGAGCTCATTATGCTTCATGAATATTTGTGACTGAAATAAAATTTGGTACACTTAACTATAAAATGACCAAAGTAAGAAAACTGGGAAGAAAAATTGCTGTTTACAGTAGTAATGGATATGTAGGATATCTTGTTATGCAACTATAGACTGAAGTCAGAAATAGTAGACATTATTGATAGCAGCCATCAGATTACTGATAATTATAAGAACAGAGCCTAGCATCTTATTCTTCTTACTCACCTGTAGTAAACATTAAATGTGAAATCCGAAGTGAATTAAATAAATAATAACTCAATAATAACTCAATCCATGTAAGATTCTGGATTGCTTTCATTCTAGACTTGGAAATAGTATATCAACAGTAGATGCAATTCAACTGGGTAATTTTCACTGACAAAGATGTAGAGTAACATACCAAATTGCAACTTCAGAATTTAGAATACTTAGGTAATAGTTAACAAGCCATAGCTATCTTAATTAGTTTAAGCATACTGTAATGCATCCTTAATCTACAGTTATAATATTAATTTTTTAAAAATCAGAATATCAAGAAGCTTACTGATTAAAATACCTTATAAAGCCACATTCAGTATTATAAGACTATTATACTCCTTCATGCCTTACTAGAAGGATCAGTTCAGAAACATAGAAGTGACAAGAAAACCTGTAGCAAAATCTGTGGAGGAAGTTTTCCAAACTGAGAAGAGACTCAAACCTAAAACACCCACACTCTAGACAAGTTTTCAGAGGTCATAGTCTAGTTCTTAGAGAGGGCCACTGTAATTTTTTCCTTGTTGAATTTCAATTCATGATTCAACAAACAGGTCTTGAGATTGCCTACCAGATCTGTCCTGCCATGAGACAAATGAAGGAATAGCTAGTTTGAAAATCTTGATGATGCTTATAGACTGAGGATCATATGGGTACCCAGCAGGACAATAGATTTATGCATTTAGGAAACTTCAGGGTTAAAAGCCCAGGGAAATGTTGCTGTTTTTACAGGCAGAGAAGCTGTTGTGTTTGGTTGTATTTGGATATCTTAAGTGACAATAATAGGCATCAGAAGTGGTTAGATCTCTTTTTATGTGCTACTGAAAGAACAGTTATTTTTAGAGGCCAAAATTCAATGTTGAGCTTCTCTAAGAGGGAGTAAAATTTTGATGCTTTGTAGCACTTGGGCAGGTACAGTACTGTGGGAGACAAACAACCATTTCAAGACTATTTAAACACAGCAATATGTGCCTTTGTGTTTATTTTTCTTATCTGTTTGTCTTCCTGCTTGAAAAGAGGTCCCAGTCTAATCTGATTTAAAACATTGTGAAAGTAGAATAATCAAGACCAGAGTTTAGAAAATCTTGCATATATTTCTGGTAACATGAGCTCTGGGTATCTGTGCAAATGCAGCTTCCACATAAATCTCCTTGTGGACTGCTGTTAAAATACATTCCTCATTCATGGACGTGATTTGCATTTCTAAATTGAACTGTAGTTTTATATATTTAATTCTTGTAGCTTGGAAAATATTCAAAATATACAGATATTTTCTCATCTAGGAATACTGTATACAGTATATAGACAGAGGAGCTTTAGTAAAGTTACCCTGAATGAGTTTAAAATCAAATTATAAATTTGACAAATACTAACAGCACTTTACAGTTCTTTAAAAAACAGTGAAAGAAAAATCAGACCAGAGACTCTAACTGGTTATTTTTAAGTGACAGGAAAATTCAGTAAATCAAAATTATCTTGGGAAAAATAACACATTAATGTATTTAGAATATTTCTGTCTAATGAGAATATAATTTTCTTCTCCAGTACCTGGTTTTCTTTGGCTTTCAAGCCTTCACTTAGTGTCTCAGTCTTAATGGATAATGAAATATGTGTCAGAAATAGAACATTAACATTTAATTGGAACAGTTTCTAGTTTAAGTTTATACCTGCAATTTTAGTGAAGCTACTTTGGGCTTACATCAGCGAACCTGATCTATGCCCAAGTTAGCTCCCAAGAAGAACTTAGTTTCTCTTCCCACTTCTTTTGTGGTGAAGTTTTACTTGGGATGTTTCTTCCAGCAAGTTTACTCAGACTGCATGCTCATATATGCTGAAGTGAAATAAGCCATACTGTCAGTCTGCCTTTGTATTCTGAATCAGATTGGCAAATTCCTTTCTGCAATCATTTATGATTGACCTCAGAAGTGAGATTCATCCTGTGTAGAACTGCAGTGGTATTTAAACAGTGAAGAAGCATCTATGCATTTCTTCAGAATGATTTATGTCATTAAAATCAGCTTTGATTTTCACCGCTGTTCTTTGCTTCTGTGTGATTGACTTGCATGCCATGGCTGTTTTGATTAAACTGGAACTCTGCAGCTTTTCCAGGAACAGCTTTCACTTCCTTACTCACTATGTTTCATGCTACTGCCAGCACTGCTTGACAGCAACTTTATATAAAAAACTGTCAGTCCATTCTCTTGTCTAGCTTCACTGTTAATACCAAATCATAATTTATATGTAAATGATATTTTTCACTCAAAAATGCCCACAAATTTAACAGAAAAACAGATACATGAGGAAGCAATCCAGTGCCTCACTGCACAATAGCTCATGGAAGAAAGTATAGTGGCCAAGGGCAGCAGAAGATATGGGAAGGTCTTATGAAATACAGAAATATAATCTAAACCATACTTTTGTCTGAATCGAGGTAAACAAGCAGATGGGATTTAAGTTTTTTAGAGCCTCATGCACCTCCTCAACGTAAAGTGCAAGAACTGTTTATCTACACTCTCAGAGAAAGAGACACAGGGCTGGCTTGCCTTTGCTGAATTTTGAATGTGTTTTTGAAGGAACCTGCACATCAAAACTGATGCCTAGACCACAAAGAGACCCTTACAGCCATGGGAGATGACCCTTATAGATATAACTGCAGTCATTAATCTCAGACACAGCAGCAGACAGCTGAAATACCATCTCCTGTTAAAAGAAAGAGGAAACACAAGGTTTTCACTTGGTGAAAATCTTTTTCCTCTGGGTAAATTTTCCATTGTTTCTTAGAATTTGTAAGAGTGGTGACAGATTTGGCTGATGGAGAGCACATTTTTTGCAGCATGCTTATAGGCTATTGATTTATTTTAAAATGTTGGAGATGAAGCCAAGAGGCTATTCCCTTAAATGGGCTTAGGTCTAAGTGTAAGGTAAGGATCAGCTAGATAGAATTGTCTAAAGATAAAACATTGTCAGCAAAATAGACAAAGATTGTTTTTCCCCTTGTATGATAGTGTCAAAGAGTGAAGAAAAAGAGATTTGAACATAGATTAAATGTTCTATGCCAAGGAAAGGTCCCAAGCCCAAGGGCAGCAGTGTTAAACTGGGCTGTTAAAAGTAGTACATACTGAGCTGATTTAGTCTTGCAGTCCAGAAAAAAAGTTTGCTCAGAAACTCACAAGGCTTGTTTTTATTATAATCATTATGCTCATCATATATGTCTATAAGTAGGCTATCTGCTTTTTCAGCAGAAGGGAGAGACCAGAAAGATAGTGCATGCCATACTACTCAAGAGCATAATTTTGACCTGAAAGTTCCCGCTCCCATTGCTAACAGAGTGCTGGCTGTGATAGCAGCTGGCATTTCCTGCAGGGTCCTTGAATGAAAACAGTTATCCTCAGGTACTTAAAACAAGACAGCTTAATTACCTGAATTCCCATCTTTCCTTCCTACTATCAGCAGCTGCATCAAACTCCTTCCACAATATCCAACTTTATTGCTCCAAGAAGCATCTTCCTCTTCTCCAAAGTGCAGTCTCCTACTGCTGCCTGATTGCCTTCAACCACCAATACGGATCTGCTCAGGGTTTCATGCCAGCATCCTCTGGCCCCTCTAGGTTGTGCTCTTTCTATCTCCTCTGCACCCCTATTGCTTTTGGCAGGAAAGAAGGCCCAGTAGAAGTAGGCACTATACCAAAGTTTCCCAGGGAAACTACAGCTGCTCAGAAATCCCTCTGGCCAGACAACGTTTTTTGTCAGTATTCTTCTAGCAAACACTAGGGCAAGCTCAGGCGCCATTCATGTTTGTAGTCACTTTGTGGCCAGCTTAGTAATACCATGATATGCTTTTGTTACACCCGAGTTCTGGGACCCCAATGTTTAGTTAGACATGGTTCCACCCTGTGGCTAGTTAGAAAGGTTATGAAAAAGTTTACATGCCTATTTAGCATCTAAAAACTACTACATTGGCTTAGGTCTACATTTAGTGGAACTGGCACTAGAACAGAACTGCACAAGCTGAGAACCTAGTCCTTCATCTGACCTTCTTATTATTAATCCAATTAATCACTCAGTGGTAGATTTAACTCAGTTCTTCATGCCTACATAGTATCACCCTGGTAGGAGGTTCTCCATTCTTCCCCCAACAAATCTTTTATTCTTCTGCCCAGAAAAAGAACAATATTAAATAAATATTCTGTTTCCTGAGAGTAATTGCACATAAAATAAGAGAAAAAATGAGAGAAAAAGCCAAATATAACAAACTAAAGCAGGCAGAAAGCTTATTCATCTGTAGTATACAGAATTATTCATAGCTGAATTCTGCTAAATTCTGTACATGCATTACATAGCATTTTCTTGTGTTAATGATTGCCTCACAGTAATGGAACTACTCATAGGAATAAGCATTATTCAGTTTATATAAAGTTAAGGAATCAGCTCTCAATTTGAACCTGGCACACAAACTGGAGTGTATGTGGAAGGGGGAACTGACTCGTGCTCACACAATCATTTTCGGTTTAAAAAAATAAGCACTGCTCCCAAGACTGATGCCTCTTGAAATGGTGGATAGTTGCTTCTCTGTGCTTCCTCTAAGATAACAGCAACAGTCACTGTAGTGGCACAGGCCTGGTACTCAACAGTGCTTAAGGTATAGAGCTATGTTGCACTCACCATGTAACATAATGTAGGGCATACCTAGTTTTAAACTAGTTTATTTGGAAATTTATTAAATTCTCAAAGCACATCTCTAATTACATCACAATAACAGTAAATTATGGTGATTACCTATTGGTAATATCTTCTTGGAGTTGCTTTAACACCAATATAGAGTTTAGCCATTGCAACAGAGTGAGGAGTGAGTATTTTGTATGTTTTTGTTGGATTTTGCAGCCTGCACTGAAATTAGTGGAGAACTAAATAGCTGTTGCCTCTCTTCCATTCATCAATCCTGTTTTACCAGGACTAATATTTATGGCTGCTAATAGTTGCAGCAAAACCAACAAAACATTCTCCTATAGCAAATCCTGTTTCCAAAATCTCAGTTTTCCTCTATCACCCTTTTTTTTTTTTAAAAAAAAAAAACAAACCAACATCTGATCCAGATATTCTTTCACTAATTTTTTGTATACACCTAAACTAGGAAAAGAACTGAAGTTTATCTTTTTTTTTTTTAAACACTCATGAAGACACTTAAAGCATACTGGAGTCATTCATTCTTTTGACAGAATGATCAAAAGGAAGCCTGTTCTAGCAATACAACACACATGGAGAGATGTAATTATCTTTAAAACTAACTCTTAAGCTTTAAAAAAAATACACACAGACCCCCACCATATCTCCCAAGTTCTTTCTAGCTGCCCCTCTAGTACCTTAGCTTAGTCTCCCTTACAGTATTTGAGAAATTCTAGACAGAGTGTCTACTCAAAACCTCTCCTTAAATCCAATTTTTTAAAGAAATAGTCTGGGTTTACTTTGGAGTTTAAATACTATAAAAATAGCCTGAATTTTGGAAGTATTGTTAAAAGTTACAGGATTTCAAGTGACACTTTAAATAAGTTTCTGGATAACAATGACAGCCCCCTTAATATTGTTTGAAATGCTTAGTATGTATTTAACGGCATTCAAAGTATCAAGCAATGAATGTTAACTAAAAAACCCTCTATTTTCCTCCTTTGTCTTCTAGTTATTTATTTCTCCATAAAATTTGTTTTTTTAAAAAAAAATTAAAAATACAGTGATTGCAGAGTTCAGCATCACATCAGTATATTCTGAATGAGTTTCTGTTGCTTGGGGATAAAAAAAGAGATTGAAACTATTCCCCCATTTTTTTTTTAAACACTTTGTTTCACTTAAGCTTTTAAGAATAGTTTAAGCTTTTCTGCAAAGGCAGCAGTAGTCTTATCTGGAACACACAAATATAAGATGGTGTGAATTTGTTTGTTTGTTTTAACTGTAGTTTATGTATATGTTAACATGAATGTACCTAGAAGTTAAATAAAACTAGTTTTAAGAAGTTCAGTGGTGCTCAAAGGGATTTTGGATAACTTATGTTGTAATCCACAAATGCTAATGAAATCTCATTCATAGGAATAGGACATTAAGAAAGGTCTCTAAAATAGTATGATACCCCAATATAATGATTTGTGTCAAGAGTACCTCTTAAAACCTAAGTAATTTAGATTATATGCATGATGAAATCTTACTTTTAAATATATTAATAGTATTTAATTATATAATTCTCAGAAATTAGGAAAAGTTTGGGCATGATGATCTAGTCTATACTTTTGCTTCAAGATAGGATCAATTATAGTCATTCTAGAGAGAGGGAGGTCTGTTTTTGGAAATGCACTGTCTTTTGCAGTTCCTATAATATCGCAGGCCGTCTAGTCTCTGTCCTTATTGTTAGACTTTTCTTCATGTCTAATCCAAATTTCTGTTCGTGAAATGTCAGTCCTATCTTAAGAGTCATAACACCTTACAAAGTTTTCAATCTGCTTTGTGGTGGAAAGCATACTGTGAAAGGTCTAAGTGAACAAGTATCATGTTGTACAGCCAGTTAATAGATGAAGCTAAAAATCCTCCTTTATTAACAAAAAGCTTTCTCGAAGTATTAAAATCAAAGTCTGAAACTCCCTGTAGACTGACAGTCACAAATCAGTCTGGCTTCCACAGGCATCTGAAATAGATATCTTACTGTCTCCAGCTGGTTTTGTCCAACATTTCCTTATTAAAAATTGATCCAAGAGAGAATTTACCTTGCAAATAAGTGATTAAATCTTTGTCCTTCCTCAAAAAAACCCAACCCCCAAAAAACCCAGATAACTTCAATATCTGCCAGCCTGTTTTCCTTCCCCTGTGGAATTATTGCTTTTCTAATGACATGTATTTGACATGGGTTATCTGGATATTTATATTAGTCTTTAGTTTTCTATTTGATACAGAAGTGATTTCAGCTAGATACTAGTCTAATTAAGAGATCATTAAGTAGACTAACACCCAGCAAGCAACTGTCAGAGGAGAACTACCATTACAAAAAAAACATAACACTGATTAAAAGTAATAGCTATGGACCACATTCAGCCAAATCATTGGTAGCTCTGTTTGCACAGGAGCTTAAACTGATTTCATCAATTTCAGAAAAATGTCATGTCACTGAAAGTCAGAAAGTCAATCTGCTTTTATTCTCCAATTAGTTACTATTCACACTGTATTCTTCAGTGTCTACGAGTGACATGAGTAATCTTACAGTGAAAGTCTGTCTGCTGCTGTGCCATTTCAGAGAAAGTTAATCAAGTGCTTTTCAGGAACACCTAAACACAACTCAGATAACCAGCAAGCTGCCCAGCCATTCTTTTTGTCCTTGTTCTCTCTTCTCCTAATGACATTCCTATTGAGTTAATAGTACTCCTGAAGTCCAGAAAGATCCTTATTATGATGGTGTCAAAAGGTTAAGATTTAAAAGTGTGGCAAAACTATATAAAATTTGCTTATCACATCGATTAGCAACCATCTGACTTACCTGTGTATGGCAGCTCCACAGATACTGGAAAGAGAGGCATAAATTCCATCCCCAAAGACATAAAATTGCCATAGAGGACAGTTTGCTGGGCAAAGGACGTCTTCTGTCTCCTTTCTAAGGTCAAGTCCTCTCGTAAAGCACGTGATAGCAGTGGAAGCTAAAGAAAAAAGAAGAACCTGTGACCTGAAAATCATAAGGGTGGTTGGTTTTGTTGTGGTTTTTTGATTGTTTGCTTTTAATCTCTCTACCATTTCCAGGTTTAAAGCAATGTTTAAATTTGAAATTATGTACAGTGTCTCATCTTATGCTCCAGTATGTCTGTAAGGATATTTTTGGAGCTTACAGGTGTACAGCTATGAAAAGGAAGAACACACTTCTTTACTTATGGGAAAGAAATGGCAGAATGTGGAAAAAGCTTTAAAAAAATTAAAAGAGAAAACAACACTAAAATAACATTAAAATAACACCCAAGGAATATCACAGAGGGGAAAAGCACCAACAATTCACATCTGTAAGTTTACTGTAGAGACAGAAGGGCAAGGACTTTTGAGGGCTGGTGGAACACAGGAGTAGGCAGCACTCTCCAAGAGAGAAATTAAATGACTCTGACATCCCCACAGTAATCTCCAGCCATAAAACATCTATGAATCACTTGGGAAACTCTGAACCTTCTCTCCAGTGGCATTCACAAAGCACGTTGACAGCAGAATTTCCCTTAGCCTCTTAAATAAATCCTACTGAGGTCAGTGTAAAAAAAATATTGCAATGAAGTTAACATCATTATCATTGTGCAAGGGACTGTCAGATTCACTCAGTGAGACAGAAGTTATTTATTCAGCTGAGGAACATGCATTTTTCTCATAGAACTCTGCCTTTTTTTTTTTCCTTAAAAGTTGCTCCTCAGATTATCTTCATTAAGATTTCACTGTTCTTGCATGTGTGCAATGTAGATGTGCAGACACAGTTTTACACCAGTATACAACTTTGCTTGGCAAATTGATGATTTTTCTTTTGAAAACTTAGGGATCATTATTTTGGATACTTCTTCTACACAGGACAGCACATTCAGGTAGTCTGACAGCACAGCAAATTAGAGCTTTGTCTTAGATCAACATCAGTTCAGCATCATATATTCAACCTGTGACTGGATATTTATTCTGAACTTCCTAAGAGTATGTCTTGCCCCTGGTGAAAAGCAGAACAGTTACAGCTGGAGGTGCACAAAAAAGTGCACCTGTTCATTCTGACTGCGTAAATCTAACACATATGTTAATAGACCATGCATGTAGTTCTACTCTTAAGTATATGTAATCCTCATTAATGCTATACTGAAATTATGTTAAACTAATTATACCTTCCTGAAAAATCTTTGCTGCTATTTGTCAGCACAAAGCTGTGACTTAAATATGCCTACACAGCCCAGAGTAAGAAAAAAAAAAAAAAGGCAGAAAAATACTTCATTTTTCCCTTCTCAAGATAATAAAGGCTGTCTACCTAGCAAGACACTGACACTGTAAAGTGAATTAATCTGATTGTCAAGTATCCTAAGAAATAGAGAAGTTTCTTTTAGGACTTACAGTCTTACCTACTCACATCCTCTCCATGTTTAGTCCTATATATTTGTCTGAAAAACCAAACAGAATCACCATGCTTATACCTAGAAGCATATTTTCACTGTTAAAGTGCTGTATTATTGGTGTTATGCTAGAAGAAATTGATTTGCTTCGCTGTTCAAGTCCCCTAATCCTTTCATGAAAGTTCTACAAATGTGTTAGCCAATTACTGGGCACTAATCAAGTAATATCCACCAAATGACAACTAGCAAGACTATCAGAATCAAACAACAGCTGGAAGGCTGGCTGACCTTGGAGGAATCACTGCAATGAGATTGCTGGTAATCTCTGCTCTCACGGTACTGCTTGTACCATGCACCCTGCAACATTTTTCCAGCCTCTAAAAGTGCAAGACACTACAGGAATTTTTACTACCTGTCATTTCTAGTGTACTGTACTTGACTGTATGTGCAGTCTGCCAAGGAATTCAAAGACAATAATTAGACATGTCTAGTTAACGAACCCTTTATCACTTGGAGATCTGTATTTCCCTCACTACCAGCTACTTACCAATTGCAGTCATATGTCAGGCTAGTATTTTACATATCACAGAAGACTAGAAAAAAATAATCTTGCTGTGTTTTCCCCGGCTATGAAAACAGAAATCCATTGTAGCCCAGTCATGGTATTTTTTATGTACTGGCAGCCTCAATACTGTCAGGATCCTTGCCTACACCATGAGATGGAAGGGAGCAAGTTGCTGCTCTGTGAAGAGCTGACCTACTGTAGCTTAGGGGCTTCAGCAGTTCATACCTCAGTTGGATCAGCACAGAGGTAATAACACACACTTTGATGTACATGATGCTGCTAATTAAATAGCAAGAATTTCGTTTTGGTTTTCTATGTAGGAAGATACAGTTTTCTATAAGCAATAATTCTGTAATTGAGACTAACATTAGGCATGTTAGGTGCAGTATCAAAATGAGAAATACTGGGTACCAAAATTAAGACTCATGATATCAGCTCTGCAATGGATTTTGTTCTTCCCTGTTAGTTCATCATCATGTTAGTATCATCAGCTATCCAACCCATAAAACTGCAAAGTCTGTTGCAAACAGAATAATCTATTAAAATCAGGTCTGAATACTAGATAATATAGAATAGTTCTTTGCCATCTTACACAGTAATCATTCTCCCAATTTTTACGTGATACTACAATTAAAATTGAAAGTAGATGTTTTTGTTAGTGTATCCAAGATACTTCATCACAGCAGAAACCGCCGGAGAGCTATATATGTATAAAGTAACCAAGATAAACCCCATATGTTTTAATCACTGCAATTTAAGAATGCAAGAGCAGTAGCAGTGGAGGTATTTCTCTCTATACTTATGTGATCCAATACTCTAAATCCATGTAGTTTTGGAAGAAGGAAAGATAAGCTTATAATTTACAGGAAAGGACTCAGTCCTAGACTCCTATCCATTCTGGACTCTGATGAAGACTAGAGACCTATGTTATGTGATATAAAATTAGGCCTCCAGAACTGTGATAAAATGACCATTATCCCATTCTGTCAAGACACACACTCTTTAAGCCTCACAGAAACACACTGCATGAGGGTACACCATGAAAACAAAGCACAAGAAAAGAATCTGTATTTCTTCCTGATTTAAGCCATATTTAAAGGTAGGGATGAATGTCTTCCATCACTGTTGACCTAAAAAAGAAAAAAAAGCAAAGGCTCACTTCTTTCCTAAAACATCCATTCAATAACCATGCTTTCAATCATTCCATCAGTTTCCATCTTTTTGGTACCTCACCCCATGTACTCTGATTTGCCCTGAATAGCTGTTTCTTATAGCCACCTATAAAAACTCACTTAATTTGACAGGAGTCAGTAATTTAAAAGACTTTAGAAAAATAAAATCCATAGCCAAAATCTGAGCTTTTCTGATCTTGAAGTTTCCATGCATAGCCTTGGGAAAGCAGAGTCTGTTTATATAAAGGGAAAATAAAAATCCCTATATATTTTATTACAAAACCCATAGGGATTCCTAAGAGTAAGATAGCTTTACGAGTCATAAAATAGAGAAGTAAATCCCTGTTATGTTTCTTATTCCTTCCAGTGTTTAGTCTTGTTTCTTTGCAAAACAGGAAGATTTGAAGTCCTTTCTAATCTTGAGGATTCAAACAAGCCTGCTTTTTGTCTTATGAAAGGAATACTCATGCAAACCTTATCCATCCTAGAAAGAGAGACATACTAGTAGAACTACACCTGTTTAAATTTTAGAAAACATGTTCATAGATTGCATGTAATTCAATGTAATTCATGTAATCTTAAATACCTATCCTGATCTGGACGAGGGCAATGGGATATAAAAGTCTGGTCAGAGCTGTATCATTCGTTTCAGTCTGAGACTTGCCCTTTTCTGATCACCTTAAGGTGGCTACCATCACATGCCGATGTTCAACCACCCCTACAGTCTCATGTATGGTAACCAGAACTGCAGTATTTGTATACATTTCAGGGGGAGTATAAGGAAAGGTATAAGATCCTTTAAGATCTTCCCAAGTAGTTATGAGCCTAAACACAGCAGATTTTTAGGAAAACTAATGTTCTTTCATTACTTTTGTAAGAGTGTTTAAATACTGTTGTTCAAAGTTCCTGCAAGCTTCTAGTTCAATAACCAAATGCTGTTGAATTTAGGCTCAGAATAATGGTAAGAGACTATATCTTACAGCAGCTGTTCACGTTTTATATTACAAACACATTCCGGTACCAATATTCCTTTAATGTTATTTCAGTGGGTTCCAGATACCTTCAGATTACAGTGGCTTCTTCTCCAACCCTGGGAGGAAGCATTACAGAAACTTTTCACTTGTTTCCTGACAGATTGTCAGCACTTCATCTGTAATGCACCTGTAAAATAAGAAGGAAAGGAATTGGGGTTGGAGTAGGTTTTCTATTGCTGCGCATTTTTTTTTCTTTTTTAGCCATAGCACTCCTGTGACATACAGTTATTATCTGTCTGGCACAAAAGAATTTTCCAAATGCTTGAATGAACACCAAATGAGGAGCAAATCCTGATTTCGCATCACTGTGAAATCCTGAAGAACCGTTTGGAAAAGCTTGAGGTCACTCACCTTCTGCAGGCCAGGCCTGCGTCTGGGAGCGCATCCTTCTGGAGGCTCCTGCCCTCCCTCGGCGAAAGGCTCCGCTGGAAGGGGCGGACAAACCGCTCGCGTCCTTCTGGCGCGTTCTTTCTTCAACTGCTTCCTATGGCTCCTGGTTCCCGGGGAGCGGCTCTGGTTGCAGGAGGGCCGGCTCTCCGGCAGCCGGGATGCGGTCCAAGTGGGCACGGGGCGAGGTGGGGCCCTGCCCTGCCCGGCACCTTAAGTACGTTCTTTTGCTTTCCGCGTCAAAATAACGGCAGGGCAGGTTTAAGAAGTTTTTAATCGATTCCACGGTCAAAAATACGTCGGAGATCTTCAAGTTGCCAAGCACTCCGCGAGTGCCTTCACAGCACACACACACTCCCACTCACCCTTGCCATCGCCCCCCCGCGATGGGGCCGCGCGGTGCCCGGGCCAGGAGCGGGTCTCACCCCCGCTGGAAGCGCTCCCGGGCATCCTCCGCGCCCCGCCGCGGCTCGCCCGGGGCCACCTCCCCAGGAGCCCGACTCGCCGGGGCGGGGTCCGCTCGGCCCCGGGGCAGCGCTGCCAGCCCGGCCCCGCGGGGCTGCGGGCGGGGGTGCCCGCCAGGGACGCCCAGCGCACCCCGGCGAGAGGCGGCCGCAGCCGGGGAAGAAGCGCCGAGCCGGTACCCGCGGCCAGGCGCCCCCCTGCTCCCATCGGGGAGGGGCGGGCAGAGGCGCTCCGAGGGGGAAGCCCCCCGGGGTCGGCAGAGGGAGGAGGGCGGCCTACTCACCCGAGGCGTCGCTCCCGCGCACGGGGCTGGAGAGCAGGAAGGCGCCTGCGAAGAGACAGGGAGCGGGTCGGGTCGGGGCGATGCTCCGCGCCCGCCCCGCGCCGTTCCCCGCGGTACCCACCGAGGAGGAGGGGGGCGAGCCACATGGCGCCGGGGCGCGCCCGCACCCGCGGGAGCCGGGAGCAGAGGCGAGGCGAGCTGCGCAGCACAACGCGGGGTACCCGCCGGACCGCCCCAGCCCGTTCCACCGAAGGCTGCCGGCCCCTCCGCGCTGCCCCAGCGCCTCCGCGGAGCTGCACACCGGCAGCAGCGCCGCGCCCGCTTTAAACCTCTCCCGGGGCGCATGAGCACAGGGGCGGGCGGGAAGGGGGGAGCGGGCCCGGGGCTGGGCGGCCCCGCCGCTGGGCCCGGCCCGGCCCGGCCCGGCCCGGCTCGGCCCGGCCCGGTCCGGCAGGTGCTGCTGCCCCTCCCCCGCCGCGCCCCCCGCCGGCTCCTTCCACCGGGGCGCAGCCCGGCTCCTCCGGGAACGGCGGCCCAGAGCAATCGGGACAAGCAACCCGCCTCCCGCACCGGTACCGCACCGGCCCCGGGCAGCCAGGGGAGGCAGAGGGACCTTCCCGTGCCCGGCGGGGACGCCTTTGCCCGTTGCCTTTCACATCTGCCCGCACACTCCTCTTATTTCCCTTCCACCTACGGCTATTGAATACCTTGTTTCAGATACGTTATTATTATTGTTGTTATTATTACTATTATCATCACCGAATACCTTACTGCAGATACCTTTATTCCAGCTATCTTAAGAAACGCGAGTGAGCTCTCAGTTACTTCGTCACCACACCTGGCCCTTCTCCGAAAACGAGTGAAGGGCCCAGGCTGTGACCGTGCGCGCCCCGGGCCCGGTGCCCGCGGGGGAGCCGCTGCCGGGGCCGCGCACCCCCCGCCCCGGGGCCGCCTGGCGAAGCCGCAGCCGTGCTGTGGCGTTAACTCCTCCCGCCGGGCGCTGCAGAAGAGAGACCTGGGGAATTTAAGCCTAATTGAATCTTTCGAAGAGAAGGAAACACCCTAACCAGCATTATTGTATCGTTTGTACTTGGTCTAAAATGTTCGCGTAAATACTACAGGTACCTGCTTTTCACTTAAGCAAAACTTTGCTTGAATTAAACAGAAAGAACCCAAACCCAAAACCACCACCCCCCCCCCCCTCAAAAAAAGACAAACAAAACCACGAAAGCAAATCAAACCAACGCAACAAAAAACTCCACTTTGGAGTCTGCTTCGTCTCCCAGCTCAGTGCCTCCGTGCATAGGTGGGGTACAGCGTTAGCTGGCTGGGTGTGAAATGGTCAGATTGCTCATGAATGGGTGGGAACAGGGTTGCGTTTATTTCAACGAATGCCTTAAAATCGTAGTCTTTGCCGGCTGCCGGCATCCGCTGTTTAACTTCTGCTGGGACGGCTCTTCCCAGAAATAAACTTTCAAATAAAAATAAACTTTCAGATTTCATAGGAATTAGCATGTTAGCGGAATTGTCGGGGCAGAAAATTAAGTGCAGGCACTGCAGTCGGCTCCGGGGGCAGGGCAGCAGCCTTCTTGTGGGAGGCAGCCGACCACTGCAATTCGCTTTCGAACTTTTTTTTTTTTTTTTTTTTTTTTTTAACTGGTCGCATTAAAATGCGCATTGTGAAATATCTCTTCGTATAATTGAAAATGTATTTGAGAACTCTGCGATCCGTTCAGAGATATAGAGCAAAATAGGAAGCATGACCGGGTAAATTATTCGCTGGGTTTTTTTTTGGTTTTTTTTTTTTTTTTTTTGTGTTGGGTTTTTTTTTCGGAGTTTAATTCAAGGAAAACACGATTCCCCCTTCCTTCCCCCCCCCCCCCCCCCCCCTACCCCGCCCCCGGCCCCCTTTGATCGTCCCAGAAACACATTTTTCTGCTTCCCACACAGGATTAAGGTGGCGAAGCTTCCCTCATGACATGATCTTCTCCTACGGGAGTATCTCAAATGCAAAATGATTCAAGGCATTTGGTGCAGATGTCAGGAACTTCTGCTGGCGTTTATCTCAGCTCCTTCAGATCCCGAGCGCTTGACAAGGAATTACGGATGGCCAGCGGCCCCCCCCTCAACTGGGGGCTCACCCGAGTGGGTCGGACACCTCTCGCCTTCGGGGATCAATTAACGAGTTGGCAACGGCCGCTAAAAACTGCCCCTGAGCTCACCTCTCCCGGAGGTGTCTCCCACAGATGCAGAGGGTGCTCGGTACTATTCAGAAACGGTTCACACTTTCTGTTGCAGCCCTCGGTTCACGGTAATTAAGAGAGAAGGGGGCTTGCTTAATTTTTATTCTTAAAAGAAAAAATTCCGGGAAAGCCAAACGCCGTGTTAGGAAGGTGCCTGCCTTGCGGCTAGCAGCGCCGGCGGCGTCTCTTCCCCGCGTCTTCCAGCCGATGGTGGGAAATCGATGGCGGCCCCGCTCCCGCCCCCCTGTCCCCATGTCCCCATGTCCCCATGCCCTGGTCCCACCGCCGCTCGGGGAAAAGGGGGCCGAGGGCTTCCCGCCGCCGGCACCTTGCCACTTCCCTGCCAGCCGGGCTTAAGTAGGCGGCAGAAAAGCGGAGCTCAAGCCCAGCCCGGGGAGCGGGCGTTGGCTTGTCCTGGGCTTGTGTCGCGTCTTTTCTGGTGGCGAGAGCAAACTACGCGCCAAAGGAACTGCTTTCACACGGGTTAGCGTGTTTCGGCGCAGTGAAATGTCCCGGGAACTCTTCCTCCGGAGGCTGAGGGGAGGGCAGGAGGAGCAGGGAGAGGCATCCCATTTATCCCGGGGAACACGGGAACTGCCGGAACCGAGGGACACTGGCTGCCATACCATACCGCCCCACAGAAACCCCTCTGTCTTTTGCGTGAAGAAGGGCTTTGTGCAAAGATCAAACAGGACAGAAGAAAGTACTAATTAAACTTTCAGCCCTACGTACCGCTTGGTGAGTGCTCCGCGCCTTGCAGTTCACTCACTGGGGAAATACACTTGCCCCTCCTCATTGCAGTCCTCCTTTCCCTCCTCTTGACATTTTTCTTTTCTCTGATTCCCTTCATCTTCTGAGGTTTTGTGTTTGTGGCTTGTCCCTGCATTCCTTTCGGACCTACGATGCTTTTCTATACACTTTATTTCCAAAGGCTACTTAATTCACCCTCCAAACTCTTTTCGCTTGACTTTTGCATGTCACCTTCAGTTTTATGTTTAAGAGGTACTGAGCTGTGCTTGAATCTTTCGGTTCAAATCTGTGCTGTCTTGGGAAGGGCGTTAAGGTGTTGCCAGGAATGCCAGTACGAGACAGGCAAACTGGTGCCAGGCTGGAGCGTACGTGTGTGCCTGGCTCTGGGCAGCCGCCTGTAGCGAGGCTGTTCCGTGCCTTAGCAGAGACGGGCGGTTTGAAGGGACCTTAGAGGGGTCGTGGCAAATGTTCCAGTGCCTGTGGGCACAGCCCTTTTTCTGACACCCTTGGGCTTGATCTGTTAATTCACACTATCACCTTAGTCAGGCTACCTTTATGAAACAATATATTTGTTTTGTTCTCAAATTATTAATTAGCTTGTTAGTAAATCAAACAGAAACATATCCACCTAGGAAAAACACATAGAATAAATAAAAACGTTTAAGCCAGAAGAAGGAAACAAATGAATGGTGGAAGCAGCACCTAAAGCAAAGACTCTGTAACACCGGACTTTCTGATACTCTGAGCTGGGCGGCTACAGCCTTGCCACAGTGTCTGGCAGGGGAAATGCTTGTTTATGTATATGTACATACCTGCATACATATACACAGTATTAAGCAGCACCATAGTGCAGGCTGAAGCACTGGAGCTCTGGCACCATTCCTGTCCCCCTGTTGAAATGCTCCTTGGCAGCCCCTTGGCCCCCATCACTCACCAGGCTCCCAGCCAGGGCTCAGCGCAGGGGTTACGCCAGCCTGGGAACTATGTTGCCTCCTTCTTTAGGAGACAGAGTGTGCTCACAGGTACGGACATGTGCCAGGCTGCGGGAGTCGGCCAAGGCCCACTGGGGCACCTCAGCAGGGGCTGCAGGGGCAGCAGGCACCTCACCTGGCTTTGCACTGCCCAGCGTCCTCTGCAGGAAGGCTCTTCTGCAGCAGGCTTCTAACCACGGCCAGAGGCAGCACAGCACCATCCTCCAACGCACTAGCCTGGTAGCTCAAGCACTGAGGAAGACAGGTAGCTGCATGCAGGTCTCTCCTTTTAAGCAAACAGTTCCTGGTGGGCAGCAGACCCCCATCTACCTGCAGTTTATACATTTTAGATTAGCAATTTATTTTATACAACTACTGCAGAGTTTTGTGACGAGGGACTGGATGAGAGTCTGTCTCCTCTCCTGTCAGGGCTTTCCCCATGAAGGGGCAGAGGACCAGCCGCCTCTCACCTGTGATCAGTACTGAGCAAACTTCTGCCCCATCCTGTTGTATGCTCTCCAGACTAACCTGAAGGCAGGTTCTTATGATGATGTCTGAAAAAACTATGTTTCTTAAGATAAAATTTAAAGTATGTTTGCTATTGTGGATTCTATTACTGTATTAATTTAAATAATTATCTTACATGTTTCACTGACATAAGGGTAAAAATGAAGCCCAGGAACAAAATAATAAAGATGGTAGCAAACAGATTAAATTTACTTCACATATGAATTTTAAAAACACATATAAAACTGTAACGATTATTTCAGAAGTGCTTAATGACTCTGGATTCATTCTTGGATGCTTAGTTTGGGATATCACAAAGGCCTTGGTTAGCCCAGAGGTGTATTTTTATCAGCATTCTGAAAACGTTTTTCTACGTGCAAACATTGAGGACTCTTAAATAATTAATAAAGACAAGGATGGGGCTCCACTTCCTTCTGCTGCCCATTCGCTCTTCTGTCTTACTTTGGGCAGCAGTGACATCGTGCACAGGAGCACACTGCCAGTCAGAACATCTTTTTTTTTACGTTGAGAACTGGGGGTGCTGATCTTTGGGATGAAACCCAAGGCACGCTTTCTGGAAACAGATGATGACTTCCAATCATTTCAAATCCTGTTTCTGCAGCTAGCACTTGTAGTCTGAGGGCTCACGCGTCTGTTCAGTCAAGAGGCCAGAGGTACTGTTTCCTATTTCTGGTGCACTTATTTCTTAGAGAAACATGTAGCTTTGGGTAAGCGAGGTGCATTTTTCTGCTTCGTATAAACATTATGTTAATCCTGAATGGGAAGTGCCCAGTCAGAGCCTGCCTGTAGTCATATGGCTGTTGTTGAATGTGTGGCTTCTGTTATTCCTGGCTCTGCAGCTGGTGAACATGCTGTTCCTTCCACTTCCTCTGGTAATGGTCATCTGCAAATTTTGAGGGTAATCCAGGGCACCAAACACACACACAACACTGTAGCCATTCTTAAAAACATGAATTCTTTGTCTTTCCTTCATGCATACTTACATTTGCACACAATATTTCCAGAGTTTCATAAATGGAAAAGACATTTTCTGATTAACTTTATAAAGTGAAGGTACAGTGAATTCAGTTTACTCACTTTAACTCCTTGTATTTGGAGCAGAATGGCACAAAGAGTATCCCTGGGTTAGAATTTGATTTGGTAACTTTTCTCTTGATTGCAAAAGAAATGAATGAGAAATATTTGTAAAGGTACATGACATGCAAAGACCCCCTGTAACATACATTAGCAATACATACAATATTGCATACACAGCAATACTAGTCCAGAAAAGTACATGTTGCCAAAACTAGCCAGTGCCTGGCCATTTTGACAAGCAGAAATGTGTCACTGATGGATTGCCCCAAACCAGAATAACGCAAACCCATTTTTAATTCTTTTGCATTTCATTGGAATTTTTAATATCATAAACTAATGAAAATCTACCCTAGCTATAGTTTATTCATTGAAAGAAAAAAACCATGGATTTGTTGGGTAGTTTTTAATCATCTATACAGCTGGTTGAAGAGAGCCACTTCTCAATTTATAGAAAGAACAGTCATTAAAACACCTTGTATTAGAATCTTTTGTTTAGAATATTTTTAGCAGAATTTTAATGACAGCTGATTAAACAGATTTATGATATTGATTTATGTACCATTATATCTTTATTTAATACTGAGATTCTGATACCACCCAGAGGTTTCAGAAAGAATTGGGTTCCTGTTATGTTCAGTGCAGTATAGACTTGCAGAAGAATAATAGTTGATACAGGGAAGCTTATAGTCTCTAGAGATTAAATGTCTCTTTTTCTGAATCTAGGACACTGTTGTCAATTGCGTATAGTGATGAAATTTCAGTTCAGCTTTCACTTCAGCATTTATTGTAAACAGTTTTGTGGTTTTTAAATATTTTATACATACATATATGTTTATATGTTGCTGATTTTAAAAAATCTAACCATTTGTGTTGTCGAATCACTATTTTTTACACTTGGAATTTGATTTATACTCCAAAATTCAGCTCCTTTGGCATCTCAGCTAGAACTCATACCAGCTGGTGGTAGGCTTGGCTGCTGCCTTTTTTTGTAGTTGAATTACTATCCATCTCCAGCAGAAGTTCTTATTATCTTCTCCTTATTAGTCCTTTATTGTTCCTTTTTTCCCCTTCAGTAGTTATTTGAATACATTTTCTTACCCTGGGAAATATCTACCACAACACTAATTTACCATAACTCCAAGCTATGTACTGCTAAAACCACAACCACTTGTTTAACTGCATCTAGAGTATGGAAAGGGTGGGCAAGGTGCAGAATTGAAAGTAAATTGCTTACATTTTTCCTTCTCTGAAGGCAATGGTGAGTGCCAGCCTTTATCCCCCCTGCAGAGGGAATGACAGCTGAGGAAGCCTGGGTTTGTCTCATGTCTGGTTTTGTGTAGGTGTGATGCAGTGCTTGGTAAAACTGCTTAACTATTCTTGAATCAGCCAAAAGCAAGGCTTTACCATTGCATATCCTTTGCAACAAAAAGGATTGTTTAAAACTAGAATTATTCAGAAACCCATGCTTATCTGGGTTCATCCCTCAGCTCTGCTAGGACAGATGACTGGAGGATAGCCATGGATAAGGTGGCAAATGCAAAGATGCCAACTACACAGGGATGTGTAAAGCGATGGGTTCCTTGAAGTGCAATGGTCTTAGTCTGGATAGCCACAGACCACTTCTGTTGGTGAAATACATGGTTACCTTTGGTGGTGAAACATTGCTTTTCAGAGGAATATTTAATCCTCAGGGTAGATGTTTTTAAGATCCTCTAAGAAGGTACAGTAGGCTTTTCATATTTTATGCTCTATGACGAGCCTTTCTCATGGCATATTAACAGCATGCTGGGTTTGCCTTTCGTGAGGCTGCTTTTTGCCTGAGCCATTTCAGAGTATGCATTGGTATAAGGAGAGACAAGTCTGGTTTCTTTTGAAAGAACACAAGTTCAAGAGGAAAAAGCAAACAGTATATTGGCCTCTAGCCCTACCAGTTCCAGTCAATTCAGAGAGACGATTTATTATAAGAAGAGTATTCAGCACGGTGTTGGAGTGAATAATTAATTTCTTTAAAACTTGTTTGAGTGAATCGTAGTTCTGATCCACCAGAGATTTCTGGATTTGTTCCTTATGTTTTTATAGATTTTATTTCTTTCTTTTAACACTGTATTCTGTCTTGGTAAATGGGTCTTAAAAACTTATTCAATCATGAAATCAAAAGAGAGGAAATATTTTCCCCTCCAAAACAGCAGAGACTAAAAGATAGACAGAACAATGCTTCTTTTATTTTAAAAAGTCATGCTGAATGATGAATACAGATTTTATCTTTGGGGCAAACTTTTTTTTTTTCCTGTCAGCTATCAATAGTTTGAAAGAGATATAAAATATTTTTAAATAAGAAACAGTGCAGAAATTAGTGGCCACGCATTTTTTTCCCATGGAAAGAATTTTTAAAAACAGGTGTTGCTGTAACCCTTTGCAATAGAAATTTAAGATACTTTATTCGTATATAGATGGTGTATTTTTGTAGGACTGGGATCTCTCTGAACTGCTAAGTTCAGAACTCTTTGGAGAAATATTAAGAGTAATGTGGGTCATGATAGAATTGTTGGAACTGTTTAGGATGACAGTGTTTACCTTGATGTCTCTGAGACTCACGCCCTGTAAAGGATTTAAAGGCCTTAAACTCGTACGCTTTGTTCTCAGATTTTTGTTTTAATTCCCTCTGGTTTTACTGATGTTTATTTCCCTTCTTTTGACACTGTTGTCTATGTTGGCTCTTAAAATCTTACTCAGATCATGATATCAAAAGAGAGGAAGTATTTTCTTGTATCTTCCAGCTTGGCAGGGGGATTGGTTAATTCTTAAAATGTGAGTGTGGCATGGGATTTGAAGTTCTTATTTTGTTACCTCAAGTATTATAAGCATTCACTATCTCTGATTTGCACATTTATTTGTATGTATCATGACTTTTGCTTCTGTGATGTAAGTAATTTCTTTTTGTAATAGCAGTTATGACACAAACCAATTATTGTTAGAAGAGTAAATAATAGATTTTTTATTTATATCTGAACCAAAAATTAAAGCATTTTATTCCAATTTGATCCCAAATTATTTTGTTTTATTGTTTTTTCCCCATAAAATTTTTAATTAAAATATAAATGGAATTTTGAGTTTTAAATGTGGCCAGTTTTATTTTTAAAGCATCCATAAACCCCTCTGTTTTTCTGAAATGAAACATGATTTTGACATATTCTAATATAAAGATAGAAAATCTGAATCTGTTCACCAGATTTAATCTTACTTTGTATAACATCTTCCTGAAGTTTTGTTTTCTGAATAACTCACTATTGATAAAAAATAAAGTTCCTTAGTTGTTTTTGCAGTTTTATGCATTTGCTTATGTCTATGAAATAAGTTCAGTAAGAATTGTTTACATATATCACTTGATATAGTAGGTGATTTGAAGGCACAAAATAAAACAGACATGCTGAATTTTTAAACTTGTTGCATATGAAGCAGTCAGTATCTGCCCTGATGGAAAAATTAAATTATTAAGGAAAATTTTGTTTTTCAAAACTGTGGAGAAGTAATTAACAGGAACATAAAAATTATCAAAAGTTTTATTTATGTCTTAAGGGTCTCGTGGCCATGTAGATAAAAGGAGAAAAAAAATGTGATAGACAGGAAAACATGGATGAAATATGAAAGACATTGGGCTAAAACAATAAAAGGAAGGTGCCAGTCACCAACAAAGACTTAAGGTTCCCTGGGGGGCGCCCCTTCTCTTTTCCTTTCCAAACAAGCTCAGGCCCCATGCAAGGGGTGGGCATTCGCTGGGGTAACTGTGCATCCCGCAGAGGGTTGCCCACCCCCAGACACCTGACAGCCCTACCCCAATGGGCAGCTCAGGCGCTGGGGGGGATGGGGACTTTTGGGAGTGCGTTTGATCAGTCAGGGAGACTATCACTACACCTTTGTTGGAGGAACCACTTTGCTTCTCCATTGGAAAGTGGGCCTAGAAAGAAAAATTTTTGGTAGGCCATGTTTGAAAAGGTAACTAGAGAGCATTGTTTTCTAGGCAGGTATTAGGGTAACAGTTCCCTGATACCCTAGTTACTTAACAAAGCCAGACCTGAAGCCAAGGGGACCTTTGACTAAGGTTGGATCCTTACTTAGCAGGCAAATCAATGATAAGTAGAAATAAATTCATCTGTAGTTAACACTTGTGGGACTCAAGTGTCCACAAAGCCAAGTACTTTTTGTTTTTCAGCTGTCAGTGGCAGGCGTGGCAGTCTCACATTTTTTTCCATGGATTTGGCTCTCCAAGATATCTGCTTTTATTAGCAGCAGTTGATCTTTCTGTAATGAGGTGACCACATTACAGCTTTGTCAAATTTCTTCCCAAGAATGGTACTTCATGTTCAGATTTTCTGTTTATGTCACACAATATCACACAAAGAGCTGCTACAAGCTTCGGAAGTTGATCTATTGCAAGTGCTTCTTGCTGAGAAAGATTATTTTTATTTTTTGTGAATATGCATCTTTTAAACTTTTACAGGGGAAGATTACATTTTTGACTTTTTTTGTTGTTTGTACTGCAGCTATTTAATTAACATTAATTTGTTAAATTAAAATTAAGAATATCTTCCAGGAAATTATGCTAAAAGAATATTTAAACGTACTTTTTTAATGTTTCTGATCCAAATGCCCACAATTTCTTAGAAGACCATTAGTAGGAGGTCCATTCTTCAGTTTTATAAACATTTTTTTGCCTTACTAAGTCCCACAAGAGCTGGGATGAAGCCAATGTAGACCAAAACCAAGTTGGCTGATACATGTGCAGAACTTAAGGCCAATATAAATGCATCTATGAGACGTATGTGTATGAAAAATCTAGGGACAACAGTTTGAAGAAGACCACCAACAAATAGATCACACATGAACATTTCTTTCATGTGCCTGAAAGAGAATCATTGCAGAGATGTTTAGACAGTTTTATTTGTAGACTGTAATTTACTATATAGCAGGAGAGAAACCAGTGTTTTACAGACATCTCCAATCTGAGAGATGTAAAACCAACCTATTATGACACATGGAGAGAAACGTATCAATTTTTTAAAGAAGTTTTCAGAAGTGAAGCAATTGTTAGAGGACGAAAAGTATATATCTAAATTTATGATGCTACTGTGTAGTATGTCTCTTAAGAAATGTTTAATCATTTAGCAAAGGCTATAAACATTTGCTATGAGCATTTAAACTGATTAAATATACTATGAATGCTGTACTTCATCAGAAGATTTTAATAATGCATTAGGTGCTTGAAAGATATCCCAAATATAAGGAAAAACCCACTTCCATAAGGTAGGTAGAAAATGAAAGTGTTGTCAGTAAAAGACCCCGGGGGCTGTAACCCATAGTCGTGTTCACGTGAGTCATTCTGAAGTCTGTGACAGTAAGCGCTGTTTTGCCTTAGCAAGGGTTGCAGATTTGCACTGGTTATTAGGATTAATTCTGTACTCCAGCTTTCAAAGGGAAATGTCACACTAATGCCAGCATTTATTGGTATCCAGCAAAATTTAGAGACAATGAGTCCTTGCTCTGTCAAAATCAAACACTCTGTGAAGCAATTCTTTCCCCAGAAAGGGATTTGATATCATTGTCGCATCTGGCATATGCAGAGCCACATCTAACCATTTTTTTCCTTGCTTCCAGGAGAAAAAAGCCCAAACGCAAAAACCCCAAACAAACAACCTCCCCTCACAACCCTGGCTACAAAAAATACATTGTGCTGCATCTGTCCCTCCCTTGTTGAGTTTCCCTGTTCTGTCCTTTGTTGTTGGAGATAATGACATCTTTTTATTCTGAATAATTATTAGATGACCAACTATTAGTCTATTTGAAATTCTCTATTCAAGTTAAATGACATTTAAGTTTTTCCTTTGCAACTCTGCAATTTTACTGTCAGTAAAAATTCAAAATCCAAACTGGATAATTTCATGGGGACATATTAATACTGAGTTATCTCGGTCAATCTTCTCATTAGGAAACAGTGATAAGATATAATTTTGCAGGTTTTTGAACACAGTATAATGTAGATAGTGTATGTCATAGTACATGTTTTGCCACATACTTCAAATACAAGATGACCCCCTAATGATGTCAAGCCATGATGTGATGCACATGCACGCCATTGACAGGTAGAAACTGTAATGATTAAAATAGGAATGTTGGCTGTTATTCCGGGGGGAATATTCATTACCACCTCATTTTGGCCTGCAAACTTATCTGATAATTTAGAAGTTAATCACCTTTGGCTTTCTCTGCAGGTAATACAGAAGGCAAAGGAGTAATCTCATTCAGAAGTGCTTCACTGAAAACAGAGGGAACCAAGGGACCCTAGCTTTCTCTTAACTTGGGAACCCCTCGTTAGTGCAGCTGATATCTGACAGAGGGAAGAAGATGATTTGGGAGATGATAGTCCTCTCTTCCATAAGTAAGTGCCTTTACTGGTCTTGTGCCTGTGACCCCATTTGCCATTTCCTGCCATGTCGGGGTGAGCCAGGGATTCTGGCCGGTCACAAATATCCTGCCTCCACAACTGGTAGGAAGCAAAGCACGGATTTCCATTGTGTGTGTGAGTTATGGAAAAGGCAGCTGAATGTGTGAGATGATTTTGCATTCAAAACTGAAATCAGGGTGGTGGTATAGCATTAGCCAGATGACAGTTTTCACGTGCTGGGGAGAGTGGGTACTCAAGCAGTCAGGAAAACTAGAGATGACTCTACAGGTGTTATACATGTAACGGCAGATTGGAGGAAGTAGTCTGTAGGTGTCAGTGCATACACCTGCATTGGCTTTTTTGTAGGGGTGTTTAAAAACCTGGTATATGTACTTATATAAATACACATAACTACACATTATATATAGACATGTATTTATAAAGTCTGGAACCTACAAGGGTAAATATGATGGCTTAGCAGAAGGGTTTCAGCATGTTTAGGATAACAGAGCAAATAGCATGCAGTGACAATGTTAGCACTGAAGATTTTAGGGGCAAATTCAAAAATATTAGCATTGTAGATGAGGCCTATTGCTACAAATGTTAGCTGGAACAGCAGTTGGTTGCAGATGTAATTTTTTATGTCTGAGATTGCGGTGGCAACAAGATGTCACCTGGAGTTTGGAAAGAGAAGCAGTGAACTGTTGGCAATGAGGGTGAGACCAAGCGAGGAAAGCATAGAAAAAGGAAGAGGCAGAGAATGAGGTGTTGAAAAAAGATGACAAGTGGGATACAGAAGGAGAGAAAAGGCAGGGAAAAGAGAACTGGCTGGATAGGCTGTATTTGTTGTTTCTTTTCCCTGCTTATTATTTGAAGCATTGATCTTATTCTACTCTCCTCAAATGCTTTGAGGTTTTTGTCCAACCAGGAGTTACACGGAGTAGGCAGACATGGTGAATATTTATTGACTTAACTGGAGTATAATATTTTTAACAAGGCAAAAGCCTTTTAGCTACATGGCAAAGAATCAGAATTAAATAAAACCCCAAATCCTCTCTGGCTACAATATCAATCCCAGATCAGTCTCAGAGAGTGAGAGTTGTGAAAGCATTAAAAATAATCTAAAAATAAAGATTAAAATAGCTAATATTGACATCCTGTTTAGATACAGAAGCACCAACTGAACTGCTTGTTCTTACAGCTTGTTTTTGCAGCCAGTCCTTCAAACAGGCAGCCAGGGGCCAAATTACTATTGAAAAATGCATGGAAGAGCTGAAAGAAAAGCCAGTCTGAGGATGTGGGCTTTTTCCTTGCTGCTGCTCTCTGAGCTAGGAAACTTCTTCTTTATTCATAAAGTGCCTCATAGCAGCTAGTTCCCAGAAGCCTGGAGAAGAGAGCTGCTTCTGACAAGGATAGGACTCATCTATCAACAAACAAAGGAGAGAGCTTCTTAGGAAAAAGTCTATTATCTTTATCTTTTTCTTTATTATCTTTATTTGTCTTCCTTCTTCCAGTGTTTATTCAGTGTTTATTGTGCAAGTACATAGACATCTCTTTGGTCTCTGTGGATGGGAACGCCTTTGCAAATCTCAAGCATGGCTCTACTCTGCCATTTTTCAGACTGGTGTCCCTCTTAATTCCTGATGGAAAGTGGTTTCTCTTTTTGGTGTGCCCATTTTTTCGCTCTTATCTAAAAGGTACTACCATTTCGTCTCTGTGACGCCATCATTAGAAGAGTGGTCTAGAAGGTGCTGTGTTACTACTGCTAGAAGTGTTTCTGCTGTGGATATCTGCCATGCAGTTTATTAGCAGAGATTTCTCTTGTGAACATCTCTGATACTCCATGACTTGGCTTTGATGGGGTCTTTTAGAAGAGGCACTGAATTACACTGAGAGAATAAAGAAAGTTAGGGAAATACTTATTTAATATTGCAAGAGATCTTCTCCATGTGTATATTTAGGTACAGGGACACAAAAAGAAAGGAAAAGTATTTTAAAGATTTTTAAGCATTTTGGAACTTCATTGCTCTCTCATGGGTATGACAGAAAGACCTGTATTCTCTCTGCTGTGTATATCGTACACGCAATTGTTAAACACGGATGTAGTTTCACAATACTCTGCCTTCAGGGGCAAACCCAGATTAAAGGGTCCTCTGTCCTCCCCCCCTCCTCTGTTGGCAACTCGTTATCCTGCACTGCTACGCAACCCCACGTGAACTTGTGAGGTCACCCTGACATGATCTGAAGGGATCCAGGTTAAAAATAACTCTCCGAAAGGGTTATTTTCAGCAGTCTGGTTTGCCCTGTGCTCCCACAAGCAGTTGTTGTGGCATAGCTGGCGGGGGAAGCTGCAGCGGAAGAGCAGAACCCCACAGCCGGAGGTGGGAAGGAGCAGCTGCTGACATCGTCCCAAGTGCAGGAGGGACTCTGCTGCCATTAACGCCTTTGGAGCTACGGGCTTGATCCTGTTCTGCTGATAACAGTAGGCTTCTTTCCACGGGTGCTAACCAAGGGCACAAAGGAGGTGGTCTTCTCCTCACCTCCACTCACTAAAACCGCAAAGGTCGTTTGTTGTCAGATTCTTTTCTCTGAGACTGCTGTATGTCTCCTAATTAATAATTCTACAACTATGGTACATGAACCACTCTTTTCCATATTTGCATATTGGATTGTTTGTGTTGATTGCGTATTCAGATGTAAAATTAGAAATTTGCAGTCAAAAATTAACAATTGCCATACACCAAACCAAAATTCACTTCTGATCTGAGTGCACAACTAAAGCAGATGTCTTTAAAAATTAATGGTAGTTTTTGGATGTGTTTAAGATAGTTGAAATCTCAGCTGAGTGAGTTTTCTATGTCAATATTTTTTTTTTCTGTTTCTGAATCATAAAATTGACTAGATAAAAACAATGTATAAATTTTTAAAAATAGTTTTAAATTTACAGTTTTTAATTCTTAAATTTTAAAAATAGAGCTTTGGGGCATATTCACTGTCACTTTTAAATTAACTGAATCTATTTTTTGAAATGTTTATTCTCTTGAGCTGGGATTTTATGTCTTCTGTGTCACTTAAGTGTCACATGACAGAGTATTTTTATAATATTAAAATTGGAAATATTTATGTGTAATCGACTTGGCTGAGAATAGAAAGCTTGTGAAGGTGTGTGAGAACAGGAAACATGAATTCACCCAGTTTGAGTGGGCCCTTAGTAAGCAATACCTGCCCTCCAACCTGACCAGCTGGACAGATTTAGAAACTACTGTACAAATCAAAAGATTTGGGCCCAATGACAAAGAAGCAGAGGGAAATGTATCTCATTTCATGATGAGTATTAAAAAATATGTAGTCTTTCAAATTTTTACTTGCTCAGTTATTTAGTATTGAAAAGACTGTTTGTATTAATCTTGCTATAAATTAAGAACTGCCATAACTTCCAACTCTTCACTGTCTCATAGTCGTGGTTACAAGGTCTGGTTACACCTTCTTTTCTGGACCTCAACTGTATTCATTCTTGAGCTTCAATTCATAAAACTCTCCTGAATGATTTTTATATCATCAAACCCCTTCATCTACTCTCTGCCCTGTATCTGCTGTTGTGGAGGGGTGTGGTCATTCACAGGTACATCCAGCACTTGGATCCAAGGAGGTGAAATCTCCTCCTCGTGGTTGCATCAGCTGTCTCCTCCATGTTGACCTGTTTCACGTTTTTTGCACAGCAGCCTCTTCTTCATGGAGAGACAAATTCCCTTGTCTCCCCATATTGGCATCAGGTTGCTCATGCCTGCTCTGTCAGATCTGCAACAGCTGTATCCTCCTGGTGATATGTATAGAGCAGTCAGAAACTGATCCTGAGGATTAAAAAACAGTAGGTCTTGTCTTTAATAGATGCCAACCTACACAGGAATTTCCAACCCTCTGACCACCTGTCACTCTCATCAAGTGCCATGGGAGTTAACAAACCTTACAGGATTTGGCCCAGGAACAATGGGAGCAATTTGTAAAATGAATTGTCAGATGTGAAGTTCCCCATGCAAACTGTTACCAGTCTGCAAAGTTGTGTGCAGAAAAGCTGAGACGCTGATAGAAAACTTGATCCTTATGCTGCAAAACTGACTGGGTATCCGTGTGGGTAACAAAAAGTGCTTCCGTTGCATTTCAGCAATGTTTAATTTGAAAATTATTTTAAAGCTATACTAAAAGTAAATTCAAACAAAAAAATACTGGTAAAATTATTTATGTTGCAGTTGATGTGTTTTGTTATATTTGGAAAAATATTAACTAACATTCCAGTAAAAATGGAGTTCATCTTACTGTCTTGTCATTATTGATACTAGGATACATATAGCTTCAGTGGTCAGAGAGTTTGCTACTTTTCTTAGTGCAGATGCTATTTCATGAGATATAGGAAGTTATATTTCCATAGACATTTAAGTATATATCAATTAAATATATATCATTTAAGTATATATCAATGGAAGGATCATGGTTTTTTTTAAAAGGAGGGTAATTGACCACAAATGAAAAGTTAAGCGTCCTACAAGTATTGACAAAGAAAGATGTCTAGGATGTTACCATTTTGATGAGGCCGTCACAGGGCCAGTAATCTCTGCAAAAATAATCTGTTGTCAGGCACTCACAAAAATGAATAGAAAGAAGCCAACAATAAGTTATAAAGTACTGCTTCTAAAAAACCATTTCTAACACTGATCTGTTCATTCAAAACAGCAGCGGAGGCTAAGCTCATCTGAGATCCATTCTGATATTGAGAATTATTTGGAAGAAACATTGAATTTATCTTTTAAAATTAAGAAAAAAAAAACTTCACAAAAGGAGTGCTAGTGATCAGGAATGGCTTTTGAGTTCTGAGCTGATTTACTGCAATGGTAGGAGATGATACTGAATATCAGTTTAAAATATTTTGTTGTTTTTTAATAACAAAGGACATTGCTGATTCCTTAGAGCATCTCATAAGGAAGCTCTGCAGTAATGTAGCGGTGATTCAGCAGAGGTGAGGGGTTTCTGGTCACATGAGGCAAACTGACTTTAATGATACTCTGAATTTCAACATCACATTTATCTTACTTTGCTAAAACCCATTTGCCCGTCTTCCTTAGTTGCATGCACCTCTCTTGCCCCAGTTTCCTTCCTGGAAAGAGGTGACTAAGTGTAAAAATAGGTGACTATAAATGTATCTAGATCCTTGCAGTCAAATCCAAACTACCCACTACATGCAAGCTGACTTGCAGCCTGAAGCGAGCCAGCTGGATCAGTAAGCAGTGAAAATCCTTCCAGGGAAAATGGAGAAGGGGAACAGAATGGGTCTAGTTCAAATGCAAACTTCACAGAGTACACAGACATGGCTGTGTTCCTGTCCACAGAAACAATAGGAACACCTATGCGAACATAGGTTTCTAGACATATAGATTATATCCATATTTTTGATGACCCAACTCAAACCTAACAGAGACTTTTAACTTAAGAGAAAAAGCTTTAACTTTCTCAGCTTATATGAAGATTTTCATGCTTTGTTCGCAAAAGTAAAATCCAGTAACACTAACACTTCTCTTCTTAGGCTTCATAAATTGAGACAGATTTATATGCAAATGTCCTCTTGTAACTAATCCTAGAGCCCTGTGTCTGCCAAACTGCCAGAACTTCGCCCAACAGCTACAAGGCTTGGCAGAGCGAGACATACATGCACACACACATTATATATATAGTTTTGCAGAACATTTTGCCATGTGTTACTCTGTGGTCTGGAAAAAAGTGGTGTTTGAAAGTTTATGAAAGGTTACTAGGAAACTCTTGAATTATAATGTAGATATATTCTACCACAGAAATTAGAAATAATTCACAAAATATTAGAGCATGATAGGTCAACAGTTACATTTCTCATGCATTGGTAAGAGGTACAAAGTAAGAGATGAAACAATTTATTTGTGAGAATACTGAAAACTGCTTAGTTTCTGTGGTTTTCTGATCATCAGGACAAACTATGATTTCTGACAGGGCCAGATGGAGCTGTGGTCTGGGCTGGCAGCACAGATCCTTGTCAGCAGCACAGAGGCCTCTAGTCTTACTGGCCTTGGTCTCTTGCAAAGCTTGCATTAGTCCTCTCTGCTGAACCATGCAGCCTGCCCTTGGGAGATAAGGGCTGTGTTACTAGCTTTGCTAGTTTTGGAAAAAAGTCAGCTAACCTCTCCATACCTCAGTTTCCTCATATCTAAAATAGGGATAATAATTCTCTGTTTGGTGAGGTTGCTGTAAGACATCAGTGCTTGCACACATTGCTGCTGTTATTTGTGAGTCTGGGACCAGCATGATGGGAGTACTCTGAGACTTAGAGACCAGGTAAAATCTCAAACTTCAAACATTTATTTATGCCTAGATAATAGGTAATTTTTCTGTTAACTTCTAAAACCCAGACATTAATCAATTTATTAGTCAGTCCTTATGTATATGATGATGCAAGTCTGATATCACATCGCTGGCTCTGAGGGCTTTTGTGATTCTTCCCTCCGAGACTGAGATGACAAGGCTCAAAGCTGTTCCCTGTGGGAAGCTTTAAGCTTTCCAGAGCTCCACAGTGTATCACTGCTGTTTATATACACTTTTCTGCGGATCAAGATCTGTCTGGTCCGAAGGATTGTTTTCTCCTTTCATGGATCAGCCTCTGTTCGGGCTTGTTGAGGGCTGTGTTACCAGCGGGGTGCCAGTCTATTCCAGCTTGTTCAGAGCCATGCTACCTGCTGGCAGATTGTGTGCCTGTTCTCCCATTCCTTCTAATAGTTGTGGACTGAGTAGTGTTAACCTTGTTTTAACAATTTTTATACACCTATGCCAAAAAAACAGTTATTACAAGATATACTTTTCTTCCTACTCTAAATCAGTCTTGTAGTAAGTCTGGGTACAAGATAAACAGAAATAAAGCACAAACGGACCTTCACACCACATTGATATCATTTGGTCAAAACATTATAGAAATGTAAAGTGTTAGTGTAGTAACATAAGAATATGACATTAAGAACAGGGATACAGAAAACTTAGTTTAAAAATACATTAGAAAATGAAACGTCACCACTGCTTGAAATGGGATGGCACACAGAGTGATGACACTTCACTACCTTTTTGAGTACCAACATAAATACTTCCTACTTTGTGGGGGGAAAGATGGCTACATCTGTACTGTAGAGGAGTTAATCTCTGCAGGTTTGATCTCCAATGTGTCCCCATGTCTCAGGCAAACTGCAAGTGTGTGCACTATCCAATCACACATTCTGTTTTCCTGCAGAAGGAACTGGAAGTGTGTCACCATGGAGCAAGGTAAAATCCTCCCTAATTGATTCCCGTGTATAGTCAGTGAACCAGGACCGTGGAAACCCACTTGCCCTAATGCTGGGCTGCGCCCCCTACCCTGTACACCTAAGACCAGGACTAAGAAGTGCACTGTGAAGCACAACTACCTTAACTTACAGGTACAGCCAGCAAGAGCTGTACCATGGTGGTGACTTACTTCACCTCTTTGCTTCTACTGAACTTGAATTCATCCCCCCTTTTCTTTTTTTAATTCAGTTCAAGCAGCCCTGTGTGCAGACATGGTAGCTGACCCTTGCCCAGCAGAAGGGTCTGCAGTCTGCTTGATCTCAGGGCACACAGCCTCAGCTGGTATAGATCAACATAAATGAAGTTCTACTAATTAACTTTAGCTGAGGACCCCAGTTGTCTGCTAGTTTGTTCCATAACCCTTTCTGTAGTTTGGCTAATTAGTTTCTTTTTATTTTCAGCTAAGTGAAAATCTCTGGGCTCAAATGACTTTTTTCTGCTAGAACTCTGTTGAAATAATTGCTGTATCCAAGAACATTCTGAAGATTTGGATGTAAACACCTCACAGTAAGTCAATGTTTTACTTCTTTTATATCATATTGTACTAAATCTGTTGACATTTAGTCATTCCAAATACACTTTTTATGCAAGCAGAAGGTGTAAAACATGTAGTCAAGTGTGAGAATTTCTTATGTACTTGGGTATATTTCAGTAGAATAGTATACCTAGAATAAATAAATATAAGTGATGCTTGGGTTTGTTTTTTTTTCCTGTTGGGCCATGCAGTGAAAAGCTGTAGTATTTCTTTATGCTATTTCTGTTTTAATGATGTAACATTTTTAGAATAATTAGAAGCTAATTTTGGTAGATATCATGGAAAAAAATGTTTTTTTTTTTTCAAATGGTAATTTTGCAACATCTATAAGCTTGGGTAAAAAAAAAAGAATTCCAACTTGAAAAACTGACATTTATGACTGTGGTAGATCCATTTATCTGAGTTTTCAGGTCCTCTGCTGCTTACAGGTTTGCATAGCTAATCTGATTTTCCCCAAAATGCTTCAGTCCATGGAGGCTAGAAATCATATGCTTAGAAAAAGCACATTTAAGTATTTTAGAAAAAGGGTTGAGGAGGAGTAACATAGCAGGAGGCATGATAATAAGGACTGGAAGGAAAAAAACAGTGGGAAAAGTTATGAGACCAAAGCTTAGCACTGTTTCAGTCACTTGTTTTGCTGATTTCAGTTATCAAAGTGCTAATGTAGTTTTCTGTGAAATACTCTCTTACATAAAGCTTTGTTTCTAGTGATGATTTAGATTCAGCTAAGTAGTAGCTAGAATTATTGACTATAGTCTTCTGCGTGAGGAAGAAGTCTTGGGCTGTGGTACCTGGGAAGACAGGAATAAATAACACTGTGGAGAAATGGGTGCTTGTAAATAAGGAGATGGTGTAAATGGAGCTGTTTAATTTTTTGTAGAGAAGCTGGGGATGGATCCAAGAAACATTCTTGTGTTATTTTGAAGATTAAAGGATTAAAAGGATTCTATCTGAACTGTACCAATTTTGGAAAATTTACCTAGCACACAATCTTCAACTCTTTTTATTATATTTCCCAGGCTGGTAAAATAAATGCAGAATTTCAACAGCATGTTTCAAGTGTGAGGAAGGTGCTAGTGAAAAATAAACAGTAGTAAGTGTATTGGAGGGGTGTGTCTGTTAATCTGTTTTATACTGTGGAAAGGAGTGAGCCTTTGTAAAGTAAAGGGAATTTACTGTAATGTAAAGGCATTTTCTGTGTGGTCTAGGTGTATCAAGATGAATGAGGCAAGACAGTACAATGCTGTACCTTCTACTGTTGGAACAGGTCCATCACTTTTCAGATCCTTGTAAAAGTCTTGCTATAAACCCATGAAAACTACACCTCTGACTTCTCTGGTGATGATTGCTCCACCAACTGTGCTATACCCTGATGTACCTCTGGTTATATCTACCTGAATGAGAGCTCAGCTGGGAACTAGCCAGGTATCAGCAGAGCTGGCATACCAGAGTTTGCTTAGATGGACTGGAGGTAAAGAGGAGGGGGAGAGGCATGCAGGTGTAAGTCTTCACTGATTAGAAAGATGAGATCTGCATCATGTGGCAAATACCTGGTCCAGCTGTAACAAATCAGCTTTACCTGACTGATTAGAAAGATGAGATCTGCATCATGTGGCAAATACGTGGTCCAGCTGTAACAAATCAGCTTTACCTGTTATCTGCCAGCTGCTTTTCAATTAGTATCATCTTCAACTTTGTTACCAGATTTCATGCTGTCAGTCAAAATGCTATTGAGCCACAAACATCTAAAGGGCTTCCTATTTGAAAGTGATTATGTTGAAATAAAAATAAAACCATTACAAAACCATATTTTAATGGGATTCATTTTTTGTGCAATTCAGCCAAAGGCATGTTTGTTTGACTTTTCACAAGACTGGTCTGGATTATGCTATGACATTGTTAGTTATACGTTACACTTTACTGCAATTACATCCTTCAGTCAAACTATTTACTTAACATATTTAATAGAAGTAATTTTACTCTTTGAGTAAAATAGATAAGAACATAATATAAATCTAAGACCAGTGGGACTGAGGGAGAGGAAAAAATGTTTTCAGAGTTCCAGGAGCTAAATCCAAGCCAAAGTCCTTTCAGGTCTCTGGCTCTGAGAGTTGTCCTCTGGGAGGGATCCCTGGAGTACTGTGTCACCAGTTCTACTCTAGTTAATGTAGAGGTAGCCCCAAAGTCTGTTGGGTTTTGGTACATGCTCTGAAGAATGCTCCAGTTTCTGAGGTAAGTGCTTTGGATTAGTTTATACCCTTCTTGGAAAGTCTTTTAGTGCTGATGGAAGCACTCCACAGTGCACAAGCAGTCCCACAGCTCCTCATCTTAACAATAAAGCCTTGTTTAGCATTCACTTTCCTGCCTCTTTTGTGCCCTGTGACCACAGCAGTGTGGCATAGGGGATTAAGCCTCACAGTTTTCCAGATTCTTCTTTGCATTTGCTGCATCCTGCTGTTGTTGCAGCTGGTTACTACAGTGCAATTGCATGGTGGAGCATCCCTCAGAGCTGCTGACACCCTGTAGAGCAAAGGGTTCCGAGTGATTGATGGCCTGGAGTGCAGGATCAGTGGTCTCTCCTTAACCCTAGACACTGAATGCAGATGTCCTTGTCCTGCATAAATCGGCTCAGCTCTGTCTTTTTTTCCAGAAAACTTTCTTTGCAGGGTCTAAGTCCTGGTTGACAGCAGCCATCTTCTGAGTAGCTGCCAGCTATAGCAGTGAATCGGTGTAGAATGTGACAAGGGGCAAATCCTTTTCTATGTCTGGAAATACACATGCTTTTAGTGGTTTTGATGTTAAACCGGACAGGAGAAAAATGACAATCAGAGGAAAAAATGACAGCACCTTGTGTGTTGAAGAACAACAGCAACAGGTTTTATCTGGAAACAGAGTGAAAACATTACATTTTACCCTGTACTAATACCAATATTGCCCTACGACAACAGTGGAATTGTTGTAATGTAAATCCCCTTTTCTTCTCATGTCTCTCCCAATATGTTCATCAACCTCATACCTAGCTCATGAAAAAAATTTAGGTGGGATTGTAGAAAATCAGTTTGTACAAATTAAGCTATTTTTTATATTCTGCTTTTAATATCTCTCATAATGGCAAGTAACTTCACTGACTGGTTGTGACTGCAATGTTCAGTGTGCATGTTGTTAAAAACTTACTGTTATGCTTACTAAGCTTTAATAGAAAATAGTGCTTTTTTAGGATATGGATAATTCCAAATTCATGACCAGCCAGAAAAAAATTGGACATTGAAAAAACATAATGTTTCAGGAAGAATGTAGGTGGCCCTCATCCTTATTTCATTGCACTGTTTGTTTATTTAATCTTTGTCTCATTTCTCAGTGACAGTTTGTTTGAATTTTTAATTTACATTGGTCCGAGATTATTATTGTTATTAAATTACTGACAAACTCTATCCTATTCAAACAAGTTGTGAAGAATACTTCTCACCTGACAGTCTCAATAATAACTGGTTCTCCAGCAAGAGCTGAGCAGAACTACTTCCATTATTGTGGTAAATATCTACTCGGTATTTTCAAATGAAATTTAAGAATGTTATTTAGTTTGCAAAACACCTAGTAATTTTTTTTTTTTCCCCAGTCTTAGTCCCCAAGCCACTTTTGCTTTAATTTAAGTGTGATTCAAGTTTAACACCTCTTTGTCAGATGTTATGGAGGGGATCTTTTCTGATGCTTATTAACTAAACAATTAAATTTCTCCTTAGTGCCCAGATCTGTCCACTTTGTTCTCCATATGATTTTTTTCTCAGACTTGTTCTGCCCACTGAATTTTACCTTTCCTTCTTTGTCATGTTTGGAATTATTTGTTCTATACTTACTCTGGGATTAATCTTCCTTGCCACAGGGCTGACCAAAAAACCCAGAGTCTATATGCCTCTAGAAGAGGAAGAGATGCATTTCCTGCCTCTGAAAACTGAAGTCCTTGCATTTCTCCTCTTTCCCCAGCCTGAATTTCCTGTAAGCTCAAGTTCTTTGCAGACTAGATGGAGAGAGTACCTGATTCTTGTAATATTTCTACTTGCTTACCTGCTAGGAAATTAATCTTCTTTTCTCTCTCCTGTAGTTTGGGGTAGTAGGTATGGAAAACTTCTGTACAAAAGTGTTTTAGGCTTCTAAATACATTTGCTTTTGTTTTTCTTCCACATTCACTTTGCAGAGACTGACCTTACCTCCACGTTTAAAATTGGCTTTTCATATTCACTGACCTCACCATGACCAAAATAATTAATCTGGTACATCTGTAATCTTTCACTAGGGTTCCTTTTTATTTTATTTTAGGAAAATTGAGACAAATTAGAAAAGGCATTTGGGAAATTTTCCTGCTTCAGAAAAATAAGATTAACTCACCGCTTGAACACTTTCCGAACTCTCTTGGCTCATCGTATCTGCAAAATAGCTCGATATAGAACTTCCAGATGAGTACATGGACTTAATCTGTTAGTTTTGGCAACTATTAGTAGTGTTGAGTAGACTTTCTTCTCACTGATAATGGTTAAGCAGTTGTGGTTGAAATTACTTTGTTGTTAGAACAATTTCCACATACATAAAAGGCTCTGAAAGGCTCATAAACAAAGCCATGGGTACTAACAGTAACCTGACTCTCAGTTTTGTGGCACTATGTAGAAATTCTGAAAGTTCTGCGGAATTGTCAAATAATTTTGTTTCAGTGTTTTTTTAATTATAAGTTTTCAATCTAGACTGTGAACCTTTTATCTTCCAATTTTGAATTTGTGAATATTAGCCTTACTTTAAATTTTTCCGATGTGCCATAAGCTTTCGCACGCAAAGCAAACAAACATGAAGGGCAATTGACATCTTGGATAAAGATGAATTTTGTTGCAACATCACAGTTGTGGAGTTCCAGGGATGCAGCTTGTAAAGCCCAGAGGACATTATTGACCCAGTGTAAGGAGTAGAATTATGTGAGGGTCAGCAAGAAACGAAACAGTTTTTACCACTAGAATTTTACTTTTGCCTGCTTGCTTTTGTTTAAGGTTTTAAAGTGCAACTTCAAAGTTAATCACTTGGCCTTTTCAATGTGAGGACAATGCAGGAAAATCCAGTTACCTCTGCTTGCTTGAGAGATGTATTTGAAGGTAGAGGGTGTATTTTAGATTGTCATATCTAATGGTTCCTATATCATGTGACTGAATTGTTTAAGATACTAGTAGAGATTTAAATAAAAATGGAGGCTGATTTTGGAGGGTGGGGGGAGGATTTTCTACCTGAAATCTGTAGGACGTCTCAGGGGGAGACACTTGCTATCAGGTCTGTTGAGAACGGTTCAGTGTCTTCCCCCAGCCCTCCAGATTCTTGCTTTTCTATCAGTTGGTTTAAATGGATTTTAATCCTCTGACTTTTAACTATGTCCTGTAGTATTTTAGTGAATGCCAAGTGGAGATTTGTAAGTGAGAAAGAAAATCTGTGTGTGAAAAATGTCCAGGGAGTGGTCAGAGAAAAGAAATTAGAGCAGAAAAGAGAACTTGTTAGAGTCATTTGTCTGGAGAAAATTAGCAAGTCAGCAATAGGCAATACCATTAGTATTAATAGTCAAATAATTTTAGTATGTCTCCTTAGCTTCCTAGAAGTAGCATAATAAATGCTCAAATGATAAAAGCCACAGTTAGGTTTAACGAGCATATGCAGTTTTCACTTTCAAGAAAATAAAAAGGCACTAAATATTTACTTGCATTTATATTGCATCTCTTTCCTGTCTGTCATGCTGGTGAACAATACCTCAAGGACCCATTAGCACTGGCAGCCATCCTTTTAAATTTTGGGTTGGTTTCCCACAGCTGTTGAAATGTTTGGTTTTTAGAAGACTCATATTATTTCTGCTCTTTTATTCCACCGTGAGGAAGTAAGAGAGGTGTCTGGGATTTTGTTGTGTTGATCTCCCACTACCTTGTCTCACAGACAGAGATATATATTGTACTGTCCTTGGTGTTTCTGAACTCACAGTTGGCATTGTGGTTTTGCTTGGAGAAAATGGTTGTGTTTTATGCATGCATATTAGGAATTTTCAAGAAGGGCTCAAGTTGGGCTGTTACCATTAAACCTGTGATTTTTTAAAAAAAAAAAATCAAGTAAGCTAGGGCACAGATGTCATCTCTGCAAAGTGTCAATGAGATCAAATGCTCAAATACAGTAATTGTAATGACAAGGTTTTAGATTATGTCATGAAATACTGATAGCTTGGACTACTTTGTTGCCACCAGTTGACTGTGAATGGAAATCTGCATTAGAATCAGGTTCTGGGCTTTAGAGAAGTTTTGTCTCTGAAGCTGCTGAAGGTGCCAGGCTGGATGGGTTGCCTGGTCTTGCTACTGTGACTGTTTCTGTTTCCTACATTCTGCTGACTTCAGTTGCAGCAGAATTAAGATGATAATGAGCATTTTTGAAAAATTTATCTGTCTTTATATAAAGCATGTGCATGTTTTAGTAAAATCAAAGTAGTTTGCAAATGCCTAACTTTGACCTCAACTTACGAGCCTTTAGAACACATGATATACCTGGTGACAATGAATACAAACATGTAACAGATCTGGCTGAAAACAGTTTTAAGTACTCTATGTTATTGTTAAACATTTAAGGTTGTTAAAATGTTCTTAGTGAACTATTTATAAAGATACCAATAATTCGTGGGTTTTTTTATTTTGGCAAGGCTGGTATCTGTGATTTCTTCATTATTGATGGAAATAATTAAACTGACCATCAAAGGTTTTAATAGCTGCAGCAATTTATGCACTTGTGTAGTTTCTGGCCAACTAAATGGCAGAACATGGTGGCTTCCTGCATGTCAGCTTGTTACAGTGCGTGCATGGGCGCTTCCCAAAGAGTTTGATGGAAGTGGAATCTCCTCAGGAGCGTGGGCAGTCCAAGGGGATACACAGCTGGGCAATATCCTGTTTGTGACAGGACTGCTTCCCCCTCCAGACAGGAAATATAGAAAACTATCTTTCTCCTATGACTTGTGTTGTGGTTGTAATTTGTGGGATTTTACATAGATGTAGCTCAGCTGAATATTCTCAAAGGTTTGGAATTTTCACTAGAAGCCCAGTGTGTTCTGGAAACTCGTGGTATTAATTCAGGATTTCAGATAAATGAAGCATCTTCAGAGGCAGCTCTACAACTTCTGGATGGGCCTCTTTTGGCAAGAGCACTGCTTGAACATGACACAGCTTTGTGTGTTCAACCTCAAAATGAAAGTGCTCTTTTCCAAGCATTTACTGTGGGCAGAAATAATCATACGACAGCAAATATTGCTGGCCACAAGCAATTTTCTTCATAAACACGTATCTGCATTTTAAATTTTAGTGTATGTATTTGAATATTCCACTGCTGCTGGTGCTGAAGAGAGACTTGAAATTATGTTACTTTAACTGCATCCTGTAAAAGCATTGATGGTGGAGCAGCATTAGTACAAGTGTTTTTTTGGGCAAGGGTTTTCCAGGAAGTGATGGGCAAGACAAGCACTGGAAATACTTCAGTTGTATTTATGTGAAAGGTGCTGGTCACATATAGAGGCTTGGCAGCAATACATTTACAGTGGGGTATGAGTAAAATAATGTGTTTTGCTGCCCACAGAGCTGCATAGGCCGTGGGTACCAGGAGGACAGTGACCACCTATAGCCTGAGTGCTGCCGAGGTACCTGCAGACAGGCCACGCAGCTGCTACCAGGCCTTCTGCCAGATAGGAAGAATTAATGAGACTGGGGAAATTCTTGAGTTTCTTTCTACTTAAATAGTGGTTCATTTATTAAAACTTCTGGAAACTTAAGTTCATGCTGAACAACTTTGTTTAATTTTTCATTATGGATAGTGTCATTGCTTCAGCAAAAGCCTGTTTCAAAATGAAAACTGTTTAAAGGTCAAACATAGTTTATAGCATCATTATTCACCTCATGTGCTGGTTCTTTGGGAAGTGCATTCGGACACCTGATTGTTGCAAAAATATTTTTGCAAAGCAAAAGCTCTTTTTCTACGTGCTAGAAATGTTAGTTTTGAATTCAAGTGAAATACGTTATTTTACTAAGGCTGCAGAGCGATGTATGAAAAACAGATAAGACTAGTACTGTTTGTGCACTTTGATTTAATAAAGCCCATTTTCCTTTTGGAGGTACCTTCCTTGGCCTCCTGCCCTTCTTCCTCAAACAAAAGTCTTTAGCTACACATAGTTTACCAGCTTAAGTATACTTTAAAAATGGTAATTTAAAAGCCCTGTATAGCCAAAATAGCTCTGTTCCGGAACGACTCACAGCATGGTCTTTAAAACAGAACACCCAGCTACTAAGCTGTTCTGTGTCACCTCAAAACATCTGCTGGAAAACAAGGCTATAATAGATACATTGTTCTCAGATGCTCTTTTTTCTTTTTTGTTAAGTCTTGTTAAATAGCCTGTATTTCATTTCAGTAGAATAGGGCCCTTTTCTCTTGCAGTAGGAAAAACTTTCCTCCAACAAGGATATTTCTGTATGCATGCGTGCCTGTACTTTCTTTTACTTTTCTTTTAAGAGACTCCAATTAAGAGCTAATCTAACTCAAATGGTGGCTGTTTATCCCTCTTAGCCATTTCTTTCCTGCTGTGCATATGGCTTCCTTCTTACTTCCCATTTCTTCAGTTGCACTGATGCTCTCGCTTCACTCTCTGAAAAAGGACGGTGCTCATGCATGTGGCTGTGGTGCATTTTCCCTTTCTGCTTTGTACCATCATGCTAAATGTCTGTCGCTTCCTAGGTGCTGCCCTTCACCCAGAGCCCTCAAAGCAAGTACCATGTGTTTCTCCTACAAACATACCCACTTCTGTGGTCCATGGAGTGACAACACTGTCCTATGGAGGAGATGACCAGATCAATTGGGTACTTAATTGCTTAATAGGGTAGTTAATTGGGTCTTAATTGCTGCAGCATTGGCTTTCATCCACAGCTCCCCTCTCTCCTTAAAAGTAGTCTGTGAAATAAGATGAAGCATGCTTATCCTACAAGGAAGCTTTGTAGTGGCTTTTAGGTCTACAGGTCTAGAAATTTAGAAGATAAAAATAGAAACTAAAGGTAGCTTTGAGATTCAGAGAGCTCGTAACCTGAGAGGACACTTTGGAGGTAGTCAGCGGAGAAGGAATCTCCTGCAGCCTTTCTTTTTTATTCATCCTTTGATCAAGAGTGTTTGCCTCTGAAATGGCAAAGTTTAAAGACTGTCTACAAAAGCATCTGCTATGAACCAGCCCTTGAGAAATTACTGTATCTGTAGGCAAACTGGAAATAATATTTCCGCTGCCAGATGAACTTTCAGAGAGTTAAATTCTGATCACAGTGGGAAAAGGAAAAGGGAACACCAAGTTATGAAAAACATTTTTATAAAAATAAAAAAAAAAATCTATTTCAAGTTAATTGCATTCCATTTTAAATACGGCTCATTATATCCAGCTACCAGCCAGATTTAATGTAAAGTGAGGAAAATGACTTGATGTAATTTAATTAGCAATAATTTTAATTCACATCATCATGTCAACTGTTTTCCCATTTCAAAACAGCTGGCCTACTGACTTCTTAAATTTAGACATGTTCTGACCTTTCAAGTATCAAACACTATAAAAGTACTTGCATAGGGAAGGCAATACATTCATCTAATTAATTATAACTGTGTGATATGGAAAATGTTAAGATTCCTAAAACCATCTTTTGTGTTTAATCATGAAAATTGCTTCTGCCCTTATGTGTATGCAAACATATGCTGCATGTCTGCCATTGTCGTACAAAAAGTACTGACATTTCTGATGATTTTTGATGAATTTGGGGATAAACAAAAGAACACACAAACCAGTAGTAAGATAATGCAGGTAGATATTCCTTGACTGTTGGTCTTTCATTATTTTTCAACAATTTGATGCACACAGAGTTGCACATTCTTGCAGGAACACCAGTCTCTCCAAAAGACTTGGGAACCTGATTGTATGCATTGCAAGGCAGACCATTGCCATAAACTGTTTTCTTGTGCTTCCTGTCAAAATAGCTGTAGTGGTATAGCAGCAAAAGGTGGTTTTAGTTTATAGCCAACTTTTGTCTGATACCTGGGCCTTGTTAAGATTTTGTTTCTTTTGAATTCAGGCTTTCCAGTAAATAGCAAGAACAGCAAGATCAACCTAATGTTTTTAATCTCCACATTTTTTCGGTGATTGCCAAGCCACTAAATCTTTTGTATATCCACAAAGTTTTATACAGTGGAACTGTAGCTGTGCACCAAACAATGTGAAAGATCTCAAAGCAACTTGTAGTCATTTGAACTGTGTTTTCTTTGTGCTTATAGTTTCTGTTGTCAGAAGATCTGCATTTGGGTAGGCAGCATTCGTTTTCCTGGTATGTGCCTAAATACGTGAATTTATTCTCTAGTTCCTTGGTAGATGATTCTTCTAGTGAAGAATGTCAGTGTCTCCCCAGTCTCATCCCTGACTCAGCGGGATGTGATTTTTGGATGCTGGAGACTCCCTCCTGGCTCTTTTTGGTGATGGATGTTACCAACCACACACGGTCACTAGAGGTTCATGGCTCAGTGTCCTGCTCTTCTCCTGGCCGTTGTCCTGTGGAGGGGAGAGGAGGAAGGGAGAGAGATGGACCCTATCCTTGGACCACTCCTGGGATGGAGGCCACTGCTATTGCTGGGTTCCCTACACATGGCTACTGTGGAAAAAGCATGGGAGCCTGAACCCAGTGCCTCCATAGCTTTGCTGACTGATAGCATTACTTTCTGTCCTTGCCTGTTATTTTAGGTGAGAATCTCCCTTTTGTACTTATGCTGGAGTTCTTTTATGATCCCTCCCCCTTCCCACACTGCTGCCTGAGTGATCTCTACACCTTGATGCCTTGGGAAGGACCTGATTCTCCCTTTTTCCTTTTTAAGACAGGCTTTGATTACCGATCCTTGCCTGTGGTCATGCTGAACAATGAACCGTTTAATATTTGACTGTTCCAGAACTTTCCATAAACCAAGTAAGTTAGCCCCAAGCCCTGCCAGCCCCATGAACCCTTCCTGCTGCTTTGTGTCATCCCAACACCTTCTGATCAGGGCCTTCAGCTGGCAGGAGGGTGGCTCATCCGGACCTGCCTCTTTCATAGTCCCACCTGGCCCTTACTGATAGCAGCCAAGTTCCCCACGCAGGCAGCAACGCTTTGTGTGCTGTCTGGCTTAGGCCACGGGATGAGGCCTTGCTGAACACTGCTCCTCAGGCTTCGGATGCACTGGGGTTCAAGCAGCCATGGAGTCCTTGTCATAGACAGTCTGTGAGCTGCAGAGCTGAGCTCCGGGCTGTGCGGTGCTGAGGCTTGCAGCTCTTGCAGTCGTGAGGTTGCAGATGCAGTCAAAATTGTTCTCCAGTGAGCAAGGGAAACTAAGATGGTAATCGAGATGCATCTGCAAATTGCAATCAGTCCTGTCATCCCTCTCCATTGTGAGGAGGGAAAAAACCAAAACCAACAAACCTGTTTGAGAAGTTGGACTTGGACACAGTGGCTGCTCACTTACAGACTTCTTTAGGACGCAGCTGCAGAAGCGGAAGTCTTCTTGCATTTGGGAGCACTAGGCATGATCAGAAAAACTGGAATACTGTGTATAGTAGGGATAAATTCTAGGGAATCAGTAAAAACACTTGAACAAAATGGAATCCCTTTAATGTAGTAATCTTAAGTAAAAGGAAGGAGGAGACTAGAGTAAGATTGCCTTTCAGTGAATATCCTTTGCAGTCATTTAGCTTTGCTATTGTAATTGTGAAAAAAAAGTTATGTATCTGAACAGCATAAAAATGTGACATATTAATGAAATGATAGAGACATTTGTCCTTGATTTCTTACTGTGAAAATTTCCAAAGAATGCAGTCCAGGTTTCATCCTTTCTGGATCTAAGTCAGCGAGAGTTGCATTTATTTTCTTAGCACTGTTTTCATTCCCAAAATGAGTGTTTATTAGAAATAGGTAACAGAAAGCAAGGTCATCTTGTGCCAAAAGATTCTTCTAACTCTGATGTGTTTTTGCTTCAGAAACTTTAGATGTACAAATATTTCTGTGGGTTTGGGAGGGAGCTAGCTGTTTCCTTTGAGATATCAATACTAGCATTTTGGGGCTAAATCCTTGTCTCTGCTGGGACACTGGAACAGGTTTCTAAAGCCCTTATGTAATTTAGGGTTCACGCCAGTGTTGATGAATGGACTTTAAGAACTGTCAGTCTTTGTAGAAAGCCTGGCTAGGATACTGGTGGGCTTGGCGCTTGAAGCCCAGATCCTGACCAGATAGGGACTGCACATAGGGAGGCCAGGCCAGGAGAACAGCAGAAGAAATTACTAATGACACCTAAAGGAGGAAAAAGAATTTGGAAAACATCACAGATTTGGTGTTCATGGTTTGACTGCCACAATTATAAAACTACATCAGTTTTCATCAGGTTTTCACTGACTGTTTGACTAAGCTGGATCCTATCCTAAAGTATAGGGACTATGCTTTTGATCATTGGTATTGCAGTGAATTGAGAGGGAGATGTAAGGAAAAAAAAAAGACAGAAACTTAATTCTAACTAATAAGCAAGAGATTTTATGATTTAAAAAAAAAAAAAGAACTTGTTCTGGAGAAGGGTGACCTCTTTTGGGTTCACCCATTTTCATGTTGGGCCCTGAGCCTACAGAAATTCAAGTTTTCCAGGGAGGAGTGAGTGTGACTAAAGACATGAGCACTCACTCTCCTCCCTGAGAGCCCTGAGCTGATAATAACACTGCTTTTTCTTGCCCTATGCAAGACAAGGTTAATGGAACAGACTTCTCCCCTGTGGAGGGACATGGTCTGCAGAACCATTGGAAAGCTGGTGGCGTGGCTAGCAAAGACTTGTGCAATTTCCCAGTAAGAGCTGCAGAACAATCTCGCAGCATATGGTGAGGGTCTACAAAACAAGTGTGTTTGTCGTCTTTGACACTTACTCCTAGAGGATTTCCAGTTGTTTGGTTTTCCTCCCTCTTCTCCTTCAAACTACCACATATCCCTCACATGATAAAGGTGATGAAGATATAAAAACCACAGAAGGTAGATTTATAGTTACCTTCCCTGTGTAGTAGTGCTTATCCTCACATTATTTGCTTTCAAAGAACTCATCAGAGCCTGGTTGCAGTGAGGGAAGGCTGGCTAGCCACAGGTTTTTTCACTGGGAAGAAAAAAATAGCCTCAGTACTGCAGCTTGACAGACTATGATGTTTAGGAGTAGGTATCTTTTCCTGTGAGTTACCAATTCAAACTACATCTGAATGAACAGGGTCCATGGCTGATTAATTACCTATGGGCAATGGATTGATGTTCTAGTTCAAGGGTGAATTCATAACCCAGCTGGAGCTCAGTAGTTTAGCTGTCAACAATCCCAGGAAAATGAAGTAAAAGAGGTCCTCCTAGAGGACTGGAACATATTGGTAACAGAATCTGGAGAAAATATTGCACCAGTGGTGTTTCACTTCATTCACATATAAAAAAGAGAGGGTTTATTTCAGTGCTAGCAAAACTGACAATACAGCATTTAGCTTTGCTAATATACAAGCTCTATGCAAAAAATTATGTGCTTGCCTGTGAAACATTTTGTGTCATAATCCATTATCTTTGGCTCGTATCTCTCCCTCGTACGGTTTGGTGACCTGATAACTCTTTGTATATAACAGAAAACACCGACACATAAAAGAACAACAAACCAAGAATGAAGACACCAATCATATGGGATTTATAGATGGAAGAAAATGTTGCCCTCATTCAATCTATTTCATACGGTGCATATTTGTGGTCTAGAAAAAGTGTGTAAACATAGTTCTTTGCATTGGAAACAGAAAAAACTGTATGTTTTGATTTATGCTTTAAAAAGTCGTTTGAGAGGTATGTATCAGATTGAATGCTTAGACTCTATTTTTAAATCAATTTAATGCTATACCAGCATTGTCATAAACATTTCAGAGAAGAGCTCCTAGTGTCATTCAGGTATAAGGTGTTGCAATTATTCTCCTTGTTAGAGATGCAGGAAGAACCAAGACAGCTTTGCCATTGTAGCTGAATGTACAAACGGCCCTAGTTCATTTCAGGGAGTAAATTAAACAGCTCAGTTAAGTCCACTACAAAAAAAAGTATTTGAGCTGACCTGTGTAAATTTACTGCCCAAAATGAAGTAGGAGTAATCCCATTATTTGTTAAAACTAAATATTCAGTATAATTTCAAAACCTATGTAGAGGGAAAATATTATAAATTTATTTGGGGGAGGCAGAAAAAGGAGGGGGAATGGTGTCAGCTATAGGAAACACTATGGAGAATTGTATTCATATCAGGTTATTTCTATTAATTCTAAAATAAAACCTCCCAGCAAATATGGAATGAATCCACATTGATTTTTGTTAAGAGAAGCTACCCACCTCTCTGGCACTTCATTTTCATGCAGGTTAATTTTTCTCTTTTTATTTTCATGAAACATACATAATACAAATAACAATTTGGATCAGTAAATAATGGTTACGTTGCATGTCCATTCTGAGGTGCTAAGAAGCAATTTTCTTTAAAAGCGTTATGCATATGATCTACCCCTTAGATTGCCAAAACCAGGAATGCACGAGATGGGAAGACTGAAGTAGGATGCGGGACTGAGAGTCCTGAGGCTTTTGGGGATGTGTCTGGTTTCACGGGATAAAGATCACTCCTCCATTGCCAAACCAAGACAGCCACCCTCTGCGATTACGAGAAGGAGCTGGGATAAGTTCAATACAACATTTTTGAAATGCAAAATCTGGTCCTGCTTGGTTTTCAGAAGGGGAAAGACACTGGAAGATAAGGGGAAAGCTACAAAGTTTATCATTAGAATTTCAAATTCTTGTGCAATTGAGCTACCTAAGGGTTTATAATTTTAGAAAAAAAATAGGATACATTGGTAGATTAAATATGCAGATTTTCCAATGGCTTTGAAGGAGGTAATTTGTGTCTCAGTGACATGTGACCACATGAAAAAGCAGAATATATTTGAATGTTGCTGAAAATGACTGTGATTTCTACATGGATAGGGTCACTAAACCATTTCTGAACAAAACAGAAGTGGGTCAAATCATCTGCTGAGTCACTGCAAGAAAATTATTAACATTTTCTCTGATCTCTGAAGTTATGGAGAAACCACTGCCACTGTAGCTAATTTTTCTGTAACACTAGAACATTGACCAAGCTTGACGTTCTGTGAGCCAGAGCCCTCTGTCAGCAATGCGTAAGATCTAATGGATCATCCAACTCAAAGAGAGCGAGTAGGTCTCCCCACTGTCAGTAAACAAGGGTAGGAGGTTGTTTTGGCCCAACACCTTTTATTTCAGATCTGAAGAACACAGTTGTGATAATTTTGTAGTTCCTATGTACCTACTTATAAAGCTTTTCCTTTTAGGATTGCTCCAGCCAACACACTGGACTAACCATTAAGTAATTCCATTTTGGACTATATCATTTAAGTGAAAAGGTAAGCGCTGCACTTTTTTCAACTCTAGTCGTGGAGTTTTGTATGTATAGCAGTGTTGGCTCTGTAGCTCTGAATGATAGGAGCATTCCTATTATCTGAAGTCCTGATGTGTTTTGGGAAAAAAATGCTATTTTACATTCCATTCAGATTGGAAACACCATCAATCTTAGCAAAATCTTCTTCTAACATAGGAAAGAAATATTGATTTGTATCAGATAGCGTTATACTAGTAAAGGCATTTAAATCAAGTTTGGTCTCCAGAGGTTTCTTTTCCTCATTCTGATTGTTTCCTTATTTACTGTTACTTTTTCTTTTTTAAAAGTATCTAATTCTGCAAAACAAAGGCACCACATTCATCATTAATTCACAAAATATTTATTTAAATATTCTAAAACTTTCTAATTAAGAAAGCAAGCAAAGGGTTATAATTTCAAACTGTGAATTAATTCTTAAGTGACAAGTATATGTAACCATTTGGATGATCTGTCTATACATCCTGAAAGACAGATGTGCCAATTTTCCACAGCTGAAGACCAGACTGCTTATTTTCTTCCTTAGAACAAATACAGCACTTGAAACTCAGCCGTGTTGCTTTACTTACCTAAATGGGAAGGTGGATCCCAATGAAGAATGGCCAGACCTCAGACATGGAAGCTGGAGCTGCTGTGCTGGAGCTGGTGCTGCCGTTGGCACTGCCCTGCCAGCCAGCCCGCCCTGTCTGAGGTTAATTAACAAAGAAGAGGCTAGACAAGTTCCAAAACTCCCTGGTCCCCTATGCAGCCACCTAAAATATTTATTAGCAACATGAACGCTGCTGGTACTATTTTACTTAAAAGACTTGCTAAGCCAGGCATAACCTCTCCTTTAAGCATAGACCTTTGAGGATCTGAAGGGCATAGTGACTGGCTATAAACTGAATAAGCTTGCTAAAGAGCCAGCTTACTTTTAACATTGCTTGCTTCTAGATTAACCATGGAGACTTCATGTACAACCTTCTACATTCCTAATTCCCCAAGAGGTATTGAGGGAAAAGGGCCACGTAACAAAACCAGCACGCTGTAACTTGGGTTGTGTCAGAAGGGAAGAAGCATGAGGAGTGCTGTTACAGAGACAGAGTGGTAAATCTGAGATTTTAATGGTAACAGAGAGCTTTAGGACTACTAATGCAACAAATCCAGAAAACTAGTTTGGAGAGGAAAGAGAAGAATGTTTGACGTACTAAAATTGTACTTACTAATTTTTTAAAAAAACAAATCCCACATTGACCAGTGCATGCTCACACAACAGACCTGAAGATCCAGCTATAAAGCTGGGCACAAATGAAACCTGTCTCCAGGGCCAGCATAAAGACTGCAAACTACGTTTTTGAACACAGCCACCAAAGCAATTTCTGATATCTTCCCATAGTTTACTGAAACAGCAAATTCTGTAAGCTGTGATTTAGGAGTGCTCCTGGTTTAAATGAGCAGGGTCCATCATACCACAGGCTGCCACAAGATCTGGACAAAAAGCAGTCAGCAGATTTTTCAGAAGTCGGTTATCAGTTGCAAGGTTAAAACTCTTTGCACAGGAAGCACAGTTAGCACAGTTTTCTTGGGGATGGATTATTTCAAGCTCCTAGAACAAACTCCCACAGGAAGCAATAAACACCTTAAATGTCATTTTCTTTTCCAAATGCACTTTGACCTTGTTTTTACTAACAAATATAGTATATGTAGGGAATTAGAATAACAAACTCCATTTGACACAATGAGTCCTTGCTGACTGAAGTATGGAAGAGTGCTCACTTACAAAAACTATTAATTAACAGGACAATAAATTTATTTATTGACTTTGCAAAGTTAGAAGTTCATAGTAGTAGTGTGGAGTAGCTTACAACACTCAGCTGAGATAATGAACAGGATTACTTTTTGATATCACAATATAAATATGCATAATCTAGACCGTGTTACTTTTTAAAGAATAGATCAACTGCATTTCTTGTATAGATGTTCTGAAACAAATCTAGCTGGGCAAAAAGTATTGCCTTTAGAGCAAAATTAACATTCAACATTGAAGAATAGTGCAAGAAACTGCTGAAAAATTTACAGTAAGTCAGTAATTCTTACAATCTCACAGTTTGTTAATAAACCCACCAGAAGTGTTTATTTCTTACTTTTTGAGTATGTTAGGCTTCCTTTTGAAGACATATTATTGCTTTACCAGTAGCAGTGCTATTTCCAGAGAGGACATTTCTAAAGACATATATCTATAAAGAAATTTTGTTACCTTCTCTCAATTCCCATACACACTCTCCAGAGCTGTCATTACTGGCAAAACTTAATTCTATCATGAGATTCTTTAAACTACTAAACCACCCCTGCCTAATGCAATTGGTAAAAACTGTATTTTACATATGTGCTTATAAAACAGTTAAGAACTGTTCTGTGAGTATGACTTGGCTTTTTCCCAAACATAACAGCAAAAGCAGTTACAATAAAAAGTACAGAAGAAAATTATTAAATGTTTCACCGTTTGAAACTGTGACTGTGTAGGAAAGCAATTTTCTCTTAACCTTAAGAGAAAAGCTAAATTACTGTATCAGAAACTTATACTGAAGGTATCTTCAAGTACATCTTTGGACCATCAAGCAAAGACTGCACAAATTTAAGTACAAGTATAATGATTTTGGTAAAATAAAGGATAAAAGAAAAGGTAAAATAAAAATAAAATTACTACTACTAGAAGTAGTAGTTCTCTTGCACTAAGGCTGTTTGTCTGTGGTCCTAAAAGGCAGTTTTGTCCTTTTCAATTCTGTTAAATAAAGATAATCTGGCTTTCAGGAAGAACACATCTCCTGAAGACAGACTTGACCTTTTCTTCAAGCCACTGCTTTGTTTACTGTAACAGAAACTATATACAAGAACTTGAAAATGCTATGCTTTTCAGCCAGCTCTGTCATATACCATAGCTAATACCGAATTTAGAATGTAATAATGTGAAACTGACCCCCACCAAAAATATAGCAGGTTTTAAGGTTTATTTCTGAAATGTTGATATACACCATAGTAATTACAGGTCTTTTTTTTTTTTTTTTTTAAAGGTTATCATATTAATGAAATGGGTTTAAATTTTAATATAATGACAAAACTATAGATACAAAGATATCTGAATGTTGTTAACAATTCTCTGTTGTCACATTGCCATCCAGGTAATGGTGTTTCAGTCTTATTTCTGGCCAAGCAGGGAGAGCTAAACATGAAGAGACAGAAAACTATTAGGTTGCTAATATTATTCTTTCAGTCAAACTAATATCCAGTTCACACAGTAAATATTTCTCTCTTCCAACCAGAAGTATGCTGGTAATAGAATATTTAATGCATACCCTCACAGGACAGAAGCTGAGCTTCAAATCTTAAGATCTGAATAAATCTCAGAGGTAAAGGTGCAGCATACCCAGTCAAGTCAACAAAAAAGTTCAGAAGCTGACTGAAAAGTTATAAGCTGGTAAGTACCATTTGTCTCCTTCAAGTGCAGCAAGAATTAATTTAGTTCTTAAAAATGTAGTTTTGAATAACAGTTTATTGTCATCTTAGTAGAAAGTAAAACCATCGGTGGTGACAGCTACTGAAGGGCTGCTATTTGCTGATCACCGTGAATAATTTTTATTTTGCATCTGTATTGGATTGAGACATAGAGAAGTAGTGGTGATGATGTTTTTAACAGCACTAAAAAACTGATTTTAGTATCGGTATGGACAGCATCAAGCCCCCACGAGGCCAGTATTTATAAATAGCAAAATTTAGGACAAATTTTTAAAGATCACAGTTGAATAGCAGTTTTTAACTTGCAGAAGTTGCTAGAATAGCCTGGGAAGACATGATATTTGTGAAAGTATCAAGAACTGAGTGATTGTTTTCATCAGGACTTATGTAAAAGCAATTATGAAGAACTTGATTACCTGTGTAATCTGTGAACTGACACTGACCAATACAGGCCTTCAAAAGTTAATTAAAAATAATTACTTCAAACACCCATTTCAATCAAGTGAAAAGAGGTAACAAGAACATGTATTAATCTTTCACAAATTAGTTGATTTTTTTGTAAAAATCCATAGAGAGATGTAAGGGCAAATAAGTGAACACACAGTTACAGAAGTAATAAATATTACAGAGATTATCAAAAGTACCAACCTGTTTTATAAACTGTGTAGCATTAAAAAGTTCACTGCAGCCATACAGGACATGTTTGCCTTGTTTACCCTAAAAAAAAGACAAGACAGGAAGAAATCAAGTGTTTAACAGAATAGCAGAAGTGGCTTAATCTAATTGTATACCAAAAAACCAAATCTTGATGATGTTGGAAGTCTTACACTTTTGGTTGAAAAAGGAATAGTTATTCCACCAGAGGAAAAAAACCCATAACTAAATTGAAGTGAGAGACCAGAGGCAGAAAGAAAGTGGAAAAAATGGGGCATTTTACACATTTAAAGTCACTAGAATGCTAAATTCTCTGATGTATCTATGAATGACTTGCGGAAGCAAACAACCTTACTTGAGCAAATCCTACCCCCTAAAATAACCGGGCACTGTGCTAAGAATAGTAACAATATATTCACTGTTTCTGTTGCATTAGAGCCTGTAAACTTCAATCTGTAATTCATTTCCATATGATGATGATGTTAAAAACAGCATGTTTTTTTGTAAAGGGATTTTGAAACAAAATGTTATGTTGATTTCAATCGGATGCATAACAAACCTAGTTTGCAGTTTAACAGTATTCACTTGAGTAAGGCTACCAAAGTGCTATGTTAGCATTTTGGAAGTGAAAATTATTTTAAGTAACATAGTTTCAGACTGAATTTATTTCCAGTGTTGGGCTAATAATCCCATGGTTCCTCCAAAGGTCAAGCACAGGCTTGAGAAATCTGTTTCACTGTTATTTTGCATTTTCCCATGTTAGGTAAAACTTACTTATTAAAGAGCAAAACAGGAACAAGCCTTGACAAAATGATTTTGTTTCATATATATTAACCATTCTGCTGTTTCAGCAGAAAGTAACAGAAGCAGATTCAAACAGTCCTTAGCTGGTGGTCACACACTAATTGGGGAAATGGTAATCCTGGTTCAAATCCTCATCTTTATTAATTTTGAGTGGTTTGTGGCAATAAGCTATTCTTGTTGCTGAGCAGCATCTTGAGCTTGCATCTTCCCACGTTTCAGGCCAGTTTTTCTAATCTTGATGCCCAAACAGGCCTGGTTTTGATCTAAACTGGTATTCTGACAGATTCCACTTTCAGCAGTATGACTGAATAGCATTTGTTTCTGCCTGGTACCAAAAAAAAATTTTAAACTATACAGAGAATTGTGAAATGGGACTGTTGCCTTTCAGACAGCTCTAAAATACATTAATGTACACTTCCAGGCTGTCATATATATTCTTCCAGATGCGTAATTTTTGTAAATGTATGCTTTTATTTAAAGTTAATTACTTAGTCCATTCAAACAAAGCACTGTATCTCCAAATAATTACTGGAGGCAAGTTGAAACTGCTTAACATCTAAAAAACCCCCAAATCTCAGTACTCTTCAAAGCCCAGTATTTTTTAATGACTGAAAAACTATGCTGCATTTAAATTTCTTGTTCTTAAATTTCAGATTATCAAGCAGTACCTTTCTAACCATCTGCAAAAGGAACTGAAAGGACATGCTAAATTATTTTGTACAAAACAGTATGCTAGTCTCCTCTTGGAGGCTCCCTATGGCTTGCAATTTTAATGACACATTTTCAGCATGTTGAACTGAACTTGGCCAATATATTTATTTTAAGGCACAATCTGCCTTACTGACATTATAAATATTTGCTTTTTGATGATGTGAGATAGTCCATTCTAGCACAGAACTGCAAATAATTGGATTTGAGGGTTCCTCTTCATTCTCCTACAAAAAAACCCCAGAATGTCAAAGCTGAATGAACATTGCTTCCTGTTTTAGAAAGTTTTAAAATACTTTCTCTGTGCTTTCAGAGTCAAACTGGCAAAACAGATAGTGCTTAGAAAAATAAAGCAGTGAATAAAATCTTTGTGGTATCTGCTTGCAAGAACAGAGCTGTTGATTTTTCTCTTTTTATATTTTGGAGGAAGACTGATTGAATATTAGAATAATTAATAAGCTACATCTGTTGAAACAACAGATGCTGGAAGTGTACTGCATGGCAAAGAAAATCTTATTGGATAAGCCAGTAAGAGTCACCTGGGAGAGGCAGACAAGTCTCTGGAGGGGCAGGAGGTGGAATTAAGCCTTTCATTAACCTTTCTTGTTCTTTCAAGAGCAAACAGCTAAGTGGAATAACAGTGAGGGAGCCTTCCCCCTTGGGAGGTCACCTCCTGCTGACCAAGTATGCGGTCTGATTGGAGAAGCATACAGCACTCTTCAGCTGTGACAACTGATGATGAAGAAACCTCTGCTCACAGGTTCCAGAAGAAGAAAAACTACGTCCTAATTCTGACTCTCCACAAGATCTAACATTACCATTCCTGTAGTTTTCAGTTCCTTCTGTCCTCTCCACCTGTTTATCAAATGACCTCCCATTTGCCCTCCTATTCCTCAGAAACTTCAGCTTCCTGCCACCTTGTATGAAGTGCCTAGTGTTTGTCATCATACAAATGCTTTGTGTACACACATATATACGTATACGCATAGAGAGCAAACCTCAGCTCTGACAGCAGGCAGCTACGTATCAGAGAAGTGTATTAGCCTCTAGGGGATTCAGAGTTTTATTTTAGTAGGAAGTAACAAACACGCATGTTGCTGGGCATCTTTTGAATTGATATGGCACCTGAAGTGGCTTTGGGTAAACTAAGGAGTAAGCCTAAAGTTTGACAATGCACTCTGCTACAGGCAGATGCCCCACTGAATGCTATAATTAGTTATCAAGAGTGGTAAGTGCTACACTGAGCCCAAATAATTTCTTTAAGTTATATTCCTCTTCTTCTCCTTTCCCCTATCCAGACCAGCTCTGTTTCAAAATGACTGCTTGTTAGAGGGGGAAAACAACTCGACACATGTGTTCTGACTTTATGTTCTTCAAGATTTACCTGGACATAAAACTCTCGTGTACTTGTTTTGTGGAAGAAGTGTTTTTCAGTGACTAAGGCTCCATATTTATTCTTTTCTGTGAAAAGCCTCAATCCAGTCCACCACAGGACAGGACGATCGTACCATGAACAAGGTTAAGATGGGGAAGGAAGACTGGTATGTTGCTGCTCTTAAATTCAACTGGTATGCTGCTGCTTCAAAATTTTATCAAGGTTCCTTCTGTACTTTTTTATTCCTGGAAAATGCTTGAATCCCACCCCTGCCCCTCAAGAACTCTCATGATGTTACTTTTCTCCATCCACTGATCTTTCGTGTATGTGTGTTCTGCTAGGCTGGCCAGCTGGAACCAGAGAAACTAAATCTGTTACACTAGCATTACATAGTTATTTACATATTTTCTTCTTTGTGCATGTAACACCTCTTATGATTTCTACACAGAATCAAATGATGCAGCACATCAAGAATGAGCTTCCACTACTAACTCATTAGTGAAAACTTCTAAATGTGGGAAAATAATAAATGGTCAGATATTGATGCCAATCTGATCTCTGCTCTGACAGATAGCATAGTATTTGCATTATCCTGGCTTCTGAAACAACAGACAATATGCTCAAGTAAGACTGTTGAAAACCAAGATACTGTTATCTGTAGGCCTTGTTTTGAACTGATTTCATATTGCTAAGTTACATACGAAAAAGTACTTTAGTATCTCTTGTGAGACCTATGAAAACTAGACAATTCTGAGCAGTTCCTCACCTTCAAGGCAATGATATGCTACAGCTACTTTATTTAACAACAGCAAACAAAAACTAGTAACAGAACTCTAAAACAATATGAACACCCGAACTGACAGCATTTGATGTATCAGTACAGAAGACAGGTTAATTCAGTTAACCACATCTGCTGACAGTCAACCACGTTAGTGTGTATGAAGACAAAATAAAGCAGAATGCTGTTTATTTACTCAATTCGAAAGTGCAACACGAGCAAACCCACCAGAAACAGTAACTCTTTGTTGGTCTGAATTAATAATCCACACTTTCTACTGACTTCTTATGTACTTTTTTCCCCTGACTCTGTATATAATAAGGATGGTAAGGCTAATTTCATAGACTTAATCTTCTTAATACTACATGTTACAGAAAACCTGCTAAAACCATTTCTATCAGTAAGTTATAGACTACAACTGACAGAATTGCACATACCTTTATGTAGTCGATAAGATTTTGGTATTCAATATAGTTGCCTCCTCCAACTACAAACACTATTGCCTAAAAGGTAACACACACATAATCAGAAGATGCATTCAAATCCTTAGTATTTCAGTAGTAAAATATATACCAAATCATTAAATCTACAGCAAAAATAATCCTAATCACACTGCAGTCTAATAAGAACTGGACACAGAACCACTAGCTTCCTACCTGAAAGAAGATAATAGAAGAGTTTTAGTAGGATGCAGAATAGCAAGCTGAGAGCTTTTAACATGTCACTATCTTTTACTAAGGCATACTTGAAACGTAAGCAGTTTCAACATGTTACTTTTTTGTGCAGAGATGTCTCCAGTGACCATAGCAACAGTTAAAATATTTCCATGGATGCTTAAGAATTAGTTTGGGACACAAATAAAATACTTCTGTTACAAAGGAATACACTTTTTTATTGGTTTTCACCTCCCACTTACTACTGGTAATAATCTAATATTACGGGTAAAGGCCATCAGTAGTTTTTGGGCTATGTTTAAAAGAGATTAATGAATAGAAAAAGAAGACTTAGGTGTTGCATAACTTTTGTTAACATTCACCATCCAAAATTGTTTGACTACGCTATGCCAATTTTATACAGACTTTATGTTACTACTGACATTTTTGCTATGGCCATCTGCTAGTCATATATATGACATCATATGGTATTTCTTTTGTTCAGGAGGATAATCAGGACATTTCAAAAGAAATCTGAGACATTTGTATATTGCCAAGGCAAAGACTTTGCTTATGAAACTTGGTAGTAAGATCAGAGAAGTAAGACTTAATTATTTGCAAATATTTACATTGAAAAATACTGAAAGTTATTGGCATTTGTATAAAATGACAACATTTTTTGTTTTGCTTTTCTCCTTTAATTGCAGAGACTGTTTAAAATCCTATCACTTAAATCAGTGGTCAACACTGCTGTTTAAGGCTGAACAAAGGATTAAATCTAGAGAGCACTCTAAAGGTCTGGTATAAAAATAGGGGGTTTAAATTGCTGAGTACCCAATTAGGATATTAATAAATCCCTGTAATTACCTCCAGAAGAATTTTCTAGATTTTTTTCCCCAGTATTAGTTAATGCTTACATAGTCCTTTGAAGATGAAAAGACTTCTTCAACATAACAGCTAATTATAATTAATACTAGATATAATTAGTCTAAGTGGTTTCTGCAAACACGACCTCTTGTTTTCTTAATCATGATCATCAAAAATGACTGGTACTTCAGGATTTTTTTTTTTTTTTTAAACACAAGAACATTGAAAAATAATTTCTATGTGACTTACCTCCTGGAATGGATTTTTGTTTCTTGGAACTGAACTATAAAAAGAAACACAAACAAACTACAACTTAAATTTTATTAGACATTAATATAAATACACAAAGTAAGTATCATGTACACATCATGTTTACGGAATACTATATAATGTTAGACAAAGATATAAAATAGAACAATAATTGCCTTTCTGCATTCATTCTCCAGGTATTTTATTTAAATGATTTGTTATGGAAAATCATCTAGAGGACTCAAAATATGAGTAAATAGGAGTTTAACTTCATCAGTTTTAAGTTTGCTGTTTGAATCATAAGCTTTATGACAACACTTTTAGAGCTTAGAAGTTCTAACTATAGTGCTGCTAGCTAGGAGCAAATACAATGAGTAAAATATTTCATCAGCATTAGCACAGTTCATGACACTGACAAATCCTGCCTACTAGAATCTTAACTAGGTAAGCCCCTTAGTTTGCAGCGCCTGCACACATAGTGATGCTTCGAAATCACAAAAGCTACCATCCATAGGTATGTGTTCTGCTGTCAGGTGACACAGCAACAACATTAGGATTAAAACGATTTAAGGAGGAAGAGGTTAAGTTACAGTTCGGGTGGTACAAACTCTTCCTCTCCATTTAAAGACACAGTCCTAGCCACAGGGAGGTAGCAGGCAGAGAGGGAGAAACCTCTTTTCCTGCAGCACCTTGCACCTTCAGGAGGAAGGGAAAAAGCAAAGAGAAAGCTCTGAAGGGTCAGTCTGCTCTCTCGCCCTTTGCTCACACACTACCACTACCTTCCTGCCTTGTACTGGCCTGCAGTCCTAGGTAGCCAAATAATTCTTACGTTCTAACAGATTAAAAGCATTGCTTCTTTCAAGTTTTCTGAGTGACAAATAACAGTTGACTCAACACAGATTCCAGTGTATCAGAAAAATAGGCTTTAAGAGGGAATGGCTCTCTCTAATATGTTGTTTTATCTGTCATGAATACTACAGACTCCCCATAAGGAGAAAAGTTAGCCCAATTCTCTCGTGATTTGGATATGATATGACAAATCCACATATATTTTGTCATCCTTTCAGAGGGCAAGGCCTGTTTATACTTGACAGGCTTTATACAGAATGTGAAGATACTGTTTTGCTAAGACTGAATTACAGCAATGCAGTTCCTACTCTATTTAAAAAATAAGAGGTAGAAATGCCAGTATTTCTTAAAACAGGAGTAGGTTAAAACCAAAATCAGTAATTTTAAAATATCATTCCATTAATTATACTATTTAATATTGTTATTTTAAACTAGTAATATTTTGTCAAACCTATGGTTTTTTATCATCTACATAAATATTTGAAGGGAGAATTAGATAAACCCATATACGGCTATAGTAGTTTTGTTGCCATGCTCAAATATGATTTAAGAGATATAACTTGAGTTTATGTACAAAACCCCAACAAACCCCGAACCAGAAATTAAGTTTTTCCCTATGATGATTATTACAGCTACACAGAATGGCACATTTATGAACTGCTGTAAATGCATATCTTTACATTGTTTAAAGCAACAGAAGAGCTAGATGGAGTGGGTAAAAATGCATGCTTACGTGAAAACCTTTCGGCTTTAATAAAACAAATCTTTGCACTTTTGCACAAAATTGTCCAAAAATGCTATAAAAGCATAACAAAACAATGAAAGTTGTAATTAACAAGAAACATAAAATACTGGCAAATAAGTATCTTCTCCATTTCCAGGATATTATAAGTGAGATTGTCAGTCACAGTTATTGGTCAAAGACAGAAAGCAAGAGATATAAATTTATAAAGTGTTAGTGGAATTCCTCTTCTTCTCTTTTACTGGCAAAATAAACTATATCCTCCCTTCATATGCACATGAATATAAAATGTGCACCTGCCTATACAAGAGCAAATGCAGTCAATTTTTAATGATTTTTTTTCAAAGTTGTTAACTTTGTAAAGGGTTGTATTCAAGTTAAAATTTTAACTGTTCAAAAAGTGATAAAGAAATTTTGGTGCACTATGCGATGACTTTTTAATTTGACAGTGAAAAACCACAAAGTTTCAAAGAAACCAAGCAGCACACATATAAAGAATTCTAACATTTATTTTTGCTAAATATTAGCGCACATTCCTCTGACTGAACCAACGTACATGTTAGCAGCATGTTCAGCCAGTAGAACAAAAGATTTTTTTTGTAGTGTTATAAAAATTTATCTGGTTGATCCAAGTTCCTGTTGTGAATTCCTTCAACACCAACTGTCTTGACTTAGAATTAATGATTAAAATTAAGTACTTGTAGTCAGCAAGTAAAATAAAACCAGATTTCTTAAGTTAGCCTTTTCACAGGGTACAAGGAAACAAGCAAAACTCGTAGTAAACTCACCTGTCACTGCCTCGTAGCATCTTGGGATCAAAATACCGGTAGTCATCTGTCTCCTATTAAAAAGTACATTTTTATCTCAAAAGACGTGAATTTTGGCTTATGATTTCTGCTTGTATCTATTACATTAAACACCATTCAAAACAACGTCATTTCTCATTTAGCAGTCACATTAATTCAAAATTAATTGTGCTGTCCACTAATATTTACAGTATTTGTACATAACTGAACTGGTACAGAATAAACAACAGTCAGAAAGCTATGAAGGCTGCTATTGAGCTTTTTGTTTCTGGTTCATCTAAAATTGACTGTTACACACTTTCCAAAAAATATGCTGGTTGCATAATAAGTCCCAACAGAAAGGCAGTATGCAGAAAGAAAAATTAAGGTGTCACCAGCTTTAGAGGAACATCACATGGTTGGTTATAAATGATGAAATTTTCCAGGTTACAGAGATCTGCTATTGATTTAATATAAAACAAAGCACTTCTATGGCAATGAATACTAAATACAAGATAGATCAAAATCTGCTACTGTTATGTAACTTGCCCTTTTCGTTTCATGATTTATGACTACTATTAAACCAAAATTAAGCTCTTGAAAAAGAAATGAGTTCCACAAGGATTTGAAAAGTCTGTCTAAACTATAAAAAAATTTTTTTTTCTTCACACAGAACACCGAGGCACTTCCAATATTTTTATTGGCAACAGGCAAGATTTTTACCAATTATTATGGATGGAAAACAAAACTTCCTAGTAACTCCTTCTGACAACTACTTGGCTTTCTTCTGTTTCTATACTACATTTTCATCCAGGTACTATGAAGTTTAATTTGTGGATAAACTGTGTGCAGGACTACAGTTGATTTCATCTGGGTGCTTACATGCAACTCTGGAGAGCAGAAATAATTCTTGAGTAGTAGACATTATCTGGGGAATTTCTTAGAGCTCACAAAGCATAACTATCTCAAATACTACAAAATATTTAGTATACATGTGGTGGTTACACACACAGAAAATTAATATTTGATAATAAGGACTTTAATGTAATTACAGAAAAATAAGTCTCTTATCCTCAAGTTTGGCTTTTTAAAAAATTTAATTTAGATCTCATTTCACACTGAACCTCTGTAAAATGTTTTTATATGCTCCACCGGGAATTTCAACTGCATTTGTAGAGTCTGCCAGCATTCATGATTTTGGCAGCCTTGTACATAAAGGTGGTATAGCAACTTTGAAGTAATGAGAGAGCTGGGAATGGATAGATATTGCTAGACTAAAACTGAGAGGTATTTGAAAAACCTCTAACTCAGACAAAGAGCTGCAGCTTCCCTGCTTGTTAGAATGAATTACAGATTAATGCCAGAAATAAAATCAGAGTTAAAAAAACAGTATCACAAACATTTCCTCCTGAATGTATTACTGCTGTGTTTTTTCGCTGTGGGCTTGTGTAAGTAGACACACGAAAAGTGGTAAAGTAATAGAAATGTGGTAAGCTAGTTTATTTTTTTTGTTGTTTAAATACGCCATTCCTGCTGAAATCAGTTCTGAGGGTGCAGGAAAAGAAACCCTACTAGATTTTATTTGCTTTAAGAAATAGCTAGTCTGCCAATAAAAACACCTGTATAGCGGTTTCCTTACACACAACTGAATTTGTGACTTCCCTAAGCAATCCAAGAATAAAATTCATACTTTTGAAATTTTAAACCTAATTTTCAAGATTTAAAATTAAAATGGAAAAAGACCCATGAAAATATCCTTGACTTTCAGTCTGTATTTGTTTTTCTGTAGAAGCTAACATGACTAGTATGGATTAAGGAAATCTCCCATTTTTAGAATTTTTAATTGTAATGCATGAAAGGTAATCATACAGTATGGCCTAAACCTGAAAGATACCATATTCACTGAAAGGGATGATATTAACTAAAATACAGTTCCATTCATGTATATTACAAATAAGATTTATCTACCTCTTCAGTCAATACAAATGTACATACTGAACTGACACAGGCTAAACCACTTTGGGCTTCTGTCATAAAAATATTAAAGGTTTACCTACCAAAGATTTTACTTACTACTGAATCAAAGCATTTTGTGGAAGATACTTAAAAGAACCTCCACAATTCTATAGCAGGTGGTGGTCAATTTCATGGGTTAAAATTTGCGTATACTTGACAATATGATTTTTTTGTGTTAGAAAGATTTACGGTTTTAATCAATCTCTATTTAACGATACCAAAATAAAGCAACTATGTTCTTAGATTTATGACCAGAACATTCCTTTATGAAAACACAGTCCCAAAAGCAATTGCTTAAAAACCTGCTTCGACCAATAAATGTTACTATTAAAAAAACAAGGAACGGATTACTTTAAGGTCATCAATGAATGTTGCCGAATAAGTATTTCAAGAAAAAGTGTAACTACAGGTTAAACAGTCTAGACAAATTAAAAAAATTACAGGATGGTATTACTGTCCATAAGAACTGTTCTATCTGTTCCTGCTTCTGAAAAAGTTGGAAAGCACAGGTGTAGACTCATTTGTCCTTCCAAGACAAAAGCAGGAGCAGGGACAAGTAACACACAAAGAGATTTACAGAAAACTCTACAGAGTTTTGCACAGCGTATACATTCTGAATAGGTTTAAAATTTCAACTGACAATAATATTTGTGAATGTTGGTGGTTACAAGTTGTACAGTTCACATACTTATTGTTGCATTTTATATTTAGAAAATAATTTATTTACATTCATTGTAATAACTGACTTCTCAATAATCTGTTGTAATTTTGCATTACAACTTTTATCTGTATGCATATTTCACACAATGATCACTGTGGTCAGTAACATTCAGTGAACTATAAAGGAGATCTTTTTTCTGTGTTGTAAAAAAATAAAATTTCAAGCTCTTTTTTCCCTCCCTTTGTATTTTGCCTGCAGTGCAATAGTTTCCTATTCTGGGGAATAGAAGAGGATCTCAAACATCAGAAGATAAACACAGGCCACAGTGGTGTATTTTTACACATTGACCTTTTCCAGATACGGTTTCACTTCTGTTGATGGTACAGCAAGTCTAAGCATACTCCACAATGACTCTCTGGCTTGCTTCTGTTAGCTGAAACTTACTCAAAAAGTTGCTGTCAATTCTCCTGCAGGTTAGGAGAATCATTCTTTAGGGCTTGCCTGGTCTCCTATGACTTGAAAAGTAGGACTCCTTGTTTTGGGCCATGAATTCTAGTCCCTGACATGGCAGTGAAACATGAAGCCACTGGCAGACTGGCTCAATCTCTGCTTTTTCAAGTGAGCAGATCAATGTTTTCTCCAAATTATCAAAGTGATCATGGCTGTTTTCTACTAAGTGAAAAGTGACAATATCCAGTCAGCAAAAAAACCCCATATGACTTGTAAACTTTTCTAAATCAATTCCTAAACTGTTAGCTTGAGGAAGCTAGTGCTTATTTTTTAAAAAAATTGTTTCATTTTTCACCTACTTGTAAGTTATCTGTAGTTTTTAATTTCACCTTTCTGTATTAAGTGTTCTGAGTGACCTCTACTGGTTGACTAGATGAAATTAGCCCTGTACATCTTTTCTCTCTTGCAAATAGGGACAACAATCCACTGCCACTGAAAACAGCATAAATTTCTTTGTCCGTTAAAGCACATTTTCTGCTAACAATCATGACGTACAGTATCTATGAAGTACAGTTTAAGAAAAGACAGGATTACTTGCATGTTAATAATTTTTGTATTTTACCATTATTTATCTCTCTTTACATACAGCTAATACTTGAAGGTGAAAGTGGACTAAGAAGAATGTTTTAATTAGTAACCAGTGTGAGATAATACAACTGTATCTCTCTGCCTGACACTGATATCATTAAAAAAGGAAGACTGATACGATGTGGCAAACATACTACAGCTTTCTAAATAACTTTTAACACCTGATTTTTTTTCAAAACAAGTTTGTGCACAGGATGGTCTTATGTAAGAGTTCTGCAGGAAGGAGGTACACAGCAAGAAACAAAGACTACTTTGACTATGCACTATGTATAAAAAGACTTATGGTTATTTTTAGCAGTAAATTCTAGCAAATGTCTTGACTTTCTAGATAACGTTTAAGTGTTTCAAAAGTTTGTAACTTATGTAAGTCTGAGTAAATTTTCACAGAAAGAGAGGACTTTTCTGACACAAAACCGACTCTGCTTGCAAACTGAAAGACTGCATGAGTACTAAAATACCTTCCTCTAAATAGCAAAGCTTTAAAGATGTTGGAAGCAAAATTTTGTTTAACACACCTCTCTGTAACTATTTTACTTCTGAAACTGTGCTCTTAAAAAAAAAATCACCTCGATGCAAAGAAAATTTCAGCCCACAGTTTAACTTTCAGAAATTTAGGAGCAACAGAAACTCAGTACAGCACAAGAATAACAGAAACTCAGAATAGACAAGACCCTCAAAAACATTAGTTCCAATAATAAATTGTCATTGTTTAGAAACTATTTTTACCCAAAAAATCTTATGAAATAGTTATGAAAATGGTTCTATTCTTGAGAAACAGCATGATTAAACTCCATTACCATGAAGAAAAATATCCATGGCATATTACATATCATGACCTCAATATTTCATTTGTTCCACCTCCTTTCGTGTGAAGGCAGTTATACTCACAGGGTTTGACTTCATCTCCATAAGGTTGTCCAATATACGTGTGACTGGTAGATTCTGTAAAACATGTGAAATTAATGGAATGATGAAATGCTTACTAAGAATTATTCACAGGCACACTATTATTTATGGAACAGTTTACAGAGCATTTGAAATACTAGTTTAAACATCTTTCCTCTTATATTTTGTAAAGGCTGAGCATTTTTATCATCACCTAAATTGCTTTTCTGTGAAGAAAATGCAAACACCTGAGGACATCTAGCTAGGGGATGAACAGAGAGTGCAAATAAAAGTGTGAAGATAGGAACAGAGTTGTATTTAGGTATTAACAATATATGCAGACATGTGATGATGTATCACATCTTATTAAAAAAATACTTTGCAGTTTAAGGAAAGAATTTTAAAGCTGAAGATGAGAATTAAGGGTGTGATTCTAAAAAAGAACTAATGTGGTCAAAGAAATGGGTAAAAAAAGCATCCAAACAAATGTTTGGATGAACTGAAAAGGAATGAACTGGGGTGAGATTCAAGATGACTTTTACTTATTTAAGATGAGAAATGTTAGCTTGGACAAAAGATCTGAAGTATTAAACAGTCAAACCACTTTAGTTATAATAAACTGAAGGAGAGTTTACATAGCAATGGAATTGGAAATGTGTCTTGTTGACAGAATATATCAAAAGAGGACATTCCAAAGGATGATCTACATATAACACTGGAAAACACTTAGTAAAAAAACAATGTAAATCCCTGAATGACCGAATGAGAAACAAAAAGTTAACTTTAATAGAAATACCACAGACCTACATCAGGCTTAAAAATATGAGGAAGAACAGGATTTTATTTGGCTACCCCAAAACACCTGGAGGAGGAACTAAAAGCCAGAAAAAAAAATATCCTGAAAACATCGGCATTGTGACTTCTTACTCACTTAGAACCCAAAACAAAGCAAGCCATTCTGTCAAGAATAATACTAAATTTTAAAGCCATTTTAAAAGAAATGACAAAATGTTTAATACAAGAAGAAGAGGAAGTCTCATTTAGACTATATTTATTATCTATTGATACAAGTAACAGTTTATCTGACGATGTCTCTGTAAAATATAACATATAGGCAAGCTGCAAATTTAAGTTTCCTCAAGTATATTTCATGACATACCAGTGATCTGTAACTGTGCAATGCAACTTATCACATTTAGTCACAGTGAAATTCCCACAGAATTAATTTCGTTGGCTACTCTACAGAAGCCACAGACGCAATTTTTAAAAACTTTTATGTGATAGCTGATACTTTTCATGCATAAATTATGTGTATAATAGGATGCCCAAACAAACAACGGCTATCATAACATTAACTTTGTCAAAAAGATGCACAGAGCGAGATTTCATTTTATTTAGTCCTGATATGCTGTATTTCTAAATTAAATTTGGATTCTTCCACTAAGAATTATAGTATGATGCATTATCTTTTTCTTAGAAATCTTAATGTCAAAGCATTACAGAATTGAGATTTTTTTAACTGTATTTATTTATTGCCATCTGATGAAAGTGCATATTGGAGAAAACAATACGTCCTCTACAGGGAAGCTGGTTTCTGGAACTACAATTCAAAATTTCAGCTACGAGTTCTACAACCAGTGGGGTTTTTTTGTTGTTTTCTTTTCTTTTGGGGGTGTACATTGAAATCTGCGTGCGCATTATTCTCAGAAATATTTTCTAAAGTTAAGTGAATATTTGAAGGTGGCTATATTGTTATAAACACACTTTGATTTTCAAGTACATTTCAAAATTATCGTTGCTGTACATTACTACGTGGGAAAACTAGAAATGCTTGAATTGTAACTGAACAGAGAATGAACACTTTCAGCCTTTCAATCACTCTGGAATAGATGCATTTAATACATGCTGTTCTAAGTAAAGACACAGAGGGTTTTTTTTGTTTATGAAGGTCTAGACTATTTTGAGTATTTCACAGCTGCTCTTTTTATAATGCTGAAATCAGTCTTAACCACACATACTGGAATCCAATTCCTTACAAATGGAGGTATTCAAAGAAAATTTGAACATTATTCCTTACTTGTCTAAAAACTTGAAGCTACAAAGTGATAGATCTATCCACCAGCAAAGGTTGATGTTTGTTTTTTTACTGTAGAACTGATTTTATTAATATGACAGGGGTACTGAAAGTTGTTTTTCTAAATGTTCACAATGCTCATGTGATAGACTATTTTTTTAATTGGTTTTTAAACTTACTTGTTGCTTCAGTACCAAGTTCTTCACTCCTTCCATTACAAACTGTGATCCTGTATTCATAACACGTGAAAACAGACTGAAAAACAAAATCAAGATGATGCATAAGACCTTCTTTTTTTAATTGGCATTCTTAAACTTTATGATGACATCCAATTCCCATTAACGTTGACGGGACATGAGTACCAAGTCATTCAATTTGTCATGAAATACATTCTTCAAACCACATGGCAACCAAGTGTATGGGAATACACCTATAATCTAGCAGTCAGATCCTCACCTATCAATAGGAGTCTTGAGTTCTAGTCTTTAATCCATCGAACAGTTTATTTTATAACTTCAGTTATACAAGGATTTGAGTGCTCCTTTCAAGTGGGTGGGTGTCCTAATCACCAGAGTTAACAGAGATGCTCAGTGTCTCCAGCCAACCAACCAGTAATTTTTCCAAGTGAGACAGCACTGGAATTCTCTCTAACCATACATTGCGACAGGTTCCTTATAACAGTGATAGTGCGTTCCTGAAAGTAAAGTTGGTAATGGGGATTCAAATCCTCTCAAGCATGGAAAGACCCAAGTCCCATATCCTGTACGGGATATATGTATTCTTAACACAGTCATATTTTCATGTCTTGAAACAAATGACTACACCTTTCAACAAGTGGGCAGACACCCAGTTCAGGACACCCTAATGAAAAAGCAGCGTGTTCTTGCATCCCTGACAGTCTCCAAGCCCTGGACAGAATCAGTTTTGAATGCACAGGGCTGTTCTTGTCTTTAGCTACTGACTAAATAAGGTTCAAAATGATGGCTGTCATAGATCCATGTCCTGGTGCCGAATTCTACCCCTGTGAGAGTACGTTCAATGTGCAGGTGCAGACATCACTATATTAAGTTACTTTGTGGATTTAGTCACAGATCCTTTTATTTTCCTGTGTGTAAGTCCCATGCATGGTTAAGGGGAGATGAGTGCTTGTAATTGCCTGTAACTTAAAACTTTTTACCAATAGGGAAATGTTTTATTCTGGGCCTTATATAGCACTAATTAATCACATTTTCAGTACTACTAAAATAAGTTAAAAGAACCCAAAGGCTTACAGGAAATTAATCAAGAGCATACCCCAAAGGTTTAGGCGTGGCATTTCCATAGCTGGTTGGAGCTGAAGCCATCTTAGTGAAAGCCCTGTGAAAGCAGGGATAGAAATCAAACACTTATCTCATGGCACATACTGCTGTAGAATGTTCCACTCAGGTCATCTGAAAGTGAAAAAACTTCTGCTTCTCAAACTCTTGCAGGAAGTAACTATTTATTACATGCATCCCTCTTGTCTAGAAATACAGCAGTTAAGGAACTGAAAGGAATTGGATTTTATACTTGAAGAACAAAGACTTAATTCTGATATCATGTAAAACTAGAACAACTGATAGGCAGATAGCCCTTTGGTATGAACAAAAAAACATGGAGTCTGAACTAGCACAACTTTTCATTTAATTCAATTCAGTAAGTTGCTTCTGTCTTGGATCATTAAGTACATTACTATGTGTCATGTTCAGTACTGTTCTGGCATTACTGGAGTTTAGTTTTAAAATAAGATTTGCACATATTACCATAACGACGACAGCAAAAAACAATGCCAGAACAAATGTTTAAGGATAATTTACGATGTATGAGAAGTAACATATAATTCTTTGATAACAATACTGAGTTCTGTAAAATTAACCAGTTATAGCCTCACATAGGAGAAAAAAGACATTACTTACTTCCATTGTTTTATGTAGCTCAAAGGAGCAAGATTACAACCTGCATCCATCAATGCTTTTTTATACTGCTCCAAATCAATCTGAAATTATGAAGTGGAGAATTGCAAAAGGTTTAAACTACTCCTAACTCTCTTTATGTGGAAAGACAAAATATCATTATCTAAATATTAAATAAGCAGTGTAAAGTTATAGCATTAACCAAAGTCAAAAAGTCTTAATGAGTCTTAATCCCATCTCCTACCAAGTACGAAAATGTAACTTAAAATGCATTTGCTATGAGCAGCTCTCATTAAACTTAACAGTATTTGTGGAACTAAACCCTGTGCACTTTCTGGTGTGGGAACAGTCTTTTATATCAGCATCTTTAAAAAACCTGACAGAATCCTGTTTTCTGTAAAATGTCACAACAGCAAATAATAAAAATGAAGAGGAGTTAATATACATATATAAGAATACTTTCTCTTTGCCTAATCTAACTTATTTTTTCTACCTATAGTATTTCTACTGTACAATGAAAATCTTCCTTGAAATTAATAATCATAAATTCAAAATAAATATTAAGAAATTGTTTTCTGAATTATTTAGATACTGTCACAAGAGGCATTTCTCCTTTATTCATCTGCTAGTCAATAGACTCAATTATTCTTGAATATACATGAATAGAGTAAAAACAGTCATATTAACATTTTATCTACTTCTATTGAGCAGTGGAGCACAGTAACAGAAAGCATGCCAAGATGTGTCTTGCAGTTAACTCTGAACTAAATATTTCAAAAGATAATCCTCCTTACTAGTCATTCATATCCTTGAAATGGTGGCTAAAGCTTTGTGAGCAGATTCCCTGATAATACTACAAAATCTATTTAAAGTTTTAATATTTGCTGGGCATTTCGTACTTTGCTTCAAAGAAAAGCAGAAATACCTACTTTGTGCTGAAACAATACAGAAAAATCCTGTGTGGTAGAATTTGGTGTTGGAAGCTGTAAAGAACATACATACCTCTGAAGGTGCCTGAGTTGAGCTTATATAATAGATAAGAAATAACCGCATTTTGTCTTCTGGAGTGCCTGCTGCAGCGAGAAAAAAAAAAATTAAAAAACTACAATTGTAACTATGCTGTTATGTTACTTGCTCTTCAGTAGTAATACAGATGCATTCAGACCCCTAGTTATGACAATAATTGTTATCTATAACCATGGCCTTGTTCAGTGTACAAAATGGTAGAAAGACATTTAGCAATTTTATTGCAAGTTGGATTAGACTGGCTCAGTGTTTCTGTAAGTTTACTTACGCTTCCCCCTTTTGCCCGTAGCAAATATTATTTTTCAAATAACGTAAATTATTTAAATAGTTTATTTAAATAGTTTTTTAATAAGTTTAAATAAGTTATGTAGTGGCATTATATCTTATTTTATGCAGGGATTGCAAGCATTAGCAGGGATTAAATCCATGAAAGAGAAGACTAAAGAAAAATCATAAAAGTAAAAGCCACAGCACATTATTTTTTAGCTCTACAATTTGTTTACACAGCTCTGCAGTTGACTGTACAGAAACACTTGAGGGCTGCAAAAGCACTTATGTGAACTTCTGGTCAGCAAAAAAATCCTGAACTTCTAACATGCCTTCAGGAAGGATTTCACTTCCTGAACCATCTTCTGTCACACCACTTGTTGAAGAAAAACACTGTTACAAATTCTCAGAAAGCATTATCAATGGCAATCAAAATTCATCTCTGCCAGATCAAAATGACGGCTATAACCTACTACAGCAGAGTTTGAACACCATCTACTTTTTTCTAGAAGACAATCACTATTAGTAAAGATCATAGTTTCAAATGAAGATTTCAGAAGTACAACTTCTCAAAACAAACATTTTGAATCTGTAATCCAATACTTCATTGAAAAAGCTTGACACCTTTAGATAATGTACAACATTAGAAAAAATGCACTTTCTTGTACTTGTGGGTAAGAAAAAGATTTTTTTTTCTGTTTTTGTTTTGTTTTGTTTTTTTTTTGTTCCCCACTATGGAATGTGGATCATGTCAGCAGGGGATCATCTAATCTAATCTGCAACTTTTGTTTATATGTGAGCATATATTTTGTTTGGCAGAAGTTCAGAGTAAGCGCTGTCGTAATGAACATTTATGACTTGGTACAATTTCTTCTGGGAAATAAGTTTTATTAATGTTTAGCAAATACCAGTATGCCAGAAGATCAAGAACTGAAGAAGCTTTGTATTATCTAAACCAAAAGCCAGCTTTCAAGGTAGACATCCACTTCGAGTTCACTTGGGTAAAAAAAGCACCGAAACATTCTAAATATACAGTGTAACTGACTGGTTTCTGTAACTGACTTGGAAAATTGGTTTCCAGTTTGCCAGTTTATAGCTTGTTTCAGTGCTTTGCTGATCACTGAGTTTCTCTTTCAGCTGGAATACACTGGCACTCCACAGCATTTCCCTCACTGGGCCTATTTACCGTGTCTACAAAACTAGGTTTGTGCTCACAGGAGTATAAGTGGTCTAATTTACACAAGAGTGTAACTAATATTCTGTCTTACTAAAAGATAACACACTTTAAAAAAAATCTATTATTGTACTGTGTACACTTTACTAAATGTTAGGAAAACCACTTGTGTTTGCAAAAGTACTTTACTCTTGACATACTACTAATGTAAATCATAGCTGTGATAAACAGCTGTAAGACCTAGGTGAGTTGCCTGTAAAAGGTTCACTATTTTTTTCCAGGCTATAGAGAGGGGGAGTGCCAAATGTTCTCAAGAAAATTCAACTTGGTAAACCTAGAACAGAACAATTTTACTTTCCACTCAAAAACCAGCAGGCTGCCTTTAGGGCTGCTGATTAACTACTAGAGCAAAGCAAAACCACTAACTTCTGTTTTATCACTACTCCAGGATATAATAATACCCACTGAACTGGGAAGTAGCTAATAGCCCCAAGTGGTAGATTAGTATAAGACAGTAAGAAATGGGAGCCTGAAGCCTGGAAGTGTTAAGTGGTCAACTCTAAGTGCTTCTGTGAACAGCTCTGCAGATACCATTGTCCACAAAAAAAGTATCCCTACATGCAAACAAGTAGTTCACCACTGAAAGCACTGGAAGATTTGACCCTTTATCTTCAAAATATTTTCTGCTGGTATTTCTTAGTGAATCACACAATAGGAAGCTGGACAGTTCTATAAGATAGCATGGCCAGAAATAATTATCGTGATTTAACCTAAATCCTTTTGTTATATAAACTTATCTTAAACCTTGCCAACACATATGAAATGCTAATATGTTACTGTGAACACCTGAATACTTATCTGAAGAAAAACTCTAGCTTAGAAATCTAATCTTTCTCTCGTGTAAAATCCAGGAACTTTGGTAATAGGAATGTTGATATGATACATCAGGCCTGCTTTATACTGCAATCTAAAAACACATAGAAAATGTGGATTCAGGTAAAAAGTAATTGATCAGTAGGAAATACTAGCAAGCACGATAATTTCTCTTTTCATATCTAAGTTCATGCAAACATAAGAACTGAAATCAAAATAGTACATGAACAGTTAATTTTGAATATGGAGAAGGACCAGTTTGTACTGATGCTTAATGAAAGTATAGATTATACAATTCTTATTAGCTTCATATTAACTATGAATGTCTGTACTGAATTACAGATTGATGCTTGACATTAGATTTTCTGAAAATCTGTTCATTTCTAGACCTGATCCAAGATGAGATCTGTAAAATTTCAGCTCAGACTTCTACCAGCTGTGTACTATTTTTCTACTGCCTTTTGATTCTATAGGACAGACACTAATAAAAGATTTTTTTTAAAAGTCAGCAGGATTTATATATACTCTTTCTATAAATATGAATCATTATACAAACTCCAAGCAGACACTATGTCCAGTATGTAGCTATAAGACTACACACATAAGCATGCAGTAACAAAACATTTTCTTAAAAGAGCATACTGGGAAAAGAGCAGGAACCCTGGGTCTCTTGCTTGAGGTTTGCCAATATATTTGCCAATCTGCAGACAGGCCAGTGGTCATAACTTAAGCTTTACAACCTTGCTCTGCAGGTTATTTTGTTCCAGCCAACTGGTATCAGATCATATTGAAATATGTCAGAGCATTGCGACATACCTCAGGTTGAGAGGTTGAAACGAGAATTGATGCTATGATAAGATGATAGGCTGGGAATCCATTCTGGTTTCAACCTTTTACAGAAGGAACCCTAGTGATTTCTGCTAATAGAGAATTTGAGTATCAGCCAGTGTGTAAAGCTTTGTTATGTATGAAGCACATATGAAACAGAAGCTGGGATGCATTGCTCTTAGACAATGAAAACAGGCATGCCACAGCTAGGTCAATGCATGCAAAACTTCAGGTGAGTCTCTCTGTGAACTGGCCAGTTTACATCTCGTTTCCCTTCTCTCCACCTTCTCCCATCCATCGTTTTCCTTACACTGACAAGAGCTACCTACATTACAATGTCTTGATCTAACCAAACTTTATGTAATGCCCTTTTTTGTTCTGTTTGTGAGGTATGTATGAGTTATAAAACATGCAGTAGGACTGTAAAGAATCAGTATTGTTCAGACCACACGATTCACAGTAATAAATACTGGAGAAGCACAAAAGTTAAAATATTTTGACCTTCAGAAACAAGGAATTAGGAAAGGATTTTAGTGGAGCTGCAAAAATTGCTGGTATTTTGGATACTACTCAACCGAAACACTAAACTGCCCAGACTGCTACTTAAAAATCAATAAAAAGCTGTTTTCTTTACAAGTCTTGCACAGGTTGCACACAAACTCTTTAGCAACCCTGAAGTCCCAGCAGGTAGAGATTTATTGTATATCTTAACAAATTTTGTAACAAGTTCAGATTCAAAGTACTCACCATCTGGGTCAGAAATCATGTCCAGAAGAGATTTATCCAGAGTGGATTTGCTCATTATTTTTTCCTCATATTCAAAATACACATCCAGCTTTCGACTCTGTTTAAGAGTAAGTGTTAGGGTTAACATCTTAACACTGTAAAAGGGATATTTATTTCCTCTTTTAAAAGGTATATAGTTTTAGTTATCAAGACTTTTTAAAAAAATACTTTTAAATAAATTATCAGTAAAAATAACTACTGCTCGCATTATAATATGCTTTTTAACTCTCAGAAAATTGATGCTTATGTAATTCTCATATTATAAGTGACTTAATTAATGCAAGTTAAGCAAGGGATGACTGACATGGAAATATTAAACTGGAAGAGGAGCTTTGTTTTCAACTATGGTTTTACCATAGCTGAAAACTACATGCCATCATATGTAGTGTTACGCTGTAATAGGAAAAAATAATGGTCAAGTGAATATTATGTCAAATTTATGCTGAACTTCAAGTCTCTTAGTCAACAAGGCAATTACTCAATGTACATAAATGTGAAAAATTCCTAAATACATTAAGGCATCATCCCAGAGAAAAGTTGGCAACTGCCAACTTGGGTTGGTACTAACTACCTCAGACCAAAGGCTTGCAATAATTCATTCACACCAAAGATGGAGGACTTCATAATTAGATTATCTTGCTAACACTGGAAAAAAGTCTCTCATTATGCAATGACACATGTAGATCAAGATGTGAAACCCTTTTTTTAGGGAGGATGACACAGGGACCGCACAAAGTTAATGAGGCAAAAGCTTTATGGAAGACATCACATGGCATGCAACTGATGACAGCATTGCAATACATCTGCACAAACAGCCAAGCTTTGCACTTCTCGACCATCATATCATGAACTCACAATCTAAAGATAGAAAAATGCCTTCCAAAACTTATTTTAAAAACTTCTGTTACATAACAGATCATTATCAGCATTTGAACATTAAAATGTAGCATCACAACAAATGTTACAATTATTCAGCTTACAAAACCTTAATATCCAGTAACTAAAACCTGGTGTTTGGACAAATTCAGGTATTTATTGGTTCAAAGAGAAGACTGGCAGAGAGCATCTCCATCCCGTTGCCTTGGAAGTATTTCAGGGACGTGACCTCATACCCATTGGGAGACTGAAATGATACTGCCAGAGTGAGGCAAGAGTCACTGCGGCTTTTCTTTGGTTAAGAGATTCAGGAAATTTTGCTTGACAATGCCAAGGCATGCAAAACTGCTATGGCACCTTCTAACCCAGTGTAATGGTTGTGGTAATGACAGCAACATAAAAACTTTACAAGTCTGGTTTTCACATGTTTCTGGATTCTACTAAAATTATTCCTGTGATCACAAATAAGGAAATGGAATTTTAAAAAACAGTTATTTCACCACCCTGCAAAAAAAAAAAAAGGAAAAAAAAAGAAGAAAAAAGATACTTCTCTAGCCTAAGGATATTAGGATATTTCACCTTCTAAGTAAGTTCATCAAAAATGAGTTAAGAGATGAGAACACAAAATAGAAGAAGAGGTAAATCACAAGAATATTTTAATATTGAAAGCCTTTGGCAACCAGCTTATGATGCATATAGCTATATAACACCTTCTATTTCTCATTCAGCATCTACTGAACTCATTGAGAAGAACAGTTACTCACAGAACAGCAACTTAAATTAAAGCCTTTGTGGAAGCTTGTAATTACAGCCTATAAAGTAAATTACCATGAAGAGTGCTCAAAAATGACCACTTGCTACATTTAGGGGCAGAAGGATGTCTTCTGTTGTTTGTCACAGCGACTATGACTGCGTATAAGGTATATAAAGTGACCAAAAAAAAAAAAAAAAAGGCTAGAGCTTCTTTCAAGCTATATTTACCTTGAGCTCATGTTAGAAGAGTAGTCACAGACAAATTTAGATAGTTACACTGCTGTAAAACCTTGGATTAATCCTGTATTTAGCCAAAGTTAAAGTGATTATCAGTGGTTGTTACACTAGTTTGAAGTCTGAATAAAACTGAGCTACCAGCCTTTTTCCAAGTCCTTACTTCAGATGCAATTTGGTATCCGGCACATCAGACATGTTCTGTGACTTCAAATCTACAGCATCTTGAAGACTATCTGTGTTACAGTTTCCTTAATTCTCTCTAGAGAGATAAAACTCTATATACAGAGTGTATCATCAGTAAGTTTGCAGATGACACCAAGTTAAGCGGGAGTGTCGATCTGCATGAGGATAGGGATGCTCTACAGAGAGACTTGGATAGATTGGATCAGTGGGCCAACATCAACGGGATGAGCTTCAACAAGGACAAGTGCCAGGTCCTGCACTTGGGCCACAACAACCCCACGCATCGCTACAGGCTTGGGGAGGTGTGGCTGGAGAGCTGTCTGGAAGAAAATGCTCTGGGGGTTCTAATTGACAAGCAGCTGAACATGAGCCGGCAGTGTGCCCGGGTGGCCAAGAAAGCCAACGGCATCCTGGCTTGTATTAGAAATAGTGTGACCAGCAGAAGTAGGGAGGTGATAGTCCCCCTGTACTCTGCATTGGTGAGGCCACAGCTTGAGTATTGTGTCCAGTTTTGGGCACCTCAATATGAGAGAGAGATCGAGGTGCTGGAGCGAGTGCAGAGGAGGGCAACGAAGCTGATGAAGGGTCTGGAGAATAAATCCCATGAGGAGTGATTGAAGGAGCTGGGACTGTTTAGCCTGAGGAAGAGAAGGCTGAGGGGAGACCTCATCACTCTCTACAGCTACCTGAAAGGACATTGTAGAGAGGTTGGAGCTGGTCTCTTCTCACAGGTAATTAGTGACAGAACAAGAGGGAATGGCTTTGAACTGCAACAGGGGAGGTTCAGACTGGACATTAGGAAAAAATTTTTCACAGAAAGGGTGGTCAGACAGTGGAATAGGCTGCCCAGGGAGGTGGTGGAGTCACCATCCCTGGATGTGTTTAAGGGTCATTTAGATGAGATGTTGGGGGATATGGTGTAGGGGAGAACTTTGTAGAGTAGGGCTTATGGTTGGACTCGATGATCCCAAGGGTCTTTTCCAACCTGAATGATTCTGTGATTCTGTAAAACACTTGCAGAGGAACTACTCAATTTTTCTAATCTTTCCATTACATTCACTTACTTTTTTGTTTTAACGACATTTGTATCTCCTTACATGGAGCTAAATTCAATGTTTTTAAAATATTTTTCACAAACAAAAGACATCCCACAAACAAAGGATTGTCTTGAAATGTGAAAAATCAATCTTACTAAGATAAATACATTATTGAATTTGGCAATGCCCGTATTATCATAGCTGATGATTGGTTTAAGACAAATGTATTCAGATGGCATGTAAAACTGTACAACATAAAATAAAGATTCACTAATTCACTATATTTGCATATCAACTTTTAAATAAAATTATGTAATTCAAACATGAGATACTTTCAATTGTTAAGAACAGATTTACAGTTGTTAACTTACTTGGAGCACAAACTAGGTAAAATTCTTCTTAACCATGGGCAACTTTACGACTGACTAAGACTGCCAAACAAAACAGACTAACTGCAGCAAAGAAAACTCACTGGTTGCATATATTTGCTACACTTTTGAGCCCAAACTGAAACATTAATGGTACACGTATACTCGCTCTCTTCAAAAATTTTTGACAATTACTTTTGAAGTGTGAATTTAGCACTCTGGGGGAAAAAAACAAACAAAAAACCTGAAAATCCTAAAACTTCAGGTCCTTTATTTCCAACCACAATAGGGAAATCAGAGGTAAGCAGCAACATAAAATTTCGACTCTGTCTGATGTGACAAAAGCACAAACTAAAGAGATGGATCAATACGGTGAGTCTATTCAGCTGCTTTTTCACTAGATAACTAATGAAGATTACTAGCAAAGATGCTAATTAGGGCAATATTCTTCTTAATACTGGTTCAGTAGGATTTATATGGATGCCTAATCAAATTTTATACAGATTACTGAATAGCCTTAAACACTACTAGTTACCTTTTGACAGATTTCCCAGATATGCCACATCAATGAGACAGTTACTTCCCGAAGAGCCAACTTGTCTAAGAAGTGCTGATAAGAAGCAGATGTCCCATTTAATTTAAGTAAGTGCAATTTTGCTCACTCAATGGCAAACTCACAGACATGCCAAGAAGAAAAGCTGGGGAATAGGAGCTAAACAATCCTGTAGATTCAACAAAAAAAGACAGCAAAGAAGAGCTTCTTATGGGTGCCAAACTGGCAAGCAAGTGAAGAAGAATAATAATAAAAAAACAATAATAAAGTCAAGATGCATTTACATTTACAGTTATTCCCTTTCTGCCTCTTGCTCTTGATTTCCTACTATTACACCTTGTTCCACACCAAAGTCATTCAAGAGAGCTTTCTGGCTGACAATTCAGGGACAGGATCTGTATTGCAGTTAAAGTGCTACACCTGAGCTTGTTTTGCCTTTTTTTTTTTTTTTTTTTTTATGTATTTGTGAAAGCTTTATCTTAGCATCTTTAGAAACAGGCTGTTTGTAAGCCAAGGCTTATTTTAGAGAAAATTACTGAAGCACATGGGAATTTCTACCTGAGCAGCGTACTCCAAAATGAACACAAAATTCCTTCTTTTTTAAGCAGGGAAGTGGAAGCAGGACCCAATGAAACCTCTTAGAGGGTTATGTCCTGGTTTAACCAGGATAGGGTTAAGTTTCCCCAGCAGAGGGAGGGAGCTCTAGCCGGGTTATTCGGGTTATTCAGATACCATGCGGACGTCACATCCTGGCAGGTCACATTTTTCCTGGCGCGGAGCGCGGTGCACTCGTGGTTTTGTACATCGTGCTTCAAACTGCTGTAATTGGTAGCTATTTTGCTCTGTTCATTGCTATCACTATTACTGTTATTGTTATTGCTGTTGTTTGTTGTGTTGCTATTGCACTGTTGTATTAAACCTTTCCTTATTTCAGTCTTGGGGCTTTGTACTTCACTCCCTTTGTGGGGGAGGGGCCGCGTGGTCTCAGACCCCGGCAGGGGCTAAACCACCACAGGTAATTTTTGTAAGGACTTGTAGGAGGCTCTCCTACCCTCTTTACAGTACTAAGGTTCTTCCTTTTAGAGAGAGAGAGAACATGCAGAAGAAGAGAAAATAAATTTTCTAAGAAATTACTGGGAGGAATTTCTCAAAGATACTGACAGAAAACAATGAGAAATAACAGCCCCCAGAATGAGTGAGGTTGGTCAAGTAATTATAGTGTGCTCCTATCGAGAGGAAGAGAAACTCTGGGAGAAGGCTGAAAATGGTAGATACAGCCAGTTACCTTCGACTGAAGTGCACAGAATGATGCCAGAAAGGTCACTGTAACTGAACTGAGAAAAAGCTGTTGTTTACTGGAAAGGTACTCAATTACCGGTTCTGAACTACAGAAAAACAGCCTGGACCACCATAACATATATATTTCACAAACACATACCCTTTCTTTTCACATGGTAAGACAAAAATGTAACATCATTTAAAACAGAATAGTTAAAATAGTGGAATTCCTTTACAAAACTTGAATTTGATAATTTGAAAGGCTATTGGCAATCCCAATAATGGAGTCATTCAAAGTATCAGGCCTTGAGATCAAGCAAAGTCAGAGATACATGATAAGAAAATTATGTAGGAATTAAAAAAAACCCTAAACCAAATGAGCATAAGTAATCTAAACCACATAGTAATTCACATAAAAATCTGCCACTTAAATTCACATGTATAGAATTCTGGCAAGATCTTATCTAATCTACCCCTGCTCTGGTTAATCATTTTAGAAAAGTATACGTGTACACCTTTTTATATGCCACGATTTAACATACTCCAGTAATCCTAGTATTCATATTAGAATGACATGCAAAGATACTTGAAACTCTAAAGCAGCTAGAAAGATATCCATAACTCTAGTCCTAGATCCGTTATCTGTTGGGTACAGTCCTTCAGTCACCAGTTTCTTCAGAGAAAAAACAATCAATGCAAAACGAGGATGCGTTTGTTCTAAGCACTGACAATAAACACTTGATGGTTCACTTAGGGAAAAAAGTGATGCATTCTTTCCATCATTTCTCTAAACACTTAGATATGCCAGAAAACTGCCAGAATCCCTAAGTATGTGATTAATTTCTGGTTTCCTCTTGCTGTGCCTTAGAAAATGATCCAAGAGAATGTGGAAAGCAGCTGTAAACTGAACACTAAAATAAGACCACGAGAAAAATTAAATTCACTTAGTATATCTAAAGCAGGTCTCGTAGCATTCTTTGCCCTGGTTCTCATATATGTAGTGAAGAAAAATGCTCAAATACTTAATGTAGTAAAAAACCATAATGGACAATTCAAACAGTCTTTTTTAAAGTATGAATGTGCTTCCAGATTATTTTAAGAGTGAAAATATAGTAACCTGAAGAAGAGCACGGTGCCTCACTAGCTCCTCATGACCTGGGCACTTGCCAAAAAATTTCTCTCTTATCCTAACTTGGTTTAATTATTTAACTGTATATAAAACGTATTAACCACAGCCTCAAGGTGCCATCAGAATTTCTTTAAAAAGTACTGGCTGAGATACTACCCTTTTTGAGAGTATTTTTGAGGAATCCATTAGGTAGCATATCATCCTGCACATAAAATTCCCCAGCTCAAGACAGAAAGATACTTTTTGTAACACTGGAGAATGAAAAGAAGAGAGAAAATGGACAGGACAAAGCAATTGCAAGAAACTTTACATTCATTCAGTGAAAAGGCTTTTCCAACAGAAAAAACATGTGCTTCTGCATTACTTTGAGTTTAAGGTAGTTTCCTAAATATCCGGAGATGAAGTGATTCTTTTGAAATCAAAAGAAAAGATGATACAGATGCACATATCATCAATATATTGAAGAAACTGCATGCCCATTTGTCTCACAATCTGCTCTGAGAGCTATACAAGAAGAAGGTAAGGAGCCTGAGCACTTTGCAATACCCGAATTAAGAACCATTTATGGAGAAATGGATCACCACTCCCTGGGAACCCTCTAATAGCAGGCTCCCTGTCAGAGGAAAAAGCCTAAGGGCTAGTAGAGTGCTATAGCAGAGGGACCCTAAGGCAATTCCTTCCACCTCTAGATGACAGAAAAGTGTGTCACTATCACCTAATGGAGAACAAACAAGTGCATCTGACTCCAGTCCATTGCCAAGAGGACACTGGCAATCAAAACTGATGTTATTACCATTCCTCATCTTGGTCTGCAACCTGGCTTCCATCCAACAAATAATATATAAAATACTACTAAGGCCTGCCATTACCATCTCAGTATCTTTCTTAGAAAAGTGAATTTACAGACAAGGCATCAAATAAAATACTGACATCGTCAAATTCTATTTTCTTTTCAATGGTATTAATGTACTGCTTTTAAATAGCCATATATAAAAATTGACATGCCTAATACTACAAAAGCACATAAACTAGCCCCTACAGTAATAAGCCAAATATAGAAGCACACTTATACCTCTTCCCCAATTTTATAAATATATAAAATTAATTTATTCATTAAAACTCAGAATGAATCCTTTGTTCTTTTATAGTATTTAGCTTTAAAAAATCAGTAGCTGTAGTAACTGAGGACAGATCTTATGCGCTTTACAAATGTTAAAGTTAGCTTCAAAACTTCCATGAGTTATAAATAGCATGGGGTAAAATTTTCTAACTATTGATTTTCAGTAACACTTGGTGCATGAATCACTTTCAAAACCAGAATTTCAGTGTTTCTGAAAGCCTCATCAACAATTTCTGTTCTCAAACTCTGAAAACAGATGCATCTTCCAAGTCATCCTAGTAGTAACCACGGTCTTGATACTGAAACTGTCTGCAAGTTCTTTGATACAAGAGCAGCAGACTTAAACAGAAAAGGGGACAAGCATCCTTCTGAAGTGCTTAAATTATGCACAAGACATCTAACACAGGCCTGCTGGAAAGATCAGTTTAGTAACTTGCATCGCTATTGCCACACCTCTGGGTATCATCTTCATTGGTGAACAGTAAACAGTACCCTTCTGATAAACACATACCAAACAGAAAATAAGTCATAACTTGCCATGACACATCTCTAAAGTAAATGGAACACTTCTATTGTAAACAATAAAGGTTGTGGCCATCATAATAAAAGATAAGAGTATACTAGCAAATTCTGATGAGAAAAAAATTGATACGTTTACTTCATTTTCCATGCAGAGGCATTCAAAATTCATTCTCCCTCACCCTTCACCACTAAGTAATGTTATACAGTGATTTCTGTAAAAGGTAGCACAACTGAGAAGGGTCTCCTTCTTATCTTACTTCACCTGCTCAAATACATTTCCCCAGGTAAGGAGCACTACTGATAGATAACTGAAGTTGGAGAGCAATCATACCTTTATATGCTCCAATACGGCTGTTGCAACATTTGTATGAAGATCAATGAGCCTCTTCTTTTCTAGAAGTTCTGGAAGAGAGCTGAAGAGATTAAATACAAACTAACCTGCTGAGTTGCACAGTTAGTTGAATGATGTATTGTATACAGCCGATACAAAAAAATTTATAGAATTATAGAACAGTCTGGGTTGGAAGGGACCTTTAAAGATTACTGAAATCTAAAATTATAGAATACAGTAGGATTTGAAGTAAAAAATTACAAAGTATAGATGTAATGACTCTCATTAACAGAAGGATGTTATCCACATGTAAAGCAGTAAAACAGGGTTTTACACTGACTAGCAAAAAAATACACATAATGTAGGTAATTTAATATTCCTATTGAAAGCTTGTGATCAAGAACAGATATATGCCCTGCTTACCTAAACAAATAATCTACTAGAATTATGGTTTATATAAATTCTCTATGCAGGATTCATAACTGAAATATTTTCTTTTGTGAAATGGGAAACTGAATGGTTAAGCTTACTTCTTAGAAAATTTATTACCTAAGGTGTTGCGACCTACATGATTTGCACTGCTGGCACTTGGGCATCACATGTATATAAGACTGCTCAGGGTCTGTACACTTTCACATCCAAAAGCACCCCAGTCAGTCAGTGTCTTACTCAGTTTAATAATAAGCGGATGCGAAGGCACTTAATGACTCCCACTGCATGTCCTGAAGAACCATGAAGTTAAGTAAACATACTTTCTTTCCTCCTTTAAGCAATTATAAAATCAATGTTACTTACGATGATTGGTCATTAATGACCTTATAGCTGGAAGGAGACTAGTACTGTGTTTGTAAAGGACTACATTTAAAAAAAAGAAAGAAAAAAAAAGACAGGTAATGATCTACGTTAGAACCTCTGTTTTTTAATTACTAATAGATATTTTGAAGTTTTCTAGATATTGTAAAGCCTAAGACTTAAACTAGGCTTTGTGTTTTGTTGTCTACTAGCAGGAAGAAGATACCCTTCACATGATGGACAACGAAACAGCAAAGCCTAGTTTGATTCTTCCAGCAGAAACATGCCTAAATGGAAGATCTTAATGGTATCTGAACTCAGCATAATCCTAGAGTCAAAATATTGCAATAGCAGACTTTACTGTGTTATACACTTTTGTAAAGGGAGACAAGATTTTCCTTTATAATGCCAGATTACAGAAGACAGTCATACAGAGGCTAACTGAACAGTAAAGCTTCCTGATGAAGCTTTAGTCATATGATTATTCTTTTTTTTTGCTATCAGTTTAAAGCTTTTGATGCTTGTCACTTTCATATCTTGCTGACTTAACCTGAAAACTAGCATCCTGAGAAGTACAAAACTTTAAAACTTTATAGGGGGAGCCTGGAAACATTCGTTCTCTTTTTTGCAACTGTCTGATCCATCACACATCCTTTGTGAAACCAATCAAATTCTAACCAGGACATGGCATACAAAACCACTTATCAGACTCACAAAGAGACGACTAACTAATGCAGACACATGTTGGATTTCACAGCACACTGGGCATATCACCCCATCTATCCTCAGAGTACTTATCATTGCTTCTTCCTTCTGACTGGGGTCTTAGTGAAATGCAGTAAACTAAACATCTCCCTTCTTCAAGGCACCAGTGGATTGAAAAACAGATTTACAATGAGAAACAAGTCTAAATCTCAGACTTTGAGTGTCATCCATGGTAGCTAGGTCTCCAAAAGCAGGAGTAAATTTCCCATGCAGAGTTCTTCATGTCTATAATCTTATCAACAGATGTTACAGTAACTACATTAATTGAAATGTAATTAATTACACACTGTGCAAAGCAAGCAGATGCTTCAGGCAGTGGATTTCACTAACAATATTTTTAAGAAAGGAATGCAGAGGTAAGTAGTTGGTTTTTTTCTAGTGGAAGGGTGTAAGCAAATCTGTGATGCACTGCAAATCTGTGATGCACTTGGATTATTGAGATTTGCTGAGAAAACACTCCAAAGCCATGTGTAGGGCTCACACACACATGCTGTGGATGTTACACATGTAAGGACTTGATAAGGACACTGCATTAAACTTTATCAGAATTATAAAGCATTTAAACTTTATTACTGAGCTGAACAGTCTACTTTTAAAGCTATTTATTTCAAAGGATATTAAAAGTGAAATTACAGAAAGAATTAGAAATGGTTCCCAATTAATTAAACAATAATGCATTATTGATTTCTTACCTGACAGCTGAAGTTAGCTTAGCTGTATTATCAGAAAGCATACTTATTGCTCCTTCATCCTCCCCTTCTATACCCTGGGTTTTGGGGAAGGGTTTGGAAAGAGGAATAAAAGTAGTCATAATAAATACAAAGATCACACATGCAAATACAGTCAGTACAATCAGAACCCATTTTCTCATAATGGTATTAAAATCTGCACTGTGTTTTGTAATTATTATGGAAGTTATATAAATGTAACGCCAATAAACGCAAGAGATCGAACCTTCTCATGAAATATGGTACTTCTAGTCCTATTCTTAAGATTGTTTTATGCCTAAAATTCAGCATGTGCTGATAATTTTTGTGTGGGGTGACAAGAGTGGACTAAGCATCTCTACAAGTCCTATTATGCTTTACATAAAGCACATATAGGCGATAAAACTTACCATGATACTTTTAAGTCTTTTGACTTCATCTTCTTGGGCTCTGTAGGATTCCAGCTCTTGCTGAACAGACTCAGCTACCTCTGGAAAAGGACTAATGCAAAACTCTGCATTAGGCTCAGTTAAATCAACAAACTGAAACACTAGAACCAGACAGGTTGCACGACCAAGATGATCATGAAAACATTTTCAGAAATATCAATACACAAATCATGCAGCAGTATCAAATCAGTGAAAATAATAACATCTTAGTGTAGGTTTACTTAAACTTTCAAAGATATATTCATTGCTTTCAGTATTTTCATATAATTTTGAGAAGAACAATTTTGTGCTCTGTAACAAAAAGCTAATATACAATTAATGTGGACAATGAATATTGACAATGATCATTCCTTAAAAAAAAAAAAACTTCAAAAATATTTTCAAAGCAGCTTAAAAATAGAACTACCATAATATGAAGAAGCCTTAGAATTTATATTGACTGAATTAATATAAATTCTGTATCTATACAGCTTACCTGCCCTTATGTTTTTGCCAGAATTTGTCAGATGTAGTTAAATCATAGGACTTCTTATTTTTTTTCTTAGGTCTAGCACCTGCTGGAGAACTTTCCATTCCTGTTGATTCTTCCAAGTTAACTCTATTCAGATGGAAATCCTATAAAAAGAGGAATCTTATGTAAATATTTGACAGCTTTTAATTATTTAATCACTGTTACACTCAACCAATTGTGTTGTAGAATGTTTTCTAAAAAAATATTAACACAGCTATTTATTACCATTTCATAAGACGGCAGGAAATGGTTTACTAACTAACTAGATAATAACAGCAGCAATGTAACAATTCCAGAATTACTCACACTTATTGAAAAAACACCAAACAAGGCAATAAATGTTAAGCAAAGACATCTGACTGTCTCACATGCAGCCAATCTTCTGACACTGAACTCCGAACACTGTTTTCTGTATAGAAAATAAATTATTTAGCAATAACTGAGCTCTAACAACTGGCCAAAACTAGAAAGTATAAAAGTTTCTGTGTTGCAGACAAAAAAATGTTTCCAAGGCTGAATTTCACTTACACAACTACAGCAAATGTATCAAAGCTGCAAAAAAGCTCATGACATCAGCAACAGGAATATCCACCACAAGGGCTACTTAGCTACACCTTCACAGCTTCTTCCCTATTTTTTTGTACGCTAGTGAAACAGTGAGTGCAGGATAAAGCAACAGTTTTCCACAAAGCTGCTATTTCTCCGTATAGCTTTTCTTCTTCCACAGATGCACGAACCTAGAAACTACATCTTTTTGTTAGATTGCAGAGTTCTGCTCACATAATATGTCACTACACTGCTCCCTGTATGTCTTCTGCTTCTTTTCCCAATTACTTTTGCCAAGGACAGCTCTTTATTTTCTGCAGCACACATATTCCCTCTGGTTTTCAGCAAAGATTAACAAGTACTCCATTGCTGACTTTATTCTAACCCTTTTCAAGAACATTTAAAATTTCAAAGGTGCTCTTTGCTTGGCAAGTAATGATAGAGTCAAATCTTCAACTATACAGAATCTGCCATTAGAATAGATATTTTTTCCAGAAATAAAACTCCACTTTATTATGTTCGTTACAGTATACAGAACTAGAACACTGTAAGTGAAACTGTCAAATAAAATTTTTAAATGTTTCTAGTTATCCCGTGGCAGAGTTCACCCTTAAAATAAAATACTATAAATGATTCATGCCAGAATAGAAACAAAACCAAGTAGCTACTCAAAGGAAACACACGCAGTCAATGAGCACAAACCTCATCTTACAAGACATGTTTAATGTTTCAGCAAAAAATGAGTATTTTTCAAGTACATATGTTCAATAAAGACTTAAAGAAAAAAAAAATTTGATTGTAAATTCAGCTGTAATTTTTAATGAAGATCTATGTTTTGGCTCAATCTAACTCACCAGTGACCTGAGTTTCCAAGTTAGTTTTGGCATCTACAAGTTGTTTTACCAAAATGATTCTTATTGATTAAGTGTTTCTCCTTTCACCTCCCCATTCTGTCTTGATAAGGCTTTCTATCCATGCCTCCCATTTTTTTGTATCCACTCCTGAAGGGTTTTTTTATTTAGAAATGGGAATCTCTTCATCATACAAGCCTGTTTATGTGTAGAAACATCACAATTATAATCTAAATGGATGCAGCACACAACTTTGTGGCTGAGTTAACATTTAGTTCAACACCCCACAGAATTCCTGGACTATTGTAACTGAGAGCTTAAATGAAAAACAATTTTATTGAAAGTACAGTTTACATAATCATCACCTTGGTAACACTTTCATGGTTACAATTTATGGCCTTTTAAAAGGCTACTGCGGTTATTTCATGAAATATGATCTGTAAGTGAAGAACCTGGCATGCTTGTCTTTAAGGTGAGTAACTTGACTGGTTTTGAAATTAAAATTTTGCCCTTGACATGGAATCACAGGCCACTTGGTTATAATTTCACTAGACAAATTCAGAATCCTATCGACTCAGTCAAAAATTAGATGCAACATGCAAAATTTAACAAGTTGTTCCAGAGAAACTACTGAAGCCTGATGCAGTACAGATAGTATCCAACGATCCTCAAATCATTCTTCCAGTGTTATTCTAACACCCCTCCATATTTGTAGCACTAGTTGTCCTCAACTTTCACTCCATCTTTAATCCCTCTGCATCTTGATGCACCAAAGTCCTACTCCCACACATGCCTGAGGCCACTTGACACTACCTTCTCTACCTGGCAGCTGTGAGTAGGAGGCAAGTACATGGAGTTTTGCATGGATTTACTATCCAGTAAATGAGCATTTGCTGATTAAGTGGTTGGCAGGTAACAAGGCAAAATAAGTGTAGACCTCATGCAATAGTTTACCCCTGTAAAAATTCAAATCTGGGTTTTCATCCCCTACTCTTTCACTGATTTTCAAAAGAAACCTGTAAAAATTCAGTACTTCTATTTGCAAATCTCTAGCCAGTTCAACAGTTATTGGAGAAAACACAGTGCAAACTGTGTTTTTTTAATGTATGACTTTCCTAAAGAAACCAGGCCAAAAAATGTTTATTTGTAAAAATCATCCTTAAGCTTAGGAGGAAGGGACTTTTCATAAAGAATGATTTACATAAAATAGAAGAGTGTTCTAAAACATCCCATTAGTGCTAAAATATTTTCATCATACCAGTGCAAGTTTCTGGATAACACTATATTTATGACTATACAATTCACAACCAACTCTGTATACAAACACATATGTGCATGTGCATATTTTATGTATTCCTCTAACAGTCTCAATAAGAAAACCAAAATATTTCTCAAAGCTAGATATTGAAATGATTTTCATAACTAACTCTACAGTATAAAAAAGCATCCAGATAGCAATTATTCTTACTCATATTATCTTTTATTATTTACTCCATAACTATGTATGAAATGCATAAATTATAGGTGAATAGTATTTGCTTTCATTCAAGTACACTTCTACTACTGGTTTTATAAAATAAACTTGAGGAAATAAAAGTGGTTTAAGGCTATCTGGATTTCAAAAAAATTATTAAAAAAGTCTATTTTAGATTCCTCACAGTAAGGCCATATACCACTTGGTATCTCTATACTGAACACCTACACCACCTTGTGGAGAAAACCAGAAACAGGTATTTTAAGAAATTCAAACTAATACTTAAATTGGTTTAAAAACTCATTAAGAGCATTTATTTTTCAAAACCGAAATGCACTTAATGGAGTCCACAGTTTACATAACATAAAAGATCATGAACTACTGATGAAAAAGCTAGGATTGCTGAATTACCTATTTTTTCATAATATCAAGATTTCAACTTTTCAACCATTTTAGAAGTTATTGCTAAATAAACCTTCTCGAGAAAATGTTCCAAGTTGTTTTTTACTAAACAACTTCCGAATAAAACAGACAAAACAGATTTTGGATTAAGAGAGAATTTGGTGTTAAGTTTAGTAACAAACTGAGTGAAAAAATAGTTTTGGTAACAAAATCAGATTTATTCTTACCAGAACATCATGCACTAAAGCTTGGTATGTCCAAGTATGATGTAGAGGAGTTGCTAAATCTATGTTTCTGTCAACAAGGACTAATAGGGGCCTTTGGAAGCTGAAAAGATGACACTGTATTAGTACTTCTTTAAACATGTAACATCCTGAGTGATATCAGCCACCTTTACATCGTATTTCAAGTTAAAAGCCAAACTGACTATGCAGAGTTCCTCCAGCCTTCCCCAAAGCACCTGGGGCTGATCACTGCCAGAAATTCCATGAATCACTGTCTTAGTAATGATAAAAAGATTATTTTATTTTGTACTAAGAGAAATTACCAATGCATAAATATTGAGAAGAAATCAAACCATTAAACAGTAACTAGCCTTTTAGGTATTAATTAATATCTCTGTGTGTGGATACACATTTGAGTTCCAAACAACTGTCTGAGTGGGTAATATTTGACCTTAATCCCCATTATAAACCTCAAATATAAAATCTCTCTTTCAAGAGTTTTTAATTTCACTTTTCTCTTTGCTTGTATATGAAGTCTATAAAGAAAAAATCATGAATTTCTGAGATGCACTGTGGCAATTTCATCAGTACTCAATTTTGTGGAAAAAGAATGCAGACATGCCTAAATGTCTTGGGTTATGGCTACATGAAAAATGTATAGTGAAGATAGGAAGGCTGTGAGTTGACAGAACATTATTGCAAGCATTTCCCTTAAGCACATTAACCCTACAGTAAATGCAATGGCTAAATTACAGCATATTTGAACAGAGTAAAAGCATGTTAATTCCATGCTTTGGATTTCCTTGCAGTAAGTATTTTCACATAGATATATAATCTCAATACTCTTAGTCACCTGATTCTGAAAACCAAAGATCTGAAGCCATTTAATTGGTTAAAAGTTCCCATGTTTCCCTTTCCTTGCATTTTGAGTTTTTGAAGGTAATGATGCTATGCTATCAGGAAAACAACCCCTCTGAAGGAAAAACAGTGGTTACAATTCAGTTCCTATGAAAATGAGGGAAGCGGTATTTCACAGCTATTCTCTCTCCTAACACCTTTTAATCTCATTCCATTTTGCCACCCTTGATGTTTTTTCTGTCTTTTATCCAAGTTCTACTCTTAATTTGAGATAAAAATATGACTATTTCATATTCAGCTAGGAGATCACAACTGTTTAATTCATCTAGTTTTCCCAATACATCTCCTCATCTTTTCCTATACAGTGTAAACTCCTGTAATACACTTTCCTAAGGCAGCCTGTGGAGTATTAAACTATCTGCAGGCAACTGTATAAGCAGGAGGCTAAGTGAGAACACATTATTAGAAACATGCAAGCATCCACAATGTCTTTTCTCACCCCTCTTTCCCCTCAAAGGATTCAAATGGTCATGACTTCACAGTTCTTAACTACCTAATTATCTAAGTGGTAGTCCTTAAGCAGTCCTCCTCTGGTACATATAGGGATCAGCTGAGAAACACTTGTTTTTGACATAACTACAACTGTTAACAGTGCTTACAAGTGAGAAAATGGGTATTTCTTTTTAATGGACTAAAGGTTGCTGACAGATGTGTTCAGACATCCAATTGCATATCCTGGTCCTGTAAACTGAGTGTATTTGCAGGAGCTTGGTTCTTGCTGTTTAGAGAGTGAACAAAATTACATGGCTCATTAAATAATTTCTCACTGTCCTAGGAACTGCTCACTTACTAGCTATAAAAGTTTTCAAACCAGTTATGCTAAGAGATTGGAAAACTCCCTGAATTCTTTTAATACAGAATTTGAACCGAATTCTTGCAAATACAGTTTTCAGTACAGTGGTGACTTATTCCAATGAGGCATTCAAGACAACTGATATATGAAAAATAAAAATACATAGTTGTTACTAACACCATACCTGAACTGGCCAGCTCCAAGTGTGTCACCTGTAAAAAGACTGTTTCTGGCATCTCTTAGATTCTCTCTGAGCTTCTTATCTAATTTCTGAGGGAGGAAAAACCAGAACAGTTTTTAACAAACCAATGGTTCCCTAACCTCCTTATATGACCAACATTTAAAGATCTGTTGTGCTGTTTCTGTAGTTTATAAATGTCTTAGATGCAGGAAGTCTAGGTCCACTGCACACAGGAAAGAAAGAAATCTCTTCCTTCTATTTTCTCCCTCCAGCATTTATACCTATATCCAGCACTACACAGAAGATGTTCTCTTTATGTCCACTAATCTTCTCTCAGGCAATCAGCACCCTCTCCCTAAACATGTAAATAGAAAATACCAGTAGGAAACACCAAGAGGGAACCACAGCAGGAGCAGCAAACTGGGCTGTCAGACACTGCCACACTGTTTCATAAAAATGATATTACCCTCAATATGAATGAATGCACACTGAATGCTTAGGTTTAATCAGCATTAAGGCTTCACTGACAAAGATGTGAGGAAGATGGAAGAAAAGAAGCACAGTGACTCCTATTGAAGACAGTGCTGTAGGGATTTTTAATTGTGATTTAGTTTGGCAATTTCATCCCTACTTGATGATCAAGTTCAGTGTAATTTTGATATAGAAGAAACGTCTTATACTTAATGGGGTTTCCCAGCAAGATAGATAAAAACTTCTCAGTAAGACACACAGAAAAGCCCAGGCCAGACAGCCACTTTTTAAACTGTGTAGACAGAGCTTAATAGTTGTAATTATAATGCCTGTCAGAAAATCTTGATAAACTCTAGATTAGGAGTGATTATTCATGTGTAAGTTTCTCATCAGCTGACTCCATAATATTACAATTTCTACAGATGAGATCCATGGAACTGAAATCAGAAAGGAAAACTGGTATATCTCCTTTCTAGGTTTATTTTCTTCATAAGGAAAAGGATACAATGACACTAGATCTCTGCCTAGTATTGAGAAAAGTAAACAAGGTGTTAGGAAGTCTTTAAACAATATTTGTTTAGAAAATAGTTTCTTACCACTGCCACCATTTCAGCTGCAGTTCCTCTTGAGCATCTGATTATAGGAATAGCTCCTAATAAAAGATATATTGACTTCTACTTGCATTATAATTTTCAGATTGTAAGTCAGTGCACTATTCATAAAACAAATTTTTAGTAACATTCTGAGATTATATTTTTCAAGTGGACAATAAAAACATGTTAAATTTGTCTCTTGCGGTCTTTATGAAACGAAAAATGCTATACAAAAATATAAATAAAGTTTTACAAAAGTCAGTTAATACCTCATACAGGAATTGATGAGAAGTATCGTGTACACTACAAAGATAGTTAATGTACTGTGGAGGGGACAAACTATCTCATACAGAAGCATTACAAGTTATTTTCAAAAGGTTAGAAGTCCCTTGAAAACAGTAATAATAAGTACTATAACGCCACCACAATGTATCAGTTACAACTCACTGCAGGGTAATGTTATTTTCAAAAGCACATTTTCCATTGGCTTTCAGGATTCAGGTTTCAAAATCTTTAGCTACTGTTTCTCACTTATCTGTATTAATATGAAAATTCCAATACCACAGCATTTAAGTGACTGAGTAAAAAAGATTTAATTTGTATCATGCTAACACTTGAAAGAAGGAACTCAACAGGTGCAAGGGAATGTCTCTTGAACAGACTGCCCGATAGCAATCCTCAGCTCCCCTTGTAGGAATGCCATCTCAGACTGACTGACTTCAGTGAGAACTTAGATTACATGTCATCATTATGAAAAATGTATACGCTAAGCACAAGAAAACTCACACTAAAGTAAATTTAATATCTCTTCCTACTCCTTGAATTATTTCAGTTAGATATTTGCAAGGTTTGTGTGAGGGTTTTCTCTCTTCTTTTTCTGTGGGTATTTTTTTGAAAGCTACCAATCCAAACTTAAAGCACTATTGATCTTCATTGCAAACTGGTATTTTGTAAAAACAGTGAATCCAAACCTTTGCATTTCAGTATTCTTCTCCCACTGACACCAAAGACTAAGACTCAACTCCCATGTAGGACAGTCTTTATTGTCTTTTGCAGTGATGTACAGCAATAATTCGAGCAAGATCATTAACCCACCCTGTGAACCATTAAGATTCCTGCCACAGATCTAACTCTGCTTTTAATTTGCCACAGGAAATCACTAAACTTCTAGGTATCTCATTGAACACGGATCTCTTCTAAAAGGAAAACATATGGAAAATATGCTAGAGTTTGAAAACTTACCAAGTGTAACAAAAAAACAGAAGAGACTATCAACAATAGTGTCCATTATAGTTTCCATTTCTGTGTCCGTTATATCTGGTCGGTTAATGGCTAAAACAGTGTGGAAAAGAGTTAAGAATAGGGTTAAAGTGCCACTTTAATACTGAGAAAGCAATCCTCTTCTTACCTAATGGCTGTCAATAGCCAACAGCTTTTGTTGCAGAAGAGATCAAATTGTGAAATGCCCCTCTTAGCACATCCATTAGTTTGTTCTTTTTTTTTTTCTCTTTTTTTGAGCAAAAAATTGGGAGAACTTAATTATTGCCCACTGTATAAGGTCAAACACTACACAATCTTTTCCAATTATCTCTGACAATACATACTGTAATTTCTGGATTGTGTTAGTATTGCACTATTAAGGACCTCCTAGAAAACCATGTTACAAAACAGAAATGGCCATCCACTTGGAAACCATTTTTCAGATATAAACTCCACAAGAATTACTTGTGTAATTTAAAGAGAATTACAGTATGCAGTTATCTATATTTAAAGATTCTAAATCCTATCTCTTGTAATGGAGATTCCTTTTCCTTTTTTAAGACTTTTTTAATAAATTTACTCTCAGTCTCTAGGTTAGGGGTAATTCCCAAGTTCTAAAACATTTCACACTACAGATAGGAAGATTTCCCTCACATACTTAGGTCAGAACAAGACACACGTAGCAACATTTCTATTAAATAACTAACACTGACAAGTATATAATAGTCAAGAGGAAACATCAAACCTAATCTTTTCACAGTTCTCAAGATAAGCACTGTCTCAGGATTCATGCCATAAATCCCATCCTCATTCGTTTTATTTTACCTTTAGAAATTTCTCACATAATTACCTGTCTTATACTCTTTCTTCAAAAAATGAACTTTAAAGCTCTGAATATTAAGCCTTCCATCCAAAATTTATGCATGGCCAGTCATAATCATAATTCTTTAACTTTAAAGTGCTTTTTTTCCCCCAGCTTTTGTTCTCTAGAACTTTAGAGAGAGGGATTATATTTCTATCAGCAGCTATTTTAGTAAGTCAAAGTTTTTACTAGACTGTTAGGATGACAGCAGCAATAGAAGTGCGCCCCTTAGCAATTTTTTACTTTGAGTTAAAGTTTCTGAAATATCAGCATTAAGAAAGGCAGACTGTTTCCAATATCTGTATTTTTCTGTAATAAAAAGCTTTGAAATTAACTGGGGCTATCTTTCTGTAGTTAGCTCCAACTAATGGTCTCCCAGTTTACAGGAGGGAAATAATCTTATTTTTACACCCTTGCCTTTCTCAATTTTAAAATTTAATTCCCTATTATTATGTTTAAGGTACTCATTGGTGATGCTCTGGTAATCTGCATACTGTCAGTGCCTTCTAATTTTGTGTAACATGCACATTTTATGAGCACATTCCTTTTGTTTGTACCATAGCAATCAACACAAATACTCAGTATTACTGCTCCTTAGGTCAACCTTTGAGAAACTCCATTAATAATCTTTCAGTAAAATGTTCTATCATGTTTTCTATATCCTCCTCTCTCTCCACTGTAACACTCTTATGGGGGATACATCTATTACAGAAAAGTAAGCCTAGGTCTCCTACTTTTTCTTGTTTTACAAAATCGATCCAAATTTGGTAAAGAAGCATTCCAATAGCATCAAACAGGATGCCAGGAACATCGACTTTATACCAATATTACCCATTTACTCTTCCTTCTTGTTGTGGATTAACCCCAGCCAGCAACTAAAGCACCATGCAGCTGCTCGCTCACTCCCTCACTCCCAGTGGGGTGGGGAGGAGAATTGGAAAAAAAGTAGAAGTCATGGGTTGAGATAAGAATGGTTTAATAACTAAACTAAAATAGTAACAATTATAATAAAAATATTATAATAATAATAGTAATGAAAAGGAATCTAATAAAAAAGAGAGAGAGAAATAAAAACCAAGAAAAGACAAGTGATGGACAATGCAATTGCTCACCACTTGCTGACCGAGGCCCGAGCAGTGAGCCTCCCCCCAGCCCAACTCCCCGTTCATATACTGAGCATGACGTCCTGTGGTATGGAATATCCCTTTAGCTAGTTTGGGTCAGCTGTCCTGGCCATGCTCCCTCCCAGCTCCTTGTGCCCCTGATTGCTGGCTGAGCATGGGAAACTGAAAAATCCTTGACTTAGGATAAGTACTACTTAACCGTAACTAAAACAGCAGTGTGTTACCAACCTTATTCTAGCACTAAATCCAAAACACAGCACTTTACCAGCTACTAGGAAGAAAATTAACTCTATCCCAGCCAAAACAAGGACACTTCTACACAGTCATAGAAAAACAGAACCAGAGGGAGCCTGAGTGATTATCTAGTCAGTCCTCTTGCCCGAAGATGAGTTAAACCCATATTATTTCTGTGTCTAAATGAATTCCCAAAGCTTCCCAGTCATGAAAATGCCATCATGTTTACAGGTAATCCATTCTAATATTTCACTATCTTTAATGTTAGGAAGTGCTCTTAATATTGGACCGGAAACTTTTTCGTTGCAATTTAAGCTCATCACTTCTTGTCCATTACTACATGGACAGAGAGTATGTGTTATCTCCTTTCTGTCTGTGAAAGCCTTTCTCCCTCCAGCATTTATACCTATATCCAGCACTACACAGAAGATGTTAATTGAAGAATGTTACCATGCTTATTTGTCCTGACATTACCTCTCTGTCATACATTCATACAGCCATACAGCCAGGAAATCAGGAAACTGGAAATTAATCTTCTTTGTTATATTTGTTCTTAGTTCACCCACTCAGCTACATGTGTGGCCACACATGGCAGTGCTGCTGCAAGAAGAGCAGCCATCTTTCATCACCATCAGATTTATATTGATTTATGTAGATCATGAAACTATATATATGTAAACTGGCAGTTTCCTGTTGGGTTACTCTCCAAAGGCAAAGAAGACTGCTTTTTCTTTGCCCCTGCATCCCTACTGCCTGCTTGTGTCAGATCTAGAACTCACACAGCGAGGTGGATCGACTCAGTGCTCTAATGGAAAACTAATCGCTCTCTATGGGAAATTAGATTTCCGTTTGATGAGCTTTTGAAAACAGCCCACTTCTAGATTGGTTTAAACATACTGTGAAGCCATGTGTTGTGTGGTGAATTTCTGATGAATTCAAAACATTTTCCGTCATTCTAATTCCAATTCCTTGTTAGCTAGCAGGAATCTTAAGAGAGCTAGTCAAGTATCTTTACATACACACAAACACATCACAAAACAATTATTACTAAAACACTTAACAGCAGTTAAAAAAAAAGTCTGCTTTTCAAACAAAAATGCCCTTCATTCTGACAATGGAATCAATCCCCAGTGTGAGAGAGAACTCACTATTATGCATCCAGTTTTAAAGAAAGGTAAGGACTCTGAAAATTGGGCAAGAGAGGAAAAAATTCTTGCCTAAATATTAGGCATACAGAGACTTTTCACCTCTACCTGGTCACTAGTGAGTATTCTGTGCATCCAAATAAATCAGGAATTAACTGTGTGACACCGTGTGTAGACACTGTGACATTAATGAGGAGCTGTGGCTAAAAAAGGGCTATCTTGCCTCTGACTTACACACTTCTGCTGCTTCCCTTGCACCAGATTTGTAGATCACACAAATGAGCTGGTATTTTCTATGGAATGAGTCCATGAACAAACACTCTGCAGCTCCAAGATTACTGGTTCTGATGTAAAAGGAGGAGAAGATGAGGGAAAGCACAGCAGGGGCAGCAAGACAAGCCACCCTGTAATAGCTAGCCAATGAAGAGGGGCAGGAGAGGTAGAGTGATAGTTCTCTGTTGATTTAGCATAATCAATTAGCTAAATTGATTCAGCACAAAAATGAGATCAAAGGAGGGAGGAAAACCATGTGGACAATTATGACAACTAGTTGACTTGAGCAGCCATAGCACCACAGCTGCAGAGGTAACTGACCTAAGGCAGGCACTTGGTGTTACTGCTAGGTTCCAAAACAGGTCCAACAGCAGTCCCAAGAAAATAAAAAAAAGAGTTCCATGAGGCTGACTTCACTTGCAACTCTGAGACTTTACGAAGAAGCTGACATGCTTGGCTCACGTGCTTGCAGAAGCAATCAGCAAATCTTATTTTCTAGAACGCCCTTTCCCAGATTCTTCCCTGTGTTACTCCGGCCCCTGATCCTAACCATCTCCCCTTGCACACCCCAACATGTTTTCATGTCTTGAGTAAGAAAAGCAAGTATCCACTGGTCGCTGTCTAGAAGATACAAGAAACTCTTATCAGTTAATGTTTTTTGCTTTGCATTCCTTGCAGTAACTTCCCAACTGACCATTCACACAGAAACAAAATACTCAATTCCTTAGGAACTGCAGAAGTGATGATGACTAAATAGTGGTGCCTAAACACAGCAGCCACCCAGTGTTTATCTACATGTGTAAACAATACGGAATTCTTCTTATATTATTCCATCTATAAAAAGCCCTACTATCCATATATGTCTATACTGCAGTTTTGCTTTATTAAATGTGTTATCTAAAAATACGTAATTATTTTTCAATATTAGAATACCATGTAGTAAAGATGCTGAAATTAATATCTAAGACCTTGCTTCCTTCATGACTTTAAACTACACATCTAACAGATTATCCTGAATTCTGAGCAGATCAAAGCAAAATGAAATAACTGTTTGGCATTAGCTACAACTTCAAAATTAAATTTCAACTTTAGACATTCTGGTATAATTTTTATAAAAATTTTACTTACCACGATACGAAACAAGTTCTTTGTTTTGGTTACACAATACAAACATGTCATCTTCTAAAGTAATAAAATTAAGATACTGATCAAAAACCTAGAAATCAAGGAATAATGGTCAGAACAGTCCAGAATGAAGCATAAAAAAACCTATCTGTGATTTATTGCTACTTCTTTTTGAACCATTTACAGAACTACCTATTAAAAGAAAGAAATGCAAGATATAATGTATGAATTAAAAAGCCTGTGTAAGGATTGAGTGATAACACAAAACATTAGAGCAACTGAAAAGTGCTAAAACAGTCCAACTTCAAGTATTGCTGTGGACAAATTTTTAGAAGCCAATCATCACTGAAAAAACACATATGGAGGACATTATGGGTTTAATTTTTATTATATGAAGGATATGAAGGACTACAACATAAACGGTGCTGAACTCTCAGGCAGGAGAGAGGAAAGAGGGCAGTATCTACACAATGAGAGATTATAGCTCACGAATTCTAATTTTTCTGTAACGTACCTGTACATTCAGAAAATAAAAATAAACCTCTCTACAGCATAAACTGTTAATGGGACATCACAACAGAAAAATAGATTTAAGAAATTAGTTCACACTGCTACACCAACTTACTCCTGCTGAAGACCTAAGGCTTAAACAATACTAATAGCTTTCATTTCATTTCACAACAGTTTCTTTCTCTCATGCCAGTAGTACTCCCTAACAGGAGTGACAAAAACTGAATGTATTTAAGTATATATGAAAATAATTAGTTAATAATTTGCCAGTTTTGGTACAGGTATTCAACAAAAATAAAAGGGTACATACCTGACACCTGCCTTTAAATCATAAAGGTATAGGAGTGTACTGAATAACATTGTGTATGTATAAAACATTCACCTCTACAATACACTGCCTATTTTTAAAATGACAACTGCAGTCACACTGCACCTTTCATGCATTTAGGAGCTAAAAACCCCACCCCATTATATATGCACTGGATGCACTCACTGAGGTGATGAGATCAGGAATACTCTGAAACCACTGTATTTCCCCTCTTATCGTTTAGCACGAAAGTCTTGCAGCACTTGGGCTTTTGACTAAGCTGAAGTACAGTAATAAGCTGCATTAGTGAGATGACTATAGATTCCCTTTTTTCCCCCCAGTAAATCTATGCCTGACATTGAATCTAGCTAAACATTTATTTTATTCATGATTCAGTCAGAAAAGCTGTGTACGGCACTGATGTGGCCATGTAAGAATGCAGTAACACCTGTAACGGTAGTATCTTTAACATTAGAGACTGTGGGGTTTTCTTACCTTAGCCACTTGAGTTACTGCATTAGCACCTATGGCAGCATTTGCAATATCTTCCAGTTTACTTCTTGAAATGGCAGAAATAAAGTTTAAATAATAAGATTCATAAAGTTGGTTTCGAAGATCCTAAAAAGAAGGAAACCCACAATCTTTTTCCTGAATAAGTACTAATATAAAACATTCTTGCTTTTACTACGTGATGTTGCAACCATCCACAGTCAGACTAAATTTTTGGAAGTACTTAACTGTCAGTTTGTACAGCCCTGTACGCAGTGTTTTGACTACATAACTAGATATAACAAACCTAACATGGAACTGCAAAACCTAGGAAATTAAATGTAAGGTACCAGATAGCAACTACTGCTCCACACCTTACCACCAATCAAAAGTACCCTTTGCTCTTCCTCCTTCCTTTGGTGAAGATGTCAACCTTCCACCGATTCCCCCCAGAGCATGTGAAAAACTGAGGTTAGCCTAGTCCAACCCCCTGGCTCAAAGCAGAGTTTTGCCTGTATTTCGATTTGTGCCCACTGCCTCTTGTCTTTTCACTCCCAAAACTCTCTCTCTGAAACACAGAAGACACATTTACCTACTTTCTGCGAAACTGAAGTTTTGCATGTAAAACTTTTGGGTAATATTTTTATGACAAATATGTGCTAAACTATAAAAAAAATCCTAGCAAAGGTGTTCAGACACGCACAAGAACTAGATGTAGAATGGTCAAGCTCCAGTTAGTGCAGGATTACTTCACACACTCTACCTCTGTTGTATCCGCTCGTCTGAAACATTAAACACGGAATTTACCTGGCACATTCTGTCAATATTTTCTTCTGTTGGCATTACAAAGTAAACAGCTGGAACATCTGGAATAGCATCCCGATCTGAATGCAAAAGCCTGCAAAGAAGAAATAATAAATCTCTAACGTGTTCCTCCTCTGATTTGTGTAAAATTGTAAAAGTTAAAGAAATTATTTATTTATACAGACACATTTAATTTCCTACAATTTCTCCCTATACCTATCTAGATTTTAGCAAGAACAAAACATGAAAAAATAGCAAAATCGTATTTGTATAATATTTGGCTGAATATGTTAATAGAGATCTCTGCAGTTTATTCAAAGTTTGAGAAAAGACTTTGCAAGTCTTCAAAAATAGATGAATCCATTCAGAGGAAGGTAAAATAGTACATCCACAAAGTTCATATACCAAATATCAATTGTTGACATAATAACAAAAAACCTGCACATCTTATACTATTAAACTTGCCTTTCCTGCTCATTAAAACAAAGACAGGCAAGGTGCTTACATGTTTCTCTCACTTTTTTGATGATATATCAACATGTTAAACTGTGTTTCCATTTCTAGCCTTCAGTTAGTAAAAGTTAATAAACTTTTTTTAAAAAAATAAATGTATTTTCAGAGATCCTCCACAACTGTAACCACAGCTAAGGAATGACAATGAACTAAATAAACATAATCTGGAGAAAGAGAAATGGGAAATCTCTTAAAATAATACTTAAAGATTCTGTATCTTTGACAAGAGACAATTAAAATCTATGTGCAAAACAACAAGCAGAGAATATGCAGAGTCCCATGAAACAGTTTGTGCCAAAATAATTTCAAGATATATGAATACACAGGGAATTGTAGATTCCCCAAAACACTTACTTAATTCTTATTTTTGAGCAGGGGCCTGCTCTACTTAGTAAGAAATCCTACTGAACAGTGTTTGAAATGACCTTTCCACTCCCCAATTCTGAATAATACCACCTGATTTTAGAAACAAGACAGGGTATAATCTTTATTTTACAGGTTATTCATCAAATGATTTTCAATGTTTTGTTTGTGATTCTGAGGGAATATTAAATAAAGTTTTTTTAGCAAAAAAAAATCCCAATTTTTTTACTTACAGATGCAAAGTGATCCCCATATCTCTCAGCTCTTTCACTGAGAGCAAAGGTGAGATTATATCTTGGCCAAATCTGTCATAAATGAGAACCTGAAATAGATACACATCTTTTTACAAAGTGGTGTAAAAAGTGGATACGGTGGATACAGGATACAGGAATTCAGGTTTAAGTACTGTCCTAAACTGAAAAGTGCTAAACATTTACCAATTCATAATACATCATAAATCTGTCATGGTCTTCCATTTGTGCTTACTAATACAAAAACAAACAAACAAACAAAAGAACTAAAAGAACTCAGTGATAAAGGAAAATAAATTAATCACTTCCATCTCCTGAAAAGTGTCAGTCAAACAGGGATCTGCTGTCAGAAATTTGTTATTGCAAGTGCAGAATTTCTCTGACTGCATTTGGAAGGAAGCAAAAGGAGAAGCAGAGAGGAAAAAAAGGAAGTGGCAAAAAAAAAGACATCAGAACGGATGAAGAGACAGAATATATGCATTGCAGTAGCAAAAACTTCTCACAAATTACTTTTTAAAGCTAATAAAGGTAGCTTGAGCTCAGTTGTCCTAAATTTAAGGCTATCAATAGCTCTTCCCTTTCTATGGGCTTCTTTCTAACTCTGTGAGTTCACCTGTAAGGTATCATGTAAGTTTCTGCCACGGCTATCAATGAGACCTAAGTATATTTCAAAAACGTCCTCCTCAGTTGCTCATTAAAATATCGCCTAAGGAATCAGTCATTGGGTCATCAAGCAGCCAACATGTCAAATACGTATTTTTCTCAGCAATTCTGATATTCAATTCTGTATATTCATTGCACACAGGAAAAAATATTTTGTACAAGATAGGAACATGGAGAAGATACTCAACTTACTTAAAACTTGAAAATCTGAACTTTTTTGAACACTATAAAATTCTCCTATTCCTGTTCAAATAGTTCTTACCTTCCATACTGGTTCTCCTGTGCTGTTTTTAACAGGAGGAACATTGAAGTTCAGCATACGTTTCAAAGCCACTAGAAGATAAAGCAGAATAATGCTTTACTCTCTTTACACTTCAGCTATAAACACATTACCAGGATTTTATTATACGTTTCATTTGAGAGGAAAACCATCATTAAATATAAATGCAACAAGTCACATTTTCATTATTTTTATGCAGCTTGGACTGACAAGTGGCACACGTCAGCTAGAATTTATGGGCTCTGGAAAACACTGCAAAAGGAAAAGAAGCAAGTCCCAAAACATGAAGAAAGAATCTCTCTCCTTAGTTATACAGGCTACATTCTGTTGCAGTTTGCCTTAAAAGTAATTCCAGTATCTTCCTGAAGATGCCTTCTGTACAAGTAGGAATGAGTTTGCTTTATTCCCCTGATCTGCTTTTCCTATACCACAGGAACAACAGTATACCCACAAGCAAAAAATACCTTTTCACCTGACTAAAACTGATACACATTTTGAAACATTTTGTGAAGAAATTGCTGCTTTAAGGGGTACAAAAATGCCCCCAATTTGCAGCAGGAAAACTCTCTGAAACAGTAATGAGCTTTCATTTTACCTCCCATTCAACACAGAAATCAAAGCAGATTCCTTCACCTACCTTTGACTTACAAATCTATTAGGTAAGGAGTCCTTCCTCATTTATCTGATTAAACAGTACACTATGTGCTGCTCTCCCATTTTTGACTAGAAGCAGAAGACTACTTGCATCAATGTAAGTTAGTGGCTGTTCTCTTCAAACTCATAAACAAAATCATCACAGAACTTTGCAAAGAGGAAAAACTTTCAGAAATCAGGGCAATATACACCACTTAGCTCATAAATGGAGAGCAGTAGAAATGGTTAACTTCTAATTCTTTAGCTGAATGGTGCTTGTGAGCACTCTCAGTGCAGTTCCCCTGGAGTTTACAGTATCACAGGGCAGCTCAGGCTGGAAAGGACCTCAGGAGCTCTCCAGTCCAACCTCCTGCTCAAGCAGGGTCAACTGTGAGGCCAGGCCAGGCTGCTCAGGGATTTATCCTGTCAAGTCTTGAAAACCTTTGGGATGGAGATGACACAACCACCCTGCGCAACCTGTGGCACTGACTGTCCTTGTGGTGAAAAAGTTTTTCCTTATATCCAGTTTGAATATGTCATTTCAATTTATGCCTGTTGTTCCTCACCCTCCTGCCATACACTACCACAACGAGCCTGACTCCATCTTCTCAATGCCCCCCCCCGCCTAGGTCCTGTTAGGTCCCCTTGTGAAGCTGCCACTTCTCCAGGCTGAACAAGCCCCAGACCTGATGCCTCACCTCACAGGGCAAGTGCTCCAGCTCCTGACCATCTCCGTAGTCCTTTGCTGAACTCCCTTCAACTGACGAACACCTTTCCTGGTCTGGTAGCCACAAACTGGACACAGTATCTAGATGTGGTCTCCTGGGGCTGAGTAGGGGGCAGATAATCACTCCCCTCAATCTACTGGCTGTGCTCCTGTGAATATGGCCCAGGATGCTGCTATGTGGGGCACACTGAGGGCTGATGTTCAGCTTGCTGCCCACCCAGAGCCCTCGCGGGCCTTTTCAGCACAGCTGCAATCCAGTCTGCCAGTCCCCTGCACGTTGCAAGGGGCTCTTCCTTTCCAGGTGCAGGAATTTACATTTGTCATTGCTGAATTTCATAAGGTTCCTGTTGGCCCATTCCTCTTGTCCATACAGGTCCCTCTGAGTGGCAGCTCTGCCTCAACTATATTAACCAATTCCTCTAGTTTGCTGTCACCTGCCCACTTAATGAGAGTGCACTTTCACACATCCTTCAGGTCTCCGTTAGAGATTTTAAACAGGACAGGTCACAGGACAGACCCATGCGGTACTCCAGTTGTTACCAGACTCCAGGTTTAGTATGTATGATAAATCACAACCCTCTGAGCCTAACCATCCAACCATTTTTTAATTTATCTAGTTGTCCATCCCTCCAGCTCATAACATCCTAACTTGGATACATGAATACAATGTCAAAAGCCTTGCTGAAGTCAAGGTGACATACTCTGCTCTCCTGTTGCCTACAAATCTAGCCATTTTATCACTGAAGGCAATCAGGCTGGTCAGGCATGATTTATCATACATAAATCCATGCTTGCCTTCTCCTTCACATGATAAGAAATATTTTCCAAGAGGATCCACTCCATGATTGACTCCAAAGTGACACAAAGGCCTCAGAGAATTTGTTGGTGAAGAGCGAGGCAAAGAAGGCATTGGGTACTTTAGCCTTATCTGTGTCCATCACCACTAAATTACTGGCTCCATTTAGCAATGATTCAACATTTTTCCTTATTCATATTTTCACAACTAAGGTCACAGCAGAAGCTCTTGTCATTGCTCTTGACATATGCTGCAAAGTTGAGCTTTGGCTTTCCTAACACCATCCGCCCATGCCCAGGCAATGTTTCTAAAGTCCTTCACAGTCTCTCCCTGCTTTCTCCTCCTGTGTGCTGCCTTTTCAAATTGCATTACCAGCAGTAACTTGACCATGGGAGGAAGCAAGCTAGCAGTGAGTGCTGGATCTCCCTGGAATTCAGCCTTCTCCACTTGCTTAACACTTTTTTTTCCTTTGTCTTTTTTTTTTTCTTAACACCATGGAACAATCCCAAAAGTTGATTACAGACTACTCCTGGAGTCTTCACTCCCTCACTGCCACTGCCACCTTCCATACATTTCAGCCATATGAGCAATTTTGTATAGAGCTCCACAGTTAAGTATTTTGGTACTACTGGACCTGAAGCAGCTGCTTTGCAGAGTTTATCATTTAAATTAAAACTTGGCATACACTCTCTACTAAGGAAGACAGCAATCAGACTACTGATGTGCTGTGACAATCATGACAACCACTCAGCAAGTCTCTGGGTTTCTTTTTTGTATTTACATTGCCATTTCATTTATATTTAAGCTGAATGCTTGCTGGGGCAAGGATCAGGTTTTTACTGTGATTGCACAATGATATGCTTTGACTGGTTATGAACCAGTATAAAGGTCACAACAGATGGTGCACGTACATGGTAATACAAACACTAAATGGTAATAAATTTTCTCCTTCTTCTGAGTATCTTTTAGTTGTTCAATCTACCTCCTTGCAAATAGCGTCCCCAATGGAAGACAACATGGATTCAGTGGTAAAGGCTGACTGAAACAATCAAGTAACAAGGTGAAGCACAATAGAAAAGAATAAAACTGTAAGAGTAAGGGCTCAAAGACTTTACCAGAAGGCTTTGTCAGAAAGGTAGCAAAAAAAAAGACTAAAGGATTGAAAAGGAACATCAAATAGGACTATTAATGGTAGCTGACCCCAGGAACGAGTTGCAGAAAGTAGGCTTCTGGTACAAAAAGAAGATAGAGAATACTAGTAAATATTTAAGATCCACAGAGAGACTCAGACGGAGATTTTTAGGCAGACGATTTTAGACATTTCATGTTAAATAAATGCACCCAGAATCCTCTATACCACCAGAAAGATACTGCAGTTGTCAAGGAGATGGTGACAATATTACAGCTCAAACTACTGAAAAAAACTTTGGCAAGAGAGGGAAGTAGAGGACTACGGAGTTGACATGCTCTACGCTTTAGGGCTATGCTCAGATGGGTGGCTCAAGGCTCCACAAAGCAGCATCAAGACAGAGAATAAAGAGTCAATTATGGACTCGTAGCAATGTCTAAAGAGGGACCGAATAACTAACCCTTTGCCCACAGAAAACCTCCTCCATAATTAGTTGTGTCTGTTAATCCCATGTTCTCAACTTCTTGAGGGTCAGCACACGCTCCGAGGCCCCCGCGTTAACAGGAGCATCACAACAGCTGCTTTGTTTCCGCACCACTGAACAGCATTTCCCGTTGATCCTTGCCACGGGCAGAAGGGAAGCCGAACCAGAGGGAGAACACAACCCGCCCCCCACGGCCACGGAGGCTGGGCACCGCGCAAGCCCCTCCCCGGGAACGATTTCCACACCACGGCGGCACCTGCAGCCACGTCCCTGGGGCCTGGGCCCGCCGCCGCCCGGGCAGGGCACAGGCGCGGCCCTGTGCGTGCCGCACCGCGGGGCCGGGCGCCCGCGGCGGGAGCTGCGGACAGAAGCCCCGGAGCCCCGCACCCCCGGGCCCGCCGCTGCAGAGGCTGCCGAACGCCGCCCCAGCGGCCGCCGGGGGCGGAGGAAGAAGGCCGCCGTCTCGTTGCCGGGAGACCCAAGCCCGGCGAGAGGGCGCGAATCCGCCGGCGGAGGCCGGGCGGCGCCGGGACGCCCACGTCCCGTCCCGGGGCCCCGCCGGGGGAAGCAGGCAGGAGCCCCCGGCTGCAGCGTGAGGCCCCTTGCCCCCTCCCCGCCCCGGGGAGGGCACCGCCGCCACGGAGACCGCGGGAAGCCGCTTACCCGTCTGCTTCTCCCGGATACCGGCCGCCATTTTCCTGCCCCGCCAGCCCGGCCGCGGCGCGGCGCCCCGCCCACCGCCGCGTACGCAGCCGCCGGACGACGTGGCGGCCCGTAGGGCGGGGGAAGGCGGGTCCCGGCCGCCCCTCCTCCGCCCCTGCCCGGCGCGGCGCCCCGCCGCCTCGGCCGGCCCCGGCCCCGGAGCAGCCGCGGCCCAGCTCGGCCCTCTCCCAGCTCCGAGCTCTCCGCGCCCCGCCTGGCCGCAGCGCGGGGGAAGGCGGTGCCTCCTGCCCGGAGGCAGCCCCGGGGAGCCCTAGGACCAGCCCCCCTTCGTGAGGGAGCGGTAATTAAGTGCAGCTTATGATTTAAAATTTGGGCTTGTTCTTTTCCCCAGCTGAGAACAAAAGAAGAGGTTGAGATCTTTCAGACACCAGGGGGGTGCTCTTTTCCACCTTTTCTCCCCCCAGGAAAAAGTCTCATTAAAGAATTTTTGCTCTCCTCTCAGAAAATTTTCAAGAAGAGATAACTGAAACACTCCATGGAAGATCGCTTAAATGCAACCAGGGCAGCTCCGAGGTGCTTAGTTTAACTACCCGAAAAGGACTGATGTTGCAAAACCAGGCAGCTACCTACAAAGTCAGTCATCAAGTTTTAGTGAGTTACTGAAAAGGAAAATAGTGCAAGTTTGCTTGCGTCTGCCTCTGGTAGCATACACCAACATGCAGCCCGCCTTCAGCTCTCCATGTCTTTACAGCTGTGCCCTTACAGAAGTCCTACAGTGGGAAGGAAGAGCCCTGCTCACCCTAACTCAGTTTTGGATACAAAGGTATCTGGCTAAAACATGCTATAGATGTATATAAAGGTGCATATAGCTACACACATGAAGCTACCCATTAAATCACTAAAATAAAAACACTGAAAAAAGTTGCATCTTTATTCCAACAGAAATTTAACCCTTTATTGCACTTTGAACATATACATGACAGTTATTTCCCGTATTTCAATACTGATGCTACACCTGTCAAGAGTAATGTTGCTTGAAGATGCAACATTTCAGGCACTGATCCTGCAGTTCAAGTTAGAACTAAAACTATTTACAAAATTATAATTTCTTGTGTAATATTCTAATTACCATAAGTTTAAAAAACATTGTTTATGCAATACAAAAATCAGAAGATTGCGTTTTTACAAACATTAATATTTTGACAATTTTCTGTATACAAGGTTTGACGTTTCAGAAGGTTTTGCATTTTAATTTTTCTTGTATCCAACTAGCAATTCACAGAATCACAGAAGCGTCTAGGTTGGAAAAGACCTCGAAGATCATCCAGTCCAACCATTAACCTAACACTGACAGTTCCCAACTACACCATATCCCTCAGCGCTATGTCAACCCGACTCTTAAACACCTCCAGGGATGGGGACTACACCACTGCCCTGGGCAGCCCATTCCAACCTCTAACAACCCGTTCTGTAAAGAAATGCTTCCTAATATCCAGTCTAAACCTTCCCTGGTGCAACTTGAGGCCATTACCTCTTGTCCTATCGCTTATTATTCGGTTAAAGAGACTCATCCCCAGTTCTCTGCAACCTCCTTTCAGGTAGTTGTAGCGGGCGATGAGGTCTCCCCTCATCCTCCTCTTCTCCAGACTAAACAACCCCAGTTCCCTCAGCCGCTCCTCATACATGTGCTCTAGGCCCTTCACCAGCTCCGTTGCCCTTCTCTGGACACGCTCGAGTCATTCAATGTCCTTTTTGTAGTGAGGGGCCCAAAACTGAACACAGTAATCGAGGTGCGGCCTCAGCAGTGGTGAGTACAGGGGTAAGATCACTTCCCTGTCCCTGCTGGCCACGCTATTGCCAATACAAGCCAGGATACCATTGGAACCAGTAAAGCTTGAGTTTTAAAATGCTTTACCATATAATACAGAATCAAGATAAACTTCACAAGCATATTTCATAGCCTTCAGAAGTTGCATTTCCTTCTATTCGATACTATTTTTGATACTATTTTCAAAACGCACATGCAGAATGTGTGTATTAACGACTAATACTCTGCTCTACATTTTAAATACACCTCTCAAAATCTTCAAGTCTTCCAATCACAAGACTGAACATCTTAATGAAAAGTCAAAGCTGCAGCACATGATGATTTAGGCCCTAAATAGAAATTTATAGTGATTTCTTCTCCTTTTGAGCATATTTCACTCATAAACCAGTTAAAAATGCTAGCAGCTTTTTTTAGTAAGCATCCTTTACATGGGTGAAAGCAAGTCACAGAAATTTCTTATCCCTTCATTTTTCAAACATCAATCTAAAAATACTTGAGGGTTTTTTTTTAAAGTTGTATGTGCTTTACTAAGGAGACCATACTAATTAATACTAATCTATTATTGCTTACTAGAAAATGATCACTCTAGAAATTAAATAGCTTATTTGATGTGCTAATTCCAGATGGAATTAGCTTGGGTGGATGGAAGCTTAGGGTTTGATGCAGAAACTGTGGGGTGAAGTTCTTTGGCCAAACACACAGTCAAAGAGGACTGCACTAGTTCTCCTGCGGTCCTGATGACAAATCTTATAGAAGATGTAACTTCTATAAAAATGTATTTAATACATAACAGCTAATGTATATGCAATTACTCTCCTTGTGTTACAGAAATACTGAAAGTAAGCAACTTCCCTAATTTCCAGATGTGCCTCAAATTAAAAGTTTATGTAAAATGAAAACTACCTGCTAATATTGCACTTCAGTGACTTGCTACAGCAATTAAAAACCTGATGGTCATCATAGCTACAGAAATTGCTCTTAAGGTTTCCAGACAAGAGACCTTTCTATGTTTTGATGGACTGGAAGTCAGCTTATTCAATGGAATTTTAATGAATGTTAGAATAAATTTAAGATTGGGCTATGTAAATAAATGCTGAAAATAAGCAGAAGAGAGGAAGTTCCTCTCCATAGTAGCACTTCTTCGGAATACAACTTGAATATATCAAGGATTATGTTAGAATGTCTAGATAGAGTTGATCGAACCAACAAGAAAGGAAAGATAACTTGTCCTGAATGTGTTACACATCAGTATTAGAAAATGGGAACAAGTTCAGTGTAAGAAAAATCTTTCCAACCAATATTAGACTAGAGGATTTTATGAATTCCATGCTTTGATAATTCAAAACTAATAAGCAATAAAAGGTATGAACCCTATTTTTATCTCAGACACTTTTTGAAGCATTATATTCACACTACCTTATTATTTCTTTCTCCATTTTAAAATGCAGTTTATTTAGTTCCAAGTTCTAAACCATTTCCCTTGCCATTGCAGGTACCAGAAGTCCAAGAATTGTCCTTTAAAATTATCCACACTGCTTGCTATAAGGTCTGTACTGACCATACAGAAAAATAATATTATAGAAGACATTTATCTCTAACTAGGCAAGAAAAACGAATACTGCACTGGGTACACCACTCATTTTTAAAGTATAACACTCTGTGTGCAGGAGACTCATTGCTATATTTTAAAAATAAGAACATACACCGTGAATCCTTATTATGCAAATAAATTTTCAATAAGCCACATTCCTTATAATGGTAACAGACCATTCTGAAAGGTAAGAATATAAGGAAGTTACTGGCAGTGCAACATTCAAAAACTACGCAAAGACAACAAACATGGAATATTATTGGAGAAAAAAAAATCAGGAGAGAATGAGAAAATGCTTAGTATATAAGTAAGTCAGATGATGTTCTCCAAGAGCTCCTACATTTATTTTAAAGGAGACTTTAATATGCTTTTGGCTCAGAACCAGAAAAACACCACTAGCCCTGTCTTAATTTCAAATATTCTTAAATTTTTAGTGGCAAGATTTGATTAGATTGTTTTAGCTATTTGAAAGTAGTGAGAAATACCTGATCTAAGTTTTGCACAATAACGTACTTACAGACTTTGAAATTTAAAAAATTAAAAAGAAATGGCATACACGCTTTTGTTACCCAATGATGGAAATAGGACCGTATTAAAGAAGATTAGCACCTCTCCCAAGATCAAGAAAGGAAGAGAAGCTGTAGCAGTTTAAGAAAGATTTCAAAATACCTGCATATTGTAAAATGAACTGTACAATTTAAATACCCAACTGCGTCTTTGTCTTTAACCCTTTATATCATGGTCTCAAATTTAGGGAGTCTTGACTGCCACTTCCACAGTTCTTGAGTTGCAGTACACTGCTATTTAATTAGCATTTAGTAATACAATTTGTTAATTAGAGGAATACTTGCAATGAACCATAAACCAGAACCTGAAACAAGATTACTTTGCTTTTTTTTTTTTTTAGAAGCACCTATCCATTTACAATTTAACTGTGGATGTACTTTCTTGCCAAGGCATTCAAAAGTAAATGCTATAAAGTAATCTGCTTGTATTTTCAATTAAAACCAAGATATTTTGATAAAAAAAGTGTATGATTACTTTTCAGTAAGAATGGAGATATATATGGATATACACACATGTATATCTACCTATATATATATCTATAGCACAACCTACGTTTGGGACATAGTATAGATGGTCAAACTGACAGGGGGTAAATAGTAATTTCAAAAGAGACACCTGCATGTATTTAAAAAACCTGTACTTAATCGTCCTTTTAGTTTCATAGTTTTAGTATTAGTAACATTAACATTTTACAGTATAGTAATTTCACTACTGATCTTTTATAGCTTAATGGTATTTATATAAATATTACAGAATTGAAATATATTTTATGCAGTTGAAGTTGCTCAGAACGCACCTACATGTGAACATGAAGAGTTTAAGACTGAAAGCTAGAAAAGTGTCAGGCACTGACAAGCTTGACGGTAGACTGCCTTAAGTTTAACAAATAGTTTTAGTGCACATTCCTATGAAAATACTGACTTCCATGGAAGATGAAGCAACATGTTCTAATGAGCAACAAATTCTTATACTTTCATACTCAACAACATTAAATCTAACTCTCATATTTTATTTTGAAAGACCACTTATTGTTGCATATTCAAGAATTCTAGTTTTTACTATTTTGGCTATATGGATAATTAGAAACTAACACTTAACAGTAGAATGCAGAAATGTGTGCAAATGTCAAAGATTTTGTTCAAACAACAGAAACTCAAGTTCAACCAGATTTTGTTCTTGCACCTTATTATTTTGCCTAGGTTTTCTTCAGACCTTAATTATATTTAATGCACTAACCTCAATAACCATAAGACTCCCAAGTTTCTTAGCTTTCATAGGTTTATATGAATCATCAATATAAAAACAAATTACTGAAAAACATATACATGGAACAACTGAAGAACTGCATCACAGTTTTACTCGAGACAAAGCTCTACATCAGTTATCTTCAAAATGTACCCGATTTGACTTTGATAAATAAGTTACTTAAGTATGTAATACAATCAACATACTTACCTGTGGGATAAAGCTAGAATGTTACAGAGTTTGGTAACATTTCCTAAGTGTCTACAGCAAAAGTAGACATTTAAAGTACTTCTGCAAGAGACTCAAAGCCAACTTCAAACAGGAAGACGATTCAACAGATAAAGTGTTTTCATTTGAAGATTGTTTTCCATCTACAAAATTACTACTTTTAGCATACCTTTTGGGGAAAAGTGAGAAAAGCTGAGAGCATGCTGTCCAAAAATACAGTAGCGATTTGCAAGCAGACGTTCCTGCAGAAAACTGAAGTTTCCAACATCCAGTTCAGCAGCAAAAGTATTTATTCTCTTTCAACTCTTAGTGTGTTTCTGATGGTGACCTCCATTTTATTTTTAAACTGCTCATATGACTTTGTTATAGGGAGCTCTAAGCAATTAAGGAGTCGCTTTCCAACAGGATACCTTATATGCAAAAATTTAATAGTAGGTTCAGGATCAAAACCAACAGGTGGTATAGAAAAAGAGCCTGTTACGAAGAGCAGAATATCCTCCAATGTCACTACAGACTCACCACCTAAAAAAGTAGAATTAGGTTGCATCATTTATTGCCTGTTACCCATAAACTGTTATCCTGCATGTTAAGGAAACATAAGATTAATATGCCAAATAAGAAAAATTTTAGCAAGAAAACCCCACTTGGGTTAGTTCTGAAAAATTTTTAATTGTGTAGAAATAAACAAGTCTTCTGCAAGAGGAGACCACTGTTTTCTATCTTTGTGAGACATACACTATCTAATAAGTTCACAGCAAAGCTGAAGAGAGGTAATGAAAAGATTTTTCTGTACCATTCAGGTGTGTTTTTTTTTTTTAAAAAAAAAACACAAAACCCTCACAGGAGTTCTAGTACCAATCTTTCAGATATTTACCCCTCTCAAGTTTGGTTATAATTGGGCAACAGTTTCAGAAATTATAATTAGTAAGGAAGAAGGAACAATTAGGAACTGACAGGGACCGCAAAACCTTCCTTTATCAACCCCACTGAACTCTAAAAACCAAACCTTGTACGTATACCAACAGCTAAATACCCTGAACAGGGAAGGGAGAAAAGAGAAAGAGAAATTACAGAAATTACTTACTTTCCACATCTTGCAAATAACCCATCCAAAAATTAGCAGTTCTACTTTTATTTACATCTGATGAGGAATGGATTGTAAAGAGATCACAAATGGTTTCTGCTGAGAGTCTTTCAGGTTTGTGGCATAATATACTAGAGAATGCCTCTGGATGCATTTGCATTTTCTCTAGCACACCAAGAGTTTTCAAACCTTGCCTAAAACTAGGAGGAAAAAAAAAAGAGTAAGCATGCATCAGAAAGCCAGTAGGTAACTAACTCTACTCTGCATTTTATAAAGCTGTAAGACTGGACATAAAGTTTCCCCATCTGTAGTCTCCAAGTCTTATGAACACGGTGTAAATAGTAGTTCCATTTTATTTTAATCTCGGAAAATGTGTTTAATTCTCATTTTAACAATCTAAGTGTTTCTGCAGAGCTTTTTGGGCAGATGAAAGAAATACCAGCAATATGTAGAAATTAACTTTATTTCCTGGTACTTGACTGTATAAGCATGGTTTACTTATAATTTTTCTCTAAGAACATACTGAATTTCCTTCTTACAAACATCCCTTTAGAAAACACAGTTTAAATTCCTTGTCCCTACACAAAATGAGGTGTTTTAAAAGATAGCCTTCACTTGGTTTCTGCAGTCTGCATGTGTTTACATGCCATTATTTCTCCCTGTGGCAAATGCAGGCAAGAGTATCCTGGGCCACATTAGGAACTGTGGTGGCAGCAGGTCAAGGAAGGTGATCCTTTCCCTCTGCTCTGCACTGGCAAAGCCACACTTGGAGTGCTATGTCCAGTTCTGGACTAGCCAGTACAAGAGATACGGACACACTGGAGAGAGCCCAACAGAGGACCAGTAGGATGCTTAAGGGACTGGAGCATAACGCTATGAGGAAAGGCTGAGACAGCTGGGACTGTTCAGCCTGAAGAATCTCAATGTGTAGAAGTATCTGAAGGGAGTTTCCAAAGAATTTGGAGCCAGGCTCATTCCAGCATTGCCCAGTGATAGGACCAGAGGCAGTGGGCACAAATCGAAACACAGGAGGTTTCATCTGAACATCAGGTAACACTTCTTTACTGTGACAGTGACTGAGTACTGGCACAGGTTGCCCAGAGAGGTTCTAGAGTCTCCATCCTTGGAGTTATTCAAAAGCTGTCTAGACACAGTCCTGGGCAACTGGTTCTAGGTGGCCAGGCTTGAGCAGGGGGTGGTGAACAAATGACTTCCAGAAGTCCCCTTCAATGTACACACCAATCTGATGCTGTGATTTAATTTTTTTTTTTTTTTTAAATAGCTCTGCAGGTTGAAAAAATTTCACTACTTACTGTGTACTGGATAAGAACATTTCAAGCAACCAGCTTTACAATTTAACCACCATGGTAAATCAGGATTAAAGTTTTACTTAAGTTGTTTTCTTAGATCTCAATAGGCCAAACCAGTAAAGTTCAGAATAAACATGTTGAAAATGTACAGTGGTGTAGACCATTAACAGCTAAAGTGACTAACTCACTACTTTTAGTCCTTGATATTGACAAGCGAATTCTTGTTCGGTTCACTTTTGCACACTTTAAGCCCACCTCCAAAAACACACAAACCCCACATTTTGCCATAAACAAACACATTACTCACTACCTTTCACCTTTTAATTGTTTTAAAATATGGTATAGATTGGTCAAATATGCCATAGAGGGCCTTGACTGAAAGACTAACTACTTTCAACTTTGTTAAAAAAATACTTGCATTCAAAATTAGTTTTCATAGCTCTTGGAGATTCAGTTGATTCAAATTTGTCAAAGATAACACCATAAATGTATAAAGTGTAAATCCAACTATACTTGTTGGAAAAATTAGCATCCAATGCCTTTTTACTGAGCAGATGAAGAATGCAAATTTGAAGTAAGGTCAGAGACCAATCAAAATACAGTCAACTGCTGCAACTTTCCCAGCTATTTGAAGTCATCGCTACCTCATGGAAACACCAATGCAATGCTTACATTTTAAGTAGGCCAATTTACACTTATGCACGTTATTGCCCTCCTAATGGCACACAAACTCCCTAATTAGAACTCTGGAAAATTCATTTAAATTCTAAATGTACATTTAACACTTCTAAAATTTAAAGATTCTAAATCTGAGCAATTCTGAATTCAAAATGAACATAAGCTAGAGAAATTTTGTAGTGCAAAGGTCTGTCATACTATAGTTTACAACTGTCAATATGCCGCTCTCTTCATAGAGTTGAAAAAGGAATGTGACCAAGGAGAAGTGGAACGGAGCAGATATGTAGAGAAATAATTTCAATCTTTCAGTTTAACTAACTAGTTAACAGTTGCTGCTTAATCCACTGAAAATTACAGTACATTTCATTGGTTTAAATGGAGAATAAGTAAGAACATGTTAAAGTTAGTTTTAGCAACATATTAGTATTTCAGTGAGGAAAATATCCAGGAAGTTTGAAAACTCAAAACAAAACAAACCTTTCTAATGGCGAAATAATTCTCTTGATTACATGATGGAACAATATGTCATTCACCAGCATATTCTTATCACACAAAGATGTTATAGGTCTTAAACATCCAGCAGCAGCAAGGAATTCATAACAGCTGTGTATTGTAGACTGTAGGCTGGACAGACTATTTGCATGTTTTATCTGTATCAGAAGATAAAAGTTAGGAATCTGTTTACTATGTGTGTGTATATATAAGAATAAGCTTCTTAATTTGAACTAAAGTTATATTCAATAAGCCCTTCTTTAATCTCCAAATATAGTCTTAAACAAGAATTTGCCAGTAAATTTAGTTTTATTTACCATTTTTATTGTTTGTGCTACATCAACATCAGCAACATCTTCCAGTGCCGGCTTCACATTCTCTGGACCATAGACAAGACAACTGAACAGTGTTTTGGAAAAGAAACCAGGAGATGGGCCACCGTGAACCAGAGAAACTGCCATCATTTTACCAGCTTCAAAATAAAGATCCTCTTTTACGGCTGCAAATGAAAAAAAAATATATTTACTATATATGCATAAAAATAATGCATAAAAAAAGATGCTCTTTTTTTTAATAGAAAATCTCATAATGCAATTCCTTCTTACTTCAGGAGATGCAACAAATTAGGTTTGCCATCTCCTGCTGGTTGAAACAGTAAGACCAGTAATTTTTTTTTACACAGGAGTACCATATTCTTTTACTCCAACTCTTCAGCCACTATCAAGGTTTGGGAGGAAATGTAACATCCTCTTCCACTTTGTACCCAATGCACATTTAATTCTGATGCGTAAGAACTCAAAAGAAGCTAACTTTGGATTTTTACAGAGCATACTATCAGAGATAATGTTATAGAAATTTGAGGAAAAGAAAATATGTAACAGAAAGTGAGTCAGAAAGAATGAAATTCACTTGTAGAGAACAAATACATTAATTAAAAAGTTCCAAGACTAATTATATGCTGCAATTTTTCCTTGCTTGTCATCAACTCTTCCGACTAAACCCAATTTTTTTGTTATTACAACTCTGCACCCCTTTAGAATTGAGAAACAAAAAAAATTTAAAAAACCCAGTTTCTATCCATCAGGACTATAATTGTGAACTGACAATCAGGCTGGCTGAAGTTTTAAAAACCTTTCAAGTTAAACAGTTCTAATGCATTTTTGAACAAAGCATTTAATTACCGTCAAAATCAAGGGACAAGTTCTTTGCAGAAGAGCCCTCAAACAATGATGAATTCTGAAGGTGAAGCATTAATAACTGGAAGAAATGGTGTTTTGATGCAGCAGAAGTATCTGTCTTTGACCTATTTTTGAAGTTTGTGAACTTTATTTCAATGGTGTTTGTAGGACTGAAGTTGCGCTGTCTAAATCCTTTTAAAGCACTATTCCAGATATTTTCTGCATTGATGTAAAGCCTTGAAGTTTTTGTATTAACTTGTAGATTTAACTCTTTCAGTATATTAGAAGCTTCCCTTCTTTGTTTTCTTAAATGCCTACAAGAAAATTGCATGTATTTTCAGGTGAAATCTACGATTCATAATTAGCAACAGTTATACAGGAAAGATCCTAAAAATCTATTAAGAAAAACACCTCTTTAAACACTTTGGTACATTTAGGTATTACCCAAATTATATCAGCAAAACATGTGGTTTCAAACTGCAAGTGTAGTGGCAAATTTTAAAGTACCTCTAAGAAATAAAAGAGAGGTAGAAATAGTTACATTCGCATAAAACTAATGGTTATTTTCTTAATTCAATTATACCAACAGTGCCAAACAATTCTCACACCATCATTCTACATTTGAACAATGTGAAACAAGTGAGAAATTGATGAGTTTACCATGTTTGTGTTAAAGATGCTTTGCAATCAAATTAGAATACACTGTCAACTATTCACTAATATTTAATCAGTCACTATAATCAAAAATGCATTTGAGAAATGTGTTATATTTTTTAAAATTAGAACTGCAACAAATCTAAATAAGACCCCTTCTTTATTTTCTAATTTGCAAGCAAAACAATTTCAAGTACCCTACCTACTAGAAGTAATTAATTCCCTCCTCTTAATTTTTAGCACATATTACAGGTGGAATTCATAAATTAAGTATTCACAAAACACAGAATTTTATATCTTTAAACTGAATTAAAACATGTATTAAAACATGTTATTTTACCACTGATTTTAGTATAACCATGAACTATTCCTTTGGTACAAATCCAAAAACATTAAAAATTCAGGACATGTCTAATTTGGAGAAAGTAATTAGGACTCTTTTCAATCACCCTTTTCTAAAGAATGACTAGCCATTCAGTAAGGACAAATATGCATTTCTGGGTTTTGATCCCCTCACTACCTAACCTAAAAATTCTCAATATCATTCTTTTTTCCTAACCCCCCTCTAGCATTCAGAAACAGCAGAAGCCTTTATCAAGTTATGACTTCAGCTCTACAGTGTATTCAATTCAGTTCTTCCAGTGACTATATATACACACACAAATATATGCATATATAGCCACTATATATATATATACACACTGACACACATCATGTTCTGTAAGAAATATGGTATAAAGCTATGTCCTGAATTACTCTTCAATGTAAGAAAAAGAGGAAAATACTTTTTCCTCAGGCACCAGTTTCTGTCTGACATCAGTGGAGATAAGGACATCATCACTCTGTTGGATGCTGGAAGTTCTAGGTGTGTGCAGGGCGATGAGTTGTTCTGACACATTCTCTTTGGTGATCTATAAGCCAAAACAGTATTTTAAGAGTAGATACAACTGAAGAATGCATAAACACAGCAATATAATTTCCCCCTCTTTCAGTACTGAATCTCATTTGTATGTTCATTTACATGAAAACCATCAGTGCCTGAACTACAATTTTAAAGTAATAATTCAGTATTTTATTATGTGGTGGGTTTAGAATCTGTTTTTAGTTGCATCCCATACATGAGATGGAAGTCCCAACTGATACAATAAGTAAAAACTAGAAATATTAGTTTTTATAGACTTGAAAAGTTTTTATTACAGCAGAGGAAAACATTATTTATATAAATACCTCTAAGCTAGATTTCTAGCACACTATTAACATGAAAAAAAATAGGATAAGCAACCGTAACTTTGTTTTGCCATTTGTACATTCAAAGTTAAGTTGTTAATATTCCTTTTACAAGGATCTAATTTTATCAAACTAAAAACTGGTTTACATACCACCAAATGCAAATAGCGATAGCAAATTTACAGAGTTCATGGCTTACTCAGAAAACTTCAATCACTAAACTTTACTTGAACTTTATTCAACTTGTAATTAAGTGTAAGAAGTTTCTCCTACAGAATAAGCTATCACCTCCTCATCTTTAAATACTCTTTTACGTTATAATCAGTTTCTGCTTGAAAACAGAAAGTTACACACTGGAGAAGAAAACTGCGTTGAGATCCCGGTGACTGCCGAGGGCACTTTGGAGGTGGCTCTTCCAGCAAACAAGTTGTACCATCTGTCTTTTCAGAGGTAGCCAAAGAACGCTTTTTCTGTTTGCTGTAGTTTCCTGTATGATTAAATTATATTAATACAGTGAATTTGCTCGCTGTAAAATACAGAGTATTAGAATTTATCATTTTTAGAAGTCACTGTCACATCCATATCTTTACCTGATTTTGCAAAGATACTTCTGCATTCCGTGCACTCCCAGTTTTGCTCCCGTGACTTCATAGATGAACAGGCCAAATGAGTTCCACGGGAGCCACAACACTGACAACGCTTTATTTCCCATTTACTAAAATTAAAAACTTATGAATTTAGAATTAGACAGAAGAATGAAGCTAGTTAAAACAAAGAATATTCAACAGTAAGTGTAATCCAGACCCTAAACTAACAAAGCCTAATTGTATCAGTCTGGTAGGACTGTATATAATCAAAAGAAACTTTCTTCAGACAAAATGTACTCACAATTCCTCACTGCAGCAAGGAAAAAAAAGCTCCCACATTCCAGAACCTTGTATTGAAAGAGGCTATGAGTTAGTATGCTCCCCTGCCTTGAAGACAATAGCTTGCAGCCCATATTTTCTCCTCACATTACTAGATAGCAACATCCTCTGTATTTTTTCATTCAGCTTTTCCAAATGGTAAATTTTTTAAAGGATCATATCTGATTATTCTTACACATTCAGAATAAGACACTTCATTAATGACAGTGTTCAAGTTTGTTAGGTTTTTGTCTGGATTTCTGCAATTTTGCTTAAACATACAACGGAACAATGTGACATATTAGTTCAAATATTGGAAGCTTGAGGTACAACTCTTAAAGGCAAAGTAAATCCTGAGGTGCTCACATACCATAAATGAACCAAGCAATGTTTGGTCAAATCTGAACAATGCCTACAGGGAGTAACCTACCACGGTACTACAGAAACAAGTCTTCAAAGTAGAGGCTCTGACAGCTTTGAGTATAGTCATGCCAGTGGAAGACATAAATTTCAGAAGCAACACAAATAAAGCAAGAAGTAATGCAGAAAATGAACTTGTTAATCAAAAATCAACCAAGTAGAGCAGAACACTACATATAGTAGAGTGAACATTATATGATCACTCAAACCTCTCAAACTATCAGCAATATTCTAGCTACCATTTGCATACAGAGGGATAGCTTGCAGACTGATTTTAGTTAATTTTCAGCTAAGTCTAGTACGTTAATGAATTTCTTGTAAAGGTATTAAGTATTCTAACAATTACTGAATTCTTGAATTAAGCTCTGAAAGATACACAACATTAGTTTAGGCACGTGCTATTCTACATGTGGATGTACAAATTCTACTTCAGCTCTGTATCACATGAGAATAAGGACAAGATAACTGATAATCAATTGGTTTGGTTTTCTTGGCTTTTACAACATTATTAGAGAAAATTAGTATTGAGATGTTATTATAGAGAGTAAAATAAACATTTTATTTGAACACGGTATCTTGGCTTGAAATTAAAACCTGATGCTGAAAAGTATTGAAGCATTTAAATAAAGAAAAAAACCCCAAACACCCCAAAGTACTATTCCATCCTAGGTTACACCTTCCTGCAAAAGTGTCATACCTATCGGGTTCATTATAGTCTCTTCCTTTCTTGCAGAGACATCTTTTAATATCACAGTGTTGATAACATTGCAGTAGTTCTTGATATGCATTCTCTTCAAGTTCCCAAGATGCATCCCTATAAACAAGCCAGAAGATCTGTTATCACAGCTGTATTTCTGATTGTTTAAATGGGTTACTCTGTCTTTGGAAAAGATATATGTAATAACCACATGAAGATATTTCAGTCATGTAACTTTCCATGCAACAACTAGACAACTGAGAGGGGGAAGAAAAAAGTCTAGGAACAAAAATAATACTATAAAATACACAGATATTTTCTTGTGTACAGTTACTTTGATTAAAGTATTTATTATTTTTTCATATGACCTCAGTGCATGTTTGCTCTGTTTCATACTATTCCGCTTTCTCTCACAGCAGACATGGATATTTGCTTTGTCAGTCTACTCAAGTCACCACTGAAAACAGTCTCATGAAAAGTAAGTCAGAATTTTTCAGATTGGTATGGAAAAGCTCATCAAGTATTTTAACTCTTCTTCCTCTCCAAAATCTTGAGCTTCTGTCTCTGGATGGAATTAATAGTAGTCTCTGAAGAGACTAATAGTTATAAAAGAATACTACTTCTAACAAAGAAACATCATTCTGATGTTTGTCTTATTTTGGACCCCATCAAACGGTAGCAACTTATGAAAAACAGGTCAGAATTTTAGAAGCAGTTGTTATACTAAACATATCCTTAGCAATCCCTTGGGAGAAGACAGAAGCTGTATGACTGAGTAATCAGTCAATTATAATACTGTCTGGACAGAAATTCAGATAATTGAAAAACCTGGGCACAGAAAATGCACTTCTCAGCAACCTCTATGTTTATGCAAAATTACTGTATTTAAGAAGTGTTTTGATCTTTTAAATAGGTCCCTGGTTGAATCATGGCATTAAAAATTACTTTTCAGAGCCTCCTCCATTATGTTTGAGATTACTAATTTGGCCTTTGACAATTTTTATGCATAACTAAAAGGAAACAGGCTACTCTTTACCAAACCAAATAATTCTACCATTGAAGGCAGAACTGAGGTTTCACATGATAATAGATGCAGTTCTATAGAATAAATAAAAAAATGGTTTTAACACCCTATCAAAGTTTTTTATAAAAGAGTGATTAGTTACAAAATTACTTACTTTTCTGGAATATGTATGCCCATTCTCAACATTTCTTTCTGAAATTTGTCCTTGTTATTACATACTGTGCACCTAAAGAAAAATATCCCAGCACTCAAAGCTTGATACTGCATCAAGAAAAAAAAACACACACAACAAAAAAACCAAACCAATTATTGAATTACTACCATCCTTAGGATGCCAATAAATAATGCCTTAATATCTATAACCATTACATTCATGTATATTGTTCTGACCCGGATGTTAAAGCTGACATCAATCATAATGTCCCTTGATATTGAAGCAAACGGTGAGCATTTTCTCTTCCTTTAAAGGACAAGAGCTCACATGCTAGAATCAGGTTTATAAACAAAAGCACAATCCTTTTCAGTCAACCTCTCCAGATCTAGAATGAGTTTACAAAAATAACCTTATAACTTTTTCTAGCTCTGGACTTAGGCAAAGATAAATGACATCTTTAGCATTTAGATTCTGCACATAATGACTTGCAAAGTGGCAACTACCTAGGCTGGACTTCAGTTCCTAAAAATAACTAAAGGCATGAAGTGTAACACACATGCAGAAACATGGGGGGGAATTAATATTTTTTTTTAAAAAAAACCAAAAAACCTTCTTGTAAGACACTAGTCTCCAAAACACAATTTTAGCATTGTCCTTCAAACCTAATGTATTTCTGTACCTACTGCCTACTTAACCCTAAGCAATTTTACAGAATTTTAAAGAACTGTTCCATTATTTTTAAACACAACAGAAATGCAATCTCCATGGATGAAAAGAGAAAAGAAAGGGAGAACCTGTGTTACCTGCAAGCATTCTCGATGAAACCAAGCATTTTTACAGCAAGGACTTTTCAATACAGTGTACACTGGAAGCTGTTCAACCAAATCCAGGCATATCGTACACTGTGATGTTCCTCTAGATTCTTTGTCTGGAAACTTTTGGACTGGTCTATGTTCCCAACAGTAAGATCTAAAAATAATAATTTGAGGTTCCCTTGTCAAAACAACATTTTAAGAACCTTCATCATAAAATTTGAAGATAGTAAAATTAATTTGCTACTCGATCTGTTTTCCATGAATAAACACTGTGCAACAAGCTAAAAAGGCAGACACACACTAGTTTTGGCTGGGATAGAGTCAATATTTTCTTCATAGTAGCTTGCATGGTACTGTGTTTTGGATTTGCGATGAAAACAGCATTGATAACACAAGGATGTTCTAGTTATTGCTGAGTGGTGCTTACACATCGTCAAGGCTTTGTTTCTCACCCCACCAGTGAGGAGGCTGGGGGTGTACAAGAAGCTGGGATGGGACCCAGCCAGGACAGCTGACCCCAACTGACCAAAGGGATATGCCATACCATGATGTCAAGCTCAGCAATAAAACTGGGGGAAGGAGGAGGAAGGGCAGATGTTCAGAGTTGTGCCATTTGTCTTCCCAAGTAACTGTTACACATGATGAAGCCCTGCTTTCCTCGAAACAGCTGAACATCTGCCTGCTGATGGAAAGTGGTAAATGAATCCCTTATTTTGCTTTGCTTGCGCATGCAGCTGTTGCTTTACCTATTAAACTGTCTTTATCTCAACCCACAAGTTTTCTCACTGTTACCCTTCCGATTCTCTCCCCATCCCACTGCAGGTAGCGAGCAAGCGGCTGTATGGTGCTGTGCTGCCTATCAGGGTTAAACCACAACACACATGTAAACAAATTATGTATCTAACAGAGCAAGTCAATAGAGCAATAGTAGGAAAGAAGCATGCTGCCAACTGATGTTCTGTAAATTACAGAGATCATATATCCCCTTTCTCTCAAAACTTCTTTTGGTCCAAATAATGAATTTCCTGTCCTCAGAACCCCAAGCTCTTCCTATATTTCAGTGTCACCATGATGTTAAAGGAACAATTTTGAGTTTGCATATTGATTCTACAGAGTCTAGGTAGCATGATAAATTTTATAATTTAGAACATTTTCAAAGAAGTGAGACAGCCAAGAACTCCAGCTCTAGAAGCAACCTCTCTGAAAATGCATTATTTTCAAACGTGCTTGACTGAATAGAAGTCATTTATTTTAAGAAGTTAATGTGCCTGCCAGACTTCAGTCTACCCACCCTACAAACTCAGTTCACAATAGGCAGAATAAAGCTGTTCTCAAATACACTCAAGAGTATTTTGACTACAGCCAAGATGCTGGACAGATGATAGTAAAAGAAAATAAAGTGTTTAGACGTTTGATATTAAACACATTTCTCCTACAGTCCACCTCTAATACAAAAAGACAAACAAAAGACCAAATCCAACCACTCTGCAGTTTATTTCAGTTTAGGATTTAATGCTCAATTTTATAAACAAATTATAAATAAATTATATCTTTAAAAGTGTCAAGAATTTAGTTTATAGGTACTAGGTATGCAATAAAACTGCTTGGCCTTTATGCTTTCCACAAATCAGATATTTTTTGTTAGATAATCTGGATGTCATTTATAATTAACAGCCTATCCAATGACAACCCATGAAAAAACAAATCACCTCCTGTATAAATATAATGAAAATGAAAAAGCAACAAAACGCCAGAACTTACCTGAAGTCTTCCATGAACTGAAAAATACATTCCTTTTGTATTCCACAAGGAAAATGGTAACTTCGTTTGCATTTGGGAGCTACACATCCAATTGAGGCACCCTTTTTCTTACAGATATTACATTTCTAAAAATAATTCATTGTAGAAATAACAGACTATTAACTAAAGTCCAAGTAAAATTATAAATTTTCTATTGGTTTAACTCCTGTAAAGCGTGTAACAGAATATCAGCCAATAGCTTGTAACTGTGACAAGACTATTGTGTTTCAGCTCTATTTCAAAGAGTAAAGATACTTAGCTATTTCACAGACTTTGATTATGTATTGTTTTATATGCATGTGACACGTAAGCCAAAATACAAGTTATTTTACCCATACCTATACTTTAGTTACACCTATAAAATTATATGTCAGTTTGAAGCACAGCATGAGGGATTATGCACATGTAATTTGCTCTTACTCATTTATCTGCAACATAGCCAGGAAATAAAAATTTTAGCAAATTTCTGTAGGTTTTATTGTCCCTTGTGGCTTCCATGAACCCAATATACTTGTTAATTAAATGTAAAACTCAGATGCTTGAATGGGCTCAGCACACTGCCCACTGGAGAAACAAAACAAACCCCATGGGCAATACTAAGACAACTTGAAAGTTACTTTTTTTCCCCCCTTGTAAATATCAAAGACTTAATTCTTACCAGTTTTGCAGCTCTATTTACTTCTTTTCTAATATCTGTGATTAAGAATCCATCTACACCTTCATCTTCTTCCCCTCTCTGCCAAATGCCACTTGACATCAACTATGAAAACAAATTAAGTATTTTAAAACATCCACCTACCTAAAGATTTAAAATTACCTATACTGCATTTGTCAGGTAAGAGAGAAGCTTAGTTTAACAAAGCTTGTGTGCAAACATTTTAATGATTAAAAAACAGATCCAAAACTTCTATATATTTTTGTCTGATAAGACATAATAGGGAATAGTAACCAGTAACATGAAAGTATTTCACAGCATCGAAGTCTTCTAATACTGTAGAGCCCAAGATGGTGTATTTTACCTTCCACTTTGAAGTATACAGACTATTTAGATAATTGTCAAACAATTACTTGCAGCATATAAAGCTTCAGAGGAAGTAAAATTAAATTAGTTTTGTTAATGTGAATGACATTTGTGCTGTGGAGATAATGAAGCACAGTAGGAAGTATATGTACTGAAGTGCAACCTAAGGGGAAAAGTAATTCACTTTAGAGAGTTAAATCAAAACAGAATTGAGTAACTGGGCAAGTCAGAAGAGCCTGATGATAATTTACTTAGTAAGGCAGTTACATCACAAACTTCAAATAACTAAATAGTTTCACAACTTGATGCCTCCTATATTCTTTACAATCCCATTTTATAGTTCTCATTTCAGAATTTCAACACAGCACCAGTAAGAGTTTTATCAATATTTTAGTCAAACAAATGTAAAATTTTACACCAAAACCAATTAAGAATGTATTTTTTTTTAAATGTGAGACATTTGGCAAAGAAAAATGAAACTGCACCACTAACTGGCCTCTTTCTAGAACTCTTTTATATAATAGTCACTATATTTAAGTAAAATCACATGGTTTTGTTTTGTTTTTTTTTTTTTTTAAAAAGTAGGGACCAAAACTTAGAAGATGACTGTAGCAAGCTCATCACAGTAAAATATCTTATAAATCATAAGGCTCAGTGTTGCAAGCATGCCCTTGCCTAGCTGTTCTGCTCCATCAGGAAAGGACTTTTTCCTATCATTTCATGTGGCCTTATGAATGAAACAAAATTATCACAAAGACCTAAATTTCCTCTCAGCTGCTTTATTTAAGAAAAAAAATATAGTTCTATCTTTATGTAACTTCAGAAAACCTCCACTCTGCCTAGTCTTTAAAGGATTCAATATCCAACCTATTAAGCCATCTGTAATCAACACAATCTTTAAAGAACTGGTTGAAAAAACAAACAAAACCCCCAAACTGTTCCTGATAATTTCGAGCCTGGTTTTTTAAACCTAGGAAACAATTTCAAACTGTATTTATTAACATATAAAAAAAATTTTTTTTGAAGTATTCATATTATTTTAAAAACCTGCAAAAATTTAGAGTTTGAAAGGTAGCTTAAGCATACCTTTAAGAATATGACTCTTGGGAAGCGTCAAGTGTGGTAACAAAAGATACTCAACTGTAGTTTATATCCATAGCTTTGTTCAAATTATAAGCTTTTAGTGATCTATTTTTATTTATCACTAAATAGTGATACCGTAGCTGTATCTGATCAGTAGTGTACATATTACTAATCTGAAAAATAGGACTATTTCTCAAGTGTTACAGTGTCCTGTATAATGACAGACAATAACTCACATCCAGACAAGAACTAATGAGAAATAAGAAGAGCGACAACTTTTCTCTACTTTTCCCCCAAAGGGCGGAATTTTCACATTCTAAATTTTGGAACACAACTTCTCTTATAGAAGCGAGTATGTAGGTGCAATCTATTCCCTTTCTCTTAGCATGTACCTTCATTGCTATGATAGGTCAGGAGAAATAACTAATTCATTTAAATGGATTTTGAACAGAATTTAGCTTTGAAAAAGGCTTGTTGGGATTTATTTATTTCATCTGATGCACCTGACAAGTACAAGCCTTCAAGGCTACAAGTTTAAGATGACAGTTCAAGCTTTACAACAACAAAAATGGAAAATGTCACAACACCTATTTAATACTTGTTGCCCTTTTATTTTAATTTTTTTTAGTTACAACAAACAACCTTGAAAATCAATAGCACATACTTACCAAACAGTAATAATGAACAGTGAGATCGTATTCCACATAGGTCCTTTTTTCTCCATACTTTTCAGGGCAGTCATCTGTCCGTCCACAGAGAACACAGACTAAAATATAGAATCATGTTTATAGTTGCAGGGAATGTACTGGAATTACTATGGATCAGCTGTAGAGCAGTAACTTTCATCTCTTTTAATTACATGCATCTTGAAGTAGATTCCTGGATGAAGAACAGTAGATACCCCTCTCTCCTTAATGTTGAATTCCATAGTAAATATAGAAGAGGGTACTATTTGTTCCTTCTCTAGTTCCTAAAAAGAAAATACTTCACCAGTTCCACCTGTCTGCTGATTCAGGAGAGGGCTATCACCCAAGTGATATTCACTAGCTGATTGTGTTCCTAACTGAAATGTTCTTCCCAAAACACCCAAAGATAATTATCAAATGGCCAAGTGTCCAGGTGCATGTGAAGTGTCATCTAATTGTTCTCAGTACTGTACATAAAGACATCACCATTAGAATCCATGAAGCAACTTAACTGTTTCATTGTATACCTATGTGATAACCTTTGTGAAAGCATATGAATGGTACCCTGACTGTATCAAGTCATATGCTACCAGTGCTTTTAAAGGAGTGCTAGCTTCAAAACATTCAGGGATTTGAGACAACATTGGAGTCAACTAAAACCTTGAGGACTTCCCCATTTCTGCAGTTCCTAGCCCACTAACATACTTCCACAGACATTTAATATCTTCCCCTCAATTCTCAAGAGATATATAAGACACATTTTCAATATTCTAACATCAAGCACAGTCATAGTAGTGATGAGACTAGATGTACTGCTTCAGCCTAAGAAAATCTTGAATGATACATCTCAAACACAGTTGTGTGTGATTTGACAGCTGAATTCCCAAGGTTACTTTCTTAAAACATCTGCAGAAATGACTGTTTCTAAACATTCCAATTACAGCAAACAAATCCAAGGAAGTTTACAAGTTATTTCTTATTCATTCCCTGCAACAAGTGGTTCCAACACAATCTGATTACTGAAAATCCACCTGTTCTTTAAGCCCAAATAAATTGATATTGTATATGCAGATTAAAGATTTCTGTAACTATTTAATAAAAACCTTACTTACATGGACTCTGAATGTCAAAGTTATTGTTTTTACTCATCCTGAGTTCTTCTAGCAGTCTGTCATGAAAAAGAAATGAGGTGTTAAATACATCTAGCGCATTAATAATGACCATTATATATGGCTTTTACATTTTATTTTCAATTAAAAAACCCCCCAAACTCAGTAAAGTAAAAACAGGATCAAGAACAAAAGAATATTATAATTCAAGTGTTATTGTGAGAGAGAGGGGTTTGGGAAGCAGGATGCAAGTGTTTAGAAAAAATATTCCCAGACCAATGAAACATGTAGCAACTTTTAACTATTTCCCCAAACTATCAAACAAGATACTTTATTTTCAAAAGAGAAAATAAACAAGTCCAATGCAACAGCTAGTTATGTATAGACTTAATTGTACAGAAGAGTTTGCATAAACATCAAAAATAATGATCCAAGGACAACCAAGGAAGCAGTAGCAACTCCTGTTCAAATAAAGATTGTATTAACATGAGGAACTTGGAAGAAAAAAATTAACTGGGTAGAATAATGATATAACTGTGAAGATAGTCCCCATTGTTTGGAGAAAATGCAGGATCCTGGCCTTGTCAAAGAAATCCTCATCTAAGACCAAAAAAAAAAGGTGAGGAATCCAAAACAGGGACATGCATACAGGGGAATTTACACCATTTAGAGCTGTCTTTTACATTCTAGAGTGGAGAGTAATTTATTTAGAAACACTAACCTAACCCACATGTCCTTCAGACATCGCATGCCCCTAAAAATTAGATCCCCAAGATACATTAACCCGGGGGCAGCGGGACGGAACCCTCGCTGCGTGCCGCACCATGCGCCCTAGCCCACCCGGGCGGGAAACAGACAAACGTTTCTTCAGGGCAGCACTAAGAGGATTGTTCTTTCTCTAGTGCAAAGTAGAACCCCTGCAGGAACATATCTGTAGATCTTTGACTTGCCTTCCCTTCGGAAGCTGAAGAAAGCATGACGGAAGTTTTTCAAGACGAGGACGGCGGGCGCTGGCGTGCGGACCCGGGCGCGACGCAGCAGCCGGCGGCCCCGGCCCGCCGCGGGGGCAGGGAGCGGCCGGCCTGCACCCCCGCGTCCCAGCAGGGACCCCGGCAGGCTCCGAGCTGCCGGAGCTTTGCTATTTACAGCTTAGATGGCCGCCAGGTACGCGCTTCAGGGACAAACCTCCGGCTAATCCAAACTATTGCAAGTAAAGCACTGCAGCCATTTTACTGGAGTACGTTTCCCTGGCTCCAGCAAAACAGAAAAAAAAAATCGCGGCTCTTCCCCCATCACCCACATTCCTTCCTGTTTTCTCAAACTCCTTCAGGGAAACGAACCTGGAGTTCAAATTTGCAAGTTAAAAGACAGGCGAGAACAACCATTGAGGGTCCCTGCGCCAGTCCCACAGGGCTCTGTACAGGAACAAAGCAATTCCGTGTCCATTTGCAGACAGGAACACGTTATCATCCACTGTTTATAAAAAAGACCCGTAAACAAAAAGTATCTACTTTGCCTAAATAGGCTAAAAAAATCCTCCTCAGAGCCGATATTTAAGTTTTGCTAAGTTCTATAACTCTTCACTGCTCTAGAATGTAAGTTGTGTTAATTTAAGAGTTTTTAAACGAGAGGATGGGAAAAAAAACAAAGCAACCCCAAGAGGCACGGTTTCAGGTACGCGTTTTCCTTAGCATGCGAACAAAGGAACCCTCCCAGATCCCGTCCGTCCATGTTGCGTGTCCCGAATTTAATACGAGAGGGTCTCCCGCTCACCTCGCGGGTTGTAACACGACGCCGTGTCCCGACAGCAGCCCGCCCCTCGGCAACCACCACCCGGGCGGGGGCCGGCGACTCCCGCCACGCTCCGAGGAGCCCCCGCCACCGGTCAGGTGCCCACCCGCTGTCCGGGCCTCACGAGGGTTCAGCCACGACACCCGAGCGGCGTCTCTCCGAAGGGCACAACGGCCGCGGCAGCTTCCGAGGCAGAAGCCCCCCGACCAGCCCCAGCCCCAAGCCCCGTCCCGCCTCCCTCGCGCGGCGGCACTCGGCGAGTCCCCGCGGGACGCCGCTCGCCTCCCGCTAGTGTCCTCCGGCAGCGGGAAGATTCCCTCTTAGATGAGCGATTCCGCTGCCTGCTGCCTCCACGCGGGCGGCGGGAGACAGGCACCTCCTGCTCCCCAGAGCACGGACAGGGAAGCTGTGCACGCTGCTCCCCCGCCCGGCTCCCCCAGCCGAGAAGCGGGGGGTCCCCTCTCCCCGGCCACGGCGACTTAAGCTGCCCCTTCGGCGACTGAACGCCCCACCCGCCCCTCGTGAGGCGGCACTCGCGTCCTTACCCCCTGGCTCAGCCAAGGCCAGAGAAGCGCAAACCCTCAGCCCCCTCGGGGCGTTACTCACCCGAAGGCAGCCCCGCCAACAACGCACCCGGGCAGCGCGGCGCCGCTGGCGGTAACCGACAGACAATTCAAACGCCAACATCCGCCGCCCTCCCGGAAGCGGGGCGCCAGCACCCCCGCTCCGCCCACCGCCGCGCCGCCATCCGTTGCATCGGCGCTCGGCCACCTGCGCCGGGCGCGCCGCCTCGCCTCCGCGGGAGGAGACGTGCGATCCTGGAGATCGGCACTCGACTGGGGGGGTCTGACGACGGCGGGTGGTGCCGTGGGGCCGGGCTCAGTGGGCGGGAGCCGTGAGGGGCGGGGCGGTGGGGCCGGTGGGCCGTGCCCTCCCGTGGGGGGCGGTGCTCCCGCCGTCGGTGTGCTGCGGGATTGCCCAGCTTCTGGCGTCGCCGCGCAGAAGCAAAACCCTACAAACGGCTGTGGCCGGGCGGTAACGTGTGGGCAGGCTGGCCTGTGTCCACCGGTAACCTCTCTGTACTGACACGGTGCAGGGCCTTCACAAGCTGTTTACCCTCTGCCCTTGCTAACTGTCATACCAGGCAGCCTTTCCACAATACCCGTGGAGTACTTACCTAAGGAAACAAGGTTTTTTTTTCCGAGAAATCCACTTGAGTTTGTTTATTTTTAAATTACTGTCTTTTGCAGCTTGTTCTCAAGGGGCCTAAACTATCCCACTGTAAGGCTGCGGCACTGAACCGTGTTTCCCATAGGTGATAGGAAACCCATGTGGACACAGCGACATTTGCTACAGTAAAACGGAGTTTCTCAGCTAAAGCTCTGTATTTGATGTTTACACTAATGTTTTGCCATCTGAATGCCACTGTAATGGTGGACTGCATCAAAAGGAAGCTCAGTCCAGTGGGCTTTGAGATGCAGGTGAGTGCTGCTTCTCCGTCTGCTACAGCCAGCTGCCCGAGGTCCAGCCGGTGGGAATGCTGAGCAGGCGTCCTCAATACAGCACCCACCCACCAGGCAGTGTTGGTAGCAGATCTCCCACCTCATCCCCCGCCCAACCCAGGCAGGTCTCTCCAATACCTCGTGCAGGCCTGTATTCCCCCAGGTAACTTGACGGGAGTCTCTGCAGCACCTCGTGCAGGCCTGTATTCCCCCAGGTAACTTGACGGGAGTCTCTGCAGCACCTGACACCCAGACCTGAGCTCTCTCCATTAGCTAGGTCCCAGACCACTTATGCTGTTCACTAGCTACTCTGGCCTGAAGTTTGGTAGCAGCACACAGAGACAGAACAGGGAGCTTACCCAGGAACGTGGTTAGGACTTGGCTAGGCAAGTGTGCTGACCACTTGTTTTCACACAACTGGCCCCTGTTGTCCCACTGCCTTTCTGTTCTCCTGTGCTTGTTCATCCTCAATGTACCTTCATCCCACCCTTTCCCCATCTTTGGCCTTTCTCCCCAAAATCCCATAACACATTTTGTACAATCATACAAACACCCTAAAATATCCCATAATGAGTCTGTTCTTTCCTGAGAGACTTGTGGTAATCTTCTTTCCCCTTCATCTGTTAGAAAGCTCCAGTTATGTCTCCTCAAGACTTTGAGTGGTTCCTTCAATGGCCCATCAGTGGCCTGAGATTTCTGGTCTTTGGTATTGTCTCCGTTATCTCCTGGGGCTTAATTACTTCTCCTGTTTGTTGTCCAAGTCTTGCATATTAAACAGGTGTTAATCAGATAGCCTCAGAAAAAAATTAATCCGCATATCCTTATAGTGTGTACTTCTGAAAAAGAAGGGAATCTCTGGATGTGAAATAGGGCAAAAGGTATAGACAATTATAGGTGATTTGTGGTTTGCTAAAAAAAAAAAGTGATTTTTGAGAAATGACATTGGTTTTCCTAAATGTGCCTCGGTATGGTGGGTGTCCCATTTTATCCAGTGGAGCACCTACCTGCTATATGAAAAATCCAGAATAGATTCCATCCTCCTACATGGATTTGAATTTACGTTTTCAAGAAGTGTAGAGTATCATTCTTGTCTGTATCCTCTCTGGCTTGCTGACTATTCTAATATATAAAAGGAAGTGTCACACTGACAATGGGAATGAAGAGCTTTAATGTTGTGTTTTGAGAGTCAGGGGTTAAACCCCAGTCTGCCACATTATTGATAAATGTCCCAGGTAATGGTCTACTGAATAAAGAAAGGATGTTGTTATTATTATACTACCTCCATCTTTTGTAATATATACCATTATTTCCTTTGCTGTATGCTGATAATTTCCAAATACAGAATATTCCATTTTGGGTCAGCTGATATGTTCTGTTAGATCTTTTTTTAATTATTATCATCAGTCAAAAAAAGGCTGAACATTTTTGTTTTCTTTCAGTCTTTATCAGTCATTCATGTAGTCTTACCCAGACGGGAGAAAAAGCTCTAAATGAAAAATTAACATTTGAATGTATCTGTCTGTTCTGCTGTTTTTTATGGATTTTTTTTTTTAAAATGAGACAGCCTCAAACATTTTTCTGTATTTATGTAAAATTCTGACAAGCAATAGCATCCTCCTCTAAACATCTGAAGTATGGTAGGCTGTCTAGAACTCCAAATCACATATGGAGATGCTCAGTCATGGCATAGCTTGTTAAGTTTTTAGGACCTAACCATGATGGCAGCATTTTTTACTCAATTTGCATGGTTATATTTTAATAAAATTAAAAGAATAACTAACCATGTCCTTATTCTTTAATTGTTTTTAGGAGAAAGGTGGACAGCTTACCTTAATTTCTTTTAATTACTTTTTTAATCATGGGCTCCCTTGGTTCCTTTGTTTTCATATAACCCTTTGAAAAGTACTAGCTCGCTATCTACCACAAAACACAAGGGTTTTTTTCCTAGTTCTCCCCTGTTATATTTTCTGGTCCTTGTTTGAATGTTTTGATCTGAAATGACTTCTGACTGTTCTCGGTGTCTTTTGAACTCAAACATACCACCTCTTGGCAGCAGGAATTTCATCACAAAACAGCAATTTCAGGTCTCCATACCAGGTTGCTCAGATAATAAGCAGGTATGTGAGCAGCAGTGGTTAGGGGTGATATTTCTCCTGCTGTGAGATGGTGTGGCTTCATCCCGCAGAGCTTATCTGCTGCCTGCATTGCTGTGTTCATTTTGGGTCAGGAGCTTAATGTGTCTATATAAATGCAATACCATTGTGTCCCACTCTTTGGCCTTTCAGACAGGATATAAGCTAAATTGCTTATAATTTTTCCTTCTGGAGTTAAAAGTTTAAATGGTGCTTCTCTTTTGATGTATCTGAACACTGTGATCCACGATCAGCACTCTGCCGAGGGCAAGGCAATTGTGTTGCGTAGATGAACTCTGGGAGAGCAACTGGGATATCAAGGTGAAAGTGATTACACACCATTGTATCTGTTAGCCTTCCTGAAGTTGACAAAGTGCTTAAAATTACCTTTCTACATGTGATGACCAGTTGTAGTTTGTGTATCTATGTTTTTTTACTTGCTTGTTTATTGAGATTTTTAGGTTCATTAAAAAACTTAGAAAGTTTTTCCTTTTTCATCCTGTAAATAAGAGGCAGGAAAGCTTCTGCTTATCATCTCCCAATCCAAATGAACAAACTGTAGCCTGTAGCTGTAAATATGCTGTTTTGCTTGAATATGTTTATGTTTGATAGTTATATTTAAATGTCGATTAATACTTGCCTTGCAGAAAGAATTTTGTAGAGTCATTAATTGCAGATTGTGGGTAATGCTGATGATACTTGGTGAAGCATTTGTTTAAGATGCAAACAGCCAGTCACAATATCTTTTCAAAGAGTAAGATACATCCTGTTTTTTAAAGGACAAGAGAACACTGTTAGGTCTTAAAGAGAAGTGGTCTTATAGTTTCTTCAACACTCTGAATTGGTTTCTGTAAAGAGAAATACTTTTGGTTCAGAGATTTATGAAATATTCCAAAAGAAAATTGTATCTTTTTTGTACAGCAAGTAGCTTTAAGGAAAAAAAGGTAGTTGGGAAAATGTTTTGATATTAAGCTGCCACTTAGTTCATTGAATGTTGAAGTCTTACAGTGTTTCTTAAATCTTTAAAACAGGGTAAGGTTTCTTGAGATGTCCATTTGAGCATACAAATACTTTACATCATTTGGGAGATAGGTAGCCTTACTTATGAAATTTCTAACCCGGCTCAGGCAAGAATCTTAACTCTAAAGATTAAGTAGAATATAAAACATTTTCTTTGAGCATTTAAATAAAATACTTATTTTAAAGGTGGGCAGGGGTTGTTACTTTAACGGCTGGTACTTTCTGTTTAGTTTACTGTGGAAATCTTAAAGTTTTTATAAATAAGCAGAGGTAAGCAAACTTAACTGAAATCTGTTGAACCAAAGTACTTCAGTCAGATAGAGTATAGTCAGCTTACTTATTGAGTCATAACTAACCAAGTACATGTCAGCGCAGAGTGAAACAGGTTACCTTAAGCTATGCAGGAAGACTCAGATGAGGGAGCAGTCAGTGGATGCAGAAACAGAAATTTCTCAAGCATCTCAAAATCAACCAAAAGTGTACATCAGATGATGGCTTTTTTGTTTGAAGAAGATTTCTGTCTGTTCCCTCCTTAGCATGTTACTTCTGCTAAAAGCTCATGGAGAACCCTACTGGAGAGGTGATGAGTACTAGTCGGTCTTTCTTAATAAAATAGGACTTGTTATTGTTTTGCTGATCTTTAATGAGGGTGTCAGAAAGAGCCCCAGGTTTTGGAAACCATGGGAACACATCCCAGGATTGTCATTGAGAGTTGATCGTCATTTAAGAGTTGCTTTCACCTAATATCCAGTCAATTATGTTTTCCTTTCCTTTGATACTGACACTCTGAACATCATTTACAACTAAGGTGGATAAGACCCTTATAATTTTTACAGATACAGGGACAAAACTTCATACACCAAAAAGGAAGCTGCCCTGGCATTTTTGGCTTCTCAGGCAATGGTAGATCATCCTTCAGTGAACCCTGCAAACCCTTTGCTTTCATCAGACCCAGATAAGACAGAAACACAGGTCCACTTCCAAGTGAAACCTTGAAACGTGTTGTGTACCCTGAGGGACTACATCATTGTCCTGAGCTGCACAAATGCCTTTAATTACATATGAATGAAAATTCCAGCTCCAAGATCCAGAATGCCTGTTGCATTTTTTTTGGTTTGTAACACTTAATCTCTTTTCAAAAGATTTAGATGCTAATATAAGAATTTCACCATGAAAGATTAGTTCTGGAGTCTGACAAAAGCAGAATAAAAATGGTGAAGGCCTCAGTGAACTCTCTGCTGATGTACTTTACTTAAGTAAAAAGCAGGAAGGTGTCGGGTTACGATTATCTACATTTTGTTTGCTGTAATAAAGAATCTGGGAGGGAAGGGCCTCTGCAGTGCTCTCATGAAATTTGTGGATAGATGTAAGGAAAATGCCAGATGAACTAACGCCGGCCAAGAACGCATTGTTCACTGGTGACAAATGAGTATGAATCTTGATTTTTTTATTTGTTACCAATGATTTCTTTTGTATTTACAGAGAAAGGAAATTTGATCTTAAACCTCTTTATTATTTCTTCTCAAGCGCTGAGATGAGGTTAAATTCTCAGCTCTGAAATGGCTAGACAACTTGAAATCTTGATTATTTCAATGATTATGATATATTCTGCACCTGAAATCAACTGTGGTACCCTTATGTAAGCATTCTGTGTTTAAGTTACTATCCTCCCATCCTACCAAGGGAGACCTTCTTTGGTTGAGATGTCTCATAAGTGTTATCTCATTGCAGAAATTTAGAGCTAAAACTCACTACAACCATCCATGATTATCCAGACTTCTCACATTCTGCAAGTTGCCCAAGATCTGAATATTAGCTAGACAAAAGATTAAAAATAGCAGATTATTTAGTTCCTTGAATACATTCTTTTACTGGATCACTATCAAGGGAGTACAGCCTTTATTCTTTTCAAATATGCAAATAGTTACAAATAAAGAATTTTATTATAAAATTGATATTTTTTGAACTAGAAGCATGGAAAATTATTCCTATTAAAATAATCTGTTCTTCTGTTTAGACATTTTTCTTTCTCTAAGGTATGAGTGTTATAGGAGAAGAAGATTCTAGTATGCAGCTATAGACCACTGTGCACTGGGGACCAGCTCTGGTGTATAATTTAAAAGGCAAATAGAAAAGTACCAGTACCTGACATTGGTCTTTTAAATAAATTAATACAGCTGTGTTTCTTACAATTCTGTTTGCTGTATTGCTTACCATGAAAAAGATAGTACTGTATTTGTTTCAAGTTCTGCATTTATTGTGTTGATCTACATCTTATTTATGAACAGTCGGGAGACAACTCTTACTCATATCAAACTACTCATACCAAATTATTAGTTAGATGCTGTAGAGGATGTAATATATCCTAAATGACTGATCTCTTGCTAGGCTGCAGTTGGCTCCTATATGAAGACCTGAAGTCATCCTGTATCTTCATCACTTGAAAACTGGAAAAGAAGAACTTTTCCTCTAATTTTTGTTTTGATAATCATGTCTGAGAGATAAGTATCCTATGAAAGTCCAGCATTTTTTAACTGTTTAGCTACTGAGTCTCTCTCAGTTGTCTATAGGATTGTTTAAAGATGCTCTGTTCCTCCTCAGGTGTTGACAAGGACAGCACGTAGAATACTACTTTGTCATGGAGGGAGTGTACTGAACACATGCGATGGCTTGAAGAATGAGTGCTAGTAGCTAAGAATTCCTTCAATCCAGTGATTTTTCATTAGTACTCTTGTCAAAGGAAGATAGGTTTGAGTAGGAGAGGGTTTAGCTGTGCAAAATCTGTGAATCAGCTGTGGTTGATTAAAACGAGCAGAGGGTGAGCTTCTTTATTGACAGGTACTGTTTATACTGCTTTAAGGAGAGCACTTTGTCTGCCAAGTTTAGACACTCAAAATAATCTGGATAATTTCACCAGTGAATGCTTTCAACATTCAAATTTTACCTCTGAAAGCACAGTTCACTATAGTGCTAATCCTTCGCTCAGTGTCCTAGATGTTAGGGCTGTGTAGACTATGACTGACAAGGTAGTGAGAGCCAGATCAAGCTAGAGTTGAAGCCCAGTCATCCTCCTTATGGAATGCTGTTTATCAGTAATTGATATTTCTCTCATAAGTGTTGACCAGTTCACAATTTATTGATAGCTTTCCAAATTATTAATTGGGAAGTGTTATGTATTTGACTTGACATAGAATAGAACAGTATTTGGGACATTTTTGTTTCCCTGTCATGGAAACTGGAGATGAATACTGGGCCTCCTTCCTGAGGTTCACCATATTGCTTGAACAGTATTGCTGTAAAAATAGAAATAAAAACTAATCTAGTATGATGTCCACACTTCCGCAAGGTGCCAGACCTTCACAATGTTAAAATCGCTTTTGTCTCTAGTTCCTTTGATTCTGATCTCTATGGACTTAATTTTCCTTTCAATGACCCTGAATAAACATGTGGCAGCTTGGTGCATACTGCTTTTCAAGTCTCTCAAACTTTGCAAGCAGACTTACATTTTAGTTGTTATGTAAACAAGAATATCCAAAAAGACTTCATCTGGATTAAATGCTTTTAAAAAATGACAGTTATTGCCCTGGGGACTTGACCTCATTTTTTTCTATGGAATAAGGTAGGTCATTGGGGAGTGGCAGTGTAAATTTCTTCATGCCATGCTGCCACTTTGATTCAATTGTACACTCATGGGAATTGAGGAAGCAGATCATGTTCTGAAGTCTGAGTCTTTATATCATCTTAGGAGGCTGCAAATGTGGTTACTTGTAATAGCTAAGGTGGTGGCTGCAGTGATATGGCTCCCTCCTCTAAGTTATAAAAAGAAAAAATGCCATTTCATTTCATATGTCATTACAGAATACCTGTCATCACTAGTCTGGTGTTGATCTGAGCCAAAGACATCCGAAGAGAAAGACTCTGCCTCCCTTGTGCTGGTTCTCTGTGGGAAAACCCTGAGCCAAGTGGCTGGACAGGCTGAGGTTCATTTCCACCTTCCGGCACTGGCCAAAATTGACTCATTTTTCCCTGTATCAGCTTCCCCATGCTGTAGTGCATGAAAAATTATGTTGACTTTCTTTGCAAGATCTTCTGAGCACTGTTCTTTGAAGAGATGTGGGCATTACTACCAGTTGATTTCCCTAAGATTAAAATTTATACACTTAAGCATAGGTTTTGTAACTGATTTACTTCTATACTATAAAAAGTAATATATATCAATATATCATATTTCATTCATTTTCATATATCAATCAAGTGCTGTTGTTATCTGTTATTTCCTGAAGTGTAACAAAATCAAAGCTTGGAGTAGAGTTCCCTACCGAAGCAGTTGCAATTGAAAATTACAGAAAATCACCACTAGATGGAGTCAATGATTTTCTAAATTATTCTTCATAGCTTGCTATAATAGAGTTGCAAAATGATTACGATCACCGAGTTGTTAAGTGGAATATGATAATTTAAGTAGCTCACCTGTATCTTGTTATAATTGCATTATCTGTTCTTTAAGCTTTACAATTCTATGATTTTTCACCTCATCTAAAAATATTTTTTACAATTTGATGCTGAATAACAATATTTTAATAGAATTCTTTATCAGACTTACAACATCCTTTATCAATGCTCACATTCCCTATTCAGGTCTCTAAGTTGTACTTATGATTCTCTTCAGTCCTGCCATTTCAAAAGGTAAGTTCAATTCTAGTGGTCTCATCCTTTTTAGTAATTATATATTTATAAACAGGGTGAATTGCCATACTTCTAATTTTTACTTCATGTTTAAATAAAAATACTGATATGCACTGTTCTGAAAAGCAACTTGGAAATCATCAACAATCATGAAATCCCAGTTGTTAGAAGTAAGCTGTGCTAAATTTACAAGCACAAAGATTCTTCTGTCAGTATCTGTGAACTTCACTTTAGACCAGGATTATTTTCATTTCAAGTGTCATCCAAGTGAAACTGCAATAATTTCTTCATGTTTCATTACTTAGTATAGTCTGGCTCCCTTATCTGAAGAAAGCTAGCCAGCCAAAAATTTCATTCATTTTTATTTCATAAAATGTAACTTGTTTTCACCAACAAGTTGTCCAGATGTGCCAGCTTTCTTTCCATGGGCCATTACTAGCATGTCACATCTGAAATTATGCTGTATGTACAATCATTCTCAACTTCTTCATTTTCTGAGATTTTTGCCCTGCAGGCAGACCCATTGTGGTTGTCTTTTGTGGAAAACAAAAAAAGGAGAAAACATTTCCCTTCAACAACATTGCTGTTCTTGGACTACAAGTGCCAGGCAGATTTTTAGTAATTTGTTGAAGAAAACCACTTCATTTCTGGCAAAACAAGCACGTGGCAGTACTTAAAAGGAACTCTTTTCCTATTTAGTGAATATAATCACTAGTTCAGAACTGTTTTACCAATGCTGGATGTCTTCTAACACAGCTCTTACCTTCTTTTGTTTCTTCTGTTAATAACAAGAAAAAAAATAATAAAAAGAAAATATAATCTTGCACTTTCACATGTTTCTGTTACTGGGCAAATTAGTTAATGCTTTCAGGATATTTTACTCAGCTTCTTAGAATATTCATTTATACTGATAAAGGAATTATTAATGATACTGAAAGTAGAAGATAACAATTCTGGATATGTATACTACATAGTGAAAAAAACCACACAAACAGAGAGATAGATATTACTTAAATACTATAAGAAAAACAATGAGAAATATATAACTTTGAAATATATTGTTGGCTGTAACTATAGAAAATTATAACTATTAAAGCAGATGACTTGCATCTTATTTTTAATTATCCTCATCAAAAATTGTTACTGAAAAGAAATTAAGAGACCTATGTGAATCCATTACTTGCTTTTCGTCATCTTGTATTTAGTGAAAAACCAACAAAACTGATGAGGAAGAAAAAAAAAGCAGACTTTTTTGAGCCAAAAGCCTGTGCTTTGTAGTATATCTAAAATCTGAGCCCTATTATTCCTGTAGAATATTACTGTAGAACTCAAACAGTCATATTCAAGCCTATCTATAGGTATCTTTTTCTATGCAGGTTGCTGAAAGCCAGACTGAGAATTTATCTAAATTCTGCTAACTATTTTTGGTCAAGTATTGTCCAGAGCACAATTATTTTGCAGACTAAATTAATGTTCTTTTAATCAACTACTGGTGCAGGGCCATAGGTTTAAAAATACACAGTACAATTACTTTCATCCATAATGATGTAGCTAAGACTTTAATAGTTTGTGGTGTCTTTTCACATCTAAACAAGTAAATGGGTTTATGCAACAATTGTGTTGAATAAAGGTCACGTACTAACAAACGAAATGGAACACATTAAAATAAGCAATTTATATATCAGCTTAATTTTGTAAAGTTTACAACGATTATTTTTAAACCATATGTAGGCTCAGAGTCAGCTGTACTGTGTATCTGATGATATAGTCATCTCTTGGAATAGTTTGTTTCACTATCCAATTAATTTCAGAATTATACCGTATGGATTTGATGTGTTTGCTTTATGCATTCATAGCTGTTACCAAGAACTTTAATGGCTTACTAACCCCCACCTATGAATAAAGCTTTTTCCTTTGTAAAACTGGAAGGATGTGGCAGAATAGAAGCAAGAAGAGTTTTTACACCTCCTCTTGTCAGTCTGAATGATTCACTAGTCATGGTAGGCTGTATGCTCTATATCAATACAATTAAATAATCAGTACCTGTAAGTTAAATCACTTCTCACACCCACTAGTAAAAATATGACAATAAAGCTATTCCCATTATAGTTATCTTTTTTCACTGAAAGTAATTACATATAGTTTAGAAACTACAGCTACAAGACATAAAAGGATACCTAAAACTTCTCTGTAGGTAATAAACTAAACAGAAGAAAAGATACACTTCTGTACAAATACAGTATGTAATTTTTACAGGGACAAGACACTGAGAGATGGTAAAGTATCTTTTGTTTATTTAATTGTAGGCCTTGTAAATGTCATTAGGATCCAAGACAAATGGTATTTTTGACTTGAGAATTAACTGCATGATGCAGTAGCTATAAAATGAACGTATAAAACATTTTTTTAAAAAGTGAAGTGTTGGTTTAACACTTAAACTCATTCAGTAGAAAGAAGGTGCTTACTCTTACCATGAGTTTCATGGCTAGATCTAACAACCTGCATTGGGTCTTGACAGTTCGAAAGCTCTGCTAATTCCATGCAAAACCTGTGGTCCCTCTATTAGATTGCCATTAGAAAGACAAGTGGTAATGAAAGTTTTTACTACCTGTTCACAGGGGTTTTTGTCTAAAATGAAGTTGTTACCAATGTGGTAGCTACAGTGTAAAAAATATCATTGTGATTAATAAGAATTGGTATCTGTAGACTTGTGACTTCCTTAATCTACTCTGAACTATACCCAGCCACCATGAAAAGTGCAACTCGCTGCCTTTTTAGTTTGATTTTAACACTGCCTTAAAGAAATAGTGAGAAAACAATAAAGTTAACCTCTAGAGGTTTTTGTTCTACAACGATTCCTGCTCTAAAGGTGGAAAGGCCAACCTTGGGCTGTCTCTATCTTAGAAATGCAGATAAAACATAACTCCTACCTTTTGTTGTGCTTGAGTAATGAGTACCTAAATAAGGTAGCTGAACTCTTTTTGGCCCCATCAACACTGGCTTACAAAACAAAGTGTTTCAGGGAAGCTCTAGGTCTGAAATTTAGACGTTCATTCTAGACAGATAGTACAATCAAGCATTAGTATTTTGAAGCTGCATGTAGAATTCAACATGAATGAAAGGAAATTATATATATTATACATTTTCTTTTGGTAACTTAGGTGGTCGTTTTAATGAAGGGGGGATAATGAAAACTTAGAAGTGATGCAACTGGCCATCAATGAAGAAAGGCTAGAAAAGGATGCATCTCAAGGCATTTTTTTGCAGAAAGGTTTCATTTTGCCCTGTAAACTCTTGTATATACTTCTGTCACCATGGAACTCTACCCTTTTACTATGAGAAAAGATGTTAAGTCTTCTTTAGGGAAAGAATTTAATTTTGGCCTTTTAGACTTTCTGTCCTTTTGCCAGATTTAAAATGAGCATAAATGTCTAATTAACAGGCAGATGACTTTCTCTCTCAGTAAGAATTCTTATTGAAGTTTCTCAAGCAGGGAAAGTATTATATGAAGAAGTAACAGGGCAGAGCAAGAAATTTTGAGGAATACATCTTGACAAACTCATTTTGTTGGCTTGCAGTGAAATGAACTGCAGATTCTTGTGCTGAAGTTTGAAAATAAAATTGATTTGGCATTCATCCACAAAATTTAAGCAAGTTATGTTTATTTTATAGTATAATGCAATGCCATTTTAGAATGCACAATGTTTTCACTATTGATAGAGTCACAGGAAGGGGGTTGGCCACACTGGAGGCTTTTGGGACAGGTAGCAATATTAGTAATGATACATTATGGAAGATATACTTGGACTGCAGGAAGCTTTTTTTTTTTTGGCTGGACACCTAAGGCAACAGCAACAGTTAGTGCTGATGTTAGAACTGGCCCTTTTATTACAGAGTTCACAGCTAATCTTAAATGAGTAGGCAGAGTTAATATATCTGATAGATTACTGCTCCAGGATGCCTGCAGACTAGCCAGATAGTGTAGCAGTGGTTACTCCAAGACTGCAAAATGCCCCCCTTACCCTGCCTCCTCACATTTTCTGCAACACAATTCTGTTATGTGTCTTTTAGCAAAGTATATGAGCTAACTAGCCTGTATCGATAATGCCTTATGAGACTGTTAAGGGCCAAGCCATTCATAAGCACACTGGTGGTCTTCAACATACCCTCAGGCCCTTCCTAAGCCCTTAAAGTCCTGTGACATACCATGCAAATACAGGTATGCTGAAGCAGCCTTTGTTCCTCTATAGACACATGTATAGTGCTGTTCTGTAGTAGAGGTCAGTGCAGGGACAGTAGAAAGGAACAGAGGAGGAGGAGAATGCTGAGGATTTCTGTCCATGTCTATCACAAAAGATACCTGGTGGTATTTCAGAGGTCTCTCTGCTGAGTTTCTTACCTGTGCTCCAGGCTGGCAGTGAGCTTCACAGGAGTTTTATGTCAACTGCTGTTCACTGACCATACTAATTGGGATAAAAGGTCTTGAGATGAGCAGACTCATGAGAAAGTGAAGTATGTCCTGGGATGCCACAGAGAAGGCTATTCCCACAGCTGAAAGCTGCTTCTGACTTTTTCTCCTCTTTTTTGTGTGCGGAGAAAAGTGCTTTTCCCAAAATTGATACTGATGGCTAGACATCACCTTTGACACACCCTGGGAGAAGGCAGGAAGAAGAGATCTGCTCAGTTTGTCAGCTATTACCTTGCAGAGTAGCTTAATGGATACAAATCGTACTTGAAACATGTGCAATTAACCCTGACTAATAAAGTCTACTGTGCTTGGGTAGCGGTGTTAGGTATGAGAGATTGTTAAAACAGGTTATTTAGAAATGCTTGCAAGATTTGCTGGACCGGAGGCTCCAGGAGGTTGAGGGCAGGGGGGACGCTGCCTTTTGAAGCCACAGGCTGGAGAAGGGTATGAGTTGCAGCTACAGTGATCTATTCAGGTCGTGCATGTGGAAGTTTTCCAGGCCCACTTCCAGGCCTGAGCATATATTTTTCTTTCATTTCAGTACTGCATTCTGCACTGATGTGGTGCATCCCTCCAGCAGGTATGTTAGAGCTGTGTCAGCACAGGTCCAGAGAACCAGTCCTAAAAACACAAAACAGGCAAGGTAACGGTCTGTAATTAGTGAATTTTTGTGAATGCAATATTACAAGCTGGGCAAATGGCAGCAGGTATCTGTGTACTTTATGTGGGCAGATCTTTGTAATGCTCCATTTCCTGGAGTGGTTTAAATTGAACTTTGGTCTTGGGACGTTTTTTTAAACATTTGTCGTGATTTTTCCCATATTAGATGTGAGCCATATTTACATCAGTACATGACTCATATCAATAATTAGATCCTTACTCACACAGCTTAGTGAGTGCTCCGCTTATAATATTTAAGTCAACTATTTCTTTTCTGAGACAGAAGAAGTACTGTGAATAACTGTGCTATGCAATTTGTGTAGGTCTTTGAAGTAATTCTTTCGATTTATTTATATATCAGGTATTTCTCCTGATGCTTGCCAAAGCTCAAGGTATGTTCTTATATGTTTGAGCCATACTTTGTATGTATCTCTTTGCCTTTTGTTTATTCAGCAGTTAATATAAGCAGAAGGATACAAATTAAGTTTTTCACTGAGTGCTGACTGATTAGTTTTCCAAGAGAAAGACATCAATGGTATTATATATGGTTTTAAGATGCACAGCACTGGTGATATTTATGAACACATGGTAGGTGTGCATAAATGAGTATGTTTGTGTGCATGTAAAGTGGCATTTTATTGAAGAATCTGAGGTGGGTTGTCATGGAGATTAAAAGCTTTGAAATACTATTCACTGGTATTAGTTGCATTTGCTGGGCATCAGGGTATTCCGTTTGCTACTTTGAAACTTTCATTGTAAAAACAGTTACACTTTTACCTGTATTACAAAGACTGTTCTAGCAGGCTAAGTAAATAAGGACCTGATGAGCACATACGATTTAAGGAAAATAAACTGTGATCTATTTTTTATCAACATTACCATTTTAGTTTCTAAGCCATTAAGATGCTTGTCTTTTAATTGTGTAGTGTTGCAGGCTATTTATAAGGTGGCAGAAAATTGTCAACTCCCACAAACCTTCCTACCCCCTGCCAAGAAAAAAAGAAAGTTCTGGTCACTGGTAAATGATGGAAATAATATAAAAATGAAAAACATCAAATATGTTTTGCTAGCATTTGCTTTTACAGTATTATATACCTTTTCAGCTTTCTCTGCATAAAAAGCTAAGAAATTTCTGGTGCTTCTTCCGTAAGTAATTAAAATCAAAACTAATAGATGAGTTTACCTTTGAAGAGCATTGTTTTCTGCATGAGATCATTGATGTGTTGCAGTTAGTTGGTTTTTTAACCAATAAATCAATGAAAATGCTGCCACAAATGCTGCATATGTACACAACATCACACACATTCTGAATGAGTAATACAGTTTTCATAACAGAACTTGAAGCAATGATTATTAACTAGAATTATATATATTTATATTTAAACTGACACTACAGAATTCTTTTGAGTCTTGACAGATATGTGGAATATTTAAATGGAGTAATTGTAGTTACCAGACCTCCTGGGATTAACCTGATGGAAAGAAAGTGACATTTTGCAAAGAGAAAAATGAATTTATAATGTGGAAAAAAAGCTAAAAATGAGCTTATGGTGTGCCTGTTTATAACCATTCAGGAGGAAAATATGTTTACATGGAGTCACTAATATGCTGTAGCAATATATTTCACTTACACTTAATTATAGAGGGGCTTTGAATATAACTTATTGGGTTCTGTGTTTCCTGAAATAGAACAAGCCATACTGAAAGGAAACTTATCAGTTATTTTATTTTTGGTGCATTCGTGTTTAGGAGTTGATTCTGTGCTATTTATATTTTCATCAGGAATAACTCTACTAAATTCAACATGCTCTATGCCGATATAGAAAAAATACATCCACAAGAGAACAATACCAACCTCTCCCTCTGTGGCAAATACTTTTGGATAAATCACACCTTTTCACTTACAAGAGGGACCTATTGTCTCAGGCATACTCAGATTTTCAATTAGAGTAATTTCTTCAATGACAACCACTGCCTGCTGAGCTCTCCTGAACTGGAGTTGAATAGAATCACAGAATCACCACATAATTTAGGTTGGAAGAGACCTTCTGAGGTCATCTGGCCCCACTCAAAGCAGGACCAACTTAAATAAGTTACTTAGTACCTTGCCTGATTGAGTTGTGAGTGGTGATGATGCCACAACTTCTCTGGGAAACCTGTTCCACTGTTTGACTACAGTTAAAATAATTTTCCTAATATCTAATTGGAATCTCCCGTGTTGCAATTTGTATCCACCACCTCTCATCCTATCATTGTGCACTCTAGAAGGAGTTTGGCTCTGTTCTTCCATACCCTCCTAGTGGGTAGCTGAAGGCAGCAATATGATCAAAAAGATCTTGCCTTTGCTTATTCTTCTTAAGACTGAATGAACCCACTTCTTTCAGCCCCTTCTTGGACATCACATGGCCTGGTGGCTGGCTGGTACAGACAGCCAGTGTCTGTGGAGGCTGTGGTTGATTGCTGACAGCAGAACTAGAAAAAAATCAGGATTAAGTAGAAAGAGGTTGTTTCAGAAGAAGGAAGTGACTAAGTAGGAGAGAGATCAGCTGTTCCTTTAGGGACCTGCGAAGACCCTAATGTCAAGCGTATGTCTACTGCAAGAGATAATGCCATCCATGAGCTGGCAAGGAAAACTAAGCCATAAGAACCTATGAAATTACAATTTAAGAGAAACATTACATTCATGGGTTTTGAAGTGACCTTAAGTCATGATCTACCTATCTACTATGATATTATCTACAGCATAAATAAAAGTGGGTCATGGTGTATGACAACCGTATCTTCCTACATGATAGAATTTTCATTTTGTCACAACTTTTACATTAGATACGATAAATATAATGTATTTTTGATTGATTTAACATATTTATCATATTTTCTCACCATCCTTCAATCAGTCAGGACACCACAAGTAATTTTCTTATCCTAAATGCTCCAGGTTAATAAACTGATGATGCACAACTAAGATGAGGCGAAACTCAGACATGACCCTCCTTCTCTTTCTGTTACATGCCATTTAGCAGCTAAAACCTGAAGTTACTACCATTGCTTTTCCTGTAACTATAGTTATTAGTTAACTTCAACTGCTATTACTAGGAAAAAAATGCTGTCACTAGTCTCTTTTTAGCAGCAAAAATTTCTCCTGTTTTTCCCACAGCACAGTCGTTCAGCCTTTACTGAAAGCTACACTTGCCCAGAAATAGTACCCGCTGCTATGCTCTTTGGTCTCTTTCTCCCCTTGCCCAGGCAGCAAAAGAGGATTTAAAAAAATTATATCTACACTACAAATTGCTGCAGTGAACCATGCAACTTGTTAATTAAATATAAGAATTTCTTCACAAAACATTTGGCCAAGTATTTCCTGAAGATAATCACATGCAATTCCAATTTCAGAATGATTACCTCTTCCCTGAGAAGTAACCATGGTAAATGAAGAGTAAATAAAGGAGAAAAACCCCAAATACACCAAGTCCCCTTTCACATATTTTATTCTGTTCTTACGCTATCTTCTATCTTCATCAGGGTAGTGTCAGCACCTTGTAGTTGTGCATTAAGCTAAGTGTATAATGAGTGGTTCGTTCTCTTTCTTAGCTTCTTCTCAGGGGGAGAATTAAATGTGCACTCATACATCCTGTTTTGGTGGAGTTTATTTTTTAATTTTTTAGAAGATTTATGCAGAAGGTGCCTTAACTGTAGAAAGTTGTCAGAATGAAGGACTCAGGGGACAGAGAATTACAGAGCAGAACATTATTACGTATCCTAGTAACTATTCTTTTAATCCTGTTTAAGCCTATACAACCACAGAGGGGCAGAAGGAGGAATAAAGGCCTATTTCCCTTATTTTCTAAATCTACGTGTGATTCTACAAAGCAAGGCATGCACTGAAATGCCTAACTGTTGGGAGCTCTGCTGGACAGTGGGATCTTCTTAGGTGTGTGGAGGAAGGCCGGTAGTGTCATTCCACTGGCAAGCTGTCCTAGGGGATTTCTTTTCAGGAGCTACACACAGTAGAGCCAAGCCCTTTTGGAAGAGGGTCTGCAACATAAGTCTTTGCTATTCAAGGAGAATGTACTACCTACCAAACAAGAGGTTACAGGTGTGTTTCTGAGTTCCTCTTCTTTGAGGCCGATATGAATTCTTCATTGGAGGTGAGAAGCTAGGCAAGTATGGAAGTCAAAGGGTTGAAGGCTGCATATAGTTCTGCAAAATGTCTGACTGCCCAGTGCCCATATATTAAAGAAGTTTTAATAAGATTTCTGTCTTTTTTTGTATTTTTGTCTTTTGGATTGTCACTGTGAAGGAAAGGTAACATTGTAGCAAAACTAAGTAAAATCTTTAGATAAAACTTAATAGATGTCTCCTTTCCCCCACATTATTTTTTCATGTTTTGCTGAATATTGGGAGAATAAAAAGACAAAAAAGAGAGGGAAATATTTGCCTAATATGAAAGAGAGAGTTACAAAATGAGCATTCAACTTGAAGAGAATGTCAGGGAACAACAGTACCTTATACTGCACTCTGAAAAATGGTAAAAAGTACAAAGGTTCGTAACATATTGTAAAGAAAATTCTTTAGAAATTGCTCTGTTATCTTGGAGGTAACAGACACACCATATGCTGTGTCTGGCAGTTGCTATGGCAACTACTTTTAAAATTTAAGCATGGGGAAACTATTGCCTAAAATCTCCATGACTTGGGGCCAAATTTTGCATGATGCTGAGCACCAAGGCAAAGTAAAAAAAGGCATAAAGGAAATCTTAAAATATCTTTCTCGTTAGCTTTTGAAATTTGGTCTTGAAATATTTCTTGTTTGTTTCAGGAGATTGCAAGCCCTGGACTCCTGAGAACATTGAGAAAAGGATGAATGGTATGATTGCAATATCTTAAATTTAATACTGTGCAAACTATTTGCAATGGAAAATAGGAAAAATCTATTTGTTCATAGAGGCGTTTTACATAAAAATTGTTGTATTTATCTGAATGTCATCTTTTTGTCACTGTTTTATGTGGGAGTTCTTGCCTAGAAGTCAAAGAATAGTAAAATTCTTGAAGGCAATAGATGGGAAGGTAATACATCTTAATAATCTGCCAGTACTTATTAAAAATTAACATATGCAGATTTGTTTATGTGGAAATGTAGTTTCATGCTTTGAATAATGTTTGCACTATCCCACCAGCAGCCTGCACAATGCACTTCCGAGGCTAAAGAGGCTTAAAATATCAAATAAAGATGTTTCTAAGGAAAAATCAGTGAAAATAAAATTAAGAAGATTTTGCTCATCTTCACCTAAAAAGGTCTGTTAGGCTATGGTACAATGAATGCTGTTATAATCAAATTCAGCACCTCAGTAACTGTATTTCTGTGATCAAGCTGCATCATAAATTCTATCTTGCTCCTGTGCCTTCTACAGTGTCTCCTAGAGGAGTCTGCAAAGGTGGGACATAATTTAGGCAGAATACAATAGCTGTGTACTGTAGCTCTTAACAAAACTACCCATACAAATCGCACAGTGTGGTCTTGAGTTATTCAGTAATGGTCTGATCCAAAGTCACTGAAATTGGTGGGATTCTCTCTATAGACATCCCCAGGCTTTGTTTGAGGCACTGTCCATGCTGCTAATCTTATATTGATACATACCAGATTAATCTTTACCAAAAATGTCTCATCTTTTGAGCACACATCATGTAACACTGTCTTTTTAAAAGCAAACTATTTTTTTTTAATGTACTAAAGATCTTATGAGATCCTTGAAAGAAAGTTTAATTGGTCTCAAGGGTATTTATCTCATGCTGATGGGTCACACCGGAGTGAGAACTTTCTGTAAGTTCCTCCTCCAAAATAATGTAAACTGAGAGTTATTATCCTGTGATTCTGGCTCTCATAAGCTGCCACAAAATTACCAGTGCTATTATTCACCAGAGAAAGAGTTTCAACTTCAAATCTAGTGTGGACACCGGTCCACTCAGGGCTCTTGGTATGAATTAAATTAGTTGCATTGTAAAGAAAAAAAAATATGTTTTAAATGTACCCTGTTCAACTACACGGATCATTATTCTGTCTTCCTCACTTTGTCTGCTACTCATTAATGAAGGCACCTTAATTTAACTTCTTGAAAAATTCTTTGATGGACAGCAGCAATAGAAAAGGTTACACTGACTTGCAAGTAATGTGATGTTGACTAGATTATGAAAATGGCAAATATATTCCTTATGTGAGAAACTATTAATATGTAGGGATCTGAAATGAGTAGCAGAGGTTGGAAGAAAGTGAAGAAAAAGCTTTCTTTCTCATTTACCAATCCCACTTAAATTTTGGTCAAGGAGTTGTAAAAGGATCCTGACTGCACTGAAGGAGATTGGATTTAGTCTCACAGAACCAGCTGTTAAAATCACAGCTGGTTTTCGGACCTGCTATTAAAAGGGGTTTTAGAACATTTTGTTCTCTGCAGCTCCCTCCCCTCTGGGAAAATGGTCACTAACTCCTTCTCTGTTCCCAGTTCACCCAGGTTTGGACCTGAAAGTCACTGCCACGTCTGCGAGAAAGACAACCCTTGCTGGTTGCTTGTTCCCGTCCCTTTCCTCTGGCTCTATCTCTGTACTGTCTGGCCTTCTATAAATGTCTAATATTTGCTTGTCAGCCCATTTCTGAAGGGGATATACAAGATTTCACCACAGATATGACAGTTCTGGATGCCACGTTAAAGTATTTGCTTGCAAAAGCCAACCTACTGCTGACTATATATTAAGGCACTGATGTTCACAGTATAGCTGATAGCTGGTGGAAATGAAATAATCTGTATTGACACATTTGGAAGTTTCACATCTTTTTCCACTTAACATGCTAACGTGATAATTGCTAGACTGATGATTTTTCCAGTGACATGTCTCCTTTTGTCAATATTTAGACCTGTGTATAGAAAGCTTATCTATCACACCTGGCTAATTTTCACTTAATTTAAAAATAAATGGAACATGTTTAGTTTGCAGGGTTAGCCGAACAAAAAGAGGTTTTTATAAACATTTTTCTTGAAACATTCTTTGAAGGATAGGAAAAGATAATGACAAAAAGGATACAAAATCTGGCTCAAATGAAGATAGATTCCATGAAACAGTCAATTATCTTAATGCTTAAATAAAACTAATTGAACATTGAAGTTGAAACTTCATTTAGCTTACCATTTAATGTAAATGAAAACAAAACATAATGCCAAATAAAAATAGCAATAAATACCCAATAAAATCGCTTAGTAGCACACTCTGGGAGACAGACAAATTTTTAGCTGAAGTGATTCTGTCTCACTGGACATTTGTTCATAGGGTTCAAATATTGAATCCCAGGGCTTTATTATCCAAACAATTCATTCAGCTAGGCTTCTGTCTTAGCGTTTGTTTGATCTGAGTACATGATTTTCACTATTAGTGATTAGGTAAGAATTTGTCAGTGAATGAACATAGGCGGTAGTATTTTGAGTATCCCAAAAGAACTGGAAAACTGTATTAGCCTTATTTTTCTTTAGCTTCAGCGCTTTTTGCAGGACTGATCCTCAAGAATGAGTGTGACCGGATTGATCTGCAGGAATAGCTGTCATGACCATGGAATGAATCACTTAACCACCGTTTCGAAAGGTTGAAGTCACAACATTTCTTCTACATGCAATTGTAATTCTTGCCATAGTTCTGTTTTTACATCAGTGTCTTGCAACTGTGTTCTACCTATTGGGGTGGCATGTTTATTCTCTTATCTTTAATAGCTGCACTTCTGTTGAGAGGAATTGTGTTCACCTACTTAAAGCTTTTATTCTATAACACTTAAATAGTTTTGTTTTATTGTGGTAAACAGTGATATGCAAGTCACATGATGGAAAATTCAATCATGGTCAGCTTTTACTTGGTCTGAATTATTATGAGATCTTAAATGTAATACAGGTGTTTCACAAGATTTTCAGTATTATACCTATGATATATCATATTGGATGTCATTAAGTTAGTTAAGTTTTTTTTCCACCTTTTTCTTCAGATCATGAGAACCCAACTTTGGGTTTTACGTTTAGAAACTTTTGTCTTACAATCTGAGGGATGGCTAGTATTCTAGAAATATGCTGCTGAATTTGCAACATGTACCTACACATATAAGATGCATAATTCATACTTTTTTCCATCATTCCTAATCCTTCTTCAGTGTTAATTTGTTTCCACTATCGCAAATATGTCACCTGAAAAAAACTTTTGTCTTGTACATTTTTATGAGATCCAAGAAAGAATCTTTTTCTGCATAACTGCAGTCATCAAAACAGCTTTGTCTTCTAGTTACATGCTTATTAATACACTTCTGCTTTTCTTTGCACTGTGTGGTGCAACTTGTGCTGAAAAGTGGAAATTGACTGCCTGTCTGACACAGTGCTTCTTTGCTGAAAATCTCTGAAATTGTTTCCATGTGTCTTAGGAGCAAATCTGGTCTTTGCCATTTGACTATATTCATATTCTGTTTTAGTGTCCATTTATTAATTTTTATGTAATAGACATTATTTCATGTATTATCTCTCAGTAGATGGTTTTAATTTATCTTTCAAATAGTTGTGGTTGCTTAAGAAATTTCTCAAATAACTTGTCTTTGATCAGATATCAGGGATTCTGTATGCAGCTTTTAGTGTTTTTTCAGCTCTATATACTTCACCATTATTGTGCAGGCCTTTAAAATCAGAAATGTGGGTAAGTGGAAAGAAAATGTGCCCTTGCAATCAATAGTCTTGTTAGAAATATTCTGAATTATTCCGTCATGCAAGCCTTGCAAGGGACTTTGCAAGTCTGTCTCATTCTGCTGAAAGATTATGTCTTAGCTTTCTATAACCTGCAGACACAACTGAATATCTGATTTCCTGACTGGTAGTGCTTTTGTCCACAAAAATCTGGAAATATTGCCTTCATTTCTTTCAATTCTCAGGTTCCTATCCAGACTAAGAGACTCAGATGGTTTATTTTTTCCAGAAAAAAAGAAAATTCACCCAGTCTCATATGTTAGAAGTGTCAGAACATTTGCAGAATGCCAGTTACTTGAAAAGGTCAGGATTACAATAGGTTTGTACCCTTTCACATGACAGTACCCATAAACTCCTGGAGCAATAAAACTAAACTGCAGCCCATGGATCCAACATTGGCATCTTTCAGGTTTTAGCACGGTCTTGTGATGCTTAGTGCATTTCTGTATGTTTCAACTCCTAAAATTATTTGTATAGAGGGGAATTTGCGGATTTATTTTAATAAAAATATAAATTTCTAGACTTCATGTTTCTCAAATAAAATTTAACATGTGATTTAGATTTTCATGAGTTTTAGAAATGAAAAGTAAATAAAATTCTAAAATATATTATTAAATGCATATTTTTTAATTATTATAATTCTGATCCCAAAACAAAGGACAGGGAGTGTTTTATGATGCTTGAATGCTTGTGGTTGATAATGCTGTGAACTGGGGCACGATTTTGTCAAAGCCATGCCATTTCTGGAACAACCAAATTTCTGTATGGGTTTATTCTTCTGTAGGTATATTTGCACAGAAAGGGAACATTAGACCTCTGGTAGGGAAATACATAAAAGCAGTAGAGACTAGCTTTGCCTTAAGACTAGACAGTGTTATAATCACCCTCCACAGCTTTGGGAGACAAGAGTCTTGGTTTTGCATTTAAATCTGTTTGGCAATATGCACTATGTCTCCCAGCCACTTGGCTATTTGTAGAATTTGCTGTATTCAGGGGGTTTGAAATACTTTAAAACAAATTGAGCTGAATGGGGATCTTAAACCATTTCCTGATTGGTGTGTCTTCTAGCCCCTAATGTGCCTTTCTAGGTCTTAGTTATTTCCTTTTCATAAAAAAATAATTGCTCTTAAAAATGTCTGGTTGGATTTCTTTTGTAAAGAGAGCCGAACTGAGGAGCTCTAGGCAGATTAACTGGACTGCTTCGTTTAGTAGGCTCTCTGAGCTTTGAAGAATGCTTCAAAAGTATGGAATAAAGCTCTTTTTCTTCCTATTTTTACATGGGCTAACAACTTCCCAGTCTTTTAATTTGCTGTCCTGTTGCATTAGAGTTCATTATCTTTGTGTTACAGTTTAGTAATTCTGTCCAAGTTTCTATCCTTTCTCTCTTCTGAGTCCCTGCTGAAAATGGCAATACAAGTAACACAGCAGAAGCTTGTATACAGACAGAAGATATAATAAGAATAGCACTTCTCGTGGGAATTAAGTGCTGCATCACAGGGTTTCATTTGCAAATATCTGCAGTGGAAAAGCATGTTTAAAAGTGCATTCAGATTCACTGTTTGGAGTCTCTTCTCCTCTGTTCTATGCCCGCACTGTTCACATTATAAAACAAGGGATGCAGTTTGAGGTTGGTTGATGGTTAGATATGTAAATTTGGAGGAAACAAAGTCAGAACATGGTTTTAAGGTACACTAAAAACAAAAATGACTTTAAACCTACCACAGAAGCACAAAGCAATTTGCAAATATTGGTTGATAATATCTTTACTTTACAAACGAGAAATTCAAAGAACAAAGACTTCAAGTGACTTATCCAATGTTGTTTGGCCAGATGATGCAAAATACAGGTCTTCAAATGACAATTCCCATGTAGTGACTTGTATTGCATTGGCTTTGAACACACAGATTGTGTTCTGAGTGAAAACCTTCTACCAGTCCAGAAGAAGTTTTTTTTACAACATAATAAAAGTTGGGGAGAATGGATATGAATAGTTCACACATGGAACTGCTAATTCAGTGAAATGACTAGCTATTGTCATAACTATATGTAGTTACAGTTGCTAACTGAAAAAAAAAAAAAGGATGTTCTGTGTGGAAAAACTTATAGCGGCTCTTGCATGAGATTTGTTCCCTTGGCCTTCAAAGGATCTTCCATCAACTCCTTTGCTTTTTTAATATGAAAAGCTTAAATGTCAATGTAGGTATTTTTTCTTTTAATGACAAAGAATGCAAAACTTCCAGGAAGGTAATCTTGACTTTCAAAGAGATCTTGTCAGTTCTGTTGATGTCAGTATCAAAAGAAGTTAATAATTATCTGAAGAAAACACATTTCTCTTAGTTACTTTCTTTCTCATACAAAATTTCTCAGGTTAATCACAGCAGCAGTTCTGCAGGAGAATGTACTGTGCACCTTCACTTTTGCAGCACATTGTCTAAATGCTACTAAGATTCATACAGGCAATTATAGCATTATACCTTCTCTGGCATGACTAAACTTATGTTTGATAGGCTGCAAAGAGAAAAACCTAGTAGTTATCTTAAACATATATTTCTTGTACAGTATAATTATCCCAAAGGAGTGGGTTGCCTTTTTGCTATCTATAGGTCACATGTTTGGCCATGTTGTATATCATTTAAAGGGGACTATAGCCAATGTTGAAGATGAATGAGTAACTTATGGAAAATTGTGAGTGAATTTCACTTGTGTATGATTATTGTTTCTTTGAGACAAATAAACCTCAGCGTTATTATTAAGTGTCATGTGTTCTTCAGCCAGAATGGGCTCTATTCTGTGGAGTATGGGTCCTTATTTTGATCTGTACACCACTTCTGAAAGAGTGTTAACTTGTAAAACCACTGGAGTACTTCCCAATGAGAGTTTAATTTCTAACTGAATTGCCATCAAGATCAGTTTTGAAAATCATCTAGATGATGAAAGAAATAGAAATGCCTTACTGCAAACGAAGCAGTGATCATTCTTCCTTTTCTATAAGGAATAAAAGAAATTCTAATACAGTAGTGCTCTTTGGATTCTCTTTAAAATTTCCGTCAGAATGCAATAGGATAATCCTGTCTACAACTTCCTTTGGTTTGGATTGTGCAGGATGATTCAGACAATGACATCTTCAATTCTGCTCAACAGGAATTATCAGCAGAATAGTGCGCAGCAACATTCATTCATTTATTTATTATGTTCCATTTCACAGAATTTTTTAAGGTCTTATAACTTAAAAAGGCATGTCTTTTGCCCATTATGTTTCTTTCAAAGCTGCATCCATGAAAAGTAAAATGAGCTTGGAAATGCTAGAAATTCGAAATTTCTTACATACTAATTTTCTCTCCTTTGGATTTTTCATAAAGACAAATCAGGCAGCACATTTCTGTGCCTTAGTTTCCTCAGCTGGAGAAGGAGGGGAAAAAAAAGAAGCTGTGCTAACTCCCACATATATTGGGATAATAAATGCATTTGATAGGCTTGAATGGAAAGCTTTGCATGAGGATATTTACAATAACCAATGCTTTATTTCATCTGGCCTCTCATCAAAAGAAACACAGGGTTAATTCTGGAAGCTAATTCTTGGAGCTATACTGTTATATAAATCTAACCTTAGTATTATTCAGTGCTATGTTCTAAAAAACACCACACTTTTTTTTCTCTCTTTTTTTTTTTTTTTTTTTTTTTTTTCCCAAATAGTGCTGCACCATAATTACAATTGCTGTAGAGGCAGGAGCTAAGCAATTAAATTCCCCATAGGTGTCGCATGTAATTGTTCCTAGAGAATCAGAAGATTAAACATGGCAACAATGCACAGCACAAGATAGCCTAAACTCAGTTTTTCCTGCAGAACTGCAAATAGTAGCAAATCAAAAGACTGTTCTCCTTAATTACCACTGTATGAGGCATCAAGCTAAAAGCAGGCTCACTCTGTAATGTTTTCTATACAACTACAGTATGTACATACAATGCAAGCCTTTATGCACCGCCGAACAGACAATATTATACACACAATTATTGCTAACTTTCATTTTACAGGGAGAAATCACTGGTGAGCCTAGGACATTGGCCTCTCAGCTTCCCCAGCAAGCCATGTGTTGACTAAACTAAGGGAACAGTTTTACTTCCTGAAGCCAGTAGAGACTATTTATACTTAAACACATTTTTTCACAACTTACAGCATGTTGTATTAGGTGAGAGTTTGTGAGCTGGATGGGCTGCAGTCTCAGTCAGGTTTGCAAGCTGGAGCTTGTGGAGCACTTCACCAAGTTTACACATTTTCTCTCTCTATTCTGAAATCAGCTACCCTGCTGATCAGAAGTCTGTCTGGGACTTGAACTCAAGTCATCAAGAGTCAAAGAGCTGAAACAATAAAACCAATGTGGGGTTTTGGGGAAGAAATTGTCATTCTTGTACATTAACGTAACATGTAGTGGTCTGATCAATGTGGGTTTTTTTTGTTGTTCTGAGCCAGAATAAGTATTGGTGCAAGCTGAAATATCTGTCATTATCCTCCCTACCGCTTTTGCCAGGATTTTATATAGTTTCGTGTCATTATTTCTTTAATCAGCTTTTCAAGTGCTGTAAGGCAGCAAGCTATCCCAGTAATGAGTTTCTTCCTATTGTAGGTTAACTGCTTGTTGAGATTTCCATTCAGTTGGAGAAACCATCTTGCTCTCTGACATGTTTTTACTGATTATCAGGGTTACTGGATACACTGTGCACTGAATTTTAATTGCCATCAAGCTATATATTTTTAGTGAGAAAAAAGGGAAGTGCTTTTCATTAAATCCTTGGGAACTCAAGTTCTCTCTTTGAGGAGAAACTGATTCATAAGCTTTACTGATTCACACATCAGAAGTAGATTATAAATCAACCTTCCCATTTATGAAATGTTCACCTGAGGCATAAACAAAGGAAAGGAAATCGTGAAAAACCTTATTTAAACATACAATTATTCATGTTCTTATAGCAAGTATTATTTTAATTACTGTACAAGGTCACCAGCTGGCAAGTGGATTTTAACTTCCAGCATATTAACCTGATTTTATCTATGAATTCAAATAACTCAATTGTACAAAAAAAGAACTCTAAACAGTTGCATTTTATGAGTTTCTTTTAGCAATATTAGTATACCAAATAACAGTTTAGGTTTGGGGTTTTTTTTTACATTAATAAAATGCAATGTTGGAGAAACAAAAGTGGGAAAAATGGATTTATCAGTAAATTGCCTGAAGGATGGAAAGTGAAATAAGCCTGTGTAAGCGAATTTGCACTATTTTTAATACCAGTAACCAGAGAGATATACATTTTTAAATTTTATAACAAGTGAGTCAGAAAGAAATACACTTAAGTTGGAGTGCATCAAACATTTGTTAATTATAGCACAATAGGCAATCTCATCCACCTAGGAAGCCTAGGTGCTATCTTTCCAGCCTGTAGTTATGAAATCCATTACTTCATCTTCTTGACAAGACAGAAAATATTTTCTATTTCCTCAAATCATCACAGTCTAGCCATCTGGGGGAAAAAATGAGCTCTACAGCGGCTTGTAATACCACATATTTGCCACCAGTTAATTAAAAGGTAACGTCCATAATCTGTATTTTCAATAGTGAAAGGCAGGTAAAAGGATAAGGAGAATCATTAAGGAAAAAAGAATCATTAAGAAACACTGTAGCCAAGGTAACATCATGTTTTTGTGGAAATGAGATACACGCCTTTTGAGACCATTTTATTAGTGATGATTACACAAAACAAAAATTTTCATTATATATCTTAGCAAAGAAGTTGCATCTATATTTATTCCTTTAGAAATGTTTTAAACACTGCAGAATGAACCAACCTAAAGATGAAATGCAGTGTTGAAATGAAATGAGATGAAATTTTTTTTTCTGATTTGCATGAGGTGATAAGCCACTGTTAAGCTACGAATAATGGAAAGAGAGGAAACGAAAAATATACTAATGAACATGTTGCAATGAAAATCTCTCAATGACTTTCTCAATGCCTGAGTCTATTTTCCTTCAAACATGGCCTGATTTGTAGTTGTTTGCACAGTTATTAATAGTTTAATTTTATTAGTTCACTGCAGAAAAACCTGATTTACATCTTGTGCAATTAAGTGATGAGTCAGACTCAATCACACACTAATCTCAATTACTCGACTGCAACGTTGAAGGTGACCTCAATATGGTTTTGACATTGAACTTACAAAAAGCATTCTAAAAAGGAAAATTTTTTATTGTGTCCTGAGCAAAGTAGACCCCAAAAGACAGAACTTCACTGCCTCTTTCAAAATGGATGAGGTAACTAAATTCTGATTCTAGTGACACCATAATTAATGAACTTCTAGTTTTACACTATTGTAAATTTTAGAAATGTAGCTTGTAGCCATCTGGTGAAAAAGGTAATCTTGCAAATACAGAAAGAATATTTTAGGATGGGAAATAGTCTAACTTGTGTGCTGAATAGCTATGTGGGAATTTGCTGCAGTAATTACCCTCCTATCATTAGTGACAAGTAATTGCTATAGCAACCCCACTGCCACCTGTCTCACACACTCTTTCTCTCTTTCAAACACACACACACACACACACACACACACACACACACACACACACTCTCTCACACACTCGCGCGCTCTCTCTCTCTCACTACATATTCATAGTATTGAAACAAAAGCAGAAAAGCCAGTAGCTTAATGTCATTTATTGAATCACTGTTTTTTTTAATCAACAAAATATAACCTCTTCCTCCCCTGCCAACTCCTCATAAATATTTATTAAATATAAAATGTTTGTGTTGTAGAAAATAGTGCTGTTCAACCAAAGTATCTCTATTCAACACTAATTCTCTGAGGGAGAGAAAAGAGAATTCTCACAGCTTGATTTCTTTTTTTACTTTATTGCATACACTGGGCCTGAGACTGATTTCACAGATACGGATGTGAATTCTAACAAAGGCAACCATCTAACATATGTAAAACTGGTTTGATATTCACAACCAGGGCAGCTGAGATTCATTCTCTTTCATTTAGACACATCTAAAACCACCATGTTTTCTGCAGCTTTCTGTCAGCACCAGGTATTTCTTTATTGCATACAAGCACTTACAATTTGTACACAATATTTTTATCTTGTTGGCAGTGGGTGGAGACTGAAGCAGAGGCTGGCTATTGAGATTTCACTCTGGATCATCTAACCCCAGTTCTAGTCTTCTATTTTGCTACCACTCTTGACAATATCAGTGGAACCTGACTTTGAAATCTTAAAATAATCTACAAGAATAACAGTTTCTTTGTATTTGAAAGTACCAGAAATTCGCTGTTCCCTATGATTAGGCACTGAAAGGAGAGAACTGTTGCTGAGCCTTTTCTTCTGCAGCTTACAAAATGCCAGCCTTGCACGCACATTTACAAGCATTCTTCATAATGTGATGATCCTGTTACATCAGCATAGGACATAAAATTGGCTAACAGCTTTGTCACCACTAGATGTCATCAAAATACCAATAAACAGGGTTTAGACGTGCAAATTTAAAAACTAGATCTCTCTAACCCTATCACTCAGCATGTTCTAATGTGAAGATGAAACAAACCAGCATTTGGAATATGAAAGAATAGTAAGGAAATGCAGGAACAGCATGCCTTGACATAAGCCATTTGTGTCCCACATGCTTGTTCCACCTCTTTTGATCAAAAGAGACCATTCATATTTAGTTCTTAATATACGTATTTTTTCATAAATAAGACCCAGATTTTTTCACTCTGCTCACTCCATCTAAAAATAATTCTGTCCTACCACTCTTCATGCTGCTGAGGAAGAGAAGGGAGATGTCAAACGAAGTACAATGGTACTCAATTTTTTCAGATAAACAAATTGTACAGAATGTTATTCCAGATAAAGCCTTGGATGCAAAAAGTAAATCCATGTAATATTTTTAAGCCTACTGCTTTCATTGTTTTATTGAACAAAAAATTGATTAAAAAATTTCAGATCAGCTGGGTAGTCATTTTAATCTTAAAATGACCTTACAGACTTTTAATAAGGGCACTAAAAGCTATGTGCCTCCTTAAATCCACAGAACAACTCACTGCATTTGCTAACAACCTGAATGTTTTATTTATTTGGTTTGAAAACTAACAGGAAGAAACCTGCTTCTGGTCAGCTCACCGTTTAGTGTGGAATGGTTGGCCAGTCATGTGAAGCATGGGTAGACTTCAGCTTTCAAGAAGGAAATCCACATACTGTCCCTTATACAATTTGTCTCATCTATTTCTGATTAAATTATTCATTCTTCTTCTGATGTTCTATCTCAGGACAATATGGCCTGTCAAAATACAGGGTTTGAAAGCAGAAAGTAGTATTCATTTCCCAGACATGTGTAGTCCTTCTGTGCTAAATCTTTAAGCGGTATACATTAATCCAAGGGATTTGTTGGTAAATTATGTCATATATTTTGTCACCCATATGTCTTGAATTGTTCCACATATTTGAGGATTAGAGGGCCATATATATTGTTAATGGGAAATTTCTGCCTGTTAACAGTTGGGAATAATTTAAAGACAAATTAACAACAAAAAAGAAGACTCTGCAAACATGTAAAATATGAAATGCCATCTCAAAAACTTTATAGTAAGAGCTATCTAATAGCTTACGATGAAGAGGAGACAAACAGGTTTTTTTAATGTCCCTCAGAAATAATACTGTGCTATCAATGAGTTGCAGGAGTTGCAGTGCTTTCTTCAAAAGTGTCAGGGGTGCATTCAGCCAGTGCCCAATACCATGACATACTAACAGCTTCTTGTAACTCTGCTCTACTGTACATTGAGACTGTTTAATGTTTTAGAGAAAATACAGTCTTATGGATTCAGGTCCCTATTTTGAGTCTTGAAGAAAAAAAAGAATTCCAGAGATTTCCCTGAAGCTTACTCTTAGAAATGAAGAATTCACATTATTATTTCTTCACTCAGTTCAACCAACAAAATACATCAATTTTTCTTTCAGTGATAAAGAGGCATTTGTATGATTTACCACCTGAACATCAGTGCACAACTAAGGACAAAAACCTGTGCTGGTGAGTATTAAAATCCAGTAACTGCTTGAGGCTCAAGTGTTTTAATAGCACATGAACTTCTTATTTCTGCCCTTAAACTTATGAGCCTGATCTCCTCCTGATCCTACCCATGTCACAACTCCTCCTCCAGAGAAGGCAGAGCTTCCTGGGGACTGTTCTAGGAGATTTTACTCACATAGCTCAGTTGATTCTTGCAAGAAAACCTGCAACAGTACCTTCATATTTGCTGAAGAAAATAGCATGCACAGCACTTAAGTCCATGGGCAGCAAAGCTGGTTATTTCTCCAATGTAATGGAAATAACAGAAGAAAATATCCAGTTCACACCTGACTGTGGGTTGTGCAGACCTAAGGATCATTCTATTAAAGTCAAAGCCCATTAGCAATGTGTAAACAACATCTTAGACACTGACTGTTCATGTTGAATATATTTTTAAATGTTTTCAGTTCTCATTCAAGGCAGAAATGTCAACACTTTTGCCAGACAGTAAAGGGCAGACATTAAAGGGTGCTACAATCTTGAGGCTGCCATCTGGTATCCTTGAGTGCCAGTCCTGATGGAAGGGAGAGGTGATACTTAAGAAGGATGACAACGGAGAGGCAGTGGGAGGGATTGAAGGGGGGGAGGCTTTGTCAGGAATTTCTGTTGCTCTTTCACATTGACTTTTCACTAAAATCTTGCACATAAATGATTTTTTTTTTTGTTCTGGAGATGAAAACTGCTGTCCTCTCAAAATCTGCTTAGTATCTTATGAAATCTCAGTGCCTTATAGATGTGATTCAAATACAAATAAAGGATTGATGGCATTTATAACGTCTTCTACAGAAGGCATATTGATGGGGATTCATGAGTCACAAACAAATTGCACATGTGAAAGCAAACTGTATTGGAACACATTGCACTTTCATCCAGAGGCTGTTTTAGGAAGCTAAGTACTACAGCTTACTCATTATGGGGGAAAACTGCATTTTAAATTGTAGCGGAATGTATTCTCTGACAGAAATGGATGAGAAAAGTTCTTTTCCTTTTCCTCTGTTGCCAAAAAGAGGGAGAAGTACCATCATCCTAGTAGGATAGCAAATGTTTGAGGATCCAAGAGAATGCAGATTGTGCTGTTTCCTCCCCACTGGACTTAGGCTGAGAAGGAATTCCCAAGTCATTCTCAGATAAGTAGGGATGAAGAAGTTAGAATCTATTTTATCTTTTCTGTCAAACATCAAGGATTTTATTTCCCTTTCTGACCAACCTCTTCTATCCTTAAAACATCAAATCTACATTTACATCCAGACACTTTTGGTGAGATTCTAGATTTCTAGCTGTGATGACAGATATTTGGAATCACTTTGCCTGAAAATCAGTAATTTTTTTCATATAGGTATACTAAATATTCATTCAGCTAATGAAGGTGGGTGGTTACCAAAAGACTAACCACATTCTAGAAAGTTGGTGTGTATTTTGAACCTCTATTGTTCCTCATGATATGGTAGACCAAAATTTAGGATAAATTGTACTTCAGTAGACCGAGACGCTTAACTGAATACTAGTATATTTACACTGGTGTAACTGAAAGCAAAGATAACAAATCTGAAAAACATCAGACCAAGATGTTACTCAGATCAAAATGATGAGACTGGTTGGTGCTGCAAAATCAGTCATTAAAGATTGAGGTTTCCATTCAGCAGCATCACTCACAATGTGAGTTAAAATATCTCCCAAGATAGGTCATGTGGAAAACGATGCCAAAATAACTGGTAAGTCAGTAGCAATCTGCAGATTCTTTCTATCTCCTTGCAGACTGATCATATTTTTAAAGTGAAAAACTGGGGTGTTGTGTTCAGGGGTTCTCAGGGAAACTTTCTGGCACAGGGAAAAGGAAGCTGGCCAGAAATTCAGGAAAAAAAAAAAAAAGGGGGCACTCTTCATCTCACTTGCAGTGCTAAAATAGAAAACTGGGACACTTTGTAGTAAGGACAGGTTGGGATAAATTTTTATCACTGTGTCACCTCTCCCCTGTCTCCACTCTCAATTTCATTCATTCAAATCTAGCTCAAGTCTTGCCCTCTTGTGTCAACATGCACACCACCAATTCTAGACATGATTTATTTTACTTTTTCTGCACTCAGATTCAACAATGCAATTCAGCCATTCAGAATCTCCCATAATTTTCCAGTTATTAACTTAAGATCTCTAAGAAAACTTAAGCTCTTTCTTCAGAAATACTCCCCCCATTTCATGTTATGATTTCCTCTTCCTTGTGTTTGGTCATTTTGCACTCAGGAGCAACACTTCAGCACTGAAAATTCCATCACCCGACACTTTAAGGTTCAGGATACTACTCTTCTCTCTTTCCTTTCCTAAATTCCCTTCCAAGATCAAAGTTTTTCCTTTGAAAACTCACGTTCCTTTATAATAACATCCACACCCAACCATGCCCCTACACCTCATACATGTGTAACCCCTGTCCTGAACTACCTCTTACTGACTGAGAAGTCTGAACATAAAGGCAATTTTGTGTGCAGGGAGATTGCCTGTGTTAGCTACAAGTAGACTTTGCTACCTCTTCATTCTCCCCCGTTCTCGGCTGAACTGTTGCAATATCTTTCGCAATATTTCATTGGAATCAATAATTCTCAGATTTATAGGAGGAAGGACTTTATCACCAAATTTCAACATGTTCTTGATCAAAAGGTAGTAAGCAGTAAAAAAAGAATTATCCTTCAGGAAACCTGCCTAGAGCAATAATGGAAGAGGAATGCCAAACAGTTTCTCCAATGGTAACTTGGAAAATGTATTAGACTTTAAAAAGAGGGTAACTGGCAACTCATCACAGTAACAAGAATATTATCAATTTATAAGTGGTCGTACATTATAAGTGCTCAAAAGTTTGATTATCAGGAAGAACAGATGATATTCAACAAAACTGCAGAAAACATTGATTCTCAGACCACAAACACCGGCTATTGTGCAATGATGGAACAACCATGTGAAACATGGAAACTCTGAAACATGGAAAACTTTAATGATTTGGAATTCAATGGAGATAAAATCCATTAAATTTAAGCATCGGTTACATCTTTACTGTCTCGGTGCCTGAGTAGAAAATGCAGACTATACAGTTTAAATCTGTACAGTGGATGAAAAGCTGTAAAAACAGGGACTGAATTCAGTCAAAATCATTGTGATTTTCATTCTATAAGTTTTTGATCTGCTTCTATTATTTGATAGGATTATCACATTTGGAAGGCACTGTGTTTAATTTGCATTCAATTTAAGAAAGTAGTTGTCCTAGAAGTAGGTTAGAGGTCAATGAAAATTGATGAATATTCATCCCTGCTATGTTATAATGGTATAACCATTTAGTAGGGAGGACTTTTGGGCAATTCAAGAAGGAAATAAAATGTAGATATAAATATAAGCTAACTTAAATACAAGTGTGTTAGTATGGTGAGGTTGTGGAGTCTCCATCTGTGGAGATAATCAACACCTGACTGGACATGGTCCTGAGCAACCTGCTCTAGCTCACCCTGCCTGAGCTAGGGATGGGACTAACAACCTTCCAACCTCAACCATTCTGTGATTCTACAATCCTTCCAGCCTAATTTCTTCCACTAGCTAGAAACAGCCATGTTTTCCCACTAAAATTCTGTTGCTGCAAAGTAGGATATACAGGATATATCCTGTTTATAAATATGATCTTGTTACCACTAGGAAATAAACTGTCAGTTAATTTAATTAATTAAATAAAATAAAAATGCATCTCAGATGAAAGCTAGCTTGGAAGTAGCCCAGAGGTCAGAAACTGAATTTTTTGATGTATGCTTGATTATCTCAGTCTTCAACATATGTCCTTGCATGGTGCTGTCTGTAAGTTTCTGAAAATGATGAAGACACTCCACATTTCCAGTGGGTGTAGGAAAAGTGAAAACAAGCAAGGAGGTGAACTTCCTGGATAATGCAATGGAAATAGAATCTCTATGCCCATCTGAAACTTCTTTTAACCAGCTAAGGTTTACAGTCAGTCTAACATTACAGTGCTAAATTCATTCAGAGGATAATTGGCTAATTGCAAGTGAAGACAGTATTGCAAGCATTAATGTCATTTCTGAATTTGAGACTAGGTGTAGATACTTTGGTGGAATATAGGTCATTTGAATCTGGGGATTTAAGTATACCTATGTAAGTTACATCAAAACAACAAAAATTTCTGTATTAAAACCATAAAATGATTAAAAACTCAAGAACTTGTAAAATAATTCTGCCAGTATTTAGGAAGTCTGTACAAGAAATTCAAGTTTTGAAAGAAATTAAAATGATCAAGTTTTCACTAATATTTCACTAATTTGAAAGAGTTTGGGCCTGATTTTTCAGTGCATTTTAAATAACAAGCATAGATCCAACTCATTTCAGTCACAGCTGTGATCACTTGGCACTTCTATGAATCTGCCAAGGATGACTCAAATAGGTACCCAGAAAATGTGGCCATTTTTAGCAGCCATTAGCAGCCATATGTGAAAATTTTGGTTTAAGTGTCTCGATTGCCATCACATTAGAACTTTGTGGTAGATTCAGTTCTCACTGTCACAATTCAAATCCCTTAGTCTTCACCTACCATTTCCAGACACTCTGCTCCTACAGACTTTCCCTGTTACATGATGGATGAATCAGTTTTCTTTCGGTCATTACTCTCCCTCACAGTTTATCCTTGATATGCTTCCAGAACATAGTGTAGTCTATTCAGTTAGGCAAAATATGAAGAAATTATTGCAAGAACAGATAAATAAGGACTACAGCCTAAAACATATGCATGAGGGCTGAATTAACGTTGCTGAAACCAGGACACTAAATCAATGTTAATTCTTTGGTTTCCTATGTTTTGAGTTTCTAACTTAGAAAATTAACATTCTTGCACTGCAATATGTACAATTTCTGATTTTTTTGCCAGAAAAAAAATAGCAAAAAATTAGCTGCATAGTAACCATGTTGCATCTTCTATATGATCACCAGCACAGAACTTTAGTAGTATATCTGGAAAAATATCGGGTAAGTAGTAGGCTACCGTCTTTAAACTGATGTTACAGCCATTTTCTCAGTATACTTCACAGGTATTTTTCTCACAGCAGAAGAATTCTGGAGCAGTTAAGTGGGAAATAGTATAGTTATGTTGGCAGATTGCTGCCCTGTGGCTAATGAGCCTGTGGTCTTAGCAGGTTTATTAGAATGGATGCAGTGTGATGCTGACGTGCCTAAACAACTTTTAGACTTGACCTATACTCTTGAAATTGGAGTACATCAGACTGAATGGGTCTGTTGGCTGCTGGGTAGAGTTGAAGGGTGCCTAGTGCAAAGTATCATGCACTATTGAGCTAAGCATGACTAGTGTTCAGGAAATTATATTGCTCAATTCTAAAAGCTTCTTACTAAGATCTAGTATGTGATATTCCTTTGTACAAGATGAACTGTAATATCTAAAGGTACATAACTTGACTGTATTTGGCTGGACAAAATTGAGGTTTCTGCTCCAAAGCAAGCATCGGTTAAGAATTCCTTATAAAAGGCTTTTATAGTATTAGCAAATCTCTGAAAAATATTCAGCATCCAACACCTGACATGAGAATTTCAGTCCAGAGTTTGAAAATTTAGCAAATTTAAATGCAAGTCAAAACTGACTATTAAAATGGTAAAGTGTTAGACAACCTTAAGTCTCGACATTTTCTAAAATTAGTGTCTTTCATGTGTAGGAGCATGTGTAAAAACGATAATATAAAATTATTACATTTTTGTTTCCCTATTCCTTATCTGCTTTCAAACAAATTAAAAAGCACAGTGATCCTAGATTATTTTCTCCCCTATATCTTTAAAGATGTGTAAGTCAGTTTTCATAAGACCTTTTCAGAAGAAGAATGGATGTTTGCTTCTGTTTTCTGTGGTGGCATGTATGTGACTAAATATTGTCAAGGATGTATAAACTTGTGTAAGCAACTTCAACAAAATATTAAAGGAAAGATAATGCCAATACCTCTCAATGTTTCCAATGGAATAGATACATATTCTCCATCAGAGAAACAATCTTCTGTGTTAGGAACCTCATTATTGTGGCTTTCTCAACTGATGAGTAAACCAAAGACTGGGGAAGAAGTTTGGTATGGTTGTCTTTCATGATATTACTAATATTTTATAATATATGGCAGTGATGCATAACCTTTCATGCATGTTTACAAAGTAATGACATAATTGTTCATGCTTGCATGATAATTAAATGTGTTGATGTTTACAATTAGATGTAATAACATAAAGATGGTCTGAACATTTGCCAATGTATCTTCTATCTGGATCTTTTTTAAAAAAATATACAGTAGCAACTAATTAGGTGACTAATCTTTATGGCAATTTGCAAATGGTCTGTACGAGACACACACAAGCAGACACACATACACACATTTACATTCTTACCTATCTAAACATAATTAGGTGGATAAAGTCAGTACATTTTTAGTATAAGTGCCTTACTTCAGTCTAAGGCATATTATCCTTACAGAACACCTGCCTGGATTTAAATTGAAATACAATATATGTAATTGTGAAGTATTTTGTAATAAAGTTTACATTATCTGACATTATGAAAAGAAATTTTTCTTAGTGCTGTGATTTGTATGTATATCTTAGACTAGTAGCATGAATCAATCAACTCCTGTAGAGGAATGACAAAAATGGTTATTTATATGTCTGACATAGAATTTGCATAAGAATAGATGTTTTTTGTATTTCGATAAAGGTGTTTCTTGCTCACTACAACTGAAAACCTTGAATGATTTTTTCTTGCAGTGACATTATAAAGCACAAAAGTCTATAAGTATTGTCGCTTCAGAAAAATATACAACACAATCTTTAACCATTGCAATTAACCACAATTTCCTTACAGAAAAAGGATAAATCATGGGCTATTTAAATATCCACAAAGGAATGATAATATATTTCTCTTTTCAAACATTTTTAGGGAAACCTTGATTTAAGTTTTAAGAACTCGGGATTAATGTGGCCACTGTACATTTCTGAAGAAACAAACAGTTTATTAAAACTGACCTGTAGGAAACTTAAACACAGCAGGAACTTAATAACCTTTGTTCATTGCAGCTTTACAGAACCTAGAAAAGGGGACAGTGCATAAGTACTGCTTAACACATTTGATATGTTACAGTTGTAAAACTGTAACCACGAGCAGCTAATCTAATTTAAAAAAAAATCAGAAGTGATTATTAAGCTTCAAGGGAGCTGTGAACAAGTGTTAGTGATTGAAGAATATGTAGGACTTCCATTCAAACAGTCAAATTAAGTGATCAGCTCCTATTTAGGAGCCTTTTCAATATATTTTATACCCCAGGGAATCTAGATCCAACCAAGAGCCATGGCCTGTGGTTGTTCTGCCTACATTTGCAACAGCTTGAGGTATGCCATCTCACAGGGTTTAGGGAAATTGCTGCCAGCATAAAACAAATAATTCCCTCCCTCTGGTCCTCAAGAATAGCTGGAAAGTGTAATCTCTCATTATCAAACCTTCTGCTTTATTCTGTCCTGCTGTAGCTCAGTGTCACTGGCCTTGTTCACAGTCATCTCATCTTTGTCACAGATACATTTTTTTAATGTGACAGAACTGCATTTAGTATCCATGAGCTTGACAGATATGTATCTGTAAAAGAAAAAATATAGAGGGTAAATTTGGAAAGTTTTCATCAGTTTAATGCAAAAATGCATACATTTTTGCCCATGTAGGTTCACACATTTCAGCTGAACAGATAAAGCCTTGATTATGACGTAACCCTATATATTTTTCATTTAAAACATAAAAATGGCATCCTACTTGAAGATTCCTTGTATTCAGTAGTCATTCTTTCCATACCAATCATTCCTTCAAACATATTTATTTCAATAGCTTCAAATTTAATCTGTAAAATCAAACCTTGAATTTTAGACTTGTTAGGAGCATTACTCTATTGCTTTCTTATATGTAGGTAAGTCTATCCATGTAAACAGAATTCACTATGGATAAATGAGTGCTCATTTGCCACTGTCATAAACCAGCCCAAAGGTACAATCTTACCATTCATACACTCAATCTATTGCATATTTTTCCAGCCAAGAACTTTCAGATATAATTACTTTACCTTACTCAAATTACTTCACCTGACTAATTAGCAACAGGGATGCCCTGTCTCACAACATGTGAGCAATGTGAAAATATTAGGCTTCAGGTTTTTTTCTCCTGTCATATAATCCTGTAATTCATCAATCTGTAAATGAGAATCTGGTTTATTCCTCTGGATTCACTGCAGACCAAGTCAGGAATCTCATAGACTACATGCAAAGTATTGTGGAATGATGGGGGTGAATCATTTTTGTGAAGCTGTGTAAGGCCAGTGGTGAGTAGAAAGATTGGACTGCTGAACTGAAAGCATGAAGCAACTCTACAGAATATTTGAGAAGCTTCTAAGGGATGTTGTGTATTTATAAATGTTAAGTAATCTGCCCAATTTATGGCTATCACTACTGAATGATGATATTCAGTGCTGAACTTTCACTATTGCTCAAACTGACAAGGCAAGCCTACAAACAGCTGAAAGCCTCATGATCTTTTGTTGACTGCAAAAGCTCTCAAGCAGATCTTGTTCTGTAATAATATACTATATTAGTATAATCAGTAGAAACAGGATCTTGCTTTCTGAGTAGTAGGGGAAAAGGCAGAGAACATGCTTCAACATCTTAAAACAGACTCAATAGAAAGGACAGAACCTAAGTGCTGTTACTGGAAAAATCTGGGAAGAACATTGTGTTCGACATTTTATAGCAAATCAGGCAGAATCAAGACTGAAGTAAAACTTTTCTGAGAGCGTTTCTATATCCAAACCCTAAGAATTCTACAAATAAGACAATTTACATGTATTTAGTCTTTTCTAGTAACTTTTGTCTAAAGAGATGTTATTAGTGTAGGTATAATGCATAATTATGAGAAAAACAGGAGGAAAAAAACCCCCAAAACCTGAATTTATATACCCCAAAATATATACTGACTTGCCCTAAAGGGCCACTACAAGAAGTTGGTCTCACTTACACAAACTCAGTGCTCTTGTCTTTGAAGTATCAACAACATTTTTTTGTAAGAAGATATCGTACAGAAAAGAAACAGCAAAAGCTTTGTAAACACAGTGTTATCACATCCCTTGAACATGGTGCTCTCTCCCAACTAGATTCTGGAACCTGATTTTATTTGTCCCATCATGGCTAGCTTCCAACTCTAATTCTTCTCAACAAGCTCCTTTAATAATAATTGGGGAAAAGCTTTTCTCTCTGATTTCCGATATACCCCAGTTTATTTTCCTCAAAAGAACAAAACTCAGCACTGTGGCTAGAAAGAGTTTAAGATGAGCAGGGAAAAAAGAATGACTGGACCATGCTGTCTCCCACACTCCAGTCATTGCACATTAACTCACTTATACTATGTATATCTGTTCTTTCTACAGGTCAGTGACCACCTTGCCTTACATGCCCTAGTTTTTGGAATAATATTCAATTTACTGAATGATGGTTTTATACCCTCCAAGTTAATTTACTGGACTTATTCCACTCTTCATTAGTTTTACTGCAGGAAGAGATTAAGGCATGGGAATAGCTATATGATTGTCACATGTTTATGTTGGGAATTCTTGAAAATACCAGCCATATTTTTTCTTGGGAATTCAGTAATCCATCACTATCAAAATCCCATGTTGTCACTTTTCTTTTTTTTTTTTTTTTAAATTGCGCACACATAGACAAATATCATAAAGGAACTGCCACCCATGCAGACAACATAATTAACACACTGTGCCCACTATTGCATTTGCCAACCATCAGATTAACTAGTGCTGTTCAAACCTTCCCTATTATGTCAGTCATTTCAAAGATGTTATTGCAGAAAGTTAGATATTCTATATCGAAAGTCATTTGACCAACACATTCATTTTCCTGAGCAACAGTGCAGAAATATGTTGTGACATTTCATCAGTAATAAGACTTAGTTCAGTAGTAGAAAAAATGACAGACTCTGATTAACAAAGAAGACCACACAAGTTATTTTAATATTGGGTTTCAGGTTTTGCCTGATTAAGCTGAAGTTTGCTGGTTCCTATGGCCTTTGACTGTGCATATATCCCTGGGTGAAGATACATATAATTCAGAAATGAAGTCTAAATTGTTCATGTCTTTTGTTGCAAAGTTTTTGCCTTGCCAAGAGGAACTTGGCTTCCATCCGGCAAAGAGTGCATAGAACTCTCTGTCCCCATTATGTATTTGCACGGCTCAGTAGATGATCTGTACAGACCACCAGACCACAAATCTCACATAATATGTCACTATGACACTTGTAATATCATTATATAATACAACATTTTGCAATGACACCTGCTATATTTCTCGGATGGCTACATTTCTCTCAGAAAAGTTTAAGGTCTATCATGAGCTAAATTTTGCAACGTGAGAATATGGTTTATGAACAACCAACCCTGTAGACAACGGAATACATGGACACTTGCAAATTCAGCTTTTGTATCCATTTTTTCTACCTGAAGATATGTTTGGTCTTTTTAACATTTTTTTGACTTACAGTTTTTGCATGTGTCTTTCAATGCAGGCGTTTTAAAGAAGCTGAAGCGCTCAAACCCCCATCCAATCTTGGTTTAACATTATCTACTTACATTGACATTGCTTTAGATTAAAATATACTGAAATAAAATTTAAATTGATGACTTTGTTAAAATGGCTTATTTCCATTAACAATGATAAAATAATTTTAAACTTCAAAAAATTCCCATTGCATCTTTTTATTTCAGTTTTTGTTGTGAGTCATATTTAAGGAGGAAGTGGGGTCAGTATTAAAAAACCTCTTTATTTTTTTCTTTTTAATTTTATCATGTAAGTGGTTATTACAAGCACCTCATCAGCTGTTAAGAACTCTTGAGTATTTCCTTTTGGAGAAGTGTAGGAGGTAAATAATGTCTAGAAGCAAATAAAGGAAACTATTCTTCAGTGTTTCAAGTGTTTAGAATGGCATAAGCTAGGCCTTAGCTACAGAGGCCTGCTTGATATTGTGTAAAGGTGAGACATGAAATAAAAGAAGACTCATCAAGAAGGAATTCTGATGGGAAGGTCAGCCAGCTTTGTTAGGGTCAGTGGTGGAAGAAGAAAAGAAAGAGACACTGTTACTAAAATGCTGAGGGATTTTTCAGAGGTTAAAAATAGCAGGAAGTTATATGGCTCTTAAACCCATTAGAATTAAGGGTCATGTGTCACATGAGAAAGACAGGTGAGAGCACAAGGAGGTGCTTCAGTCCTTGGGAAAAAAACAGTGTTATTGAGCACGCTGGTTATTCGTTCAAAGCCTAGGAATGGAGAATTTCCAATCATCTATCCCAGCTACTGTAACTGGATTTTGGGGTAGGGAACATGGGTTTGGGTGTTCAAACAATGTTGCAATGTTGTTTCTCTTACTGATATTGTAATTTCCTTATATGGAAATTTGAGTAGTTGGCAACTTTTCTTTGTTTTACACTGTACCAGTCTAGTCACAGGTACTCAGTAAGTGATGGTTACTGATTTCAGTGACTATTATAACATACATTTTATCCTCTTATCCAGTTTTATTACTATTTTTTACATCAGACAATATAAGCCTATTCCAGTTGGGTTCTGGTTTCCATAAAGACTAAATTACAATTTGCTTTTTATGCAACCAGTCAGTAATGATGTTGTCCTAGGCAAATGATGAATAGCTATTTTGGCTTGATTCTTAAAAATGCTGTTTTCATATTTCATAGTGAGCTGAACAGAGGAACTCTGCAGGAATTGGACTGAAACTGGCATTTTCTACAAACTTATTCTACACTCAGGGGAAAATATTATCTCAACTGTTACCAGATCATTTCATTAAAGACATGTTTAAAAAGATCATGCCTGTGTTCCATCTTTCTCTTTTACTCTCAGATATGGTATGTGGGCTAAATTTACATAGAACTATACATGTACATTCCTGAGTCTTTGCTAAACTATTGATTTCCTAAGAAGGTGACTTTTTTAACCTTTTTTCCTACTGTTTCATAGCACTTATTTTTCTCTCTTGCATACTTAAATGACAGAAAGCTGCACTCACTATCACATGACCTAAATATTCACTTACAGTGAAATATTTTCAAAGCAGTGACCTTCCAGAACTGGCTACAAATTTGATAGTAAAAACCATTCTATTGATGCTTCTCCTTTCCTTTGTTCCTTTCTCCTAAGGGAAGTAGATTGGAAATACAGCAATTATTCTGCCTGGAAATTGAAAGGGATTTCTGAGTAACCTTGCACAATTGAGCTGGCACATGTAAAAACTGTTTCTGACTCACTGAGCAGGCATATACTGCTAAATCAGCATTGGCAGGGCTCCAGACAGCCTGTCACCAGCACTGGATACTGCAATAAGTACCAGTTCTGAGTATTGTACTCAACTTGGTTTTATTGAGTTGTTTTGTTCAGTGCTGCAAGGTCTGACTTAAGAAACTAAAGCCTTGGACTACAAATAAAGAGACTACAGTGGAAGTAAATGTATGTCAGCTGAACTATGGTAACTGAGTATGCTATTAATAAAAAGACTTTTCTTAAATTCCTTTCAATGCCCATGTTTTCTTACACAGACAGACTTTTAAGTCTTTTACAAAGGTATCAATTAGTTTATCAAGTATCTTTGTGAAATAGTTCAGAAAATAAAAACATAGACCAAAACACATCAAGAATGATTATAAAGTGCAATACCCATGATTTTCTCAGCAATCTCTTTTCTCGGGAAGTAAATGTTTTGTTACTTTTTAGCTGGGGACATAAGAGGGCATCCTGAAGGAACCGTTCTCTTTTATAGGTAACTAGGTAAATCTTGATATTATAGTCACTTTGTCAATTTCTCATTTCAATTTAAGCTATGTCATATTTTCTTTCATTTTCTGCAGGCTAGGGACATCCACAGAGAGAGTAATCACAGTTCAGCTAATCATGCAAATTTACTAATCTGTGATAATTCAGTTGAATCCAGGCTGTATGCTTGGTATATAAAAAGTGACACCCACTTTGGACAAGATTTGTCCCATTTGAACTTAAGCACATAGTAAGGACCTTCCAATAATGTTGATGAAAAAAAAGAGCTAGGTCTCCAGTAAGGTTCATATATTAAATGTTGTTGACTTTATAGAAAGAGAACATGGTAGAAGTAAAAATATCAGGAAATCACACATTAAAATAAAGGAGCCTGCAATCATGCATCCTGGATGCCAGAAAGCCTGTACAGCTTTAAAAAGTCTGTGAGGTCTTCATTGCTCTTACTGTTTATTTTAACTGGATTAAAGGTAATCTCTGTCATCTATCTATGCTTCAATACCTTTGACTGCATAATAGGCATACTCATAGGACTCATTGGAAAATAGGAATGGACCATAAGAAATCACCTAATCTGCCCTTCTCTTGCAAAACAGAATGAACTGTATCTGAATTACTCCTGATGTGTTTTATGAAATCTGGTCCTAAAAGGCTTTAGTATTGGGTTTAAAGATGATCCAACACATTACAAACAATTTGTTTAGTTGACATCTAAATGCTTTTTAATTGTAGATGCCTACATTATCAACAACCAATTAGAGCAGAGACAATGTCATCTTCTAATAATATGCTGGGAAATGCTAGAGTGCTTGGTGGTGCCTGTCTGCGGGTTCAGCACATACTTTGAAATAGAATAAATCTTCTGTCATGGAATAACTAAATTCACCTGGCTTGAGACAATGATGAAAGAAATGTATTCATTTACAAAATAAAAACAAACTAAAAAGATAATACAGGTATTAATACAACAGATACAGAAATAAAAAGATGACTATAACTCTACCTACTACTTAGTAAGTTCCAAAAGTTTTTCTAACCCTACTTGTATCTAGCTGTCAAGCTAAAACATACATCATGGGTTTTGGCTGATGTACAACCCTGCATCTTCAAGCTGTATTAATGGAAAAGAATCTGTCAGTAGGGAGTCATACTTATTTTTATAGCAGATTATCTTTGAGAGCTATTCATATTCAAAATCCCCCTCCCTCCCACCCTTTCTGGTTTTCTTAATATTAACTCAGTGGTGAAAAGTTTCCTTCCATCACTCCATTGCCTTCCCTTCCCAGCTTCGAAAATGCCAAGGTCTTCTGGGCATGTTTAGATGCCATTATAACCTGCTGAAATACTCAGTGTTGCTCAGAGGTGAATCATTAACAATCCAAAAAGGAAAATGCTCTTTTCTATCTCCTAAAGCAATGCTTAGTCATTGACATCTTCATATTTATGAAGACAAATTGTACTTTACATTTCATGTAAATGTGTAAATTGAAAATCAAACTTCTGCAAAGGGGATTAATGCTCATTTTTGATTAATATCATGTCACTTTGTTGGTTTTTGATTAAGACTGGTAATAAAAACTGACTTTGGATTGATATTGAGCTTGGGGTGAACTAAGCTCCTAAACCTGTCTTTAATTTTCATTTAGCTACTGGTGATTCTACAGTCTCCTGAATCTATCTACACCCATATGTTATTATACTTTCTATTTACATGGTAGTTTGTAATGTCTAGTTTAAATTTTCTTTCCTGCAATTTTAGGTTGTTCTTTCTCATCATAGCCAGCATAGGCCAGGTTAATAACATATTCCCTTCCTTGCTGCCTTCTCTCAGCCTTTTTTAGCTACTTTCTTCCAATCTGTAATCATATATCATGTTTTCCAGATCTCTGTCCATTTTAGTTCCTCTTTTCTGCACTCTGTCCAAATGTGCACAACTTTATCATTCTCCAAGACTGGATGGAGTTCTCCAGCTGATATCAAGCAGACCAAAAGGATAATTCAACACGCCTTGAACAACAAGGTATGATACTTGCTGTTTCAGATCGTGTTCTGCAGAACTCCTCCCTCACCTGTTACTGCCCATGTTGTGTCTGCACAGCTCATCATTGCTGCCTATATGTAAAACTTTGACATTTGTTCCTGTTGAGCAGCAGCCTCTTTTCAGCATCACCTTATCAGTTTATGAACTTTTTGAATGCAATTATGATTTCCATTATACTTGCAACTTTTCCTAAGTTGTGTCATCTTCAAATGGGATGTCTGTTTTCTATTCCATGATGCAGATCAATAACAAAAATACTGAACCAAACAGAACAGATCCTTGTGGAACCTGTACTGGTGTATCATTCTAGTTAGATAATGTGGAAGACTTTGTTCACTTTGTAGTAACTCTGTTACTGTACCTTAATTTGCTTCTGAGGATGTTACAGTGAACAGTGCTAAAAGCCTTATGAGGTCGATATAGTTTACCTCTCACTATATTTACATACAAGTTTACATCTTTTTACAGCATTGTTGTGGATATATTCAGTCAACATATTTTAATGCACAAAAGGTACAGAATGTAAACGCATGCAACTATTTTAGATGAATGAGCATTATTTTAGTCAAAAAATGCAGTTAAAGTCATATATATTTGTGGTTACTAGAAATGTACTCTTCTAGGGCTTGTTCATGCAGCTTTTCCTGCAAACAAAAGGCTTCTCTAAAAAAATGAGTATATGAAAGTCTGCACTGAAATCAACTTTAGTGCCTTAACAGTTCATAGATAACCAAAGGAGTAGGTCTCAAGGTTTCCGAAAGAAAAAAAAAGCCAATTTTTTCAGCAGATTCCCCAACTGTAGTCAGCTATTTTTCTCTATGGCATCATTATTTTTTAGCTTATGGAGATGTGCATGCTGAAATCCTTTGAATCATTTGCTCTTCCTAGGACTGACTGACTTCAAGGAATTTGGTTGGCAGGGCAGCAGTCTTTCAATCCCTCCTGTAAGGATTAAGCTTTAGTTGTCACTTTGACAAAAGTGGTTTCTACCCTTAATGTTTGTGTAATATATTGTGTAGTGTGATTCATTGTAAGAGCTTTGCTAACCAATGATAAGGCTAAATAATAAGCAAAACTGAAATTTTTGAATTGTTTTGAACAGATAGCTAAAGGACATCTTTCTATGTCCTTGAAAGAACACTAACAATGATCATATATATCATACTAAATACCTTTGCAAGCTACTCTGCTCTGGATTAGCTTTATTCAGAACACAGACTGTGATTTTGCTTTGGAAATCTTTATAATGCCTATGACCTATACAGTTGAAAAAAACCACCAACCCACAGCTATGCTTTTCCAAAAGCAGAACAAAGAGAAGAAATAACATACCTTTCAGAAGGGACTTGGTATTATCTGAAACCCTATAATCCAAATCTCATTCTGTTTCTTCAATTGGTTGAGTGATTTCAGTAGGCGTGCCTGCAATCCAATCAATTTTAAAACAGCTGTAAAAATAGATTTCATTCACTGAAGGACATCCTACTCATGGATTAACATCAAAGTTAGTAAACATAAAAGGGAGTGTAATGAATTACAAATATCCCAATTGTACTATACAACTTACCCCAGGATTCTGATTTGTCAGTGGTATTTGGGATAACTGCTTCTTTGGAACCCATCACTATCACTGAGGAATAATATATATTTAAAAATCTTGCTAAATCTAGCAGCAGAGAGAGGTTTCTCAGCCAAGAAGATCTTGTGAAACACTATAATAACTGGTTAACACTCATCTGGAAGTTTTAAAAGGGTGTTTACATAAATAAAATATCATAATCATTTTAGGCATACAGAATATGTTACAGCTGAGATCAGCTATGGTAGCCTTGCTAATACTTTGATCTTATGTGTGCTTTCTTGAGAACAAAGGATGGTTTTGTTAGAGCTAGTTCTCAGAATATGGGATACATCTCTGAATGGTGACAGCAATCATTCATGGTGCCTTACTAAGAATACTCTTTTTGGTGACAAAAAATTACATTTATCTTCTTTAAAACACAATAAATATGGAAGGGTTGAGAGTGGGGGAACCCTAATATGAAGCACCCTAAGAGAAACATTGAAGTATTTTGTACTGCATTTCCTCCTGTTTTTCAGTAACAAAATATTAGTATTACTCCATGTGTTACAACAAACACACAAAAGGAAAATCTAAACAAGAAAAAAAATTACAAAGCAGGAAAACCTTAACAAATTTCTTTCATGGTTCCAGAGGCAGAGGGATCAGAAACAGAAAGGATGCAATATATTAGTGCAAAACTCAAGCTTGTTCTTAGCCATTTCAAAGTATGTGCCGAACCTGCAGACACGGACCACCAAGCACTCTAGCATTTCCCAGCATATTATTAGAAGCTGACGTTGTCTCTGCTCTAACTGGTGAGCTGAGATGTAGGCAGATGTCAACCAAATGTCAACTGTAGATGTCAACTGTAGGCAGTCTGTCCAGTCTCATGAAATTCCTTCCCAACTCTTCCTTGGGTGAGGGACTCTCCATTCTGTGTGCATGTGTGTATATGGGGCTCTGAGGGCACCAGCTGGAATCAGACCTGGGGCTGGAGGGTCTGAGCATGTGAGAACTAACAAAGATCAAACCAGACTAGCTAGCGAGTGGGTGAAGTGTGTGCGTGTGCATGTCTAAGGGTGAGACCATGGGAGGAACTGACGGTTGGAAGGACCAGGGGAGACTCAACAAGCTCTAGAGAAAGACCAGGCAGACTGTGGGATCTGGGGGTCTCTAGAGGTGAGAGCGGATGATGTTTGTGTATCTCATGGGATGCTAGCTACTGGGGGGCTTCACTGCTCTCAGGCATTTAGATCCAGATGCATTTCCCCTTGCAGAATGAACAAATGTTTTGGTGTGAGCAGTGTCATCGCTGATAGAGACTCTCCTTAACTATTCCTCTGTGCCCTCTTCTGGCTTCCCCCCAATCATAGACAATGAAAATTTCACTTAAAAGTCACTTTATGTCTCTCCACTACAACAAGCTGACAAAATAAAAGTGTTCTGTGTTAGTATAATTTCTAATCCCAGGTTAATGTAGAAAAAAATATTACAGGATATGTGCATAAACATTCCTCCACTTTGCAAATGGAAACCAGATACAATTCTGCTGAAAATTAACATATAATAAATAAAAGGAATTTACAGACATATGTTATCAACTATATGTCATATATAATCTATAGTTGGCTCATAATTCAGAGAATGCAATTTTTCTTCACAAATGTTTCTGCAAAGTTACAGTAGACTGAAGTTCCAGTGAACTGTCAGTAGAGTGGTTGTTGCTTTGACAGACCCTGAAGACCCTCATGTGTGAGGGTGATGATGGAAAAGCTAAACCTGTAGCCAATTACAGTATCACCTTTACATTGAAGGCTGTCTGCAAACAAATAGCTTTTCCTTTAGGCACTCTGAACATTCAGTCATTATCAGAGTGAGGGTAAAGTGATTGAAAAAGCTTGTTAAGAAGTCAGATCTTTTCAGATAACATTCCAATAACTTAAAAAAATATGTATTCATTTACAATATTTTTTGTGGGTCATATTCAAAGTGTTTGATACACATTTGTGTTGAGAGTCTTAGATTTCATTCAAGTTTTGAAATGAGAGACTTGCCCAGTAAGAGCAGTTGTTCAAAGTATCAATGTTTTCCTGCCAATGCTGATATCAGAGCATTAATATTGTTTTAAGACTGTGCCTGTGAGTATAGCATATAGTTTATATTTAGAAAGAAAATCCTACTGGGATTCCATAAATCTGTAAAATAGTCAGACTTTCATGCTGTTAACTGTCCATTGCACATTAACATTTATTATGTGACTCAGGAATAAAAAAAGCTAGGTCAGCTTCATATTAAAAAGCCAGAACATTTATTTGAAATGTGGATTTTTATTATGAATGAAGTTTTAATTTTGTGTACTGCTTATTGATCTATCCTCATTTATTCCTTGTTCTGCTAGTGACTGTAACAAAATCAGCCTGCTTTCCTTTTAATTAAAAGAAAATGTTTCATCTTAGACATTCAGACTGAGGCAACTTCTTTTTGAGATTTGTAGAAAGGTGATCTTTTGTATGATTTAATCCTAAAGCACTGGTGGCTGCAACTTTAATATCAATCCATATCTTTGTATAAGTATCATGAGGTAACAGTAGGAAAGAATTGATCATACCAGTTGTGGAGAAAGGCATAACTATGTTGCTACGTATCTTTGCAGTCAAGTAGCCTCTTGTGTGTTCTTTCATGGTCAAAAGTTCATACTACTGCACATAATTCAAAAATGAAATGTTGGTAAATGAAGCTTATACTGACACCCATTACTAATTAGATCTTACTCAAACCTGACCTACTTATGTTTGGCAGAATAGTTGCAGCAAAACTATTTATCAAGCAATATAGAGTGAGGACTGACGTACTAGAATGTGTTTCTAGCTTATATACAAAACTACACCCTTATGGCTACAACCTAAACAAGTGTTAAAGAATCAACAGCTGTGATCCTCTGTGCATCAAGCTATTCAGACTCTCTTGTGGGTCTCAGGGACACATCCATACAGGGACATATATACATGCACAGATCCAAACAGTAGAATCTTAACAATCTTGGTTGAAAGGTATTTTGAACATCTGGGTAGCTTTTATTATGATCATTATTCCTATGCTTCAATACCAGCTTGGTCACCATGAAGGAATTCAGGTGTATACATAGTAAGTATGCACAATCTGCTGCTGCCATCCACAAAGTGTAGAACTTGCACTAATTTGGAACAGCACACCAGTACTTTGTTATCTTCCTGTATCTTTGAATAGGTTCAGAGGCTTAAGAAAACAAGAACAGAACTGCCCTGTACTTAGATAAAATCTGTTTTCCTTTTTGCAGTCTTCAAGTGTTAAATGAAACTATTTTCAAAGTAATTATTTAATTCATTAATAGATGCATATATACCTCTTATTTATCTTGCCTATGTCTGTAATTCCTGGTTTCAATTAGGAAGAACATTTTAAAAACTACATCAGAAAAATCTATATTCCTGAACTTGGTACTCCTCACTTTAAAAAAAAATATTTTTTTCACTTTAATTCTACTGACTGATTGAACTTCTGCATGTAAAATGCAAACTGGGCTTTTCCAGTATGACACAGTTCTCAACGTTTCAGCATCTCACTTAGAAAGTTCATATGGTATCTAACTGATGAATACAACTGATTTACAATGTCCTCAAATGACATTGTAGTAATAGCATAAATACTATTTGCTGTATTTGTCAGAAAGTTTCAGGGTTCTGGGGAACCACAGTCAGTCCTGTAACAGGCAGTTAAAGAGGAAACACTTTTGTTTTTTTAAGAAGAAGCTGAAAACTAGATTACAACTTTTAAAATTGTGTTTCATGACACTAGCTCTAGTATCTGTATCTGGATTTTGTTTTCAACTTTTCATTATGATAGGTATACAAAAAATGGAAAGGCCATTCATGAAAGCTCAGTTTAATTTTAGACAAAGAGGAAATTAACAAATTGCAAATAAAGAAATACTGCACAGGTAAATTAAACTGCAGTCTTAGCAAAATTATAGTCTCACTTTTATGTAAGCAATTTCCTCTGTCTTCAAGACATTCTTAGCTATTGGATTCTAAATCATGAGAAGCAAAAAAATCATACACTTAGTAGAGCGTGCTTGAGTGTTTGTGCCAAAGCTTGGTTTAATTTAAATGTCTCAATTTATTTCTGTATACACGGAGCAAGCTGGAGCATAAACAGTATGAATGAGGATGTTCATTTCGCCTTACTGTAGCTCTGTGACTCTATGCTAAGTTTATATGGAAAGAATCAAGACACTGTGCATGCTATGTCAATGTCACCTGCTCTGATGTACATTTACGATGGTGTAGTGAATGCATCTTCACTGCTATTACAGTGTTCTAGAAACATTATTGCATTATTTGCACTCAGAGGCTTGATCTTATATATATATACCCCCAAATAAATACATTTAAATGAGAGTAAAAACATTACATATGAGAAGATGGGGATGTCAAAGTGGTTAGTGTTTTACCCTAGTCTCATTAAAAGTTCCAAATATCAGCGTCTCCATTCATGGGCCTGCAAAATTTTAATGACACAAGAGAAACGCACATCAGAAAGAAATCTCTAAATTTCACAGAAATTGAAAGCTAAGCCTAAACAAGGTGAACTAAAATGAAAATATTATCCTCTTCAGATGCTTTCTTCATTCTAGCAGTGGTCAAACTGGGTTCCCATTGGGCTCCAACAGAGAAGGAGCAGCAAGAGCAGGCTGTTCTGCCAGGGTGGTGAGCCAGAGCCGAGGACAGCAGCAAGGCAGCAGGGGCAATGGCCTGACTGACAAGTGGCACAGTCCCACGGTACCTGAACAAGGAGAGCAGAGCAAGCCTGGGGACAGTTAGCCAACATGTCGGCCAGCAGTCAAGTCCATAAGCATTAAGGCAGGTCCAAGGTCAGTAGGTCAGGCACGGATCAGTGAGGTACATGGCCAGGCACCTGCATGGCTGCAGTGTAGCCCGGACGAGGACCAAGGGCAACAGCCCAGCTTTAATGCAGCCCCTGAGAGAAAAGGGACAGCCTCTACTAAGGCTTCTTACAGCTCTTCCTCAAACAGCTCTCTGATTCAAGGCTGCACAGCTGCACTGTGAGTGCTGGCCCTCAGCCCAGGCAGCCAGAACCCCAAGAGGGGGTTCCGACACCAACTTCCTCTAGTTCATCCTTTCTCATACCCTGATTGCAGCTAGGAAGTGGGAAACCAAAGATCTCTTATAATTTGGGCACTGCTAAGTGAGCAACTTGTCACCCCCACTAGAGTGAGCGTTCATGATCTGTTATTGTTTCCCTTAGCGACCCCACATATGTATCAAATAGGATGTGACACTTTATATGGGCTGTACATGTGCATCACATAGTGCAAGAACATATTCTAAAGTCTCCTTATTATCCCTCTGGAAACCTTTGGCTACTGAAGCAGTTACCTCTAGATCAGAGGTTCAACTTCATCTGAAGTTGAGAGGTGGCATTAGCTGCATACAAAATCTGCATTCAGTTCTGTCAGTCCATTTCTTTCCTAATGCTCATATAAATAAAAAATAATTACAAATATAAATAAAATACAATGCCCACTTATTTGTTTCTGTTTGTTGCCTTCCAGGGCTCAGAATTTTTCAAGAATCAAGTGCAGGTGTGGTCTGTACAGCCTAAGAACTTTTATTTTGAATACAGCATGCACATTGGTATACTCTGTAAAATCATCTGTGTCTCTAAAATTCAAGAGGTCCTATCTTAATATTTTAATCATTACAAAGTTACTACAGCCTCTCTTTTCATTTCTGTATCAGACAATGAAAGTCTGGAGTAATTGTGATTTTATTATTGTGATTTTATTATATATTTATTATTTAAGTAATTCCTCTGCAGTCTCTTAATCAGCTTCCAGAGTCCACAAATCAGTATAACACTAAGTGCATTGTCATCAAATTCACCTGAAAAAGGCAGATATAATGTCACATAAATCCTTGCAATTTGAAGTGACACCCACAGCTCAGGGCATTAGCACTGGATTAGAGTTACTATACAATATAATTGTTTATGCTGTTTTGCAGTGTAATACAGACAAGACTACACAATCAAAGCTTTCACAGACATAAACAGACATCACACACTGTAATTATATTTGTCTGCAAGATTATAATAATCATAGATGGCAGGTATTATAAGGCAGTTGTTTTTTTCTGATTAACCCATTCAGTATACTCATCTTACTCCAAAAGCAACTTCCAGTAAGGAGGTAAAAGCTTGTTTTTGTTATATTCTTGTGATGGGAATTTTCTATAAAACAGATGCAAAAGCAAAAGATTAATTTACTTTACTTGTTGTCTTTTCACTTAGTGTTATAATGTGTAATATTTCCTTTTGACTCAAATCTTCTCTTTCACTTTTTGTCTGAGAACTTTTCAGGAGCTTAAAGCACAAGACCATAAAACAACTTCAGAAATGACCCTCAGAAGCAAAGATTTATGTGTGACTTACAATTAGCACAGTGTCATACTGTGTAAATCAATACATAAGGATTTTGTCTTAAAGCTACTGAATGCACCTTTATTTTTATAACACATGACCCTTTTTATGCCAAAGCATTTCTTGAACTGAAAGTGCAAAGGGACTGACATCAGGAAATGGATGAGACTGAGAGTCCTTACATAATAATAAAATTATGCATTTCTTGTATTTTTCCAGGGTTTTTGTGAAGAGAACCTTGACACCCTTTAGTTTAGACTCAACAGCCTGACAGTGACGAGAAACTGGAAGGATGTGAGGAATTAAAGCATTGGAATGTTGTAGAACTTGGCCTACATCAGACATTAGAAAGCTAGGAGGTCATTAATAGGGGGAAGTTCATTTTACAAAAAGTGGTTGTAAAAATAGTTTGAGAAGTGTTTGATGTGTTACATAGAGGAACAGGGTAGAATGGGATAAAATCAAGAAGGAAATTTTTACTGACTAAGCTATGGAAAGTCATATGAGTGAGGGAAGAAATGGAAGCCCATTCTCTTGGAACAACAGTTAAAAAGAATTTTAAAAGAATCTAAAAAGCATGCTTTTACAATTTGGCCATTTAAAACTTGTTTTATTCAATTGGTTGAATTTGTCTTTATGTGAACTAAGATAGGACAGGGGAAAGCATTATATGCTTCCCCAAAACATTTTCTAAAGATAAGTTTTTAATGGCTATACTTCCATTACAATTTTTTAGTACTATCATCATTAGGTATTTATTTAACCAATGCACCAGGTATCCTACTGTCATGTACTTTAAAAACAAATATAAAAATACAGTTCTTACCATAGAGAACTTAGATGAAATGGTAAGTTCAGGTAAGTAAAAGCAAGCAAATTAATGGTATATAAAAGTTCAATTACCAAGTTTTTGGATACAAAACTATTTTCTTTATCATTAAAACAAATTTTAATGACGTTTATTCCTAATTGTCTCCAGTTGCTGTGTTCATGATTCATCAACTATTGTCTGATAGTCATCTCGCCAGAATAGGATTTTGAAATTTGTCTACGTATTTAAGAAAGCAACCTAGCACAAAGGTTCATTGGCTTTGATGAACACATAAGGTAATGCCTTGTTTCTGGCCCCTTTGACCCTAGATGTTATCTAGGAGAGTTGACAGAAATGGATGGAGCCCTGTATGTTCACAACCATGTCACACAGTATGTAAAAGATTATGTATCAAGTTAGCTGGTGCTTTTTCATGGTTTAAAATTTTTTCAGCACCACACCATGCTATCTATCCTGAAGAAATCTGGCCTAATTGCAGTATACCCTGTTTGATGATAGATTTTCATAGCATAGTCCTTTGGAAAATCTGTCACTAATCCTGAAAGAAATGTGTCTGATACAAAATTCCTTCCTGGAGCTGCTCCTCTTTGAGGCAGCTCTGCACCTTCCCTTGGAAGCAAAAGAATTATGTACAACCACAAAGATATGCAAAATTTTGAATAACCCCCACTTTGTTTGTTAATATAATACCACCATGGAAACCTGATGACTGGGCACCTGCTCTTCATCTCATAATGAAACTTAAGGCTTCAAAGCTATATTACAAATATTTCAATTGCGATCTTTTGATAGCACCTTTAAAATAAAAGAACTGGAGTTTCGTTGGGAGGTAGAAGTCCAAAAGTGGTGTTCAAAATCATCTATATCCATCTCTGTTTGATAATAGAAGTTTTCTTTTACAGTGTTTTTCCAAAATATTTTGTGTGTAATGTAATCAAAGATTCTGAAGAAGGACTAAATTTTTCTCTGTTGATAATAAACAAAAACTTATCTAAGATATAAATCTCCTTTGGCTTTCTGCTGTGGTAGTTCTGAATACCTTCAACACCATTTGAAGCTGCTGAGGACATGGTTGGAATTTAGGTCTCCTTTACTTGGTTTAAGAATGAGTGACCTCTCTTAAGACACCAGAACATTCTTGAATGAAGTAACTTTTATTTTTAACAGGTTGTGCTTAGCAGTCTCATGGAATGAAGAATAAAGATCTACCTCCTCCCTTCCTCTTAAATATTTTTCACACCTTAATTTTGTCCTAGATGTATCATAACTGTAAATTCCCATTCAGAGTACTTCCAGAACATCACAAAGGAACCACACACTGGAGGAGCAAGTCTTTTGCGGATAATTTTCTCAAAAATACTTTGTACAATCTCTGATACCAAGGCTACAAACAGGTGGGAGGAAGATGGCTTTGTTTTCACCTTATAGCAGTTTTGGTCCATTTAATGTAATGAAAACAGGAAATTGGAAAACATAAAGAGATGAAGTAGAAAAAGAAGCTGGAGGACAGGAGAGCATCTCAGGGAAACAAGAAAGTGTTATGGCTGAAAAACTCTGGACCAGTGACACTGGTGAACACCCCTCTTCATACTACATTTTTCTTGTCTTGCTTTAAGTGTGAATTTACAGTGGAAGTTTTGGAGTGGAGAGGCCATCGTCTATTTGTTCCCATTTCCAACCTCCCTGCAAAAGAAAAGCAGGTGAAAAGAATCACAAGGCATTATGCCACAGCCAGAGTTGGTGTCCTTGCCAGCCCAGACTGCTTCCATCACGCTGCTGAACACGAGGCACGGCCTCCTCACCTGAACTGCTGCAGGAGGAACATCTCTAGCAGAGGGCATGGCACAGTGAAGAGCTTCAGTTTCCCCTGCCAGCGTCTCTTCCAGTTTATATTGAACATTAGTCATCTTCTGTCCCAACTTAATGTCAGAGGTTTGCTATTTCGCTTGAACAGCAAATTATTCTGGACACTGATTAAAGCCTCTGTTTGTAGTGAATGAATTGTTGAAAGGCAAAACAGTCCCTTTTAAAGGCCATTTCCTGCCCTGAGTCATTCATGTAGGATTCCCATTGAATTCAGAGAATTGCACACACTCATCCAAGGGCAGAAATCACCCCCAAGTTTAAAGACTGTGAACCTAGTAAAACCTTAAAAACAGTTAGTTTATATGCAGTAAAAACTGTACTCACCTCAATATAATGCCCACAGTCTTAAACTTTAGAGTCTATGAATCTTACATGTTGAATTTTTGATTGAAAATGCAGAAAAAAGAAATTTACATTTTAAGTCTTTTTGATGTATGAAAAAAGAGCATTAAAAGACCCTGGTTTAAAAAAGGGATTCTTAATAATAGTTTTGTGCTGATACTAAAAATCTTTTGAAAATAGTGAAAGATATTCACATCTGTTATTGATAAGTACTCAAAAAATTTCAACAAGAAAGATGTGTATTATAAAAGTTTTGACCTTGAAGAACTGGTATACACAAAACAATTTTATTTTGGATGTGCAATACTGGTTATTTGGCTTCTTGAAAAGTAAAACAAACCAAATCTTTTCCTGACCATAACAGCCAGGGTTCAGTTCATATTTTTAACAAATGAAAGACTGTTATATTACATGAAGCAGAGAGCATAATGATCATTGCAAGTATGAATATGGTTTCATACTTTTAAAGATAATTTGACATGAAAAGTGGGGAATAAATATTTTTCCACAACTCTTTCATCATTCTGATTTAATACAATGCTATTCTTTAGGAATGTATATTTTATATAATTTCCTATAGATCTGTTAATTTTCATGTCCCTAATTCACAGTCAGTTAAGACAATAGATTTCCCTTCCTAAAGGGGGCGTTCTTTTTCCTCACATATGCACAACCTCCCTGAGATGGTAATTAAGGAATGCAAAATAGAACCTTCTAGGGATTCGTTGCAAAGAACAGGCAGTGATGCTTGAAAAGAATGGCTTCAGAATACCATTCCCTGTACTTCCAAACAACCACATGCCTTCCCTGTCTAGGTTTAATACCACACACATCATCATCGTATAACTTTCCAAGAACACACTGAATGTGACTAAATTGTTTTTGTCTTCTCAAAATGTTTGCAACAGTACGCATAGTGTATGATTAGTGGAAATTATAAAATGAGATATCATACTATAATGCTTGTGGTCAACAAAACATAAGCTGTCTATGATACATTTGTGACAGTTCCCTGATCAAATACCAGTGTTGAAAGAGTAGAATTTTGGTTACAATAAAATATATAGGTAGTCATTACTTGAACAGATTTAAGATGTTAAGATTCTTCATGAAAAATAATTCCTGGCTGTAGCTGTGCTAAATTAACAGAAAAGTTGTCTGTAGACATGCTGTTTTTAACAGATATTTTTTAGGGGTTGCAGGTGAAAAGGGTTCCATGTATCAAGAAACATATGTATCACGAAACACATGGAAAACAGCAGAAGTGCCTCTTGCAGTTACGATTTCACTTAGTCATAAACCAAGTCTGACTGTATGCCAGTCTGAAAGACTTAGGGATCACTCCTGTTATAATCCCTTTCAGAGCAAGTAACTTGCCATCTGAGCCAAGATGTATTTCTTTCTTGCATGGCTGGCCTCCCTGGCAGTCCTTAGGCTGAGGGCAGGCAGCTGCTATAGCTGTTCAACTCATGGGAGACAAGTTAACCCTATCCTCACCAGTCATTTACAAATCATCATAGGATAAAAAGAAAGATTGTATCTCAGCCATCCTTTCCCTGTGAGGTTCAGAGATCACTGCCAAAAGCGAATATCCCATGCTCTTCTGAAAACTCAGTGTTATGTAGTAAGTCATTACCCACCTGGTAAAAAAGATGATGTGGATCATTCATATTTGTACTTAATTGAAATTTATCTGAGTTCCAAATCTGTGATCTTGTATTTCAGTTCCACTGCAAAGACAGAGATCAGCTGAGTTGGAACCCTGAATCTGAAATTTTCACAGGTCTAACTTAGACTTGAGCTTTAGTTCTAGTTAGTCTTTCTGCCACCACTCACTTATCCATAGTATCATACACTCTGGTGGCTCAATGTCAGCCCTTCTTCTGCCTGTGTTTTGTACAGAAGTAAAGTGGTGGTTCTGATTTTCAGCTACGGTGCTAAGACAGATAAGAAACATACTATGAAGAAACATATCATTTTCTATTCTGTTCAATTTCTATTCCAGCTCTATCATTTCTGCTCATGGAATTGCACTAATTGCCAGTGTTGTAATAAATGTTTTATTTACATCTACAACTTGCAGATCTTGTATGCACTAGCATTTTGCAAGCTCGTATTTCATCCATGTTGTTTATTTGCATAATCATAGTATTTTACATATATGAACTGCTTAACTACATTTTAATGAAAATATTTAACTGTATAGGTTTGAGACTTTCTCATAACTATACCTGAACTTAAGATAATATTGAAAACGGATAATTATAAGAATATTACAAAACAGCAAGGAAAATTTCACCTCTTGCAGTACAAAATACCAGCTGCTTAAGCTCATCTTTGTCCTTCTGCTTCATTTTCACTTATGACATTTCTCTTTACAATAAATTATCAGCCTTTTCTTTCAAATGTAAAGATTTGATCCTTAGAGAAATGAAGATAAAATTGAGTCATTAGGCTTTGGTTTGTGTCCAAAGTTTATGTAAAATATATAAATAAATATTGAGAGAAGTCATCACTCAAAAGTTAAAACAGGTATGAAATTAGTCTAAATCCTTCTCTGAGTCTGGTATTGATAATTACGTTACACATTTGCTTTATTTCCCTACATGAATCAGTTTTTCCAAGTCTTCCTGCATATTTCCTGTTTATATTAAGTCCAGTCCTTCAGCCAGTAAACAGACTAGTCAGCTTTCCTGAAATGGGGACACAGAGCTTCAGGCGAGCTCTCTGTATTTCACCTGTAAGTCTTCTGCTTATGTTTTTGAAAAAAAATACATATTTACCACCTCTCTAAATTATTCTAATACATAAAAGTATCTTTCAATTTCTGCATAGTGTGATTAACAGCAGAGACATGAGGGAGTGAATTGGCACAACAGAGAATTTTTATTTGCTTTGCTTAATATCAAAAGGGACTTGTGTCAGGAAGAAGAGCAATAATGGACTGATACTTTGACAAAGGCCTGCACAACTTCTGTCAGCCCAGCTACTTCTTGGTACATCAGTATTATTACCCTCCTTAGCATCATTAAATAAAATACTTCAGCACTCTGAGAACTACTATTATATAAAAAACCAAACCAAGCCTCTTCCAATTATTTCTAAACACTACCATATAGAGATTTTCCCTCTTTGCTGACAGCTGTGTTCTTCACAGCATTTTTTTTCCTTTTTTTTTTTTCTGTGTCCATTTCTGGAAATACTGATGCCAGATACTTTTGGCATGTTGTGAATCTCTAAATGGAACTGTAGCTTGGTATATTTACAATGCATTGCTTGAAAGGGTATTTGTATATGATCTTATTAACATGAAGTATAATTAGCAGCAGAGAATTGATATGTCTATCATTATTCTACTAAAAAGATTAAATTCTTTATTATAATGAATTGTTGTGTCTGTCTATTTAAGTATCACAGCTATGTTACTACAGTGTGGAATGTGAATATTAATACCGAGTTGCTATGACCATCTTATGATCATAAGTGATTTCACTGTTATCTGCAACAGTTACACTAATCAGATTTGAAGCTGGCCAAACACTTTTAATACAGCCAGGCAGAGGCTTACATTAAAATTTTATGTTGCTTTGCCTCTGAAGAGACAGAGAACACTTACAGTATAATTATATAGGATTACAATTTTTTTCATTAAAATGGTTTTAAATACATCAGTGACTGAAATTGAGAATCCTTTTTAATGAGCATTAGAAGAAATGGCAGCCTGAGAAACAAAAACAGATAGCTTGCAAAGACAAAGTCAGTCTTTCAACAGCTATAAGCATTTTCTTTAGAGCATGCACTCTTGGGTAAAATGTTTTATAAATAACATAGTTATCTGAGATTTAAAAAGTAGTGCAAAAAGTTTCATATAGGCATGTTTAAGCACTGAACTGTAAGTACCTGAATAAACTATGACATAGATTTATCTGTCAGCACTTTGTTGTTAGGCCTGGTTGCTAATGAAATCAGAGAATCGTGCCATTGTCTTTAACAGTGATCATTTCCCCAGTTACATTTCCCCAAACTAAGAAGCTTGCATCTCCATGAAAAAAGACAAATAAAACACACCTCTTCTGGAGATAGTTTCCAAAGGCTGACAGTAGCTTGCCACACTGCTACACCCAGTATTGTTAAATGGCAGAGAGCCATTGTAAAGGCTATTTTTACAGTATTCTTGCCAGCCCATTTGCCAGGAGGACTTGTTGGGCTCTCACTGGTAATACTCCCAGTCACAATTGCCTAACGATTTGCTCCTGAGAGCCTATGATACACAAAGATTACAAAAAAAGAGTGCAGTTTTCTGCTTTTGAGAAACATAACTACTAAGAAGGAATACCTGTACAGTAGAAATTGGAATAAACAGTAAAGAAGTGCAGAGTGACCCTCAAAAATCTTTAAAAAACTGCAGCTGTAACTAAAACATTCCACACATCTACCAAGTCAGTATATTCAAAATGAGCTTTTATACTTCAGCCTTATTTTATAGCAAAAGAGACCGATAAATGGTAGATCCGAGGACTACTACTGAAATACTCTTTCAACTGAAGCCTGAACAGAGATTGTGAAATAACAGATTAGATTTCTGAACAGCAAATGATCAGTTTTCTTGATCATTTGCTATTCTTGAGTAAAGGCTTCAACATAAAAATTCTAGTTAGTATAGAACACTTTACAACTGATTTCTGAAAATGAAAATAGCATATTGTATTTATTTTCAAGGTATTAAAGAAGCCATTATTACAGCACTCAGTAATACATTTCCTGGTTCAGAATATATTTTGCCTATAATCCTAATTTGCATCTGTTTAAGATAGATCATGGGTTAGCCTTCCAAGTCCTAAAAAATGTAACATGACATAAATAGGAGAGACTCCAAATTTGAATATAATATCAACGTTTATCATCATCATGTGGGGTCTGATGAAAGCAGCTTGATATTATTATATACATTATTTCATTGCTAATTAAAAAATATATTTTGTGCTTGTTTATAGAAAAAAAAAGAGAAACGAGTACAAGTGCAATGGAAGGCAGTGCAAGCTCCATCTCAATTAATGAAAAATAGAACACAAGGTTATTATTGTACTTGTCTTGGATGTTGCTACATGACTGCTGATTAAGTTATACTGCTCAAAACAAGGCAAAACACCAAAACATGTAAATGCTTGAATATATCCAATGACATTTATTAAGGCTTTCAGGGATGAAGCTAATTTTAGCACAATGTACAAAGCCAAGAAGACTGGAATAGCCAAACAAGACTTGGCTAGAAAAACCTTGAGGGAATCAATGGGATCTGAAAATAGTGCCCTATCTAAATTTTCAGGGGTGTTTTGATATCATTCCTATCTTCTTATTCAGATTTTAGTCTGAATTTTAGTCTCCCGTGAAAAAATGTTTCTTTTTCCTCTCACTGCTACCGCATTTAAGAAGAAGGGAGGTCTAGGGGGCAAAGTAAGATGTGGTGTTAGCAATGGATGGAAGGATCAAGAAATGGGTGAATGATCATTGAAAAGAACCAAAAGTATCCTCTGCCCTCTGCTTTTATAAAAAGCAGTAGTCACAAATTCCTGTTATAAACTAATGCAGAATCTAAGGCAGTAAGGGGCACATATAACCAGTATTTTAACATCTGGCTTTGTGTTGAAAGAAGATTCCTTAGAGTTGATGGCCAATCAAAATCTGTTGACTGTGGTTGCAGTTCAGTACAGCTGTCTCTCCACTGACAAAGGATGAACAGCTTGTATGGTTGAATTTCAAATGTAACTCAAACGTTCCTCACTATATTAAAATAGGTGGCCCCACTTCCGAGGTATCCATACCAGAATCCCTTCCACCAACAATCATTATGTGAAGAACACAGCTGTTTACTCCACTGTGGCCTGAGATGAGTGCCTGTCCTGCATGTTCTGTCCTGACTAAAGCATCAGTTCTAGCAAGATGTTTTGTGTAAAACCTTAAATGGTGATGCAGTTGAAATACATTGAAATATTGTTGTATCATCTTCCTAGCAAGCAAGGCAAATTCCCACTGAGAACAAATGTACACATTAAATTGCAAAATTGAATCATGCAATTGCAAACAGAAAATACATAAAAATAAAAGAATAAATAAAGAATTGAAAATCCACAGAAACAGAAATAGGGTGAAGAAAGAAAAATGGTAGTTTGTGTGGGTGACTCTGAGAAGCAGAGGGGAAAATTTAAACCCACAGATGCTCTGAGTGCAAGAACAGCAACTACCAACACACAGAGCAGAACCTCCATAAACTGACAACAATTTCCCAACAGACTTGGGATGAAAGTGGGATGTAACCTTAGGAGTCATTCTTGAAACTGAGACAGCCAACATGCAAACATGTAGCTGATTATTATCATATAACCATATAAGATGTTGTTGTTTGTGGCTTGTTAGCATGCTAGACTTAAAAAATATGATGATGCTTTTACAACCACATTTCCAAACTTAATTCACTGAAACATTAGGAAAAATGTTTGATTTCTTTTTGTGAAGAACAGAAAGAGTTTTTTTCCCACCAGATCCTAGCCTTCCTTCTCATCCATACACCAATGCTTTTGGTAAGCAGTAAGAATGCTGAAGTCAGAGCTGACACTCAAGATTTGGCCCCAAGTGATGAAGATAGCATTGCAGTTGAACTGTACAGCTACAGTACTTTTGAGGTTACCATTGTGTTTAAACTTATCTTTGCTGTTGACTAAAGTCAACAGCATGGCAGACGGGACAAAAACACTTAATGGTTTAATGAGAAAAGGAATAAATATACAAAACCTGATGCTATATATACTGAAATGCATCCACATGTGTATTATTGCAGTATATATAGGAGGAGCTGGTCAAATATTTCTAAAGACTGTTCATAAGCATTTCTTTAAATTTTGAACAGCTATTCAAATGAACTATCCTTATACACCTCATTATTTGCTGTTTACAGACACTCACTTTCCTACCAACATTGTGGAAGTACTATTCTTCAGAGAAAAAGACAAAAAAAAAATGGTGAATACTCATTAGTTTACTTAGTTTTCTTTTAAGTTTTTTCTTTTAAAAATGTAGATATTCAACAATAAGGTAGAAACAAGCTATTTTTACAGTATTCTTGCCACACACACTAAAATATAAACAATTCATTAACAACCTTAGCCTGAACTCTGTTTGTGTAAATTATTGTTCAAGACTTTCTAATGACAAATAAATTTGGTCACCTCAATGTCCAGAGTTAAGGCTGTGCTCAGCTGAGCAACAGGAATAAAACTCCACCATTTTACTAACAAAGCCCTCGAGTTAAGAGAGACTGCTTTGACCTTATGGTACAAATTAACACTACCTCAGGGTTCCTTTAATTTAGGCCACCCTGCAATAGCCTCTGGCAGTCAGGGATTATTGGATGAAAGCAAACCGCTTTGCTGTGAACAGGGATTCAGGAGATCCTCATTCAACTCTTGGCCACCACAGAGTATTTGGGTGATATTAGGAAGTATTAAACTTTCTGTGTCTCCTGCTGCTCTATGAAGAAGCAGCAGTAACATTTTCATACTTTATAAATGTGCTACAAAAAGAATTTATCTTTTTTTTGGAAAATTTGCGCATAAAGCCTTAGAAGTCCGCTAACAGTTTTGTCAGTCTTTGGTTGATCTGTGACAGAAGAGTTCCTAACTCAGAGTTTACAGCTTGGGCTGCAATATATGAAGAATTTTTTGCTTTTTATGTGTCTTTTTAGCATGCTAAAGAAAAGAAGACATCCACAACTATCCATAAAAACAGGTCTGTTAAAAATCCCTTGAGTATATGCTTCCATGAAATAATCTATATGCCTGAATAATAGTAATTAAAATATCCTGTAAATGGATTTGCAGATATGCATGGATTATTTTTGTGGAGTGGGGCATTCTCCAAAGTCCAGCTTTTCTGATGTGTTGCAGTTAACACCCTGCTCAGGGAAAACTTGGATGCCACAGAACTTTAATATGATGGGGTGTGTGCAAAGTATGAAAAATATGAATGCATATTTTGAACAGTTCTATCATTTTCATGTTTATTTGGTTACAAAACTCTTAGTTAAAGCATACTGAATTTGTATTACCATGTAGTAAAGATTTGCTTTATTTTTAGTAATACAAAAATTAATTACAAAGTTTGGAATGTCATTGTTTATTATTGAGTTTTAAAGCAAATCCTCACTGATATTTCAACATAGCTTGTATGCATGGATTCCATAAAACCTGAATGAAAATGTAGCCACGTGAAATTTTTCCTACAGATCAACATGTTATTCTTGTTTATTGAACACATACTCTATTAAATATAGTAAAAAAATCTCTGAAGGCAATTTTCTTACTAAATATATTGTCTGAAAAAATTAGCACTTCATATTATGTAGACATAAAGTAATGTTTGAATTCTACAAAAACCAGCGATGATACATTGTGTACCTAATGCAAAGGAAACAAAAGAGGTGGTGTTCTCAGGTATATCAAATATTTATGAGCTTACTGTAACATTGGCAGTAGTGACAGGCTGCACTCGAAATGCTTTAGAGACTGCATTTGATTATTTAGTTGACATATGTCCAAAATTCTATGTGCTGATATCCAGTGTGGAAATTTTTACTTTAACATCACATTGGGAATACTCTTGCTTTTTATCCTGAAGAGAAATATATAAAAGATTGTATGGAGCTATTTCCACTCAGTGTCTCTCTCATGGGTAAGAAGAGGGTGAGTGGACACTGAAGGAAAATCTTACTGAGTTTAAGTTTTGACATACCATTTTTTGAGTTTGATTTGCAGATTTTGAGTCTGTTATCAGTTTATGCTAAAACTTTTGTGACCTTCTCTTTATCACTTAAAGTCATGCTTGCCTGATTTCACCAAAAATGCTGTCTCATTTCCAGTATAAATAGGAAGGTTATATGTGTACCTACCTGTATGCACATGAAAGTTGCTTTCAGTTTTATGCTTCCAATTTGTACCCTGCAACAACTGAAATCACAAATGTTGCTCTGTAGATTCTTTGTTTGTCACATTATATGAAACAGGAAAATAAGATAAATATTACCATTCCTTCTTCCTTCTTCAATTACTAAACCAGCAAAATTCTTTATGAATTCCTGCAGGTTTTACACTGGAATGGCCTATATTTTATGAAAATGACTTAAAACAAAACTTGAACTGTCATATATACCTAGGCAGAGCAACATAATACATTAAAAAGAATGATAATGCAGCTACATGAATGATGTTTTATAATCAGAAATATATGCTGTATATAAAGAATAATAACTTCTTTATTATTTATGCATTGCCATAAGTGTACATAGGCTTCAAAGTCAAGGCTTACAGAATAATTAATGAACCAAACAAGAAATATTTTCGACATGGTCAGAAGGCCTAAGATAACTCAAGTCCCTGTTGAAGAGAAAGGCAAGCTCAGAGCAACTGGGGAGCTATGGGAAATCAAACATGTTATGACTGGGGCAGACATAGCACAAGTGCACAGCTGTTCTATGTGCTCACAAAAAGCTAATGCATTAAATAGTTAATCTTTCATTAACAGTGTGTAATCAGTTGGCATAATTTGCTCAACACACAAGAAAACTTGTGACTGCCCCCATGAGAGTATAATTTCAAACTTCAGCATTATCAGTCTTTGGAGAAAACTTACCTTACTGTTTTAGACATAAAATATGGCAACTGCATTTTTTTTTCTTTCCCAAAATTATAAAGTATAAGAAGGAGAAAAAAAGAGAGAAAAAAGGGAGAGATCAAGACAAACTTTTCAGCTTTATTGGGATTGAGTGAAGGATCAATACCGAGTTATGAAAAGACTTTGCAGATTAATCTGTGGATTAATACATTCCGTCAGCAGCACCTCCCATTTCAAAGGAGCAATAAAAGGTTAAGGGAAAAAGATCAAGGCAAGAATATTCTTCAACTATGATTCCTCCTTTGGAAGATGCCTTTATTTGCTCCCTGAAGAAGGTGAGTCCAGCTTGCGTTGATGGTATAAGGAGGAACAAGGAGGAGTGAGATGGGGGATGGCAGCCCAGGAAGACTCTTTCACTGGTTACAGCCACTGGGGTTTAATGCGATCTATAAACTCATCTGTCTGTTTACATACCAGCAAATGATACGTCTCTCTGATCCACTTACATTTTCAAGCCTAATGTATACACAGGGCACTGACGTTGTGTATACTAGACACAGAGATAGCTGGGGGCTGTGTGCTATCCCTGCTTTCACAGCACACTGTCACTCTTATAAATAAAGCATTCGCTCGGGAAAAGAGTCTGAGAGCCACAGAGCCACATTGCGTGCAAATTCAGCTCAGTGCCTGAGCTTCCTTGAGGTTGAGGCTAATCCTAACTGACATGTTACAGTAAAAGTACTTTATAAAATCAATATTAAATTCACAGCCTTTGACATCCTGGAACATCAAAGATAAAGGGGAAATAAGCCATGGAGTAAACAGTCCTGCAGCTATGCCAGTGGCTCAAGGAGAGACGCAAAGGAAGACACAGAAGACCATGGGGTGAATTAGTACAGTGCTAGTCTTGTTTTTATACCAAGGTCTTGACATCAATGAAAACATTATAAAAACAGCACGCAAACTCTTACAAACAAGAAAAAAATAGCAGAAAAGACTCACTCAGTTACAAATTTATATAACCTTTTAGGGATAAAATGCTGCCTATGCAAGCCACAGTATTAGCTTCCTCTTTCAATAAATTATACCTGAGAGTGATAAAATAATAATCCCCCCATCCAACAATATATCACTGAACTAAAGAATTTGACTGGACAATTCTAACCTTGTAGCATCATTCCCACTTTCTGTGACGTACACCCACGTGTATTCTACAGTCATCCAGACTGACGTAAAGTCAGCCATAATCATGTTTGTACTACAGATGTGAAATACAAATTGTATGGGTTATTGAGTCAAGAGGAGAAGGGCTTGAACAATGATGGAGCTACTTGCCTGCTGAATCCCAGATCCTGTCCTCCATATTTAAAATGACATTCATGATTGGTACTTCAAAAGGTAACATTGGCTTTGAGCAAGGGTAAAAGTAAGACCAGGATGAGCTCAAAACTGGAAAACATCCCTTCTTGTCCCTGAGACATTTTCTATTGATGAATAAACATAACATGAACTCTTGATGCAAGGTTGTGTAAGTCAAGATGGTAAGTAGGCAACTCTTTACTGGAGAATTGCATTGTGTGAGTTGAAAAAGCTGCTTGCCATTTTGTGGCTTTTGTGTAGTTAATTTTGTAGCTCTAAGAACTTGGTGACTCTTGCACCAACCTTAAGAACAGATATTTTTCACTTAAAACATATGATATACAAATATGTACACTCATAATAGGCATTAAAAGGGTAGAAAGATTAACTTTTTTGCATAGTGAAATTTGCACAAATTATAATTTAAAAGCTACAGTCTTTGACTGTTCAGAGGAAACCTCTGATTATTTTTACTCATGGGAAAATGACACACACTGATTTCTTATCTTGCTGTATCACATAATGTTGTTTCCAAACATTCCCCACTGGTATTTCTGATGAGACAACTGGTACAGTTTGGGAAAGAAAGAGAAAAGTGGTATGTTTATTAGAATAAAACATGAAAAAGCAGGCACAATAACAACTGTTTTTATTTAATTAATTAATGTGTCTTCAAGAAAGAAAGAAGTTTCTTCCCTGATGCTTAGGAAGACGTAATTTCAACAGTATTCAATCCTGAAGTTAGCAAGAGCTAGGCACCTAAAAATGACTCTGAATAGCTTTGTTGTAAATACTTGAGAGTACCAGAGTAAATTTAAGGAGAAAGGGCTGAAGGAGTAATGCTGTGAAAGTACTGATAATTAAAGGAAGAAGCCACCTCACCTCTCCTTACAGGAGGGCATACATATTTTCAGCCTTGTAAATGTGTGTAAGTTTCTCTAGTTCTTACTGCTGATGTCAACATTTAGGAGATAATAATTTAGGGGGTGTGGTATGGTGTGGAAATGATAGAACCAAAAGAAAAAAATATTCATAGTAAGGAAAATACCAGGAAGGTCAGTTCTACTATCTCCTCTTAGCACATGCCTGTGATGCAGAATTGATTTTATTAGGATAAATAAAATCTTTGTCAGCAAACAGGATGGAACCTTTCTAATAGCCATTACAAAGTCCAAACCAATCTTTAGCCTAAGTGTCTTCATCTGGGAAATAAAAAACCCTCACTGCCTCCTCTAAATATACTGCTGGACTTCAGTGACCAGCAACCAGTAATGGTGTCTATGGTGGCCTTTTTGGATCTTTCATGTGCTTGGCAGTGTGCCAATTATGGAGTTAGAAGAGAGCCAAAAGCTGAGTTAAACAATTACTTTATCCATTATTTTACCCTTGTAGAATAAAAAAAGGAAAATTGCTGATGTCAACTGTCAGAAGCCAATGTTTTTCAGCTTGCTTTACTCAGAGGCATATAAGATTCAGTCCAAGGCAACCTGATACCTCAGAAGATATTGAGTATGTCTGGCCCTATGGAAGAGCCATGATGAGATATTTGAGGATGACAGATAACTTGAAAGGTACTTCTCACACCAAAAGAGAACTCAAGTAAATGAAAGAATTTTTAGAGAACAGAAGGCAGATATTTATTCAAACCAATTCAAGATTCAAACAAGTTACATAATTTCAGTATTTGAGAAAGAGTTCCTTCATGGTGCTTACTATAATTACTCCTACATACCCCAAAAGAAAAAGCATTCCTACTGTTGTATTAGGGACTCACTTTTGTGTATTCTGTGTGATGTTTTGTGCATTATTATAGAAACAACAAAACCAATTATTTTAATGTACAAAAATAATAAATGTTGTAACAGACATTTGATTTTCTTGAGGTGTCAGTACTGTTAATCTTACTGGGTGCTATAGCTCATTTCATAAATATTTTTATTCTGTTCTGTATATATTTGCACACTGTAGTTATCATAATCACCAAACAGCTCACAGCAGTGTACTAAGCAACATGAATAACATCCGTTACAGATTATTTGTATTTTCATTCCCCCAAAAGGGGAGGCATATACAGTTGGTGCCTGATTTTTGTAAGGCTGATTGGATATTTTCTGATGCTGATATATTTGCTTTCTTTTACAAATTCCCATGCTGCTGTGCACTTGAGTTAGAGAAGGTAGTGTAAAAAAATATATCTTCTATTTAGATGGAAGATTTCTACGGCTTCTACTATTTTTTTTTTTTTCTTTCTTCCTGCGCAATCATTCCATGACAGATCAGTCCTTTAGGATATTTTGGTAGATTTGATAAAGATTCATTGATGGACAGTTAATAGACTGCAGTTTGGCCAACAGGTTGAAAGTTAAATATTTCCCCATAGTGAAGAATGATTTGTATATGGTAAGCTAAATGAATATATATAGGACTGGTATACAATTTCTCTGAGGCAAATGTGACCTAGATGTCTGTTTTCTTGGGTCCAGATTCAGATTTGATCAATATACATCATATTCCCTACCTGCAATTTTAAGGCAGTACAATAGTGACTGAGTCAAAGGAAACATTTTAAGTATGAAGCAAGTAAATAGTTAGACCACCACTAGCTTGAGTTACTACATTCATGCCTGATATCACTTTGATTTTAATTGGACAAAATGTTAGCTAGATAACATCTTTGACTATGTAGCAGAGAGGAGTACTATTACATGTTGAAGTAATAGAGAAGAACTATACTTCTGCTTGTTCCTTCAGTAAGTAACACTTCAAATGAAATGTCTTCTACAAAATGTCCTAGAGGGTGTAACAATATGCTCAACATAAAATAGACATGCAATAAATATTCTGAACATTACACAGCATTACAAATTCATATAAACACAAGTGCTTAATTGAATTGTACACAAATAATTTATTACAGCCTCTCAAACTACTTTTGTTAGGATTAGTTACAACCATAGGATAGTAAATCAAAAAAATAAAGACTTTACCACAAAATGCTAAAGGTACTTAATATTAGATTTCTTTATTCCTTCTGTAGTATTCAAGTCTGCTGGGCTCTGTCCCTTGTTTTCCAAGCAAGTTTTGAGTTAATATCTCAAAATAATCTCTTGACAAGCAGTAAATTACCAAATATAAAATTACTTTAGCATGCAGAAAACTTAATATCTCCCTCCCCTTTTCATGTCCCGTTCTTTGTCTATACTAGTAATGAGAGATGAGACAAGAGATTCAGATATAGCATTTTACTTGATATTGTATATGCTGTTTTTAGCTCACCAAGCCATGGTTATTTATGGTTCATTTCCAGGCAGTCATGTGTAAGAATCTCAGCTATAAGGTCTATGAACTTCAGTGGACTATTGTACTACTAGCCTTTTACTTTATATTCTGATAAGATCACAGATGGATCCAAAGTGCAATTTTTCATTACTAGAAGCTAGTACACAGAAGTGGTCCAAATTAGGTGACACATTATCATAGCAGTTATTAAAAAGTCAAAATTTGCATATCATCATTATACATTCATTATTCAAAAATATGTAAGATAGCAAGGCTATACATAGGGCATCATAACTGTACCCCACTATCACTGAGTGTTAATTAAATAATCTGAAGCTGAACTGAAATTCTTTGGCTGAGCTGTGTGTAGGAAGCCCATATTAATAATTATACTCTTGAATAACAATTATCCACTTCTACTGATACAAAAGCTTTCTTCTTCCTTCAAGGGATGAAGAAAATACAAATAAGAAAACATTTTTATTTTTGACTGAAATAGTCCCTGTCTTTAACATTTGGTGTTATCTTTTAAATAATACTTTTTCAGATTGTGAAGAAAATATTATCACTTCATCACTGATGACCAGTTAACTCATGATTCTCTACTGTGCAAACTGTTCATTGATGAAATATTAATGTGACCTCAAATATGCTGGAAAATTAAAACTATTTGTGAATCTCTCACAGTGAATCTCATTCTAAATAACATCTCTATGGTAATTGTACTTCTAGAAACCAAAAATGAGATTAACAGTCAACTGTATCAGTATAATCATAGTCAAATATGTTAAATTAAGCTATGCCTTAAAGTGTACCCTATTCAATGAAGAAAATAAATAAATCAAACATACATGTATATGACTCATTCTGTGTTTAAAACGTGTTCACAGCTTCAGATCTCAAAATCATCATCTAATTCAATTTCCTCTCTGTGTTTCCTCTTTCATTCCAGGTTTCCTTTTGCATAATCAAAAAGTATGAAGTGAAGAAGTCTAAAAAGGTCCTTTCACAATGCATATCATTGTGTGTATATTGTAACAGTGCATACCATTCACCCACATGGATAGCACCACCAAGAACACTTCCTGAAGCAAGTGCTGTTAAAGTTGCATGGAGACTGTAGACTTCCTCTCAAAATATGAATGCTTTAGCAACAGTAAAAGTAAAAAGACAAAGTTTTTTTTTTAAGTAAAAACACTCAAAGCATTATAGAAACATTGTCTAAACTATAAAGGTCAAAACTTCCTTCATGTATAGCAAGTAATCAACTTTTTTTCTTTCATTTGTTTTCAGAAAAAAACAAAAAGCAGAACATCCTACCCTCCCATAGTTATCCCAAAAACAAAAGATAGCTAACCACGTTTAAGGCAGAAAAATCCAGGAAACCTAGGCATGGATTGCTTCTTCCAGGATTAGCAACTGCCAGTCTCAGGTTGAAATCCAGCCCATGTTAGCAGATAACAAAGAGAATTAGTGCTTTACATCTGTCTAGTGAAGATGGTTTTCATGCAGTTTGTTAGAAAATAATGGTCACACAGAATACTGATTAGGCCTCATGTTTTCTTAAAAAAATCCCAGTTTTTCTTAAATGTTTCATTAAGTGCTACAAAGTAAACTGGTATAGAGAAGATGTAATCCCCTCAAACTCCATAAATGTAGGTCACCCAGGGGCATGCTGAGGCCTATACTGATATTTCTTCTGCTTTCATTGTTATGTGTACCAACACCCCTGGTTTTAGATGCTTTTAGAGCTGTCTGTACGACATTCTTATTCTCATCAGTACCTAATTGGACTAAAATCTCATACTGGTATTTATACCTGCAGTAAGCTTGGTCTTTTGTGTCAGATCCCCTTGACTAGGAGTGTTATTTTATTTCTGTGATGTTTTGGTTTTTCTCAAAATAGACTGTTACACTTTTCAGGGGTAACCAAACTTCATTCATTCTGGTGTAATAAAAATGCTGATAAAACAAACATTTTGAGGAATAGAATCCCATGTTATCTGTGGGTTATAGGGATACATCATGTAAAGTTCCTTTACTGAACTTCAGACCACACTTCCCCAGTCACACTACTGTTAAACAGGATGCCAGTTTCATAAAGGAGCTTTTTCCTTTGGTTTCATAGCCACTGTCTCAAGGACACAGGGAGAGCAAAGCACTTCCTCAAAAGTAGTTTGCTATATCAGTATTTCAAGGTCTTCTTTACAGTTTTCCCAGAAACTTGACAGTGTATTTGAGGTTACCATGCTAAGTATTTAGCTGCTTTCTTGTTAGAAAAGAAAGTTCCTACTGCACCTGTATTTTTGTGTATAGCATAGTGGACCTCAGAAACTGCTTTGAGAAAATGCTGGAGAAGTTTACCTGCAGAAACACTCAAGCCTAAATACTGCACTGTGTTGCCTTGCAGCCTCTTTAGTCTTGCATAGTGGAGAATGCAACAGCAGAAACTATTCTGTTTAGAGTGCCTTTTCCTGCCATGGTGAAGAAAACCTTGCTTTTGCTTAATTTTTTTTGACTGGGAAAATTAATTACCTTTAATTTCTGAAAATGGGATTTCTCCTTAAAGGCTTGTCATACTCCATGACTTCAAAATAAATACCACTGAAAATCTTGACAGCTACAGATTAAAGTAATAATTACATTAGTGGAACAAAGTATCTTTAAACAGACTATTTTGTAGCACAGGAACTGAGATACAGAAGCCCCTGTTCTGTTGAGTAGTAACATATTAAATTGACACACTGAATACAGCTGATCTCTAGAACACAATTTGTCTGAAAGCAATACCAAGCACCAGAGTTTGAGTTGAAACGAATAGTCCCAAACTAAATCAATACCAAATACTGCTAAATTCTGAGGAATTGTTACCCAGCAGTGTTACCCAACAGATAAAATGAGCCTCAGGAAGTCTGGATTTTACTGCTGTCTGAGCCATTGATCTGCTCCGTGTGATCCCAAGTCACTTTGCATCTCTTGTAAATTCTCCTGTGTGTAGTCTACCTTCCTTGTTTAGACTGAAAGCTCTCTGTGATCAGGGTTCGGTAAATTTTAGTTCTGTGGCTAAGCCAACAAGGCCCAGTGTTCAATTGAGATTCTCTCCTGCCATATAAAAATGTAAAAGCATAACACTTGCCAGAATGGGAAAGTTCAAAGTTAGTCTTTCTTTAAAGAAGAAATTTACTGCAAAGAGCAATTAGTTCAATTAAAACTCAATCTTAATATTTTTCACACATAAAATTAAATCAGCTATTAACCGGTGAAAACGTATCTTGTGAGGAGTCAAGCCCCTTAGTGTCATCTTCATTTGCAATATTTCTGTTATTCTCATCTGCAGTTCTTGGAATAATATATGGTAAACTGCTCCCCCCTCACCATTTAAAATTTAGTAAATATAGAAAATAATTAGAAATAGTAAATATTAATGGTTACTGCCATTTCAGATAATTAACTGAAAAGTAAAACTCAGCTGTTATATTGGGTTTGAAACCAGATCAATAAAGTATTAAGTTAGAACATGGGCATTAAGAAACACAGTTCTACATCTAAAAAGGACAGAGTTACTGCTGTTAGCAGTATGTGATGAGATCCCTCTTCACATGTGCAGGTGCTGATTATTTAGACAGGTGTACAGATAATTATTAACATTATTAACAATTATGAATGGAATGCAAGAGAGAAATTTGAATAATGATACAAACACATGATGTGTAGGTGACTTCCCAGAGTTAAAAAGTTATAGGAGAGACCATGTTTAAGGATACAATGTCTTTAAATGAAAGATTTTGAGATACTTTAAGACCAAGATGATGTCTCATGTTTCTCACTTTCCTTGATGTAAGAATGTGTTCAGTACCATGAAGGATGATAAAGGTGCTTTATGTGAAGCAACAAAGTCTGTCCTACTTTGTAACCATTACACACATTTGGCTTACAAAGTCCCTCTGGAAAATTCAAAATATTACTTGGACTTCAACTATTTTGATGTACCACAAAATCAACTTATTTCCTCTGCTAACAATATATAAGGAAGCATGTATTTTAATGGTACAAATGATATATTTAAGAATATGTGTGTGATATATTTAAGAATATGTGCATGGTTCAGGACAAAGAATTATGTTTATCTAAGCTTCTCTTACAATACCAAAGAGTGGCTCTAGATTCAAAAAACACCTCCAACAATGCATAGTAGCAAGCATTAAACCATCTGTATCTGTAGGAAACAGCCCCTGTATTTAACCCTACCTACAAACAGACACAAGTTTGATTTAATGCCAATGATATTTTGATATAATAGTAGCTTGTAGTCTTCAGAAACAGAAAAAAATCTGTCTAGGCAGTTTAGCATATTTTAGCACATAAAAGACATTCCTTTTTGAGAAATGCTTGCATTTCCTAATATGCATGACGAAATCTTCTTGGATATTTGAAGAGCAACTTCCATGTATTTCAGTTCACCAGGGAACAAGGTGGGTGTCACACTTTGATCCATTATAGTCTATGTTTCTGCAACTTTTTACAGACACTCCTGGTACCTTATGTATTACAGAATAGTGGAAACTGTCATTGAACATTTTGTAGATAAGATATATCTGCCAAAGAGATGGTAATATACTACAGAAGTCTAAGAAGACTGACTGCTAAAACCCAGCACTAACTTTATTTTATCACAGCAGCCTCCATGCTGTGAAGGAATTAATTACTATTGGAATAAGCAGACTCAGTTTCATTATCAAGTAAATCCATCAATTATTGATACTTTATATTTCTGAAATGATATTTTGCTTCATATTGTTTTGAATTAGATGTTCTAATCAGTGGACCATATTATAGATTATGTCTCCCTCACACACATGTATAAGCTTAACCAGATTTTGTGATATGTCAAGGACCACAAATTGTGAAAATTATTTAGCTGGAAATATAAAAAATTTCTGTTGGAGCATTTTATATAAAATTCAAACAGGTTTGATATGGAAATGTAAAAAATAGAGAATCAGCTTTTTGAAACTGAAGAGCTTCGTTTCAAGTTAATTCAGTATAATGTACAACAATTCATGGGTGTTACAGGTCTGATGACATGTCTCATGATGCATGCTACTCCGAAGATTCATCAAACAAATTAGCTTGGCAGGAAGCTAGATGGAACTTCAGAATACTTTGCTCTCTGTCAAGCCTGTCAGCAAGAAAGAATGGGGGTGGTGAACTACAACTCCCAGGTGACATGATGGCTGTAGCAGAAACAGTTTGATGATCTGGTGAAAGTAAACCAAATAAAACTATATATTTTAAGTGTCTGATATATGCAATTTGGATTTTCCTAGTAGGAGTTTCCCACAGGAAGTTTACATGGCATGCATATTCTTAAAAACTGAACAAAATTATTGTGTTGTATTCTGCTCTGTATTTGCAGAGCAGAATTAATACTTTCATACATACCTTTTACTATTTTTTTTCTATTTTTAAATGTTTTCTGTTGGAAAAATGTTTCTTAATTGATGAGTGTGTATTTTTTATCCTGTTAGTTTAGGGTTTTTTAACTTTGTTGACAAAAGATATTTTCACAGGATATTTTCTCTGTATTGGTATTTATGACTGACCCTTATGTAATCGGCACACTGAGATCTTCTTGTTGCTGTTCATGTCTTTATCTTTTGACAACAATAAATCTGTTTTATGTATGCCAAATGTTTCACTCTCTCATTTTCTGCCTGAGTAAATTTGGATATTTTATGTTCAAACTGCTTAAATTTTTTTACAGTAAGGGAATAGTTGATGCTAAATTTTCTGAGAATGTTCTGTACTAACTTACGGAAATGTTGCTGTGCCTAGATAGCTATTTCTGGGTTTCGTGTTCCTCCAAAATAGCTGAGTCTTTCCTTTGTTGATCATAGTTTTTGTTCCTGGTTTTAGTAGAAATATTTTTGTTGCTGTTTTATTTATTATATTCATTGAATATTCATGTAATCTTCACAAATCTATTAACTGTTCAGCTCCTCCTTAAAATGAATTTGTACTGGGTAGAACTTTCCTGCTCAGCCCAACATGACCAAAGGATTATCTTCCTTCTTGAGTTACAATGTTGGCGAACAACAGGGTATCTTAATATGCTAGCCATTCACCATACAGAAGAATCTAACACAGAATAAAAAAAGAAATTCTCAACTCGACAGGAAGAAAAAGCTTGCTATCCACATAAAGAGACATTGAGAAACTTTAAATATCCGGAAAATATCTTCAAAATCTGTATTTGGAACTACAGACTAGTGAGCAGTAATGGCAGCACAGTTTGATAATGGAGTTAAATACAATTTGGAGGAATTAAGTGATTATTTTCAGAACTGTGTAAATGGGAGCATACAAATCTATTTTAACACTGATCTTAGAAGCAGCCTCCAAAATATTTTCTGGTAGATAAACTGTTAAGAAAACATTTTTATTCCAACTAAGGTAATGATGGAAAACAAAATGACACTCAGTGCTGTCACACTGACTGCATGCCACCCACCTGTGAGGCTGTAGATTTTAGCAGTCAGAAAAATGGCTTTCTTAGAAATACTGCTCAGAATGACTAGTGACATGACCTCAATATCTGTCTACTGATGTTTTTGTAGTTGGGTCAGTAGGTGACAGACTGTAATTACTTTTCAAATGATGAATTTCATTTTCAATCTATAAAACTAGTATCAAATATAAAAGGGGAATCAAACCACACTATGAGAGAAGCATCTTTTATTTTTCATGTTACAAGATGCAGTTAGAAAGAAAATTTACTTTGCTTGTATAGTCTCCTATTAGAATCCATGTTTTAAACAGAGGTGGTAGGTAGTAAGACAAAGCACATTTATCAAATTCAGACAGAAATATGAAGATTGCAGTATTTTATCATGTAGTATGCAAGGATCATTTAATGTTTTAAAATCCTTGACAATTATAATGAATAAGTGCATAAAAATGCATATAAATACAGCACACAGAGAAGAAATTACTGTTTATACTTATTCTTCTATGCTGTAACAACAGATAAAAAAGAACCAACAGCCTACCGACTGATTTACAGTGCATAAACGGAAAGATGTATGTGATATTTCTATTCATTTTAATACATGATCTGTTGTTTCTCCATAAAATAATTCTAATTCCATCTTAAAAATGTGTTTCTTCAAACAGAAATAATAAGAGATCATTACAGAGAATTTTCTGGTTTATTTCTGAAGTCTGGTCTCAGCCGTCACAGGTCACTAAGCCTATTGGCAGAGTCTGCAGGAGCAAAGCATTGTCCACAACAGAGAAGGAAGGAGTTAAGGACATTTAAAAAAATAAGACAAGTTCATAGTACCAGAAGGAAGCCATCCAAGAATCTGAGGGAATTGATGTTGTGAGGCCCTTCTACCATCTACCATGAAATTCTTGTACTAATCCCTATGCCTTTACTTTCACTGGTAACTTCCCTAGAGGCACCATACCGAAGACTTTATTAAGTCCTACAAAAAAGTCAAACTACATTTCCCTTATACAAAATTTCAATTATTTTTTTCAAAGAAAGGTTTCAGATTACTCTGGTGCAATCTCCCAGTAGGGAAATACAATTACAGGCTTTTATTTATTCTTTACTTTCATGATTTCAATTATTATTTTCTACAAAATTTATTCTGAAGCCTTATAGGTTATTTTCATCATTATCCTTTTTCATGAATACCCAGTATGGAACATTAGAAAGGTGTGCAGACTTGGACTGACTGATAAGAGAAGAGGTTCTATTGCATCATAAATTCCTAACTTCACTTTAGAACAAGTCTATTCATCTCCAAAAAAACCCTGTCTCTCCAATATCAGAGAATGAATCCATACTGGATCAAGGATATTAGCTCAGAGTTTTGGGATTCTAGGATAGTTTTGTGATCCCATAATCCCATCTTTTCCAGAAATGTTCTGATGGTTCAGTCTAGGCTGCATTTACAGACAGAGAAGTACATGGCCTTTCCCTAAGCTTGCAAAGACTAAGTCAGCACATAGATTAAAAAATTGCTGAGAAAATTTTCCCAGACATATGTGTTATATTTTCTACAATTTAAAGTGAATTAATCATGGTTATTGTTCAATGTGTGATTTTTATGACATCTCTGTTAAACCTAATTAATAGATTTAAGAAAAATAAGAGAGGAAAGCAAGATGTGAGTCTTATCCAGTGTTGCCAGAAATCTTCTTTACTAACAGGTAGAATGTTTCTTACTACCATAATTCCTTACATATACAACACCTACAAGCACTTTAATTTAATGGCATACCAAACTACAAGAAAGAACTTGGGTGAAAATGATCAGTCCCTGCTCTGATGATAGGTGGAGTCATCTGTATGGTAGCAATTGTACCACCCGCTGAGTGCAAGAATAGTGGTATGAGCTAGTTCCAACCAGAGTTATGGCATCATGTATGTGACAAGTATCATGTGGACTGTCCATACATTAGGATGTCCAGGACTCCCACTGACTTATCCAGCCTGAACCAGCAGGAAGTGCACTCAAGGGTTGAGATGTTTTGTTCTGCTTTGGATCAATGAAGTTTTCTGTATTTCCAAGTCTGTGAACTGTGTAGTAAATTTGTTCATAAACTGGTTGTTCAAATAACTCATCCAAGTATTTTGCTGTGCAAGGATGTCCAATGGGCATGAGAGACAAATCTTTAAGAGTTTAAGAAACTAGACATTCCTCAGCTGTGTGATTTTTCAACAGCAAGTGAAGATGTCTGTCAAATCCAAGTCCAAGGGAAACAATAACACAGTCAGAATTAATGAATTTACTACTCCTTGACAAGAGGATTGATGGTGAATGATATAAACAACAGCAAAGGCCAGTGTAAAGGCTAACAAACACAGTGAAGTACCTAATTTCTTTTAAATTCTCCATTAAATTAACATTTTTTTGTCACACTCCTTGGCTGTAAGGCCTTGGCTCATTAGCTAATCTCAGCCCAGGTTTTAACTTCTAATCACTCATATTTCTGCTTCTTTTTTTTTTTTAATTACCTCTTATGTCAGTGACAGATAGAAGAGGAATGTCTCAGACTCTGGAAAAATGGCTGGACCTTCAAGCTGAAAGGGCTGTGATTGTCAAGAAGCGGCCCAGCTGGTGGTTGGTTAATAGTGGTATCCCTCAACGGTCATTGTCAGGGAAAATATTGGTTAATGTCTTTATTAATGGTCTGGGTAAAAGATAGAACACAGGCTCAGCAAGCTAGGGAGGAACAATAGATATGTTGGAGAGAAGGCTGCTATTCAGAGAGCCCTTGACAGGCTAGAGAAATGGTCTGACAGGAAACTCTTGAAGTTTAACTCAGACAAATGCAAAGTTGTGCCTGAGATGAAATAGCGCCATGCAGGCCCATACAGGCTGGGGCTGAATGGCTAAAAGGTAACTTTACAGAAAAAGATCTGGGGGTCATGGGAGGCAACAAATTGAATGCAGTTCATCAGTGTGCCTTGTGACAGAGAAGGTCAACCATGGACTGGACTGCATCAGCAGGACTGTGCCAAATAGGTAGAGGGAAATAATTATTCATCTCTATTCAGCACTTATGCAGCTGCATCTGGAATACTGTGTCCAATTTCAGGTTCTCCAGTATAAGAATTACAGTGGCATACTGAAATGAGTCCAATGGATGGCCAACAAGGTGACAGGGGATATGCAGTACTTGACTGATGAGTGGACAGAAATGCGTTACTCAACTTAGAGAGATGGTCAAACATTAGAACAAGTTATCCAATGCAGACCATGCCTGGAACACGGAGTTGACCTAGATGATCTCCAGATGCCCCTTCCAAGCAAAATTATTTAATTATTTAATTGTTCAGTTTTTCTTTTCAGAGAACAATGGCTTTTCTGCTTCTCTACATACCACTGGATATGTGTAGAATTTAGTGTTCATGATCCTGGTGCCTTCATGATCATTTGCCTTCAAAACACATAACAGTAATTTATTTCTTTATTTCTTTTATTCCTAGTCTTTTTTTTTTTTTTTTTTTTATGATCATATCAGTTATCTTTTTATTTATTTTCTGGGTTTTTCAATTATTGTCCAGATTTCAGGTATATTATAGTTTTCTATGAATTCCTGTATCATTGATTTCTAAGTGGTAGGCTTGCTTATTGATTAAATTCCCCGACACTTCACATTATAATACCATTTCTCCATGCCTAATCACTTTGAAACTGCTTATGTATTTGATCTAAAATTTTACATGAATGTTGTTTGTCTTGGGACATTTTGTTTTGTTTTATTTTTAAGTTTCAGCCAGAACAGCAGAGCTTCTTGTAAGAAAAAGGTTAAAGAAAAATCCACATCTGTTGTATTTTAGAGCTCCTCACTTAGGCAATGGCATTTGTTAAGTAATGCTCCTTCTGTTGCCCCTACAAAAATCTGCCCAAAAGTGACACTGTTATATAAGACCTAAATAAACTTGCATGTTGACTGGAATGCTACTAGAACTAAATTTCTAATATTTTACAATTGATGTTCACTGAACATGCACCATACTGGGAACATGCTGTAGAACTTTTGCTGCAGTTGCTATTACTAATTGCTTAATGGAGGAATGGGGTTAAGCTCTGGTACAATATAGACATTATTTTATTTGTGCTTCAGTAAATTACCTAAACTACATAAATGAGAAAGACATAGAAATAAAGGTCAGACAAAGTACTTGATAAGAAACCTGGAGAGCTGGTGCTGAAGAGGCTTAAAGCAGGTAAAAGAAGTGAAAGTGACTAAATAAGGAAACAGGTTAGAAAATATACAGATGGTCATGAATTATACTAATCAGACAATGAATAAAAACTGAGCAGAAAGAATAATATAATAAAGTACAGTACAGTATATAATATCATTATAACAGCATTATATAATGGCCTAGGAACTGGAGAGCAGGGAAAGAGTAAGGTCTGGAGGATACGGGCAGAAATATAAAGCAAATACCATTTTCAGAGTGTGCAATGAAATCCAATATTACTCTGCTTTGAAATGCTGATGAAATTCACAAGTTAACTATGTCTTGTGTGCTATCAGTCCTTACAGAGTATGACAATTACTTCCATGGCTTAAGTAACCACGACCTTTGCAGGGCATCTCAAATTAGAGGTTCAGCTTGATTCCCGGAAGTCTAATTTGCTTGAATGGTAAGCACTCACATTTGCAATAGAAGTAGTTGTGCTATAAACATATAAATTATTCTCTATATGGAATTGAAGATGGATTTCTCAGATCTGGGACTCTTAGTTTAAAAGGTACATTTCCCTTTACTGTCTGCCTGTCTCAATTTCTCATCTATAAAATTGTCCTCATTGTCATAAAGACCAAATGAATATAAATTAACTGTTGCATGAAATAACCTAACAGCACATTAATGAATGCCACAGAAAAGATGTTAAAGAATTCTGTCTTCTAAGTAAAGTTTGAATAACACACAGTAAAAAAGGCATAGGACCACACATTGAAGAATAAGCAGAAAACAAAACTCTGAATAAATGCTCATTGAGAAAGTATTGTCCATCCTCTGCGGGGAATGTGACAAGGGTCCTGTGAAAACCAGTGTTTGTAATGCTTTAATTAAGCAAAGTATTACAATGGCATGCAAGGGGAATGATGGTGAAGAATTAAGTTTCTGCAGGCACCTTTAAATCAGCCATATTGAAAGTTTTGACTGCCTGAATTTGAATCCTCATATATTCTAAAATTTTAAAAAATATAGTTTCGCATAAAGGGGTATTAATTTACAAGACAATATATGATGGAAAGTTGCCTTAAATAACAGGATTCTATTTCATTTTAAAATACATGTTTTGTATAATTGTAAACATATTCTGTTGTTTGTATATTGTTAGATTAAATCAGATTGGCAAGCACCAGTACTAAAAGGTCTTTTTTTTCTAAAGTCTCTGTGTTTTCAAGAATTTTAGAGTGCCAAGAAATCCACACACTGTGGCTGCTTCCAGCTTAATTTCCTGGACATCTATTGCAACTCATCTTTGTGCCCTCTTTTAAGCTGTCAACACATGTGATACCTGACCTACTTTTGGGAACTTTCTGTGACATGGAACCCTTCAAGTCCCACAAAATGATTAAAAGCTCTAACTCTAATATAATCACAAAAACAAAAGAAATGCCAATAAAGAGGTTAGTCTCAGCTCTTCTTGCTTTGAAACAGAACTGGAGACATGGGCAAGAAATAGTAATGGTCTGCACAAAACCATCTGTTCAGCATTCACATTACTTGGCATTTATAATGTGTACACTACTGCAGATGCACTGGCTTGGAAGTTTGTGTATAGCACAGGGATGTGAAAAGAAAGAAAAATCTCTACCTAGAAGCAATTATAAGGCAACTGGAGTATTATATGCAATACTAGCTGTTAACACAATGACTGGAATGTAATAATTTAGCAGTACTTAAAAATTATAATGAAGAAAATTACTCATCTACATATTCCAGTGATATTAGTGCTATTACTTGTTATATATAAAGTGAAGCTATTTCATACAATTTCTGAATAACAGATCTTTGATTTCAATAAATTCCAGTTGTTCCCGATCTTACTTATTGTTTAATTTACACAAATATGCTTGTTTAATCTTGAATGTATTCTCTGACAATTGTACAATTATTCTTTCTAAAAACAGTGCCATAAACAGGTATTTGATCCACTAATGACCTGGATAAATAATTTGAAATCCAGAAGACAGAATGTTTACACTTTTAATTTTGACTGGACAAAATGGTTATGTTTTGTGAGTTATGTGTTCACTTAGTATGATTCATATAGGACTGAGCACATGTTTGAAAGGATTGAAGGTATATTTGCATAAAGAACAATTGCTGTTATGTGGTGAGATACCTTTTTAAAATAAAAGCATATTAACTTTACAAAGTCCACCTTTAACTCAGAAAGTAATACCCTAATGAATAAAAGTATTAAAATTGGGCTGTACTGGATTTCTTGCAATCTCCTGTCAAGCATCTGCTACTAGCCATTACAGGAAACAGGATACTGAACCAGATGGACCATCAGTCTGTTTTGAGGGAATTGGTATGTGACACAATACCAACACTTAAAGTAAGTACACCAGCACAAATTTGCTCAGAAGGCCCAAATGCATACAGCAAAAAAATTAAATCAAAGTTAAGTACATAAGTATATAGCCATCAAGAAGAGAAAGAAGGCAGAGGGACAATTCTAAAGACAGCCAGAAAATGAGAAATAAAAACTTGTAAAAAGAAATTTTTAAATGAACAGAAAATGCAGAGAGTAGCTTTTTTTCTCACTCTGCTGGTTGGCAGATTAATTATACCTCTATTACAAAAGGAAGACCAAAAAAATAATTTCTTAAAAATGCCTTTTCTAAAGAAATAACAACCCAGATTAAAATGTAACTTTTGTTTTCACCATCTGGTAATGTTTCTGAGAAAACTTCTGCAGAAGTGAGCTTTACTCATGTTAGCTATGGTCTCCATGTAGATCTTAAAGTGAGATCTTGCTCATTTGAGGCCCAAGTTATTGAGCTTATTGCAAGACTGTTATCTTAAAGCATGGGATTTATAAAAATAATGTAGAAAATTGCATATTACTTTGAGGAAGAATTGCAGAGTCTCCTACAAATTGGACTGCTAAGAGTCCTAAGTACATGTCTCCCCTCTGAGGAGTTCATCCCAAGCTGGCACTCAAGGCCATCTTGCTCATAAAAGATGTGATGAAGAAACAGCTGGAAGGAGTCTCTGCTGAGAGTCTCCCCAAAAGACTTCTAAGAAGCCCCAGCAGGGCCCTCTGCTTTTAAGCTGAGGCTCTACCTGTTGGTTCCTTCTTAAGCTACACTGCAATGGGGCTGCAGCCATGCCTATGCCTACACCTAGCCAGGTACCCCATTAATCCAAACCCTAACCCTGACCTGTAGTCTGACTTCCTGGCTTGACCTCCGAGTTCTGTGGACTTGGCTGGAGACACTGACCCTGTGTCTGACCCAGGTCACTGTCTTTGGACTTGATCACATCCCTGACTTGCTGATTCAGCTTCCCAGCTTGACCTTGGTCCTGCCTCATCACCAAGAACTTGACTAGTGATTTGGTCTCATGGCTGCAACTGATTACTCTCACCAGGCCTGCTCTGCTCACTTTGTGTGGGTGCTGTGGGCCCCTTGTCAGTGAGATCTCTGCCTGCCTTGTTAGCATGCTCAGCCTCTGACTCCCCTGTCCTTGCATGGTAGTCTGCTCTTACTGCTCCTTGATATGGACTTTCCTGGCTACTGACAATTTCATGCAACGCATATGTTAATGGGATCTGGAGAAAGGTGACCAATGCTAAATATAACCAAAGCCTGATCAGAATTTGCCTGGAATGGACAGAATCTCCTCGACAACTGGACTCAGAAGAAAGTCTAATCTATAAACTGTATCTGTCTATTTAGATATGGGGGCATCTTTTGCAGGCACATCATAGGTTACTCCATCCACAGTGCTCTAGCCAGATGTGAGCCTGTTGCTAGCAATTGGCTCCAGCTTATTTTTAACCCAATAAACTCAGACTGAAAGAAAAGTTTATTTATTTTCTTCAGCACTGTGATATGAATAGCCATCCAGGCTCATAGTAGAATAGAGCAAACTTTGCTCTGTCTGTAAAACTGATGTAAACATATTAATAAAAAGTCTTGAACTGCAGGCTTAAATCTGATAAGTAGACAAAAATATAGTTACAAATTCTACAGAGACTTTATTCTCTGCCCATAGCATTAACCTTGACTTGCTTGCGCGCAGAGTTTTTTGGTGCACACAGGACCCTGACATTTCTAGACAGCTGCCTTACTCTTTTGTCTGTCAGTTCCCTGAACACCAGTCACCTATTCTGGTAGCTTTCTCTCCCAGTCAATACTGCCCTAGTCCTAGTCAACTGTATGATCTTATGATAAGCAGGAAAGAAGAACCACTGTGATACTGGGGGCCTTATCATGGCTGATCTCCTTTCTCTCTCCCCATCTTCATTAGACACGAAGAATGAAAATTTTCTGGATATTAAGAAAAGTTTAAAGGTAGAGAAACAAACTGTTTGAGCTTCCAAGACAGAACATATACACATACTTGACAGTTAAGGTTGGGTTCAGTTTTTAGAACATAGTATTTCAACATTTCTGAACCCGTTTATGACTATGAAGTGTATTTCAAGTGGAACGAGCTAAATGGGTGCTATTTTTTTTAAAAAAAGACCTATCCCAGAAGCCAATCTCTTTGAAAATAATTCAGGATAATTAGATTAAATCAATCATTACAGAATTATGATATCAATAAAAATATTTCTAAGCAGAATTACATTACTATTGCTTAAAGAAGTGGATGCTTTTTTCACAAGTTCACTGAAATTTTAGAAGAACTTAAGAGGGTGGGGTTTTTGTTTGTTTTTTGAGGGATGAAAATGGGAGGCTTGTCACAATGACAAGAAATAGAGTAGGTAGATTTATATTCCATGACAAGACTGATATCTGTGTTTTGCACAGCATTTTGAATGGATCGCTCTGAATAGTCTATTTATTTTATTTTTAAGCAGTTAATTCCCTATGTAGATTTGACAGGTTTTTTGATAACTGGTAATTGCATCACACCCTTTCTGATTATGGATTATGATGATGAAAAACTGAACTTGAATATACCCTGAAAAAATAACATTTTTTGGTATATTGTAACTTCCTATCAAGTAAAGTCAAATTTCTACTGATTAATAGTACACTTGCTGTGTTGTATGAGACTGGATAATTACAATATAAGTGGGCCTATTTGTCTTATCCTCAGTAAAATATGGATCTAGTTCATGCACAGATTTCCTCTGGTGTCCTTTAATTGACATTTGAGTTTAAATTTAACTGCCAGAAATCATCCCACTCATTGAATAAAGCTGGCAATGCTGCAAAGAACTGTGACCTCAGATCCTAAGTCATACGGAAATTGCTTTGGACTGTGGTTACTCATGTAAAAAAACAATACAGCAGAAATGACTGAACTGTTCATTGGCATGCACTGAGCCTCAAAAGATACTTTTGCTTACAAATGTTTACTGAGCTATGTATTGCTTTCAACACTGAAGGAATTCCTTTCTTCTGGTTATTTTGTCATACTATACTCTTATCTCCAGTCCAAAATCAAAAAAGATAAATCTCAGCAATCTTATGCTCTGGTAGCAACACTTAGATCTTAAGTGAATGGTAATGGATATGAATGTGAGCCTTTCAGGTCTCTCTCATATCCACTCACTAGAAATCAGCACAACATAGGAGAAATGAGGAACCATTTTAAAGTAATGACCTTCAGGGAAAAAAAAAAAAAGTTATGTTTGAAAAAACCCAGGGAAAACACAACATATTTCTGAGGTAAAAATAGTTAATGTTTTACTTGAACAAAAGTCACATACCTGCACAATACCAAGTACTTTAGGAAAAATAATAGGTAAATATTGATGTATACATGAAATCGCCCCTAACAGAAGTGATGTTTTACATTTAAAAGGAAGGATAGAGAACAATAAACGTGGAACCATAAAAGACAGAGAATATGCAATTCAAGAAACACTTTGATAATCTGTGTACAGTAACACCTTGTACATGGAATTTGCTGTGTACAGATATAGCATTACATTCATCTCGTTTTAATATGTTGCCATGTCCTATAGGGGGTTCAGCACTATTGTCAGTAAAATAAGAGCTAAAAAAAGAGCAATATTCTTCAAGAAAATATTAAAAAATAAACATTTTCTAGACTATACTTTGGCATAATAAATGATGTCAATTATTTTTATTGAGTTTGAAACATTTATATGTGCTACTTAAGGCTACTCAAATCTACGTTGTGTTTAACAGTGTTTCATTTACTTTGCATTCTGCCATGATCATTATTTTCACTTGATGCTGTTGTCACTTAACTGACTTTGGGGCCGGCACCTGTGTCAATCTGAGATCTCTGATAGCCCTTCTATCTTGAAAATAGTCCTGAGGGCTTCAAGATACAGAAGTCTCAAATTAGGCATGTAATTACCATGTCTGTGGGCACAACTAGCTTTGTTTGAGCAACTTACCCAGTTTTTTCCTTATATTTGCAATTCTAATTCTAAAACTACTTTACTATTTTTACAAAATTAGAGGGTTAACAGTGCTCTTGTCCAATACTGCCTTCTTTTCTTCATACAGTAGTATTTTTCAGCTAGACTTATGTGTTGCGTTTGTGTGTAGTGGGGTTTTTGGTAGCAGGGGAGGAGGCTACAGAAGTGGCCTCCTGTGACAAGCTTCTTGGAAGCTTACCCAGCTCCAAGTCAGACCTGCCTCTGGCTAAGGTTGAGCCAATTGGCAACAGTGTCTGCGCCTCTGCGATAACATATTTAAGAAGGGGAATCTGAGAGGGTGGGAGATGTTGAGGAGGAGTTACAAGAAGGACACCTATGCGAACATTGAGGTCAGTGGAAAGAAGGATGAGGAAGGGGGGGAGGTGTGCTGGAGCAGAGAACCCCCTGTATCCCGTAGTGAGACAGCAGGGCTGCCCTCCCTGCCACCCATGGAGGTCATCGGAGGAGCAGAGATTTGTCTGTGGTCTGTGAAGGACCCTCAGGGCTCTGTGAGAAGAAAGAGCCCCTACTGTTGTAGTTTGGCGTTGGGAGGACTGCATCACGTGGAGCACCTCAAGAAGAATGTATCCCAGGGGGAGGACTCACAGTGGAGAGAGTTTGTGGAGGACTGTCTCCTGTGAGAGGGATTCCACGTGGACCAGGCATAAGAATGTAGAGAGTGCTTTCCCCCTAACCTTAGAGGAAGAAGCAGAAGGACTGACTGCACCCCCATCCCCTGTCCCTGTGCTGCTGGGGCAGGAGGTAGAAATATCAGGAACAAAACTGAGCCGGGGAAGAAGGGAGGTGTGGGGGGAGGTGTTTTTAAGATATGGTAGTGCTTCTCACTGTCCCATTCATTCTGTTAAGTGTCATTATCATTAGTGTTTTGAATTAAAGTGACATCCTTTTTCTTCCCCTAACGAGCCTGTCTTTCACCTGTGACCATTAATGGGTGGGTGATCCCGCTCTGTCCTTATCTCCATTCCTGAGCCTTTTGATTCACTTTTCTCCTTCCCAGCACTGGTGGGGAAGGGGTGAGTGAATGGCTGCATGGTGCTCAGTTGCCCTCTGGGCTCAAACCACGACAACATAGCCTCGTGAACTGGAGTTCACTGCATATGAAGTAGAAGACCTTAAGTATACTGTTCACGTTACATATTTAAAGAACATCCTCCTTAGTCTTTGGAGGAAAAGCAAAACTATACATTAGAGAAAAGGAAGTTTTTATTTTTATAAATCCACTAAATCTTCATGCTGTTCCTCCAAGTTTGTAGTTGGTTTTCATACACTGGAAAGTCTAAGAACTCTGTTATACTTAACTAAAATGTGTTTGTTTCTAATGACAGAGATTTAAGACTGTTCTACTTGCTCTCATCCAAGATATCCTGATGGGTTGAAACAGTCCATGCTGCATGAACCCAAGGAAATGTCAGCAGATGTGTTGGGTTGACCCCAGTCAGCAGCCAAGCACCCACACAACCTCTTGCTCACTCCAACCCCCAGCAGGATGGGAGAGAGAATAGGAAAAACAAAAGTGAGAAAACTCGTGGGTTGAGGTAGAGACAGTTTAATATGCAAAAGGAAGAGAAAAATCAATTGATGCAAAGGCAATTACTCAGCACGTCCCACAATCAGACTAATGCCCAGCTGGTGCCAAGCAATGGCTTCTTTGGAAGACAAAATGCCTCTCCTTCTTCTTCTACCTCCAGTTTTTGTTGCTGAGCATGAAGTTATACGGTATGAAATATATTCTTTGGCCAATTTGGGTCAGCTGTCCCAGCTGTGTCTCCTCTCAACTTCTTTCCACCCTCATCCTACTCACTGAGGGAAACAGAGTGCTGCACCTGTTCAGCAATAGCCCAAACATTGGTGTGTTATGAACATTGTTTTAGCCACAAATCGAAAACACAGCAGCAAAAGGGCTGCTGTGAGGAAAGTTAACTCTACCCCAACCAGACTGTACAGATGAGAGTTAAAATTTAGTTGTTTTTTTTTTAAAAAACATCTCTCACATAAAAAGGCCCATTTCAACATTAAGCTCCAGGCTATATTCCAACCACAGTGCATGCTAGAATGGGGCAAGAAATTGTCAATGATGAGCAATGCAGTGAAAGAAAAACAGATATTGTTGTGGGATGAGAGCACACAGAAAAGATTTGTTGAAATTGTTTGGTTTGTAGCAGTAGCTGTAACAATGTGGGAGGTAATCATTTTCCAATTTAAATGACATTTTGTACTTAATGAGACATTCATTCATGGAATGTAATGAATTTTAAGAGCTGCTTTTTTTAGGACAAGCCTTTATTTAACAAACATAAAACTAAGCATGTTGTTTATTTTTAAATATTGATGTTGTCACTATTATCACAAAACACTGAGTAAGAATTTACACATAGAAAGCAATATCTGAATGTGTCAGTTGAATATCAAAACAACTACCATGAGAAGTATCTCAGTTTGACAGGTTAAAGAGAAAGATGTAAAATAAATGGTCTCATGGTCTGGATATAGGCCTTGGATGAAGGAATTGCATCTGAGTTCTAATCACAGACTCCTTCAATTATCTCAGGGAGATCACAACTTCCCTCTTTGTTTCCCCACAACTAACAGATGAGAACACTGCCTTCTACCCTATATGGATGTGCACATACTTTTTGAAAAATGCTGATCCTGAGGATAGCTCTCTCTGGGCCTACTGCTTGCAGAGCCACAAACATAGCAGCAGCAGATTATCTAGGAGCCAAGCAAACACTATTCTAAAGAGTTTTTTGAACAGTAGTAAAGGAAACTCATTAAGTTTTGCAAAAGAAACTCATTAGCCTGCCAACTTCCTTAGATGTAGACTTCAAAGTCAAGACAAAGTATTCTGAACCTGAAGTTATTAGAATATTTGAACTGGTTCAAGGGTAGTTCAAGGGTAATAAAACATGAGTATTCCTACAGAATTAATTTTCTCCTGTAAACTCCATCCTTCTGTTTTCCCTCCCGCACCACATAATAGCCAATCCTAACTCCTTTTTCAAAGCCTGAATTTAACTATTATTTATATGCCTAGGAGTCCCCAGATCAGTCTGGAAACAGATAATCTTATTGCAGCCCTCTCTTACCTCATCTCTCACTGCTCTACTACAGTTTCTCTTTGTAACTTGAACCACCCCCCACCAGATACTGTGAACCAGGGAAAAGCCATGCATTACTTTTTGAGAGTGTAACTGGGCTGAAGACAATTGGGGTGGATCTCTTTCTGTTGCATAGGGCAAGGAAGGTTGCGCCCTTAGCGTATTTTCCAATGATGAAAATAGTACTCAGTTTCTCAGTTCACATGTCAAAAGCATCTCCATGAATAGTATGAATTAGATGGGAAAAACTGTTGAGATAAATACCATTCTGTTATCTGCCATAATGGCAACCAAATAAATAGGTCTGTTCCTCTTATCTAGTCTTTACTTTCTTATTAGCATTTAGAATGCACCTATCACCCAACCTCTGCTCTAAATATAGAATTGATACCTGCACAGAACATACTCTATAATCTGTCTTGTGTCACTACTGAATTTAGCTCCTTAATTAGTGCTATTGCCTCCTAGGTTTTGCATGCACCAGATAAAATAGTATTGACTGAAAATTCACACTAGACTTTGTTAAAACCATTTGATCTTTACGTTTGATATTTTCTGAAATAATTTCTCCAGATAAATAAATCGCTTTATATATACTAGATTGTTCTTTTTTTTTGTTTCCTATTATAACAGTTCCATGCTCTTGGGAGTCACAATATCATCTGTACATTCAATGACATGCTGCAAATCCTTCCTTCAGGAGCATCACAAGGTAATGAGACCTAAAACCAGTTTATTTTCATGCATTTTGTTCGCAGAACTCTGTCTGACAAGGATCATTATTTACCTAATAATGTTTCGTGCAAAATTTTGTGAGTATCTAATAAATGGTTCAATGACAGTTGTAACATATAGAGTCAATTTCAATATCTTCATCTACTGGTTTTGTTATTAATCTAAAAAAAAGCAATCAAGTTTGAAATCATTTTATTTGACAAGATTGATTTTATTTCTCATCATTCAATTAGCAGTTGAATAAGTTTTCTCTTAATATTTGCTTTTTCTTATAAATTAGCATGATATTAGATTTCTTGACAATAAGTGCCAGGATTACTGTGTTTCCAACAAAACCACTCTAAAGTAGGGATTAGCAAAGGGGCTTAACAGAGGCTAAAAGCTATATCCTTTTTCATGCATTCTGAAGGCTTTTTTTCCCAAGCAGCTCTGGTTCTATGTACTCTAGTCACTTCTCTGAAAGAGTATAAATCATGAAGCCATCAGGACTTGTAAAAAATAACTGAGTAA